>NC_136067.1:173339826-174589826 GCF_964261635.1 Lissotriton helveticus | reverse complement strand
CTCCCAAAACCTCCAAACACCAATTACTCAGGTAGACATTCAAATCCTTCAGCGTGATCTAAATTAATTTATATGGGGCAAAGGTCGTCTGCGATTTTGCTCATGCTGCCCCGAGACCGGTGGGGCCTTGTCTGCCCCAAACTCCTGGAATACTAGTGAGCATCCCACCTTCACTATATATCAGAATGGGATGTTCACAAAAGCGAAAAACACTAGTTTCACATGGACAGTGCAGTCGCCTGAAGGCCCCTATGGGACCTGACCTGGCTACACAATTTGTCTCGACCCGGTAGAGTATATATAGCCATCCACATGAAAACAGTACTGGACAACTGGGACAAAATAGCATTTCACAGAGGCCTTACATCCTTCCCTTCTCCCAGTACTCCAGTGGCTCGCAACCCCCCTGCTCGACAACCCCACTCATTCCTTTCATGGGAGGGAGGGAATGAGGCACAATTCATGATCTCTTTCAGTGGGATACCTTTAAAGCCATTGGGCAATGCAAGAAATCCTTCCATATCACAGAATCCTCCAGGCTACAATACTACCAACTCCAACACTGGCTGCTCACCCCCAACTATATTCAGGGAGCAACCAGACCACTAACTCCCTTTGAGACCTTGGTCAGAGCCTTCGAGGGTGCCCGCGGCCTAATCTCCCGTACATATAAGGTGCTACAGCACCCCTCTACCACTCACCCCCACACATTTCAGAAGCAATGGCTAGCAGATATGAGGGAAGAGATAGCTTCAGAAAGCTGGGAACAACTCTGGTGAGATATCCCCAAAATCTACAGGAGCATCCCCCAGCACGAATCAGCTTATAAACTGATGAAACGTTGGTAGAAATACTCCTGCGTGCCTGTAGAAAATGCTCCCAACGTTCTGCCCTCTCTGATGGCGATGCATACAGTGTTGGGGGATTTCATACACATCTGGTAGTCCTGTTCAAACCTGACAATATTCTGGAAGGAGTTGTTATGAAACCTTAATGATACTGTGGGCGTTCCCGTATCAATCCCCCCCACAGTGGCCCTGTGAGGCATGACTCATTCTGACCGGCGTCTCATTGCACAGATGCTAGAGGCAGCAAAGAAAACCATTGCCCTTCACTGGAAGAAACCTTCCCCACCTATCTCGGCATGGTTCCTGCACCTCTGGCATGTTGTGGCAATAGAACTGCTAATGGCCTGCCATGTACACGCTGACATCAAATCCACTCACACCTGGCAGCCGCTCATCCATCACTTCTCCAAGCTAGAACACTCCCGCTACAACCCTCCACTGCTGCAAGTACTTCCGCTTTTTGAGGATTCTCTCTTGCCATACACTCAAGGTACTTCTCGTTCTGGCTCATCGCCATTCATATCCGAGGAGGGATCCCCACCCCCCAGGTACCACACATGACCTAACCGATTATGCTCGGGGCTCGCTACTCCCCCCCCCCCACCACATTGCCATTTTTCTCCCCGTTCCATCTTATCTCCCAGTTGTGGTGTTTGGTCATCATCGAGGGTCCACCCTCACCTGCTGCTGAATATTAGTTTATGCAACTGGTTTAATGTTGAGCTTCTAATTCTTATGTGCCTTATGATGCATGATATCCGTTCAATATTCATGACACTGCTACTGTATGAAGCCTCATAACCTTGCTATATTACTCCAATGTCTTATGCTCTTTATGGTGATGACTGTTTCTCTCTAAATCTTTAATAAACAGATTTTGTGATAAAATGTTGAACAAGTACTTTTAAGTTTTACATGTTCTGTTAGTGAAAAACACCTACATTCATTTTTCACCAGAGTGAGACCTACCTCTCCAATAGGATAAACTGGGGTTGCCTTAGTACACTTAATAAGTGCTAACATTTGATTGGGAACAGGTAAACATTTCTTATTTGGTGTCTGAGAAATTGTAATTAAAATGATAAAATTGGATTTTAAGTTTGGAGAGTAATATTGGGAATGGAGCTTTTAAAAAAGATTAGCATTTACTTGCTGTATCTGTTTGATGCCTGTAGCCAGTCCTAGGTCACTTTACTGTGTATAGTTGGTAGTTGGACTTTATTTATTACTCCCAGACAGCCACACAATAGGGGGATTAGGTGTGCCTGGATTGGCCATCAACTGGGAGGATGGAGAGCAGGGTTCGGCACACCCCCATTTGCAACTGAATAGGCTGTGATTGCCTTCACACTTAGGACTTGCCACCCCTGCATTTTTCATGCAGCCACTTAGAGGCAGGGCAGGGAGTAATGAAACTTCAATCACTTCAAAGGGAATTTTCTAGAAATGCCTCCCACTTCAAAGGAAGCACCAAGTATAAAAATAGGACTTGCAGACTCACTCTCCTGTTCACTTTCAGGACCGGTGGAAACACTGTCAGGGGACTGTCTGCTGATGTGGCCTGCTGTGTACTCCACAAGACTGCTTTGCTGCACCTGGAAGGCCTACTTTGCTACCTAGAGTGTGCCTTAAACCCTCAGAGGCCTGCCCTGTTGCTCGAGTACTGTATATCACTTGAACCCAGGACTACCGGAGTGACTCCAAGTGCTAGTTAATTGTCCTCTTGATCAGTGGCTTACAAACAGAAAAGGCCCCAATCATCTTGAACCCACATCTAGACCCAGCCTGGGTTTGTCCTGACCCCTCAAGCGATACCCCTCCAGTTCTGGGCCCTTGGCTATGGTGCTAAAGGTGACCAGAGAGCAAAAATCCCAAACCTGGGACCCTCTGAGAACCGAGAGAAGACCGGGGCCAACCTGGTACATCGCTCATCGGCCTGAGTTTGAGGTAGCTTCACATTTGTTCTTCTCTGCAGCAGCAAATCCTGTTCAGCCGTCCTTCGCCAAAGGGGTACCCAGCCTTATGGAACTCGCAATGCTTTCAGCTTCCAGCCACATCCCAGTTAAGATTTTCAACTTTCAAAAAAGAGATAACGTCTGAACGTATAGTTGTTCACCTCTTCATCCAGTGACTCCCTGACAACGATGCTTCCTCCTCAGACACCGCCTGCTTCCTTGCCCATTGAACTTTACCTTTTCAGAACATTTTTTTTCATACTTTTATCTAAGTCTGAAAGTAACCTCTGACCAGGCCGAATCCATATTGTGTATCCGACTCGCGCGCCTTCGCAGTCGGCCCTATTTTTCAAATAGGTGTTTGTGGTTGGTGCTTTGATATTTTAGTCCGCTACTTTTTAACTTAAACCTTAAAAATTCATGACGCTAGGTCTAGTGATCAGATTTTTGTTGTTTTGATGTAAAAAAATATATCACAATTTACCATATTTTTCTAAATTGGTTTGAGATTGTTCTTATGTTGTGTTTACACATGATTACTGTTTATGTGCTCCATAAATACTTTGCACATTACCTCTAAGTTATGCCTGACTGCTTTTGTGCCATGCTACCAGAGGGTTAATCACAGTTGGATTCAGTGACTTTTGTGGTTCATTACAGGGACTGTTGCCGTTTGCTTGAACAGGGGTAACCCTATACAGAGGATGATTCTGAATACTGTTTTTGGCACCCTTGAATATCTCTCATTCCACTTTTCCTATTTATACTATAAAATATATTCAAATAATGGTCTTAACTTCACATGATTCTTTAACTCAGACATTTCCAATCAATAAAATATGTACAGTTCCCTACAGGAAAATGAGCATATTTGATCACACCTGTACCATTTAATTTTGCCAAAAGATCATCATTGTGAATGATAGTTCCTGTACTTTATAAACAATGATGTGCTCTCATTCCCTGTATGTCTGAGCTGAGAGTGGAATGCTGAGAGTGAATGATGTAATAGAATGTTGGTGTTTGGCGTGAAGTGGAAGCTAGGAGATAAGGAACATTGGAGGGAGGTTGAAGCTGTGGCAGAACCTGCATGCTGTAGCTTTATTGCCTTACATGTCATAAATAACTTACCCCCTACCTGAATGCCTCAAGACTCTTACCAAAGACGATTCCTCCAACTACAACAACACCCTAGATTAAACAATGAGAGCATAACGTGCGTAATAGTTCTTTTTTGGCTAAAAATAAATCGTCAATCAATGGCACAGATTCTTGGTCCATGGCCACTTGTCTTTTGGTATTCCCATTCTTATTGAAACATGGTTGCTGGATTAGATCATATGTGTAAGTAACTGCATAATGTGGCCTGTATGTATTTGTAGTTTTTGTATATTGTACCAATATTGACTTGACTGTCTATTAATGGCGGAAATGCAAAGTGCTTAGATACAGCTGATGCTAATGTTTGAGCTAAATCTATGTTTTTAATAGTTAAATAAACTACTATTCATTCCACAGATCAATATGGATTGAATGTACTACCTTGTCTCAGTGAAAAGAGCCAATGCTGGAGCGCGTACTGTTCTAAGGGAATATTTGTTCCATTCAACTGCCAGAAATGGGTAACTCAATGCTGCCCGAAGAAACGCTTACCTACCTTGGTGAAAAAGAATAAATGAAAGCGGTCAGAAGAATTCAGGCATCAATAAAAAATGCTGATGCCCACTTGATGCTCTGCCTCAGCCGGCGCTTCGTTTCCACTCATGTCGTTAGCCTCCATTGGTTCCTCATTTTGATAAGCATTTGCAAAGAAAATATCTCTATCCTTATCTTTATTTTCACAATAATTATGGAATTTTGTGTGGTTCTGTTGATGGGTGAAAGAGAGATAAAAACCAGAATGGGAAAATGGTGGTGCACCAAGCTGCAAGGGTTTAATTCCATTAACAATAATATTACATCCACTACATCAGCTGTGGCATCAAGGTGCATATTTTCAAGGTGGCTTTAAGGAATCGTTAAGTGGTTAAGCATCACTTTGTTAATATGTGAAATGGCACAACACAACCGGAGCGTCAGAAAAAGTGATGCTCCGGTGGCATCAGGGGCTTGTAAATATGCCCCTTCATCTGTTGATCAGCATATCGGTTTAACTGTGAGGAACAGAAAATTAATCGAGGCAGTGCAAGGGATCGTCCTGTGAGACAACAGCATCTATAGTAGAGGACTATTGCTGAGGAGAGGAGGAATGGGATAAAACAGAATAGGACAAGGCAGTAGAGTGGGTAAAAGAAGGGACATAGAAGAAGAAAAAGGACATAAATGGGAGAGAAAGGCTGGGCAGGCTAACAGAAGGTCAAACTGATTGAGATGTGATGCTGTTAAAAGCAGGCCAGGGGGTGGATTATGGAGAGAATGAGGACAGATGGAGAGAAAGAGGAGGCAGTATTGTGGAAACAAGAGTAAGGAAAAAGAGAAGAGAGAACAGGCATATGGGCATAGTAAAACCAAGGAGAGGAGATTAGAAGAGAGCATAATGGTGAATGGAAACAGAAAACATGACAACAGCGTAAAAATAACAATGAGAGGGGGTATAGCCACGGAAAAAGTATAAAACTGATGGAAATGTCAAAAATAAGAAAGAGGAATACATGGGAAAAATGATAAAAAGTTGTATAGGTAGAAAGACGACAAATTATGTGAGAGATGACACTCGGGAGAGACTGTAGAAAATAGGAGCATGTGAGACTAGAACAATGACAAAAGAAGAGAAATGTGAGTAGAGAATGAACATTGAAGAGAAGGGAACAGCACAGAAGGAGAGAAAATGAAGAGATTATGGGAAGAGAATTCAGATAAAAGAAAACATGAGGAGAGAAAAACTAGGCAGATGGCAATGTTTATTGAAAAACGTTGGGAGAAAATGGGCAAAAGTGAGGAGTGTAAAAAAATTGAATTGCGAGATTGAAGAAAATAAGCAAATGAAAGTAGACTGGCAAAATATTGAAAGAAGTAAGAGGAAAGGGGAGAGAACAGAGAAGATGAGACAAGCTGAGAAGGATAGCCAGAGTTGGAGAAACTGAAAAACAGCAGGGGAGGAAAGATGGGTAAAGGAGAAGTGCTGAAAAAAGTAAAAATACTTTGAGAGAATGGGGAAGCGTGGGAAACAAAAGTGAAAACACAATATTGGAGAGTTTGAGAATGAGTAAAGGGAAAAGTATGAGGGACAATATTTAAGAAGGGAGGGGACAAAATAGGGCAAATATAGATGACAGTCATGGGGATATGGAACATGACAAAGGGGGACGCACACAAAGTGACAGGCTAGTGAACTGGAGAGGGAAGAAAAGAGAACAGAGAAAGAAGAGAATATGGGTATTTTGGCTGGAAATGAAGGGGGCAGTGTGAAGGAAACTGCGGAAAAAGATGACTCCGACAGTGTCGAGAATTAATAAATCAGGAGAAAGAGAAGGAAAAGCAGACTAAGAGAAATAAAAAGGTAAACAACATAAGCTGGGAATGGGGAAAAGACATGGTTTTAAGAAAAAGGGAACAATGAAAATGAAGAGATTGCGAAAGAAAAAAAATATTGGAAAGCTTCAAAAAAATACGATAGAGTGGAAAGGGAGAAAAAAGAAAGAGCTAGTAAAAGGGAAACTGGGAGCAAAAAAAACAGATTGTGGGCGACTGTTAAAACGGGAGGGAAAATGATAAATGGAGGGAAGAAGGACAGTCATAATCATCCTGAGGCTGCTTGATTCGGAGAAAGCACGTGTTGGAAATCAGAAATTGTGTTTCCCTAGTTACACATAAGAAAATATTATTTATCCTTAATTTAACGTTAGGCGCAAAAGCCTTCTTTTGCCCTTGATGCCATTAGTAAAGACATGTGCCACCGCTTTAGAGAGATGACTATGCATGGTCTGCTGCATTCAGAATTTCTTTAATCAAGTAACTTATGTGTTGAATATATTTACAGATCCCAGGAAACACATCATGTTCAATTCTCCATCCAACAACCAATCGTAGAGTTCCTGTATCACAACATCAGCAACAAAATGTATAGACCTGTAATACAGGCCATTATTGACTGCCTTGCCCGTTGAGGTAAGGTAAAGATGGTTGTAGTTAGAAGGTCACCCCACCAAAGACTAGGAAATGAAGGCATTTTCAAAGGGTGAAGAACATTTAGTGACAAGATTACATCATCCGCTAACCACTAATTTATATTCCACCCAATTAGGGTGCTGGAGGATGAAGATAATGGCATACAGCATTCGTTGTGTAGTTCCAGACTGGGGTCTTCGTTTTCCCATCCTTTGTATGAATTAGAAATATGTAAACATCTCTATTGGGAATTATATGTTGCAAATTATACTAACACACACACACACTCAATCTATTATATGTTCTTGAAAGAAAGTTTTATTTTCCAGTTTTATTCATCTCATACACACGCACCCGTCCTCCTGACCAAACACTGGGCGCTCTTTAGCTAAAGTAAGCAGCTCATAATTAATTGTTTTAAGAGAAAAACAACAGAAACGGAATTCTGATGCCATCTTCCTGCTGTGGCCACTTTGTGTGATGCTGGGTGAATGGTGTCCTGACCTTAGCAAACTGATTGCTATTTACATTAATAAGGTCCACTACCACAGAAGACAGTGGTGCTGCAAAAGTGCAAGCACAGAAAACTGGCCTCCTTGCCCACTACTTGGATATTTAACTACAGCCATAATTGAGGTTCGGCGGCCCTTAAAGCCCGTGGTCCCTGATGTCACTGCACCTGCTGCACTATTTGCACCTACATCCCTACCAGCAAATCTGCTGAAGGGAGCAGGGCTGTCATACGGTAACAGCCCCTGCTTCTGTAGTGCTGCTTATGTAGCCGCAGTTAAGAAACAAGCAAAGGCGGAAGAAGCTATACTACCTCGAGCAGTGACAGTGGCTAGAACTATACACAGCCTTTCGCAGAGCATGACATTTCTGTGGTCCAGTAATGTTTTCATTACACTCTCAGGCTTAGATTGCACTCGTGCAGCAGGGTTTGATCATTCTTCTGCAGACATTGCTAACATATCCAGCAGCCTTTTGCTTTCTCCTCTGAATGCAATATGCAGATAAAGGAAAGAGGTATTCCTGCGGATGGTTTTACAAACAACGCTGCACGATTGAGATGCACTTGACTCCCACTCACCCCCACACATCAGAAGCAATGGCTAGCAGACATGGGGGAAGCGAAGCTGGGATCAACTCCGGTGAGATATCACCAAAATCTACAGGAGCATCCCCAGTGCAAATCAGCTTATAAACTGATGAAACGTTGGTATTATACTCCTGCGTGCCTGCAGAAAATGCTCCCAACTTTCTCCCCTTTTTGTTGGCGATGCAGACAGCGGTGGGGCATTTCATACACATCTGGTGGTCTTGTTCAAACCTGACAATGTTCTGGAAGGAGGTCTTAAGAAACATTAACGATACTGTGGACGTCCCGATACCAAGCTCCCCCACAGTCACCGTGTTAGGCATCATGCCATCTTGGCTCACCGCCATGACTCATTCTGACCGCCATCTCGTTACACAGATGCTAGTGGCAGCAAAGCAAACAATTCCTCTTCACTGGAAGAAACCTTTCCCCACCTATCTTGGCATGGTTCCTGCACCGCTGGCATGTCATGGCAATGGAACTGATAATGGCCCACCTTGTCCACGCTGACATCAAATCCACTCACACCTGGCAGCGCTCATCCATCACTTCTCAAAGTTAGAACACTCCCGCTACAACCGTGCGGCTGCAAGCCCTTCAGCTTTTTGAGGACGCTTTCTTGCCATGCACTTAAGATACTTCTCGTTCTGCCTCATTGCCATGCAGATCCGAGGAGGGATCCCCCTCCCCCAGGTTCCACACATGCCTTAACCGATTCTGCTGAGGGCTCGCTCCTCCACCCCCCCACATTGCGATTTTTTTCACCCCCTGTTACATCTTATTCCCCATTTATGTTGTTTGGTCATCATCGAGGGTCCACCGTCATCTGCTGCTGAAGACTCGTTTATAAGCATGGGCGGAAAATCCGTTCCGCTCGCGGATTTTGCGGATTTTCGGCAAATTCGCAATCCGCGAACTCTAGCGAATTTGCCAAAAATCCGTAAATTCGCACGCAGCAGATTTTTTTTTCTTGGTGATACCATTTTGCGGCGCGCGGCGTTCACTTACCGTCATTCAGCGTTTGCCGAGTTGTTTTTCTCGATATTTTGCGAGTGCTGCGCCATTTTGGATCTTGCTGCGCGATCCCGTGGGAGTTTGGTGACCGCGATTACGTCATCGCGCCTGCCACCTTGCACAGCGAGAGTTTGTCAACGCGAGTACGCCGTGATCACGTATCGCGGGAGTTCGCAATTGCGAACCCGTAGATGCGGCGGGCAGCAACAATCTCGCACTCGCGAAAATACAAAATTTGCAATTCTGCACAAGAAATCCACCAGCAAGCAGCATAAACCTTCTGGAAATGATGATTTTTATCAGAATAACTTGTCAGGTTGACATTTGCCTGCACTTTTTTTGGCAAGGAGTCCATTTGGGGGGGGGGGGGAGGAAGTGCCCCACAGTCTCCAACTTCCTGTTCCTGTCCAGCAGGCTCCTCCCAGTGCTTTCTTCATGTGCTGGTCACTTTCATTCTGATTCTTCACCTGGAAGGATTACTTTTTGTGGATGCTGCTGAATATTTGGATTTGAGGCCTTTTTGACTTTTTTTGGATCACTTTTGGATTAGAAATTTCACAAGTAAGTTTGTTTGGGGCATTACAGTTGCTGCAACTACAATTTTGGAATTTTCGATTTTTGGGCTGTTGTTGGGGCCTTTTGCCCAGGGGTACTCAGAGGTGGGTGGACTGAGTCTTTCTGTGGGGTGTCTTGAATTTAAACATCATGGAGGGCCTGGATGGCTTGGGATTGTGCTGATTTTTCTGTGATTTTCATTTTTTGGGGCTGTTGTTGTGGCCTTTTCACCAGGGGTAGTGAGTGGTGCATGGGCCTCGTCTTTCTGTGGGGTGTCTTGAATGTAAACATCATGGAGGGCATGGATGGCATGGGATTTTGCAGATTTTTCTGTGTTTTTCGATTTTTTGGGGTGTTCATGGGGACAGGCCATGTGGGTGGGGGCCATTTTGAGTGCTGCTACAGGCAGGCCCTGACCATGTGCTGGGAGGCAGGGGGCCATTTTGAATGCAGGCAGTGTTCTTAGGTCTGCAACCATTTTGCCTAGCTTTCAACCTATTTGCCCAGGGGTAGTGAGTGTTGCATGGGCCTAGTATTTCTGTGGGGTGTCTTGAACTTAAACATCACGGAGGGCCTGGATGGCTTGGGATTGTGCTGATTTTTCTGTGATTTTCGTTTTTTTGGGCTGTTGTTGTGGCCTTTTCACCAGGGGTAGTGAGTGGTGCATGGGCCTAGTCTTTCTGTGGGGTGTCTTGAATTTAAACATCATGGAGGGCCTGGATGGCTTGGGTTTGTGCTGATTTTTCTGTGATTTTCGTTTTTTTGGGCTGTTGTTGTGGCCTTTTCACCAGGGGTAGTGAGTGGTGCATGGGCCTAGTCTTTCTGTGGGGTGTCTTGAATTTAAACATCATGGAGGGCCTGGATGGCTTGGGATTGTGCTGATTTTTCTGTGATTTTCGTTTTTTTGGGCTGTTGTTGTGGCCTTTTCACCAGGGGTAGTGAGTGGTGCATGGGCCTAGTCTTTCTGTGGGGTGTCTTGAATTTAAACATCATGGAGGGCATGGATGGCATGGGATTTTGCTGATTTTTCTGTGTTTTTCGATTTTTTGGGGTGTTCATGGGGACAGGCCATGTGGGTTCGGGCCATTTTGAGTGCTGCTACAGGCAGGCCCTGGCCATGTGCTGGGAGGCAGGGGCCATTTTGAATGCAGGCAGTGTTCTTAGGTCTGCAACCATTTTGCCTAGCTTTCAACCTTTATGCCCAGGGGTAGTGAGTGTTGCATGGGCCTAGTCTTTCTGTGGGGTGTCTTGAATTTAAACATCATGGAGGGCCTGGATGGCTTGGGATTGTGCTGATTTTTCTGTGATTTTCGTTTTTTGGGCTGTTGTTATGGCCTTTTCACCAGGGGTAGTGAGTGGTGCATGGGCCTAGTCTTTCTGTGGGGTGTCTTGAATTTCAACATCATGGAGGGCCTGGATGGCTTGGGATTGTGCTGATTTTTCTGTGATTTTCGTTTTTTTGGGCTGTTGTTGTGGCCTTTTCACCAGGGGTAGTGAGTGGTGCATGGACCTAGTCTTTCTGTGGGGTGTCTTGAATGTAAACATAATGGAGGGCATGGATGGCATGGGATTTTGCTGATTTTTCTGTGTTTTTCGATTTTTTGGGGTGTTCATGGGGACAGGCCATGTGGGTGGGGGCCATTTTGAGCGCTGCTACAGGCAGGCCCTGGCCATGTGCTGGGAGGCAGGGGGCCATTTTGAATGCAGGCAGTGTTCTTAGGTCTGCAACCATTTTGCCTAGCTTTCAACCTTTATGCCCAGGGGTAGTGAGTGTTGCATGGGCCTAGTCTTTCTGTGGGGTGTCTTGAATTTAAACATCTAGGAGGGCCTGGATGGCTTGGGATTGTGCTGATTTTTCTGTGATTTTTGTTTTTTTGGGCTTTTGTTGTGGCCTTTTCACCAGGGGTAGTGAGTGGTGCATGGGCCTAGTCTTTCTGTGGGGTGTCTTGAATTTAAACATCATGGAGGGCATGGATGGCATGGGATTTTGCTGATTTGTCTGTGTTTTTTGATTTTTTGGGGTGTTCATGGGGACAGGCCATGTGGGTGGGGGCCATTTTGAGTGCTGCTACAGGCAGGCCCTGGCCATGTGCTGGGAGGCAGGGGGCCATTTTGAATGCAGGCAGTGTTCTTAGGTCTGCAACCATTTTGCCTAGCTTTCAACCTTTATGCCCAGGGGTAGTGAGTGTTGCATGGGCCTAGTCTTTCTGTGGGGTGTCTTGAATTTAAACATCATGGAGGGCCTGGATGGCTTGGGATTGTGCTGATTTTTCTGTGATTTTCGTTTTTTTGGGCTGTTGTTGTGGCCGTTTCACCAGGGGTAGTGAGTGGTGCATGGGCCTAGTCTTTCTGTGGGGTGTCTTGAATTTAAACATCATGGATGGCATGGGATTGTGCTGATTTTTCTGTGTTTTTTGATTTTTGGGGGTGTATAACTGAACTTATGTTCCTCTGTCTTCCATTGCTTTTAGGTGCACAAGACTCAAGAGAACCACCAGTGCCAGGAAGAAGTCCTGTAGCGGTGTGTGTGTGCAGCATAACGTCACGCCACGTCACGTCTGGCCACACACAACTCTGCAACTCGTGCAACTGCGGCCTGCTGTTCTGACCTGCTCTGAAGAAGATGGCCCCAAAAAAAGTTCCCCGTAGCTCCTCCAGCAAGAAAGTTGCCAGTAAGGAGCAGAAGAAGCAAGTTACCAAGGAGACTGGTGTGCCGGCCGCCACATTTTTTGGGAGTAAAAAAAAAAGTACGCCTACAGCAGCAGCGGGATCTGCTGGGGACCAAGCTGGGAGCAGCACCCCCGCTCCATTGGGCTCAGTGCCACCACCACCACCACCACGCCAACTTAAGTCCAAGCCCTTGAGTGCTGCAGAGGCACTTAGTCTAGTTGTTCAATCACCATCGACCAGTGATGTTGGCTCATCGCAAGAAAGTAGCAGCAATGTCCCTCAATCAACACAGGTTGTTGTAACTCATCTGACGAGTGTTGAACAACCACAGCCGCAACAAAAACCACATGTGCAAGTACAAGCCCAAGTACATGTGGAAGGAGAGGCAGCGCAAGGAGATGCGCAAGCAGAGGTGCATGGAGGGTCACAAGTGCCCACAATAGTTGTTCCTCCCGAAGTAGGGGCACATCAGGAAATCGACAATCAAGGTGAGGTATCATTTGAGGAAGCCACTCCTCCTGATGATCATTCATTGTCTTCCACACCCCTAGCAAGGAAGAGATCAAGGGTGGTGTCTACATCTTCTTCAAGCACACCTCCTTCTGATGATACGGATCAAAATTGGGAACCAGCACCACTGCCGTCTGAGAGTGAGGCACACCATGAACTGACAAAGGTAGTTAAGCGTAAAAGGAAGCTCGTCCAAAGTCTCAGAGTTATGGAGTGTGATGAGGCTCAACAAGAAGTGGCGGATACTGCTGCTGATGAAGACTCTCACAACGACGACCCAGTCATCATAAAGGTCACTGCAGCCCCAGCGGGCATGCAGCAAACAGACATTTTGACCCTAGCCCGAAAAGCTGCTGAGCGTGATGATGATGTTGTCGACGAGGAGGCAGTGGAAGCACCACAATCATTGGTGTTAACTAGTACACCAACACGTACCGCTTCCATATTTCTTCCTCGCCAGAAGGGACCTCCGTCCACCTCAACCTCAATTAGTGGTGGTGAAAGTGCACAATGTACTAAAGTTCGGCAATCCACATCCTCCACTTCATGTGGCAATAGCAGCATGACCACCACCACCAGTTTCGCCGCCTCCTCCGGCCCCCACAGACAATTCAAGTCCCCAGTTTGGGACTTCTTTAGTGTTTGCCCAAAAAAGGAAAACTTCGCCATTTGTAGCATTTGTAAGCTTGCAGTTAGTCGTGGTAAGTTTGGTACCAACTATGGTACCGGAGGCCGGAGATGTCATCTTAGGAGACAGCACGCTTTCCAATGGTTTGCGCACCTAAAGGAGATCAAGGAAGCCCGAATTGGAAGTCAAGAAAACGTTGATGTTTCATCTGATGATGACGAGGAGGAAGAAGACGTGTCAAACACTTCACTTACACCCAGTACCCCTGTCAGCAGCACACCCCATGTGAGCCACACTAAGAGTGTGGGAGCGAGTGAGACACCAATGCGAAAAAGTTCATCAGCGAGCATAACTGGGTCAAGGAAGTCATCATCATCCCGTAAATGCTTGGTCCAGGGCAACATTAGAACCATGTTTTGTTCAGACGTGCCATATGAACGCAACCACCCACTGACGCGTCTGTATAACACTAAGCTGGCTAAAATGCTAGCTCTGGACCTTCTCCCTTTTTCTTTTGTAGAAGGGGTTGGTTTTCTAGAATTAGTGGCAGCACTCTGCCCTAAATGGAAGGTTCCTAGCCGGTTCTATTTTGCCAGAGTTGCGGTTCCAGCACTACATGAAGATGTGCTGGAGGTGATGGGGGCAGCTTTGCAGAAGAGTGCTGTTCACACTTTACATCTGACAACAGACATGTGGACCAGTGGCGCAGGCGCTGATTACATGTGCATCACTGCACACTGGGTCTCTTTTTCAGGGGTTAAAGCAAAGCTAAACGCAGGTGTTGACCCGGACCAAGTTTTTAAAGCTGCTCGGAAACATGCAACACTAGCCATGTTTGGCTTGGAGAAACGTCACACAGCACAAAACATTTTGGATGAGTTTAACACAAAGGTCTTTCACTGGCTGTCCCCAAAAAAACGCCAGATTGGTTATGTTTCCACGGATAATGGCGCCAATGTAGTTAAGGCCATGGAGCTGGGTGACTATTTCAGAGTGCCGTGTTTGGCGCACTGTATAAACCTGGTTGTTAAAAAATTCTTGAGTGATGAAGACAGTCCAGCGTGCGAGGTAATGGCCACCTGCCGAAAAATGTGCAACCATTTCAGCCATTCTTTTAAGGCCCCGAAGCATCTGAGGAGCCTGCTACATGAACGTCGAATGCCAGTGAAAGCACTCATCCAGGAGGTGGCAACACGTTGGAACTCAACCTTCTACATGCTTGAGCGTCTGTATGAGCAGTATACGGTACTCGATCACTATTTCTTAAAACAGGGTACAGCTCAGAAGGACCTGAGGATGGATGCGGCGCAATGGGACCTAGTTAAAAGCCTGACAGACATGCTTCGTCCTTTTGAGGTCTTCACGCGTGCAGTCAGCAAGGAGGACTGTAATTTGGGAAAAGCTATCCCATTGTTGTGCATGCTGGAGCACCAACTGAAGGCGGTGTCTTCTGTGTTTCAAAAAGATGAAAAAACCAAGACCCTTTTGTTTTGGCGGAGAAATTATTAGAGCGCCTACGTGGTGATGAACGTCTTAAAATGATCCACTCAGAACAGCATTACATTTGTGCTACTATTCTGGATCCACGCTACAAAAAGGCGCTGGCAGGCCAAGCATTCTTTCCTTTTGCTGATGAAGATATTACAAAGTAGTTTGAAAGAGAACGACAGGATATTGAAGGAAAAGGCAGTACATCAGCATCAGCATCAGCAGGCCATCCCCAGTCAAAACAATCCACTTCTGCACCTGTGGCTGTGGCACAAGTGACCTCTCAGCCGTTAAAGACACCGGCAACCGGATCATCTGCACCAGACACAACAGTAACATTGGATGCTGAAGAGGATTGGCTAACTTGGCTTGGGTTTGATTCTCAAAAGGTCACAGCAAAAAGTAAGCAAAGTGGAGGAACCTTTGAGGACCTTGAGTCGATGGTGCAGGACTATCTGAATGACTCAACAGAGGTCTATGTTAATGCTGACCCATTGGCGTATTGGCATGGGAAAAAAGAATTGTGGCCACTGCTCTCCAACCTGGCTATAAACTACTTGTCTTGCCCACTCGCAAGCGTGTCTTCTGAACGTGTTTTCAGTGCTGCAGGTGGCATTGTAACTCCAAAACGGAGCCGCCTCTCGCCCAAAAATGTGGAGAGGTTAACAATGATCAAGATGAATCAGCACCTCATACCACCAGATTACAAAGTACGAGAAAGCACGCCGCATGAAGAAGAGGAGGACAGCAACGTAGATGAGGGAATTTGTTCTCAGTTCGGTGGCACTGACCTCACCCTGCCTGAATTCGCAGAGTAGGATGACGAACTCTTATTCTTATTCCCTGACACCGAGCCCTTGAAAATGAGAAAATGAATCAATAACTTTCTTTTTCGTCCTTATTCACTTTTATTCCTGTGTGTCTGTCTTTCTTTGTTTTGCACAGTTAATTTAATTCAAACTTTAATCACCTAATCACAAAAACAAGCCCATCAGCAGAACTGTCTTCACTTGTTTGCTTATTGATTTGAAGGTGCCGCAGTCTGCATTCCTCAGGTTCACAAGTTCGGAAGAACGTGCTCCTCTATCCTCCTCCTCCAGACTCCTATTTCCCTCAAAGCAGAGGGCTGGATTACGCCCAATGAAGAAAGACTCAGCACTTGTGAGGGTGTTCTACTTCTTTGCGGGTGAGTTGACGGCTCTGGGGCCATTGCTGGGAAGCTCTAATACCGGATAAAAGTGGTTTGGACCAAATCAGAGGCGGAAATGTTTTGCCGTTTTTGCTGACTTGCTTGCCTTTGAGGTGCTCTTTGGCGGGTTTCGGGTGTTTGTGGGTGAGTTTTGGGGTCTGGGAGCACTGCTGGGACAGTCTAATCTTGATTGCATTTGCTTTTCAGGAAATCCGTGGTGAAAAACGGGAGTTATGACCTAGCTGCACAGCGCGTTTGGACCGAAGGCCGAGAAATATTGTAAGTATGAGATTTTCCTTTTTGGCTGTTTGGGGGTGTTGTGCTTTTTTTGTGGGTGGGTTGGCGGGTCTTGGGGCATTCCTGGGAAGGTCTAATACCGGATAGAAGTGGTTTGGACAAAATCCATGCAGAATTTTTTTTTGCTATTTTTGACATTTTGCTCAATGTAGCGTTTTCGGGGGCCTGTTTGGGGGGTTTCCTGGTGTTTGTGGGTGGGTTTCGGGGTCTGGGAGCACTGCTGGCTATGGATACTTTAGTTTGCAAGAGGTTTGAAGCAGATCCATGGTGGGAGAGGGGAGTTAGGGCCTAGCTGCAGAGCGCGCGCGGAGTGATTTTGGAAATTGGCAAGAAAATGACTAAGTGACCATTTTTGTACTTTTGCTTTTTGGCTGTTTGGGGGTCTTCTAGTTTTCTCCTGGGTTTTCTCCTGGGTTGACGGCACTGGGAACCACTAATACCGGATAAAAGTGGTTTGGACCAAATCGGAGGCGGACATTTTTTGCCGTTTTTGCTGACTCGCTTGCCTTTGAGGTGCTCTTTGGCGGGGTTTCGGGTGTTTGTGGGTGAGTTTTGGGGTCTGGGAGCACTGCTGGGACAGTCTATTCTTGATTGCATTTGCTTTTCAGGAAATCCGTGGTGGAAAACGGGAGTTATGACCTAGCTGCACAGCGCGTTTGGACCGAAGGCCGAGAAATATTGTAAGTATGAGATTTTCCTTTTTGGCTGTTTGGGGGTGTTGTGCTTTTTTGCGGGTGGGTTGGCGGGTCTTGGGGCATTCCTGGGAAGGTCTAATACCGGATAGAAGTGGTTTGGACAAAATCCATGCAGAATTTATTTTTGCTATTTCTGACATTTTGCTCAATGTAGCGTTTTCGGGGGCCTGTTTGGGGGGCTTCCTGGTGTTTGTGGGTGGGTTTCGGGGTCTGGGAGCACTGCTGGCTATGGATACTTTAGTTTGCAAGAGGTTTGAAGCAAATCCATGGTGGCAGAGAGGAGTTAGGGCCTAGCTGCAGAGCGCGCACGGAGTGATTTTGGAAATTGGCAAGAAAATGACTAAGTGACCATTTTTGTACTTTTGCTTTTTGGCTGTTTGGGGGTCTTCTACTAGTTTTCTCCTGGGTTGACGGCTCTGGGGCCATTGCTGGGAAGCTCTAATACCGGATAAAAGTGGTTTGGGCCAAATCGGAGGCGGAAATTTGTTGCCGTTTTTGCTGACTTGCTTGCCTTTGAGGTGCTCTTTGGCGGGGTTCCGGGTGTTTGTGGGTGAGTTTTGGGGTCTGGGAGCACTGCTGGGACAGTCTAATCTTGATTGCATTTGCTTTTCAGGAAATCCGTGGTGGAAAACGGGAGTTATGACCTAGCTGCACAGCGCGTTTGGACCGAAGGCCGAGAAATATTTTAAGTATGAGATTTTCCTTTTTGGCTGTTTGGGGGTGTTGTGCTTTTTTGCGGGTGGGTCGGCGGGTCTTGGGGCATTCCTGGGAAGGTCTAATACCGGATAGAAGTGGTTTGGACAAAATCCATAAGGAAAAGCCTTTTGGCACTTTTTGTAACTTAGGGTTCGTTAGGGTTAGCCTTAGCAGCAGGATTGCATGTGTTTCGGGGTGTTCTAGATTTTTGCAACTGAGTTCTGGGGTCTTAGAGCACTCGTGAGAATGTGTAATTTTGGTTGCAAGTCATTTGAAGAAAATCCATGGTGGGAAAGGGGGGATTTGGCATAGTTAAAGAAAGCCTTTGCCACTATTCTTAACTTAGGGCTCGTTAGGGTTAGCAGTATTTCTATTGCATGTGTTTGGGTGGGGGGGTTTTCGAGTCTTGGAGCGATGCTGGCTAAGGATACTTTTGCTTGCTTGCAAGTGGTTTGAATACAATCCACGGTGGGTAAGGGGGTATTTGGGCCTACTTTTACTTTCAAAGTACGTTTTGTCACCAGTTTTCTGCTAGGCCTCGTTTTTTGAGATCTGATTGGGGGTCTTCTACATTTTTGTGACTGGCTTTAGTAAGGGTCTGGGTGGGAGCACTGCTGGGAAGGTCTAATTTTGTTCTAAAACACAGTTTACAGTACACCTAGCTTGAGGGGAAAGATCCGCTAAATTAATTTGCCCATACTTATTTATCCTTCAAAAGGTGACTCAGACAGAGTACGCACTTTAAAAATAGTGTACTGTCTATTAGGAAAATCCAAGTGTGACTTTTTGCACTACACAGCGTAGATACCTTATATTTATTTATCAGTGGTGTTGTAATAGCACTTCCTGTTTTTCGTTCAATAATTACAGGCCGGGTTTCAGTCTGTGCAATGGGGAAAAAAGGATGGAGTCAGGCTTCACATTAGCGAGCCGCAATTCAGCATCCGCCAGGCAGGCAGTGGACAGGGTGTCTTCTGGTCACCAACATTGATGGACGAAGCGTCAGCAGAAATGGAGGAGTGCCGCTAATAAGAGGAATTGTTTGCTGCATGCAACTTACTTACCAAATTCAACAGGACAACTACACCAACATAGAGATACAGAATCCATTGTTTTCTTCTACGAGTGTGACTGCATTTCTTGGATCTCTCTCTGCTTCTAAATTGATCCCTACAGCCATTCTATAGGTTTTACTTCGGCTAATTTTTAAACCTAATTTAATGTAAGAAGTGTTTCTCTGAGTGCAGAGATAGGCAAGTGAAAACGCTGCAGCCCTGTACTGTCGCATTCTAGTACTACTTACTTTTCAGTAACAATGCATGCAGTAGGGCATGCACTTCCTTTATGTCACTTAAAAGATTTATGGTTAGCTTTGTACCCAAAGATTTCTTTATCTTCAATTATTGTTTGTCCATGCTGTGCTTTTTTGTTCTTCTCTCAACAAAACCTACCCAAAAAGAAACCCCCATTCCCATCCATTTTCCAAACCCTAACCCTCTTCCCCCGGGCTGTGTGGTTTTGTTTGATGTGTGACTAAATGACATCAATAATTCCACACACTTGCTGGGGAGGATAAGGTCATAGCAACAGGCTGGTGAAGGAATCCGAGGATATATTCTAGACTTACTCAGCTTCAGTACTATTTCTTGTAGTAGTAGCCAATGTCAAAGAAATTCAACGCAAGTACTAGTTATACTTTCAATACTTTACCATTTGTTAGGCTACATTGTGGCACTGTTCTAGTGTACTGTCACCTGCTATATTCTCTATTGTACCGTTGTAATGCTACAGTAAGGACAAACCAGGTTTAATTTTCTTTTTTTCCATAGGCATGCAACTGCCACTGTGTCACACCACTAGTACCACCGCAATGAGGACATTTCATCCGCCCAGGATTGCCAACCTTAATCGCCATTTCCCGTGGAGCCAGCCCTGGGCCTAGCCCTACTTTCAAACACAAATTACAGGTAAGATAAGCGTTTGGTGGGAGGTAGTATAATGGAGTATTAGGACTAGACGAGAGATTGACGGTAGTACTACTAAAGTCCTAGGACTCTTCAGGAAAACAAACTTACTGTTAAACCCCCACCCACCAGACTCAAAAGCAGTAAAAAACAGGTAGGGTCAGATACAGTTTCAAAAAGTATATTTTTGTAGCCCTAACAAAATAATCTCCCTCAAGACCCTCCCTAACCCCAACGATTGTCTTTCAAAAGTCTCAAAAAGAACCCAACTCCCAAATCCCACCCCCCAAAAGTCAATAAAAAAGGGGCAAGGGACACTACGGCAGGATGCTGTTCACTGTAGCGGCCAGGGCATCATACTCCTTGCGGAGGGTGGCATGGTCGAAGCGGAGGCCCTCCACCAAGTTCTTATAGGTTAAGACCTCCTGCTCCAGGTAGGACACTCTGAGGGATAAGCGGCGCTGGCGTGCCTTGCAACTCCTGTGGGGGGCAGCTGCTGTCCTTGCTGCTCGGCGGTTGGCTTTGGTAGCCCGGCTCCGTACCGCTGGAGCACTGCGCTGGCTGGCAGCCCGTGGGGCACGGAGGAGGATGCAGCTGTCCCAGTGGATGTTGTTGTTGTACCGGTACACTGCGTGTCCTCCTCCTCCAGGGCCACCAGCCGCCGATATTCGGCGACAGTGGCATCCAGCCTCCGTTGCCGGGCCATTCGAGCCAGCTCCCTCCTTGATGGTCTGTTTGATTTGGAAGGAGCAACTATATGAAGAAAGAAAGACATAGTCTGTAACCAATGCTCCTTAAGATTAACACAAAATGATTGAGCAGAAAGTTGTGTCACAGTACAAGTAGCAAATTGAAAGCACAGTACATAACTATTGAGGACAGTATCTATCTAACCTTCCACTTCTTCATCCTTGCTCTAACATTAGTGGGAGTTTAAGGAACAAATTCTATGAGCACTATGGACTTCCATTACAGTCGACTATGACAGTACACCAGTCTTATTCTTCTTCTTCTCTCTTGTTTAGGAAAATTGGTACGTTATCTTATGCAAGCCGGCATAATGCCAGCGCAGTGAACTTGCACCCGAGAAAAACAGACGCACACCATGATGAGTGAGACAGACTTGCGTTACTGTACCGGTCCAGTACATGCAGGTGGTGAAGCTCTTACTTTTCTATTACGGGTGGCACTGAGAATACTCTGTTAAAAGGGCTACTGCTTAATTAATTTAGCTTTCACCCTAGAGTGCAAATGAGTACTAGAAAAGGAAAATGAAGAAGCTAAATAATCTGATTATCTATCACTTCATATGGGATGTATTTGATGACATATGGGATGACTTTAGGTGCTTTGCTTATTATTGAGTGAACAGTGATACACCCACACATGAATGACGTACTACTACTAAACTAAAGTTATTAAGAGAGGTAGGGAGTGTCCACCGTAATAACCGGATATATGCTGTGCTTGCAGTTGCAATACAAACTACTGCTACTATTCATGGTAGTATTTGGACAAAATTACAACTCTTTTCCTTGCCTTTCCTACACTGGAACGGACGTGCGGGTGCGGTGTTACATGCTCTTCAAAGTAACACTTAGTTCATCCAGTGACCGTCTACTCTCTCTAGATACACATATGCTATCTAAGAGTCAGATAATACCATGATCCAGGCATCCATCCATTCAAAGTATATGCACACATACAGTTTCTGTTTCACCCACCCAGGCTGTTCTCCTTCCACCCATCCTTGCTTCATGATTCACCCAGCCATGCACCATACCATATTCTTTCCTTCCCAGCCACCTCGGGGACCAAGCAAACACATATCATTCTTCTTTGCCAGTCATCATTAAATTTCTCGTCCTTCCACACTTACTTACACCCTTCTTTCGCTTTTCGTTCATCCCATCCATCTAGTTCATCTCAGATCTGATTGGGATTCTTCTCGCCAAAAACTTCACAGCTAAGTCGAAGTACATTTAGAGGAGGCTACTACCTGGTTGATTTATAATACACCCGTGCAGAAAACACACTCTGCAGTCTTCAATCTCAATAAGTAAGGAATATATAGCTTACCTCTGCCCGCCACCACCGTGTGAACCTTCACAGGCACGTCCGGCACTTGCACCGCCTCCTCCCCAGAGTTGTTCCCCTCGTCCAATACCACCACCTCCGCGCTGGCCCGCCACCAGATGTTCCACCTACAAAGGACATTTAAGAATGTTAGAATACACCACTCACTACTATATAATATTTGGTCTAGGAGGAATGAAGAAATGTGAAAAAAACAGAATACAATGTAATAATTTGTGACTGTCTCTACTCTAAAATAAAAATGTCCCTTTTTCCAGGGAAGGCTGTTGTCTTGCTGCACTTTTTGGCACAACTGATGAATGCTTGCTTTTTATTTTTAACACGCACCACTTTTTCTCCTAACAGACAGAAGTTTGACTTCTAAGAACACGAGCAGGATCAAGTTCAAACCAGGTGAGAGCTCGGCTCGACCACAAGAAATGTGTCCAATTAATCGTCAGCACTAAGCACTTTTCCATTTTCAGTTAAACGTTTAGTTTTATGACAAAGTTGATTTTAATAAATGTGTTTACTTTTAATAAAGCTTTTAAACTTAAATAGACTCTGTGGTTTTTGGTCCTCCAGACTAGAGTGGATGAGCTAAAGGTTTTGGAATTTTTGCAAGCATGAGTCTGTGCCTCTGACACTTCTTGACTCTGACTCCGTACTCTTGTCCTGCGTTGGATAATCTAATCATCATTGGGGATCAATCATCCGTGACTTTGGGAGGTAAATGACTCTGCCACACTATCTAGTCAGTAAGGAGATTGGGGTTCAACTACAAAGTCTGTTATCACTGAGGTATGTGGAAAGTCTAACAGCACCTATTATAATTGATAAGCTAAGCAATGCATTATTTAGTGACCATAGTTCTGTTTGTGCAGATTTGTCCCTGCAACAGTAGTAGAATGGATTGTCCTACTATCCAAACCAAAAGTAAAGTAGTATGTTATTCTTTCTTGGTGGTCATTCACCTTTTTATTGTTGGCAATTGTCAAAGCATAAACATTTAGAAGACTTGAAAAGACATTATGGACAATCCCAGAGGACTGCACTCAGTGCATAGAGCTATTGCTGACTAGAATGGGAGTCCAATGGAATTGCCAAATGTGCAATCTTAGTTAGCTACACAGACAGACTAATAAGAATAATCTAGTAATACCACAGGGAGTTATAGTCGAGGCAGGATAAGAATTTAGATCCAGTCTACAAGAAGATCAAAGACGATTTAGAAAAAATCGAATGAAGAACGCTAGGAAAAAATAGGTACTCTATATTAAAATTAAAACTTACTGGGGCCAGCAAAGGAGCCCTCGCCTGCCCGATCCTGGCCTGCATCCTGAACAGCACCCTCCTCCTCCTCCTCCTGTGTCCTCTTGCCCCTGGGGGGAGCTGATGTACAACATGAAAGAAAGAAAGACCAGAAAACATGGATGATATTTGTCAACCAAATCAAACATTTCAAAAGAACAATAACAAAATATTTTGGCGAAATAGCAAATAGACAACTATTCCACAGGATATATTGACCGATCTCATGTGGTCTACTACGTTATTAGTATTGCTTGATTTGCGAACCGTCGACTTGGAAAGTTCTTATGTAACTCACTAAACAAACTACTAAAAAGGTTCGCCTAGGACTGGCAGGCAGCAGTCCGCAGTACGCGAAGTGACAGACAAGTCCATCGTGAGTGCAGATCAGTGAATACTCAAACTATCAATCCACCACCACTATTTCTTCTTATCGCCATGTGTACAAAGGAAGGACTGGACTTGAGTGATCCACTCCTCGCTCCTGCCTTGAGTGGTCGCTCCCCTGTGTGCTTGCTGAAAGGCGGTATCGTACTGTGAAGCTGCTCTTTTACGAAGTGTTGCTTATTTATTTAAACAGCGCCAGGATTCTATAGCGTTTTAGTGTTGCTTATTTATTTATTTCAATAGCGCAAGGATTCTATAGCGTTTTAGTATTGTTTATGTATTTCAACAGCGCCAGGATTCATTAGCGTTTTCATTGCTTGGTCACTGCTTTACTGGCTGCTTGCTTGCTCGCTCTGATATTTACCTGCGCATTGTGATATTGACCTCGTGTGTTATCCCCCGGCGCCCTGCTCTGCCCTCCCCTCCATTTTGATTTTGTTGTTGTTGTTCCCTTGAGCCCGCCACGCCTCCCAGCTGAGCCGCCCTCCCACTACCAATATAGAGCGCCCTCTGACCTCGCAGCGCCGTGATCCACTCCTCGCTCCTGCCTTGATTGGTCGCTCCCCTGTGTGCTTGCTGAAAGGCGGTATCGTACTGTGAAGCTGCTCTTTTACGAAGTGTTGCTTATTTATTTAAACAGCGCCAGGATTCTATAGCGTTTTAGTGTTGCTTATTTATTTATTTCAATAGCGCAAGAATTCTATAGCGTTTTAGTATTGTTTATGTATTTCAACAGCGCCAGGATTCATTAGCGTTTTCATTGCTTGGTCACTGCTTTACTGGCTGCTTGCTTGCTCGCTCTGATATTTACCTGCGCATTGTGATATTGACCTCGTGTGTTATCCCCCGGCGCCCTGCTCTGCCCTCCCCTCCATTTTGATTTTGTTGTTGTTGTTCCCTTGAGCCCGCCACGCCTCCCAGCTGGGCCGCCCTCGCCCCTCCCCCCTCCACCTCCCACATATGACAGTAGCTCCCGCGCGCAGCGTTCACGCGCAGCGATCGCGCCCAATCCGCGCCGAAGGTGCGCCAAAGGTAAGCCCGTCTACGCCCGTCCGCGCCTGGACCGCGCCCAGCGCCAGACCCCCTGCCCCTCGCGCAGCCAAGCCCTCCCGCATTACCTACGATGCCGCCACCCTCCTAGCCCTTAACCCCGGTCGCGCCCCCAACTGCGTCCAAGCCGCTCCTGGACACACCCATGGACCTTTCTCTTGCTATTCCTGCAAATTCATCGGCACCGACAACATCTCCGCTGCGACCACACCACAGATTCCCGACCCCAACCACCTACAATGCATCTTGCTCAACACCCGATCGGTCCACAGGCACGCCATTGACCTATGGAATCTACTAGACACCACCTCTCCGGACGTCGCCTTCCTAACGGAAACATGGATGAACGCTTCCTCCGCCCCAGACATCACCATTGCCATCCCTGAAGACTATAAGATCATTCGCAAGGACCGTACCGGCCACACTGGAGGAGGAATCGCTATCGTCCATAAAAAATCAATCCACATCTCAACCAGCTCTGACGCCAATCTCGCCAACTCTGAACACCTCCACTTCCAGATCCACATCGACCCCAAGACCACACTCAGAGGCACCCTCCTCTACAGACCACCAGGTCCCCGCGCAAAATTCAGTGAAGACATCACGGACTTTATCACTCCACACGCGCTCCCCTCCAAAGATTACATCCTTCTGGGAGACCTCAACTTTCACCTTGAAAAGAACAACGACCGCAACACCACCACCCTCTTGGACAACCTCGCCAACCTCGGACTTAAACAACTGGTCACCTCCCCCACCCACATAGCAGGTCATACTCTAGACCCTATCTTCACCTCCAGCAACCACGTCTCCTTCAGCCACACCACGGCTCTCCTTTGGACTGACCACAGCTGCGCCCACTTCACCTACAACAAGCCTAAACTCATCAACCACCCCCAACCAACTCTGCAAAGAAACTGGAACAAAATCACCTTCGACCAGATCTCCTCATCGCTCCTTCTAAACACCCCAGCCCACTCTTCTAACCCAGACCAAGCCGCCGCCAACTTCACCCTTTGGTTATCCAACAGCGCCGACATCCTAGCACCACTGAAAAAACGTCAAAGCAAACCTGGCAACAAGAAGGCCTCATGGTTCAACGATAACCTTAAGAAGTCCAAGAAACTCTGCCGCTCCTTTGAGAAGGCCTGGAAAAAAGACCCAACCACCAGCACCAAGGAAGCGTTCAAAAACGCCACCCGCATTCACCACCAACTAATCCGAAAGGCCAAAAAAACAGCATTCAAGGATCGACTAGACAACAACGCCCACAACAGCAAGGAACTTTTCAACATCGTCAAGGAATTTACCAATCCCTCAGCCAACTCCAACGACATCACCCCCTCTCAAGCCCTCTGCGACTCCCTGGCTTTATTCTTCCACAACAAAATTGCAGACATCCACAACAGCTTCGACAACCAACCCAGAGACCAACCCACCCAACCATACGCTGAACTCCCTCCCCCCTTGAACACCCTTAACGACTGGAACCCAATCTCCACTGAGGACACCATCCGCCTGATGAACTCCATCCACTCAGGATCCCCCACAGACCCATGTCCTCACCACATCTTCAACAAAGCAAACTCCGTCATAGCACCGCACCTCCGAGACGTCATCAACTGCTCCTTCAACTCCGCCACCTTCCCGGAAAGCTGGAAACACGCTGAACTCACCGCCCTTCTGAAAAAACCCACAGCGGACCCCACCGAACTCAAAAATTACCGCCCCATCTCGCTCCTTCCTTTCCCGGCCAAAGTCATCGAGAAAGCTGTCAACAACCAGCTCGCCGCCTTCCTCGAAGCCAACAAATCCCTCGACTCCTCACAGTCTGGCTTCCGAGCAAAACACAGCACTGAGACCGCCCTCATCGCAGCAACAGACGACATTCGAACTCTACTGGACAATGGAGACACAGTCGCCCTCATCCTCCTCGACCTCTCTGCAGCCTTCGACACAGTCTGCCACAGCACCCTCCTACAACGCCTCAGAAACATCGGAATACAAGGAAAAGCACTTGAATGGATCACCTCGTTCCTCACCGGAAGAACACAGAGAGTCCGCCTCCCACCATTCAAGTCCGAGGCCACTGAAGTCATCTGTGGCGTACCACAAGGATCCTCACTCAGTCCCACCCTCTTCAACGTATACATGAGCCCCCTCGCGGCCATCGCCCGCCAACACAACCTCAACATCATCTCTTACGCGGATGACACTCAACTGATCCTTTCTCTCACCAATGACCCCAGCACCGCCAAAACTAACCTACACGAAGGAATGAAAGAAGTTGCCGAATGGATGAAACACAGCCGTCTGAAACTGAACTCAGATAAAACAGAAGTCCTCATCTTAGGTACATCCCCCTCTGCATGGGACGACTCCTGGTGGCCGGAAGCCCTTGGAAAAGCACCCATCCCGACAGACCACGCACGGAACCTAGGCGTTATCCTGGATTCCTCACTTTCAATGAACAGACAAGTCAGCGCCGTCTCCTCATCCTGCTTCAACATTCTTCGCATGCTCAAAAAAACATTTCGCTGGATCCCCACCGAAACCAGAAAAACAGTCACCCATGCTCTGGTCACGAGCCGACTGGACTACGGAAACACCCTCTACGCAGGTACTACCGCTAAACTCCAAAAAAAACTCCAACGAATCCAAAACGCCTCAGCCAGGATCATATTGGACATTCCGCGTAACGAACACATCTCTGGTCACCTGAAAAACCTCCACTGGCTACCCGTCAATAAGAGGATCACTTTCCGACTTCTGACCCACGCACACAAGGCACTCTACGAAATCGGACCAGAATGCCTCAACTCACGACTGTCCTTCTACACCCCACCCCGCCAACTACGATCCTCCAGCCAAGCCCTCGCCACTGTACCTCGCATCAACAAGACCACCATGGGAGGTCGAAACTTCTCATACCTGGCGGCTAAAACATGGAACTCACTTCCCACTCACCTTCGCCTTACCCAGAACCACCTAGCATTCAGAAAACAACTTAAAACGTGGATATTCGACAAGTAATCCTCCTCCCCTCCCTAAGCGCCTTGAGACCCTCTGGGTATGTAGTGCGCTATACAAATTTTATGACTTGACTTGACTTGACTAGGGGCAGATTTAGAAGCCCCTTGCGGCTCTTTTGCTCCATTGTTGCGTGACTTTTGTGATGCAGCGGCAGAACAAAAGAGGCGCCATGGTGCGGCGAATATTAACAATGTGACGCATATGGGAGATGCATCACGTCCCTGCGCCATCAGGGGGCGTTCCGGCGCAAGGGAGGGCATTCCTGCGCAGGAACGCATCCTAAAAGTGGCTGAGGGACATCTACAAGATTTCAATCAGTCACTTTGAGGACAATGATGGGTGACTCAAACCCTGCACCTGCTTGATGCAGCATTGGGGAGATAGGGCACCCCAGAGCATTGCTGGAGCTGCACCACCGTTGCGACGCAACTCCAGCAATGCACCGCCTTTACGGCACAGAAGCGTAACGCTTCGGTGACGTTTTGGGCACATGGTGCGCCGCATTGTAAATACGGCGCACCATGGGTGGGTGTGGCGTGGCGCACAATTACTGGCGCATCCCTGCTACTTTGCAGGGATGCGCCGGTAATTAAAAATCTGACCCTTAGTGTCTAGCATTACGCAGTTCTTTAAACTACACTCATGCATAATTTCACAGGCCAATGAAATGAACACAAAATCGAAAGCAAATAAGCATAGTAGCAGCGCTACTGAGAAGGAGAGCAGTGCACCTGAAATGCACAGAAGATTTTGAAATATAATTTACCTACAATGTAATCAGCAGCATTATTGCTCTTGGTAAAAAACAAAAATTTGCAAGATAATAACACACAGAGCAGGAGAAAAGAGAGTAGTAAAGAAATAGCTACTACTCACCAAGCCCGGGGATCTCAAGGCCGAGCAGGTCCAGCATTTCGCGTTCCCGGTCCAGGATATCCGTCCAACGGTGGGTGACCTGGTTGTAGGTGCGCCGGACCCGAGAGTGTTGGTACATGGCCCGGCACACCTTCTCCCACCGCTTCCGGCGCTCCCGGATCCCGTACCCGCTAGCGATCCTGCCGCCTGCCATGATGGTTCCTGGGGAGGCGGCGCTGAACATAAAAAACTAGTGCTGCCACCTCCTCCGCGCTGAAGATCTCCCGGGGTTGGACATTCTCCCCCCTCAAACGCCCGCACGGGAGCCGGGCACAGGGTGCGGACCCTTCCCCTTCTCGGGATGCTTCCCGGCTCCCTTTACCATGGTCTGGGCAGAAAGGAAGCTAAATAATAAAGAAGAAATAGAATAGGGAAGAAGAAAAGAAAAGAGTTTAAAAAAGTAGTTTAGAATTAACCAAAAGTAGCAGAAAACACAACAAGCATTTGCAATGCAATAGGTCTCGCATTAGGAAAGTTTGAGGTATTGGTATTGTAAATGACAATTTTTTTATTTATGTGTTGGTTTTGAAAATAGCGAAATTAATAGCTTTGTCATTTACAATGCCAATAGTTTTAACTTTCGCAAATATGACACCTATAGCATTTGTAATGCAATATGTGTTGTATTTACGTGACTTAGATGTATTGATATTACAAATAACAATGGCTTTTATTTTTTTTAAATAATTAATAATAATGGCAATAGCTTAAACTTTTGTAAATAACTTTTGTGCAGATTATGTTCAGTGTATTTTATTGTGACGAAAATACAAGAACAGAAGTGAAATATTAACATCTTTTTGTGACATTTGTAATAAAGCTTGAAACATTGAGAGAACATGTTTGAACCAATTGATGTTGAAAGGTTGTACAGATTGATGCTGTGGTGGCGCTGACTGATATTGTGGTGGCGATGAGTAATGCTGTGGCATTCAGTGATGCTGTGGTAGAGCATAGTGATGTTGTGGTGCCCCTGAGTGATGCTGTGGTGGTGCTGAGTGATGCTGTGGTGATGCGACAGATAGAGGGAGGGCGATAGATAGATAGAGTTGGGGCGATAGATAGAGTGAGGACGATAGTTAGAAGCGTGCACTGACGTCTGGTGGTGTGTGTGTGAATGGTGAAATTTTGCACTGACGGCTGGTGGTGTGTGTATGCCTGGTGAAAGCGTGCAGTGACGGCTGGTGGTGTGTGCGTGCCTGGTGAAAGTGTGCACTGATGGCTGATGGTGTGTGTGTGCGCCTGGTGAAAGTGTGTACTGTGTCTGTTGATGTGTGCCTGGTGGAAGCGTGCACTGATGGCTGGTGGTGTCTGTGTCCGGTGAAAGCGTGCACTGATGGCTGGTGGTGTTTGTGTGTGGTGAAAGCGTGTTCTGATGAGTGATGGTGTCTGCGTGGTGAAAGTGTGCACTGACTGTTTGGTTTTCAGTGTAGTTGTGTGTGTGTTTGCGTGTGTGGTTTATGTGGTTGTGTGTGTGGGTGTGGTTGTGTTTGTGTGTTGTGTGTGGTTGTGTTTGTGGTTGTGTTTGTGTGTGTGGTTGTGGGTGTGGTTGCACTGTAAGACATTCGCGAGCGTGGCAGTGCTAGAGTTCACACCTTTCAGTGAGAGGCTGACGTCTTGGCCTTTACAAATATCTAATTCACAATATTTCCAACAAAACAGGAAGAGGCAAGGAAGCAAAAATACGTGATGAATGTCCAGATATACCTTTGCATCCAGAAAGATTTGTAGTTTAGTAAAATAAAAATAGATAGATATTAGCAGCACCTGTTAAAGAGGAGGTTGAAATGTATTATGCTATGTGGTTGCGCATGCATGAATAATAAATAAAGGGGAAGTGTCCGCCACATTTGGAAGTCAATGCACAAGGGGGGTATATAAATATTTGCATCTAACCGAGGACATATTTACACAAAGTACCTGGAGGAGAACGGTTTTATAATATATTTGTATAACTTGAACAAGGGGATGCATTGCTGACAATTTAGAAGGACTTGAAGCAGGCTTGGTATTCCTTGCTAAACAGTAACCTTTGTGTTTCATTAATCATTCCATTATTGAGGTATTATGTCAAATGTCATGTCAATATCAGTCTAACAACTAACAAAGGGCACAGTACGTCACCTAAAAGAGTGTTATACATGCCTCTGTAGCCTGGGGAATTATTATTATTATTTTTTTTAATTATTTGAAGAGTTTTATATAGCGCTGGATAGACCCGGGGGTATCAGAGCGCTTTACATGAACGTGGCATACAAAAAACAGTTTTACATAATTACAGCAGGTTACCAGACCATAGAATAACACAGAAACAAGTCCCATGGAGCATAGAAGGTAGTGGGGGAGGGAGGTTGAGTCAAGAGGCTGGAAAACAGATCAGGTTAGGCATACCAGCAATGGAAGATAGTACATCAGGGGACCCACAAAAGTCAAAGAGCCCACAATGTTTGTGATTTCGTGGGGTCATAGAATCACAAACATTCGGTGCCGGACTCACTCACTGCGTCGGAGAACCATGGTTATGGCTTCATTAGCCAGGATTCATTAGCGTTTTCATTGCTTGGTCACTGCTTTACTGGCTGCTTGCTTGCTCGCTCTGATATTTACCTGCGCATTGTGATATTGACCTCGTGTGTTATCCCCCGGCGCCCTGCTCTGCCCTCCCCTCCATTTTGATTTTGTTGTTGTTGTTCCCTTGAGCCCGCCACGCCTCCCAGCTGAGCCGCCCTCGCCCCTCCCCCCTCCACCTCCCACATATGACAGTAGCTCCCGCGCGCAGCGTTCACGCGCAGCGATCGCGCCCAATCCGCGCCGAAGGTGCGCCAAAGGTAAGCCCGTCTACGCCCGTCCGCGCCTGGACCGCGCCCAGCGCCAGACCCCCTGCCCCTCGCGCAGCCAAGCCCTCCCGCATTACCTACGATGCCGCCACCCTCCTAGCCCTTAACCCCGGTCGCGCCCCCAACTGCGTCCAAGCCGCTCCTGGACACACCCATGGACCTTTCTCTTGCTATTCCTGCAAATTCATCGGCACCGACAACATCTCCGCTGCGACCACACCACAGATTCCCGACCCCAACCACCTACAATGCATCTTGCTCAACACCCGATCGGTCCACAGGCACGCCATTGACCTATGGAATCTACTAGACACCACCTCTCCGGACGTCGCCTTCCTAACGGAAACATGGATGAACGCTTCCTCCGCCCCAGACATCACCATTGCCATCCCTGAAGACTATAAGATCATTCGCAAGGACCGTACCGGCCACACTGGAGGAGGAATCGCTATCGTCCATAAAAAATCAATCCACATCTCAACCAGCTCTGACGCCAATCTCGCCAACTCTGAACACCTCCACTTCCAGATCCACATCGACCCCAAGACCACACTCAGAGGCACCCTCCTCTACAGACCACCAGGTCCCCGCGCAAAATTCAGTGAAGACATCACGGACTTTATCACTCCACACGCGCTCCCCTCCAAAGATTACATCCTTCTGGGAGACCTCAACTTTCACCTTGAAAAGAACAACGACCGCAACACCACCACCCTCTTGGACAACCTCGCCAACCTCGGACTTAAACAACTGGTCACCTCCCCCACCCACATAGCAGGTCATACTCTAGACCCTATCTTCACCTCCAGCAACCACGTCTCCTTCAGCCACACCACGGCTCTCCTTTGGACTGACCACAGCTGCGTCCACTTCACCTACAACAAGCCTAAACTCATCAACCACCCCCAACCAACTCTGCAAAGAAACTGGAACAAAATCACCTTCGACCAGATCTCCTCATCGCTCCTTCTAAACACCCCAGCCCACTCTTCTAACCCAGACCAAGCCGCCGCCAACTTCACCCTTTGGTTATCCAACAGCGCCGACATCCTAGCACCACTGAAAAAACGTCAAAGCAAACCTGGCAACAAGAAGGCCTCATGGTTCAACGATAACCTTAAGAAGTCCAAGAAACTCTGCCGCTCCTTTGAGAAGGCCTGGAAAAAAGACCCAACCACCAGCACCAAGGAAGCCTTCAAAAACGCCACCCGCATTCACCACCAACTAATCCGAAAGGCCAAAAAAACAGCATTCAAGGATCGACTAGACAACAACGCCCACAACAGCAAGGAACTTTTCAACATCGTCAAGGAATTTACCAATCCCTCAGCCAACTCCAACGACATCACCCCCTCTCAAGCCCTCTGCGACTCCCTGGCTTTATTCTTCCACAACAAAATTGCAGACATCCACAACAGCTTCGACAACCAACCCAGAGACCAACCCACCCAACCATACGCTGAACTCCCTCCCCCCTTGAACACCCTTAACGACTGGAACCCAATCTCCACTGAGGACACCATCCGCCTGATGAACTCCATCCACTCAGGATCCCCCACAGACCCATGTCCTCACCACATCTTCAACAAAGCAAACTCCGTCATAGCACCGCACCTCCGAGACGTCATCAACTGCTCCTTCAACTCCGCCACCTTCCCGGAAAGCTGGAAACACGCTGAACTCACCGCCCTTCTGAAAAAACCCACAGCGGACCCCACCGAACTCAAAAATTACCGCCCCATCTCGCTCCTTCCTTTCCCGGCCAAAGTCATCGAGAAAGCTGTCAACAACCAGCTCGCCGCCTTCCTCGAAGCCAACAAATCCCTCGACTCCTCACAGTCTGGCTTCCGAGCAAAACACAGCACTGAGACCGCCCTCATCGCAGCAACAGACGACATTCGAACTCTACTGGACAATGGAGACACAGTCGCCCTCATCCTCCTTGACCTCTCTGCAGCCTTCGACACAGTCTGCCACAGCACCCTCCTACAACGCCTCAGAAACATCGGAATACAAGGAAAAGCACTTGAATGGATCACCTCGTTCCTCACCGGAAGAACACAGAGAGTCCGCCTCCCACCATTCAAGTCCGAGGCCACTGAAGTCATCTGTGGCGTACCACAAGGATCCTCACTCAGTCCCACCCTCTTCAACGTATACATGAGCCCCCTCGCGGCCATCGCCCGCCAACACAACCTCAACATCATCTCTTACGCGGATGACACTCAACTGATCCTTTCTCTCACCAATGACCCCAGCACCGCCAAAACTAACCTACACGAAGGAATGAAAGAAGTTGCCGAATGGATGAAACACAGCCGTCTGAAACTGAACTCAGATAAAACAGAAGTCCTCATCTTAGGTACATCCCCCTCTGCATGGGACGACTCCTGGTGGCCGGAAGCCCTTGGAAAAGCACCCATCCCGACAGACCACGCACGGAACCTAGGCGTTATCCTGGATTCCTCACTTTCAATGAACAGACAAGTCAGCGCCGTCTCCTCATCCTGCTTCAACATTCTTCGCATGCTCAAAAAAACATTTCGCTGGATCCCCACCGAAACCAGAAAAACAGTCACCCATGCTCTGGTCACGAGCCGACTGGACTACGGAAACACCCTCTACGCAGGTACTACCGCTAAACTCCAAAAAAAACTCCAACGAATCCAAAACGCCTCAGCCAGGATCATATTGGACATTCCGCGTAACGAACACATCTCTGGTCACCTGAAAAACCTCCACTGGCTACCCGTCAATAAGAGGATCACTTTCCGACTTCTGACCCACGCACACAAGGCACTCTACGAAATCGGACCAGAATGCCTCAACTCACGACTGTCCTTCTACACCCCACCCCGCCAACTACGATACTCCAGCCAAGCCCTCGCCACTGTACCTCGCATCAACAAGACCACCATGGGAGGTCGAAACTTCTCATACCTGGCGGCTAAAACATGGAACTCACTTCCCACTCACCTTCGCCTTACCCAGAACCACCTAGCATTCAGAAAACAACTTAAAACGTGGATATTCGACAAGTAATCCTCCTCCCCTCCCTAAGCGCCTTGAGACCCTCTGGGTATGTAGTGCGCTATACAAATTTTATGACTTGACTTGACTTGACTAGGGGCAGATTTAGAAGCCCCTTGCGGCTCTTTTGCTCCATTGTTGCGTGACTTTTGTGATGCAGCGGCAGAACAAAAGAGGCGCCATGGTGCGGCGAATATTAACAATGTGACGCATATGGGAGATGCATCACGTCCCTGCGCCATCAGGGGGCGTTCCGGCGCAAGGGAGGGCATTCCTGCGCAGGAACGCATCCTAAAAGTGGCTGAGGGACATCTACAAGATTTCAATCAGTCACTTTGAGGACAATGATGGGTGACTCAAACCCTGCACCTGCTTGATGCAGCATTGGGGAGATAGGGCACCCCAGAGCATTGCTGGAGCTGCACCATCGTTGCGACGCAACTCCAGCAATGCACCGCCTTTACGGCACAGAAGCGTAACGCTTCGGTGACGTTTTGGGCACATGGTGCGCCGCATTGTAAATACGGCGCACCATGGGTGGGTGTGGCGTGGCGCACAATTACTGGCGCATCCCTGCTACTTTGCAGGGATGCGCCGGTAATTAAAAATCTGACCCTTAGTGTCTAGCATTACGCAGTTCTTTAAACTACACTCATGCATAATTTCACAGGCCAATGAAATGAACACAAAATCGAAAGCAAATAAGCATAGTAGCAGCGCTACTGAGAAGGAGAGCAGTGCACCTGAAATGCACAGAAGATTTTGAAATATAATTTACCTACAATGTAATCAGCAGCATTATTGCTCTTGGTAAAAAACAAAAAATTGCAAGATAATAACACACAGAGCAGGAGAAAAGAGAGTAGTAAAGAAATAGCTACTACTCACCAAGCCCGGGGATCTCAAGGCCGAGCAGGTCCAGCATTTCGCGTTCCCGGTCCAGGATATCCGTCCAACGGTGGGTGACCTGGTTGTAGGTGCGCCGGACCCGAGAGTGTTGGTACATGGCCCGGCACACCTTCTCCCACCGCTTCCGGCGCTCCCGGATCCCGTACCCGCTAGCGATCCTGCCGCCTGCCATGATGGTTCCTGGGGAGGCGGCGCTGAACATAAAAAACTAGTGCTGCCACCTCCTCCGCGCTGAAGATCTCCCGGGGTTGGACATTCTCCCCCCTCAAACGCCCGCACGGGAGCCGGGCACAGGGTGCGGACCCTTCCCCTTCTCGGGATGCTTCCCGGCTCCCTTTACCATGGTCTGGGCAGAAAGGAAGCTAAATAATAAAGAAGAAATAGAATAGGGAAGAAGAAAAGAAAAGAGTTTAAAAAAGTAGTTTAGAATTAACCAAAAGTAGCAGAAAACACAACAAGCATTTGCAATGCAATAGGTCTCGCATTAGGAAAGTTTGAGGTATTGGTATTGTAAATGACAATTTTTTTATTTATGTGTTGGTTTTGAAAATAGCGAAATTAATAGCTTTGTCATTTACAATGCCAATAGTTTTAACTTTCGCAAATATGACACCTATAGCATTTGTAATGCAATATGTGTTGTATTTACGTGACTTAGATGTATTGATATTACAAATAACAATGGCTTTTATTTTTTTTAAATAATTAATAATAATGGCAATAGCTTAAACTTTTGTAAATAACTTTTGTGCAGATTATGTTCAGTGTATTTTATTGTGACGAAAATACAAGAACAGAAGTGAAATATTAACATCTTTTTGTGACATTTGTAATAAAGCTTGAAACATTGAGAGAACATGTTTGAACCAATTGATGTTGAAAGGTTGTACAGATTGATGCTGTGGTGGCGCTGACTGATATTGTGGTGGCGATGAGTAATGCTGTGGCATTCAGTGATGCTGTGGTAGAGCATAGTGATGTTGTGGTGCCCCTGAGTGATGCTGTGGTGGTGCTGAGTGATGCTGTGGTGATGCGACAGATAGAGGGAGGGCGATAGATAGATAGAGTTGGGGCGATAGATAGAGTGAGGACGATAGTTAGAAGCGTGCACTGACGTCTGGTGGTGTGTGTGTGAATGGTGAAATTTTGCACTGACGGCTGGTGGTGTGTGTATGCCTGGTGAAAGCGTGCAGTGACGGCTGGTGGTGTGTGCGTGCCTGGTGAAAGTGTGCACTGATGGCTGATGGTGTGTGTGTGCGCCTGGTGAAAGTGTGTACTGTGTCTGTTGATGTGTGCCTGGTGGAAGCGTGCACTGATGGCTGGTGGTGTCTGTGTCCGGTGAAAGCGTGCACTGATGGCTGGTGGTGTTTGTGTGTGGTGAAAGCGTGTTCTGATGAGTGATGGTGTCTGCGTGGTGAAAGTGTGCACTGACTGTTTGGTTTTCAGTGTAGTTGTGTGTGTGTTTGCGTGTGTGGTTTATGTGGTTGTGTGTGTGGGTGTGGTTGTGTTTGTGTGTTGTGTGTGGTTGTGTTTGTGGTTGTGTTTGTGTGTGTGGTTGTGGGTGTGGTTGCACTGTAAGACATTCGCGAGCGTGGCAGTGCTAGAGTTCACACCTTTCAGTGAGAGGCTGACGTCTTGGCCTTTACAAATATCTAATTCACAATATTTCCAACAAAACAGGAAGAGGCAAGGAAGCAAAAATACGTGATGAATGTCCAGATATACCTTTGCATCCAGAAAGATTTGTAGTTTAGTAAAATAAAAATAGATAGATATTAGCAGCACCTGTTAAAGAGGAGGTTGAAATGTATTATGCTATGTGGTTGCGCATGCATGAATAATAAATAAAGGGGAAGTGTCCGCCACATTTGGAAGTCAATGCACAAGGGGGGTATATAAATATTTGCATCTAACCGAGGACATATTTACACAAAGTACCTGGAGGAGAACGGTTTTATAATATATTTGTATAACTTGAACAAGGGGATGCATTGCTGACAATTTAGAAGGACTTGAAGCAGGCTTGGTATTCCTTGCTAAACAGTAACCTTTGTGTTTCATTAATCATTCCATTATTGAGGTATTATGTCAAATGTCATGTCAATATCAGTCTAACAACTAACAAAGGGCACAGTACGTCACCTAAAAGAGTGTTATACATGCCTCTGTAGCCTGGGGAATTATTAATATTATTTTTTTTAATTATTTGAAGAGTTTTATATAGCGCTGGATAGACCCGGGGGTATCAGAGCGCTTTACATGAACGTGGCATACAAAAAACAGTTTTACATAATTACAGCAGGTTACCAGACCATAGAATAACACAGAAACAAGTCCCATGGAGCATAGAAGGTAGTGGGGGAGGGAGGTTGAGTCAAGAGGCTGGAAAACAGATCAGGTTAGGCATACCAGCAATGGAAGATAGTACATCAGGGGACCCACAAAAGTCAAAGAGCCCACAATGTTTGTGATTTCGTGGGGTCATAGAATCACAAACATTCGGTGCCGGACTCACTCACTGCGTCGGAGAACCATGGTTATGGAGCGAGCCTAAAGGAGGGGGCAAAAAGGGTGCCTCGCAGTGACCATGTCGAGAGGGGTGTAGGAGTCCCGAAAGGGGGATGGGCAGCGGGGGGCTTGAAGAAATGGACAAGCTGGCGACACCAAGCCGTAGACTGGTGGCATGCCACGAACAAAGAACCAGTCGAAGCTGTCAGTATGGAGGACCCAGGTCACGGAACCATATAACTTCAGCATAAATTGGCGGGATTGCAGATCCACCAAAACCCAATTCAAAAACCGTGAGGAAATCAACCTCATGAAGCAGGACTGGATGGGGGGGGAGGGGGGCAGTCACAGGATGGGGAGGGCGGAAGACTGGAAATCGACAATCTGACTTAGGTCGACAGGAAAAACACTTGAGCCATAGGGGCAGCAGCATCTTGATTTAAAGTGCTGCATTGTCATTTGGAAATTGACTCAGGTGCCCAGGCAGCAGCCCCGGAAGTGGGAAGGAGCTATGTCGTCAAAAGAGGGCATTCACTCGGGATTCGTAAAGGGAGCAAGCTCAGGGACTCAGGGCAGTGGCCACATAGACTTGCCTTAAACTTCTGAGTCAAATTTCACATTTGTCACAAGAACAACACTTCAATACAAAGTGACTGTTACTGCAAGTTAAATATAGGCTTCCGAATTGCTGCAAATTAACAAACTCCACTCATTAGTAACTGCTGAAAATTGAAGCATTAAAAGGGAGCAGAGGCAAAAGTGACCACAGTTGTTACAACTTTTGCAAAGCGAGATATAGGGGTAAAATGAATTTCTTATAGATGATGATAAACTATTTAATACAATTTATGAAACGATGCTAGGATTTCAGTGAAATGCAGCACAAAGCATTACATGGAGGTCAACCATGCACCAAGCATGTACAACCCTCTAGGCGGTAAAAAGACCACGACTATAACTCTACTACTTTAAATAAATGCAATTAGTCTTAACCTTTTGTTTACACCATGATTTAAAGTAGCACTTAAAACGCTCACTTGGAAGTGATCCGTCCCCTTAATACATTACTTCTTCTCTTATACCCCTCTTTAGGGAGATCCTTCCTGACTCCGGATTACAAGCGGGAGGCATTACAGGTCACCCTTGGAGGAGCCATAAAATTCTTGGGGCTTCCAGGCAGGAGGACCACGCAACATTTGTTTTGGCCTGCAGCAACCCAACTGCTGCTTTGAAGGCAGTGGAAAAGATACATGTGACTTTTGCATGTGATCTAAAGGCTGGGATAGTGAACATGTGTTTTATTGGGATTAGTGCCACAGCCTTTCGGATTCATAGAGCTACAAATGACAATAGTTGCTAAGTAAGCAAATTCAACTGGGCACATTATATATAACATACATATTTTTGTGTTCTTCATACCAGAGAGTTAGGAGGGGAGGGAAGAGAGGTGGCTGAGGGAGATCAGGATGGATTAATCCATCTATCTGTGTCACAAGAACAAATCTTGTGGTCACGCTGTTCCACACGGATATGTACAGCTGACTAACCAGCTATGCTAAGTCAACAAATTTTAAACAAATTTACACTTGCAGCAATTTATCATTGGAGCTTTAAGAGTATAATTTTGATGGCCCTGCGTGGTACCATATTCTTGTGTGATTATCTACTCCAGTTTGTGAAATTTCACTGCCACATTTATACTACAGACTTCTTAGGGTTTTAAGTGCTGTAAATAACAGGTGTTACTATTACCCAATGTAATGCTACTGAGTGTAATGACCTCAGGAAGATGGAAGGCTGAGTTGGCCTTGCCACAATTCAAATGTGTGGCCTGTACTTCACCGTCGATCTCACGGAGTGTAAACTCATTGAGCCGTCCTTTGGACTTCTTTTTTTCATTAAAAGGTTGCAAGAACCTCTTTCAATTTCAACGCATTATTTGTGCTAATTATAATCATCAGTTGGAACTTTGTCAATGTTTTATTACTTGGCCAGGTCTGTTTACTGTTCAGAACAGCACAAGGACATTTAGTGCCATATAATCTGGTTCCTTCTCCACAACAAAAGCAGAGATACAGGAAGGAGACGCAGTTTTATGGGACAAAAGTCTGGGCCTCAGTGTCTACTTCTACTCTTCAATTGATAGTCTGGTGCAGGAGTGACAGTATGTAGTGAGGGACTGTGACTTCTGACTTGAAATTGGCTGGACCATGGTACACTGCCTGACCACTGCTTGAAATAGAAAAATAGAAGTAGAGGTACTCTGTACCAGAGTACCTGCTTGTTTCCGAGACGTGCTGGTACTCTCCAATTAAAAAGTATTATATTTCTCTTGAGAAGTGCCAGTACTCTCTATCTCAAAATAAAAAAGTGCTGGTACTCAGTACCGAACTGTACCAGCCCATTTAAAGCACTATGCCTGATTTAGTGAGAGGTGTGGACAGTGCAACAGAATGTGTTGGAACAGTATAGTGTCACCTATTGATTGATGTACAGTATCCTAGACAAATACATTGTTTCATCCACTGTGCTAGGGTTTTTACATTACCACTGCTACAATTGCAGTGTGGTGGAAAATGTAGTTTACAGAAATATTGACCTCTCGTATATTCATCCCACAGGAACATTGTCAATTAAAGTTTATTTTTGTTACGGTCGCCGCGTGGGAACGAATTTCCAGTCCATTCTGGATAAATAGGTTAAGAACTGACATAGACAAGCAGAAATGCGGCGATCTATAATGTAATTTGTTCAGGATGCCCAGATGACTCCGTCAACGGGACACCAGTTTTCCAGTCCTGGGATTTAATTTTAGAAATAGGTGCGTTCTGGAAAGCAGAAGATTGGTTTGACTCCATTCAGCCAATAGCACTAACACCTGATTAAATTAATTAATGACTGATTAAAGGACAGCAGAAGATTCGAAAACATGTGACATGGAGCCATATGTACATTAACTGGAGGGATGCAAAACCATAGAAGGGCCTTTGTCCCAGCTCCTTTTCTGTTGTGTGTGTGTCAAACATGTACGTTATGCTATGTTATCAACACGTGCGCTTTTTAACTTTATTGTGAGTGTATATTCAGCAAGTTGTTAATGCGCTGCAAAGTTTCAAGATAATCGAGCGGATTCAGGTGTATATATAGAACAGCTGCAAGCCGAGTGTACCGGACGGAATATAGAAGCGATATTTGTGTGATAAATGGCATGAAATTCATAATATGGCTGCAAGTGAGCAATGCACAGAGTTCTCACTTACCAGGAAAGTGCAGACAATTCACGGGACAGCATAGAAAACAAGGACCGACACAGCTGAAAACAGAAGTGTGGAAATGTTCCCTGGGAATCGAAAGAGTTCTTACGTCCACTCCTCACAGAGCACTCACAACTCACTCAGCAGCAGAACCCTCCCAGAAGTTATGTGACAGTGCCCAGCAGCCTGCCACGAAACCACGAGGCTGCAGGGACACAACACACAAATGTAAGGATAGTCACAATATGACTTTAAGCCTAAACACGTTTAAAGCGCCTACGACTGCATGGGAAACAGCGCTTTATAGAGACATTCACTGATGTCTTAACGGCGCTTCTGTGAAACGAGATCGCTCGTCTCTTAAAGCGCCTACGGCTGCGCAGTTTGTTAATTAAACCATATCCAACCAGTCTGGGATCTAAGCAATTAAACTATGCAGGTTACTACTGCTTCTTTTCATTCTGCCGCCTCTCTTACCGCTGTCTGCCAGGGTGGCATGCCGAAAAGGGCCTCTCCTGCCAAAGTCTACAGGAACAAATCCACAAAAACTTAAATAGCGTATATACCACGCGGCACAGTTAGCCAGGGAAAGTTTATAAGCGTTGTCTGACTGGGAAAAACACGAACTCAAGAATAGTGTCTAAGTTTTCCGCTTTGGGCTGCCCTCGCTCGCTTCCTCCGCCTCCCCTTCACAGTGGTACAAAACACACGCACACTTGCGAAGAGATCAGATTACACGACCCACCAGTGATAAACATGTTGAGGAACTTGGAGGTAGGAGAGCACAGCCCGGGCTCACGCATGCACATGGAAATCAAAGTGCCATGCAAAAGGTACCTTGAAAGTGGCCTTTTCCCGCACTAGTGAGACACTTTGTAATCCCAGAGGAGCGGCGAGCTCCCTTCCAGCCGCGGTAATCCTTCGCTCCGGGCGATTCTGGCCGGGGATCAGCAGCGGCAGCCGCCCAAGCCTCCTCCCATTTCTCGCCTCTCTGATTCTGTCAGATTGTGCGAGGGAAGGCGCCCGCTCCCGCTGCCCCCGTGCCCCGGCTCCGGGCTCCAGCGGCAGCGCGCTGACACTGGTCACCACTGTGGGCGGGGATCACCCTGCTGCTCGGGCTGCAAGACGAGCAGGACTGGAGGGAAATGGGGAAATAAAAGCTCTCAGCACATTCCTAAGAGCTCCGACGGCGGCCGCCGCCCCCTCCCCTCGGCCTGTCAGTGGGAGCTGAAGCGCAGCGCCGTGCGTGTCACTTTTCACCGTGCTCCGGGGCTCCTTCTAGAGGAAAACACTGGCTGGTGCCGCGGGTTTCACTCTCGCAGCGCGCTGAGAGCGGGAGACCAGAGGGACTTTCACGTGTGCGCCACAGACGGAGGGAGCCAGCAAAAATGACAAAGCACATCGCGGCTGCACGTAGCAGGTTCTTCTTCACTTCTACAGAACTGTGCGTCCTCCTACTAGGAAAGGAGGCAGACACGTGTAGTTGGTGCGCAGCCACAGTGCAGCCAGACACTTTGAACGGTTCAGGCTCGCCACCCCCGCCCCATGTAAACAACAAGGAAGCCTGGGGCTGCCGTTTGTGTGTGTATGCAGTGTGTGTATGTGCGCATGCGTGAGTGAGTGTATGCAGTGTGTGTATGTGCGCATGCGTGAGTGAGTGTTTGCGCAAGGGAATGTGGACAGGAGAGGGGCACGGCGCCATGCGCGCTCACGAGGTGAAAACTGAGCAGCTCTGCGCTCGTGCACCCTCTTCTGTCTACATTCCCGAAAACGGGCGACATAAGGTCTTTCGCTGACGCGAGACCTAAAAATATAGAGCTAGAAAAATAGAGGGATAGATAATAAGTAAAATAGATAAAAAAAAACTTCAAACAAGCAAAGGATGGCAGAGATTCAGAGAGGATACAGAAAGCATGCCCAGAACCATAGCATTGAATGAGAAACAAGATGGCCGCGCCCGTTCACAACCGCGTGGGTAAGTTCGCGCGAGATTTTCCTCGCGATCACACGCGAAATTGTACTAGCGAGCCGCACACTTTGCGAGATTACACATAGCGCCCGGAAACGGAATTACGTCACGCAAACAAGATGGCCGCGCCCATGTACGACCGCTAGGGTAACTTCGCAAACGTTGCGCTACAAGCGGCTTGCGAACACGCAAAAAATCACGCGAACAAACACGCCGCAAAAAAAACAAATCCTGTATTCGCACGAATTCGCGGCTTCCGAAATCGATCTTGCACGAATTCGCGCCCCGCGAATCGCGCGAAATTGCAGAAAAACGATTTTTGCAAAACTGAAAGCACTCAGCAGGTGCAAAAGTTCAATCTTAACATTTGTAACCATTCCCTCTAGTGCTTCCTGAGGGGCCCCTCCAGAGTTCAGTTGCCTATTTGCAACTATTCTATGACCCTGCTCTGACCCTCACAGCAGGCTCATAGAATAGCTACAAGTAGGCCACAAAGGTCCGGTGAAAAAAAATTGCACTGCAACAGAAAGCAAATTACAGATAAGGAAGCAGGTGCCAGACTGGAAGTTTAAATTCAGTGACACATTAATCAACCCCAAATTAATTCATGTCAGTTGAAGCAGGGCAGGTGTGCTTGCTTTTTTTCACCCCCATAATCTACAGTGATAAACAAACAAGAGGGTGGCAGTGATGTACCAGAGGGTGGCATGGGTGTACCAGAGGGTGGCAGTGGTGAAACAGAGGGTGCTGTGAACCTGTGATGATGAACCAGATGTAGAAACAACATAGTCGCGGCCGTTGCGAGCCGACAAGTAAGTTCGCAATTGCGAACTGGTACAAAATCCTCGCGAACTAGCAGAAACCCTTGCAAACACAAAAATAAAAAAATCCGCAAATTCGCAAGAGTTCGCGGATTTTGCGGATTGCGAATCCGTAAATACGCAATTTCGCGGATTGCCAATTCGCAAAATTCGCCCATGCTTACTCGTTTATGCAACTGGTTTAATGTTAAGCTTCTAACTCTTATGTGCCTTATGATGCATGACATCTGTTCAATGTTCATGACACTGCTACTGTATAAACCCTCATAACCTCGCTATATTACTCCAATGTTTTTTGTTCTTTAAGGTGATGAATGTTTCTCTCTAAATCTTTAACAAACAGATTTAACGATAAAATGTTGAACAAGTACCTTTAAGTTTCACTTGTCCTGTTAGTGAAAAAAAACTAAATGTATTTTTCACCAGAGTGAGACGTACCTCTCCTATAGGATAAAATGGGGTTGCCTTATTATACTTGATAAGTGCTAACATTTGATTGGGAACAGGTAAACATTTCTTATTTGGTGCCTGAGAAATTGTAATTAAAAATGATAAAGTTGGACTTTACGTTTGCAAAGTAATTTTGGGAACACCAATTTTTAAAAAGCACTTACCTGCTGTAGCTATTTGATGCCTGTAGCCTGTCCTAGGTCACATTCCTGGGTGTAGTTGGCAGTTGGACTTTATTCTTTCCTCCCAGACAGTCACACAATAGGGGGATTAGATGTGGCTGGATTGGCCATGAACTGGCAGGATGGGGAGCAGAACCGAGCACACCCTCATTTGCAACTGAACAGGCTGTGCTCTGCCTTCGAACAAAGGCCTTGTCACCTCTGCATTGTTCATGCAGCCAGCTTAGAGACAGGGCAGGGAGTAACAAAACTTCAGTCACTTCAAAGGCAATTCTCTAAAAACTTCTCCCACTTCAAAGGAGGAACCAAGTATAAAAATAGGACACCTAGACTCACTGTCCTGTTCACTTTCTGGACCAGTGAAAAGAAGGTCAGGGGACTATCTGCTGCTGTGGCCTGCTGTGTACCCCACAAGACTGCTTTGCTGCACCGGGAAGGCCTGCTTTGCTACCTAGAGTGTGCCTTGAACCCTCGGAGGCCTGCCCTGCTGCTCAAGTCCTGTATATCACTTGAACCCAGGACTACCAGAGCAACTCCAAGTGCTAGTTATTTGTCCTCTTGATCACAGGCTTACAAACAGAAAAGGCCCCAACCATCTTAAATCCACATCTAACCCAGCCTGGGTGAGTCATAACCCCTCAAGTGGTCCCTCTCCAGTTCTGGGCCCTTGGCTGTGGTGCTAAAGGTGCCCAGAGAGCAAAAGTCCAAAACCTGGGACCCTCTGAAAGCAGAGAGAAGACCGGGACCAAACTGCTTGTCTATCCACCTAAGGTACATTGCCATTCGGCATGAGTTTGAGGTAGCTTCACATACGTTCTTCTCCACAGCAGCAAATCCTGTTCAGCCATCCTTCGCCTAAGGGGTATCTGGCCTTGTGGAACTCTCATTGCCTTCAGCTTCCAGCCACATCCCAGTTAAGATTTTCAACTTTCAAAAAAGAGATCACTTCTGAACATAGAATTGTTCACCTCAACTTCATCCATTGTCTCTCTCTGACAACGATGCTTCCAACTCAGACACCGCCTGCAGCCTTTCCCGCTGCACTTTACCTTCTCAGAACATTTTTTTCATACTTTTATCTAAGTCTGAAGATAAGCTCTGACCAGGCCTAATCCACTTTGTGTATCCAACTCGCGCTCCTTCGCACTCGGCCCTATTTTTCGAATAGGAGTTTGTGGTCGGAGCTTTGATATTTTAGCCTGCTACTTTTTAACTTAAACCTTAAAAATGCATGACTCTAGTTCTAGGGATCAGATTTTTATTGTTTTGGTGTCAAAAAAATTATTAAAATTTCCCATAATTTTCTAAATTGGTTTGAGCTTATTCTTATGTTGTGTTTACACATTATTACTGTCTGTGTGCTTCATAAATACTTTACACATTACCTCTAAGTTATGCCTGACTGCTTTTGTGCCATGGTACCAGAGGGTTTATAGTTTGATTTAGTGACTTTTGTGGTTCATGACAAGGATTGTTGCCATTTGCTTGAACACGGATAACCCCCATCCAATCAACAGCCTCATTTCTTACACATTTCCATACACAGAGGATCATCCTGTATTCTGTTTTTGGCACCCTTGAATATCTCTCATACTACTTTTCCTATTTATACTGAAATCTACACATGCGGATCCTAAATAAAAAAATATTCAAATAATGGTCTTAACTTCACATAATTCTATAACTCCGACATCTCCAATCCCTAAAATATGTGCAGTTCCCTACAGGAAAATGATCATATTTGATCACACCTGTACCATCCAGTTTTGCCAAAAGATCATCATTGTGAATGATAGTTCCTGTACTTTATAAACAATGATGTGCTCTCATTCCCTGTATGTCTGAGCTGAGAGTGGAATGCTGAGAGTGAATGATGTAATAGAATGTTGGTGTTTGGCGTGAAGTGGAAGCTAGGAGATAAGGAACATTGGAGGGAGGTTGAAGCTGTGGCAGAACCTGCATGCTGTAGCTTTATTGCCTTACATGTCATAAATAACTTACCCTCTACCTGAATGCCTCAAGACTCTTACCAAAGACGATTCCTCCAACTACAACAACACCCTAGATTAAACAATGAGAGCATAAAGTGCGTAATAGATATCTTTTGACTAAAAATAAATTGTCAATCAATGGCACAAGATTCTTGGTCCATGGCCACTTGTCTTTTGGTATTCCCATTCTTATTCAATTATGGTTGCTGGATTAGATCATATCTGTAAGTAACTGCATAATGTGGCTTGCATGTATTTGTGGTTTTTGTGTATTGCAACAATATTGACTTGACTGTCTAATAATGGCGGAAATGCAAAGTACTTAGATACAGCTGACGCTAATGTTTGAGCTAAAACTTTTTAATAGTGAAATAAACTACTATTCATTCCACAGATCAATATGGATTGCAAATACTACCGTGTCTCCATGAACACAACCGCTGCTGGAGCGCGTACTGTTCTAAGGGAATATATGTTCCTTACACCTGCAAGAGATGGGTAACTCGATGCTGCCCGAAGAAACACTTACTTACCTTGGTGACACAGAATAGGCATCAGTAGTCAGAAGAAATCAGGCCTCAATAAAAAATGCTGATGCATATTGATGCTCTGCCTCAGCCAGCGCTCCGTTTCCACTCATGTTGTTAGCCTCCATTGGTTCCTCATTTTGATAAGCACTGGCAAAGAAAATATCTCTATCCTTAACTTTATTTCCACAATAACTATGTTATTTTGTGTGGTTCTGTAAATGGGTGAAGGAGAGTTTATTAAAGAATGGAAAAGAGATGGTACACCAAGCTGCATGGTTTTAATTCCATTAACAATAATATTACATCCACTACATCAGCTGTGGCAGCAAGGTGCATATTTTAAAGATGGCATTAAGGAATTGTTAAATAGCTAAGCATCAACTTGTAAATATGTGAAATGGCATAACGCCACCGGAGCGTCAGAAAAAGTGATGCTCCGGTGATATCAGTGGCTTGTAAATATGCCCCTTCATCTGTTGATCAGCATATCGGTTTAACTGTGAGGAACAGAAAATTAATAGAGGCAGTGGAAGGGATCGTCCTGTGAGACAACAGCAGATGTAGGAGAGGACTATTGCTAAGGAGAGGAGGAATGGAAAAAAACAATATAGGAAAAGTCAGCAGAGTGGGTAAAAGAAGGGACATAGACAAAGAAAAAGGAAATAAATGGGAGAGAGGGGCAGGGGATGGTAACAGAAAGTCAAACTGATTGAGATGGGATGCTGTTAAAAGCTGGCCAGGGGGTGGATTATGGAGAGAATGAGGACAGATGGAGAGAAAGAGGAGGCAGTATTGTGGAAACAAGAGTAAGGAAAAAGAGAAGAGAGAACAGGAATGTGGGCAAAGTAAAACAAACGATAGGAGATGAGAAGGGAGCAAAATGGTAGAATGGAAACAGAAAACATGACAATAACATAAAAATGACAATGAGAGGGAAAACCCACGGAGAAGGTATTGAACTGATGGAAAAGTCAAAATTAGTAAAGAGGGATACATGGAAAAAATTATAAAAAGATGTAAAGGTTGAAAGATGAGAAATTATGTGAGAGATGACACTCGGAAGAGACTGCAGAAGTAGGAACATATGAGAATAGAACAATGACTAAGAAGGGAAATGTGAGTAGAGAATGAACATTGAAGAGAAGGAACAACACAGAAGGAAAGAAAATGAAGATATTACGCGAAGAGAATTGAAATGAGAGAAAACACGGAGAGAGAAAAGTCAAACAGACGGCAATGTTTATTGAAAAACATTGGGAGAAAATGGGCAAAAGTGAGGAGAGTAAAAAGATAGAATTGCGAGATTGAAGAAAATAAGCAAATGACAGTAGACTGGCAAAATATTGAAAGAAGTAAGGGGAAAGGGGAGAGAACAGAGAAGATGAGACAAGCTGAGAAGGATAGCCAGAGTTGGAGAAACTGAAAAACAGCAGAGGAGGAATGATGGGGAAAGGAGAAATATTGAAAAAAGTAAAAATACTTTAAGCGAATGGGGTAGCGTGGGAAACAAAAGAGAAAACACAATATTGGAGAGTACGAGAATGAGTACAGGGAAAAGGTATGAGGGACGATATTTAAGAAGAGAGGGGACAAAATAGGACAAATACTTAGGACAGGCATGGGGATATGGAACATGATAAAAGGGGATACCACAACGTGACAGGCTAGTGAACTGGAGAGAGAAGAAAAGAGAACAGAGAAAGAAGAGAAGATTGGCATTTTGACTGGAAATGAAGGGGGCAGTGTGAAGGAAACTGCGGAAAAAGATGACAGACAGTGTCGAGAATGAATAAATCAGGAGATAGAGAAGGAAAAGTAGACTAAGAAATAAAAAGGTAAACAACAAAAGCTGGGAATGGGGGAAAGACATGGGGTTTAAGAAAAAGGGAACAATGAAAAAGAAGAGATTGCGAAAGAAAAAAAATATTGGAAAGCTTCAAAAAAATACGATAGAGTGGACAGGGAGAAAAAAGAAAGAGCTAATAAAAGGGAAACTGGGAGTAAAAAAAATAGATTGTGGGCGACTGTTAAAACGGGAGGGAAAATGATAAATGGAGGGAAGAAGGACAGTCATAATCATCCTGAGGCTGCTTGATTCGGAGAAAGCACGTGTTGGAAATCAGAAATTGTGTTTCCCTAGTTACACATCAGAAAATATTATTTATCCTTAATTTAACGTTAGGCGCAAAAGCCTTCTTTTGCCCTTGATGCCATTAGTAAAGACATGTGCCACAGCTTTAGAGAGATGACTATGCATGGTCTGCTGCATTCAGAATTTCTTCAATCAAGTAACTTATGTGTTGAATATATTTACAGATCCCAGGAAACACATCATGTTCAATTCTCCATCCAACAACCAATCGTAGAGTTCCTGTATCACAACATCAGCAACAAAATGTATAGACCTGTAATACAGCCCATTATTGACTGCCTTGCCTGTTGAGGTAAGGTAAAGATGGTTGTAGTTAGAAGGTCACCCCACCAAAGACTAGGAAATGAAGGCATTTTTAAAGGGTGAAGAACATTTGGTGACAAGATTACATCATCCGCTAACCACTAATTTATATTCCAACCCATGAAGTTGCTGGAGGATGAAGATAATTGCATAAAGTATTAGTTGTGTAGTTCCATACTGGGGTCTACGTTTTCCCATCCTTTGTATTGAAAATGATATGTGGCAGTTTATTTGCACACACATGCACACACTCACACACACTCAATCTATTTCATGTTGTCGAGTTTGAGTTGTATCCATCTCATAGACACGCACCCGTCCTCCTGACCACAAAACTGGGCACTCATTAGCTAAAGTAAGCAGCTCAGAATTAAATGTTTTAAGAAACACCTTTGGAAACCTTAAGCAGTGTACGCTTCGGTTTCTTGTCACATCCATATTGAAAAGATACGGTCTAGGGGCTAAACGGTAGTGAGAAACCACGGAAACGGAATTCTGATGTCATCTTCCTGCTGTGGCCACTTTGTGTGATGCTGGGTGAATGGTGTCCTGACCTTAGCAAACTGATTGTTATGTACACTAATAAGGTCCACTACCACAGAAGACAGTGGTGCTGCAAAAGTGCAAGCACAGAAAACTGGCCTCCTTGCCCACTACTTGGATATTAAACTACAGCCATAATTTAGGTTTGAAGGCCCCTAAGGCCCCTGGTCCCTGATGTCACTGCACCTGCTGCACTATTTGCACCTGCACCCCTACCAGGAAATCTGCAGAAGGGAGCATGGCTGTCCTGCGGTAATAGCCCCTGCTTCTGTAGTGCTGCTTATGCAGACCCTGCTAAGAAAGAAGCAAAGGCGGAAGAAGCTATACTACCTCGAGCAGTGACAGTGGCTAGAACTATACACAGCCTTTCGCAGAGCATGACATTTCTGTGGTCCAGTAATGTTTTTCATTACACTCTCAGGCTTAGATTGCACTCGTGCAGCAGGGTTTGATCATTCTTCTGCAAATATTGCTAAAATATCGAGCAGCCTTTTGTTTTCTCCTCTGAATGCAATATGTAGATAAAGGAAAGAGATATTCCTGCAGATGGTTTAACAAACAACGCTGCAAGTTTGAGATGCCTTCCAAGAATGTAATCACCAGCAATGCTGATGGCAAGTCATGGTAAGGGCAGGGGACTAAGGAGATACCCTTAACCCTGCTTGCAGGTCAGGCCGCTCCCCATGCCGCACAGCACCTCCTGGATGTCCTTGCCTCTTCCCCGCTGCTGCCGTAAGTTCGCCGCTCCTCTGCATCATCTGGTGCCTGTGACTGCTGTACCTGTAATTGTTGCCTGCTCTCCCCACTTTTCCTTTCTGTGCCCCTTGACTGTAATTACTTCTGTGTGTACTTGTGCTTGGTGCTGACCACCCTTGTTGCCTTCTGTATCCTGTTTTTCCTCCATTTCCTCTGTTTCCACCGCTGCTCCCCTCCGGCCCCGCCCCCTCACTCGCCCTGCCTCCCAGCTGCTCCTTCCTCCCACCTCCCCTCATATGGATGCCGCTGCGCGGCCCGCGCCAAAGGCTAGCCCGTCTGTGCCAATCCGCGCCTGGACCGCGCCCAGTGCAAGAACCCCTGGACCCCACGAACGCCACGACACTCGCCTCCGCTACGACTCCAGCACCCTCCACACACTCAATGCCACATGATCACGCACTTGCTGCCTGGCCACCCCGAAGCGCACCCAAGGACCCTTCTCCTGCCGGAACTGCAGCTTCACCAGCATCCGGCCTGCCAACCCACCTACTGAAGAACCCAACTTCCTCAGATGCATCCTGCTCAACACCCGCTCCGCCCGCAAACACGCCATCGAACTCTGGGACCTACTCGACACCAATGCGCAAGACGTCGCCTTCCTGACATAAACCTGGCTGAACCCCTCCTCGGCACCCGACATCGCCATCGCCATTGTGGAAGGCTACAAGATCACCTGCAAGGACCGCACCAATGGAATAGGAGGAAGAATCGCTATCATCCACAAGAACACTCTCAAAGTCTCGACAAACACCGACGACACCCGCAACAGCTGCACTTCCAGATCCACACCGACCCCAACACCACCTTTAGAGGAACCCTCGTCTACAGACCCCTCGGACCCGGACCGCAGTTCAGCGACTCCATCGCCGACTTCATCAGCACACACGTCCTCGCCTCTACTGACTACATCCTCCTCGGGGACCTGAACTTCCACCTCGAGAACAACAACGACTCCAACTCTTCCACCCTGATTGACAACCTCGCCAACCTCGCACTCAGAAAACTCGTCACAACACCCACCCACTCCCCAGGCCACATACTTGACCCCATGTTCTCAGCAAGCTCCCACGTCTTCTTCAACCGCACCACAGAACTCCACTGGACCAACCACCGCTGTGTCCACTTCACCTTCCAGAAACTAACCACACACCGCAGCACCCAGCAGATGCCCCACCGCCATTGGAGCAAGGTCACCGAGGACCAGCTAACCACTGCCATCACCCAGAGCCCAGCCGCAGACCCAACCGACCCAACGCTGCAGCCTGTAGCCTCAGAAAATGGATTGACAACAGCGCCAACACCCTCGCCCCACTCAAGAAGCCCTCGAACACCCACACCAGCAAGAAGGCCAGCTGGTTCACCGAAGACCTCCAGGCCTCCAAGCGAACCTGCTGAAAACTCGAAAATAACTGGATCCGTGAACGAACACCGGAAAGCTACACAGCCCACAAGAACGCCACCCGCAGACACCACCACCTCATCAGATCCGCCAAAATCACCTCCTTCAAAGACCGCCTAGAAAACAACGCACACAACAGCAAAGAGCTCTTCAACATCGTGAAGGAACTCTCCAACCCCAGCTCCAACACCAACGACATCCCACCGTCACAAGACTTGTGCGCTCGCTGGCTACCTTCTTCCATCGCAAGATCGCGGACATCCACAACAGCTTTGACGCCGTCACCACCCCGTCAACCGCTGAGACCCCCGCTCCCACAACCACCACGCGCACCAACCGCTTGCCCGCCTGGACCAACATCAATGACGATGACACCATCAAGATCATGAACATCATCCATTCCGGATCCACGGAAGACCCCTGCCCTCACCACATTTTCAACAAAGCCAGCAGCACCTTCGCACCTCATCTCTGGAAAACCATCAACATCTCCTTTGAGACAGCGACCTTCCCGGAGAGCTGGAAGTACGCAGAGATGAACACCTTACTCAAGAAACCCAAGGCGGACCCCAAGGACCTCAGGAACTTCCGACCCATCTCCCTGCTCCCGGCGAAGGTCATCAAAAAAGCCGTCAACAAGCAACTGACCAGCTTGCTCGAGAAGAACAGCATCCTGGACCCGTCCCAGTCTGGGTTGCGCAGCAACCACAGCACCGAAACTGCCCACATCACAACCGACGACATCAGGACCCTGATTGACAACGGAGCAACCGCGGCCTTCATCCTCCTGGACTTGTCAGCCGCCTTCGACACAGTCTGCCACTGCACACTACGAACCCCCCTCCACGATGCCCGAATCCAAGAGAAGGCCCTGGACTAGACCACCTCCTTCCTCTCCGGCAGAACACAGAGTATCCGTCTCACCCCCTTCCGCTTCGTAGCCACCGAGATCATCTGCGGCGTACCCCAAGGCTCATCCCTCAGCCCAATGTTGTTCAACGTCTACATGGCACCGCTCACCCATGTCGCACGACTGCACAACCTCAACATCATCTCCTATGCTGACGACACCCAGCTGATCCTCTCCCTCACCAAAGACCCCCACACCGCCAAAACAAACGTCCACAAAGGAATGAAGGACGTCGCCGACTGGATGAGAAACAGCCGACTGAAGCTGAACTAGGACAAGACGGAGTTCCTCATCCTCGGATTCACCCCCTTGGCCTGGGACAACTCCTGGTGAAAGACTGCACTAGGAGAACCCCTGCACCCACCGACCACGCACGCAACCTAGGGGTCATTCCTCGACTCCATCCTATCTATGATGAAGCAGGTCAACGCCGTCTCCTCCTCCTGCAACAACATCCCTCCACATGCTTCGCAGGATCTTCAAGTGGATCCCCACTGAAACTAGAAGGACAGTCACCCAGGCCCTCGTCAGCAGTAGACTGGACTACGGCAACACACTCTACGCAGGAGCCCCGGCCAAACTTCTGAAACTCCAACCCATCCAGAACGCCTCCGCACACCTGATCCTCGATATCCCTCGCCACAGCCACATCACACCCCACTTGAGAGACCTGCACTGGCTCCCCATCAACAAGAGGATAACCTTCATACTCCTCACCCACGCACACAAGGCACTCCACAACACTGGTCCAGCATACCTCAACAGCTGACTCAGCCTCTACACCCCCACCCGCCAGCTCCGCTCCGCAGACCGCACCCGCGCCACTGTCCCGTGCATCCGAAGAGTGACTGCCGTCGGCAGATCATTCTCACACCTCTCCATCAAGACATGGAACACCCTCCCTATCCGCCTGCAGCAGACCGAAGACCTCCTAACCTTCAGGAGACTCCTCAAGACCTGGCTCTTCGAACAGTAGCAGCGTCCCCCCCCCCTAGCGTAGCGCCATGAGACTCTCAGGGGTATGTAGTGCACTTTGTAAATACTATGATTGATTGATGGTAAAGTAAAACTGTTCATTCGGGAAGTAACCAGTATTGTACAGACTAACTGGTCAGCTTGACCTGCAGCAGCAATTGGCAAACCATGGAATTTCCACCCAATACAACTGAACATACTAAACAAGGAGGCCGAATGTTTGAAGCCTTTTTGCATTTGTAAAAGGTCTAATTTTCAGACCCAGGCTGTTTGAGACCACAACAAGTCCTTTTTTATTGTGTTTGTTGTAAGTTCCACACATAAGAGGCCCAATGCATCAATACACAAAATGTCAACATAATTGAAGATTATCATTGCACATAGAGCAAAAGCAACGCAATAATGGCAAAACTGCAGAAGTGGCTAGGTTAAACAGTGGAACAGTTTAAAATATCTAAAGTAAATGAAATAATGAGCAGCAGCACCTAGCTACTGTGGCTAGATCCTCTGATGGTGGATAACCCAGCTCCCAAGTAACCCATCATAAAAGTAAGCCAGAGGGAACAGGAGCATACAGAGATGGCAGAGAGATGCAGAAGGGAGGGCGGCGGAAGGAAAAGAAGACAAATACAGGCATTCCATGTGTCCTGTACCCGTCATTATCTTCTTGGACCCAGGTCAACTGGCCGGCCTGCAGGCGAGACGTCTGGGAAGCCTTACGCAGCTGGAAAATACACCCAATATCCTTGCTTGGTGACCATAGTGCGGTCAAAATTTCCATCTTACCAAAAATACTATATCTGTCCCAAAACCTTTCACAGAATAAACTTACTACTTTCGGTATTCACAGAATTGATTTAAGACTACTAACTCTAAGTCCGAACTCGGGTCGGAAATTCCGGCCCGGAGGCGGAGCTTCCGGCTTGGGGGCGGAGCTTCCGGCCCGGAGGCGGAGCTTGCGGCTTGGAGGCGGAGCTTCCGGCTCGGAGGTGGGGATTTTAGCCATGGCTGAAATCTCCACCTCTGGGCCGCAAGCTCCGACTCCGGGCCAAAGCTCTGCCTCCGGGCCGCAAGCTCTGCCCCCGAAGGAAGCTCCGCCCCCAAGCCGGAAGCTCCGCCTCTGGGCCGGAAGCTCCGCCTCGGACTTATAGTTCGTAGTCTTAAATCTATTCTATGAATACCGAAAGTAGTAAGTTTATTCTGTGAATCCCGAAAGTAGTAAGTTCACTCTGTGAATCCCGAAAGTAGTAAGTGCATTCTGTGAATACCAAATAGTAGTAAGTTTAGGATTTAGTCTTAAGTTCATTCTGTGAATCGGGCCCTCTATGTCCATAAAGTGCCTAGATTTCAACGATGCCTTTAAAAATCCAACAATGAAAATAATACAATCGTCCTTCAACAGTTGAAGATACATGAGTGTTGGTCTGACTTGCTTAAAACTCAATTTCTTTAAAATCGTAACTAAAAAATGCCTCCTGGGGACTTCATACAATCTACAAAAATACAGGAAGTACAGCAGATCCTGAGGAGACTTACTGTCGCAGCCACAGGCTGCTAGCACTTGACCTCTTGAAGCCCCCTTAGGTCTTGCTAACAGAAGGTGAAAAAGATTCAGCCGGAACCTTGTTAGAAGACATTTTTCGGGTGACGTCAGGGATCCCATAAGATATGGTTCTGTTAGGGGCGTTGATTTAAGAAGAAGATATGCCTGGACACTCGGTTTCCGGGCCTCTACTGCCTCTCGATCTGCACACCTTTGATTCAGAAAGGCAACCTTAGTAAGCTCCACGTCCTTTTTCTCAATAACATCTGGCTTGGAGAATAAATAACCCCTCCCTATCTGCTCAAATCCTCTTTTAATATAATTGAGCCAGGAAACACGGTTCATGTTATTTAAGGACAAACATTCTTTTAGGATCAATTTGGTTAGGGTTAAATCATCATTGAGCCAACACTTTAACCAGAAAGTCAAGGGGCGCAGAGCAAGAGTGCCACATAGGTATGAGACCCCCAACTCCTCATGTACTGTCATGTTTGCGGATCCTTTCGTGACACATAATAATCTTTTTAGGAACCCATTTTCCAGATCTCGCTGCCGTAGCTTGCTATGGCTAAGCTTTTTGCTTGGTACACTTGTAACATGGCTCCTGTCAGTTTCTTCCCCACCTTAGAGGCAAAATTAAAAATAGCTGTATTAACCCGTATCACATCCCCTTTTTTTCTCTGGATTAGGGGTTCCCATTTGAGTTGATCATCAAATAAGACCCCCAGGTAGGAGAAAACACTTGCACGGGGGATCTTATTGTTGCCAGTTCTGAATTGAACACTCCTTTTTCTATGTTTCCACACTTGCATAACATAGGACTTCGAATTATTGATAGCCAAGTCCCGTTCTGAAATGAAACTCGAGAATGCAGTTTACCCCTTAACTGCTCCGAACGTTCCGCGCTAGTGCGGAACGTTCTATTGAGCGGGTGGGGCGACGGTCAAAGGACGTGCGCAGCACTACAAAGGTAGTGCACGCAACGGCCGTTGGCCGTCAGCAGCAGCCATGAGGTTAAAAGGGTTTGTAAACTCAGTTCAGTTCTAGATAATAGGACAGCGTCATCCACGTAAAGCAAAACGGGAATACCCCGCCGTCCTACATAAGGAAAGTCAGCTCCAGTTGCCCTCAGCACACTTTCTAATTCATTAATATAAAAGTTAAATAAAAAAGGCGCAAGAATGCAGCCTTGCCTGACTCCCTTCTTAATCTCAAAGTCCCTTGTTACCTGCAGATCTTGTGAGAATCTGACATTGGCTTTGGTCAATGAGTGCAGGTCCTCAAGGAAATTAACAATGCTATCTTCCACCCCCATTGCCCTCATGGACTGCCACAGCTTTGCCCTGTTTACACAATCAAAGGCAGATGACAAATCCATGAAGGCAAGTTCCGGGGCGAGCGACAGTGTATTTACTCAATACCATATATAAATTGAGGCACTGGGCAACGGTGGAGTGCCCCGGCCGGAAACCATACTGGACATCCGACATAATCCTGTTCTCATCTGCCCATGTATTTAGTCTCTGTAAGAGAACCCTACCCACCACTTTGACCACTGAGTCAATAAGTGAAATTGGTCTGTAGCAGTGGGTACTACTTCTATCGACCTTTTTGAAAACGGGGACTATGGTTGAGGAAGCCCATGACTGGGGACACCCATTTTATGCAGCAGCATTAAAAAGTGACGCAAGAACCGGGGTCCAGAACAGGGGGTCTGACTTGAATAACTCAGGAGGGATCCCATCTGGGCCTGGGGCTTTATTGATGGTAAGCCCCAGGATTCCGTCCATGATTTCACTCCCGTCAAAAATTATCACAGCGACCTCTGGGTTCTCTAAGAGGGAACTCCAGCGGGGAGTCACACAAGGTTTTAAAATGGAGTACCCACTCCTCCTCAGTAATGTGTACCTCCAGGCCTCCCCCCGCCTTCTTTGTCGAACAAGGGCCCGTTCATGACACTCCAGAACCTTGCGCTATTCCTCAGGAATGCTGGAATCAATTAACTCCTTCCAAGCATCATCCTTCAAGGCACCCTTTCGTTTGGCCAGAGCTAGTTTGTAAGCCTTGCGGCATTCACTGACCTTAGATTGTACTCTTGGTTTGGCCGCCAGAGCTTCCCTCAGCCGCTTAGCTGATTTGGTGGTGGGAGTCAAACCATCTTGGGCCATGTGGTGCTGTACCTCTGGCTGGAGCACTTAATAATTCGCCCACTTTTTGTGCAATTATCTCGTAGGCGCCAAGGATCTCATTAGGGGTGGACCTCTCGGATGTGCATAGTGACAGTTCATAGGCACAAGATGATCTCACATTGTCATAGAAATGTCGGGAGATACCTGGGACCACTTTAGTCTACGCTTACCGTCCGTCGGTTTCAAGATACCTCTTTTAGAGGCCTCTCCAATTTTTGTCCAGAATGGATCCGACGGGTAAACAGTTAGAGGCTTGTGGTCACTAAATTCACTTGCTGAAATGTTAAAAGAGTTAAGAGAGGATTGCATCGATGAAGAGATTAGGATAAAATCATCAATAAAAGATCCTCTTCCATTTCCTTTAAACATTGGTATAAGGAAATGGGTGGATGGGTCAGTTAGAGACATCATGACCACCAAGTCTAGTTCATTTAACAGGTTATTCAGCTGATCCCCTTAAGAGTGGTGTTCAAAATGAAAATCCGTGGTATACAGCCTTTACAACGAAACTTTTACAACGAACTACCATTACAACGCAACTTTTGCAACGCAAACCATTACAACGCATAGCGCTGGGGGGGCGCTCTAGGATAGGGAATAGGTTTAATGTACTATCCAACACCTTCCCTACTATCCACGGGGACTGGAGTTGGAATAGTAAATTAAACTATTCACTATCCAGCGCCCAAAAGCATTATGCGTTGTAATGGTATGTGTTGTAAAACTTACGATGTAAAGGTAGGCATTGTAAAAGTATGCGTTGTAACGTCATACATCCAAAATCCGTCATACGGGCGCAACCCAGCTCCGAGATACGGGAAGTGATCGGGTTTCCACAGGGATGTATATTGAAATCACCGGAGACCATGAAGTTTAAAAGTCCAGCACCCCTCGATTGTTTTAGGAATGCTCTCAGCCTGGTAATGTTACACTCCTCATGTGGACTAGCCACCGAGTTGTAGAAATTAAAAATTCCCTATCTGGTATCTCCCCTCGAAGCTGACAGTGCCATAATTCCCTTGTGTGTAGTTGGGAGCACCTGTAACTTGCAGTCTATTGCCACCGAAATATAAGTAACTAAACCACCCCTTGATCTTCCACTCACCGATGGAGTGCCCGGGACTAAGAATGCCTTGTAGCCTTCAAGGAAGAGATTGCAATCCACCGACCACGTTTCTTGAAGGCAAATTGCAGAGTATTGCTTCACGTAACCTACCCACCATGGGTCTTGGAGTTTATTGGCCAGCCCTGCAATATTCCAAGATATAAAATTATTGTGCCTCACAGCTGTCTGCCTCACAGCTAACTCCCCTACGGTCTGAGGGGGTGTATCTGAGTGTGGTCCTGTAGATACTGGAGCCCGCAGTCAATCACAATTCTCCAGCCCAGATAAGACTTCGAATCTATTATCTAGAGCTAGTGCATGGGTACTATTAGACTGCCTATCAAGTGCAGAAGCGGAATGGGCTAGAGCCGGGAGCTGTTGTGTGGGTACTTGTTTATTTAACCAGCTTCTTAGTTGGCATGCCCTTTTATCGTGTTCCGGCATTTCCGTCTGTGGGGGCTGGTTTATAAAAATGGCCCAGGGGTAGAGCCTCTATAACGGATCCGGTTAGAGGAGTGAGACTAATGTCCCTTGATAAAATACATCCAGCAGTGAAGGGGTTATCAAAATTAAGGCTAACACAATCACCACTACACGATGGCCCAGGGTAATATTATGTGAGAAGCAGTGTGTCAGTTTGTTTCTCAATTCCACATAGTCTTCTTTTACCCCAGGGCGGAGAGGGGGTACATTTCCCAGTATCACTACATATTGGGTAGATTCTGGTGGAAGATCTATAACCGGAAGAGCCAAGGGTTGGTGGATCCTATCCGCTGACCCCCTTTCCCTATACATTCCAGGTAATCCTGCTCTGCTGGGTGGCTGGCATCGGTAATCCCGGTGTCATGTCTTCTGGTCCTGGTGCAATTTACACTAATCTTATCTGGTCCCTAACTGTTCACTAGAATCCTTGCAGTGGACCCACCCCTCGCGTCTTCCTCCACATCTTTTTTACCCCCCTTGGCTGGGTCGTCTGTATTTGTACGTGGGCTCATTACCGGGACTGCCGGGGGGTTACAGCTAATGGATCCCTCTAGCTTGGCCAACTTTGCATCTATCTCACTTATTTTTTGGAACATGGGCTCTAGCAAGGTGTTTAACATGGATTCTAACCTTCTCCAAAAATTCCCCTCCTCAGTACTATCAAAAAGATGCCCTGAAGTAGTCTGATTCATTAAGATGGGATTATCTTCTTTATCATCACTAATGAGGGGGATAGAAGATGATATTGTCCCTTCTGGGGTTCCCTGGGCAGATTTAGATTTTGTACACCCTCAAGTCTTTCTTATTGTGGTAGGGAGTTCACTGTTGCCACCTGATTTAAGTTTAGCTTTCTGCCCTCTGGTGGTCGCCTTTGTTTTCGCGGGTGTAGGTTCATGTTCCGTAGGGGGGCACGAGCCAGAATTTATCGTTATGCCAGAGGGCACAATTGTAGGTGGGCTCAACCTGTCTAGGGAGGCATCCTGGGATATTATTGGCAAGGAGTCGGGGAGTGCAGGAGTTAGAGAAAGTCTACCTAACGGGGATTGTGGGTCAAGAGATAACCTGCGTTCTGTCATTTGTATTTCATGAATGAGGGCCGATTCAGCCCTCAAAATGAAGGCATCTAGTGTACCGACCACACTTTTCCCCGTAATTATTTTCCCCTTACTCATATTAGTTGTTCTAGAGACACCCTATGGAGAATACACCAGCCTCTATTAAAGTGCAGACCTGCTATAGATGGCTAATTCCTTGGTACAATATACAAATGTGCAACAAGCATATGTTCTAATCGACGACTAAAATAAAAACCATCAATCATTAAGATATCAATAAAGTGCAAGGTGCAATGTAGAAGTCCAGGTACTCAGGACAGAGTCTTTAATCCAAAATGTCTTTCAAGAGCAAGAAAATGATAAGGAGTTGGTCACTATTTGTCCATCTCGGTAGGGAACATTCACAATTTACAAGACACGAGGCAGCGCCTATACTATTAGTAACGCAAAAGGACAACATTACCCTTTTGGAGGACCTTGCAAGCAGATGAAAGGAAGGTGGCCTTGCCCTGCCTCTTCCTGGCAATGAAGGGCAAGGACGGGCCCGCCCTTGGCGCAGGCGCCGCCCGCGTGCATCCCCGCTGCGGTGGTACCCGGCTTTGAGGGCCTCAGTCGCCCCACAGTGAAGCCCTTCGCCGGTGCCACAGAGAGCCTCCTGGGAAATGGAGTCTCCACCTGGCCATTCCCCTTACGGTGGCATGGATGCCCTGATGCTTGCACTTCCCCTCACGGCGCTGGAATGATACAGGTGAGGTGGGCAGAGGGAATAATACAGACGTTCCCCTCATGGCAGGATGAAAGGGTTTTAAGCGCGTCCCGCGCTGCGGTGATGCCGGGCTGCGTACGAGAGCCTCAGTTGCCACACAGTGACGCCCTCCGCCGGCGCCACTGAGAGCCTCCTGCGACATGGAGTCTCCACCTGGCCATTCCCCTCATGGCGGCGTGGATGCCCCGATGCTTGCCGTTCCCCTCACGGCGCTGGAATGATACAGGTAAGGTGGGCAGAGGGAATAATACAGCCGTACCCCTCACGTCAGGATGAAAGAGTTTCAAACGCTGACATCAAATCCACTCACACCTGGCAGCTGCTCATCCATCACTTCTCAAAGTTAGAACACTCCCGCTACAACCCCGCGGCTGCAAGCCCTTCAGCTTTTTGAAGATGCTCCCTTGCCATACACTCAAGGCACTTCTCGTTCTGGCTCATCGCCATGCAGTTCCGAGGAGGGATCCCCCTCTCCCAGGTACCACACATGCCTTAACTGATTCTGCTGAGGGCTGGCGCCTTCCCCCGCCTCCCCCCACATTGCATTTTTTCTCCCCCTGTTCCATCTTAACCCCCAGTTGTGTTGTTTGGTCATCATCGAGGGTCCACCCTCATCTGCTGCTGAAGACTCGTTTATGCAACTGGTTTAATGTTAAGCTTCTAACTCTTATGTGCCTTCTGATGCAGGACATCTGTTCAATGTTCATAACACTGCTACTGTATGAAGCCTCATAACCTCGCTATATTACTCCAATGTCTTATGTTCTTTAAGGTGATGAATGTTTCTCTCTAAATCTTTAATAAACAGATTTAACGATAAAATGTTGAACAAGTACCTTTAAGTTTTACATGTCCTGTTAGTGAAAAACACCTAAATTCATTTTTCACCAGAGTGAGACGTACCTCTCCTATAGGATAAAATGGGGTTACGTTATTATACTTGATAAGTGCTAACATTTGATTGGGAACAGGTAAACATTTCTTATTTGGTGCCTGAGAAATTGTAATTTAAAATTATAAAGTTGGACTTTACCTCTGCAAAGTAATTTTGGGAACGCCACTTTTTTAAAAGATTGACACTTCCCTGCTGTAGCTATTTGATGCCTGTAGCCTGTCCTAGGTCACATTCCTGGGTGTAGTTGGCAGTTGGACTTTAATTTTTCCTCCCAGACAGTCACACAATAGGGGGATAGGTGTGGCTGGATTGGCCATCAACTGGAGGATCATCCTGAATACTGTTTTGGCAACCTTGAATATCTCTCATACTACTTTTCCTATTTATACTGAAATCTACCTATGTGGATCCTAAATAAAAAAATATTCAAATAATGGTCTGAACTTCACATAATTCTATATATTCCAATCCATAAAATATGTGCAATTCCCTATAGGAAAATGAGCATATTCGATCTAACCTGTACCATCCAGTTTTGCCAAAAGATCATCATTGTGAATGATAGTTCCCGTACTTTATAAACAATGATGTGCTCCCATTCCCTGTATGTCTGAGCCGAGAGTGGAATGCTGAGAGTGAATGATGTAATAGAATGTTGGTGTTTGGAGTGAAGTGGAAGCTAGGAGATAAGGAACGCTGGAGGGAGGTTGAAGCTGTGCAGAACCTACATGCTGTAGCTTTATTGCCTTACATGTCATAAATAACTTACCCCCTACCTGAATGCCTCCAGACACTTGTCAAAGATGATTCCTTCCAACTACAACAATACCCTAGATTAAACAATGAGAGCATAAAGTGCGTAATAGTTCTGTTTTTACTAAAAATAAATTGTTAATCAATGGCACAAGATTCTTGGTCCATGGCCACTTGTCTTTTGGTATTCCCATTCTTATTCAATCATGGTTGCTGGATTAGATCATATCTATAAGTAACTGCATAATGTGGCTTGCATGTATTTGTAGTTTGTGTGTATTGCAACAATATTAACTTGACTGTCTAATAATGGCGGAAATGCAGAGTACTAAGATACAGCTGATGCTAATGTTTGAGCTAAAACTTTTTAATAGTTAAATAAACTACTCTTTCTTCCACAGATCAATATGGATTGAATATGCTATCCTTGGCTCTTCTGTCCCGTGGTTTCTGGTTGCGCTGGGACGCCTCGTTGCTGGGGCAGCCATGCGCATTATAAATCTAAAAAATAAATAAATAAATAAATAAATAAATATACTACCGTGTCTCCATGAACACAACCGATGCTGGAGAGTGTACTGTTCTAAGGGAATATATGTTCCATTTACCTGCAAGAAATGGGTAACTCGATGCTGCCCAAAGAAACACTTACTTACCTTTGTGAAACAGAATAAACATCAGCGGTCAGAAGAAACCAGGCCTCAATAAAAAATGCTGATGTCCACTTGATGCTCTGCCTCAGCCAGCGCTCCGTTTCCACTCATGTCGTTAGCCTCCATTGGTTCCTCATTTTGATAAGCATTGGCAAAGAAAATATCTCTATCCTTAACTTTATTTCCACAATAATTATGTAATTTTGTGTGGTTCTATTAATGGGTGAAAGAGAGTTTAATAAAGAATGGAAAAGTGGTGGTACACCAAGCTGCAAGGGATTAATTCCATTAACAATAATATTACATCCACTACATCAGCTGTGGCAGCAAGGTGCATATTTTCAAGATGGCATTAAGGAATCGTTAAATGGCTAAGCATCACCTTGTAAATATGTGAAATGGCACAACGCCACCGGAGCGTCAGAAAAAGTGATGCTCCGGTGGCATCAGGGGCTTGCAAATATATCCCTTCATCTGTTGATCAGCAAATCGGCTTAACTGTGAGGAACAGAAAATGATTCGAGGCAGTGGAAGGGATCGTCCTGTGAGACAACAGCAGCTGTAGGAGAGCACTATTGCTAAGGAGAGGAGAATGGAAAAAACCAAAATAGGACAAGTCAGTAGAGTGGGTAAAAGAAGGGACATAGAAGAAGAAATAGGAAATAAATGGGAGAGAGAGGCAAGGGATGGTAACAGAAATTCAAACTGATTGAGATGGGATGCTGTTAAAAGCAGGCCAGGGGGTGGATTATGTAGAGAATGAGGACAGATGGAGAGAAAGAGGAGGTAGTATTGTGATAACAAGAGTAAGGAAAAAGAGAAGAAAGAACAGGAATATGGGCAAAGTAAAACAAACGAGAGGAGATTAGAAGGGAGCAAAATGGTAGAATGGAAACAGAAAACATGACAATAACATAAAAATATTAATGAGAGAGAATAGCCACGGAGAAGGTATTGAACTGATGGAAAAGTCAAAATTAGTAAAGAGGGACACAAGGGAAAAATGATAAAAAGTTGTATAGCTTGAAAGAGGAGAAATTATGTGAGAGATGACACTCGGGAGAGACTGCAGAAAATATGAGCATATGGATGTTGCTCAGCCCTCACTCACCAACTGACATTCTCCACACACACCAGGCACACAGATTCTATTCACTCTGACATCACGCATACCGACATTCCACGCAGACATCTCACTCATTCTGGCTGAGCAACCTAAAGGATATAAATCTAGTTACAACATATACGATACAACCAGACTTTCTCTCTCAATTTTTCCTTCCAAAGACCACCAAAACTACGTGCCCAAAGTATGTCCTGTTTCAGTACTCTATTGTACCTTTTCACCTGCCCATTCCCTTGTGGTTTATGCAGCACGGTAGTCATATACTTGATGTTGTAAAACTTAAGAAACTCTAACATTTAGTTTGACTTAAACTGTACACCATTGTCAGAATTCAATACTTCTGGGTAACCTTCACGGGCAAATATTTCTTTAAGAAATAAAATCATATTATCAGCGCTGGGATGTGGCACTAACTTACCTTCAGGCCATTTCGAATGGTAATCTACTGCTACCAAAGCAAATCTGCAGTCCTGTGGTAAGAAATTGAAAGGCCCTGCAATATCCAAACCCACTTTCTGCCAAGGTTGATTAGGCCATTTCACAGGAATTAAAGGCGCAGGATCACATCTACACATCTTATGACTTCTGATGCACTCTGAACATTCCCCGACCAATCTATCAATAAACTTGTCCATGCCAGGCCACCAAAAAACCGACCAGACCAACCTCTTCATAGATGACATTCCCAAATGGCTCTCATGGCTCATATCCAAAATACGACTACGAAGAGGTGAAGGAGGAATACACTTCCCATCTCTGAAAGCTAAATCACTTTCAGTGACAAGCTCACTGGATACATTCCAAAATTGAGCAATTTCAGCAGGAACATCATTATTAGATGACCACCCAGTTTTTATGTAATCAACGACTTTTCTCAAAACTTCATCCTCACTCATACCCTGCTTCCACATCTCTTCAGTAATGAAATTAAAGTTTTCTGAAACAATTTCGGAAATACTAGCTACAACCTCTTACTCTTCACATACCCCTTCCTCATCACATGGAAGTCTTGAAAGACAATCAGCTGTCACATTACTTTTACCAGGGACATATTCAATGTCAAAGCTATATTCTTGCAATCGTGACATTAGCCTCGCGATGCGAGCTGTAGCTTTTGAACCACCACCAGGAGACAAAATGGAAACTAAGGGCTTATGATCTGTTCTTAATACAAATCGAGCTCCCCAAATGTAATTGCGGAAATTTTCGACTCCCCAAAAACATCCCAACAGTTCTTTTTCAATCACCGAATATTTTCTTTTGATACACTGAGAGTATGCAAAGCAAATGCTACATTCCATTCCTCCTTCCCTGCCTGTTGTGATAACACACGGATCACTGAAACAATATCGACAGACCGAATATCGATTACCACAAATATCGACTCCACAATATCGCAACAAAAAATATCGACTACAACATTATCGAAAGAAAATAATTTAGAAAGACTAAATATCGACTCTCAACAAATAAAAAGACCTAAGACTAAATATCGAATACAAAAATATCGACCACTAAAATATGGAAAAAAATCATTTTGACTTCTGTAAACCTCATAAAAAACATAATTATTGACGAAAACATGATGATATATATAAACATAAAACAATATAAAAATACATACGCAAACAACCAATACAAAACACCAAACAATTAAGCCAACCAATAAAAACAACCAACACATTACAGGAACACTATAAAAAGAAAGCAAACAAGAAACTAAATAACACTTGGAGAGGAAACTCTGCTACATTTCCAGCAAAAGAGAAACCTGCTAGATTAAAAAAAAGACTACACCAAAGAAAAGCAAGTACCACCACTTTATAATACCTACTCAACTTCGAACTGAAAACTAAAAATATACATTAAAACAACAATAACTTCTATCTTTTCTTTCCATTTTCCATTCCTTACAGATACATCAAAGTTACCGAAAAAAAAGCCCACCTACAACAACTATATCAACTATTACACAAAAGTAAGTATATAAACTAAAAAAACAGAGACAACTTTAACTCTAAAACAAGCAAGAAAACTTCCTTATGGGAAACCATCAAATAATACAAACCTGAACAAATACAATAAATCACATGTTCTTTTCCCAACAGAACAATCAAGAAAATAAAGAGAAGGAAACCATCCAAACAGACAGCACAGCCCCCCAAAGAGCAAAGAAATAGGTACATTTACAGAGAAAATGTGATAAATGCTAATAATTAAGTTAGAAACAATACTAAAAATCTCCATGTTCCATTTATTTACTATAGAAAGAAGAAAGCAAAATGACAAAAGGAGCAAAATGTATTACCTCACAAAAGGGCAACATGCTTTTATGTTATATGGGCTATACATATACTCAGGAAAAACAACATGAATTGAAAGTGTTTTGGAAATGCAGCAAATATTATAGTAACAAATGTTATGGTCGCGCTATAACTCAGGAAACAACTGTAACCAATACTACTGAACATAACCACCCTCCTAACGTGACAGAAATAGAAATTAGACAAATGCTAGACTCACTAAAAGAAGCTAGTACTAGCACAGACCTCCCTACTACAACTATTCTTAAAGAACACTTAAAAACACTCCCACAACATTCTTCAAGCCAACTACCTTCCATCGATTCACTAAAAAGGACAATAGCTAGACAAAAAAGATTAACTACAGCTACTCCTCCTACCCCAAAAACATTTCAGGAAGTCCAAATTCCTCCCAAACTAAAAATAACTCACAGTAACGAACCTTTCATCCTTATACGATAATGTATGTCCAGAAAAAAGAATAATAATGTTTGCTACAGCAGACAATACGTTGAAACTACAACAATGCGCAACATGGATGATGGATGGTACATTTTCAGTATGCCCAAAACCTTTCTACCAATTATACACCATCCATGGACACTATCAAAACTGCAATATTCCTTTTATATATATCCTCCTATCCAACAAACAGCAAACAACCTATATCGAGCTACTAAATAAAATAAAAGAACACACAAATAATTACTTCCCCCCATAAATTATCATTGACTTTGAAAAAGCAATGATAAACACAATCCTAAAAACATACCCTCACACAGCAATCCAAGGTTGCTAATACCATTTTAACCAATGTATATGGAAACATATACAAAAAACTAACCTAAGCTCCCAATACTGCAATGACAGCACTTTTGCCTACCAGGTAAAGAAATTAATTGCAATAGCCTACAATCCTGTTACAGATTTAGCAGAACCTTACAATCTATTAATAGACAGCTCCTACTATAAACAAAATGAAACTAAACTAAGCCCTCTCTTAGATTACTACGAAGAAACATGGGTAGGAAGACTACACAGATCAGGACACAGAAGGCAACCCAAATTCCAAATTCCCTGGTGGAACGTCTACCTAAGTACACTAAATAAACAGGCTAAAAGTAACAACGCAGTCGAAGGATGGCACAATGCTTTCCTAGCAAGTACAGGCAGAACTACCCCAACACTCCACAAACTACTCCAATCATTACAAAAGGAGCAAAGTTACCAACAACTCCGAATGGAACAATCTGTTACACTAATTGGCCCTAAGCTAAGTAAACAAACAAAAAAAATGTACAACACCTTACAAGAACAAGTTACCCTATACCCAACAACCAGAGGCCTACCATATCTTACTATGATCGCAAAAACAATTCTTTAAACACATCTAAAAATACCTATACATAACAAATAATACAGATAAAAAATATGCCTAAAATACATGCTAGAAACTGTAACAAAATACTCAAATATATTTTATATGATTTTATAGAAATATGTCTGAACAGGTTTCTTTACAATTTCTAACATATAACCTAAAAAAGTTTAATAATTTCATAAACAATCCGACCCAAAAAATGAATAAAGAAAACTTACTCACTTTGTTGCTGAAGACAAACCATTGAAATGAAAGAAATCCTTCCATATGAGTAAAAGATCCAAACTATCCAAAGGAACCCATAAAAATAGCAACAAATGCAAAAAATATCTCCTCCAAAACAATCCACTCGAAAACCCATAAAAACCCGAATAAAGTTATCAAAAATTAAAAAAACGCTCCAAGGAAACAAAATAGAAAATAAAAAAAAACACATCCATGACGATTATTCTCCAAATCCGATGCAACGATAAAGCATAAAAAACCCGAAAAATTTAAAAAAGAAAAGAAACGCTCCTTGAAAACGCGAAAAATTAAGAAATTGTGTTTAAAAATGATTAAATAATAATCTACACACTTCTTTCTATAAAAAAACGCAATCTTCTCCCAAAAACGAGATCCACGCGAAGCACCTAAAAAAGAGAAAATAAACATACCCACCCACACACAATACACCCAAACATACATTTACAAACATTATTAAACATTACACATATCATTTTATCAACATTTCTAATCCTATTCCTACCTCAACATAGTAAGCCCAAAACGAGAAACTGGAACCAAGAAAAAAACCGTAACTACCGCCTAAAACACACACATTCTACAACTACACAACACTAGAAAACCCATTAACACTCCACAAACACTCAAAAAATATATCTAACTAAAATAATATACTTAAAATTACACTTACCCTTCCACACGCGAAACAGCGTCCAACCGCGAGCTCTTCCACGCCGATATAACACAAAATAACACTATGCGGTTACAAAATAGTCCCTAACAAACAAATAGTCCCATTTATATTAACATTAAATAACATTGTAAATACATTTAACACATGTTTAAATCAATATTATCAAACTATTGTATCTTTTTTAATTATCAAAAAATATAGCAATGTTATAAAAATGACTAACAATGTCCTAAATGTTATTTTCACTTACTTATTATTAATGTAGCAAATATTTACTTTAAAAACAATACTTATATTATTGTTTAAATATGGAACAATTTAATACATGTTACTATAATTTATTGTTTATTTGTACAAATAATACATAAAAAACATAACCTATGGAATAAAATGTTACCTCTGTAAAAATTAATATGATTAATATTTTATATATTAATAATCTTAATTTATTTTAAACAAATTGTCAATCATATCTCAATGTGAACACTACCTACTCATTTTTGATGATATATATTAATATGTTTTCTTTAAAAAATGTGTGAATATACAAACACTGTATTAAAAAATATTACATATTTTAGTTCTATATGTATTTAAAAAAAATCTTTGTTTCAAATAAAAATTGTTAAACATTTTTTAAAATGTACACTGCATAAAAACTGTATTTGTTTAAAATGAATGAATTAAAAATGTGTATTTTGAAAAAAAATTCGCCAATAAAGAACTATGACAATAATATAAATATGTTGTTAAACTATATATCATCCAAATAAAAATGTGTACTTACCATTGAAAAATATTAATACATTTATTTTCCGGATTTTATAACACTCTTTTGAACATTTTAAAATCATTAAAGACTGTTGCAGTCTAATTATTAGACTTTGTCTTATTATCAATTATAATAATCATTTATATATTTTTTGATCTTTTACTATATATTTTATATTTAAATAAGCTTAATATCATTACATATCATCTTAAAAAATACCATACTGTCAATCCATAAAATTTACTATTCCCACACCACCAAGTATAAAGTCAGGGAAGGTGCTGGACACTAGACCCATTTAATTTACCATTCCCACTCCACCAAGTATTAACTCAGGGAAGTTGCCGGACACTAAACTCATACAGTTTATTATTCCCACTCCACCAAGTATAACATCAGAGAAGGTGCTGGACACTAAACCCATTTAATTTAATATTCCCACTTCACCAAGTATTAACTCAGGGAAGGTGCTGGACACTACAACCATTTAATTTAATATTCCCACTCCACCAAGTATAAAATCTGGGAAGGTGCTGGACACTAAACCCATTTAAATTACTATTCCCACTCCACCAAGTATTAACTCAGGGAAGGTGCTGGACACTAAACCCATACAATTTACTATTCCCACTCCACCAAGTATTATCTATGGGAAAGTGCTGGACACTAAACCCATACAATTTACTATTCCCACTCCACCAAGTATAAAGTCAGAGAAGGTGCTGGACACTAAACCCATTTAATTTACTATTCCCACTCCACCAACTATTACCTCAGGGAAGGTGCTGGGCACTAAACCCATACAATTTACTATTCCCACTCCACCAAGTATAAAGTCCGAGAAGGTGCTGGGCACTAAAACCATTTAATTTACTATTCCCACTCCACCAAGTATTAACTCAGGGAAGGTGCTGGACACTAAACCCATACAATTTACTATTCCCACTTCACCAAGTATAAAATCTGGGAAGGTGCTGGACACTAAACCCATTTAAATTACTATTCCCACTCCACCAAGTATTAACTCAGGGAAGGTGCTGGACACTAAACCCATACAATGTACTATTCCCACTCCACCAAGTATTAACTATGGGAAAGTGCTGGACACTAAACCCATACAATTTACTATTCCCACTCCACCAAGTATAAAGTCAGAGAAGGTGCTGGACACTAAACCCATTTAATTTACTATTCCCACTCCACCAACTATTACCTCAGGCAAGGTGCTGGGCACTAAACCCATACAATTTACTATTCCCACTCCATCAAGTATAAAGTCCGAGAAGGTGCTGGGCACTAAAACCATTTAATTTACTATTCCCACTCCACCAAGTATTAACTCAGGGAAGTTGCTGGACACTAAACCCATACAATTTACTACTCCCACTCCACCAAGTATAAAATCAGAGAAGGTGCTGGACACTAAACCCATTTAATTTAATATTCCCACTTCACCAAGTATTAACTCAGGGAAGGTGCTGGACACTACAACCATTTAATTTAATATTCCTACTCCACCAAGTATAAAATCTGGGAAGGTGCTGGACACTAAACCCATTTAAATTACTATTACCACTCCACCAAGTATTAACTCAGGGAAGGTGCTGGACACAAAACCCATACAATTTACTATTCCCATTCCACCAAGTATTAACTCAGGGAAGGTACTAGACACTAAACCCATACAATTTACTATTCCCACTCCACCAAGTATGAAGTCGGAGAAGGAGCTGGACACTAAACCCATTTAATTTACTATTCCCACTCCACCGACTATTACCTCAGGGAAGGTGCTGGGCACTAAACCCATACAATTTACTATTCCCACTCCACCAAGTATAAAGTCCGAGAAGGTGCTGGACACTAAAACCATTTAATTTACTATTCCCACTCCACCAAGTATTAACTCAGGGAATGTGCTGGACACTAACCCCATTTAAATAACTATTCCCACTCCACCAAGTATAAAGTCAGGGAAGGTGCTGGACACTAAACCCATTTAATTTACTATTCCCACTCCACCAAGTATTAACTCAGGAAAGATGTTGGACACTAAATCCATTTTATAAACTATTCCCACTCCACAAAATATTAACTCAGGGAAGGTGCTGGACACTAAGCCCATTTAATTAACTATTCCCACTCCACCAAGTATTAACTCAGGGAAGGTGCTGGACACTAAACCCATACAATTTACTATTCCCACTCCAACAAGTACAAAGTCAGGGAATGTGCTGGTCACTAAACCCATTTAAATAACTATTCCCACTCCACCAAGTATAAAGTCAGGGAAGGTGCTGGACACTAAACCCATTTAATGTACTATTCCCACTCTACCAAGTATTAACTCAGGTAAGCTGCTGGACACTAAATCCATACAATTTACTATTCCCACTCCACCAAGTATAAAGTCAGAAAAGGTGCTGGACACTAAACCCATTTAAATAACTATTCCCACTTCACCAAGTATTAACTCAGGGAAGGTGCTGGACACTAAACCGATTTTATAAACTATTCCCACTCCACCAAATATTAACTCAGGGAAGGTGCTGGACACTAAACCCATTTAATTAACTATTCCCCCTCCACCAAGTATTAAATCAGGAAAGGTCCTGGACACTAAACCCATACAATTTACTATTCCCACTCCAACAAGTATAAAGTCAGGGAAGGTGCTGGACACTAGACCCATTTAATTTACTATTCCCACTCCACCAAGTATTAACTCAGGGAAGTTGCTGGACACTAAACCCATAAAATTTACTACTCCCACTCCACCAAGTATAAAATCAGAGAAGGTGCTGGACACTAAACCCATTTAATTTAATATTCCCACTTCACCAAGTATTAACTCAGGGAAGGTGCTGGACACTACAACCATTTAATTTAATATTCCCACTCCACCAAGTATAAAATCTGGGAAGGTGCTGGACACTAAACCCATTTAAATTACTATTCCCACTCCACCAAGTATTAACTCAGGGAAGGTCCTGGACACTAAACCCATACAATTTACTATTCCCACTCCACCAAGTATTAACTCAGGGAAGGTGCTGGACACTAAACCCATACAATTTACTATACCCACTCCACCAAGTATAAAGTCAGAGAAGGTGCTGGACACTAAACCCATTTAATTTACTATTCCCACTCCACCAACTATTACCTCAGGGAAGGTGCTGGGCACTAAACCCATACAATTTACTATTCCCACTCCACCAAGTATAAAGTCAGAGAAGGTGCTGGACACTAAACCCATTTAATTTACTATTCCCACTCCACTAACTATTACCTCAGGGAAGGTGCTGGGCACTAAACCCATACAATTTACTATTCCCACTCCACCTAGTATAAAGTCCGAGAAGGTGCTGGACACTAAAACCATTTAGTTTACTATTCCCACTCCACCAAGTATTAACTCAAGGAAGGTGCTGGACACTAAACCCATACAATTTACTATTCACACTCCAATAAGTATAAAGTCAGGGAATGTGCTGGACACTAAACCCATTTAAATAACTATTCCCACTCCACCAAGTATAAAGTCAGGGAAGGTGCTGGACACTAAACCCATTTAATTTACTATTACCACTCCACCAAGTATTAACTCAGGAAAGGTGTTGGACACTAAACTCATTTTATAAACTATTCCCACTCCACCAAATATTAACTCAGGGAAGGTGCTGGGCACTAAACACATTTATTTACTATTCCCACTCCACCAAGTATTAACTCAGGTAAGATGCTGGACACTAAACCCATACAATTTACTATTCCCACTCCACAAAGTATTAACTCAGGGAAGGTGCTGGACACTAAACCCATGCAATTTACTATTCCCACTCCACCAAGTATAAAGTCAGGGAAGATGCTGGACACTAAACCCATTTAATTTACTATTCCCACTCCACCAGGTATTAACTCAGGGAAGGTGCTGGACACTAACCCATACAATTTAGTATTCCCACTGGACACTAAACCCATATAATTTACTATCATCACTCAAACAAACATAAAAACAGTAAAAGTTAAACATACTAAACACAAACTAATAATAATCCCACTCCCAAAAATAAATATTATGAATATTGTTTAAATGTTTTTAAATGAAAATTTGTACAAACATTTTTTAAATGTAAATATTTTTTTTTTAATTTGATTTTATTTTAAAATATAACACAAACAAAAAAGAAATAATGTAAATATTTACATTAACTATTATTTAAACTTTACATAACGAAATAAACTTAAACATAATTTATATTTAATTCTAAAACAATTTAAAATTTGAATTTACATTTTTCTAATTAATACACAGCCTATACACCCATAAATATACACAATAAAACAAAAACTACAAAAAAATTAAAAAAAATATTTATAATTTACAAATGACCAAATTGTATTAAATTAATTTAAAAATAACCCCCAAATTATAAAAAATATCACATAAATCACATTTTTTTTTAAATTTCAATTTTCAAATTTGAAATAAATTATTTCCAAATTATTTTCAAAAAATGTATACATCAACATTTTAACATTCTCACACTATTCATCTTAAATCCAACATACCAATCATGATTTTTAAATACAGTTCAAATAAATTTCAAATACATTTAAAATAATTTAAAATTTGAAAATATAATGATACATTTTAAAATATTTTTAATTATTTTAAAATAAACTCACCTCATTCCCATAAAAACTCACATCCCATTGTACAAAACTATTATACAATATTTAAAAAAATATTTCAAAATTTTAAATAATTTTATAAATTATTTTAAAAATGTAAAATCACATTTTAAATCCTTAAAACACTCCTCACCCTATTCCCCTAAAAACCAAGATCCCATTACTAAAATGTAATATACATTTTCTAAATATTTTTAATTTTTTTTTACAAATGTACAAATTTTTTACATTTTAATTTTATATATATATTTTAGAGAACTCTCCATCCTTTTCCCCTATAAACCCACATCCCGCTCCTAAAATGTATAATACATTTTCTAAATATATTTTTAAAAAATTATTAAATTTAGAATATTTTATTACAATATAAAATTTATATATATATATATATATATATATATATTTTAAAACACTCCCCACCCTATTCCCCTATAAACCCACATCCCGCTCCTAAAATTTATAATACTAATTTTTTTAAATATAAAATTATATTAAAAAGACACAAATTTCATTATAATTTAATTTCTATTTACTTAAAAAAAATATTTCGTTTTTTACAAAAACATTTTTCGATATTAGTAACAGTCTATATTAGCGTTCAGAGCCCTCAAATTAATACATAGCCTCAAAGATTTATCTGGTTTGCGTGCGAGAACCACCAGAGAAACCCACTCCAAGGATTCTACCTCCTCAATAACACCAGTGTCTAACATTTCTTTTCATTGACACGAACGTTTCCTAATTTTTGTTTGATTGATGAAGCATTTTGCCTAAGTTTTATAACATGCGTAAAAGCCTTAAGTTTTCCCAATTTTTCTGAAAAAACATTTGGAAACTCTTTTTCTAGATCTGTTTCACCCAATCCATCTTCAATCACCATTACTTGTTCTATGCTGCGGGGATTTAAAATGATTTTCAACTTCCATTGGTCTCTCCATCCTAATATAATAACCATTTTCTTAGCCACATAAAGTTTGATAAAAGCAGTCCTTCCTTTAAAAATAATCCAAGATGCAATATACCCAATGAAATCAATTGTAGAACCGTCAAATCCCTGAGCAACAATGTCAGGTGGGCACAGATCATGAATAGATTTCTTCTTGCCAAATTTGTGTTGAAAATAACTCTCTGTTATGATGGTCCAAGGGGAACCAGAGTCTGCCATCAATTCAAGATCTTCCTCCAAAAATTGTACCATGCACTTAGGAGAGTTCAAAGTTTCCCCTTCAATAAAGCCAACATCAACAAGGGAAACCACAATTCCTCTTTCTTTATCTGCATCAGCATCTAAAGAATGCTCACACTTGTAGCAAACTCCCTCACTTTCTTGATTATATCTCACACACAATATCTCACTGTTCTTACTACCATGACTCTTGTTGTTGTCTATATTCTTCCTCTTGTCATCTCTACAAGCTTTAGAAAAATGTCCAACTCTTCCACATTTATTACACTGCTTTCCAAAAGCAGGACAGAATTTGAAAGAAGCAACATGAGAGTTACTCCTACATCTATAACAAACAATACCACTACTAGTAACTTTTGTAGAAGAGAATTGTTTTCCCACATTGTTCATAGCACATATATCATCATAACTCTTACCATTCTTGTCACCTTTGTTACCAACTTCTTGCACAGTCTTCATCCATTTATCTGACTTTTCAAATGCCTTAGCAGTGGAGATGGTATAATGCAAACTCGGATTACCTAAAATTCATAACTGCTCTTGCGTTTTCTCACTCCTCACATTCACTATTATTTGATCCCTAATCATTTCATCGGTGACAGCTCCAAAATTACATGAAATAACAAGTGATCTTAAAGCTGTTAAAAAGTCATCAAAAGACTCAGACTCTTTTTGTGCACGGGTATGAATTTTGTATCGGTTCGGGGCTATGCTTGTCATGGGTTTGAATCTAGTTTCAACACGTGACACAGCCTCATGAAATACTCCCAAATCTCCAGGTGCCATAGGAAGAGTTCTAAATATTGCTTGCCCATCCGACCCTAAAAATTGGAGAAAAATACTTTTCTTCCTTTCATTACCAATTCTCTCCCCATCTATGGCTTTTAAAGAAGTGAAAAACTCTTCTTTCTAACTAATCCACAGGATCGGAGGATCACCTTTGTTTTGGAGAAATTTGCTAGCTGGGTGGAATTGCATGTTGACAAAATAGGTTTTAAAATAAAGCACAAAGTTTAACAATGACAATATAGGTTTTAAAATAAAGCACAACATTATGCAATGACAATATTTAACTGTTAATTATAGTACCTATTAGGCTGTGCACATCAGCGTGACATGCACCGGTGAACCTGTGTACCGTCAATATAAACACACAGTTTGAAATGGAATATAACACAATTGACAAAATTATTAAAAGTAAGTTTTGTCTAATAATGTAAGTATTGTAACTATAAGCTGTGCATATCAGCGTGAAATACACCATAGGATTGGTTTATCCTCAATAGTAATACCTGAGTTCACAGTTTTCCGATTCCGTTGGCATAATCTCCTCACTGCACCAGTTATAACAGTTACCTTGCTTGTTATAGGCAAACGTTTTGTTCAATCACCGCGCTGCGCTCTTCTGACATGGGCTGAGAGAGTAGCAACGCCGTGCTTTGTTGAATCACCGCGCTGCGCTGTTCCGATCTGGGATGCAAGAGTAAACACCTCCGCGACGTTCCACTGAGTACGTACACACGTCAGAGCGCTCACGTTGCACAGCTCTGATGCTTGTGTATGTCAGTGTACTAGCGCGTCCAGCAACGTCATAAAAAAATGCCTCGATCGTCACAATGAGCGCGGGGCAAACACGACAGAGCAGTGTTATTGTTTGATATTAGGCTTAAAATGATGAAAATGTTAAAATATCACCAGAATTTCCAAAAGATACATGGAGAATCCGGATTTTCAGCGAAATGACGGCAGGTCCAGTCAGCTGCAGAAGACAGAAACAAGTCCACCGAACAGTATTCCAGATGTTTTTCCAATGTAGGTAAAAACGAAATATATCAAATTTGGTATGAAGAAGTGATATAAAAATTAGAATGTATATATCTCCAAAATTGGCAGAAGTAGTTTCATAGAATTAACATAGAATTATGGTATTTGTACCGCTACTGTGACCTCATGAAAAGTAGCTGGTACTTCTTGTCTTCCTTGTCCTCCTTGTCTCCCTTGTCCTCGTCACCAAAATGTGTTGAATTCCAAATAAATAAGGCTGATTTCAGATGAATGGAGTGAACTGGGGAGAGAAGAAAAGAGAACAGAGAAAGAAGAGAAGATGGGAATTGTGATTGGAAATGAAGGGTGCAGTGAGAAGGGAACTGCGGAAAAAGATGATACAGACAGTGTCGAGGATGAATAAATCAGGACAAAGAGAAGGTAAAGTAGACTAAGAGAAATGGATGTATGTCATCACAACGCATGCTTTTACTACGCATGCCTTTACAACGCAGGTTTTACAACGCAAGTCATTACAACGGCTTGCGTTGGGGGCGCTGGATAGTGGAATAGTTTAATTTACTATTCCAACTCCAGTCCCCGTGGATAGTAGGGAAGGTTTTGGATAGTAAATTAAACTATTCCCTATCCTACAGCGCCGTCCAGCGCAAGTTGTTGTAATGACTTGCGTTGTAAATCCTGCGTTGTAATGGTAGTGAGTCGTAAAAGTTGCGTTGTGATGGATGTTTCCCAAGAGAAATAAAAAGATAAACAACATAAGCTGGTAATGGAGAATGGCATGGGATTTAAGAAAAAGGGAACAATGAAAAAGAAGAGATTGCGAAAGAAGAAAAAATTGGAAAGCTTCAAAAACATAGGATAGAGTGAAAAGAGAGAGAAAAGAGCTAATAAAAAGGAAAGTGGGATTAAAAAAAACAGATTGTGGGCGAACTGTTAAAACGGGAGGGAAAATGATAAATGGAGGGAAGAAGGATAGCCATAATCATCCTGAGGCTGCTTGATTCGGAGAAAGCACATGTTGGTAATCAGAAATTGTGTTCCCCTAGTTACACGTAAGAAAATATTATTTACCCTTAATTTAACGTTAGGCACATGAGCCTTCTTTTGTCCTTGATGCCATTAGTAAAGACATGTGCCATAGCTTTAGAGAGAAGACTATGCATGGCCTGGGGCATTTAGAATTCCTTTAATCGAGTAACTTTTGTGTTGAATATATTTACAGATCCCAGGAAACAAATCATGTTCAATTCTCCATCCAACAACCAATCGTAGAGTTCCTGTATTACAACATCAGCAACACAATCTATTGACCTGTAATACAGCCCATTATTGACTGCCTAGCATGTTGAGGTAAGGTAAAGATGGTTGTAGTTAGAAGGTCACCCCACCTAAGACTAGGAAATGAAGGCATTTTTAAAGGGTGAAGAATTTTTTTTTTGACAAGATAACATAATCCGCTAACCACTAATTTATATTCCAACCAATTAAGTTGCTGGAGGATGAAGATAATGTCATAAAGTATTAGTTGGGTTGTTCCATACTGGGGTCTACGTTTTCCCATCCTTTGTATGAACTAGCAATATGTCAAGATCTCTATTGGAAATTATATGTGGCAGTTTATTTGCACAGACACGCACATACTCACACACACTCAATCTATTTCATGTTGTCGAATCAAAGTTTCAAGTTTTATCCATCTCATACACACGCACCCACCCTCCTGACCACAAAACTGGGCACTCATTAGCTAAAATAATCAGCTCGAAATAAAATGTTTTAAGAAACACCTTTGGAAACCTTAAGCAGTGTACGTTTCGGTTCTTGTCATATCTATATGGAAAAGATATGGTCTAGGGGCTAAACGGTAGTGAGAAACCATGGAAACGGAATTCTGAAGTCATCTTCCTGCTGTGGCCACTTTGTGTGATGCTGGGTGAATGGCGTCCTGACCTTGACAAATTTATTGCCATTTGCACTAATAAGGTCCACTACCACAGAAGACAGTGGTGCTGCAAAAGTGCACGGACAGAAAACTGACCTCCTTGCCTACTACTTGGATATTAAACTACAGCCATAATTGAGGTTCCGCGGCCCCTAAAGCCCCTGGTCCCTGATGTCACTGCACCTGCTGCACTATTTGTACCTACACCCCTACCAGGAAATCTGCTGAAGGGAGCATGGCTGTCCTGCGGTAATAGCCCCTGAGGACCTTAATGGTGAAACGCCCATACACTAGTGGAGATATTCTCTTTTCTTACCACATGCCCTTGGAACCCATTATCCCCCAACACACACAATTCCTAGACGACCCATTCACGTTAATGAACTACACATGGCACTAAAACTTCCGACTGGGAAAAACCCCTGGGCCGGATGGCCTCCCCATCTCTTTCTACCACATCTCTGTCCCTCAACTGCAAGACCACCTCCTTCACCTCTTTAACACCTTCTCTGAAACGTCGGGCCTCACCTCTATAGTGTTAGAGGCGAGTGTTGTTCTCATCCCCAATCCAATGTAAGATCCCACTCTTTGTACCTCATATAGACCTTTTGCCTTACTTAATAAGGGCGCCAAGATCTACACCAAGATACTGGAGAACCGCCTTAAAGCCTTACTCCCTGGACTGATAGATCCGGAGCAGGTCAGGTTCATGTGACATCGCCAGGGGGCAGACAGCATCCGCCAATTTGCCCATCAGAAGGTCCAACGCCGGGACATTCCAGCCTGCCTGGTGTCCCTGGATGCAGAGAAAGCCTTCGACGGCATTGACTGGCAATTTCTGCATATAGTCGTACACAAAATAAGTCTAGGCCTAGGCCCGGTCATTATCTCTAAGCTCATGGCATCCTATTTCTCCTCCACAACGTGGATTCGTATCATCGGCCAATTCAACCCCTCGATCTCTGTCCACATGGGCACCAGGCAGTGATGCCTGCTTTCACCCTTTCTCTTTGACCTGATGGTGGACCCGTTAGCCTTCGCTATACACCAATCGGCAGACATAGCCGGCATTTCATTTGGAGGCCATGAACACAAAGTGTCCTTATTTGCGGACAATCTCTTACTCTCGCTAACAGCTCCTAGCTCATGCCTTCTGGCGCTAGCCTCCCTCCTTTATTCTTTTGAAAAAGCCTCAGCCTTCAGAACTAACATGGCCAAATCCCAAGCCTTAAACCTGTCTCTGCCAACCCCAGAGGTACAACAGCTTCCACCTCTTGTTCCTTTGCTTTTTTTTTTTTAAATATTTTTATTCAAGATTTTTTACAACATTTATTCACCTTAACCCCCACCCCCCTCTGCACAGGACATAAGACAGTAAGAAGGAAAATAGCAAAACAAAAAAAAAGGCAAAAAAAACCAACGAAAAAAAACCCACCAAGAACGTAAAATACAATCCAATTTCCAACCTTCTAGTACATTTCTATATATCCGTTATATTACCAAGACCTAATAAAAGGACAAAACATCATAAAGAAGAAAATTCCTAGCATCTCTAGAGTGGTTCTATATTTCCCGCAACCCTATTCTTCCAATCTGCTATTGGTTTCCATATTTGAAGACCAAGTGCTCTACCCTTCTTCCCTTTATTAGCATATAATGCTTTTTCCATATTATATATGTGTAACAGCCTAGCCAGCCATTGCTGTATAGTGGGGGAGAGCTTATCTCGCCATGCCGAGGCTATGCATAATCGGAATACTGCCATGGCTACAAACACAAATTTCACCATCTGTGATTCCTCACCAGTTCCATCCAATCCCAGCAATATTACTTCATGTGTCATTTTTAACTTATATATCAATGATTTATCTAAAAACTCTTCAATTCCCTTTTTCAGGGATATCAAGTTGGGACATTCAGCAAACATATGCACTATATTTCCCTCCTGGCTATCACATCTTGGGCATGTTATCCCTTGTGTACATCCCCACTGCGCAACCCTAGCAGGGGTATAATATAGCTTATATAGGGTCTTATAATGTTGAGCTTGCAAAGATGAAGAGCGAAGTACTTCCTGTGCCATCTGTAGTGATTTCTCAAAAACCCCCACATTAATCCCTAACATATCTATCCATTTTGTTTCGGATTTGCTTATATCATCTCCCCTATGTGCTATAAGTTCAGCATAAAACTTCCTAATCGAGCAACCATGTCCCCCTTCTATTATTTGTAATATTGCATTATTACCAAATCCCGCCGGCCCCCTCTTTTTTCCTCCAATAAGCTTCTTGGTTGCAGATACTTCAAAAATGTCTTTGTACTGACCCCGAATAATCTTTGTATCTCTGAGAATTGGCGCATTCCTAGCGGGCCTATCAGATCCCCCATTTTTTTCACTCCTAGCCGGACCCATTCCTTAAAGACAGTATCAGCAAAAATCTCCGTGGGTAGTGTGGGATCGTTCCCTAACCTGGTATAGGCATGATATCTCCCCAGTCCAAAACTCCCTTTAAATGCTTTCCAAACCTTGTGGTCTGCCTCCTGTGTCTTAAATCTAGTCCTCTTAAAATAGCTTGGTTCGGTGTATCTTAGAAATACATTTTGTGCCTCTTTACCTAAAATGCACCCAAAAATCTCTAATGATCCAGTGTGTAGTTCTTTTTCCATCTCAGCTCCCCCTATCAGACCCGTTATTTGTTGTAGCATTGCTGCCCAATAATAAAGCCTTAGATCAGGTAATGCCCACCCCCCCCTTTCTCTTGGTAATGCCATATATTTTAATGCTCTTCTTGTTTTGCCTTGTGACCAAATAAACCGATTTAATAAGAGCTCTACTCTATTAAACAGGAGTGGATTAAAAAATAGGGGGATAGTTCTAAATAAATATAGAAATTTCGGGAGGATGTTCATTTTAATGTAGTTAACCCTGCCAACTATGGACATATGTAAATTGTATGGACATATGTAAATTGTATGGACATATGTAAATCTATTGTTCCTTTGCACTGGGCCGATCACTCGATCTGAGACTTGGGTCTTAACCTGACCCTGTCATTATCTTCTTGGTCTTGGGCCAACTGGTCTGCCTGCAGGTGAGACGTTCAGGAAGCCTTACGCCGCTGGAGAATACACCCAATATCCTGTCTTGGCCACCTTAATGAGGGAAAAATATCCATCTTACCAAAAATACTATATCTGTCCCAAATTCTCCAAACGCCAATTCCTCAGGTAGACATTCAAATCCTTCACTGTGATCTAAATTCCTTTCTATGGGGCAAAGGTCCTCCGCGATTCTCCAAACAATTGCTCATGTGGCTCCGAGACCGGAGGAGCCTTTCCTACCCCAAACTCCTGGAATACTACTTTGCTACATATCAGAATGGGGTGTTTGCAAAAGTGAAAAACACTGGTTCCACATGGACAGTGCCATCGCCTGTAGGCCCCTAGGGGACTTGGCCTGGCTACCCAATTTGGCTTGACCATGTAGCACACATACAGCCACCCTCACAAAAACAGTACTGGACATCTGGGACAAAATAGCAATCCATTGCCCTTCACTAGAAGGCACCTTCCCTCCACAGATGATGGCATGGTTCCTGCGCTATGGCATGTCAAGGCAATGGAACTGCTGATGGCCTGCCTTGTCCATGCTGTCAGAAAATCCACTCTTTATAAGTTTGGTGCTCCTAGGTTTATTAAGACGGTCCAATTGAAAGTACTAAACTCTGCCCTACAGGTTGAGGATAATGTGGGGATTAGGTTATTATTTCAATCTGGCTTCAGTTTGGGTTTCCCCTGGGACTCCGATCTGTTTAAAAGATACGTTAAATCTTCCACTTAAGTGGGCCGGTCTAAATACATGGGTAGACTTGAGGGGTTGCTCCCATGGGAGGTCTTTAAGGCGAAAACAGGAAATTATCTCTCTAAATTTAAATGTATCCAATTGACTTCTTGGTTTGCTGCCTCCAAACAGGAGTTGGTGTGCAACTGGAAGTTAGAGACCTTTCTTCAAGATATCAGAGCTAAAAGTAAAGGGGTAGCAAGGTGGTACGAAAAACGTCTGGAGGCTGAGGAGAAGAAGTTATCGCCCCACCACCAAGTATGGAGTGGTGTATTTCAGGTGGAGGACATTCAATCGATTTGGGACAACTCTTTGAGGTTTCTATACTCCATGGTTAGACCTGCAAACTTGAAATGGAACCACTTTTTTACCATTAATCAACTCTATTGGACACCGTTCAAAATTGCAAAGCTTGCCCCCCAGACCTCTACTAAATGTATTAGGTGTGGACACCTAGAGGCTGATGATGTTCATATATTTTTTCAATGTTCCAGGCTAAAAGCCTATTGGGGAGGTATAGAGCTCTCCATGAAGGATATCATGGGTAGGGGGTTTATACTGAATGCAATGCTTGTCCTACTATGAGTTGATGAGATAACCAGTCATCTCCTGGTACGATCACAGAGACAGTTGCTTTTCTATCTGATACTAATAGCTAGACGGTAGTTTTGTATGAAATGGAAAGATCCTATCCCCCTGAAAGTTGAAGTTTGGATCAGGGCTGCTAGCAGGATATGGAGGCTGGATCAGGGCACAGAATCGTGCTCTGCTATGGCGATATGGTTTCCTCAGCACAGGTCATATATCCCAATGATTCCACCAAGGCACCAATAATGGTGAAGGTCCTGTATGGTGCCAGGACCATGGGCGAATGTAGTGACCGCTGGGCGCTTAGATAGATGGAGCGGTCCCCTGAGACGCTTTTGGTGGTATTAGGAAAAAAAACATTTCAAATTTGGTGTCTGAGAAATTGCAATTAAAAATGATAACGTTGGATTTTAAGTTTGGAAAGTAATTTTGGAGACGCCACTTTTAGAAAGATTGGCATTTTCCTGCCGTACCTATTTAATGCCTGCAACCTGTCCTAGGTCACATTACTGGGTGTAGTTGGCAGTTGGCCTTTATTCATTCCTCCCAGACAGCCACATAAGAGGTGGATTAGGTGTGCCTGGATGTGCCATCAACAGGCAAGATGGGGGGCAGGGCTGGGCACAGCCTCACTTGCAAAGGAATAGCCTGTGCTCTACATTCACACAAAGGACTTGTCACCCCTGCATTGTTCATGCAGGGGTGAAAGGGCAGGGAGTAAGGAAACTTCAATCACTTCAGTGGAAATTCTCTAGAAACTCCTCCTACTTCAAAGGAGGCACCAAGTATAAAAATAGGACTCGCAGTCTCACTCTTCTGTTCACTTTCTGGACCGGTGGAAAGAATGTCAAGGGACTGTCTGCTGCTGTGGCCTGCTGTGTACTCCTGTTTATAACTTGAACCCAGGACTACCAGAGTGAATCCAAGAGCCAGTTAATGACCTCTTGAACAGAAGCTTGTAAACAGGAAAGGCTCAAACAATCTTGAACCCACATCTAGACCCAGCCTGGGTGAGTCCTGACTCCCCCGTGTTGTGCCCCTCCAGTTCTGGTTCCTTGGCTGTTGTGCTAAAGGTACCCAGAGAGCAGAAATCCAAAACCTGCGACTTTAAAATGTTTTGGCTAAAAACTTCTCTGAGAACCGAGAGAAGACCGGGACCAACCTGCTTGTCTATCCAGCTAAGGTACATCGCTGATTGGCCTGACTTTGAGGTAGCTTCAGATACATTCTTCTCCACAGCAGCAACTCCTGTTCAGCCATTCTTAACCAAAGGGGTATAAGCCTCGTAGAACTCTCATTGCCTTCAGCTTCCAGCCACATCCCAGCTGTGATTGCCATCCTTCATAAAAGAGATCAAGTCCGAACGCAGAATTGCTCACCTCAACTTCATCCAGCGACTCCCTGACAACGATGCTTCCTCCACGGACACGCCTGCAGCCTTGCCGGCTGAACTGTACCTTCTCAGAATGTTCTTTTTCATAATTGTATCTAAGTCTGAAGGTAAGCTCTGACCAGGTCTAATCCCCTTTGTGTAACCGACCCTCGCTCCATCGCAGTCGGCCATATTTTTTGAATAGGTGTTCGTGGTCAGCGCTTTGATATTTTAGCCCGCTACTTTTTACCTTAAACCTTAAAAAATCATGACTCTAGTTCTAGTGATCAGATTTTTGTAGTTTTGGTGTCAAATATTTTATTAAAATGTACCATATTTTTCTAAAAATCACGGGTTGGTTTGGTGACTTTTGTGGTTCATGACAGGGATTTTGCCGTTTGCTTAAACAGGGGTAACCTGCATTCAATCAACAGCCTAATTTCTTACACATTTACATTTACAGAAGATGATCCTGAACACTGTTTTTAACACCCTTGAATATCTCTCATACCACTTTTCCTATTTATACTCAAATCTACCTATACAGATGATCTTAAATAAAAAATATTCAAATAATGGTCTTAACTTCACGTAATTCTGTAACTCAGTCATCTCCAATCCATAACAAATGTGCAGTTCCATCCAAGAAAATTAGCATATTTGATCAAACCTGTACCATCCAGTTATGCCAAAAGATCATCTTTGTGGATGATAGTATCTGTACTTTAAAAACAATCATGTGTTCCTATTCCCTGTATGTCTGAGCTCAGAGTGGAATGCTGAGAGTGAATGATGGAATAGAATGTTGGTGTTTGGGGTGAAGTGGAAGCTAGGAGATAGGGAGAGTTGGAGGGAGGTTGAAGCTGTGAGAGAACCTACATGCTGTTGCTGTTGCTTTATGGCCTTACATGTCATAAAGAACTTACCCCCTACCTGAATGGCTTCAGACTCTTGCCAAAGACCATGCCCTCCAACTACCACAATATCCTAGATTAAACAATGAGAGCATAAATTACGTAATAATTCTGTTTTGGCTTAAAATAAATAATCAATCAATGGCACAAGATTCATGGTCCATGGCCACTTGTATTTTGGTATTCCCATTCTTACTGGATCATGGTTGCTGGATAAGATCATATGTGTAAGTAACTGCATAATGTGGCTTCAATGTATTTGTAGTTTTTGTGTATTGCACCAATATTGATTGACTGTCTATTAATGGCGGAAATGCAAAGTACTTAGATACAGCTGATGCTAATGTTTGAGCTAAATCTATGTTTTTAATACTTTAATAAACTACTATTCATTCCACAGATCAAAATGGATTAAATGAACTACTGTGTCTCCCTGAAAACAGCTTATGCTGTAAATCGTACTTTTCAAAGGGAATATATGTTCTATTCACCTGCAAGAAAAGGCTAACTCAATGCTTCCCGAAGTAACGCTTATGTTCCTTGGTGAAACACAATAAATGAAAATCAGAAGAATTCAGGCATCAATAAAAATGCTGATGCTCTGCCTCAGCCAGCGCTTCGTTTCCACTCATGTCACCAGCCTCCATTGGTTTCTCATTTTGACAAGCATCGGCAAAGAAAGTATCTCTATCCTAGACTTTATTTCCACAATAATTATGTAGTTTGGTGTGGTTCTGTTAATGGGTGAAAGAGAGTTTAATGAAGAATGGAAAAATGGTTGTACACCAAGCTGCAAGTGTTTAATTCCATTAACAATAATATTACATCCACTACATCGACCTAACTACCTTGCAGAATATGTTTAGGTAACTAGTTGTGAAGATAAGATTGGTAAATGCATATTTACTCTTCAGTGTGGTAGATATGTCAAAGTTCTGGACATATTATTACTATATGTTCATTTTTCAAACCTTAATATCATGACAAACAACTTGTCTCATGCATTTGGAATTTGGATGTGATTGGAAAATATTAGCTTGAAAGGGTTCCAAGGTCTAGTGAACACAATCAGCAGCTTTCTTTCTAGAACTCTAACAATGAATGCAGCAAAACCCCTTTTTAGGTGGCCCAGCATGGGGCAATGCAAACAGGGAAAAGACTTTGGGGTATATTAACAAACAAATGCCCGAGAGTGGTGTTATGCCAAATTTTGCGCGCCATGCTCCAACATTTTTTAAAAGCAGGGATGCGCCAGAGCAGGCACCCCTGTGCCATGTTGCAAGTGTCCCTTCACTGCATGGGCGATTGTTTATGTGCACAAAGGGACACCTTCCTGCACATAAACAATTAGTAATAGCGATTTGCTATTTCTATGTGTGATGCAGAATCGCTGTCCTAACACCAGGTATTACTTGGCCTTAGTTTTTGGCACTGCCCCAGCCTTATAAATCTGAGTCAGCACCAAAAAGCATTGGGTGTTGCGGTGAAACACTCACAGAAACATCCATTGTGCGCCCCTTTGCCGCAGCAGACAGCTGCAGCAAGGGGCATATTTACAAGGTGGAATTAAGGAATCATTAAGTGGCTGAGCGTCACCTTGTAAATATGTGAAATGGCACAACTCCACCGTAGCGTCCGAAAAAGTGTTGCTCCGGTGGTGTTAAGGGCTTGTAAGTTTGCCCCATCATCTGTTGATCCGCATATCAGCTTAACTGTCAGCAACGGAAAATTAATAGAGGCAGTGCAAGGGATCCTCCTGTGAGACAACAGCAGCTGTAGGAGAGGACTATTGCTAAGGAGAGGAGGAAGGGAAAAAACCAGAAGAGGACAAGTCAGTAGAGTGGGTCCAAGAAGGGGCATAGAAGAAGAAGAAGGACATAAATGGAATCAAACAAGCAGTAAACTGTATATCATTTCACAATGCTTAAACTGGAAGATCAAAATCTTCCTGCCATTGCCACCCAATGCTTTGGCCTGGACTCCTCATTGCAGTGGTGATGGAACAATGTCCACAGTCGTGGTGCTGCCCTTCGTGTCTGAAGTCACAGGGACTGTCAAAAACTCAAGCATCACCCAAGCAAATGTATTTAGCCAGAGACTGACGTGTGTATTTGGCATGTAGCTTGAGGACACTGGTGCAAATGCATTTATAATTATAATAATGCATGGCGGGGTAGCGCAGTGTCATTCACAGACAGCACATTTTCCCATGAAACGGCCACTAAACGTATTCCATTTTTGCACCATAATGTGTATTCATTTGTTTTGAACTTATTAATATCTTTGTTTACATAACATTTCGGAAATACAAAGAAATGTGCTTTATTTGTACTTTTCTAACTGTTGATATATTGTTAAAATATTGTTCAAATTATTTACAGGTATTTACAATTCGTTGGGTTAGAAAAAACATCCTACAGCCTTTCCTTTCACGCTCCCTGTACCACTGTACTCCCTGTAGTGGCCATTCATGGAAACATTCTCTGGAGTGTGAACTTTGAAAGGATGTCGGCCACTTTGTGCCAATGTTCGGTAAAATGCTACATTATCACTGAATGAAGAAAATTCCCCTCTTTCTTCGTTGCATCTCAAACAAGTGAGTGGATGTAGTGATTTCATTTGGGGTTACGAAGGCTACCTGCCAATCCACATCATCCATTTTCCACAAATCTCCCACAATCCAACTTGAGCTAGAAGGAGAGATTCAGAGGTGTGTACGACAAGTGTTCTGTAGCTATGGGATATATTTTTGTCAGGGAGAAGTGATCACGTTAATTTTACTTCGGGGGGTTGAATTCAAAAAGCTTTTCATTAGCACTGATGGATAATGGAAGACTTCAGACTTAAGTAGTCCAAATTCCTCTTTCATAGAGCTAGATCCTTTGATGTTATTCATAGAAACATTGTCGAGCATTGTGTGTCCTAGCCCGTAAAATGTTTCAGGACTGCTACCTCTGGGACGGGTATACATAGACGTTGTGGGATATGTTGTGTGTGTTTATTGAGCAGCCGTATTTCAAAAAGGGTGTCCTATCAGACAAGCAGTACAATTTTAGCAGCTGGAAGCAGGGGTGGCTGGTGTACATGGGCAAGATGGGCGCCGCCCTACCACCCTTGGGGGATTAAAAAAATGTGAGGTGGAACACCAAGCAGCTAGAAATAAATTGTGCTGGCTGCTTGGTGAACAAGCATGGGCAAATCTGGGTTTTCTTTGAGGGGGTGGGGGGGGGGGGTAATGGCTCTTGGCTGCCTCTGCCTCTGCCTCTGCCTCTGCTGTGCATGCTTTTGGCAGGGCGAAAAATTCTTCGCCCTGGAGCCAGAAAGCAGAGCAGTGATGACACACAGGGGGGCAGGACCTGTGTATCACTGCCAGAATACAGCTTTGCATTTGGGCGAACTTCGTGGAGCCCAGGGAGGAGTCTGAAGCTCCCAATTCATTGCAATGGCTGGGGGCGGGCCAGTTCAGCTTCAGGGAAAGTAGTGGGGTGGGGCTGGGCCTCTGCCTCTTCCTCGAGAGACCCAGTGACAGTTGTTGTTTTGATTACTGATTGGGTGCTGGGGTCTGGGGGAGGTGTCTTCCAGAATTTTCCAGCTTGGGAGTGCACTCTGTCTGCAGTCACGAGTGAGCCCGGAGCAAGAGAACATATCGATGAGGCAGGGGGAGCAGTGATTATTAAGTAAGTATTAGCATTGTTATTGTTATGAGTGACCTGTCCTGACCCGACTAATCATGACAGTGGATGGCTGCAGCTTCACGCAGCCTGAACGAATTTATTTGAAAGCTGCCTGGGTGACTAAATATTAAGACGGAACATGGGCCGGGCCTTTCCCAGGCAGACTTCCAGAGAAAGGACCGGCCGTGTTCCTTCTAAATTAGTCAAGCACCGCCCTGCAGTCTTTTGCACACTTTCGAGGCAGCCTGAGCCAGCTAGCAGCCGGGGATACCTCTACTTTTGATCTTCCTGTCTGTTCGTGACAAGAAGGCTGGAAAAGGGAAACTTTCCGGCTGGCAGGATTTGGGGAGCAATTAACAGGGGCAGGGGTCAGGGGAGCTCTGGGGGCTGGACTCACACTGGCAGCAGGAAGCTGGCAGGCCATCGACAGGAGAGGTGAAAGGGGGTCGCTTTTAGGAGGCTCTGGCTGGGCGCGCAGAGAGACTGACTGCAGTGCAATAAGTTCCGTTTTGTACAGGGAGGACCAATGGTTTGTTTATTTGTTTATTTCAAGGTCTCAAGGCGTAGCTATGCAGAATATGCTCTCAATGAGAAATCCGACTAGGCAAATTGTTAGCAGGGAGCACTATTCACACAATCATTTTGATAGTGAAATGGTGCATGTTGTGACCAAATCATTTCATGAAAAGTATGACAAAGGATGGTATTTGAAAGAGCAATATTTGTCCAGTTCGCTATTTTTGTCTAATGCAATGCCATGCTCGTCACTGCTGCTGATTCAGCCCATTCAGTATGCCCAGTTGTACATTTTCCAAAAACATTTCAATCTCTTTAATCCACCTAGTTATTTCCACATAGTGTTCTTCTTTCCACCTAATAATTGTTCTGAATCTTATTTGTCTCCCTCATTGCCTATTCCTCCCTCAGCCTGACCTTTTCATCTCCTAAGGATGTTCCTCATTTCACCTCCCAATGATTCTAGTTTTATCCTCTCCTTCACCAGCTCTTGACTACCTCATCTCAGTTCCACCACCTGGACCCCTTCTCCCCATTAATCATCTTTATTACCCTACCTTGCCCTAGCTAAGGGATATAGACTGCATCCTAAATCCCACAGAGACGTAAAAATATTTCGAATGCCAATAACCCTTTCTTGCACATTTTTTTCGTAAGGACTATATCCAGTGCTTAATTTGAGCCAGTGGTTTCCGGTGCTCAGCACCAGCATTTACCTGTAGTTTATCTCTCTTCGGGGCAGATTTACAACAAAGTAACGCAGCACAGTGCAGCAAGTCATTTTGCGGCGCCGTGCTGTGTTACTTTTGAAAGCACAGAGATGCGACATATTTACAAGAATATGTTGCATCTCTGTGCTTCCCCTGCACTGGTGCACAAACTGCAGCCATGTGTTGGCGCAGACACCCTGGCACCATGGTGCAAGGATGCCTGCGTCGTAGGGAGATTTTTGTTGTGCAGGAAGGGGCACCTTCCTGCACAAAAACAATCACAAGAGGCTTTTTCCTCTTTCAGTGCGTGCTGTAGAATGCAGCACGCATTGAAAGAGGTAAAAACGAGGAGAAATGAAAACATTTCTCCTCATCGTGCCTTGTTACGCCACCTTTAGGGTGGCATAGTATTCACACGCATCTCCAGATTTATGATTTCTCGTAAATCTGGAGATGTGCTTGTTCCATGGGTGTTGCGTGGGAACACCCACAGCAACACCCATAGAACGCCCCTTCAACGCAAAGTGCTGCGTGTGAAGGGGCCATATTTACAAGGAGAGGAAAAGTCACGCAGGGTGGCTTTTCTTCTCCTTGTAAATATGGAGGAGCCCCCTGCGTCTGGTGGCGCAGGGAGCTTGTAAATCTGCCCCATTCATTTTCAACACCTACACTTATGGCAGTCTGTCACATGGTGGCGTTTTCTGTCTAATTTAGGGATGATCACAGTCAGTCATTTATTGATTCAATATACATTGAAAATGACTAATACTTTCTGCCTAAGCCAGTCTTAGATTTGGGAGCCTAGAATAGTCTCAATTGTCACACTTGGAGGAGTGCGATGGTTAGCGGTTGTGCTGGTCCTGAAAGTGCCTGAGCCCCTCCACCCCTTAAGTACAGAAAACAAGCCCCCCACCACAGGAGCTGCATGGATGTCTGTTACCCCAGTGCCCTGAGAAGTGCAGTTACAGTGCAGTAGCCATGCTGAGAAGGGAGAGCACCGCAACTTTGCAGAGTTCGCACTTTACCCAGTTCCACGTAACTCTTCAAGTGCAGTTTTTTCTTTGCATTCTGGAATTTGTTGTTCTGCTTATCCTATTACAAAATAATGATTATTAAAGCGTCGAATATGAATAAACTATTTGTACTGACCTGGGAAAAAAGGAGCACTCTGAGAAATTCCAGGATTTCTGCTCTGAGCTCCATGAGTCCAACTTTATGCATATAAATTACTGCATCTACAAGACATGAAGTAAAAACTCTGGGCTGGAAGAGGTACTTGTGCACGGATTCTGGAACCACGAGAGCTTAGCGCAGAACTTTCGGTCATGTCCCTTAAATGTGCAGAACTTGTTAAAAAGTTATTTTACTATCCTTTAATGGTCAAACTTCGGGTGGGTGAAGTGGCAAACTGGCCCATGTTGTACATGACATCGGCGTGACCTGGCACCAGCTGCCGGCCGCGTATTTAGATTTTCCTGCTTGACAGCTCCATAAACAGCACTCTCCACTCTGTGCTGTTGGCGCAGTCAGGACGTGATTTAAAAAAAATTTTTTTTACAGAGCACATCTATGCCATGATTGCTGCTGCTGGCTGGCTCTGTGTGAGATACAGCCATGTCTGTAAAAATATTAATATAAATAAGCAGAGTGTTTTCCAGGCTGGTGTTATCACTTAAAGGAAATCGGTCATACTTTATTCCAAAACATCCTGCTTTGCGTTTCATGACTCGCAGCAATTTTCACTTGAGCGTTTACTTGTGACTTGAATCTGCACGTGTGATTGTAATGCCTTCTATTAATGGGCCTCAGCTGCGTCAGTCCTTTGGGTTTCCAGGGATGTACTAACACGGGCTTAAAGTGTGAAGTGAACATCATTTATCTGAGTGACTGAGCCGTAGAGCTCGAGAGGAGCTGGCTTTAATTTCTGCATGACGATTGCCTCTGAAGCTGTGAAGAATATGCATTCAGACATAGAAACACAAACAGGGCCTGTGGGTTCAATAACAAGCTTTCAGAAAAAGAAGAGCGTTCATAGTGCAGTTGGCATTAATATTTTTCCAAGATTTAAGCTACAGACGTAATTTCACTTTTCCTGAAATTCACATACTTCTGCCCTTTAAATGTATTTTGGCCGACCCAGTGTCGCACTTGGGTGGACTCCGTAGGGCTCTCCCTTGGTGGCTTAGCAGTGCCTGTGAGTATTCATTTTGACCACCCCACCCAGTCTTATCGCCCACAGTAGTCTGCATATTTGTGTTTCTTGGCCCTTATTTCAAATGTAAAAGAGAAAATAGAACTCTTGATCTGCAAAGTGATATTAGCTACCTGGACATCTAATCTGGCTTGCGCTAACACACATCAAATATGCACCTGTCTCACCAATGTGCGCAACTCAAAAGTTTCTTTCTTTATTAATATTGTTATCTGAGTAAAATTATAATTCTACTTGATGGGCATGGATCTCTCTGGGTTTTAGGGTGGAACTGTTACTATTTTACCATCCAGCTCCCTGCTTTTACCGTGCACCTTTAGAGTTTATGTGTCATTTTTCATTCAGACTGTCCCATCTATGGAGTGAAAGCCTATGGTTGTCCCTTATTTTCCTAGCTCACACTAGATTCTTTGGGTTCTCCGACTCTTTTAAACAAGCTTCCAGGTACTCTGTAAGACCATAAAATCTTCCAAGCACATGTGCTGTGAAGCAGCCTGCAACCTTGTGGTACATTACAAAGCCAGATAACATTGCTGTCTCCCAGCCCTTTTAAAGTTTGATATCGCCAAATTGAAGTTAAAAATCCAAATTCTCCGATTAGGCTGTACCCTTTGCAAACAGATTGCCCTTCGATGTGCCCGCCGTCCTCAAACCTTTAAAGACACACATATGGCACCGGCAACACTCAGGGAGAGGAGGTGGCACAACAGCCAAAGCTGACGACTATCGAGCTGCTGGGGAACCAGGTTTGAGTCTCAGCGTTGGCTTAACATCCTGTGTTTGTGGACAAATCACAATCTCCCCTGGCCTAGCAAAATTAAAACAAATGTGTCCTTGTGTAACTGCTCATGTAAAGCGGTCGAGTTTTGTATAAAAGTGTAAAATAATTCGCCCAGGCTCACGCCATTTGGTCACGTTGGAATGGAATTCCAAATGAAAGTCACTTAGGACAAAGCCACTGGACTACATCTCCTTCTTTAATCCTTCCTTTTTCATTTAATATACTGAAATGCATGGCTGCCTAATGTTGCTCCATGTAAGCACGGGATGTGGCACAGAGGTGAGAATTCATGGCATCGTGCACAGAGGTCTTAGCAGCAGCCAGTATACCCTAGCAGACCACATTGGCTGGCTGCTGCTGGTAAGGGCCTCTGTGCATGACGCCATGAATTCTCACCTCTGTGCTACATCCCGTGCTTACATGGAGCAACATTAGGCGGCCATGCTTCCACAAATCAGCCAACCTATGAACAACGCCGTGCCAACCATGCAATCTGTAGGGCTTCCAGGAACCCAATACAAAGCAGAACGCTTCATGTACACAATGCATAAGAAGCGCTATGTAAATAATACAGTTGAACCACCCAGAAAGTGATTTAGGCATACAAGGGGCATGAGAAGGGCTATATAAATAGCAATGCAATAGCTGCTGAGCCTTCCTACTAGCCTTCGTTTGTGAAGCCAACCCACTGGTGCGGATATGCTCGGCGTGGTGGATACTGAGAGCTTGTAGTACCAGTCTGGATACATCTCTCCCTCAAGCAGTTGTATCCCCATCCCCTGTAAAATACAGTGAGGAATTTCAGGCACCCAGTTCCACTGACCCAGCCCTTCCCAAAAGTTTCACTGTGAAGTCAGACCTTTCCATTACAAATCCCACTCCCAGGCAGCGAAAAAAATGCGAAGACCATCTTATGTATGCTGGACCCTACAAAGGAATCATCAATGTCTGCCATGTTTGGCCATCCCTCTTTGTCTCTGTGACAATAGGACTGGGGCCTCCAAGGGCTCTAGCCGTGCCCACCCACCCATACCTCCTCATCTTAAGGCTCTGCTTTGGGTGCTGTAGCTGTCACAGGCCATGGCACCTGCTAATTTTTTAAGGTTACCACACCTCTGCAGTATTACCTCCAGAACAGCACCGAGGTTGTAAGACAGGCTTCATGCTATACTGTCAATTTTACACACCAGGACGGGAGTGTAGGATCACAGTTACACTGCATGGGGTACGGTACCTCCCTGAATACGTGGTGGTGGGGAGGCTCAGGTTCCTAGCAGGTGTCCGGTTAACCAAGCAGCAAAGATTGGGAACTGTAACTGAGGGTTGCAGGTGGTTTCACCTGTGTGGTCGGGGAAGAAATGAGATCATAAAATGGGCCTGAGCACTATGCAATCATACCCTGTAATCTTAAATGTGTATATAAAGGTAAGTGATGTATATGTAGTGGGAGTACTCAATATTGGCAAGTCACTTGACTAATACATGAATAAACTAATAAATGAATGTGTCCTTAACTGGTGCTCATAAAAAGCACCAATGTTGATGATTAAGTGCCGGTGCTGAACATTGGAAACCACTGGTTTAAATTAGGCACTGGTGTTGATTGATCCACAGCAAATGAAATGAAAAGAAGGTATATGCTCCATTTTCACATGAATCCACACCTTTGAACAGTATTCAGCTCACAAAACTCTGCACCGGTGCATTCACCAGCTGAGCTGTATTGCTGGATATGGATGTGGACTTGTGAAGTGCAAGTATTGTGCACACACATCTCCGCATCTGGGAAAATTAACAATCGAGCTCTAGTACCAGGACTGGTCTTTGCAACCTGCCAGTAAAGTGGGTGGCATCTGATGGACTCCTGTTTCAGTGCCTCTACCGTAGAGGTCTGTGTATTCTGCAGCTCGCAGGGTCCACTCTCCGGAGAGTAACAGAGGGATAATGTCCCTGCTGCAGAGGTCAGTGGGGGGTTCAACTGATCATGGAGGGTTAATGCACCTGCTGCAGAGGTCTGTGGGTGATCTACTGGTTACAGGATCCACTCCCAGGAGTGTATCATAAGGTTAATGAACCGGCTGCAGAGGTCTGTGGGTGAGCTGCTGCTCACATAGGATTATTTAACCAGTGGAAATATGACCATATCTTGAGGTGTGCAGACTAAAGGGTTTTATTTTTGTTTTTGTTGGCAATATTAACTTATAAATATCAACAACTTTTGAGTGCAATATTTTTTATATTTATATATTGACGGCAACTTACGTGTTTAGCAGGATAGAGCAGGTACAGTTTTTGGCAATAAAATATGGCATCCAGGAAGAGTTTAAAATAATCCACGTATTATCTACAATGTCCTGGACCCAAGTATAGTTGGGTATTTGAAATTTTCTTGCAGTGATGGATAGTAAGACAAAATTTCCAAAATGAACTAATTTTTACAAGACAAGATTTGTGTAGGTGGAATAATTGTATTGAAGCTGTGAAAAATAGTTTGCTAGCAGTTTTATGGATGAGCCAAAAATTGTTGTTAAGAGCTACAACTTTTATTCAAGGAAGCATGGAGACCAGTATGTTTCTATCTAGAGGGTTTAAGCTAGAAGCTGCTAATCTGAAAACTGCTACGATCATAACTAAATTAATATTCTGCACAAGGGTTTTCTGGTGATCGGAAATTGGCTGTACATGTGAGTGTGAATGTTGTGAAGAAAGACAGGAGGGAAATTAAGCTCCCAGCTCCCAAAGCTCCAGGCCTTGCTCGTTCCATCCCCATGCTCGCCTACTGCCCTGCATCTATTGCCTCAGTCCACCACCAGTCAGTATGCGGGATGCTGTAAGGGCTGGGTTGCCCAACTCAGTAAGTTCTGAACTACTACACTATGATGTGGCAATTATTATGCCTCCGTGTGCAACGGCCCCCAACAATCATTCTACCCATAGCTATGGGATCACACAGACACACTCACATGCACAAATATAGGCATGCTTTGTCACACACATACTCTCACATGCACACTAGACCTGTCGTCCACTCAACTTAACTGGAAAGTGGCTGTGCAGATACAGGATTTGTAGTGTTTCTGTGGAGACAGGAGCCTACTCCATATGTACGAGGCAGCACTAAGCCACTTTATTTGGATTAAGGCTGCCTCGTAAATATGGTCCATTTAAAACTGTTTTCTGCATGCACTGAGTGGTGCTGGGGGTGTTCCCAGCAACATCCATGGCTTTTTGACATTAGCCCAGATTTTTGGGAAATCTGTAATCTGAGGCAGCGCCAAAAACAAAGACCTCCCCAGGAGAGGCGTAAGAGAGCCACAAGCACAGCGTGGAGAAATATCTTTATTTCCCCTCGTTTTTCCTTTTTCTATGTGTGTTGCCTTCTGCAGCACACAGAGAAAGAGGAAAAAGCCTCTTGTGATTGCCTGCAATGCAGGCATCCTTGCACCATGGTGCAATGGTGCCTGCATTGGGGCACAGCAGCTCATTGTGTGCCGGTGCAGGGGAAAAAGACTGGAATGCACTGTATCTGATAGATACTGTGCATTCATGCCCTTTTTTTTGCCGTAGGGCAGAGCAACAACAATGCCTGCTGTGCTGCCCTACAGCAAAACCTCATAAATGAGGCCCTAAATGCAAACTACTTTGTTCACTGATTTTTATTTTATTTATTGTTATGCTCTACATTTATATATGTTTTATTATTTAAGTTTTAGTTTAAAAATTAAACTTCTTTTGTTAACTCCTTTTTCTCCATTGTCATTTTATAAACCATATCTGTTTTTGCGGGGGGAATACCCCCCGCACCCTCCTTTGGCGGTTCGGGCTCGCTCGCTTCGCTCGCTCGCTTCTTACACTACAGTATAATTTTTCGGCCCACCACTTTCAAAATCCACCAGCCGCCCCTGGCTGGAAGGCGATGTAGAGACATGCAGCTCCCGTCGAGAAAGTGCACTGGGTCTGTACCTTGCATTGCCCATCGTTCACTGCTTCAGGCTGGATGAAGCATGATGTCAAATAGCCACTCATTCACAAGAGCTAAATCCACTCTAGTAGTATGTCACAGGCTCCGCCGCTCCTATGCCCCTTACAGCATTTCACCATTCTGGCTCAAGTACATTTCTTAAAGAACTGTTTTTGGATTTTGTGCAGGATATTGTGAATGACCTACAATATTCTGGGAAGTGTGATCATTTAATCAGACCAATTTTCACGAATAACAAATGAAATAGATAATGATGTCCAATGACACATCTCAATTGTCATTTTTCCACTTGTGCAGTCATATTTTTGTCTCACTCTCTATTTTCTGAGAAATATATACCCAGGTGTTTGATTTCTTTCATTTCTACTTGAGTGAAGAGCGGGACACCCCATTCTCCTTCTATCTCTGGTCAGGGAATAGATTGGATTTATTTCAATTAGCCCAGAATCCTGCGTAAATACCAAATTAAGGGCCTTATTTAGAGTTTGGTGGACAGGATACTCTATTAAGAGTTGCTATAATATACAGGTCCCATTGGACTATATCCTCCTTCCCTTACAAACAATTGGAACGCATCGAAGCACTCCCTTTTTGTTTTAAAATAGAGGCCAACTTTACTCTCACAGGCCTCTTGGTCTATCGTCCTCCAAACTCTAAAACATCTCATCTCCCAGTATTCCTAGACTATGTCCTGCAAGCAACATCGCGATATGCTAATTTCACTCTACTTGGAGATTTTAATCTCCACGTAGACAACTCCTCGGACTCCACGTCTTCCAATTTCCTATCTACCTTATCAGATGGAGGGCTAAATCCACTTATTAGCTGCCCCACACATAAGGCGGGCTGACCGTAAATCCCTCTATAAAGCTGCTTTAAAAGAATATAGGAAAAAAATAATCGATCATAAAAGATCCTTCTTGGAAGAAAAAATCAATCGTCACAGGGATCCTCCAGGGAAATATTCGACACAGTAAGATCCTTTACTGACCCCCTGGCTCTCAAACGACCCCCATTGGTGTCCCAGACATTATGCAATCTCTGATTTTTTCGAGAATAAGATAGCCACCATATGTGATTCTTTCCCTAGCAATACTAACTCAGACAATTGTTTCACCACCACTGCCATCATTGGATCTGACTATACGTTTTCCAACTTTGGAAAGATTACCCTAGATAAATCCCTCACTGAACTTCTCTAAAGCAAATCCGGATCTCCTCTCGATCTTTGGCCCGCTAAGCAATATAAATCCCTAGCTCCCATCCTCAACCCCACATTGAACGGGATTTGGAACGATTCGCTGCATACGGGAGTCTTTCCAGACTCATGGAAGCATGCTCGGCTAGTCCTCATAATCAAGAAAGCTAACGCCGACCCTAGTGATCCCTCCAACTACAGGCCGATCTCTCTTTTACCAGCCCCGGCCAAGGTGCTCGAAAAACTCGCTCAGCAACAACCAGCGGGTTTTTTAGAAACCTCAGGTGCCTACCATGACTCCCAGCACGGCTTTAGACCAGGCTACAGCACTGAGTCAGCACTAATTGAGATGGCAGATGCAGTACGCTGGAGGATGGACGAGGGATCAAGAGCGGTGTTGGTGCTGCTTGATTTGCCAGCAGCATTCGACACCGTCTCCCACCCCCTCCTCCTTGACCGCTTACGATCCAAAGGCGTCCAGGGCACAGCCTTAAAATGGATTGCATCCTTCCTATCCAACCGTACCCAGGCCGTGTTCACCCCCCCCCCCCATACACCTCGGATAGCCGGCCACTTAGATGGGGAGTCCCTCAAGGCTCCTCACTGAGCCCCCTCCTATTTAACGTTTATTTTTCACCCCTTTTTGATATCATCGCTCAAACTGGAATAAAGGCCACCTCCTATGCCGATGATATTCAACTTCTGTTCTCATTTAACAGCGTTACCCAAACAACCTTTGACCCACTAAAAAACTGCCTTCGCACAATCCCCCAGTGGATGGACAATAATCTCCTAAGGCTCAACGCAGGAAAAACGTAGGTACTCTTCTTCCACCAGCCGTCTCCACTAGACCCCCACATTTGGTGGCCTCTTGACCTGAGTGCACCACCCCAGCCCACAAACTCGGTCAAAAACTTAGGGGTCAGATGGGATTCTAACCTCTCACTGCAACATCAAGTCCACACAGTCTCTGCAGCATGCTTTGCCAAGATCAGGATGGTGAAAAAGTTCATCAAATTCTTACCTAACACTACCAGGAAGACCGTAGTCCAGGCGTTGATCACCTCGCATCTGGACTACGCCAACGGCCTGTATACTGGTCTGTCTGCAGGTCTTTGCCATCGACTTCAGACAGTCCCGAATGCTGCAGTACGACTGGTCGGTGGCATTCCCCTTCGCGAGCATATCTCTCCCCATCGTCTCAGACTTCATACAAAAAAGGGTAGAATTCAAAGCACTGGTATTGGCTCACCGTGCCTTGAGAGGCAAGGGTTCTGCATACCTTTCCACCTGCCTCACCCCTTATAATAACACCAGGACTCTCCGCTCTTCTTCAAAAAACTTCCTCACCACTCCCAGATTTAAAAAAACTCGCTCAGGCGGAAAAACCTTTCAAGTAAGTACCTGTGCCCTTTGGAATAAGTTACCAATCACCCTCCGAACTATTCAGGAAGAACCTCCCTTCCGGAAAGCCTTAAAAACCTACTTGTTCTGCTAACTATCATCTTTTCAAACAAACTCATAATTCAGCATGAGATCGCACAGGAGCGCCGGGACACCCCGTTGGGGTATCTGTGCGCTATAACAAAACACACTAAATAATAAATAAATAAATTAAACTTAACAGATATCCCATCCATTATATTAGAAGTATACTGGGCTATAATGCCCTAGTAATATGGCAGATAAGAGATCCACTATGTTTGAGCGAGTGTATCCCATTTACTGAACTCTAATTAAGGCACTTACATATTGTCTCTATTGTTTGTGGCCCAAGTTGTTCAGGTTTTTATGATATACAACCAGTTCATCAGCATATAAAGAGACCTTGTGAGTAATTCCCTCATTCCACTAAAAGACGGCGGTCTGGGGATCGGCTCTGATCAATTCTGACAACACTTTGATTGTAATGACAAATAACAATGGGGAGAGAGGGCATCATTGCTGCGTTTCCCAATCAATGGGGATGAGCTCTGACAGAACCCCACTTGACATCATGTGCACCCGAGGAGTGCAATAGAGGAGATAGGTGTAAGCTATGAACATTGGACCAAGATTTAAATGTTCGAGTGTGGTGAACAAGTAGCTCCACTCTAGAGATCAGAAGGGCTTTTTTAAATCCCTTTGATAACTTTATTTCGGTCATAGACCATAAAAGTGCAAGTAAAATACATACACAAATGCACGATCAATAAAATAAGGAATAAATAACAGGTTGGGATAAAAATGGATCAAACTAGATAGTTATCAAGAATTGAAAGGTTAAAATTCATATTAAAACATAATTGAACACAAGAATTTATCCATAACTTTTCCTTCACGCCACATGCCAAATAAAAAGCGAGAGACAGCAAAAACGATGGGAGGGTGAGTGTCATACGTTAAAACCCTACAAGGCTGTCTACAATATCTAAACCCTAGATTCCTACATAGCGGAATCAGCCAGCATTTTCTTATAACCTCATATGCAGGGCAAAAAAACATTACATGGCTAACATCTTAACATTTATAGTTACATGCCGGGCAGGCAATATTTTTTGGTTTAGCCCATTTGCAAGTAAATGCTCTAAGTGGTAGAGTGCCATGCCTTATCTGGATGTAGAGCTTCCTCGCAAGCGGTGGATATATTACATTTAAAAATTCCTCCGCTCGCAATTCAGATTTCACCAGGAGGAACTCTGCTGAAAGTCTTCCTAGGGAACCTGAACTCTGTAGGGCTAATAAATACTGCTGCCTCAACTGACTTTTGAGTTCTAATTTGGATATCCCCGGGCAACACACCTCCGGGGTCTCCCAGAGCTGAGGCAAACCAATCCGAATACTAAGGGACTGTGGGCCAGATGTAGGCAGGCAAATACCGGTCGGTAACGGCCGATTTCGGCCGTTACAGACCGGTATTTGGAGTTTGGGATGTAGGGGCATGATAAAATACAGATTCGGTAATTTTACCGAATCGGTAAAATACCGAATCGGTATAACTACCGAATCTGTATTTTGACATGTAGATAGCACTGTAATCAGTGCTACAGGGGTTTAAGAATTCATAATTTACCACCAACTAGAAGTTGGTGGTAAATGATGAAAACCCTTTAAAAAGCATTTCTTGTGCTTTTTAAACAGTGCCATGTTGAAGACATACATGCCCTAAGGGCATGTATGTCTGCAACATGTGCACCCATGCACAATTGAGGGGTGCAACAGGGTGTCAAAGTGACAACCTGACAACCTGCCACCCTTCAATGTTTCCCCCAATTACCGAATCGGTATTTACCGATTCGGTAATTGACATTCATTCCTATGGGCCTCCAGGCCCATAGGAATGAATGGCAATTACCGAATCGGTAAATACCGATTCGGTAATTACCGAATCATACCGATTCGGTAATTAAATCGGTATAATTACCTACATCCCGATTGCCAGTTCTTAAATACAGAATCGGTATGATTCGGTATTTAAGAATCGGTAATCTGGGATTACCTACATCTGGCCCTTAATATGGCAGAGCAACGGAATGTTCTTGCCTTTTAGAAGAGCCCAAACCTCTAGAAATTCCTCCCTATATGGGGCTAGTTCGGGCACTGACCAAAGTCTCTTCCACTAGAGCAAGGGCCGTGCTGATACTAATTCTTCTATAGATTCCAGCCCCAAGTCAAGTCGTAGAGGAATAAGTGGTGTACTAGTTAGCAACCCCAAAACGCTCCTCATAAAGCCCTGCTCAACCCTCAGGAGATTAGATATATTTTGTGACCCCAAAGTTCTGCACCGTATGTTGAGGCCATTCTTGCTTGTAGTCAGTATATTTCAATGACCGGGGCTGCCGGCTTGAAATCCGAGATTCTGTGGACTTTGTTAATGCCCCCCATTACTTGGGATAACCTAAGGGCTGATTTAGAGATTTGGGAACCCCAGTCAAAATTTTACGTCAGGGTAATGCCCAGGTAGACAAAGGTCTTAACTCTCTCTAGGGCAGAACCATTAAGAATGGGGTTCAGGCGCGTCTGCTTTGGGGGATTGAAAATCATTAACTTGGTCTTGTCCAAGTTAATCTCCAAACCCCGTAACACAGAATGCTGCTGAGAAGCCATCCAGGGTGCGCTGGATGCCTGGTGATGTTTTGGATAACAACAAAGTGTCATCCGCAAACATCAGAGCGGGCACCCACCTGGCGGCCAACCTAGGGGCATCATTGTCATTTACACTAATTAGATGGTCGACAAGGCCATTGATGTAGAGACAGAATAGCGTTGGCGCCAAGACGCAGCCTTGGCGTACACCCTTCAAAACAGGAAAACGTGCCGAGAGATCCCCCTGCCTCCCACACCTAACTTGGGCGTAATTGCTAGTGTGAAGCCTAACTAAGATGTTCAGTAGATAGGATGGGAGACCTAGTTCTGCTAAGACTTTCCACAGTTTTTCCCTTGGAACTAAATCGAAGGCGGCCCGCAGGTCAACGAAGATGAGATAGAGGCTGCCACCCTCCATTCTCACCGTCTTCCAGAATAAGACCTGTAGCCAAAATATTTGATCCAGAGTGGAAATACCCGTCCTGAACCCGGCCTGGAGTGTAGTTAGTATTTCATTTTCTTCCATCCTCCCCTGGATCCTATCTAGAATGACCCTGCCCATTAGTTTCTGTGTGATGTCTATGAGACTTATCTGCCTATAGTTTGATGGTGTTAATGGGCAGCCTTTCTTAAAAATGGAAACGATCTCGGCACCGAGCCAGGTATCTGGTGGGTCGATTCCCCTAAGAATTGCATTAAATAAAACAACCAGATACGGTGCCCGTATTTTGGGTTGAGATCGGAATAAATTCCCGGGGATTTTATCTAGGCCGGGGGCCTTGTTTGGTATTAGTCTTGCTATTGCAGACTCGACCTCCTTCAGGGTGATTTCTTCAGACCATTCTAGATTATACACGTCCCCTAGAAGCCGGGGGGCGAGCCCCCGGTCACAATCCAAGAACCCAGCCAGTCGATACTCGTGGCTGGGTCCCGGGTCAGGGATCAGGGGACATGCCACAGTTTCCCTTGGCACCACCGGTATATACTCCTGGGGAGGATCGGAATTACGAGGGAGAATAGTCTCTTCAACTGAATTGGCGTATAGCGCACCGAAGTGCGCTTCCCACACTGCGGGTGCTATATTCGGAGTTGAGGCTGATCCTCCCCCGCCCACACCAGAACTCACAATAGTCCAAAACGATTTGGAGTCCCTGCGTGAGAGTGCAGAGCTAAGCTCTTCCCATCTGCTCTCCTCCCATTGCTTCTTTCCCCTGGTAATAGTCTTTTTATATTCGAGGCGGAATTTCTTAATATTAATTCTGTCTTTGGTTTTTATTACAGAAAGCAAATCTTTTTTAAATTTCCTACAGGGAACATCATACCAAGGATGTGTCGTGGCCTGGTAGGCGTTTTCCCTTCCCATGGGACTAAACACATCCACAAGCCTGGCATCCAGCTGTTTGTGAATTTCCACAGCTCTGCCCTGTGAGTCTAAATCCAAATTGTCAATGGCTATATCCCCCATGTCTACTAGCAACGGTATTGCTATCTGGTAGATTTCAGCAATTTTAATGGGGGAGTCCTGGAGGTAGGGCCATTTTACCCTCCGCCTATTATTAGAGATCAAAAGTGGCAACAATGGACCATTAGACATAGGAGGAGGGTTTGTTAACCCGAAACTCCCAGATTTAAGTTTTAAGACAAGGGCATTGCTGATCGCTGTCTTGCCGTGGGTGGACCCTAAATTCCAACAATTTGTCCCAATGTCTGGCTTCCATCATAATATAATCAATGATAGAGGTTTGCCCCAATCTATTAAACGTTGCTGATCCCGGTTTGTCGGGCTCCAATCTTCCGTTACACGCCCGCAAAGACGTTGAAAGGGAGAAGGATTTGATTTGCAGGACCAGTGGGGTCCATGCTCTGACAGTCGGGATTAGCGGATCGGGAACATGCCAGAACCGGTCCTCATCGTCCGGTTCTCCCGCATTAGAAGTCACGAGGGGCTCGAACTGGCAGTTGAAGTCGCCACCTATTATAAGGGCAATCAAGGAGTCAAAAGACTGAACAACCTGCTTTAATGTTTCAATAGTGTCTGATTCCTGACTACTCCTGAGTGGTCTTGAATAGATATTTAATATGGCCACCTGGGGCCTATCTTGAGGTGTTAGAAGTACGCATTGGACATCAAGAGAGTTAGTTGGTATCTGAACTGCCTGGACACCCAAATGCCCATATTGACAGGCCACCCGAAGGCCTCCCCCTACCCCTAGTTGTCGCCAGGACATCAAAAGTGCCAAAGCCGGTCCTTACACACTCCTCCAGTGTCCATGTTTCCTGCAACAGGCAAATATCATGCATTACCATAAAAGAGCCCCATTCAGGTAAAGCCAGTTTGCTTTTCATTCCAGCCACATTCCAGGACATTATTTTTATACCGCTGTCGACTGGGCTGGTGTTGATTGATGGTTCGCCCTTGCTTTGATCAGGCCCAGTACTACACAATAAGAGCTTGGGCTCTGATGACTTTTCCATTGCCTCCCCTATTAGCATTTCCTCGGGGGAAGCACAAACCCATCTGTGGAGTTAGTATATGTTGTTATGTTATCAGGGGTACTACTATCATCATTACCCACCCATGTCCCTGTTAGGGTACCCAGACTGCTGCGTATTTGGGGCAAAAAACTCTGGCACACGCCCCAGTCAACCCATTCTAGCATGCGATACTTATTTCTCTGTGGAAATATTGAAAGTAAGCCCTCCCAAGATGTTGCTACGTGTTGGGTTCTGGATGGTAAAATGTTCCAACCCCCGTCTTGTCGCATGCCTCTGTTCTGTCCAGTCCTCTGAAAGGGAGTAGAATAGAAGTACGACAAGTCTAGGGGGAATATTTGGGTATTAGACCAGGATGGCTACCTACTGCAGATATATTCTACAGAACGTGGGTCCCTAAAGTTAATCACCACACAGTTCCCCACAATAGTTTTAGGTCCAGTCCCAATCCAGTCTACTCTTCTGACACACAATATTTTGCTGGAGACGTTAGGGGGGAGAGGCCTGTTGGAATTGAGCCATTGTATGCATTTGTTTTTTAATTCAAAATACTCCTCACTTTTACCCTGGCTTAAGGGGGGAACCCCAGCAAGAACCACATCGTATGGTGAAGACTCAGGAGGGAGATCAAGGGTAGGCAAAAGAACTAAAGAGCCCTCCTCTGCACTATTTCTGCTCGTTTGGGCTTGCTGGTTTGTTGGGTTTTCTCTGGATTCAGTGGTCCCCCTCGACACTGTAGTATTTCCAGCATCTACTTTTCCGACCCTGGGCATAGGTAAAATAGAGTCAGGAATAGATTTACCAGTTGCCCTAGCCGGTACAGCTGGTATATTTTTACTGGTTGATGGAATTTTAGTATTGCAGATAGAGGTGGGCTTATTAATTGCAGAATTCCCCGGAGGACTAGTCGTCTGGGTTCTCCCTAGACCTAAATTATTAATGATGGTAACTAATCTATCAAGCCTAGATGTCAGTGGTTTAAAATATGAACCAATGATCTGTTCCATATGAGCTTCGAAATCAGATAAAAGATGAGTAACCCAAACAGGAGTTCAAACATTGGACAGAGAAGGACCGACAACAACCTGTGCACAGTCGGGTAGAGTCGTGGTTCTTTTGGCTACATTTTTTTTCCTTTTTTTACTTCTCGGTCTGGGTTTAGGGGCTTTACTTACTAGAGAATGGGAAGGGGAATTAGCAATCTCTGGAGAGTCATTAATATCAAGATCAATCTGTGCACAGGGCAATTCTGCGAAAGAGCACATAAGGGAGGTGCTAAAATCAGGGGGATTAACAGTAACAGCTGCAAAGTCCCCAACAGCCTGGAGAGGGGGGATGGCTGGGGTAATCGATAATCGCCTCTCCGTATTCTCTATTGCAGATGCCACTACCCCAATCGTCTTTTGTAGAACCTTGTCGATGGCAGTGAGGCTTGGGAGAGGTTGTGCTGTTGCAGCCTGGTGTCTAGTCATGGGGGGAGAGGTGGTAGGCTTAGTGTTTTTGCCCTTGTCACTCATTCTTACAACCGGGTGGACAAGTCCCACAATGCACAGTACTTAATACTTTCAACCACACAATATCCAAAAGGGACTGATAGCAACAGGGAAAAATAATTGGCATAAACAGTCCAGCAGCGATTAAAACAAATATCCAAAATGGAGTGATTTTAAAAGTACCTTTGGGTATCAATCAATTCCAGAGGAGATGATGAGGATATTAAGGGGGGTAGCCCAGCCCAGCCTCTTCTGGCCTCTGACGGGCGCGGACGGGCCCTCCCTTGGCCCGCGCGCATCCCGCGCTGCAGGAGGGCCGGGTCGCTTTTGAAGGCCTCGGACACCCTCACGCAGCGTCACTTCCTGGGCGCCTGCCCCACAGACTTCTGGGGCTTGTGGTTTTACTATCTCGGGCGCAGGGCAAAGGACACGCTGCGCCGTTCCCCTCACAGCTTTTGGGCTCAGTTGGCTTCTCATACTCCTTGACTCCTGCTGCGTTTGGACCTCCTCAGATAAGTGGCATAAATCACGTCCTAAATCAATTTGTAGGATAGTTAAAGGTGGACCATTACCTCAAGTATTCTTGTTAGTCAATGAACAAGTATCTTGGCTAGCACTTATGCCTTCACATCGAGGCTGGTAAGAGTCAGTCTGTTGGTCTGAGAGGTGTTGGAATTATTGTGATGATTGCTTTCCGGACAATGTCTGGCAACTGGCCCATTACCCTATCTATGCAAATATTTCTAGAATGCCTGGGGCTTGCATAGATGCATTGGCTTTGTAAAAACTCAATTTGTAGAACATTTCGACAGTATATTTTGGATTGCAGGTGGCTAAGTTCTGTTGATACTGCATCTACTAAACTCTCCTAATTGATGTTCCCAGTGTCATATAATATGCTTAGAAGGAGATTACTTATGAAGTTGTACATTAAGTGTGGTTCATGGCTAGTCTCATACAGTTTCCTATTAAGGAGAGCAAATTGCCCTGCATGAACTCTAGGATCTGATAGTTTCTGTTGTACATCCGTATTTAAGGCAAATACTGCACTAGGCTGATATCCTGTGCTGCTCAGCCAATATATCATCTTATCCACTTTGTCTCCTCAGTCACTAACCCTACTCCAGGAAACAAGACAATCTTTCTGTGCTTTGTTCTACCTATTGAATAACTGTGGCCCTCTCAAGTCCCTGACTTTCAGTTCCAAGACTCAAGTCTCTGCCTTCCTAAATTCCACCTGGTTCCCTAAATATTTTTTTACAATATATCCTCTTGCCCTGTCTCTCAGCGCAGTCTTAAAAGACTTACAAAGAACTACCGGTGAGTCTACTGAGCCTCTGTTGAGGTAAAAGTTACCCTTGGTTTCGTCACTCTTGTTTCTCACCATTCAGCAGTCATCTTACTTTCAGCCTCCACATGTGTTCTTATACATTGATCCCATTCAACAGTCATACAAGCCCAGGACTGCACACTGGTACTCTGCGGAACTACGAAAAATGAAACGCCAATGTAAAAAACTTGAAAGGAAATGGCGCTTAGACTACTCACCCTCAGGGAAAACTGCCTATCGGACGGCCTTATTATCATACAAAAATGAAATAAGAAGCGCGCAACCCACTTTCTTCAAAAACAAAATAAATGCATCAGCCTCAAAACCCAAAGAAATCTACCAAATCGCTAAAACCCTGCTTAAAATCCCAGAAAAACCCTTAGACCCCCATAATGCCCAATTGCGCTGTAATAACTTAGCCGAGTACTTTCACAAAACAATTCATACCATCTATTCCTCCTTCCCCCTCGCTCCTTTTCCCTCCGCACTACCCGAACACGGGGATGTAGGCCACCAACCTTCAATCTTTTGGAAACCCTTCCTCCTATGGACCTCACCACTCTCCAAACCATCATGTCACAGATCAAATCAGGCTCTCCTAATGACCCAGCACCCGTCCATGTTCTGCAGATTGCTTCTCCTCAAATTCTCCCCATTATTCTGGATCTGATCAATGCCTCCCTCACCACAGGCATTGTCCCGCCCAGCTGGAAACAAGCTATGGTCAAAGTCCTCCTAAAAAAAGCAAACCTCGATCAAGAAAACCCAGGAAACTTTCGTCCCATCTCCCTATTACCCTGGATAAGCAAAATCACAGAAAAACACGTTAACAACATTCTGACAGAGTTCCTTGAAACGAATAATTTATTAGACCTCTCACAGACTGGGTTCCGCCCCATGCATGGGACTGAGACCGCTCTCCTCGACATGACAGAGGAAGCAAGGATGATCACGGATCAAGGGGGCACTGCGGCCATCATACTCCTGAACCTCAGTGCCGCCTTCGATACCGTGAACCACAACACCCTTCTACGGAGGCTCTCTGACCTGGGGATAGCGACAAATGCTAGGGCATGGCTTGAGTCCTTTCTATCAGACCGTTCTTTTCAAGTATTCAAGGGCAATGTCATCTCCCCCAGCAAACCACTTAACTGCAGTGTCCCACAGGGCTCCTCCCTGAGCCCTACGCTCTTTAACGTGTATATGAGCCCCCTAGCTGAGGTCGTCCGCCCCTTCGGAGTAAAAATCATCTCTTAGGCCGACGATACTCAGTTAGTGGTGGCTCTGAATCACCCCCAGTCCCAGGCTAGTGACCTGAGGGGCTGCTTACAGGCCGTCTTCTCTTGGATGACCTCGTCCTGTCTCAAATTAAATGGAGACAAGACGGAGTTGATGGTGTTAGGCAATTCCCCTCAAAACCCCGTCGACTCCATATGGCCAACCTCTCTCGGACCGGCACACATAGCAAAGGATACTATCAAGAGCCTGGGAATCTGGCTGGACAAGGGGCTTACCCTCCACCCCCAGGCAGTCAAACTCTCAGCTGCCTGCTTTGGCTTACTCAGACTCATCAGAAAAATCCTCCCTCTCCTCCCATTTAAGGCAAGACAGATTATGATTCAGGGTCTAATTTTTTCCCGGCTGGACTTCGGAAATGCTCTCTACTTGGAAGCCCCCCAGTTTACTCTAAACAAGCTACAGGTGATCCAGAATTGTGCCGCACGAACCCTTCTCCGGATCCCCCGCCGCCTCTCCGTAAGATCTGAACTAAGAGACCTCCACTGGCTACCCATTAGGAAGAGAATCGAATTTAAAAGCATGTGCATTGTCCACCATGCATTCTGGCGAAGGGGGGCCACCATAAATCACTCGCTTATCACCCCCTAAATCCCAAACAGGCAGCTTAGGTCCGCCCATGCCTTCCGGGTCCTAACACCTAGGATTCGGAGGGCCAGGTGCGGGGGTCGAGCGTTCTCCTTCAACTCGGCGGGACTTTGGAACTCCCTGCCCCTTCCTCTTCGGTCAGAGCCTAATCATCTATCCTTTCGTAAAAAATTAAAAACCCTACTATTCAGCAACTAAGCCAGCTCACGTCCCTCAATCACACACGTTCAGTCCACAGCGCTAGGACGCCTCACGGTAGCTATCGCGCTCTATAAAAACTAATTCCATTCCATTCCATATATTTTAGTGTATAATCCTATAGCCCTTTGGGTTAGATATTAGATTGCAGTATTTTGAGTGCATGGTTATGGGCACTAGAAGGTAATTTATGCGGGAGAAGGGTCTTTGTGGCTAAGAAAAGAACATATGACCATGTAACCATGTTCATTGGTGTGATGAGCTTGTCAAATGTCACACAAACAGCATGGTATGACAAAGTTTGCTCATTGAGCTTGGTTTGTGGAGTCAATGTGGGTGTGCAGGAGTCTGTCCTACTCGATTCTAAACTCGATTAAAGACAGCACCTATCAGAGGTAGTCATCTCTGAGCAATGTGCCTATTTATCAGAGAAAGTCTTGTGACATAGGGGAGGGGGGGGGATTGCATGGAATTTCACAAATGGCACTATCTTCCCTTCCAGTGAACCAGCCACCATTAAGTATTGGCTCTATTATCCGGTTATGGGTTCTGAAAAGGTTTTTAGAAAAGGGCATAAGGGTATCATGAACTCTGTAACAGTTCTCATATAGTTAGTGGGTTTTCATTCCATGCCGCTATCAACTTTTTTGTACTTTAATAGAAAGTGCAAAGAGCACACGCAAACATGATCATATTATCGTGGCTGGCCACTCTCTAGGCTGACATGTTTTTGTTTATCTTAGTGAGTGCAAGTATTAACCCTTTCAGTGCTGCCGTCGGCCGTTGAACGTTCGGAACACTACCTGGCTGGTGTTGCGAACGTTCAACAGCCGACGCAGCCCCGCTCGCTCTTTAAAACCGCTGCACTGCCGCAAAAAAACGCCCGCGGCTAACGGTTTTAAAATATGGCCCCTTGCAGTGTAAGCTAATTGTTTAAAAAGATGGAGGCTTAATGTCAACATGTGTATTGAGCTGACATATTTTGCGCCATGTTAGTTTAGTCCCTTAAAAGCCTTAGTTACTCTAAATCCTATTTTGTTTGTAAGTATGAGATCAAATCAATGGTCAAATAGTATATAAACCCCAGGATTTTACCACAAATTAGGAGGGATTTTCATGCTAGAATTATCAGCAGAGGTCACGCCAAATTGCTGAACCACTCACTCTTAGTTATAGAGGTAATTCTGGAAGCTGTGTAGAAGGTATCCTTCACCAAGAGCATGCATTTTTCTTCATCAGAACTCTGAAAATGAATAGCTTAGAGGTATGATGTACAAACCCTCCTAAGTAATTCACAGGCAGGTTTTGCTATTTAATGCTTTAGCTAAGATTGACCATATTTCTTAGAAATTGCTTTAGGGTGTTAGGATCTCACAACATCTCTAATATTTTAAAAGTGTTCATCCTACTTTTGCTGACCATTACATTTCTAATTCCTTTAATTTGTGCATTCTGTGTGGTTATCATTCAAATATTGAGACCTGAGAAGACTTTGGGCAGCATCTCCAGCACCCCCAAAAAAAGTGTTGCTCTCTACTGAAGAAGGACAATTATCCTGATACACATGTCTAGAGATACACAGCACTGGCTGCACCCACAGGGGTGAAAAACTAAAGCCTGAAACCAAAGAAAGTGTTATCATGCACTGCATTTATTATGATGCATCAGGGCAAACTGAGTGCTGGAGTGTGAGGCAGTGTGCGCCCACCCACTCCTATTCATATTTTATGCATGAGACTAAGGATTTTACAATAATTATTTTAAAATAAATATACCCATTTCTTAGTGCTATCTTTGAGTGTGCTATTCATGAATGAAAGATTGTTTGGATTGCTACTGTGACCCTGAACTCATTTTAAGCAGACTAATATTAAACAGAAATCAAAATCAGGATTGTTGAGTGGGTTTATGTTAGGACTTTCTAATTCAATGTTGGTGGATTGAACTTCGTTCTTACATCAGAGGATTATAACTCTAACCCTTGCTAGTCTGGGGACACCCACGATTCTGTATCAAGGAGCAGGATAAAGACACATTGACTCCCAGGTGAGTAAGACCCAGAGAAACATCCCCAGAGATTAAAATAAAAATCTGGGCCGTTGGTATCATTGTGCCCTTACGGGTACAACCATAGCCCTTCAATGAGTTACAGCAGCACTCATGCATGAGCTACTGTACAGCCTTCTGCCCCATGGTACAATGCAAGCTTCCATAGGGAAGCTTGCAAGGTCCCATGGCACCATGGGGTGGAATGTTATGTTGTGGGTAATATTGGAGTACCACAGTACCCAACAAAATAGGAAAAGAGAATTTAAACTGGGCACACACGGCCTAGCGTCAATATACCATTATCATAAAGTGAGCTTTCTGACCCCTCAGGGGCGAATTGGGAACACATTTCCAGTCTGCCCCTAGGGGCGAAGGGGGGGCTAGTTTGTCCCTTTTGAGGTGGGGTGTGGCCAATGCCGGAGTGCAACACCTGCACTGCTTTTGTTTGCACCAAAGGCAAATACCTGATTTTGGGTGGATTTTTACCACATGGAAGGTTTGGGGCAACCCCCAATTGGGACAAGTTCTTATATGCCCCTTGGGGTACGGGTATGGCTCAATGTCACGGTATGCCTGCCCATCCTTTTGGTTATGTCAATGGTGGGGTGTTGGCTGCCCCACAAGAGGGGTTTAGCAGATTGATATGAATACCCTATCCATCCCCTCAAGAGGGTCAGAGATTCTATTTGGCCCGGGGGGGGGGGGCATTGATTCTAGCCAAGGGGGGCAGCTTCCACTAGGAAATTATTGCATGTATTTAGACCCTAGTGGCTAATGGGCTTTCTGCCCCCCCCCATCTGCCCCCCAAGCAGAGCAAAAAGACTGTTGCTGCATTTACTTGGTGTGGGGGCATGGCAAGGCCCATGCTAGGCAGTCCCCACTCCTATATTTAAAAACATAGCTTTTCTTGGCATCTAGTGGGCTTCCTGGCTCCCTGGGTTGGCAGATCCGTGTAATTACCTGTGATTTGCTCCCCTAGGGGGCAGAAAGACTGGTGCCATATGCATTGGGGCAGAGGCCTGGCCATGCCCTGGTGGCCAGGCCCTACCCCTATATGTTCATTTTAAAAAAAGAAGCCCTTGGTGTCTGGTGGGCTTTCTGTTCCCAGCGGGGGGAGCAGATTGATGGGAAATAACACCCTCTGGCCCCCCCGGGGGGCAGAAAGACTGACAATTGTTAGGAGGGGGTTGGGGGTGAACAAGTAATTGCCTAAGAGGCCGCCCAAGCTCCTTGGTGTCGTGTGTGGGTCCCTGCATAGGGATCGCTCTCCTGCAGCAAGCCCCAAGTGGGGTATCCACTGGGCAAAGGTACCATTGAAATAGGAGATACCCCTATTTCCAGTGATACGTCTCCTGAGAGAATCAGTGCTCAGGGAGAATCGAGATATGCCCCCAAGCAGTGATTCAGTGAAAGTAAAACAATGTGCATGTGTGAGTATATATATCTATATGTATATATATATATATATATATATATATAATATATATATATATATATATATATATATATTACCTACTGGCGGTCGCCAGTAGGTAGTTATAATTAGGACCTAGTTTTCATAGGAAATCCACAACATTCTATTTGGAATAACTTTGGCGCCGGTCAACGAATCTTTATGAATTTCTCCCAAAAAATGGCCTGCTCAGTTCCGCTCCTTCCCTGAAAGCTTGGGGGTGATTCGTCAAGTTGGGGCCGAGAAAAAAGGGGGACCCAAAACGTGTTTTCCCCATGCAATTTTCCATAGGGACATTTAGCCAGGGCTAGAGCCCGAACGGCTAAATGGAATTACACGAAATTTGGCAGAGAGGTAGAGTTCTGTTCGCAGATTGTGCTTTTTGTTAAATGGTGTAAATCCGTTCAGTAGTTTCTGAGAAAATTGCAAGTAAAAGCATAGCGATATCTAGAGACTGAGTTCAGCACTCGTACGGAAATCTGTTCAATTACAAGCGCGAGCTGCATGCTGATTGGCTGTGAACTGTCTGTCAACACCCGAACCCAGGAAGTTTTGGCGGCCATCTTGTGCCTTGCTAGGACCGAGTCGCAAGATAACAGTAAAACAAAGTTGAGAAATAAGGGAAGGGGGTAGAAACATTCTGACCCTCTAGGCTTGCTCATGGGGTTGTACATGGATGTTTAGGCTCTATTTTTTATTTTTATTTTTTTAAAGGAAAATCGCGGCGTACGCGTATGGAAATACGTACAATTACGAGCAAGAGCTGCATGCTGATTGGCTGTCAATACTCCAAACCAGGAAGTGTTGGCAGCCATCTTGTTTGTCGGGAGAGCATAGTCACAAGAAAACAGTAAAACAAAGTTGAAAATTAAGGAAAGGGGGCAGGGTAGAAACATTCTGACCCTATAGTCTTGGTCAGGGGGTGGAACATGGATCTTTAGGCTCAATTTTTACTTTTTTTTAAATAAAAAATGGCGGGGTACTCGTGCAGTACTTGTATGCGGTGGAAAAGGTGGAAAAAAAACTAGTAGTCCGTTTTATTCAATAGGTTCCGGGGGGGCAAATTACGGGGGCAATTTTTTTGCATAATGGGGGCTTGTAAGGTGCCCCGAGCACTGGGGAAAGGCAATCCTTTGGTTTTATTTTTTAGTATGCGGGGGGGGGTTACGATCCTACTCCCTGCAGTCTCAGTGAGCGGCACCCCTCGGGTCTTTTTTAAAAAAAAGAATGTTTTGAGCTCTCTCTCTCTCTCTCCCCGCACACGTCGCGGGGAACGCCACCTTTCTGGGGTAGTGATTTGTAAAATGACCTTCCAGCTCCGGGTACCTGCATTGTCTGCAGTTTTTTTATTAATGTTGGGAGGGTGGGCTTGATAATACGTCCTTGTTAATTCCCATAGAAGCCTATGTTCTGGTGTTAACATGGGCTTCTATGGGAAATAACAAGGCCGTATTATCAAGCTCATTATTGCCGTTTTATCGGGAGTTTCCTGCCAATAAAACGGCGATGATTTTAACACCAGTCCTTGATAATATGCACCTAAGTTTACTGGTAAAAAAAAAGAGCAATGGGCCATATTATCAACAAAAGGCGATTCATTATCGTCGCTTTTATCGTCAGGAAACTGCAGATAAAGCGGCGATAATGGGCTTAATAATATGTCCTTGTGAATAACCATTGCAAAAAACACAGTTGATGGACAGTATGTAGAACAATGTCATACATTCACCCCAGTACAAGGATCTGAGCCTAAATCCATTGTTTTTTTGCACTCCACACCACCCTGGGGTAGACACTGGCTATATGCACATCAGCTCTGACCCTGTGCCTCATGGGAACAGTCCAGTCCGAACTGCCAAGCCATGTCTTTCCCAGATCGGAATCACGCATCCAAGGACCGGTTTCTGGCTATCAGCCTTCATCAGCCTGGATAGCTTGACTCCAGTGGTGTGGAGAGCCTGGGACTCACGTCTGAGCATACCCAGCCCACTCGGGGTGAAAATTGCAAAAAACACAGTTGATAGACAGAATGTAGAACAATGTCATACATTCACCCCAGTACAAGGATCTGGGCCTAAATCCATCGTTTTTTTGCACTCAACACCACCCTGGGTTAGACACTGGCTATATGCAAATCAGCTCTGACCCTGTGCCTCATGGGAACAGTCCAGTCCGAACTGCCAAGCCATGTCTTTCCCAGACCGGAATCAAGCATCCAAGGACCGGTTTCTGGCTATCAGCCTTCATCAGCCTGGATAGCTTGACTCCAGTGGTGTGGAGAGCCTGGGACTCACGTCTGAGCATACCCAGCCCACTCGGGGTGAAAATTGCAAAAAACACAGTTGATGGACAGAATGTAGAACAATGTCATACATTCACCCCAGTACAAGGATCTGGGCCTAAATCCATCGTTTTTTGGCACTCCACACCACCCTGGGTTAGACACTGGCTATATGCAAATCAGCTCTGACCCTGTGCCTCATGGGAACAGTCCAGTCCGAACTGCCAAGCCATGTCTTTCCCAGATCGGAATCAAGCATCCAAGGACCGGTTTCTGGCTATCAGCCTTCATCAGCCTGGATAGCTTGACTTCAGTTGTGTGGAGAGCCTGGGACTCACGTCTGAGCATACCCAGCCCACTCGGGGTGTTTTTTGCAATCTTGTGAATAACCATAGCAGCCCAGGTTAACATCAGAACCTGGGCTGCTATGGAAATTTACAAGGGCCTATGGTTTTTTATTAATGTTGGGAGGGTGGGCATGATAATACGTCCTTGTTAATTCCCATAGCAGTCTATGTTCTGGTGTTAACATGGGCTTCTATCGGAAATAACAAGGCCGTATTATCAAGCTCATTATCGCCGTTTTATCGGCAGTTTCCTGCCAATAAAACTGCGATCATTTTAACACCGGTCCTTGATAATATGCACCTAAGTTTACTGGTCAAAAAAAGAGCACTGAGCCATATTATCAACAAAAGGCGATTCCTTATCGTCGCTTTTATCGGCGGAAAACTGCTGATAAAGCGGCGATAATGGGCTTGATAATATGCCCTTGTGAATAACCATAGTAGCCCAGGTTACCACCAGAACCTGGGCTGCTATGGGAAGTTACAAGGGCCTATTATCAAGCACATTATCGCCGCTTTATCGGCAGTTTCCTGTCGATAAAAGCAGCGATAATGTATCGCCTTTTGTTGATAATATGCTCCTTCATTTTTATGATAGTATGTAAAGCTTTCCTTTGTTTTGTGTAGCAGTTGTACTCTCTACGCATGCGCAGCGTCGTTTCGAAGCCCACGTTTTCTTTTTCTTCAAGTTCAACAAGCAAACCTTTCCTTATTTCAGGTAGTAAATCTGTTGCTTTCTTTTCCTGGTTCGTGTGTGTCATCCGCTGCTGTACTTTTGATGGTTCTGATGAAAAGCTTGGGGAGCTTGAAACATGTCGACCACGAGACACTGATCCTGCCCAATTTAAGGTTAGATAGCAGTGTTACCCCATTTTTTAACATACCAAACTAGGAGCAGAATAAATTGTTGAGGCCCACTAGCACGGTATTTTTAATCACACATCCACTCCACCATCACAACACTTTGCACCACACATAGCCTTTCACAAATACAGTGCTCCTGCGTAGTCCGCTAGTCGCAGCACGCCCCTTTTCGTAGAGAACTGGGATGGCCCAATGATGAAGCATGTCACCGTGGGGAAACCCCAGTGAGTGAGGGGACTCTAGAAAGAATTTTTTCTTTCTTCTTATGGTAGATACTGACAAAATCACGCAGTAACCATACACACAAACTAGGTCTCTGGACCCGTTACTGTGGGTTCCTGACTTTTTTGATCTTTGGAGGCTGCCAGGAAATCTGGTCAAATGACTGGTGGCCGCCATCACTTGGGGACTGTCCGCCTCCCCGTCAGTTCGCTAAGAACTTAGGGGTGTTGATGGACTCCACTCTTTCCTTTGACCGTCAGGTCAGCAGGACTGTTTCGACCTGCTGTGGCATCATTAGGATCCTTAGAAGGATGGCCCGTTTTCTGTCCCCTGATGCCCGGAAACAGGCTACCGTGGCATTAGTCTCCTCAAGGCTGGGCTATTGCAATGCCCTTTATGTGGGCATTAACAAGAGTCTTATCCACCGTTTGCAAATGGTCCAGAATGCGGCGGCGAAGATGGTTCTCAACCTCCCCAGACTTGCCTCGGCCTCGACAGCTAGGAGAAATCTACATTGGCTCCCTATTCAGTCCAGGATTTCGTTTAAGATTCTCTGTCATGCTCATGGGGCCTTCCATGGTGTAGGCCCTGAGGGGATCAGGTCTTTGGTTCAACCTTACGTACTTAGTCGATCTCTTCGCTCTTCCAACAAAAATCTTCTTGAAGTGTCAAGGTTCGTGAGAGTAAAATGGGGAGGCAGAACGTTTTCCTCGGTTGCACCCAGGCAATGGAACTCTCTCCCCCCTGAACTCCTGGGGCAACCGTCGCTTGCTCTCATCCGCAAGGCTTTAAAAACCTGGCTTTTCCCGGAAGCCTATCGGCAATAGTCTCCTTCAGTTGATTGCATTTCCTTTTTTGACCTTCCTGGCGCGTTTGTAGTGTAGTTCCTATATTCTCAATAGGCTCTGCGCATTGGAATAACACAAACAATAGTTTAGACGTAGGACTGAGGTCATCTAGGTCTCTACTGAATATGTTAGACTTAATTAGGTATGCCAGCTAGCTCAGAGGTCACTAGAAACTTTCTCGAATTAACAGGAAGGAGTTAACTTTCCTGATTAGACAAGAAGGGACTAGTTTCTGACAACCGCATAAACATGACAACTTTGCTCCCTCCAGAACAATGAGTATATCTCCAGAGTCGTGTGAAAACAATAGATAGTTATTTCACTCAGTCAATCGTGCATACTTAGTTTCACCAGGAGTGCAGAGAAATAGAGAGACAGGCGTTTTCAATAAAAGTTGTTATTTATTGAGCAGTCCTCTTTCTCATGCAAGAGAAGTGAATTGCCACTATTGCAATACTTGTCATAAAGTAAAGTGCGTACAGTAAAAGTAGTATTATAAAATAATACTGTAAAAGAATTGATATGGTTTCTGAGCCATATGATACTTAAAATGGATAACATATATACATACATAAAATCATTGACTAAACGTGCTCAACTGGTGTTTCTAAAATACGCCTACCCCAGTGTACCTGACCTATGCCTAATACGTGGGAAGGAGTAAGTAAGTTAAGATAGTTATGCCAAGAATCTGCATCAAGAATTCTCTAAGGATCTAATCAGCTCCGTACCTTGGTTTATAGAATGAAGGAGGTCTTGTATCTCTATCTCAGGACTCAATCTCCCAGCAACCCGCAAGGGTGACTGGAAACACTGGAGCTGGATTTCTCTGCAGGAGAAAAGACAGCGTCTCTCTCAGTGCGTCAAATGGGAGAGTCGGCTTCCTTTGGCTCTCGCATCAGCTGGGCGTCGGGCAAGTAGATAGCCGCTCTGCTCCAAACCACTATGTGTTTGCTTAAGGCAAATGTTGGTATATTTATACCTGGAAGGTGCTGAGTTTGACGTAAGGTTGGACGTAAGACGTCACTAAGAACTTACAGTTCTTTCTGGCCTCCAGAAGTTCTTGTTCAAATCAAAACAAAAGCAGGGGGAATTCCCGTGCTGCTGGAGGCTTGGTTTGTTTAAAGAACGCGTTGTACTTTCTAGGAGTCTATGGGAGTAGCCTTGCCGTATTTGGACTGTATTGGCTATGACTAAATATGGATATGATTCTTATGCCTTTATAACTTATAAGGATGTGTTTTTTTATAACCACATAAGGGCATGAATCGGGAATATTTAAATAGGGTCCTAGATACATTCACAACACCCACTCCACGTATAATGTCCATCATTACTAAATACTAAGCAATACTAAACATATAACGATGCATGTGTTTTCCAACCCACCCCAAAATACATAAATTGCATTTGAAATGGTATATGGTATATACACGAAAATGATTATTTGTACTGTACGTTTTTCAAGCAGTGTTATCATTCAGATAATGCATACATAAATATTGGCTGAATGAATTGCGAAAATTACATTTATGAAATGGCTCTTAATACAGAAGAGAAGGTTGAGACCATTTCATCACATATTTATAAAATACTGTACATGTGCTAGAGGCTAAGTCAAAATATTGTCTCTAGAGTCTCTAAAAATAGAAGTTCTGTTCTCTAAGAATAGTTCTACTTTAAGCAGAGTACCATGTGCCAGAAAAAAGGTAAATATTTTGGGAATTGAAAAATAATTTCGCTTTCAGGGTAAAAACTAGTTCCTTTTTTTAAAAAATATTTTTATTGAGAGTTCATACCAGTAAGTTACAAATTCACAAATACATACATACATACATAGAAATATACCATCAATGAAAAGGATAATAGACAGGTTAAATAGCTACAATACCGATGAGTCATTCATTTTACACTCTTGCTGCCCTCCGGGCAGCTACTGGGGCCCAAATTCGCATACCCATTTCCCTTATCTTTGCTCCCTTTAATTCATATAGTGCTTCCTCAATGTTATGGATACCCAACATTCTACACATCCACATTTGAAACGTAGGTGCTTCTATATCCTTCCAAGCTGCACTAATTAAAATCCTAAGGATTGCTACAGAGATAAAAACTAAAGCTTCGGCCTCAGTGCACATATTTAGTTTCACATCGCATCCAGTTATTATCAGGGTTGGGGATAGATTAATTTTGACATCAAGCAGCCCCTCTAAAAACTGCTCTATTTCAGTTTTAATGCTTTTTAGTTTTTCGCAGCCATAGAACATGTGTATGATATCAGCTGGGCCATTTCCACATCTGGGACAATTGCTATCTGCCGCTTTCCCCCAAGAGAATCATTTTTCCGGTGTATAGTATAGATTGAATAAAGTTTTATAGTGTTGGGCCCTGAGATTCGAGGAACGCAGAAATCTTTTATCCATAGCTAGAGCCTTATCAAGATCTACTTCCGGATCCCCCAATTTTTTGGACCAGGCAGCTTCCATTTTACCCATATCATTCATTGATGCTTCACTAAATATTTTAAATATATCCCTAGTTCTATGACCCCCCGACTTCAGATACTCGAATAATTCATATCTCCTTGTCAAAGTGATACGTGGCCTAATTGACTTAATTCTGTTGACAAGCTGTAAGTATTTAAACTCTTGATAACCTTGTAATGAATAATGTTGCGTAAGTTCTTCAAGTGTTCTACATTGATCTCTAATCATTATTTGCCCCAACTCTACAATACCCTGACTCTCCCAGTGACGCCACGATCCATCCCTGCTAAGGTTTGGAAAAAGTGTTGAATTCCAGAGTGGTGTGCTATGATGAAAAGTGGGTATATCTAGGGTTTTTTAACAGTTTTCCACATATACCATACATCTTCAAGCGTCCCATACCCAAATTTCTTGTAATAGCTCCTCTGGGTTATCCTCAATAGGACCCCTGCTGCTTCACTTCCCAATAATAACTGAAAAATTGATGGTATCACCGCCTGCCTGAGGGTTGGGCCCCCTGGATGGAATAGGATTGCCATATCTGTAAGGAGACATGCGAAATGATAGCTCTTTATATCTGGCAATCCCAGCCCTCCTCTTTCTTGTGGTAGTGACATATATCTGTTTGATCGCCTTGTTTTGCCATATTGCCACAGGAATTTCATGAATATAGCCTCGATCTTCTTAATAATCCTCGCATCAATTTTGAATGGGATTGACCTTAATTTATAAAGAACCTTGGGAAACATTGTCATTTTTATAACGTTAGCCCTCCCAATTAACGACAGCTGTAGTGAGTCCATTCTTTTTAATTCTGTTTCCATCGAATGCAAAAGCGGTGTGTAATTATCATTAATTATTTTACCCGGTTCTGCATTTATTATTATACCCAAGTAAACTACAGAGTCCACATATCTAACATCCAACTTGGCTATTTTAGAGCATAGTACTTGTGTTTTGTCCACATTTAATCGGTAACCCAACACATCTCCAAACCGACCGGTTATATTAACTACTTCCCTCATAGCTGACTCTGGGTCTTTGGTGATAACTGCTAAATCATCCACATATGCGAGAAGTTTGGTCTGATACCCATTAGTGAGTACAGGTTTAATGGCCACACTGTTCATTATTTGTGTAATTAAGGGGTCTATATAAAGCGCAAAAAGGATTGGTGAACATGGACAGCCCTGTCTCGTACCCCTTGTTATGTTGATCTTACCCGATCTTTCACCCATTAATTGGATTCTTGCCATAGGTGATGAATACATAGCCTGAATGGCTTGGCAGAATCTTGGACCAAACCCCCTTGCCTCCAGGACCTTCCAAAGAAAGCCCCATCTGACGCGATCAAATGCCTTCTCCGCATCGAGGAGGATCATTGCGACCCCCTCCCCCCTAGCAGCGCCAATGTCAAATAGGGTGATAGCTCTCCTAATGTGGTCGGTAGTACCCCTTCCTGGGATAAACCCATGCTGCCAGGGGGAAACCAAGGACGCAATGATCCTCCCCATGCGTGCGGCCATAATTTTTGCATATAACTTGTTATCGCTGTTAATCAAAGATATTGGTCTGTAGGAACCAGGGTTAGTCTTTGGTTTTCCTTTTTTGTGAAAGATCGCTATGTTGGTTTCTTGCCAGGACTCGGGTATTATGCCTGTATTCATGACGCCTTTGAATAAATCTAAAAGCATCGGTGTTGTTTCCTCCCTTAAGCTTTTATACAACTCTAGCGGTATAGCATCCGGGCCCGCAGCCTTTCCGCTTGCCAGATCCTGCAGGGCTTCCAATAACTCAGACATAGTCATATCTTGTTCCAAAGATTCGATGTGGGCCTGTTTTAGCTTGCTACCCATGTCTAGCCAACTTATATTAGGAACCTCTACACCGCCTCCTCCTGATATAATTCTTGAAAAAATTTCCTAAAAGCCTCCAAGATTTCACCTGATTTGTCATATGTTTGGCCCTGATATTCAATTTGTGTCACTATGTTCTTAGTAGCCACCTGCCTGATTCGTAGTGCAAGTGCTCTGCCTGCTTGCTCACCAGTTTCGTAGAGGCGTGATCTATGTGACTGATAATTTGCTGCCGCCTTTATAGCTAATTGTTTCTGGATCTCTGCTTTTAGGAAGTTTACTCTATGTAGACTCTCGACAGATTGAACCCCTATAATTATATCTTGTCTGTGTTGTGTCTCTGCCTCACTCAACTTTCCCATCAATGCTTCCCTTTCCCTGTTAATCTTTTTCCATACCCGAGTAGTATAACTTATGGTCTCTCCGCTTAGTCCTGCCTTGAAGCTGTCTCAAACCACTCCCCTTGATGCACTGTACCTATTGGCATCAAAAAAGGCCTGGGACCATATTTTCATATGTTTAATATAATCCATATCTGCTAATAATTTTTTATCAAATGTCCAAGGCCTCGGAACCTTATATGGTTTATTGATGTCCATGATTAAGACTAGGGGATTGTGATCTGACAACATTTTAGGAAGCTTGTTTATTCGGACACTCTTCAACTGGGTGGTCGAGATCATGAAATAATCCAGTTTCGAGTATTTATTGAAGGGATGCGAAAAATAAGTAAACCCTGGGTCACCCATCACTAGATTTCCCCACACATCCACTAAACCGTGTGAGTGCATCATTGATGTTATCGCTCTAAACACCCTCGGCTTCCTACCTGTGTATGGGCTACCATCCGAGAAATTAGCTGAGATGTTAAAATCCCCACATAATACTTTGGGGGTATGCCAGTCAGTTAGTTCATTTTCGATGCGACTAAAGACCTCAGACTCATCTGTGTTAGACCCATATACCGAGCAGATAGTAATACCTAAATTCATTTCACATATGGCCCATCTGCCTAGTGAATCTGCCTTACACCTTTTGGCCCCCCCCTAGCCCAACTTTGCCAATTATGGCCACCCCTAGTATCATGGAGCTCTGGGATGTGCATGACAGCAGTTCATAACATTTAAAGTTTAACCAATGTTTTTTCTTCCAGGGTAAGTGGGTCTCTTGTAGACATATTATGTCTAGGCTCACCATATTTAGATATTGTTCAAACTTCCCCCTCTTTTTCCAATCATTTAATCCTCCTATATTGAGAGATCCAATCCTTAACTTAGGCATACCTGGTTTTCAAATATTGCCAGTTCATCAACCTATCCAAGTAGCTAGTACATACATGATGGGAACATATCCTTAGTTTCAAATTTACTCTTACATTTATGATCACATTACCAGTGCGAACTCTCTTCAATTTTTTGATTTCTCCCCCTTCACCCGCCACCCACACCCCCCTCCCCCCCTCCCTGCCCCACCCCTTGACCCCCCCCTCCTGCCACCCTTCGAGGCAACCTGGGTTTGGACTCACCCAGTTGTTGGTGGCCGTGTGGTCCGTACGCCTGAGCTAGCCCCTGACCTGATACTATTCCATCCTAGAAAATGTCAACCATATAACAAATAATAATAATAGTTTGTCAGCACTAGATTTCCTCTTCAATTTATTTGCCATTATTTATCGTTATTTTGTTTCGCTCTCTCTTCAACCTCTTTAAGATAGGCCTCCGCCTGAATTTCGCTTATAAAGCTCCTCGTTGAGCCTTTGTAGATTATTTTTAGGCGCGCCGGATTTTGCAAATAGACCGTTGCTCCTAGCTTTTCAAAAGGGGCAAAGAGTTGTCGCATTCGCCATCATCTTTCTATAGTTGCATGCGCGAAATCTGGTCTTGCAAAAAACTTGAAACCCTTATATTCTCTTTTAGCCGTTGGCCTAGCCAAGTCATATATAGTACAGAAAAGGGGGTGGTGATGAACAGAGTGTCTGAATTAAGCAGACCACTCTTACCCAGTCCAAAGATCAGGGCTTGATCCATCACCGTTATTTATCTCACTGCCCCATCCCAGCTCAGAACCTGGCTATATGCAAATTAGTCTGTCCCTGGCCCAGTGCATCATGGGAACAGGGCAGACCAAACTACCAAGCCAATTCTTCACCAGAAAGGAGACAAGCTACCGGGGACCGGTTTCTGGCATTTCAGCCTGGCTTGCTTGAATCCTGATGGAGCAGTGAGAAAGGGACTCATGTCTGAGTATACCCTGCCACACCTATAGTGGCCAAAAACGATACAGAAAAGGGGGTGGTGATGAACAGAGTGTCTGAATTAAGCAGACCACTCTTACCCAGTCCAAAGATCAGGGCTTGATCCATCACCGTTATTTATCTCACTGCCCCATCCCAGCTCAGAACCTGGCTATATGCAAATTAGTCTGTCCCTGGCCCAGTGCATCATGGGAACAGGGCAGACCAAACTACCAAGCCAATTCTTCACCAGAAAGGAGACAAGCTACCGGGGACCGGTTTCTGGCATTTCAGCCTCTTCGGCCCGGCTTGCTTGAATCCTGATGGAGCAGTGAGAAAGGGACTCATGTCTGAGTATACCCTGCCACACCTATAGTGGCCAAAAACGATACAGAAAAGGGGGTGGTGATGAACAGAGTGTCTGAATTAAGCAGACCACTCTTACCCAGTCCAAAGATCAGGGCTTGATCCATCACCGTTATTTATCTCACTGCCCCATCCCAGCTCAGAACCTGGCTATATGCAAATTAGTCTGTCCCTGGCCCAGTGCATCATGGGAACAGGGCAGACCAAACTACCAAGCCAATTCTTCACCAGAAAGGAGACAAGCTACCGGGGACCGGTTTCTGGCATTTCAGCCTCTTCGGCCCGGCTTGCTTGAATCCTGATGGAGCAGTGAGAAAGGGACTCATGTCTGAGTATACCCTGCCACACCTATAGTGGCCAAAAACGATACAGAAAAGGGGGTGGTTCTGAACTGGGATGGTGCACTGAGCTAAAAAACGGTGATGGATCAAGCCCTGATCTTTTGACTGGGTAGGAGTGTTCTGCTTAATTCAGATACTCTGTCCATCACCACCCCCCTTTTGAATCGTTTTGGCCACCACAAGTGTGGAAGGGTATGCTCAGATGTGAGTCCCTTGCTCACTGCACCATCAGGATTCAAGCAAGCCGGGCCGAAGACGGCTGTAATGCCAGAAACCGGTCCCCGGAAGCTTGTTTTCCTTTCCAGTAAAGAATTGGCTTGGTAGTTTGGTCTGCCCTGTTCCCATGATGCACTGGGCCAGGGTCAGACTAATTTGCATGTAGCCAGGTTCTGAACTGGGATGGTGCAGTGAGCTAAAAAACGGTGATGGATCAAGCCCTGATCTTTTGACTGGGTAGGAGTGTTCTGCTTAATTCAGATACTCTGTCCATCACCATCCCCCTTTGAATCGTTTTGGCCACCACAAGTGTGGAAGGGTATGCTCAGATGTGAGTCCCTTGCTCACTGCACCATCAGGATTCAAGCAAGCCGGGCCGAAGACGGCTGCAATGCCAGAAACCGGTCCCCGGAAGCTTGTTTTCCTTTCCAGTAAAGAATTGGCTTGGTAGTTTGGTCTGCCCTATTCCCATGATGCACTGGGCCAGGGTCAGACTAATTTGCATGTAGCCAGGTTCTGAACTGGGATGGTGCAGTGAGCTAAAAAACGGTGATGGATCAAGCCCTGATCTTTTGACTGGGTAGGAGTGTTCTGCTTAATTCAGATACTCTGTCCATCACCACCCCCCTTTTGAATCGTTTTGGCCACCACAAGTGTGGAAGGGTATGCTCAGATGTGAGTCCCTTGCTCACTGCACCATCAGGATTCAAGCAAGCCGGGCCGAAGACGGCTGTAATGCCAGAAACCGGTCCCCGGAAGCTTGTTTTCCTTTCCAGTAAAGAATTGGCTTGGTAGTTTGGTCTGCCCTGTTCCCATGATGCACTGGGCCAGGGTCAGACTAATTTGCATGTAGCCAGGTTCTGAACTGGGATGGTGCAGTGAGCTAAAAAACGGTGATGGATCAAGCCCTGATCTTTTGACTGGGTAGGAGTGTTCTGCTTAATTCAGATACTCTGTCCATCACCACCCCCCTTTGAATCGTTTTGGCCACCACAAGTGTGGAAGGGTATGCTCAGATGTGAGTCCCTTGCTCACTGCACCATCAGGATTCAAGCAAGCCGGGCCGAAGACGGCTGTAATGCCAGAAACCGGTCCCCGGAAGCTTGTTTTCCTTTCCAGTAAAGAATTGGCTTGGTAGTTTGGTCTGCCCTGTTCCCATGATGCACTGGGCCAGGGTCAGACTAATTTGCATGTAGCCAGGTTCTGAACTGGGATGGTGCAGTGAGCTAAAAAACGGTGATGGATCAAGCCCTGATCTTTTGACTGGGTAGGAGTGTTCTGCTTAATTCAGATACTCTGTCCATCGCCACCCCCCTTTTGAATCGTTTTGGCCACCACAAGTGTGGAAGGGTATGCTCAGATGTGAGTCCCTTGCTCACTGCACCATCAGGATTCAAGCAAGCCGGGCCGAAGACGGCTGTAATGCCAGAAACCGGTCCCCGGAAGCTTGTTTTCCTTTCCAGTAAAGAATTGGCTTGGTAGTTTGGTCTGCCCTGTTCCCATGATGCACTGGGCCAGGGTCAGACTAATTTGCATGTAGCCAGGTTCTGAACTGGGATGGTGCAGTGAGCTAAAAAACGGTGATGGATCAAGCCCTGATCTTTTGACTGGGTAGGAGTGTTCTGCTTAATTCAGATTCTCTGTCCATCACCACCCCCCTTTTGAATCGTTTTGGCCACCACAAGTGTGGAAGGGTATGCTCAGATGTGAGTCCCTTGCTCACTGCACCATCAGGATTCAAGCAAGCCGGGCCGAAGACGGCTGTAATGCCAGAAACCGGTCCCCGGAAGCTTGTTTTCCTTTCCAGTAAAGAATTGGCTTGGTAGTTTGGTCTGCCCTGTTCCCATGATGCACTGGGCTAGGGTCAGACTAATTTGCATGTAGCCAGGTTCTGAACTGGGATGGTGCAGTGAGCTAAAAAACGGTGATGGATCAAGCCCTGATCTTTTGACTGGGTAGGAGTGTTCTGCTTAATTCAGATACTCTGTCCATCACCACCCCCCTTTTGAATCAAGTCATATATAGTGTCACGTACCAGAAAATTTCCAAGGAGATTTCTCTGAACGTTTTGGTAATGACAGAGGGAAACGATGTGCTCGGCAGACTTCTCTATCCATTTCCCAGGAGTTGAGTTCCGGGAAAGAAGATTTTAGCAGGTTGGTCATGAAGCTTCTTGGATCACTTCCTTCCAAGCCCTCGGGAATCCCAAGGAATAGAAGATTATTTCTTCTTGCTCGATTTTCTTGGTCTTCAACCTTTGTCATTAGATCCTTAATTATTCCTTCATGCTCCTTTGCTTGAAGTTGTAGCTTACCGACGTCTGATTCCAGGTTTTCCGCCCGGACTTCTACCAAACACATTCTGTCAGAGATCTCCAAGCATGTACTGCCAACTTTATTGATAGCACCTTCCAATTTTTGGATAGCGACATGGTTCCTTTGGCTATCTTTTTTTACATCTTGATGAAAAGTTTTTATTGATTCGAGGACTTCGCTTAGTGAGGGCTCTCTATGCTTCATCTGCTCGTCTTCATCCGGGATATCAGAAATATTCTTGTTTCTTTCAGATTCAAAGTTTGATTTTCGATGGGGGCTTTTGCGTGAGAGTTTAGTTCTCGCTATGGTATGTTCTGGGTTGCTCCCGGGATCTGTGGTTTCATCATGAATTATTTTTGAGTGCCTCTTATGTCTGCTTCTTTTTTTCCCCAGTTTTTTTATTGGTGTGTTGTCGTGTATTGGGGCGTTTTTAGTTCCAATATCTGTTGGAGAAGGTACTTTCTTGACCTGTTCCTCTTGTATGGGATCCTCGCCAGGATCACTCTCTTCGCTGGATTCGCTGGATTCGCTGGAAATTGATACTCCAGTCTCATAGATCTCTGACTCAGATCCATCCGAGACTTCTGCTGAAGCATGCCCTTCCGTCGCTGGGCTTATATTCGAAACTTCTGCTGAAGCGTGCCCTTCCATCACTGGGCTTATGTTCGAAGCTGAGTCTATGTTGGGGCCCGATCTGCTTTCTTCCCTCATATTGGCCCGTTCTAGATGCTCTGCTGGAGATGCTGCTTGAACTGCGGCAGCGATGGCCTTATTTTGCACGCCTTGTTGATCCATTGTGATTAATACGGTTTCATTGGGAAAGCAACTCTGTGGTCTATCTTTGATTGCTGGGCTAAATATGTTTGAAATTCTGGGTTGGGAACCTATCGAGTGACCAGTAATATTAGCTGCAGCTTTTAAGTTTTTGATCGTTTGTAGCCTTTTGGCCTTTTTTTCCAAAAGGTCAAGATTCTCTCTGCTTGCCGGTTCCTTTTCCGTCGCTTTCGCTCTCTCTTTTTCCTTTGCTTTCTTTTTTGATTTCTCGGTTTCCTTGTGGAGTTTCTGTTCATTCTCAATGATTCTATCTCTCACATCAGGCTTATCAGCTCTTATTTTGCCATCGTTATTTTCATCATTATTTTCCATTGCCTTGTAGCCCCTGGTTTCAGGTCGTCTCTGTGTTTCTTTTATTTTTTGAGGTCCTTGTAAATTGTAAGTCTCTTTAGTGTTTCCTCTGCCATCCGAGCTCTCTATCCTCTCTTGACTTTCTTGTTTCTCTTGATCACCCTGACCTCCCTGAGCCTGGGTCTTTACTTTTGCTTTTGTGTCAGTCTTATCTGAATCTCAGTTTGGTTTTGGTTTTGGATTTGAGCTTGGTGAGCTATGTGTTGCAAGCCAGGAGAGACTGTTGCATCTTGATTATCTCTATCTTTATCTTTCTCCATGATCGTATTCAACTGTGGGGTCAGGGTCAGGGTGAGGGTCTCTATAGCAATTTCAAATGCTGTAATATTGCTAGCGATACTGCACTGGCAGTGCTAGCTCTGATTTCAACCCAGGCCTTGGCTCCTCCACCACCTCTAGCCCCTCTGGCAGCTCTGAGCAAACTTGAGGCACCAGTGCACACTCTTTTTTTCCCAGAAATCTTGGTACTTATACATATATTTTTTCTCAAGTGTGTGACTGAGCAGACTAGATAGTTTTTTTGACTAGCTACCAGATGGCCCATATGTGTTTTTTTTTTCCCTTTTTTTTTTCAGATGCTTTTTTTTCCCGTATTTAATATACAGTGTTGCAATATTCAGATTCAGATTACTTTGACTCTTTGACTCTTTGTCTTTTACCTTCTTTTGTGAAAAAGCGTTCCGTTTTTTTTCCAAACACCCCTTTTTTTTTTTAACTAGCTCCGTCACGTCTGTGCCGTCTGTCCCGTCAACGTCGTTTCCCTTGACGACGCATGTGACGCGTACTCTCTTAGCTATTTACGCTCGCCCGCCATGTTTGCAGATGACAAGAGAGGTGGGGCGGAGAGCAGACAGCGGAAAACGGAGAACGGAAAGCAGAGCGTGGAGCGAGCAGGCACCGATGCAAATGAAGGCAAAATGAAGGGCAAATGAAGGGCTGGTAGGGAGTCATTGAGTGTCTTTTTTGCCTATTCTGTTATTTCCCCCCTTGTGCCGCTTGAATCGCTTGATTCGCTTGCTGCTTGCTGCTTTATCGCTATTTTTATCGCTTGCCTCTTGTCTCTTGTCTCTATTCTACCTCCTTACCGACACCATTGCCGGCACTGTTGAGAAGAAAGATTCATCACCCAGAGTCAGAGTTTTCTTGATATTGCCCAATCCAGATACTTCTTCCGCGAGCACTTACAGCACTCTAAGGGACTGCATAGAACTGCGTGAATCCCCCCGAGTCTAAATCCATAGAGTAGGCTTATATTTGGCAATTACTCCCAAGAGCCCGATATCGATATCGAACATCAAGCATCCGCCATCTGTTTGAAGTTTGCACCGCCAATATTATGCTGCTTGCCTTCTATTGCTCGCCTTTCACAGTCCTTTTACACGTTTTTTTTTTTTTGCGACTTTAGTAATCCCGGCAAAGGTAGTTGTTGTAGATGTGGGGCTCCTAGCCGCTGGGCCATATCAGTTTGCCATGTCCATATCCATATCCAAATCTTGGCCACCCAAGAAGAGAGCACGTCACGCCTGAGGCAGCCTGTAAGATCTGCAACATCAGCACCACTTCACTGAGGTCAATGTCCGCTGACAAGCTTAAACGAAGGGTTGTAGGTTGTAGGTTGGCAATATTATCGGAGACATTCTCAGGCCCTGGAGCAAGCACTGCAGCGACCTCTCACACCGACGCCATCTTGCCTCTGTAAAAACTAGTTCCAATTGTTTTCAGTAGTGTTGTTTATCAAAAACTGAAGGCCGAATTCAGAGTTATGGGAACGCTGTGTGCTTGTTGTTTTAAAAGTTATTCTCGTTGTTAGGAGAGAACATCATATCAGACAGGCTTGCGAAAAATATGTCTACAACAGTAGGTGAAAGTTCGACCAAGTTCGAAAAAGCTGAAATAGTGCATATGTGAGAATCATTGCCATCATCGATGTCTGGATCAGCAATGCTCACAGAAGGTTGTACCTGTGTGGTGCTGCTTTCATCTCGTACTTCACCGCCACCTAATAGTAATGGTGAAGTCAACGAATGCCGTCATCAGAATAGGTAGCCTCTGGGGACAAAACGTTGCATGAGCCGTTACCGAACCAAGCAAAGTATCGATATCCATAGGTACTGCTGATGGTAGTGTAAGACAGACGTCCAATACGCATTCTTCTCCGCATAGCAGACATCGCACAGGTAAGATGCAATCTTGCCAGATTGGTCTGAATTAAAGAAACCAAATTGTATTCAGATCTCCTAGAGGACTCTAGTGATTCGCTCTCGGTAGCGTATTGCTAGGATTGTTTCTTCCATCGTAGCTGGAGTTTTGTCTGTGGCTTGGCTTGCCATATCAGAGCAGAAGGATCAAAAATAAAATTCCTGCTACGAGTCCCAAAAGAAGAGGCAGGCAGCCGAATACAGAATGCACAAAATTCGGGAAGATGCCCAGAACTGTTTCAAAGGGTGCTAACAGTCCCGAAAAAATTGTCTTAAATACATGTGCGATGCCACTGGTATCAGACATGTTTAAAATCTGGCTTAACATTTCTATGAAATGCACGGGGCAATTTGTCGATAATAGGGTGTATATCTTTGCCGCGGTCCTTGCAACTTGCAGATCATACGTCTCTTTGGACGAGGTTAAAGGCACAGTTGTCTGTAAAAGAATAGACTTCATTCTGCTTAAAGTATCAATTCGAATAGAAGAGATATTCAGAGAAGGCCATATTGCTGCCTCCTTGTCTGGTTTGCTGTTTGGATACAATACTTGCATACAGCAAATGACCCTGAAAGTAACGGTTAAGAGATAGGCTTTTCCTGGCACCATGCCACAACAGCTGTGGTCACTTATTAGAAAGTAGCTGCCGTTGGAAAGCTGTCTGAAAAAAGGCTCTATCTGTGTTGCAGGAGTGCCATGCAGGTGACATGAAAGGTTATTTGATGAACATTTGCAGGCTCCATGCAAGTTAATACCTTGACACAGAAGTGTACCGCTTAGTGATTTTTTACAATTGTTACCACTAAGAAATACTTCTTTTTTCCCTTCACTATAACATTTATGTGTATAAGGTAAATTCCAGGTTGACTTGATGTATCCTTTACCCAACCTTTCATACAGGCCTGCTGGTATATACTTTTGGCAATATTGAAACTGAAAAGTTGTTATCGGAATTTTAATCGTTCCATGTATTTATCCATTCAATGACAGGTCTCTCTGACATTGTCAATGGTAATCTCTCAAGCTTTTCAATGCTCCGAATCGTATAGTCTGCTCCTTTTTGTGCCAAACTGATTTGTTTATCAGTAAGGTTAAAGATAGAAAATAATGACGTTATGTTGATTAGATGCCATGGCACGTAGCCTGAACGCAGATTTTGTAACGTCCAGCCTAGCTGTACAATAGAACGTAATTGGGACTGGCCATGTTGTAACATTAGCAAGCCCTGCTCTATTATATCAATAGCAGATGATACAATGCTGTCCAGTGAATAAATTCTGGAGGACAGAGTCGTTAACCCATTGTCCACTACAGAAAGTGATTTTTCCAAATTAATACGATCAATTTTTTCAGCAGTTTCAATTTGCGTCACTTTCCAAGCTTCGTTGTAAGCAGCATATATACCGGCGTATATGAAACGTTTTTGATGCTGTTTGCGAGGTCCCATTATGAAATCTCGCAAGTCAGCACATTCCTTAAGTAAAGTTAAGTGTTGCTTAATTTCAGGCAGTGCGGATTTCTGTAGCCATTCAAGGCATAGTTTCCCTACACTGTATGTTGTAACTATCCCTAGATGTTGTCTCTGGGAATATCTTGGGTCTGGCCTGTTCTGTTTGAACCCCTGTGTTTTGTTCAGGAATCTATCTTGACAATAATTTGTGTCTGTGGGCCAGATCAACCATTTTTTCCAATCAGGATTTGTTCTGTTTTGGTGTAAAATGTGGGATACGTCTATCTCCACATCTGTAGTGCTATTACTATCAGGTATGGGCTTTGGAATAGACGGTTTGTTTAAGTCTTTTATCTTGGCTAGGCCGAGACAGGTTGTTTGTTGAAAGGTGTCATTCAGGAATATTATCTGTTCTGGGATCATGCAGGCTCTAAATAATGTTTCTAGACCTTGTACCTGCCAGTCTTTTGTACCCCAGATGGTTTTTGTTTCAATGTTGTTTTTCCAAAATTCATAACCAAATGTAGACATTTTTTCATAAAATATTTCTGAATAAATCAATGTAGTATTTGTCAACATTGTTTTCATTCCTGTCTTATCTAACATTTTAAAATAAAACGTTTCTGGATCAGTGTTGTTAAACCCTGACAAGTATGGGAATTTCTCATAAAATGTTTTCGAACTGCCTTTTGGCGGTGTGGGACAATGTTCCCATTGGTTATAAGTAAAAACATTTCTAGGATTTTCAGATTTATGCAAATAGTTATGACCATAACGATTATAACAGTACATTTCTTCATAATTTGATGAACCCTGCAAATAATCATGTTCTGTGAATTTAGCTGACATTTGTAAATCTGACATCATATTATTAATATTTTCAAAGTCCCAATCATCAGAGAAAGTACTTGGTGTCACAAAGTCACTTAAGGAAACCTAAATTGATGTGGATATTTCAAGAGCTTAATCGGGCCATATATTTCGTAATCTGTTGTGTCCCATGCTACCCCACCGGGTATAGGATTGGCTGTGATGTTCACTGATGATAGTTCTCTTTTCTCGATGTGAGAGGATCTGTGAGGCTTTAGGACCAAGTTGATGTTCTGACTTGCTGTGTCCATTGTACTATATTTTCCATCAATAAATCTACCCAAAATTAAAATCAAGATGGGCCACAGAAGGAGGAAAAGTACACCTAACACAATCCAAAATTCAATCCATGGTGAAATCAGATATGTTTCTTTTAGTTGATGAAAAAGTTCAGTCATTTTTTCTTTGAAAGTTTTTGTTGCTGGCGTTTCTTCATGTTCACTTGGATCATCAGAAAAGTCATCGAAATTGATGAATTAGCCAGACGCAGTTCTGTCAATTGTTGGAATTGCTTCCGGATTTTCCTTAATCTTTGAATCTTCTTTTGTCACAATTGTATAGTCTGAAGCTACATCGTTGTAGACAGGTGTTTCTTGACGAACTGTTGTAATTTGGGTTTCAAGAGGCACAAGTCCATGGCTTTGTTGCATAGTCCTTTTTTGTTCACTGCAGGTTTATCAAAAGTGATTAGTCTTTCAGTTTGAACCTCTTGGATTGTAGCAAGGTTTGGTCTTCTGCTACATCTTGGGAGTCCACTGGGCCTACTACTTATTATTGGCCACGTGATTGTGGTTTTACCAGGTCGATGGATACAACTCTGTTCTCCTTTTTACCAGCAAGGGGCGGTAGTACTACTGATCTTGTTCCGCTGACAGCTAAGACAGGTACTGGTTTTCTGTAAGAAGGCCCAAATTCCTTCTTCACCGTGATCTTTTCTCTGACCAGATCCCCAATCTTTGGAATCCAGACAGGTCTTGCTGGGACAGGTGGTTTCTCTTCAGTGGCTGTTGGCTTTAACTTTTTGTTACTTAGACTTCTTCTTATTTCATTTAAGTCCTGTAAAACAGCCAAACGATCTTTGATATCAAAGGCTTTTTTTTTCACCACTGAATTCTGACCATCTAAATCCTGGATTATCATTCTAGTACCGAACAATAGTTTGTATGGAGTTATACCTCTTAGAAAATTTCTTGGCAGATTATTAAGACTACGTTGGACACTTGTTAGATGTTTGACCCACCCATCACCCGAACCTAATACCCTCGCCGTTATAGATTGCTTTATGTCACGGTTTTTTCTTTCCACTACCGCATTACCCTCAGGATGGAAGGGAGAAGAGTACCGCAATGCAATGCCCATGCTGGCCATGGCCTCCTTGTAAGCTCGAGAGCTAAACGCAGGACCCTGGTCAGAATGTAGCATGCCAATTGCGTATGTGCCGATAAAGACTCGCAAATCTTTTATAACAGTTCTGGCGTCAGCCGAGCTCTGGGGCCTGCATCTAAATGAATCTCGTCTTAATAATTATGGGATCGCATTTCTCCGGCTGGATTTCTGCGTATAGATAGCCTAATGCTTTCTAATAGAGGTGTCTGGGCTGGTGTCTGGTCCGGTTCACAACTGCGATTTCTATTGCAGTTTTGACAATTCATTGTAAAGTTATAAATTTGCACGCACATCCCCGGCCACCAGTATTGTGATTGTAATTCTATTAGAGATTTCAAGATCTCTTGGTGCCTCAGACCCATTCCCATGTGTGCTTCTTAAATCAAGTAAGCCCTCCAGTTCGTGTTTGGAATTACTCTATCCCCCACTCCAGGGATTTGAGCAAAAGGAACGGAGTTCGCATCAATCATGTATATATTTCCGAGTGGGTAATTTAGACGTAACTCCGCATAGTTGCCTTTCATCGAGAGTTTTACTGCTAGTAGCGTTTCACTGTCTATTTGTTTTTTAGTACACTTTTTTGTAGCTATGGAATCCGGTTGAACCGCTGCCGCTGTGCCTCTGATAGCCAATGAATTCCCTGCAACATGAACGCCATCACGTTGATGACTCAGTGTATGTATCACATGAGTCTTTTGTAGTTCTTTCTGCAAAAGAACTACCTGTTCCCAAAGTTTTTTATGCTTTATTGTGGCACCAGTCTCATCTTTGTAACCGTTTTTGATCCATGTCTGCATGTCATTATTGTAAGACTGGACGCAATAATGCGAATCGCACACTATTAGTGTGGGGAATTCGCGATCGTATTTTCAAGCACCATCTTTAAAGATCTTATTTCAGCTCGCTGAGCTGTACAATTTCTGAGTGATTCAGTTTTGGTGATTATCGGTCTGAATTTACCTAAGCGCCAGCGACCTTTAACGATCGCGCACGCTGCTTTGTAAGACTTTTTATCCACAACGTAGTGTTGTGCAAATCTGTCCGTGTAGATTACACAGGTGTACTGTTCTAGAGGCAGAATTTCGATTGGCAGAGGATATTCATATTCGTATTCTAGATCTTCTAGTTTTTTCATTTTCGGATCAAAAGCGTGTTTCACATCTTCTGCAGCAAGAGAATTTTCCCATTGCATCCATTTTGGATCTAATGCCACTGCATTTGGAATGCGTTGTCTTGTTACTGCCTCAAGGGCTGATACTGCTGTTCAAACAGATATGCTCTTGCCTTGGGCTCTTTCTTTTGCTACAGCAGTTTGAACCGCTGTTAGAATTTTTCAGTAGAACTGAATTTCATTTCAGCTTGTGTGTACAAGTATGATTTATAAGCTATTGGTACCATTTCTCCCTCATTAGAGGTCAGGTACGTGAATCTGCATCTTCCTGGGATGACTCGAATTACAAGGTTGCGTTCATTTGCGCGTGTTTGCAGTTTTGTTTTAGTTAACATGTCTGTTTGTAATGATCTTAAAATTTCTGTGTGTTTCTGAGTCCAATTAATTGGTTTGAAATCAGGTTTTATTAATTCGTATAGAGGTTTAACCCTCTCTACATAATTTAGAATGTATGTTCTTCCGAAATTCAGGAAACCTAGAATAGATTGTAAGTTTTTCAGCATTTTTGGAGCTTGGAGTACTGCACACTTCTCTAAGAAGTTGTCTGCTAGGCTTTTGCCTTCACTTGATAATTCATATCCTAAAAACAGGACTGTTAGATGGGCAATTCTTGACTTTTTAAAGTTGAATTTGTACCCTTCAGCTGCGAACCAAAGTATTATGGTGTTCACTCTTTTCAAGTGTGCCTCCAGGTCGTCGTCTATAAGATAGATGTCATCGACATAAGATAATGCCTCATCATCGTACATTTGTAGTAACTCTGTTACCCTTGCTGAGAATAATCCTGGGCTATTCTTGAATCCCTGTGGGAGTCGGCAAAATTGTTTTTGCGCCCCCATTGTTGAGAAAGCGGTCAAATACCTGCTTTCAGGTGCAATGTTTTGACAAAAGAAACCATTTGAGATATCTAATGTCGTTTTATATTTTTTGCGCACGATGTTATTCATTAGTGCTGCACTGTGTGAGTTTTGTACTGCAAATGTCTTGCAGCAGGAGTTTAGGTGTCTGTAGTCCAAAACTAGACGATATGAATCGTCTGGCTTGGAGACAGGAAGCAAAGGATTGTTCATTTGCGAGGTGCATGTTTCAATCACCCCCTGATGTTCAAGTTGATCTAAGATCTCCCTGACTTGCTTTTTAGCTTCTTCTTTAACGGTATACTGCCTCTGTGCAGTCGGTTGATTTTTTAACTGGATTTTGTGGTGAGGAGAATCCTCATCCCATCCTACGTGATTTTTATATAATGCAGGGGCTTGGGCCACTGCCCATTTTCTTGCAAATGTGTATTTTTTATGAATTGGAATTTGATTTGAGAAGGCAGGCATAATCATTTCTTCGCCATGTGGGCACTCCCTGACAAACTCTGGTGGCCTGTCTTTTTCAGCTAGAAGGATATCATAGCCTTTCGAAAGGTTACCCCAAAAGAGACCCCTTATTTTCCTAGTTTTGTCCCCCTCTATACGCCATGTTATTTCATATAATTTATGGGGTTTGCTCACTCTGGTGTCTGCAGTTTCCACTTGAATGTATTCATTTGTGTCCACTGTCTCCAGAAGATTCATCAGGATCTTGCGAGCTATGGTCACTTCTGCTGCGCTGTCTAGCATTGTCTGGGCCCACTCTCCGTTTTTCAGTTGTGTCCTCAGAATCCTCGGCATGTTTTATTTTAATAATAGCTACCTTCTTCTTTGGAAATTGTAATTTTTTACTTTGATTAGCAGGTTCCTTGTCTTTGGACTTGACGTGCTCTTCTTTGTGTTCTGACTGTCCTCTTCTTTCCGATTTCTGTGAGGAAGTCTGAAAAGATCGAGAGGAACGTGTATCAATATCTTGATATCTGTTAGGTTTTCTCAAATTATCCCTATTTCTAAGGTTGTATCTTTTCTCAGAGGGCTCCCTCTGGGGAGACTTGCCTCCTCGTTCTGGAGATCTACCTCTTCGTTGAGGAGACCTTCCTCTGGACTGAAACCGTTTTTCTCTGGGAGTGGATTGTTTATTACCCTCCCAACTCTTTTTTGGAGTGTTGAGATTATTTTTAATAAATGTTTTTTCAGGATTTTCAGTTAGTTGTTGTTTTAGTGGTTTCCCACCCAAACTATCTCTACCTAGTTCTTCATAGGATTTTTCTATGATTCTGGCAAGTTCAAAAGGTTGTTCTGCTATATCTGTTTCTTTAAATTTCTGCAGGTATGTTATATCGTCAATTGCCAATTGAACTAATTCTCTATATGCTTTTGTTAATTCTTTTAGTTTAACTAAGAGTTCTTCGCTTGACATTTTTTTAATGTCGGGATGTGGTGTGTAGCTGGCTAGAACCGGCCATGTGGCTCCTGGTCTACCTAGTGGACCGAGCCTGGTAATGTGATTTTGATGTTTTAGGGTGCCATTAAAACAGAGCAGGTGCTCTTGGTATGTTAGTGGAATTTCAACGTCCTCGAAAGGAGCGTATTCCTCTGGAGATTCCTCTATTTTGTAATAGTGGAAATCTTGTGTCACAGCGTGTGCTTCTGGCAAATGTATCCATGAATAGAATACCTCTGTCTGCCGATATTCATGGGCCTCTACCACAAATATGACTGTACCATCTCTTGATGATAGTCCATTTTCTATAAGTTTAAGAGTTATAGTTCTTCTTACATTTACCGGAATGATTATAGCATTCGGGTCTTCATCTCGGAGACTTGTGTCATCCGCTATAAGTTGAGCTGCTATTCTAGCTCTTTCTCTTTCATCCTCACTTTCCCCCATTTTCTGACAGAAAGTTTTGTTTGCAGAGCAAGTTTCAAGGAAAGAAAGATTAGGTGCACACTATTTTGGAACACTGTATCCTTCAACGTTAACTAAACCAAAAACTAATACATAGGAATCTCTTCCTACTAAGTTCCGGCGGATATTAACCTTTTACCCACTCCAGACGTCTATTGGAGTTTTTACGGGAAAAAGGGGTCTGTGTGAAAAGCACGACTGAGTTAATCTAGTATCTTGCGTTAGATTGTCGCCTTACCAAATGTTGTGCGCCATGTAGTGTAGTTCCTATATTCCCAACAGGCTCTGAGCATTGGAATAACACAAACAATAGTTTAGACGTAGGATTGAGGTCATCTAGGTCTCTACTGAATATGTTAGACTTAATTAGGTATGCCAGCTGGCTCAGAGGTCACTAGAAACTTTCTCGAATGAACAGGAAGGAGTTAACTTTCCTGATTAGACAAGAAGGGATTAGTTTCTGACAACCGCATAAACATGACAACTTTGCTCCCTCCAGAACAAGGCGTATATCTCCAGAGTCGTGTGAAAACAAAAGATAGTTATTTCACTCAGTCAATCGTGCATACTTAGTTTCACCAGGAGTGCAGAGAAATAGAGAGACGGGCGTTTTCAATAAAAGTTGATATCTATTGAGCAGTCCTCTTTGTCATGCAAGAGAAGTGAATTGCCACAATTGCAATACTTGTCATAAAGTAAAGTGCATACAGTAAAAGTAGTATTATAAAATAATACTGTAAAAGCATTGATATGGTTTCTGAGCCATTTGATACTTAAAATGGATAAAATATATACATACATAAAATCATTGACTAAACGTACTAAACTGGTGTTTCTAAAATACGCCTACCCCGGTGTACCTGACCTAAGCCTAATACGTAGGAAGGAGTAAGTAAGTTAAGATAGTTTTGCCAAGAATCTGCATCAAGAATTCTCTAAGGATCTAATCAGCTCCGTGCCTTGGTTTATAGAATGAAGGAGGTCTTGTATCTCTCTCTCAGGACTCCATCTCCCAGCAACCCGCAAGGGTGACTGGAAACACTGGAGCTGGATTTCTCGGCAGGAGAAAAGACAGCGTCTCTCTCAGTACGTCAAATGGGAGGGTCGGCTTCCTTCGGCTCTCGCATCAGCTGGGCGTCGGGCAAGTAGATAGCCGCTCTGCTCCAAACCACCGTGTGTTTTCTTAAGGCAAATGTTGGTATATTTATACCTGGAAGGTGCCGAGTTTGACGTAAGGTTGGACATAAGACTTCACTAAGAACTTACAGTTCTTTCTGGACTCCAGGAGTTCTTGTTCAAATCAAAACAAAAGCAGGGGGAATTCCCGGGCTGCTGGAGGCTTGGTTTGTTTAAAGAACGCATTGTACTTTCTAGTCTATGGGAGTAGCCTTGCCGTATTTGGACTGTATTGGCTATGACTAAATATGGATATGATTCTTATGCCTTTATAAGGATATGTTTTGTTATAACCACATAAGGGCATGAATCGGGAATATTTAAATAGGGTCCTAGATACATTCACAACACCTTGATGCCCTTGGGCTAAGTTGCGCTGTAAAAGTCCCCTTTCATTCATTCGTTCAGAAATGTATGCACGCACAATTTTTAAAATTATAGTTGTATAGGACCTTGTGACTTATAAAGAATTATTTCATGGAACCCCTTGCCCGTATAGTGGAATCATTCGGTGTTGAAATCATCACTTACGCCGATGATACGGAACTGATGATCACACTTACCCAGGGACAGAGTGAGGCAGCTACCAACTTTTCCACCTGTCTTTCAGCAGTAGCTAGCTGGATGAATAACAACTGTCTGCGTCTTAATGGGGACAAGACTGAGGTCTTACTGATTGGAAGAACTCCCTCGTCGTGGTCATCAGCTTGGTGGCCGTTAGAACTACGTCAAACTCCTGTCCCCACAGAATCAGTTAAGAACTTGGGAATCCTACTGGATGCAGAACTCTCGTTTGGAAAGCACATTGCAAAAGTAACCGGTAAATGTTACGCAATTCTTAAAACCATGCGTAAGGTACTTGACCTTTTACCCATTAGCTCTAGTAAATCCCTTATTCACGCCTTAGTTACTCCTCACCTGGACTACGGCAATGCTCTTTTCATTGGCCTCCCTCAGAAAGGCCTAAAGCAACTTCAAAGAGTTCAAAGCGCGGCTGCCCGCTTAGTCCTAAATCTTCCTCGGAGAGCATCTGGGAAGCACGCTCTTGCAAAGTTACTCTGGCTGCCCATCAAAGAGCGCATCCTTTTCAAAGCTATGTGCTTCGCCCATCGAATTGCTCAAGGGAAAGGACCACCCTACCTAAAAAAGCATCTTGCTATTCATCGCCCCAAACGTAATCTGAGGTCCTTGGGGAGCATGCTGTTCTCAGTGCCCCGCATCTTTAAAGCAAGAATGGGAGGCCGTTCATTTTGCTATCTGGCGGCCACTCACTGGAACAAACTCCCCTTAGAATTGCGTATGGAACCCTCCGAAAGGAGGTTTCGCCTGAGGCTAAAAACACATCTCTTACCCAGAAGTTAGGAGACGGCGCTTAGCTGTCCAGTTTAATTGCTCTTGTGGTGGGCTTGTTTTTAGAATCGAATGTATCCACAGCGCGGGGACACACTGTCTTGAGTGTAACCATGCGCTTTATAAATGGTTTTATTATTATTATTATTATTATTATTATTATGTACGCACAATTTAAAACCATTGAGGGGTAGGAAAGCCATATGAAGGAGAAAAAAATAGCATTATGCATATACAATTTACAGTGGAGGCTGATGTTGTGACGTCTTCTCTTACCTTTGCTTCTGTCGTCTTTTGTCGTGTCTTCAAAGGTTGAGGTTTTGCTGAGTCTGGGGTGTTTTCGACAGTCTGTCTGACACCGCAGCACAGGCAGGCAAAAGAGAGCGTGCTCACGTCAGTGCCCGCATTATATGGGAACGGCGGGGGCTGACCAAACCAAGCCCAGGGCCGTCATTGGTAGCGTTTTCGTGGTCTGCAAGAATGGCGGCCCTGGGGGTCATCTCGTTGGGTAATGTATTGGTTTCCAGGCTTAGTGATAGCAAGCATGCTAGGTGGTGGCATGTGGGTAGCGTGGGCGGGCGTGCACCGCACATGTGCAAGTATGAGTGTGTGCACTAACAATTAACAACAGAGAGAGATGGGGCGTTGTTAAAATGTGCGCAGAGGCAGGCCCAAATCGGATCTGCAATGAGTGAACACTTCTAATCATTCTCCTTAGCGCGCCCTGAGCTCTGATTTGTCACTGAGAGGGTAATCGCACCATAGTTTGTACTGCTTATCATACTCAGTGTGTACCCGAGCATACGGTACAAATATGCTTTGACGTTACGCATCGCATTAAAGCTTCCGTGTGACGTCATGTACGGCATTCTGTACGCGAAAGGGGGCAATGTTTCTTCTTGGTTTAAAACATTTATTTATGTATTTAATGTACATACTAAGGGCAAACATTTGGGATAACTGTGAATTTTATGGCATGACACAGAGGCCAATATTATGCAACTCTGCTTTATTGCGTAGCTCACAGCAGCAACAATGAGAGATCTAGAACTTGAATGAACATTCCAATAGAGAGGATATAGTCCATGAACACACAGTAGACTTCCTTCTTTGTTGCTGCTGCTCACAAGATAAGTACCTTACATTTGCTCTCCGCACTCTACTTGTCTGTGCTCTCTATATGTATTAGATTGGGTTGAGGGAGGCTGTATTGAGTGTGTTTCTTCCCACCCTACTCCTCCCCTCCCTTTAATCAGCAGCATATTTTACATATTTTCATATTTTACTTGTTTATCTACTTTGTTCCTTAAGCTGGGCAACCTTCTGCCTCTCTACGTGTGTTTTCTCTGCCTTTTCTTGCCGTGGTTTCTCCCCCGCCTTTGACTCCCTGCTCTGAAGAGCGGCGCACGGTGTTTTTCCCCACCCGCCCGCTCCCTCTCTCTCTCCCACCTTCTCGGCTCCTTAAGGCCGGGCGGTTCCTCTCTCCCCTACGGGCCTGAGTCTTCGGTCCTCGCCCTTGATCTTTTCTTTACCCCTCTGGTGCCTCGTTGCGAGACCGAAGACCGCTCCTTAACTTTTCACGCGGGACCGGCGTCTTTTGAACACCAGCCCGCGCTCTTCACCCACACGCACTGAGACTCCGCACGGGACCGGCGTCTTTTGAACACCGGCCCCGTGCTCCGGCCTTACACTCGTCTCCATGGTGACAACACGGCGCCCTCGCTTCGACGCGAGGCCACGCCGTGTTACCATGGAGACCGGATTCAACTTAAAGACGGGGAAATGAGCCTCGCTCTATACGCGAGGCATTTGCGAGGCATTTCCCATCTAAGAAATTTTTAGGAAGTTTCAAGACTTACCCGCCTTCGTTTTTTTCCCGGATCCTCGACGCTATCGGCCTCACATCCTCCGTCAAACTAAATAAATAAAAAATAAAAAAAAGGGGGATTACAAACACAGAAGAAGAAGGACTAAAGGGCATGATTTACACGAAACTAACAAAGGACCCACAAGCCTTTACTCGGATTCTTAGAGGAAAGACCCTTACCACTATCCCTGTTGTCATAACTACATTACATCCATTTTGTTCTCAACATTCTTTCTTTTTCAGTTGATTCTCACTGCTTACTACCTTTCTGATCTCAGCTTATTAACATGTCCTCTGACCCTTCTTCCTCCTCTATGGAGGATAAATTGGAAGGCCTTATTAAAAAAACGCTAGACAAGGTAATGGGATCCCTTGAGGACACCATTAACAAAAAATTGGAAACCCTGGCCAAATCAGGCTGGCCACCTATGAGGACCCAAGGGGATCCTACCGAGGCCTCAACAAGCCAGAGAAAAAGACAGTCCACTTCTAATCCGCCCCAAATCGTTAAAAAACCCAGAAGCGCTAAGCCTATGTTTTCAGATTCACGCTCTGGCGGTGACAATGCTGGTGCCTCGGGCACGCTGGATGGGCAACTCAGAGTCCCTAGCCTTCCTATCCCCATTGATAGCGACGATGGAGGTGAAGACGAAATTGATCTGTCTTGCTCCTCAGAGTTTAACTCCGATGAGGAGGAAGGCGAAATCAGAAACTTATCTGGTGAGGCATCAGGGGCCTCAGGCTCAAAAATGGGGATACTTGACCCCTTTGGGGAACATATGTTCGACCCGCTCCTCAGCAAGCATCCACTCTCCCCAGAGTGGACCCCATCCCAACATATTGCCGAATACCTGTCCTTTTGGCTCCGCAAAGAGATACCAAAGGAGGTCAGGGCTCGCCTCAGATCTGAATGTCCTCGCCCCTCCCTCCCTGACAAAATAGACATGACCCCCGAACTAGACAGTAAAGTAGTGGCATTCATTGTCAAGACGGGGAAAGACCCCAGGAGGGGACTTGACAGAGGACTCAAGTCCTGCCAAGACAGACTGCTTGACATTACAGGCCCCCTGACCAAAATGTTTGAGATGGCCGAAGGAGCTTATGTTTCTGATTCCCCCATTGACCCAAAAGAACTGCGACAGTGGGCGCAAAGGGCTATATGCCTCCTGGGCAATGCGAACACTGCTCTTTCTAATGAAAGACGTAAGAGCGTGCTTCTCAAGATTGACCCTAAACTAGCTGAGCTATCTAACAAAGAAGGCGGCACTTCCTCCCAAGGTCTCCTCTTCGGAGAAGAATTCATTAGGGATATGGCCAAATGTGTGGGAGTTTTTAACTCCATCCAAAAATCCCAGAAAGATATTAAAAGGGTTTTCAATACCAGAGGAGTTTTTTCCCAGGCCGGGAGGATGCGGGGTCGATTCCCCGGCCGTGGAAATGGCTCAACAAGACCCTTTGGAGGACGAGGAGGAAGGTCTTTCAGTCCGGTTATGGCTTCCAGTCATCATCCTTCTTTCCCCAAAGACAGCGATCCAGAGGAAGAGGATTCCGAGGCGAAAGGAAGATGAGACCCTTCTCTACCGGTAAGACCTCCCAAAGACCCTTCAGATACCCCTATAAAGGTGGGCAGGAGACTAGCCCTCTTCTATGGGAATTGGACCGTAGTAAGTCAGGATCCTTGGGTGTTAGACACCGTCAGAGGATACAAAATAGAATTCGTCGGCTTTCCCGTCCAGAAGAGACTTCCCCACGAAATACGCTTCTCACAAAAAGACTCTGCCTTAGTTTCCCAGGAAGTAAAAGACCTTTTTTCAAAGGGTGCAATCCGGCAGGGAAAAGAGATCGGCTTTATCAGCAATGTCTTTCTGGTAGAGAAGAAAGACAAGAAAATTAGACCTGTCATAAATCTCAAAGATTTGAACCAGTAGGTGGTCTTCCGACATTTCAAAATAGAGGGAATCCATCTTCTCAGGGATGTTTTGAGGAAAGGCGACTGGCTTACTCGCCTAGATCTCAAGGACGCATATCTGACCATTCCAATCTGGCCCCCTCACCAAAAATTTCTTCAATTTTTCTGGGAGGGCAAACTTTGGCAGTTTTGCAGCCTTCCCTTCGGTCTTTCTTCAGCCCCTTGGTGTTTCACCAAGGTTCTTCGCCCCATAGCAGCTTGGCTAAGGAACAAAGGGGTCAGACTGATCCTTTATCTCGACGACATCTTGATAATGGCCGAATCCAAAGAGGTCGCTTCTCAACACACTACCCTTGCCATAAATCTTCTGGAACATTTAGGGTTCATGATAAACACAAAAAAATCCTCCACTTCTCCAACCCAAGTCACCCAGTTTTGGGGTTTTTCAGTAAATACTCTCCAAGCCGAACTGAAACTTCCTGGCGACAAACTCAGGAAACTCAGGAAAGAGTTGAGGAAAGTGCTAAAGATCCACTCCTTTCCACTAAGGACCCTAGCAAGGATACTGGGTCTACTCTCCTCAACTATCCAAGCAATCTACCCAGGTCCTCTTCATTATCGAGCGCTTCAGAGGCTCAAAGCCAAAGCCCTCAGATTAAATCCATCCTACTCCCAAATGGTCTCCCTGGACACAGACTCCAAGAAAGAGATCATATGGTGGTTGAAAAATGCAGAAGCCTGGAACGGCAGAGCAATCTTCGGAGAAGAACCAGACTTAGTCATTCACTCAGATGCGAGCCTGGAGGGTTGGGGCGCGACCTGCGGCGACTGCTTGACTGGGGGACTTTGGACCCCACAGGAAAAGGATCTTCATATCAACTGCCTGGAACTTCTGGCGGGATCCTTTGCCATCCAGAGTTTTACCGAGGATCAGATGAAATGCTCAGTCATGCTTCGCACGGACAACGTATCCGCTGTGAGATACGTGAACAAAATGGGTGGCCCTCATTCCAAGGGCCTCTCGGACCTAGCCAAGAACTTTTGGGCCTACTGCCTCAACAAGGGCATTTCGGTCATTGCCGAACATATTCCGGGGTTGAACAATGGGGTAGCAGACTGGTTCTCCAGGAACTATGTAGATTCAAGCAACTGGAGACTAGACAGGAAAATTTTTCTTACGATCCAATCTCGGTGGGGCCCCTTCAGGATAGACCTTTTTGCGGACCGTCTCAATACTCAGTTGCCAAAATTCTTACGCTGGAGACCGGACCCTCTGGCCTTGGGAATAGACGTGTTTTTTCAGAACTGACTTGGTCTAAGACCTTATGCATTCCCACCTTTTGCCATGCTTCCTCGCCTCCTCATTCAAGTCCGGAGGAACAAAGAGTCCATAGTAGTAATAACTCCTCTCTGGAGTTCCCAAGCGTGGTTCCCCATCCTGCTGGAAATGAGCGTGGATTTCCCAATCCTCATCCCTGTTCTCAAAGACCTACTGGTAGGACCTCACGGAGAATGCCATCCGCTCCTTCTTCAGGGCACCCTGTGTCTGATGGGCTGGAAGATTTCAGGGGACAGTGGCAGATCCCTGGACTTTCGGAAGGCGCTTTCAGGCTCATGTCAGAATCATGGGCCCCCGGTACCAGGAAAGCATATAGATTGGCTTGGCACAAATGGGTTTGCTGGTGCCTTCGACGGGGTTATGATCCCGTTTCAGCTGATATAGTTCAAGTACTTAACTTCTTAACTGAAATCTTCGCTTCGGGTCTGGCCTATCGGACCGTTAACGTTTATAGATCAGCTATTGCTGCAGGTCACTGCTTGCTAGATGGTTCTTCGGTAGGCCAAAATCTTCTGACCAAAAAACTTATGAGGAGTATGCGCGTTTTGAATCCTCCTCTACCAAAATATTCCGCTCTCTGGGACGTGAGAGATGTCCTCAGACTACTCTCCTCTTGGGGCGAGAACTCTTCTCTCTCTTTGAAGAAATTGTCTTTTAAATTAACTGTTTTACTCTGCCTTGTCTCCTTCAGACGTACCTCGGATGTTAAGGCCTTAGATGTCTCTAATAGAGCTTTTCAACCTGAGGGTGTTTGCTTTTTCATTAAAAGGCGGACTAAAACTTTGTCAACCTCTGTTTTCTATCCCTTTTTCCCTCAAAATGAGATCTTGTGTGTGGTACGATGCCTTTTGGAATACGAGAAAAGGACCTTAGGTCTAAGGGGTTCTCTAGTTCAATTAATCATTTCCCACAGGTTCCCTCATAGAGCTGTTTCCTCTCCCACCTTGGCTAGATGGGTTAAGGATGTCATGAAAGAAGCTGGTATTGATACTTCAATTTTCGGAGCTCACTCCCTCAGAGGTGCTTCAGCTTCCAAAGCTTTTATTTTGGGTGGCAGCCTCCAGGATATCCTTAGGGCTGCAGACTGGTCAAACAAATGTATCTTTAAAATATGTTACTTTAAACCGGTTTCAAATGTCATTGATAATGTTTTGAACACACTTTGAACTTGCATAATATTGGTCTCCGTGTCGTGCCATAAAATTTAGATTTTTCACAGCTTGCTGGGCAGAAAATCTGGATTTTATTAAGGACACGGAGGCTAAGATTATCCCACCTCTTTTATTCCCACCCTGGGAATGTTTATTACCTTCTTGCTCTTCTTTTTCAGATTAATTTCTTCAAAAGAAGACTCGGATGAATTCTCTATGGTTTTACGTTGGATCCAGAGTCTTCTAAGTTATTCCTGAAGTTATCTTGTTCGCTTACAAAGAAGGAAGTCTACTGTGTGTTCATGGACTATATCCTCTCTATTGGAATGTTCATTCAAGTTCTAGATCTCTCATTGTTGCTGCTGTGAGCTACGCAATAAAGGAGATTTGCATAATCTTAGCCTCCGTGTCCTTAATAAAATCAAGATTTTCTGCCCAGCAGGCTGTGAAAAATCGCATTTTTTTTTAATACTTGTAATAATCAAATATTGCTTTTAAAAACAATTACACAAATCGCGGTAGAAAATCATGCGTTCTGGTATCGAAATAGTTGCATAAGCGCATCATAAGTGTACGCAAGGGCATGTGACTTTAAAAGTAGAGATTTGATTGGTTCATAACTTTTCCCATTGTGACTGTTGAAAGTTCCGTCCCATTATAATTATTCGACTTTGAGTTTCTAAGAAGAAGAATTTCTTCTGAGAATCTTCTCAAATAGAAGGAAGATCACAATAATAAGAGCAATGGAGTCATCTTCCAGCAGTTCTTCAGAGGGAGATTTCATTCCTGAAGAACGTCCAAAGAAGAGGAAATAAGCTCTAACTTGGAAGTTTTTTACTTTTCCTGAAGGACAAAAAAAGGTTAATGCTCCAGAAGTAACCTGTAAAATTTGCCAAACAAGTCTTTGAAGGGGTGATCCATCTAAAACATACTCCTTTGGCATAGCAAATATGGTGCGACACATGAAGAACTTGCAACCCAGGAACTTTGCTTGAGCTGCAAGACAGAGGTTGCACGAGAATCCACTGCTGCTACATCAACTGCGGCAACAGCAATATCAGCAAGCAGTCCACACCCACATATTGATTCTGACTTTGCTAAAGTTAAAATTCTATGCATTTATTGCGATAAACGTTTGTGTTATGGGGAACAGTCTATAGACCTAATGAAATGCAGGATGCAGGATCATTGCTGTCCTCGACATTAGTTGTTTTTTTCCATTCTTTTTGGAATTTGTTGAGAAAACACAAAAAAAACTACAAAACAAAAAAACCAAAAAAAAACAGTTCTTTTTAGAACTACCTTCACTGGTCAAATAAAGAACTATATTTCTATGTTAGTGTGTAAAAGTTTGTCAGAATGAATGTGTAGTTCATAAATGAATGAATGAATATCTTACTAGTGTATGGAGAATGTGAAAGTGCAGAACTATAAGGAAGTGCTACACCATAAATCTATAAGGTGTTTATGTATAGTATACTGTAGTATGTCCAAAGCACTTGAATGTAACATATGTACATAAATATGTTACAAGTCTATGCTTCAATTTGCGCTGCTGGTGAAACTGCCTGGGTGAATTTGTATGTGTTAGGGGCAGATTTACAATTCCCCTGTGCCTCTTTTACACAGCCGTTGCATCACTTTTGTGACACAGCGGTGGTGCAAAAGATGTGCCATGGTGTGTGCTACTAACAATGTGACGCATCTGGAGGGTGTATTACATTGTAAAGCGCTGCGCCAGTGATGTCATTTGAGATGTCATCAGTGATGTCATCAGTGATGTCATTTGAGATGTCATCAGTGATGTCATCAGTGATGTCACTGACCATGTCATGAATGATGTAATATGTGACATCATCAGCAGTGGATTGCGGGCGCGCGAGTTATAGTGAGTCCAACTAACTATAACGTGGGAATTTAAATGGTTTTGTAGGAGTAAAATGTTCAGCTAACTATAACTGGTGTGGAACCTATGGTTTTTTCAGTGAATTTCAAAGGTTTTTTAAATGCTAATTCCTAACTATAACGAGTGTGAAACCTATGGTTTTTTCAGTGAATTTCAAAGGTTTTTTAAAAGCTAATTCCAAACTATAACGAGTTTGAAACCTACGGTTCTTTAAGTGAATTATTACGTTTTTTAAATAGATTTTTTTTATAACTATTAATTATTATATATTTTATAAAATTATTTAAATAATGTCGTTTTTTTTTATGATTTCACCTCAGAGCGCTCAAGGTACGCGCACCCGTAAACGCACCCGTACACGTAGCGAGAGCGCTATTCCCGCGTGCGAAAAAAATATAACTATGTATTTAAAGTAAATAATAATGCAAGACATTCCGTGGCATACTTATAAAAGTAGTATTTTTTATTTTAAATAACCGTATTTTAACTTTAAACGCATTTCTGAAAATCTAGCAAAACGTCATTCAGACGCGCCGCGTAAGCGCACCCGGAAGCGCCTACGTACGTGCCGTGTAAGCGCCCCCCCGGAAGCGCTCAGGAGCGCGTAGCGTAAGCACGTCAAGTCATGTGACCTTAAAATAACACTTTTCATTGGTTCTGAACAGTTTTTTTACAACTAATGAAAACCCCACCCATTTCCTTCACTACCTCTTTCACTTTGGAGAGGGCAAGACCTGTTCCCTGTTTCTCCATCTTGAATTCTATCAAAAGAATGGCTGGAAGAGCACCAAGCAGCAGTGACTCTGATGAGTTTCTACATGAGGACCCTCCTCGGCCAAAAATTAAGAAGCACTTCATCTGGAAGTTTTTCACCATTCCAGAAGGTGAGAAGAAAGTCAATGCACCAAAGGTGGAATGCAAAATATGTCACACAATTCTATCACGTGGTGACCCAAGAAAGAAGGACAGTTTTGGCAACTCCACTATGATTCGGCATGTACAAAGAAGGCACCCCCAGAACTATGCCCGGGAGAGTGTCAGGGACCTGGCACGCAATCCCCCAAGAGATGGCGGCAGTACCTCAACTGGTGGTCCAACACCTTCTGGGAGTCAAGGTGCAAGGTTAGTACCTGTTGTGCAGCCAGACTTTGCAGACCTGAAATTTGTGTGCAAGTACTGTGATGAGTTGCTTTGTTATGGCGAACAAAGCATAGAATTAATTATTAGTAAGAAAAGGGATCACCGCTGCGCCCCTCATCCCTGATTTTTCCCTTTTTTTTTGCTCCTGTTGAGCAATTTTGCATTCCCTAGTTTTGTTTTTGTTCTGCAAAAAAACAAAAAAATATAAAAACGTTAAGAAAATGTACAAAAAAATTAAAAACTAAAAAAGAAGAAAAAAAAGAGTTCTTTTCAGAACTACCTCCAATTCTCCAAAAAGACCTATATTCTTTACATATTGTGTCGTTCTTTTTTTCAATGAATGTGTACTGCATAATTGTTTGGATGAAATGACTAAATGAAGGGGAGAAAGTAACTCATGGAACAAATGATAGAAGGGGAGTGAGTAAAGGTGAGTTGATGACAGTGAGGAATGCAAGGTGAGTGAGGGTGAGTAAAGGGGGAGTGACAGAGTGAGGGGATGGAGAGAGTGAGGGTAAGACAGAGGGAGTGAGGGAAGGGGAGTGAGGAAGTGAAAGGACAGAGAGAGTGAGAGAAGGAGTGAGTGAAGTGGAGTAAGGCGAGTAAGGGAAGGGGAATTACTGAGGGAGCAAAAGATAGAAAGAAGGGGAAGGGGACTGAAGTCGAGTGACTGAGAGCTGGTAAGTGGTGGAGGGGAGAGAGGGGAAGGGGAGTGAAGGAATGGGGAATGAGAGGTAGTGAGGGAAGTGCAGTAAGGAAATGGGCGTGAAGGAGAGTGAGAGAAAGGCATTGAGGGTGAGTAAAGAGGGGTGATAGAGGGTGGATAAAGGCAAGTGAGCATGAGACAAGGGGAGTGAGGGAGTGAGGACACAGAGGGACTGAAGGAAAGAGTAAGAGAAGGGGACTGAGTGAGGGAGCATAGAAAGCTAAGTGAGGGAGTGTAGGAGAGTTATAGGGAGTGAGCGTGACGGAAGAGGAGTGAGAGAGTGAGGGGACGGAGGTAGTAAAGCTAATAGAGAGGGAGTTAGGGAAGGAGAATGAGGATGTGACAGGACAGAGGGAGTGAGAGAAAGAGTGAGTAAAGTGGAGTAAGGTGAGTGAGGGAAGGGGAATGAGTGAGTGAGAGAAAGAAGAGAATATAGGAGAAGAGGACTGAAGCATAGTTACTGAGAGAAGGTGAGTGGGGGATGAAAGTAAAGGGAAAGGGAGAGAAAGATAGGGAATGAGGGGTAGTGAGGGAACCAGACTAAGGGAACGGGGTGAAGGAGGGTGAAAGAATGGCAGAGAGCATGAGTAAAGAGGGATGAAAGAGGGTGGATAAAAGTGAGTGAGGGTAAGATAAGGGGAGTGAGGAAGTGAGGGGATAGAGGTAGTGAAGGAAAGAGTGACAGAATGGGACTGAGTGAGGGAGAAAATAAAGATAAGTGAGAGAGTGTGGCTGAATTATAGGGAGTTAGCGTGACAGAAGAGGAGTGAGAGACTAAGAGGACGGAGAGAATGAGGCTAAGAGAGAGAGAATGAGGAAAGGGGAGTGTAGAAGTAAGAGGACAGAGGGAGTGAGAGAAGGAGTTAGTGGAGTGGAGTAAGGAGAGTAAGGGAAGGGAAAAGAGTGAAGAAGCGAAGGAAGGGAAGAGAGAGGAAGGAAAGTAAAGCAGGAGGTCTGAAAGAAGGTGAGTGTGGGAGGGGAGTGAGGAAAAGGGGAGTAAACATGGGGATTGAGAATAAGTGAGGGACGCGCAGTAAGGGAACGGGGGTGTGGGTGGGTGAGAGAAGAGTAGTGAGGTTAAGGAAAAGAGTGTTGAGAAAGTAAATTTTGTATGTCAAACTTACTGTATAAGTAATGTAAACTTAATTACATATTTTCACTAAATTTAATATCTGTGGAAGAGAAAAAAAGTAAGTTATAATATTTACAATATAGATTTCACAATACAAGAGACAAAGCAGGAGAATAAAAGTCATAAAAGGGTAGTAAGAGATAAAGTAGGAGTGAAGGACACAGAAAGGAAAACAAAGGAATGGTGAAGGTCAGAGAGAGTGAAAAAGAAATAGAGGGAGAGCAAATTACTAAGAGGATAATGAGATGGATACATTCCGTGACAGAGAGGAAGAGAAGGAGAGAGAAATGAAGTGAAGGTGAGTAAGATACTAAAGGAATGTGAATTAGGAAAACTAAAGGAAGAAAGGGGAGTAAAGAAAGGGGAGCGAGTGACAGGGAAGCAGGAGTGAGTTAGGGTGGATTCATGACAATGAGGGATGGAAGGTGAGTGAGGGTGAATGTAGGGGCGTAAGACAGTGAGGGGACAATGGGAGTGAGGGTAACAGAGAGGGAGTGAGGGAAGAGGAGTGAGAATATGAGAGAACAGAGGGAGTGAGAGAAGGAGTGCGTAAAGGGGAGTAAGGTGAGTGAGGGGAGGGGAATAACTGAGGGAGCAAAGGAAGGAAAGAAGGGAAAGGGGAGTGAAGCAGAGGTACTGGGAAAAGGTGAGTGCGGACCAGAGAAAGGGGAAGGGGAGTTAAGGATGGGGAATGAGGATAAGTGAGGAAACCGGAGTAAGGAAACAGGAGTAAAGGAGGGTGATAGAAAGGCAGTGAGGTTGAAGAAAGAGGGATGATAGAGGGTAGATAAAGGCGAGTGAGTGTAAGACAAGGGGACTGAGGGATTGAGGACATAGAGGTAGTGAAGGAAAGAGTGAGAGAAAAGGACTGAGTAAGGGACCAAAGAAAGGTAAGTGAGGGAGTATGGGTGAGTTATAGGGAGTGAGCGAGACAGAAGAGGAGTGAGAGAGTGAAGGGACGGAGAAAGTAAGGCTAGGAGAGAGGGAGTGAGGGAAGGGGAGTGAGGAAGTGAGAGGACAGAGGGAGTGACTTAAGGACTGAGAGAATTGGAGTAAGGTGAGTAAAGGAAGAAGAATGAGTGAGGGAGCGAAGGAAGGAAAGAGAGGGGAAGGGAAGTGAAGAAGGGAGATTGAAAGAAGTTGAGTGTGGGAGGGGAGTTAGGGAAAGGGGAGTAAACATGGGGAATGAGAATAACTGAGGGAAATGGAGTAAGGGAACGGGGGTGAAGGAGACGGAGAGAAGGGCAGTGAGGTTGAGGAAAGAGGAGTGATAGAGGGTGGATAAAGGCGAGTGATTGTAAGACAAGGGGACTGAAAGAGTGAGGACATAGAGGTAGTGAAGGAAAGAGTGAGAGAAAAGGACTGAGTGAGGGAGCAAAGAAAGGTAAGTGAGGGAGTGTGGGTGAGTTATAGGGAGTGAGTGTGATGGAAGAGGAGTGAGAGAGTGAGAGGACTGAGAGAGTGAGGCTACTAGTGAGAGAGTGAGGGAAGAGGAGTGAGGATGTGAGAGGACAGAAGGAGTGAAAGCAGGAGTGAGTGAAGTGGAGTAAGGTGAGTAAGGGAAGGGGAATTAGTGAGGGAGCAAAGAAAGGAAAGAAGAGGAAGGGGAGTGAAGTAGAGTGACTGACAGCTGGAAAGTGGTGGATGGGAGCGAGGGAAAGGGCAGTGAAGGAATGGGGAATAAGGATAAGTGAGGGGAGTGGAAAAAGGGAAGGGAGGTGAGGGAGAGTGAGAGAAGGGCAGTGACGGTGAGTTAACAGGAGTGATAGAGTGTGGAAAAAGGTGAGTGAGCGTAAGACAAGGGGAGAATAATATATATTTGATAATACAAAATACAAACAAATGTGTACAACATGTTATATGGTTTATTTTTGCTGTTCTCAGAATATATTGAATTTTACTTAAAACAGTGCCTTCAATACTACTCATCATATGACAGCGGGCAAAAAAAAAACACAATCAAAATGATTGTGTTTAAAAAACCCATACAACGTTTCAATAAATAATGTAAAATTTAGAAAAAACATATCTTAACTCACTTTTGATCCACGTACTTTTCCACGGGGCCAAATAGTATATGGAAAGTCCTTTTCTTTGGAAATTACTCAATAGTATTCTTAATCTTCCATTTACCCGAGTTTCTGAAAGAAAAGCTCCAACATCTTTTACATTATGAAACAATAGTTATATTTCCACCTCTGGCTTACTTATGATTAATATTTCCTATAATACTCACATCACACATTATGTGATACACTTACACTACCTCTATGACAACTACAAGTTTTTTATTATCTTGATCACTCTCACTCGCAAAGTAATTTTGAACAGCAAACTAAGTTTTATTAACTGCTCCAATCTTCATAGGCCAATTACCTTTCCTAAAATTTCGGTTGTAAGAACACTAGGTAAGAATTTTGTAAGTCAGAAGGCAAACATTGTTTGAAAGTCAATTGAGTATCATTACAATTACTCCAGCCTTTTTAACATTTTAAATAAGCTGTGTAATGTCCTGATGTTGTCGAAAGACCACCATGGTAAATAATTGCTGCAGTTGCAAAGGTTCTTCCTGAAATTGATAATTGAGAAGCCACAACATTTTTTATTAAAGTTGTCAATTTAGTTCCATCAGGTCTACATCGTTGGAACATTAAAATTACATACTGTCCATATCTTTGTATAAATAATGTTGATAGCATTGCAGATTTACATTGAGTACAGACTATGTTTTGATTTGCTTCTCTAACTAGATTATTAAAAGACACTGATTTGCAGTCTGGTAAAGTCAAAGAAAGGCCAAAAAGATTTTCTACATCTACACCTTCATCTTGCAATACAACAAGCATATACATTAGAAATTCCTGACAATCTTGCTGAATATTCTGTGAAAATTGATTTAGATCAGAACATATGTCTAAAAAAATTCGAATTTCAGAAACACTTTGTATTTTTGTTCTATCACTGCTACATTTCTCAAACATAGAATTCAACAAACAACAAAATCTTTGATCCCGATTTTCAACAATCTGTTCTTGTACAGTTTGGAGGAAAAAAACAACATTAACCACTACATTAGCATAGCAGTTGACACCAGAACTGTTTTCAAACTGAAATCCAACAACATCTTTAACTGAATCCTTTCCTTTCTGCTTACAATTACTGGTTCATCTATGTTTTTTCTTTTTGCTACAACTTCACTACAATTTTTCTCATTTCTTCTTTTTCGGCCTACTACACGCTTTTCAAATAGAGGATATTGAGGTAAATTTGGAGCATACTCTCTTCTTAACCTATTATATTCTTTTACACAATTTAGATCTGCACTAATCTTTGTCTCATCAAAATCAATCAAGTACAATCCAGATAAAGTTCTGACTCGAGATAAAGCAACATATGCCATACCCTCCTTGAACACAGAACTTCCAATATTCACCAAAGCACTATCTACACTTAAACCTTGAGATTTATGAATAGTCACTGCATATGCCAAAGAAACAGGAAACTGTTTTCGGCGGACATATAAATCTTTCACAAGCAAAAATCGAGCAGAACAACAACTGATTTGTTGTACTTCATCAATACCATCAAATTTAATTTTTATAAATTCTATTCCATCTCTATTTCGGTAATTCACAAAATCAACAACATGACCCATTGCTCCATTTACTAAACCTCTTTCCACATGTAAATTACGTCGTAAAATTATACGACAATTTAAAGATGCATACAGAGTCTTTTCCAAACCAGCAGTTTAAGATATTGTCTTCTCTAAAGAATCCAATTTTGATTTCAACTTTTCTGACAAAATAATAGTTGCTCCTTCATGCTCTATTTTATCAATAGCTTCCAGTTTCACAATCTCTTGATTTTCTAACTTTAACATTTTGTTGTTGAAGATTGAACATTCTTGCAGAGTTGGCATCAAGCATATGACAGATTTGTTTTCTGGAATTTTCTTAAAAATATTCTCTGGGAGAATGTTTTCGTTTGGAAACAAATTTGAAATTAATCGTGCATGTAAAGCTTCTTTGCCATGCTCAGTTAGTTTTCCAATTCTTACATGTTGTAGAATATTTTTATAATCTTCATCCTTTGCCTGACGCATATTTTGAAGCAGTTCTGCATATTTGAAATTTAACCATATGTTAACATTTCCAATGCTTACGAGGCACTTCCTTGTATCTTCATGTGTAAGCATTTTAAACACTTGTTGTCCTTTCACTGGAGTTAGCTGCAGTAGATCTCCAAAAACAATGATGTGTTTGCCTCCAAATAACACATCCTACTCTGTTTTAAGAATTTCTTGTATTCTTAAATGCACAAAAGCAAGCATTACATTTGATACCATGCTTACCTCATCAATGATAAGAAGTTTCATTTTCTTTAGGACTCTTGAAACTTCACAACAAGCTTCTCCAGATAGCTTGTGGTATTGTAATTTATTATCATGCTCTACTGGCAGCATCAATAAACGATGTAAAGTAATCCCTTTAATGTTATGTGCTGCCAACCCAGTTGGAGCGGTAACAACACAAGACAGCGATGACTCCGTTCTTTTCTGCAGATAAGTTGCAATTGCTTTAATCAGAAAACTTTTTCTAGTTCCTGCTTCTTCACTCACGTACAGTCGGACAGGTATAAATGATGTACATGAGCACTCTTTTTTCTCATGACATAAACCATGCTCAATCCGTTCTGTGACTTCGTCATATATTTGTCTCTGCTCAACGTTTAGTTCTTTTTCCAAATCTTAGAAGTTAACTACATCCTCCTGAGCTTGTTCCATGGCTCTTTCCACTTCATCCATGGCAGTGGCAGCTTCATTTTGTATAATTGGTCCTCCTAGTGGATCTTGACTCAATGAAGCAGAACTGTCTTGAGAACTGTCTCTAGCAATCTCTGCTGCAATTGTAGCTACTTGCTGTATTTCCTCGTTCAACATTTGCAGATAATTTGAAAAAACAGGACATTCTATGGTATCCTTGCTTGCATTGAGCAAATCTTCATAAGTAAGTAAATCACCAAGTAGTTCCTCTTCTGTACGCCATGGCTTAAAGAATTGCAAAAGAGCTAAATAGTAAAATTCCATTTTGTCTGGAGATTAACAACTCAATTTTCGATGATTAATCAAATGGTCTTTTCTTTGTTTCACCAGACAGCTTTCACATCCAATTACAGCATATACACCTTTATTGATATCTTCTGTGATGTTCCTCTTAAAAGTATAGGTTTGCAGAACTTCATAGAGACAATCATTCTCAAGATGACTACTTCTATTTGGATAGTATATATCCAACATGGTTGTCTTCAAAATATCTGTACTGTTTGGTTCTTGCTCCACCAAATACTCAATTTCTTGTACAGATTTCAAAACTCGGTTTCGTGTTGCAGCAAGACCTAGACTCACCCAATTGATTGTTCTAGATTTGGCATATAGACTTGCTGATGATAACTGATCAGAACATTCATATGCTCCAATTTCTCGATGCAACAACATCTTCAGACTGTAACTGTATAATTTCTTACTTAGACTCTTTTCATGTGCAATTTTCTCCCACATTTCCTTCAGTTCCGTATTTTCTGATTTTGTGATGTAAGATGTCACATATCGAGCCACAGCAATAGAGTTGTCAGCAACATATTGAATATCCATGTTAGCATTCCACATGGACAAAATGACTGGGTTGTAGTCATTTATGTATTTGGACTCTTCATTTCTTCTTAGGTTGTATGTATTTTTCATTGATTTTCTTGTCACAGTATGTCGCAGAGAAGACATAAAATTGTTCACTCTTCCTTTCGATATTACTGGACGAGGAAATGCAAAACGACATTTTGTGTAGTACTTGTCCTTGGATTTGTATTTTCGACGACAGTATTTTCCACAACAATAGGTTTGAAAGCGTAAAACTTGATGTTTTAAATTGTTTTCTTCTGTACTTTTCGGAACAGCACATGTAGAATACTGTTCAATGAAACTCATCACTTTCTCATCTGAATCTGTTCCAAATTTGGATGCATCTTCAATCCATAGCAGCATATGTATGTGAGGAGCACCTCTTGCTTGATACTCCTTTCTCCAAAAGAAATCCAAAACCTCTCCAAGCGGAGGATTTTTTTTGTTTGTAATAAAAGACATCATAGCTTCAAACCTATGATTGAGATACCTGCATACCTTAACTGGATCCAAAGATCACAGTTGTCCAGGTGTCTTGTATTCAATATTTTCAATGTTTTTATTTCCCTCTCTTAGAAATTGAAGTAAGTCTTCCCAAGCATAGTCAGCACAGCTAAGAGTGAGGAACCATGTAGGAGTTCCTAAGTTTCTTAGCATACATTTCAATTCCCCATGACGACAGTACCAATACTCGTTAGTACACGCTCACATGCCATGAGATTAATTAGCTGAGATTCCAAAACACTGTCTTGCAGTTTCACTTTATCCATAAAGTCCCTTGCCGAAACATTTTGTAGATGTACTCCACTTTTCAGTATAGGGTACACTGCATGAGAAAGTCCAGACAAGTCACTCTCAAAAAGTAGATGGAACAAATATGGAATGCATTGACGAAACCTTGGATCTTCTGCATATAATCTTAAAGTCCGGTATTCAGATGCAGCAATTTGAACAGGTCGGTCGTCATATCGTCCACCTTGGACTGTTGGAAATAACTGTGGAAAACAATGAGCTTCCAAATTTTTTCCCATACACTAATGGGACTTCCTTTTGCTTCTTTCATTTGAAACAAGTCAATAGCATTCCCCATTACTTATTTGGAATGCAATGGATGAACACTATAATGTTCATAAATTTCTTCACTTCTAGAGACATCAACTTTTTCAATTTGCCCAGCTGAGAAATCACTGTCCTCTTCTACAGTTGTTTCCTCTTCTCCAACATATACATTTTTGTAGTAGTGATTATTTTTCACCAAATACAACGTTGCCTTTTTGACTTTCCTAAAATCCACTAATTCTTGCCAGATTTTTTTACTCTTTGTTGGAACACCATTAACTAGAATAATCATAGGTTCCTCTTCTACTTTTTCTACACCAATTGTATCAATATTTTTCTTAAAATCTAGAGGCAAATAAACAACTCTTCCCTTTAATCCTCTCTGTAAATCTGAAGGAAGCAATTTCCCTGTCTTAGGCTCCATGCGAACAACAGCCTGAAAAGGATGCACACATTGAATCAGAATAGACTCATAGGTATTTAAATCCATCAATTCAGAAGGAATGTCTACCAACTCCAGATTATTATGAACAGCTCTAGCAGGCATTCTGTTTTCATTTAATTTATTATAACAATATTTACAAATACGTTGATCAGAACCCAAATCAAAACAATTTTCTACCAACAAATAAGTTGCAAAATCCTTCCTCTCACCATTATTTTCCATTTCACTTTTTACATATAAATCAACTAATCTAGTCTGATTCTTATAATGAGTTCGTCGACAGCACACACAAGTAAAATTAGGCCTTTCACTTGAATTGACCTTAAACTTTGTAATTTCAATGGTCACATTTTTCTGTACTTGAAATCTCTACATTCTCTTCCACATTACCTTCTATTACTGTATCAGTTTCTGCACTGTCCTCTTTTTCACCAAAGTAACAAAACTCAATTTCTTCACAAATGTTCTTCATATCTAATTCAGTTCCATGCAAAAGAGCACTGTTTAACTGTTTTAGTTTAAGTGCTGAACTTTTTGCATAATACAACCTTCTTACTAATTTCCTCACTTTATTATGATGCACTGCTAACATCCTAAAATGGTGAAAAACACTCTGACATACTTTTCTTGAAAGACAAGCCAGTGAATGCCAATGCAAACCTGTTTTTTCTCTCACTCTACAAGGATCTAACTCTTGCAAAATCTTCATCTTTTGTTTTAGACTTTTCTTAGTATATGTCCGTAAGAAACTGAGAAACAAATCAATTGAATCCTGTCGCACACTACAAATACTACTACAATTCCAAGTATACACTGGAGCCTTAGGACATCTCCCTAAAACTTCATCAGCTAACAACTCTTCTGTATTTCTGGGCACCATTTTTTCTTTTTCAACCGGACAACCGTCCTTCACCTCATATGCTCGACCACTGGTGTCAACTGCATGCACCAAATCATTATCCTGAAAGTAACTTTCTTCATTAAAAAATGGCTCACAACTTGAACTATGCTTCCATTCTCCAGAAAAAACATCACAAAAATGAGTCCGATTAATTACTCTTTTCCACTTACATTTTGATTTGAACACATTGATTACCTTAACTAGTGTACAAATTCTATTGATTACTAAACCATATAATTTATTTTTCACTTTAAATGCCTCATCCACAATCTTCACTATGCTTTTTTTTTCTTGTAAAAAGCAGTCTTCTTTTGATACATCTTTACATTTTTGAATAAATTTGAAACTATTCTGTTATAAAACATTCGTCTCCGAATGTCAATAAATTGATTTCTCCTTCTAATGCTATAGAGAATATCATCTCCTTCTACAGGTATAACATTTTTTGAGGGGCACAGTTTTTTCTTTCGATTTAGAGATGGGTTATTTTTCTTTGAAAGAACATCTTTTTTTTACATTTCATTAATTTCCTTAAGAAATCCTTAGTTTGCTTACCAGGAGCATTCTTTTTTTTCACTGAAGACTGTGTTTTGGATGAATCTTGTATTTGTGTTTTCTTGGACCATAAATCATGTTTATATCTTTTTTGTCGTCTTTCCTTCGTCGGCATATTCTTTTATCTTTCTATAGATGATTACAATCTGTGGTAAAGAAAAAATTACATATTATAGACCACTTCAAACATACTACATAGCAATTACAATAAGTAAACGATATAAACACTAGTTTACAACATAAGTAAGTTTGTTCCACAGCAACTATGTCACAGCAACAGTGCAGTATAGTTTCATTATTAATCTCACTCTCTGCCTGCACCATCTCACTCTGTGCCTGTGTCTTATGTCACTCTGTGCCTGTGTCTCATCTCACTCTGTGCCTGTGTCTCATCTCAGTCTGTACCTGCCCCATCTCTCTCTTTGTGTGAGTTATTTCTCTCTTTGTGTGTCTCATCTCACTCTATGCCTGTATCTCATCTCACTCTGTGCCTTTGTCTCATCTCACTCTGAGCCTGTGTCTTATCTAACTCTGTGCCTGTGTATCATCTCACTCTGTGCCTGCCCCATCTCTCTATTTGTGTGTCATTTGTCTGTTTGCATGTATTTCATCTCACTCTGGTAAATGTTTTACGGTAAAATTTACGGCATAATTATTTTGACAAGGATCACACTGAGTGTCTGTGTGAAATAAGGAATTATATTTTCACATTTTTCAATAATGTCACCTGTGTCTGCTCACAGTTTACATCACTAAGGTTAAAGGGTAATCACCTCACTCTGTGCCTGTGTGTCATCTTACTCTGTGCCTGGCCCATCTCTGTCTTTGTGTGTGTCATTTGGTATAATGTATGGCTTTAACATTTTTAACAAGGATCACACTGAGTGTCTGTATGAAATAAGGAATTATATTTTCGCATGTGTCTGCTGACAGTTTGCCTCTCTTATCTTAAAGGGTACTCTGTGCCTGTGTCTCACCTCACTCTGTGCCTGTGTTGCTTTACCAACATTTACAGTACTGGCTGGATGCTTGGAGGAGAGGACAGAGAGTGACAATGTGATTGCTGGACTGCATGGGTACTACCTGGGCTATTGGAGGAATGAATTAGTAGTGTGCAGGTGAAGAGGGGACTGCAAGGAAAGTGCACATTTGATTGTAGCACTGCATGTGTCAATGCCTGCGTCATTGTACAAGTACATGGATAGTGACTGGATACTTAGAGTGCTGCAAGTTGACAGCATAGTGATTTTATAAGTCCTTGGGTTTTGGTGCAGTGTTTAGATAAGGACATTGTACTGGCTGGATGATTGGAGGAGTGCACGGAGAGTGACAGTGTGACTGCTGGACTGCATGGGTACTACCTGCATAATTGGAGGAGTTTATCAATAGTGTGGAGGTGGTTAGAGGGCTGCATGGACAGCGCACATTTGATTGCAGCACTGCATGTGTTAATGCCTGGGTCATTGTACAAGTACGTGGATGGTGACTGGATACTTTTAGTGCTGCAAGTTGACAGCATGGTGAATTTATAAGTGCTTGGGTTTTGGCGCAGTCTTTAGAAAAGGACATGGTACTGGCTGGAGGATGGGAGGAGTGCACGGAGAGTGACAGTGTGATTGCTAGACTGCCTGGGTACTACTTGGGTAATTGGGGTAATTGAATCAGTAGTGTGGAAGTGGTTAGAGGACTGCATAATCACTGCACAATATGCTTCTTAATCTTCCCCATAGTGCATACAGCAGTCTATCTTTATTAAATGAATCATATATGAGATAACACACAGTCACAGAGTGAGGTGAGACACAAGCACAGAGTACCCTTTAAGCTAAGAGAGGCAAACTGTCAGCAGACACAGGTGACATTATTGAAAAATGTGAGAATATAATTCCTTATTTCACACAGACACTCAGTGTGATCCTTGACCAAAATTTAAAAACCAGACATTTTACCAGAAAACATTTTCCATAGTAAATCGTTTTTGACACAGAGCACAGCCCATTTAAATGACCACTACAAAACAAGGCAGAAACCTAACTCATTTCCAAAATACATTTCCAATATGCACCATTACATTTTTTAACAGCATTACAAAAAAACATGACACATAATGCAAGAATAAAGAAGCACAATATGCTTCTTAATCTTCCCCATAGTGCATACAGCAGTCTATCTTTATTAAATGAATCATATATGAGATAACACACAGGCACAGAGTGAGGTGAGACACAGGCACAGTGTACCCTTTAAGCAAAGAGAGGCAAACTGCCAGCAGACACGGGTGACATTATTGAAAAATGTGAGAATATACTTCCTTATTTCACACAGACACTCAGTGTGATCCTTGACCAAAATTTTAAAGCCAGACATTTTAGCAGAAAACATTTTCCATAGTAAATCGTTTTCGACACAGAGCACAGCCCATTTAAATGACCACTACAAAACAAGGCAGAAACCTAACTCATTTCCAAAATACATTTCCAATATGCACCATTACATTTTTTAACAGCATTAAAAAAAACATGACACACAATGCAAGAATAAAGAAGCACAATATGCTTCTTAATCTTCCCCATAGTGCATACAGCAGTCTATCTTTATTAAATGAATCATATATGAGATAACACACAGGCACAGAGTGAGGTGAGACACAGGCACAGAGTACCCTTTAAGCTAAGAGAGGCAAACTGTCAGCAGACACAGGTGTCATTATTGAAAAATGTGAGAATATAATTCCTTATTTCACACAGACACTCAGTTTGATCCTTGACCAAAATTTAAAAACCAGACATTTTACCAGAAAACATTTTCCATAGTAAATCGTTTTTTTTTTAAAGTTTGATTTATTGAAGAAAATGAAGAGGGGGGAGGAGGAGGAAGGAGGGAGATAAGAGTTACAATAAGTAGATGGATAAAATAAGCAATACATTAACGATTCTCATGAAAGGTAAGCATAACAAGCATGAGGAATTATGAGCATAGCATGTGAGTACAAATGAAAAGTAAAATACAGTATAGTAAGACTTAAAAGTTACAGCAATCGGGTAATAAGAAAATCAGGTAATAAGAAAATCATGGGGGTTTGCGTACTTCAACTGTGCTAGAATCTGGAGAGGGATGTACAGGAGCAGAGGAAGAAAGATATGTTACCAAAGGAAGCCAAATCAGGTCACATTTAATGGCCAGGGAGATAGGAGACACATAATTGGTATCTAGACGGTGATGAAAACAGACCGCATTCCACCAAGATTGGTAGGAAATACTTGCAGCTTGTTTCCAGTTTGAAGTGATGGTATGGAAAGCTACAGCTATGAAGAGGTCTAGTAAAAGGTAGTGGTTGGGAGAATGAGGAAGTTCCGGTGAAAGGGAGCCTAGAAAAACTTGCGAAGGGGAAAGGGAACCCGGAACCGGAATTTTTTTTGTATTTGCTTGCAAACTAGCTGGCAGAATTGGGAACTAGGAGGGCAATCAAACAGCATATGTTTGAGATCTGCAGAGGGACAAGGACATGACCAACAGGTAGAGGGAGTATCTGGTGAAAAACGGGATAAAGCAAGTGGGGTGAATAAAGTTCTGTTATAAATGAAATATAAAGTTTGGGTAGTATTAGCAGCTCTAGAGGTCTTATGAAGTTTAGTCCATATTTTATCCCCAAAAAGTACAGGCCAACTCTGAGAAAGATCCGATTCCCAGACAATCTCAATGCGAGACTTCAGTCTATCATTGGTAAAACGGAAAGAATTATACAGAGCAGATGCAGAAGGAGAAGCCTCCAATAATAGGGAAGTGGATCTACGCTCTAAAGGACCATCGTTGAAAGGTAATAGGGAGCGAAGAAAGGAGATCAAGACTGGATAAAGGGCAGCATGTTGTGACCGAGCAGAAGCGGGTAGTGAGAAAAAGGATTGAAGTTCCTGAAAGGAGAGAGGAGTACCCTGGGAAATTAATTGAGAAATCCAACATATTCCTCGAGAGTGCCATGTTTTCCAAAAAATGGTGCGATTACGGATTTTGAGAAGTGAATTGTTCTAGATCGGTTGTTCGTGGGTGGAAAGGAGGGAGGGATAAGACGAAGATAGGTAGGGTAGAAGGAGATTACGAGAATGAGAGACAACAGGGGTGCGAAGGCGAGTTAAGGAAGACGTAAAGGACAAGAATTCGCGAAAGGTAAATGGAGAAATAAAGGAGGATTCCATACTCAACCAGACAGGAGGATACTGAGGAAGATTAGAAGAAAAACAGCGGATTGATTGTTTCAAAGAAAAGGCTCGATGATACTCTTTAAAATCAGGAAAACGGACTCCAGAATGAGCCTTGTCCTTTCGCAGGGAGGCAAGAGCTATCCGAGGACGTTTACCGTTCCACAGAAATTTCAGTAATAAAGAATCAATCTTTTTGAAGAAAGAAATTGGAATGTGCAAAGGGAGCATATAGATAGTATAAAGAAGAAGGGGTGATAACATCATCTTTATAGAGTTGAGCCGGCCCCACCAGGACAAAAAGAGCGGATGCCAACGCATAATAGCCATGTCCATTTTCTTGGAAATATAATCAAAGTTTAGTTTAAGAGTATCAGATAAAAGAGGAGCAAACCAAACCCCCAGGTATTTGATTTTAGACAGTTGCCATGAGAAACCTGTTTGAGAAAAAAGATGTTTCTGGCAAAGAAGATTCAAAGGCAAGATTTCACACTTATCGGCGTTTAAGCGATAACCAGAAACTGCAGAGAAGGAAGAGACCTGCTGAAGAAAGGAGGGAATAGAGGTAATATGATCGGAGCAGTAAAAAAGAATATCATCAGCATAAACTGAGAGTTTGACCTGATGGGAACCAAATTGAATACCAGAGATGCTGTTATCCAGACGGATTTTAGTAAGGAAGGGTTCCAAGGCTAAAACAAAAAGTAAGGGGGATAAGGGGCAACCCTGCCGAACTCCCCTATGTAAAGAGAAATAGTCCGAGGACATCCCGTTGACAAAAATAGAGGCCTGAGGATCGGAATAAAGTAAAGAAACAATAGAGATGAGTTTGGAAGGAATGCCGATCCAACGTAAAGCCTGACACATAAAATCCCACCTAATCCTATCAAAGGCTTTCTCCGCGTCTAAAGAGATAGCTGCGAAAGGAAGAGCCAGAGAGGAAGCCTTGCTAAGTATGTTAAGAAGACACGAGAATTATCGGAGGTGAGACGTCCTTTGACAAAACACGATTGTTCAGGGCCGATTAGATCAGGTAAGAGGGGATCCATGCGTAATGCTAGTAACTTTGCTAGAATCTTATAATCAGTATTGACCAAGGATATTGGTCTGTAATTTTTGCATAAGGAGTGATCTTTATCCTCTTTGAGAATCAAGCAAATTAAAGCCTGTTGAAAAGAACCGCTTGAGGAACCCGCTCCGAGGAAGGCTTGAAATAGGGTAAAAGTTTAGGAAAGAGAAGAGAGGCAAAGTGGCTGTAAAATTCAATAGTAAATCCATCAGGACCCGGAGACTTACCGTGGCGCAATTTAGAAACAGCACGGGAGATTTCAGAGAGTGAAATGTCCTGTTCCAGGGAGTGAAAATCAACATAAGAAACCGGAGGAGAGGGAAGAGAATGAAAGTAAGAAAGGAGATCAGCAGGCTTCGGAGCCTGTTCGGGAGTATAGAGATTGTCGTAAAATTTGACGAACTCGGTGAGGATGTCTTTATCCTTAAATGTAGATTCTCCAGAAGAAGTCTTAATAGATTCAATCTTTGTACGTACCTTTCGCATCTTTAAATAATTGGCCAGGAGTTTCCCCATTTTATTCTTACCTCCATAATATCTGGAGTTACATTTTAGCAAGATATTAGAGGCAGCGTCGGTTGTGAATTTGTTAAATGATATTTTTGCATCAATAAGTGATTTAAGGGAATTTTCAGATTTAGATGCATAATAGGCAAGTTCTAAAGCTTTAATATCAGCTAAGATTTTCTCTGATTTGGCCTCTCGGAGTTTCTTCCGCCGAGCCACAAAATTGATAATAAAACCCCTAGAGGCTGCTTTAACAGAGTCCCAAGCCATAACAAAAGGTGAATCAGGGGTATGATTTAATAGAAAAAATTCCTTGGCAAAGGCTGTGAATTCAGTACAAAAAGTGGGTTCCAGAAGCAAAGCATTATTGAATCGCCATCTGCCAGAGTGTGGAGAAAATGGGAGTAGGTCAAGATCCACAAAAACTGGAGCATGGTCGGAGAGCAGAATGGAGCCGATTTCAGAGCGGACAGCATGTTGGGACAGGGATTTACTAAGGAAGATATGATCAATGCGGGATTGGGATTGGTGAGGAGGGGAGAAAAAACTTTATTCTCTAATATCTGGGTTACACAGTCTCCAAATATCTACCAAAGCATTGTTTTGAAAAGAATTTACAAATTGAGTGTGCATCCTAGAGGAGACAAAATTGACTTTTGAATGTCGGTCAAGGAAGGGGTCAACTACCTGATTACAATCTCCACCGAGAAGTATGTAATCCCCAGAGAGGGAGGACAACTTAGTAGAGATAGAGGGCCAAAAGGACCTATCGATCCCAGTAGGGGCGTACACATTAACCCCTTCAGTGCTAATGACAAGGGTAACTCGTCATGGAGTTTCCATTGATTTCAATGGAAAGTCAATGGGAAGAGGGGGATGTACCTTAGCAGCCAAGTGGTTAAAAAGGGTGAGAGGAATATTATCTATGAGTAGTGTAACAATAAGCCAACGGCCATCAACATCAAATTCATGAACGATTGAAGAAACTTTTAACTTTTTAAGCAACAAAATTACAACACCATTCTTTCTGGTTGCTGTAGGAGAACAAATAACATGACCCACCCAACAACGCTTGAGCTTTAGAGCCTCTACCTCAGCGAGATGAGTCTCCTGAAGGAGGGCAACATCAGTCTTAAGTCTTGCTAAATGTGAAAGAACCCTTTGCCTTTTAATGGGATTATTTAATCCCTTGACGTTCCATGTTGTTACACGGAATGGAACAGTTGAGAAAAACAACTAACAGCAACATGCTTATTAATGCACAATAAATAAACTGAAAAAATTGAGAAAATTGGAAATGTAGTGAAAAGGAGAAAAGGATGAGAGAAAAGAAAGAAAGGAGGGAGATATGCAAGGAGCGAGGAAGGGAAAGATAAGGAGATGTTGAAGGAAACGAGTAAGAATGAGAAGAGAAAAAAGAGAACAGGGAGAAGAGGGATGAAGAAAGAGATAAAAGAAAACAAGAAGACAGTAGAAGTCCAAAAAGGACGACTGAGAGACATACTTACTAAAACTGAAAACGCAGACAAGAACGGGGGGGAGACACCAAGAGCGGACGCCAGACCTCAAACATCAAGTTCCAAAGGGCAGTGTGCAGAAACAAGGTATACATCGGGAGGGAATAAGAAAGGGAAGCATCTGTAAAAATAAGAGAGAAAGAGGGTAACATATGGGCTAAGTAGAGAACATAAAACAGCAAAGGGCAATAATACAGAGGTAATGTATAGAAGGGAAAAAAGACAATAGTAAAAAGAACTACAGATAAAGAACAACACCAGCAAAATTACAAGATCTTCATGAACAATCAGCCAGGTCCGGAGACATCCATAACATCAGGAGCGTGCTGGCGAAGGAAAGCTTGAAGAACGGCATGATCCTCATAGGTAGTGGTTTTGTCTTTGAACGTAACTTTGAATAGACAGGGATGTAGAAGACCATATCGAGCATTGAGGGCTCTGAGTTGCGGGCGCAAGTCCAAGAACCTCTTCCTTCTGTCTGCAGTGGCCTTGGAGACATCTGGAGACAAATAAAGACGATGACCTTCCCATAGAATTAGTTTTTTGAGTTTAGCAGCTGAAAGAACCTGCAGAAGATCCGTATACTGAAGGAATAGCATGATGACTCCTCTAGGTTTAGCAGAAACCTTGGGACCTAGGGGATGGGCTCTTTGAATGTTGACGGAGGCTAATGCTGGGGCATCCAAGATCTTTGAGAGAAAGGATTGGAAGAAGGCCGTAGGGTTGGACCCTTCCGTAGATTCAGGAATACCATATAAGCGGAGGTTGTTCCTACGATTTCTATTTTCCAAATCCTCTGTTTGCTTTTTAAGAAGAAGAACCTCAGCCTCCAATGAAATGATTCGAGAGCAGGAATATTGAAGAGAGTCCGTTGACTGTTCCAGGAGGAGAACACGACCGTCCAGGGAGGTCCATTTCTCTTGCATGGCCTGCATATTTTTAGTAGTAGCTTCCATGAAGGGTTTAAGAGCACGTAGTTCTTCTAAGATAATGTCCATGGATGAGGGAGAAGCAGAGCATTCAGGTGACGGAGGGTCTTTTTTAAGGCTTTTGGAGGTTGAAGCGGATACTGCTTTACCACCATTCTGAGACTTAGGTATAGCGCCATGTGTGACCTCAGACCTGGACATTGTGGTTTCTTCTAGATCCTGACAGGGAGTATCCAAATCTGAGCCAATAGGTATTTTGTTGACTGTAGAAAGCTTCAAAACGCGGAGCTTCCCCATGTAATAATTAGTGAGCAACAACTTACAGAAGGACGATTGAGCCAAATGACGTAGTGGAAAGCTCAGCAATAAAAATAGAAAAACTTGGGGGAAGCTAAGGCACAGATTGGAAAAAATGAGTAAGAAGGTGTTAGTTCTCCATCAGCAGAGAGAGATAGACCAGAACATACCGCCAAAATGAGGAGCATCCAAGGAGTGACTGAATACAGGAGTATAGTCAACATCAAGCAAATCGTGGTATAGAAGGGAAGGCTGAAAGCCAGAGTCAGTCATGCGTCAGGTCCAAAAAGATGAGGAAGCATGTTAGCAACAGGTTTAGGTAAACGCAGACAGACAGATGAAATGCAGATGTTCCAAAACGCACTGAAAGCAGACCAAAAAGTGCATAGAAAGGCAAAAGCGCATAATAACTTTGTTGTCCACCATAAGCGCTGCACCAGTGTAGCCAGAGTCATGAAAAGCACTGAAAAACAACAGTAGGAGGCATTGTACTCAGCAGTGAGGAAGAGTCATTAACAAAATGGCGGCTGGTCAGAAGATTGCAAAATCGCGGCAAAAAGAGAGCAGATTTAGGCGTTTTAAGAATAGCCTGCTGCAAGGCGAACTCACCGCATTAGGGGACAGGGTGATTACTTTGGGCAGCAGGCTGATGTGAGATATTGAAGGAGGAACGCCTCATGAGAGAAAGTGCGCAACGCGCATTGAAAGCGCACAATGGCGGCCGGAATACGATAATCCGGCCGGAACGAACAAGTCCGCCAAACATGATTGAAATGTGAATGGTGTGTGTGGCAGCGCTCAGCAACCCAGAACACCGCCGAAAATTGCGGTGAATCCGAGGTCGGCGCCGGAGCTCCGAATCACCCCCCCATCTGCGTTGGCGCGTTAGCCACGCCCCCTGCCACATCAGTAAATCTTTTTGACACACGAGCACAGCCCATTTAAATGACCACTACAAAACAAGGCAGAAATCTAACTCATTTCCAAAATACATTTCCAACATGCACCATTAAATTTTTTAACAGCATTACACAAAAACATAACACACAATGCAAGAATAAAGAAGCACAATATGCTTCTGAATCTTCCCCATAGTGCATACAGCAGTCTATATTTATTAAAAGAATCATTACTCACCTTTAAAAATGCTTTGGAAGATTTAGAACAGTGTCAGTCACACACACCAGATTTTCATAAGCAAAATCTCTGAAATGCACCTGAAACACTGCAACCACAAATGGCCCTGATTCCCTGTAATTCTTCAGACATATCCCTGGACTTAACCAATTAAAATTCTTCCCACACTATTTTAAAACCAAACTAACATTTGAATTGGTTCTACATTTCAACACTTTCAAACTCACATAATATTCACCCATCCCCCCAGTGCTCATTCACCCAGTTACCATGGTAACTCCCACCTAACTCAGCACACAGTTGAAAAGTTCATCATACTATGTTGCAAAGGAATCCAGCAAGGGTGTTTGACCTCTCAATGTAGTAGCTAATCATGTGCAATGTTTCTTTCAATGACTTTTTCTCAACCATTAAAATTAATTCTTTCAAAAAACAAAAGCATGCACCTTAATTTTCAGTGGTGAATTTTAAGAAACCACCAATCATTGATTTTCAAGTGCACTGAATCTCAACCACTTTTTTTCCATAACTCCTACTTTCAAACTGCCATTTCATTTCCACAATTCATCTGAATACAAGCACATCTACCTTCAAGATGCCAAAAGTCTGGATTGTGGGTCATAGCTTTGTTCACTGGAGTGAAAAATATGCAAGTAACAGAGGTATTTCCAACCTTGATTTACCAAATGTGGACATTATGTGGATTGGACCGAGAGGATTGAGAAGTCACCAATTGATACCATTGGTAAAATCCTTTATGCATCTACCACACTCTATCCTCATAATTGTGCACTGTGGTGGCAATGACCTGGGCACTTTGACTGGGGTAGGTCTGGAAATGCTTTTAAAGGACTTCTTTGGGCAATTGATGTCACTTTTTCCAAAAACTGCCTTGGTATTTTCTAATATATGCCAAAGGCAAAAATGGAACTGGTCTAACCAATTTTGTCCACAGATTGAGAAAGCAAGGAAACATGTGAATACATCTGTTTCTGCTTTCCTCAGAGACTATGGTATGGGTTCCATATAGCACAACAACTTGCGTTACACATGCAAGGCATCTATAGGAGAGATGGTGTACATTTTACAGATGAGGGGAATAGAGTCTTCCTCTTGAATTTGAGACACTGCATCGGTACCTACTTGTAGGTACAAAAAACACCCACATAACACAACAGCTCTTTTCAGAGCTACCCTACCTCTAAGCACTCTAAATTATTTTTTACTCTAATTTTTTACACAGTTTTTCCCCGTGGTGCGCTCAGGGTGCACGTACCGGGAGCGTACATGGGAACGCACCCAGCGCTTACCCAGCGAAAATTTAAAAAAAAGTTTTTTTGCCCTTCAGGGCCCTTCTAGGCCCCCCTCAGAAAACCTAAGGGGTCAAGGGGTATCTACCCTGCCCCCTTTAATAATTTCCCCCTTTTTTTTCACCTCTTGTGTCTTGATTCTACCGAGACACAAGATGGCGGACTCTCCGGACTGTTTAGAATGTTGACAGACACCCGAGAGCCAATCAGCTTTCCGCTTGCGCACTTATATATGTGTTTTTGAAGTTAATTTTCGAAAAAACAACTAGAGCAATTTTCACCAAACATAGAAAAGGCACTTCTGCATACCAGTACCTACAATTTTGCAAAGTTTGGTGTAATTCCGTTCAGCGGTTCGGGCTGTAGCCTTGTCTATTCGTCCTATGGAAATTAACATGGGGAAAACACGTTTTGGGGCCCCCCTTTTTTCTCGGCCCCTGCATGACGAATCCCCATGAAACTTCCAGAGAAGAAGCGGAGCGGAGCTGGGCTAAATTTTGGAAAATTACACGCAAATTCCTCAACCGGCGCCAAAGTTATTCCCAATAGAATGTTGCGGATTTCCTATGGTAGCTAGGTCCTAACTATAACTACCTACTGGCGACCGCCAGTAGGTAATATATGCAGCAGAAAATCGTCATACATACATGCAGAAAGACGACAGCGAACCCAAAACTTGGAAGTGCTATATGTTTATTGTGCTAGACCCCGCACCTCCGCCATGACGCATTTCGAGCCCCAACGGCCCTTGATCACATGACGTGTTGTCATAGAAAGGGGAGGTATTTAAAGTGTATAAATAGGAAATGACACAGTGCCAAGTTCATCATAGAAAGCAACAAGTTACTTATAGCAGCCTAATACAATGGAACTGTGCAAAATAAGCATATCTCAGTGCACAAATTTCCAAATAGAGAGTCATAATTACCTCCTAGCAGCATAATACATTATTAATGTGCAACATTCAAAAACAGAGAATAATGTTTTCCTCCTAGCAGCATAATACATTATTAATGTGCAAAATAGCAAGCATGGAATGAGGGTAAAATTCGATATTGTAAAGAAATATCTAGATATTAAAAACGCACTAATTCTAATGCTTTTTCTTAAAAGAAAAAAACCCACCATTTTATGTCCTTCTAGGTTGCATGTTACAATATATGATTCGATTCCCTCCTAGTATCTTGGAGGCAAACCCTGAAACATATATGTCTATGAAGGATGGCCTATACATATAGGCAACCTGGAAGTCCAGGTACACAACCAAAATTATTTCATTGTCAGGGCTACCATATATCAAATCCCATGCATTTTGCATTATTAACATTCATGTTGATATTGCCAGGGTTGCTCTGTATCTTTGTGATATAGCCCAAGTGGGCAATAATTATTCTTGTACGAACCTGAGATAATTCTATACAACACCTTATACAAAAAATTATTCAAAGAAATATATGTGTGCAAAATAGTGCATAACTAAGACACCAATAACTAAAATGCATCAAAGCATCTGAAACAGGTGCTGATAAATACTGACGCTAAATCTCCCCAAGAAAGTGTTTAAATCTAAAAAATAATGTCTTTATTCATTCATATATTAAAAAAACAGAACCTCATTCTGTCAGTTGTCATCTTTCTATTCAATATGGGCCCATATTGAAATTAAGAATTTGATGTAGATTTCAGGGAACATTTTGTAATAATGTACATATGTATACTGGAAAACCAAAATTATAAACAAGTATAGAAATCCTCACTGGAATTAGGCCCCACTGGGTGTTTTGTATTGAGTTCAATTATATATCTGGTCTCCAGAAGACGTAACTTAGCTTCCCGATTACCACCCCGCTTCATGGGAAAGACCGTATCAATTAGATAAGAGGTTGGGATTGCTGTTATGTGCTTGCTCAAAGTGTCTGGCTACTGGATAGGCTTGATCCTTTCCTGTGATTGCTCTTATGTGCTGGAGTATCCGTTTGTGGGCTGGCAGTTTTGTACTGCCGATGTATCTCAACCCACAGGGACACTCCAGCACATAAATAGCATACTCGGTCTTACATGTCAGTCATTTATTGATCATGATAGGCTCTGTTTGAAAGGGACTGACAAACTGGGTTTTGTTGCTTCCAAATTTGCAGGCCTTGCAACTAGGACATTTCCTAAATCCCTTGATCTGTGCCACCCATGTCCCCTGAGTAACTACTTCAGGGCTATTGCTCACCAGATTATTGCCCATCGACTGTGATTTCCTGAAAGTAAGTGCAGGTTTGTTGGACACTAACCCTGCACCAAATTCCAGTTGCGGGTATAAATCCTACGTAATTCTTGATGTTGTCTGTTAAAAGTGAGAATGATCCTAGTTTGGGAACCTGGTTTATTTTCAACTAGTCCCACTCTTTGTGACTTCGGTATCAGTGCTTCACTTCTAGTTACGGACTTAGTCTTGTGAATAGCTGCAACATTTTATTGGGGTCTAATATAGCGGGGGCAGTGATTTCATGTGGTTGAGAATCACTATGGACAGTAATTAAATAGGTGAAAGGTACTGTGCTAAGATGGCCACCAGTTGAAGTGAAATGTTAATGTCTATGCATACCGTCATCTATGTTGTTACTTGGGTGACGGCAATGAATGTAAACGCTTCCTCGCAGTGATCAAATTAGACACTGACGAAGGAATCTCCGAAAAGCGTCCGTTTGTTTTGCTCATTAAATAACTGTTACGATACCCCACTGAGTGCTGGACCTTTGCTTGAAGGAAGGATGAAGTTCGCATAGCACAGATCTAACATGGGGCACCACCACAACGAGTACCCATCTGCGAATGCCCTGATTTTAAGGTGCAAATGGCAGCGTAATATATATATATATATATATTTATTATTTTTTTTTAACAATATGCCCATGCATTTCGAGGTTGCACTCAGGAACAGGCAAACACCATGATTATTCTGCAGTGTTCTTTATTTGGAAAACCGGCGCTGCATCCAGAGTATTGTACAGAAGCCTTACGCGTTTCAGAGTTCATTCTCCTTGTTCACAGGCATGTGCAGTTCATTAAGGCTAAGGTGAGAGAAGGTCTCGAGTCGCTCTTTATCGCCCTCTGGTGGATCTCTGTGTAATCCAGCATTCTGGGACTCATTGTCTGTTTCCTCTTTAGTGAAAACCATTTGTGGGTCCATTAGTGAAAACCATTAGTGGGTCCCGCCTCAATTAGTTAATGCATTTCTAAACTTACAGTAAGTCTCTGAAGAAAGCCTCCGGTTTTTTAATTGATTTGGTTTCCTTACTGCTCCTCCGGCTGGCACACAGACATTCTTAGTGCCTCAGTCCACCATTTCATGGCGGTGCAACCTCCCGACCAGGACTGGCCGGTATATTTTTTTAAACAAGACGCCCTGCATTTCGAGGTTGCACTCAGGAATAGGCAAACACCACGATTACTCTGCAGTGTTCTTCATTTGGAAAACCGGCGTGGCATCCAGAGTATTGTACAGAAGCCCTACGCGTTTCATAGTCCATTCTCCTTGTTCACGGGCATATGCAGTTCATTAAGGCTAAGGTGAGAGAAGGTCTCGAGTCGATCTTTATCACCCTCTGGTGCAGACATGCCAACCCTCCCGATTCAGGCGTGAGACTACCGATTTGAAGGCTAGTCTCCCGCCTCCCGATTCCTACAAGCAAAAACCCGATTCCTTAAGGGTTTCAACTGACAGGGCTTGGTATTGTGTAAAGTGCTAATTCTTCCAGCAAAGAGTGGCAAAGCAGGGGCTCTCGAAGGAGTGAAAAACCAACAATGTGCCATTAACAAGGGAATCGTCTTTTAAAGACATGCAAAGTACTGGGGGGGGAAGGGGTGGGGTGGACTGTTTCAGCCCAGGCTGCCACAGGGGCGTGGGGGGTGCATGCACTGCCAATAACCTGCCAGGCCAGTGCCCAACACTTGCATCACCCTCTCTCTGCCTGCCATTATGCTCCATGCTCTGAAAGGTAAGAAAAAAACTTGCATTTGCGTTTCAAATGTCCAATCCTACAGCAGCACACTTCCAAAGCCCATATATGCCAGTAACCCGATTCAAGGCCCCATTCTCCTGATTTTTTTTTTTAATCTCCCACTTTGCTCTCCTGAAATGTTGGCATGTATGCTCTGGTGGGTCCCTCTGTAAGCCAGCACTCTGGGACTCGTAGTCTCTTTCCTCTTTAGTGAAAACCATTAATGGGCCCATTAGTAAAAACCATTAGTGGGTCCCGCTGTGATAATTAGCACTGCAGCTTTAATACAATCTTAGGATGTCACTAGTTATGTCACTTATGTTATCATAGGAATGTTCTGATATCAGTCAGTTGATGTCTGCTGGCATTGTAAGTGGATGGGATCTTTATTTCTGGATTAAACTTCACTTGATTCATCTTCCTGCATCTTGGATTTATTTATGGAGATACTTCACTGGCGTAGTCGGCTTGGAACCCATTCATCTGGAACAGATCCCAACACAAATCATCGTGAGGAGAAGAATTAACTCTGGCAGCAATCTGGCAACTTTTGTCAACCCTCACTTATCTGCCTAGCATCTATTATAATTACATCAATGAAGATCAAGAACTCTCGTCATTAATTTCAATCGACTTGTGAGTAATATTTTTTTCAGCTTATCCAGCGTGCTCTGTGCTCTTATATAAACCTTCATGCTCGTTATCTGCTCATGTACTCTCGTCATTTCATACGCGCAAAGCTTTAAATTAACTCTATTAACATCACACTTTTACAATTCTCCTGCGCTGGACTCTAATTAATTATTCTACAACTTTCATGTGCTCCCAGGCGCGAGCAGTCAAGCGTGAAGCAATCTGATTAACAGCTTTAGCCAAGAGCGAGCTGCCGAGCGTGAACCACTTAATTGAAAATAAACATTGTCATGCGCAAGCCAAGCGCGTGCGGCCCAGCGTGAAGCACTTGACTTGAAAGTAAACATTGGCATGCGCGAAGAGCGGTCTGGAAAAGAACGTGAAGCAGCTGCCTTTGAGCATCAGCCTCGCGCTCTATCTCGTGTCTTGCCTGAAGAAAAATGTGTTCGCGTCTCGAATAAAAGTAAACACGAGACTCTGTCACTTTGAGCGTCAGCCTCGCACTCTATTTCGTGCCTTGCCTGAAGAAAAATGTGTTCGCGTCTCGAACAAAAGTAAACACGAGACTCTGTCACTTTGACCCGCATTTATCTTAAAGCGAGTTAAACGCGAGCACCTGGAAATTAATAATTATTAAATAAACAATTTGTTCGTGTTCCTCGCACGTTAACACACAAATTCCTGAAACAAGTGCCTTCTATTGACGATACCTGTTCAACTTATACATATATGTTATGTGTTATGTTACGCCTTTCTTTTAGAGCACACGGCTACCCGAAGGGGTGTCCCGGCGCTTTGACAAAGAGGCCTGAAAACCAAGAAATACAGAGGCTACAGAACGCTACAATCTCAGGATTTAACAGTAAAGAGCATAGTCTTTAGCTCCTTCCTAAAAGCCAAGAGACTAGTGGCTTTGCGAAGAGTGAGAGGGAGTTCATTCCAACGGCACGCGGCCACATATTGGAGAGACCGACCTCCCATCCGGGCACGTCTAATAGACGGTACATCCATTTTAGCCAGCACAGCTGAATGCAACAACCTCCGCGGTGCATAGAAAGTCATGCGCTTCCTGATATAATTAGGACCCACGGAGTGAAGGGCTTTGAAAGCCAGTGTAAGGATTTTAAATGTAATTCTTCTAGAAATAGGGAGCCAATGCAGCCTATTTAGAAGCTCTGAAGCACTGGCTCTCCTTGGCAGGCCAAATATGGCTCTGGCTGCAGAATTTTGCACAATTTGCAGTCTAGCCAATAAATACTTAGGCAGTCCTGCATACAGCGCATTGGCATAGTCTAAACGGGACCCTACCAACGCCTGTACGACAGTCTTTCTATAATGCAGGGAAAGAAAAGGAAGAAACTTTCTAAGCATCTTTAAGATGCCGAAGCATTTCCCTGATAGCCCCATGATATGGGGTCGAAAAGAAAGGTTGTCGTCACACACTACCCCCAGATTTTTAGCTTGGGAGGACACCTTCTCTGGAGGGAACATGTCCTGGGGCCACCACGACTTCCAGCCAGGGTCAGGGGCACAGCCAAAGAAAAGCAGCTCGGACTTATCTGAGCTGCATTTCAGACTGTGCCGCTGAAACCACGCAAAGACCGCACTCAGACAGTCTTTGAACCTGTCACCGTCAAAGACCTCTCCTTTCCTGCAGGTGAACAGGAGCTGGGTGTCATCAGCGTATGATATGATCTGGGCCCCAAAAGACTCCGCTACCACCGCCAGAGGGGCCATATAGATATTAAAGAGGGTGGGGCTCAGAATGGAACCTTGAGGAACCCCCACCTCTAGAGATGGCATTTCAGCGGAGAACGGTGGAGCCCAGATCACCTGTCGGCGACCCGATAGAAAGGATTGAAACCAATCCAACACCGATCCACGCAGTCCGATCTCCCAGAGTCTTAACAGGAAACCTTCATGTGGGACGGTGTCGAAAGCCGCCGACAGGTCCAGCATGACTAACATAGCCTTTCCCCCACGATCGAGGGTCTCCCTGATGGCTTCGGTCACCTCCAAAAGGGCTGTCTCCGTGCTGTAATTGGCACGGAAACCAGATTGAGAATCATGGAGAATGTTGTTACTCTCAATAAAGTTGGTAAGTGTGTGCTGTACATGTTTCTCAACCAACTTAGCCGGAGCAGGGAGCAGGGAGATAGGTCTATAGTTAGCCTGCAGCAAGGGATCTAGAAGAGGTTTTTTGAGCAGCGGCAGAATCAATGCGTGTTTCCATTCCTGAGGCACCACTCCGGAACTCAGGGACAGATTGAGCAGAGGGTTCAGCAAGCTGTTAACTGCCGACGCCACTCTGCCCAAACATTTGGATGGGCAAACATCCAGAGGTGAGCCTGATTGAAGCCGGGACAGCAACTCAAGAGATGTTACACAGGACATCCGTGGAAAAACCGATAGTGTCGGCCCAGGCTCTGCCCCCAAGGATGGAACAGACTTCCTTTTACGTGCCCATACATCATTCACCGTGGCGGGGTCCACGGAAGGGAAGGAGTCCTGAATAGTTTTGATCTTTACTACAAAAAAGTCAGCCAGCTGCCTGATCCAGCCTTCAGTGTGGGAATGAGAACGGGCACAAGCGGCAGGATCAACAAACTCCTTAACAATTCTAAAAAGTTCCCTGCTCATATTATCCGCTTGATCTATTCTTCGCTCAAGATAGTCTTTTTTGGCTTCAGTGATATGTTTATGGTACTGTTTTATGGCTTCACGATAATTTGTTTTCTCATCTGGGTCATATTTACGACGCCACAGTCTTTCCGCCTTTTTACAGTCTTGGCGCATTTTTCGCAATACGGATGTAAACCAAGGAGCGGACGCCTGGCTAAGGACAGTTCTGGCTGTCTTCGCTGGGGCTAACTCATCAAATCTTGTTTTCAGCCATTTCTGAGCCAAAGCCAGGTCAGCGTCTCGGTCACCTGTAAGTTTACAAGGATGTCTGCAAAGGGCATCCAACAGCATATCTGCTGTAACTAAATGAAATGCCCTAGACTGTCGAGTCGCACCCTTCTGTGCTCTCTGGCTAGAGCTCGACTCATGAGGGATGGCAAAATTAATTAAAAAATGATCCGACCATAAGACAGGATACGGCTGGGACACCTCAATCTGCGTCGTAGAAAAAATTAGGTCAAGAGTATGGCCTTTAACATGGGTGGGTCCATCAATAAAAGGGACAAGCCCCATCAGTGCAGTGATCTCCCGTAGCTTCAATGCGTCTGAATCCGCAATCACATCCATATGCAGATTCAGATCGCCTAACAATACGCAGTGCGCTGATCGCATGCAGGGCACAGAGAGAGCCGCCTGCAGATCCTCGAAGAACGAGCCAATAGGCCCGGGAGGTCTGTAAACGAGAATCCCGGTGCAAGTCTGTGACGCAGAGAGACCAAGTGTAAAGCCTAAGGCTTCACAGCCTGCGATATTCTCCACAGGGAAAGAAGAACACACTAGGGCCTTATCCACTATCAAGGCCACTCCTCCTCCTCTGCCCCCGACTCTATCTCTTCTTAAAATGGTAAAGTTGGACGGTACAGCACAGGCAATATCCGGTTCTGATCCTGCCCCCAACCAAGTCTCTGTTACAAACAAACACGATATGTTGGAGTCTGCAAGAAGATTCCATATATCCGTCGAATGGCGGACCAGGGACCTGGTGTTCAATAGAGCACAGTGACAGTGCAGCCTGGGAGGTGGCGGGGCTAGAGTTGACGACACGACCGGGCGCCAACCACAGGCAGGGCAGCCTTTCCCCAGAAGGCGACGTCCAGGGAAAAGACATTTGCATCCAGAGGGATGAGAGCGCAGACCCAACAGGACAGCGGCACTGTATGTGATCATCCCGGAACAGCGAGGAACAGATGAGATGAAGGAAACTAATAAGAAAACAATTTAAATGATAACTGTCGTGGACCAGAGTCCTACCTCGACCGCCTCCGAGACGCTGACGAGCGCAGACGGGCAGGACTCTGGCACGACTCAGGCGCAGGGAGGGCGTCACCGCTGCGCTCTAGTAGTGAGCATTAAATAGCGTCGTCTCGGCGTCCCAGGTCACCTGGACGCTCAAAGATGGCGCTCACGCTTCCCTGCCCCAAACCAAGATGGCGCTGGCAGCCACAACCTCCCGGGAACCCGGACCCGCCGAACAGCGGTGGTGTTTCCACAAATTTAAGGTGCAAGGTAAGGGCCAGAGCGTGAGTTAAGATCAGGGGATAAGAAAAAGTAATTTTCAAATTAAATCCAAAACGGGATTATTAAAATATTTGTAAATGCAATCAAGAGCGCGCGGCCAGCGAGACCAGCAGCGAGGCGCCAATGTGATTCTCGGCGTCAGGAACCTTAGCAGGTTCACCTCTCGTGCAGCTCGCCCTAAATAGCGTCGTCTCAGCGTCCCAGGTCACCTGGACGCTCAAAGATGGCGCTCACGCTTCCCTGCCCCAAACCAAGATGGCGCTGGCAGCCACAACCTCCCGGGAACCCGGACCCGCCGAACAGCGGTGGTGTTTCCACAAATTTAAGGTGCAAGGTAAGGGCCAGAGCGTGAGTTAAGATCAGGGGATAAGAAAAAGTAATTTTCAAATTAAATCCAAAACGGGATTATTAAAATATTTGTAAATGCAATCAAGAGTGCGCGGCCAGCGCGACCAGCAGCGAGGCGCCGATGTGATTCTCGGCGTCAGGAACCTTAGCAGGCTCACCTCTCGTGCAGCTCGCCCTAAATAGCGTCGTCTCGGCGTCCCAGGTCACCTGGACGCTCAAAGATGGCGCTCACGCTTCCCTGCCCCAAACCAAGATGGCGCTGGCAGCCACAACCTCCCGGGAACCCGGACCCGCCGAACAGCGGTGGTGTTTCCACAAATTTAAGGTGCAAGGTAAGGGCCAGAGCGTGAGTTAAGATCAGGGGATAAGAAAAAGTAATTTTCAAATTAAATCCAAAACGGGATTATTAAAATATTTGTAAATGCAATCAAGAGCGCACGGCAAGCGCGACCAGCAGCGAGGCGCCGATGTGATTCTCGGCGTAAGGAACCTTAGCAGGCTCACCTCTCGTGCAGCTCGCCCTAAATAGCGTCGTCTCGGCGTCCCAGGTCACCTGGACGCTCAAAGATGGCGCTCACGCTTCCCTGCCCCAAACCAAGATGGCGCTGGCAGCCACAACCTCCCTGGAACCCGGACCCGCCGAACAGCGGTGGTGTTTCCACAAATTTAAGGTGCAAGGTAAGGGCCAGAGTGTGAGTTAAGATCAGGGGATAAGAAAAAGTAATTTTCAAATTAAATCCAAAACGGGATTATTAAAATATTTGTAAATGCAATCAAGAGCGCGCGGCCAGCGCGACCAGCAGCGAGGCGCCGATGTGATTCTCGGCGTCAGGAACCTTAGCAGGCTCACCTCTCGTGCAGCTCGCCCTAAATAGCGTCGTCTCGGCGTCCCAGGTCACCTGGACGCTCAAAGATGGCGCTCACGCTTCCCTGCCCCAAACCAAGATGGCGCTGGCAGCCACAACCTCCCGGGAACCCGGACCCGCCGAACAGCGGTGGTGTTTCCACAAATTTAAGGTGCAAGGAAAAGGGCCAGAGCGTGAGTTAAGATCAGGGGATAAGAAAAAGTAAGTTTCAAATTAAATCCAAAACGGGATTATTAAAATATTTGTAAATGCAATCAAGAGCGCGCGGCCAGCGCGACCAGCAGCGAGGCGCCGATGTGATTCTCGGCATCAGGAACCTTAGCAGGCTCACCTCTCGTGCAGCTTGCCCTAAATAGCGTCGTCTCGGCGTCCCAGGTCACCTGGATGCTCAAAGATGGCGCTCACGCTTCCCTGCCCCAAACCAAGATGGCGCTGGCATATTTGTTTTGACTTGAACTTTCTTCAATATTTTTTAAATTAAAGCTTATATCAAAGGATTTTGGATTTTACCTTCTCTCCCTTTCTATTTTCAACCAACTCCTTTTGAGAAGAAGTAAGGATTTCTGCATGTCACCTCAATCAAACCCTTTTCAGTGGAATTTTAAAGAACGAATTTGATTGGATTTTCAAAGATCACATTTAATTGGTTCATACTCATTTCCTCATATGAGCATTCTGATTGGTTGTTATAGTTCCTGTAAACATTTTTATTTTTTCACAGGTTTATAGTATTTCTAATCACTTAAGAAAATGCAAAATGTAACAGCTGCACCATTTTTTTTATCTTGTCCTGGTGAACCTCCAATCAGATGGAAAAAATGGAAAGTAGTTTTTGAACGCTATGCTTAAGTTTGTGGGACTAATCTCAGTGCTGAGAGAAAATGCTCTTTATTGCTTCATTATGTAGGATCTGAAGGCCAGGATATATTTGATGATTTGCCCGACCTTCCTCCTTCAGAAGCAAGTGGCTTAAATGAATATGAGATTAGTATAAAGAAATTGGACTTACACTTCTTACCCAAAGTTAGTACTATCCTTGAAAGGTACCAATTCACCAAATGCATGCAAAGTGATGAAGAAACTATTGAATCTTATGTGACTCGTTTAAGAAAACTTGCATCTTCTTGCAAGTTTGGAGCTTTAATTGATGAACGCATTCGTGATCAATTTATGTTAGGTTGTGGAATAGAAAAAGTTTGAGATGAGTTGTGGCTGAAAGATGAGCCTTCACTTGATGGCGTTGTATCTGTTGCCAAGCGTATAGAGCATTCTCTTAAATGTGTGGCTATAATAAAAAAGACTACTGAAAAAGAGAATAAAGTTCAAATAGTAAGGTCTAAAAGTGATAAATATGTTAAGGATCCTGCCAAGCCTGATTCTAAAAAGAGTGGATATGAACTGAAATGTTTTAGATGTGGCAAACCTGGTCATCTAGCCAATGATAAAAAATGTCCTGCCCTCAAACAAACCTGTTCTAAATGCAAGTTGAAAGGTCATGTCACTGCTTTGTGTAAAACAAAAATTAGATCTAAAGTGAAAGAGGTAGAAATTTTTTAGAAAACTTCTTCAGGATCTGATATTGAAGTAGTTCAAACCATTGGCGATGGTGGGGAATTCTCGCGTAAAAGACCTGATCCCATTGATGAAATATCAGTTGAGGGCAAAAAGACCAAAGTATTGTTTGATTCTGGTGCAAAAATCACAATTGTTTCTGACGAGTTTTTCACTAGGAAATTGAAAGGTAAGGTGTCTCTTTTAAAACCCGACATCATTCCTTTAGGATATGATAAGAAACCTATAAAGTTGCATGGTTATTTCATAAGCCTTATAGACTATAAATCTAGACTAGTGTCTGGGAAGATATATGTCTCAAAGAAAGGAGACAGCATTATCAGCTGGATACATCAGGGTGACTTAGGAGTATTTTTAGATCCTAATGCTAGTCCTTGCATACAATTGAGAGATAATATTCTTAGTGTTTTAGATGGGAAAGAAAAATCAATAGAAGGGAAACCATTAGAAGACAAATTTTTATGTGAACTGAAGATGAATTTTCCTAATGTGTTTAGAGAAACTCTAGGATGTCTTAAAGGTTATCAACATAGGATACGAGTAAAAAATGATTCTATTCCAGTGAGTTGTAAAGTCCGGATTGAACCTTTAGCAGTAAAAGAAGATATGAAAAAAGAAATTGAAAAACTAATTGAAAACGGCATAATTGAAGAAATAGAAGGTTGTGAATGGATGGCTCCAGTCGTCGCAGCTCGAAAACCCAATGGTGATTTGCGTTTATGCATTGATCTCAGGCAACTTAACAAGAGTGTAATAGTTGACAGATATCCTCTACCTAATATCGCTGAATTGTTAGTATTGTTAGGAAAAGCCAAAGTTTTTAGTACAATAGATCTTACTTCTGCATATCACCAGATTGAATTAGAAGAGGCTTGCAGAGATTTTACGTCCTTTATTACACCTTTTGGCACGTATAGATTCAAGAGGATGCCATTTGGATTAGTATCTGCTTCCTCTGTGTTTCAACGAGTAATGGAAAAAGTTTTAAAGATATTCCTAACGTTTGTATATATCAGGATGATGTATTAATCTTTGCAGATAATGTATCTGATCATGATGTGACGCTGAATATGGTGTTGGAAAGATTCAGCAAACACAATCTCACTATAAAAGCAAGCAAATGTAAATTCTGATCCGACTCTATAAACTATTTAGGGCATAATATTTCTGGTGAGGGTGTGAAACCAAAATCCGAATTAGTGGACACTATAAACAGAATGGTGGCACCAGAGAATAAAACTGAACTCATGAAACTTTTAGGCATGATTGAATATTATGCAAAATTTATCAAGAATGTTGCCGAATTAACAGTAAACATGAGGTGTTTGTTGAGGAAAGGTGTGGAATTTCATTGGTCTGATCAATGTGATAATGAATTCATCGAAATCAAGCGGAAGCTAAACAGTGCTCCTGCGTTAAAAAGCTTCAACCCTAAGATTAAGTCCATCTTAGTTACAGATGCAAGTGAAAAAGGGTTAGGTGCGGTATTGAAACAAAATGGTCCTGAAGGCATGCAAACCATAATGTTTTTATCTAGAAGTTTGAGAGACGCTGAAACTCGTTATTCTGTCGTAGAGAGGGAGGCTTTGGCTGTATTTTGGGCGGTGAGAAAACTGAAGAAATTTCTTTGGGGTCTTGTTTTTGATGTCCACACTGATCATAAACCCTTAGTGGAAATCTTTAGTAAGAAAGGTTTGGATCTTGTGTCTGGGAGAATATCAAAGTGGGTTATTGGCTTACAAGAATATAGCTTTGGTGTTCAATACATTCCAGGTGTTGATAATGGAATAGCAGATGTTCTTTCACGTCTTGTGTCTAAAAGTAATTTGGGAGATGATGATCATTTGGAGATGGATGATGAATTAGTTTGTTCTATCAATTACGAATTTCTATCAGAGAAGAAATGGTCAGAGGAATTAGGAAAAGATAATACATTGTGTGAGGTTATGTCTTTGATAAAAAATGGTTGGGCTAATAGCAAGGAAGGTTCTTCTTCAACTAAGCCTTTTTGGACGGTACGCAGTGAATTATCTGTTGATAGTGATTTGTTGTTTCGAGGGACAAGGTTGATTCCTCCAACTAGTCTTAGGAAAGATTTGATAGATTTAGTTCATGTTGCTCATTCAGGTTTATCCAAAAGCAAAGAGAGGCTTCGCATGTCTTATTGGTGGCCAGGCATGGATAAAATGGTTGAAAAAATAATTAGAGAATGTATACACTGTAATGTTAGCGACAAGTCTTATAATGCACACACACAACCCATGTTTTTAAGGAAAAGACCTAATGGTCCTTGGCAAGATATAGCTCTGGATTTAGTGGGTCCTATACAACATAAGGATTCTCAGGTATTTATACTGGTGGTCATTGATATGTACTCAAGATGGCCGGAGATTTTTTTTTTGTCAGGTATTGATTCAGGTAAGATTATTCAATGCTTAAATGAGTTATTTTATAAAGAAGGTTTTCCTGCAACCATATTATCAGATAATGGGGTGCAATTTGTTTCCAAGGAGATGGCACACTATTTAACTTCTAAGGGCATTACACATAAAACGTGTTCTCTTTACCACCCTGAGGCCAATGGTATGGTCGAGAGATTCAACAAAGTGATCAAAGATACTATCAGTTTAGCAAAAAATTTATCATCTGACTGGAAAAAATGTGTAATGGAAAAGATAGAAGAATACTGATATACACCCCATGCTACAACTGGAAAGACTCCGTTTTTGTTGTTTCGTGGGAGAATTCATAACACAGAGGTGGAACCTTTTTGGGTTAATAAGTATGAAATGTTGAAGGGTAAAGAATGTGTGTGCAACAAAGATGACGTTGTTAAAAGCGAGATGGATAAAGCTGAACGTAGAAAAGCATATTTTGATGTTAAAAATAGTGTTAAAAAAACTGTTGTCTGTGTTGGTGATATGGTCATGGTTAAACGTCCTGGCATAGTGGGTAGCTCAGAAACAAAGTTTATGAAGCCTATCAAAGTGATCAAAATTTTTAACAATGCTGTGCAAACTCAAGATCATCGTATGTGGAATCTAAAGAGGATCGTCGTTATTAGAAGAAAATTGCAAGGTGGTGAAAGTTTGGATTCCAAGGAAGAGAATTTGATTAATGGTAAAGCAATCAATTCTGGAAATGTTAGATCTTCCAGACGTGTGTCTAGGAAGCCTTCTCATCTTGCTGATTTTGTGTAAAATATGTATATGCATTAATTTCGTGTATAGTATACAACTTATAATTTTGTTTTGGAGGGAAGGAGATGTGTGATAATTAGCACTGCAGCTTTAATAGAATCTTAGGATGTCACTAGTTATGTCACTTATGTTATCATAGAAATGTTCTGATATCAGTCAGTTGATGTCTGCTGGCATTGTAAGTGGATGGGATCTTTATTTCTGGATTAAACTTCACTTGATTCATCTTCCTGCATCTTGGATTTATTTATGGAGATACTTCACCCGCCTCAATTAGTTAATGCATTTTTAAACTTACAGTAAGTCTCTGAAGAAAGCCTCCGGTTTTTTAATTAATTTGGTTTCCTTACTGCTCCTCTGGCTGGCACATAGTCTTGGTACATCAGTCCACCATTTTGTGGCGGTGCAACCTCCTGACCAGGACTGGCCGGTATATTTTTTTAAACAAGACGCCCTACATTTTGAGGTTGCACTCAGGAACAGGCAAACACCACGATTACTCTGCAGTGTTCTTCATTTGGAAAACCGGCGCTGCATCCAGAGTATTGTACATAAGCCCTAAGTGTTTCAGAGTTCATTCTCCTTGTTCACGGGCATATGCAGTTCATTAAGGCTAAGGTGAGAGAAGGTCTCGAGTCGATCTTTATCGCCCTCTGGTGGGTCTCTGTGTAATCCAGCATTCTGGGACTCGTAGTCTCTTTCCTCTTTAGTGAAAACCATTAGTGGGTCCCGCCTCAATTAGTTAATGTATTTTTAAACTTACAGTAAGTCTCTGAAGAAAGCCTCCGGTTTTTTAATTAAGTTGGTTTCCTTTCCAGATGAAAATGAATATTACTGAACTGTGACTGCGTGGAACCCAGTTGGGAATCAATCAAGGAGGCACATTGTACTATACACCCCATAATGCACCACACTTTATGATTTACTTACCTGTTCACCTGAGGGCAACAAAAATAAAATGCAGTTTAAAAGGGGAGTGTTCTTGCTTGCAATGCTGCGCAGTCTCAGAGATGCCTGTTAACAAGAAGATGTAACTTCGAAACGCATACGGCTGTTTGAATTCTACTGAAGGAGGAATGCCGGTTGCCTTTTAATTATCCACTCTTGCGTGCGTTTTCAAGTGCAGGATGCTTTGTTTTGAAATAAAATAAAAAAAATATATATATATATATATTCACTGAAAAAACCATAGGTTTCACACCAGTTATAGTTAGCTGGAAGTTTTACTCGCATAAAACCATTGAAATTCCCACGTTATAGTTAGTTGGACTCACTATAACTTGCGCGTGCAATGCACTGCTGATGACGTCACATATTACATCACTCATGACATGGTCAGTGACATCGCTCATGACATCACTGATGACACCATCCAGTGAATGTGTGTCTTTCTGAAAAATAAATATTAGTGAATAATAATTAAATATTTAAATATATGTATTAGTGTTTCACTTTGTGTATAAGTGGCTGCATGGGTTGGTGAGTAGCTACATGTGTATGTATATGGGTTATTAGATGTTTTTTAATATCAGTATGAGTGTCTATATGGTTTGGTGAGGGTATTACTTAGCACATAGATGCATGAATGACTGACTCTCTGTTTGTATGTGTTTTGAAGACAGCATATGTGCAGGACTGTATGGGTGGATGAGTGTGTATATGTGTGTGTTAGTGAGTGAATGACTGTCTCACTAGTGTCTTTATCAGTAACTACATATGTTTTAATCTAGTATATGTGAATATTGATGTATATAAGTGAGTATATGTGAGAGTGAGGGATTGTAAGAGTTCCTGTTTAAATAAGTATGTTTTTCTATAAGTGATTGCTTAACAGAGTAAATATGTGTATGTTTTCTTAGATTTAAGGTGGTAGTGTGTGTATAGCTGTATATGCAAATAAATGGATGTTCAATAGTTTATTTGCATGTGTGAGTATGTGTGTGAGTAACTTTTGGATGACTGTCGTAGTGTAACAGGATATATAGGTGTATCACTATATATGATGAGTGAGTATATGTATGAGTGACTACATAGAACTGTTGGTGAATGAGTGGATGTGTATATAGATGGTGGAATTACTGAATTGGTTGTTGTAACTTGTATGGGTATCTCAATTTTTTTGAAAATTTTAGTTTCTATTTTTGAAAATGTTTTTCCAAGGTTACATTACAGTGAAAGGAGGTCTGTCACTCTGTCACAAGGATGGTGTCATCAGTGATGTCATGAGTGATGTCACTGACCATGTCATGAGTGATGTAATATGTGACGTCATCAGCAGTGCATTGCACGCGCAAGTTATAGTGAGTCCAACTAACTATAACGTGGGAATTTCAATGGTTTTATGCGAGTAAAACTTCCAGCTAACTATAACTGGTGTGAAACCTATGGTTTTTTCAGTGAATTTAATAGTTTTTTTTAATGCTAATCCCTAACTATAAGTGGTGTGAAACCTATGTTTTTTTCAGTGAATTTCAATGGTTTTTTAATAGCAAATCTTTATAGGTATAAAAAATAATAAATTTTAAAACAAATTTTATATTGTATAATTATGTCAAATAAATTTTTTTTTTAATTATTTTTATCCCCGGGGCGCTCCCGGGGCGCGTACCGGTGAACGCACGGGTAAGCGCAATGTTACGGTGCGCCCCGGGGCGCGTACCGGGGAGCGTCCCGTTAGCGCTATTCTCGTGAACAAAAACAACATCGTGACGTATCGCGTAGACACGTGATGCGTCATATGACGCACAGAGTAAGCGCACCCGGAAGCACGCGAGCACATACGATCGCGCAACGTCCTGATGCGCTTACCCTACGCGCCCGCGGGCGCGCCCCGGAGCGCGACTACGGGCGCGCCCCGGCGCGCGTAGCGTAAGCGCGTCGGGTCATGTGACTTGAAAATAACACTTTCTATTGGTGCAGAACAGTTTTGGTTTCCAAATGAGTAAAGCCCGGGTCATGTGACCTGAAAATAACACTTCTCATTGGTTCAGGACAGTTTGTTTTTTCCAAATGATGAAAGACCCCACCTTTTTTCCTTATTCTGACTTTGTCCTTTGACTGAGGAAGACCTGTTTCAGCAATAGAGAGAATTATTTTGTACTTTCAAATGGCTACTGTAGCTGCAACAGCTGGAGCATCTGCACCACCACCACCACCACCACCACCAAGAGGACCACCACAGCAGTACATTGGTGGTCAGGAAGACGAGGAGGAGGAAGAGGAAGAGGAGGAGGGGAGAACATGGCTGCCTGAAGAAAATACCCCATACAAGCCAAGGCCACACATTGTATGGGAGTTTTTTTCACTCCCAGAGGGCAAGAAAAAAGTTAATGCGGCCAAGGTAACTTGTCGAATCTGTGGCATGGAACTCTCAAGGGGCAATCCAAACAAAAAATATTCCTTTGGTAATAATACCATGATTCGACATATGACCCGCAAGCATCCAAACAACTATTCTCGTGCAGAGCTCAGGGAACTGGCCAGTAACCTCCCCCAGTATTCAAGGACTACCTCCAAAAGAAAGCAACCCACTCCATCGGGACCAGAAACAACGGAGATGATGCCTTATATACAACCACGCTTTGCAGATTTTAGAATCACATGTATTGAATGTGGCAAGCTCATCGCCTATGGTGAAAAGAGCATGAAGCTCATCGTCCTTGCTGGTGACAATCGCAATTGCCCCCAAAAAAAGTAATTTTTTCCATTTTTTGTTTTTTGCTCCTGTTGAGCCATTTACAATTCCCTGTTTTTTGTTTCTCCCCATAAAAAATACAAAAAAATATAAAACTGTTTTGAAAAGCCAAAAAAAGTACAAAATGTTCAAAAAACATTAAAAAAATATAAAACAACAACAAGAAGAAAAAAAACAGTTCTTTTTAGAACTACCTTTCGTTTATAAAAATAAACCTATATTTTTAATAAATCTCTTTCAATTTTTTTTTCTTAGGGTACGCGTACCGGGGCGCGCCCTCAAAAAAAATAGAAAAAAAAAATTAATGAAGGAGTTAGCATGAGGGAAGAACACAAAGAGAGTAATGTTAAGAGAAAGAGAGCTACAGGATGAACACAGAGGGATTGTTTATTACATAGTAAAAAACAGAGAAGGTGTAATAGGGTGAAAGTGAGAAAAGTAAAATGACTAAAGGAGCGAAAGAAGGGAAGAGAGAGGAAGAAAACTAAAGTAGAGATAGTGGGAGAATGTGAGTGGGTGTTGAAAGAAAAAGAAAGGACAGTAAAAAATTGAGAATGAAGGGTAGTGGCGTAACCGGGATAAATTAAGAACGGTGAGGGAGGGTAAGAAAAGACCAGTTAGTACAAGTAAAGAGGGGTGAAAGAGGGTGAAAAATTGAATTAGGATAAGACATGGGGAGTGACAAAGAGAAAGGACAAAGAGAGTAAAGGAAACAGTACCTGAATGGGTTTGAGTGAAACAGCAAAGAAAGATAAGTAATCCAGTGTGTGTGACTTATAGGGAGTCAGTGGGTGTAGGTCGGGGTGTGGGTGTGTAAGGTGTGTCTGTGGGTGTGGCTGTGTGGGGTGTTTTGGTGTGGGTGGAGGTGAGGGTGTATGAAGTATGTGTGAGGAGTGTATGGGTGAGGGGTGTATATGTGTGCGATGTATGTGTGTGTATGGAATGTGTGTGTGTATGTGAAGAGTGTGTGGGGGGGGATTTTTTGTGTGTATGAGGTGTGTGTCTGGTGTGTGTGGGGTGTATGTTAGAGGTGTGTGTATGTGTTGAGAGGGGGATGAGGTGTGTGTGTAGGAGTAAGGTAAGTAATTAAGAAAAACAGAATGAGTGAAGAAGCAAAGGAAGGGAACAGAGGGTAAGTGAAGTAAAGAATGAGATTGAAAGAAGTTGAATATGAGAGGGGAAATAGGGAAATTGGAGTACATATAGGGAATAAGAATAAGTGAGGGAAGCAGAATAAAGACACAGGAGTGAGGTTGGTTGAGAAAATATTAGTGAGCTTAAAACAAAGGGTGATGACAAAATACATTTTTATAGTCATACTTACCATATAATAAATCTAACTTTAAATAAAACATTTTACTACACTTTGTATCTGTGAAAGAGAGAAGAAAAAATAAGTTATAATTAGTAAAATCTGTATTTTAAATTAAAAGATACAAATGAAGAGGTTAAAAATCATAACAGTGTATTTAGAAATAAAGTAAGAGTGAAGGACACAGAAAGGGAAATAAAGTAAGGTAGAAGGATAAAAAGAGAAAAAAAGAAATAGAATGAGAGCAAATTACTAAGAGTAAGGCATATAGATTCACTGACACAGAGGAAGAGAAGAACAGAGAAATGAACTGAAGGTAAGAAAGATACTAAAACAATGTGAGTTGGCAAAACGAAGTCAGGAAACATTAGTAAGTAAAAAGATAATAACAGAGACGGAAACGAGTCTAATTAAGGATGCATTTAGAAGATTGAGAAATAGAAGATAACTGAGAGTAAGTGAAGAACACTCAAAGTGAAGGGATGAAGGGAGAGAGGATAATATACAACGATTGAGGGAAATGGAGTGAGGAAGTTAGTAGACAGACACACTAAGAGAAAAACTGAGTGTGGTGGAGTACGAGTGAGAAAAGGAAATGAGTAAGGGAGCAAAAAAAGGAAAGAGAGGAGAAGACGACTAAAACAGTGGTACTGAGAGAAAATAATTTGGTGATGAAAGTAAAGAGAAGGACATTGAAAGAAAGGAAATGAGGGATAGTAATGGAACCAGAGTAAAAGAAATGGGATGAAGAATGATGAGAGAGGAGCAGTGAAGTTGTTGTAAAAGAAATGATAGAAGGTAGATAAACACAAGTGAACATAACACAAGGAGAGTGAGGCACTGAGGACATAGAGATAGTGAACGAAAAATAGAGAGAAGAGGTCAAAAGAAAGGAGCAAACAAAGATAAGCGAGGGAGAGTGGGTGAGTTATAGTGATAGAGTGCGACAATACTGCTCAGTGAGTAAAGAGGAATTACTAAAAGAGCAAAGGAGGAAAAGACAGAAAAGGGAAGTAAAGCAGAGAGACTGAAAGCTGAAAAGTGGTGCAAGGGAGAGAGGGGATGCAGACAGTTGAAATGAGAATGAGGGGTTGTGAAAGAAGTGGAGTAAACGAATGGGTGTGAAACAGAGTGAGAGAAAGGCAGTGTGAGTGAGTAAAGAGAGCTGAAAGAGAGAGGAAAAAGGAAGGTGAGTGTCAGAGAATGGGAATACAATTTAACTTACACAATCCAAAGTATAGAATAACTTGTACAACATGTTACATAGTTTATTTTTGCTGTTCTCAGAATATATTGAATTTCACTTAAAACAGTGAGTTCAAATTACTCATCATATGACAGCGGGAAAAAAAACCTTAGATACTGACAAATGACAAATGTACACTAATCTTTGATTGACTTACTTTTCCTTTAGGCCAAATAGTATATCATGGAGGTCCTTTTCTCATTGCAAAGTACTCTGCTGTTTACTAAAAAATCCATTTCATCGACTTTCTAGAAGAAAAGCTCCAAGAACATCTGAAATATTTTCATTATTTTCATATACTCCTTTTTTTCAGTCATGACTCTTTACTCATTCCTGTACCTTTCCTTTTGGCCAAATAGTGTCAGATGTATGAGTATATTTTCAAATTAATTCTAAGAAAATCTGAAATTACCGTTTTTCTGACGTTCTGAAAGAAAGGCTCATACAACATTTTCACAATATTTAAGTATTTGTAAAACCATCTCTGACTCACTCATGTTCATCATTTTGTATAATACTGATATCACTTACTATGAGATCCACTTACAGTACCTATATGACAAGTCAATTCTTTATATTACATGGATCACTTTTACTCAGAATATATTTTTAAACAGTAAATAACCTTTATTAACTGCTCCCGTCTTCACAGGCCAATTACCTTTACTGAAATTTTGGTTCTAAAGGTTTGAATTTTTTAAGTCAAAAGGCAAACGTTGTTTGAAAGTCTAATGACTGTCATTACAGTGGGTCCAACCTCTACGACTTTTTAAAACGCATGTGTAATGCCCTGATGTTGTTGAAGGACCGTCATGATAAATAATAGCTACAGTTGCAAAGGTTCTTCCTGAAATTGATAACTGAGAAGCCACAACATTTTTAATAGAAGTTGACAATTTACTTCCATCAGGTCTACATCGTTGGAACATTGAAATCACATATTTACCATAACTTTGTAAGAATAATGTGGACAGCATTGCAGACTTACATTGGGTACACACCATATTGTGATCAGCTGCTTTAACTAGATTATTAAAAGGCACTGATTTGCAGTCTGGTAAAGTCAAATATATAAATATTTCAGTGTCTATTCTAGTACTACTTGATAAACTACAGTTGTCGCAGTCATGCTGCCATTGATAAGAAAGGCTAAAAAGATTTTTTATATCTACACCTTCATCTTCCAAAACATCAAACATATACATTAAAAATTCCTGACAATCCTGCTGAATAATCTGTGAAAATTGATTTTGACCAGAACATATGTCTAGAATATTTCTAATTTCTGAAACACTTTCTATTTTTGCTCTATCACTGCTACATTTCTCAAACACGGAATTCAATAAACAGCAGAATGTTTGATCCCGATTTTCAACAATCTGTTCTTGTAAATTTTGAATAAAAAAACAACATTAGGCACTACATTAGCATAGCAGTTGACACCAGAACTGTTTTCAAACTGAAATCCAACAACATCTTCAACAGAATCCTTTTTCTTTCTGCTTACAATTACAGTTTCATCTACTTTTTGTCTTTTTGCTACTACCTCACTGCAATTATTCTCATTTCTTCTTTTTCGGCCTACCACACGTTTTTCAAACAGAGGATATTGAGGCAAATGTGGAGCATACTCTCTTCTTAACCTATTGTATTCTTTAACACAATCTAGATCAGCACAAATCTTTGTTTCATCATACTCAGTCAAGTACAATCCTGATAAAGTTCTGACTCGTGATAATGCCACATATGCAATACCCTCTTTAAACACAGAAGTTCCGATGTTCACCAGAGCGCTATCTACACTTAAACCTTGAGATTTATGGATTGTCACCGCATATGCCAAACAAACAGGAAACTGTTTTCTGCGATCATATAAGTCTTTCACAAGCAAAAATCTAGCTGAACAACGACAAATTTGTTCTATTTCGTCAATGCCATCAAATTTAATTTTTAAAATTTCAATTCCATCTCTATTTTTGTAGTTCACAAAACCAACAACATGACCCATTGCTCCATTTACCAGACCTCTTTCAACATTTAAATTCCTTCTCAAAATGATACGAAAATTTAAACACACATTCAGAGTCTTTTCAAAACCAACAGTTTTGGATATAGTCTTCTCTAAGGAATCCAATTTTGATTTCAAATTTTCAGACAAAATAATTGTTGCTCCCATATGCTCTATTTTATCTATAGCTTCCAGTTTCACTATCTCTTCATTTTCTAACTTTAACATTTTGTTGTTGAACATGGAACATTCTTTCAGAGTTGGCATCAAACATATGCCAGATTTCTTCTCGTTAATTTTCTTAAAAATATTCTCTGGAAGAATGTTTTCATTTGGGTACAAATTTGAAATTAATCATCCACGTAAAGCTTCTTTCTCATGCTGACTTACTTTTCCGATTCTTACATCTTGTAGAATATTTTTATAATCTTCATCCTTTGCCTGCCGCATATTTTGAAGCAGTTCTGTGTATTTGAAGTTTAACCATATATTAACGTTTCCAATGCTTCCTAGGCACTTCCTGGTATCTTCATGCGTGAGCATTTTGAACACAGGTTGTCCTTTCACTGGAGTCAACTGCAGTAGATCTCCCAAAACAATAATATGTTTTCCTCCAAATAAGACATCATAGTCTGTTCTAAGAATTTCTTACATTCTCAAATGCACAAAAGCAAGCATTATATTTGACACCATGCTTACTTCATCAATGATAAGAAGTTTCATTTTCTTCAGGACTCTCGAAACTTCGGAACACGCATCTCCAGATAGCTTGTGGTATTGCAATTTGTTATCATGCTCCACTGGCAGCATCAGTAAACGATGTAAAGTAATCCCTTTAATATTATGTGCTGCCAGCCCAGTTGGAGCGGTAACAACACAAGATAGCGGTGATTCAGTCCTTTTCTGCAGATAAGTTGCAATTGCTTTAATCAGAAAACTTTTTCCAGTTCCCGCTTCTCCACTCACGTACAGTTGGACAGGTTTAAATGATGTACATGAGCACTCCTTTTTCTCATGAGTGAATCCATGTTCAATCTGTTCTGTGACTTCGTCATATATTTGCTTCTGCTCAAGATTTAGTTGTTTCACCAAATCTTCTAAGTTAACTACGTCATCTTGAGCTTGTTCCATAGCTCTTTCCAACTCATCCATGGCAGTGGCAGCTTCATTTTGGATAATTAGTCCTCCTAGCGGATCCTGACTCAATGAAGCAGAACTCTGACTGTCTTGAGAACTGTCTCTAGCAATCTCTACAGCAATTGTGGCTTCTTGCTCTATTTCTTCGTTCAACATTTGCAGATAATTTGGAAAAACCGGACATTCTATGGTATCCTTGGTTGCATTAAAAGAATCTTCGTAACAGAGAAAATCTCCAAGTAGTTCCTCTTCTGTACGCCATGGCTTAAAGAGTTGCAAAAGAGCTAAATAGTAAAATTCCCTTTTCTCTGGATTTTCGCAACTCATTTTTCGATGATTAATCAAATGGCCTTTTTTTCTGCTTCACTAGACATCCTTCACACCCAATGATAGCATATATTCCATTGTTGATATCTTCTCTGATGGTTCTCTTATAAATATAGTTTTGCAGAACTTCACAGAGACAAGCGTTCTCAAGGTAAGGACTTCTATTTGGATAGTATGTATCCAACATATTTGTCTTCAAAATATCTGTACTTTCTGGTTCTTTCTCCGCCAAATACTCTATTTCTTGTACAGATTTCAAAACTCGGTTTCATGTTGCAGCAAGACCTAGACTCACCCAAATGATGGTTCTAGATTTGGCATAGAGACTTGCTGATGACAATCGATCAGAACATTCATATGCTCCAATTTCTCGATGCGACAACATCTTCAGACTGTAACTGTATAATTTCTTGCTTAGACTCTTTTCATGTGAAATGTCCTCCCACATTTCCTTCAGTTCTGTCTTTTCTTTTTTTGTGATGTAAGACGTCATATATCGAGCCACAGCAATAGAGTTGTCAGCAACAAACTGAATATCCATGTTAGCATTCCACATGGACAAAATCACTGGGTTGTAGTCGTTGATGTACTTGGACTCTTCGTTTCTTTTTAAATTGTATGTATTTTTTGGTGATTTTCCTCGTCACAGTATGTCGCAGAGAAGACATCGAATTATTTACTCTTCCTTTAGAAATCACTGGTCGTGGAAAGCCGAAACAAAATTTTGTGTAGAACTTGTCCTTGTTTCTGAATTTTCGACGACAGTACTTTCCACAACGATGGGATTGAAAGCGTAAAACTTGTTGCCTTAAACTATTTTCTTCGGTTTTCGGAACAGCACATGTTCAATACTCTTCAATGAAGCTCATCACTGTCTCATCCGAATCTGTTCCAAATTTGGGTGCATCTTTAATCCACAACAACATATGTATGTGAGGAGCACCTTTCGCTTGATACTCCTTTCTCCAAAAGAAATCCAAATTCTCTCTAAGGGGAGGATTTTTTTTGGTGGTAATAAAAGACATCATAGCTTCAAATCTATGATTGAAATATCTGCATACATTCACTGGATCCAAAGAACACAGTTCTCCAGGTGTTTTGAATTCTATATTTTGTATATTTGCATTTGCCTCTCGTAGAAATTGAAGTAAGTCGTCCCATGCATACTCGGCACAGCTAAGAGTGAGGAACCATGTAGGAGTTCCTAAGTGTCTTAGCATACATTTCAATTCCCCATGACGACGGTACCAATACTCGTTTGTACCACGCTGACATGCCATGAGATTGATTAAATGAGATTCCAAAATATTATCTTGCAGATTCACTTTCTCCATAAAGTCCCTCGCCGAAACATTTTGCAGATGTGCTCCACTTTTCAGTATATGGTTTACTGCATAAGAAAGCCCAGACAAGTCACTTTCATACAGTAAATGAAGCAAATAGGGAATGCATTGACGAAACCTTGGATCTTCAGCATATAATCTTACAGTTCGATATTCAGATGCAGGAATTTGAAGTGGTCGATCGTCATATCGTCCACCTCGACCTGTTGGAAATAGCTGTGGAAAACAACGAGCTTCCAAACTTTCTTCCCATACACTAATGGGACTTCCTTTTGCTGCTTTCATTTGAAACAATTCAATTGCATTCCCCATTACTTCTTTGGAATGCAAAGGATGAACAGTATAATGTTCATATATTTCTTCACTTCTAGACACATCAACTTTTTCAATTTGGCCGCCTGAACAATCACTGTCTTCATCTGCAGCTGTTTCCTCTGCTGCAACACATACATCTTTGTAATACTCATTGTTTTTGACTAAATACAACGTTGCCTTTTTGACTTTCTTAACATCCACTAAATCTTGCCAGATTTTCTTACTCTTTGTCGGAACCCCATTAACTAGAATAACTAAAGGTTCCTCTTCTATTTGTTCTATACCAATTGTATCAATATTTTTTGGGAAATCTAGAGGCAAATAAACAACTCTTCCCTTTAATCCTCACTGCAAATCTGTAGGAGGCAATTTCCCTATCTTAGGCTCCATGCGAACAATTGCCTGAAAAGGATGGACACATTGAATCAAAATAGACTCATATGTATTTAAATCCATCAATTCACGGGGAATGTCTACCAACTCCAGATTATTATGAACAGCTCTAGCAGGCATTCTGTTTTGATTTAATTTATCATAACAATATTTACAACTTAGAACTCAAATCAAAACAATTCTCCACCCACAAATAAGTTGCAAAATCCTTCCACTCATAATTATTCATCTTTTCACTTTTTACGTATAAATCAACTAATCTAGTTTGATGTTTATAAAGACTTTGTCGACAACAAACACAAGTAAAATTCGGCCTTTCACTTGATTTCACCTTAAACCTGGTAATTTCCTGCTCAAACTTTTCTGTACTTGAAATCTGTACATTGTCTTCCACATTACCTTGAATTGCTGTGTCAATTTCTACACTGTCCTCTTTTTCACCAAAATAACAAATCTCAATTTCTTCACAAATCTTCTTCACATCTAATTCAGTTCCATGCAAAAGAGCACTGTTTAATTGTTTAAGCTTAACTGCTGGACTTTTTGCATAATACAACATTCTCACTAATTTCCTCATTTTGGTATGATACACTGCTAACATCCTAAAATGATGAAAAACACTCTGACAGACTTTTCTAGAAAGACAAGCCAGTGAATGCCCTTGCAAACCTGTGTTTTCTCTCACTCTGCAAGGATCTAAGTCTTGCAACAACTTCACTTTCTGCTTTAGACTTTTCTTACTATATGTACGTAAGAAATTACAAAACAAATCAATTGATTCCTGTCGCACACTACAAATACGACTACACTTCCAAGTGTACACTGGACCCTTAGTACGTCTCCCTAAAACTTCATCAGTTAACACCTCTTCTGGTTCTCTAGGCAAATGTTTCTCTTTTTCAATCGGACAACCGTCTTTCACTTCATACGCTCGACCACTGGTGTCAACTGCATGCACTAAATCATTCTCCTGGAAGTAACTCTCCTCATTAAAAAATGGCTCACAACTTGAACTGTGCATCCATTCTCCTGAAAAAACTTTACAAAAATGAGTCCGATTAATTACTCTTTTCCATCTACTGTTTGATTTGAAAACATCAATTGTCTTGTTAAGTGTCCTAATTCTATTGATTATCAAAATAAATAATTTTTTCTTAACTTCAAAAGCCTGATCAACAATCTTCTCTACACTTTTCTTTTTCTTATAAAAAGCAGCTCTCTGTTTACCTTTCCTAATGTTTTTTAACAAATTTAAAACCACCCTATTGCGAAACATTCGTTTACGAATGTCTCTAAACTGATTCTGCCTTCTATTCCTATACATATTATTCTCTCCTGCTCCAGTTGTAGGAGTCTTTGAGGTTCTCTCCTTCCTTTTCAAATTTACTCTCTCATTCTCTTTTTCTACATGCTGTCCAACATTTTTTTTTGATCTACATATGTTCTGTAAGAAAGACTTAGTTGTCTTACCAGGAGCTTTGTTCCTGTTTTTTGAAGTATTTATTGTGGAAGAGTGCTGTAATTCCGTTGCTGTTTTTGTTTTTTTGCGGTTATCATGTTTTTTTCTCCTTTCCCTTGAGGGCATCTTTCCTTACTCTTGAATTCTTGATTTCAATCTGTGTTAAAGAAAAAATAGCACATTATAGACCACTATTACCAAACAACAAAGCAATGACAAAAAGCAAACGGTCTATTCAGGGTTACAGATCAGGTGAGGATTCTCCAGGGGTGCAGAAGAGGTGAGGCCTATATTGAAGAGTGTAGTGGAAGACAGCTCTGTCCACAGGTACAAAGAAGATGAGACCTGTGTCTAAGAGTGCAGCAGGGGATAGGCTTCATGAAGTCTAGTCCACTGCACTCTTATACACAGGCTTCACCACCTATGCTTCCCAGGAAAGGCCTCTCTCCCACTACAGTCTTGAACATAGGCCTCACCTCCTCTGTCCCTCTGGACATGCCTCACCTCATCTGCAAAATCTACTTCCTAATCTGAAGTAACACAGGTGACATTATTGTGAAAGGATGAAATATATGTATTTAATCATGCAGACATTATTTATTCCTTCTCAAAAACCTAAAACTCATTGATTTGCACCAAAATCGTTTTTTAAATAACATTTTAGACACACACTGCAGGTCATATGTACAAGCATTCAGTGTCCATGAGTACAGTGGAGAGGACTGACCTCCTCTCACCCTTGGACAAGCCTTACCTCATCTCTGTCCTCTGGACAGGCCTAAATGTATTGAGTATAAATGATGGTAACTGGGTGCACATGAGGTGACGCATGTCCAAGGGTGTAAATAAGCTCAGGCCTGTCTAAGGATACAGATTAGTTGAAGTCTATTCAGGGTTGCAGATGAGGTGAGGATTGTCTAGGGGTGCAGGAGAGGTGAGGTCTGTATTGAAGAGTGTAGAGAAAGAGAGGTGTGTCCACGGGTACAAAGAAGGTGAGACCTGTGTTTAAGAGTGCAGTGGGGGATAGGCTTCATGAAGTCTAGTCCACTGCACTCTTAAACACAGGCCTCACAACCTATACTCCCCAGGAAAGGCCTCTCTCCCACTACAGTCTTGAACACAGGCCTCACCTCCTCTGTCCCTCTGGACATGCTTCACCTCATCTGTACAATCTACTTCCTAATCTGAGGTAACACAGGTGACATGATTGTGAAAAGGTCACATTTTTTTATGTAGTCATGCACACACAATTTATTCTTTCTCAAAAATGTAAAAGACATTATTTTGCCCCAGAAATGTTTCAGTAGTGTAATGAAAAGCTTATACATATGACCTTTTCTCTGTTTTTCAAATTTTACTCTGAAAAAATATTGTGAGGCCTAAGCAGGAGTGCAGATGTGATGAAGCCTGTCCAGGGGAGCACAAAAGGTGAGGCTTGTGTCCAAGAGTGCAGTGGACAGGACTAAACTGGAGTAGTGTGCAAAAAAAAGATGAGCCTCATTTATAAAGCCCTGCATCAGTTTTCCACTGCTGATGCGTCACTTTTTGTGACGCATCGGTGGCATAAAACAAGTGCCTTGTTCCGCCATATTTAAAAAGTAACGCATGTAGGTAGATGCGTCACTTTTTAAACCTCTGCACCACATTATACCTCTGTCAGGTGTAATGTACACAGAGGGGTCATTTCTCCACAAAAAGCCTCGTAATAGTGAAGCAGTGAAATCTATGAGATTTCACTGCGTCACTTTTAGGACACTGTTACGTCAAAATCTTGCGCCTGCCTCACAGCAGATATAAGACTGAGGCAAACGCTTTCACATGCAGCTTTCCCCATGTGAAAGGATGCATTGCTGGAGTACAAGAATTCCATTTCAGTATTGAAAACTCACTATTTTACAAAATACATTTCCTCTCTCTTGCAAACAATCCTACCAAGCATTACCAAAATAATAACACAAACTAACAGCAAAGAAGCTTAGTGTGCTTCCTAATCTGAGGTAACACAGGTGACATGATTGTGAAATGTTCACATTTTTTTATATAATCATGCACACACTATTTATTCTTTCTCAAAAATGTAGAAGCCATTGATTTGGCCCAAAATCGATTTTTCAATAACATTTTAGAAACACAGTGCAGGTCCTACTATTTATTCTTTCTCAAAAATGTAAAACTCATTAATTTGCCCCAAAAATATTTTAGTAGTGTAATGAAAAGCTTATACATATGACTTTTTCTCTGTTTTTCAAATGTTATTCTAAAAAAAGATTATGAGGCCTAAGCAGGAGTGCTAATGTGATGAAGCCCGTCCAGGGGAGCACAAAAGGTGAGGCTTGTGTCCAAGAGTGCAGTGGACAGGACTAAACTGGAGTAGTGTGCAAAAAAAAGATAAGCCTCATTTATAAAGCCCTGCGTCAGTTTTGCGCTACTGATGCGTCACTTTTTGTGACGCATTGGCGGCATAAAACATGTGCCTTGTTGCACCATATTTAAAAAGTGACGCATGTAGGTAGATGCGTCAATTTTTAAACCTCTGCGCCACATTATACCTCTGGTCATTTCTCCGCAGAAAGCCTCCTAATAGTGACGCAGTGAAATCTATGAGATTTCACTACGTCACTTTTAGGACACTATTACGTCAAAATCTTGCACCTGCCTCACAGCAGGCGTAAGACTGAGGCAAACGCTTTCACATGGGGCTTTCCCCATGTGAAAGGATGCATTGCTGGAGTTGCGTCATTTTTGTGACACACTCCAGCAATTCGTCACTTTTGCGCTTACAGATACAACAGAAATACTGACTTATCTGTAAGTCCTACAAACATGATGCGTCATACATTAAATATAATACATCATTGGTGTCACAAGGAGTGCACAGTTAAAAGTGACGCATCGCTGTTTTCATAAATAAGGCTCTCAGTGTGCTTCCTAATCTGAGGTAACACAGGTGACATGATTGTGAAAGCTTCAAATTATTTTATTTAATCATGCACACACTTTTTATTCTTTCTTAAAAATGTAAAAGCTATTAATTTGCCCCAAAATCAATTTTTCAATAACATTTTAGAAACACAGTGCAGGTCCTATGTACAATCATTCCATTTCAGTACTGAAAAGTCACTATTTTACAAAATACATTTCCTATCTCTTGCAAACATTCCTACCAAGCATTACCCAAAAAATGAAACAAACCAACAACATAGAAACTCAGTCTGCTTCCCAATCTGAGGTAAAACAGATAACATGCTTGTAAAAGATTCAAATATTTTTATATAATTATGCACACACTATTTATTCCTTCTTAAAAATGTTAAAGCCATGGATTTGCATTAAAATCGTTTTTCAATTACCATTTTAGGAACACAACACAGGTCCTCTGTACAAGCATTCATTTTCACTACTGAAAGACATTAATTTGCCCTAAAATCGTTTTTTATTTAATATTTTATGAACAGAGCACAGATCCTATTTACAAGCATTCATTTTCACTACTAAACCCCATTGTTTTGCACTAAAATCGTTTTTCAATTAACATTTTAGAAACACAGCACAGATCCTATATACAAGCATTCATTTTCACTACTGAAGCCCATTGATTTGCACTAAAATCGTTTTTCAATTACCATTTTAGGAACAGAACACAGGTCCTATGTACAAGCATTCATTTTCACTACTGAAACCCATTGTTTTACCCTAAAATAACATTTTAGATACAGAGTGCAAGTCCTATGTACAACCATTCAACTTCACTACTGAAACATCACTATTTCACAAAATACAAATCCTCTATTTTACAAATATAGAAACCATGCATTTTTAAAAAGCATCACACAAACCAACAGCAAAGAAAATCAATGTGCTTCTTAATCTGAACTCTCTATCTACATGAATCATAACTCACCTTTACAAATGCTTTAGGAGATTCAGAACAGTGTCAGATACACACACCAATATTTCTTTAGCAGAGCACAAGGTATGTTCTCCAGGCACTGCAACCATTAATGACACAGAAAACCTCTAATTCAACACACATATTCCTCATGGTAACCAATCAAAACTCTTCCTTCTCTATTTTCAAATCAACACCCTTCCCCCCCTCAGCCCTTTCTACCTGTTACCATAGCAACTCCCTCCTCACTGAGTTCCCAGGGTTAAAAGTTTATTCTACAATGTTGCAAATGAAATCAGCAAGCATGTTTGACCTCTCAATACACCAGCTTATCCACTGCAATCTTTCTTTAAATTACTTTTTCTTAACCATTCAAATTACTTCTTTCACATAACAGAACCATGCACCCTAACTTTCAGTTTTCAACTATCTGAATCCACCAATCATTGCTTGTGATTCAAGAGCACTGAAACTCCACAGTTTTTTTTTTTGCAAACTCCTACTGTCCCAACTGCTATTTCATTCCTACACTTCATCTGACTGCACCAGAACCTCCTCTCACCATGTACTCTGTCTGGATTATTGGACATAGCTACATTCACTGGGCTCAAAAGTATGCAGCTACCAGAAATTTTCACAACCTTGATTTACCAAATGTGCACATAAAATGGATTGGCCAAAGAGGATTGAGATGTCATCAATTGATACCATTGGTGAAAACGTTTTCCCATCTGCCACACCCTGACCTCATAATTTTGCACTGTGGTGGAAATTACCTAAGCACTTTGACTGGGGTAGGTCTGGAGATGCTTTTAAAGGACACCTTTGGGCAATTGATGACAATTTTTCCACAAACTGCCATGGTATATTCCAATATATGCCAAAGACAGAAATGGAAGTGGTCCAACCAATTTTGTCCACAATTTGAGAAAGCACGGAAACATGTGAATAAATCTGTTTCTGTTTACATGAGAGACTATGAAATGGGTTCAATATACAACAACAACTTGCGTTACAACATGCAAGATATCTACAGAGCAGATGGTGTGCACTTCTCAGATGAGGGGAATAGAATATTCCTCCTGAATTTAAGACTGTGCATTGGTACCTACTTGTAGGTACCTAAATCAGCCACAGAACCCAAAAGCTCTTTTCAGGGCTACCCTACCTCTGATCCCTCCACATGATTATCTTTTTCTAACTTTTTTCACTATTTTTCACCAAAGTACGCTCCCCGGTACGCTTCCCGGTGCGCGTACCGGGCGCTCCCCCCGCAAAAAATTATTATTATTTTTTTCGCCTATATGGGCCTCCTAAGACCCCCTCAGAAAACCTAGAGGGTCAGGGAGTGCCTACCATGCCCCCTTATACCCATTCCCAATGTTGTTTCTCCTCCATTTTCTGTCTCAAATCTACCGAAACACAAAATGGAGGAATCCCGTAGCGCTGCCGGTACGCGTACCGGGGCGCGCACCGGGAAGCGCTCCCAAACATTTTAAACGTTAATTTACATAAAAACCACTGGAGACACTTTCACCAAATATAGAATAGGCCATACTACATACCAGTCCCTACCATTTTCCCAAATTTGGTGGAATTCCATTGAGCCATTTGGCCTGTAGCCCTCTCTAAATATCCTGAGGTGAATTACTTGACAAAAACACATCTTAAGTGTTAGAATTTACAACCAATTAAAATGTTACTTTCATTTTCTACAATTATTTCATGACATTTGATTGGTTATGTACATGAATATATATAAAGAAAGAGAGGGAAACACAGCCATTTTGACTACTACTTCCTAAAGTACATTTCAAAAGGATTTTCACTGAGAACTTAAACTTCTTTTTTAAAGGTAAGATGTTATTTTGAAAAATGAAGTATGTTGTGCACTTTAAGTTACTTTGGAAAACATTTTCTGATAGTTATGCACTATCCCTCTGTAATAGTTATAGATTGAGATAGGCTTCTCTGTTATAGTTATGAATAGAGTTAGGCTTGTCTTGTATAATTATGAATTTACTTAGGCTTTATGATATACACTATACGCTGCCTTTCAGGGATTACCTTGCTGAACGTTGGAACTCCTTTTAGACTGCTGGTCTGAACGGTCCCTGCATCCTGATCCACGAGGACCTTGGACACACGCGGACGCTGCCGGGGCCGGGACTGCGAGACCCAGGTTGCCTAGCGCTTTCAGATCTCAGCGCACCTGGTGTCTCTTCCCGCCCCCAGCTCTCCGCCCTTCACCGCTCTTCACTCTTCACTGATTACTTAAGGCTCGCGGCCCCCGCTTTGCGGGGGCCGCTCGCAGCCTTTCAGGGATTACCTTGCTGAACGTTGGATTTTTTAACTTCTTTTAGACTGCTGGTCTGAACGGTCCCTGCATCCTGATCCACGAGGACCTTGGACACACGCGGACGCTGCCGGGGCCGGGACTGCGAGACCCAGGTTGTCTAGCGCTTTCAGATCTCAGTGCACCTGGTGTCTCTTCCCGCCCCCAACGCTCCTATTTCAACGCAGCGGTGAGCGCGCACGCGGGACGCGCGCGGGACATAGCCCGGGGCTAAGCCCGGGCAAAGGGCGGGCCCTCTGAGGCCCTCCGAGGACCGAAAGGACTGGACTGGCCCGCAACCCCTCATAGGTGCACTGCTTATATCCCGGCTGTTGCTTCTTTTGTGTTGTAACTATTCCAGGGATCTTAATATTTTAAAATTGTGTTTTTGAAATGTACTAGCCTTGTTTGCTAGTATTTAGTATTCCAGGGTTGTTGTTACCTACGCACATATCCACAGCTTCCTCTCCTAGTTGTTTCCGGGTTATTTACTATGTCATCCCGTAAAACCCTGTAGTCAGGCGATGGTTGGAGCAAAGATTAAATCTAAAAAACTCACTAGCACCCTGGATAATTTTATTTTACGTACCAATACCCTAATTGATGAGGGTATCGTCCTTATGGAACGGAGGGTGTCGCAAGATTTAATACGTGCTAAAAGATCGTCCCTGGGTGATATAGCTATGGCATGTACCCCGATTAGAAACCAGAGTAACTTTGATTCATTACAGCCAAGGGTGGCGGTAGTCTCCCTGACACCTACTATGTCTGAGTTCACGTGTACAGATTTACCACTTGTAGTTACACAGTCGTTACCATTAATAGCGCCACCACCTTCAAAAAATAGTGCTGTTACTTCTGCTATAATACATACAGCTAATTTACAACCTGAAGGGTGTCTTGTGGAAGGTACAACTGCCCCCCCTATTGAAACTCCCCCTCGGATGCCCGATGCTATTTCAACTATAGTAACTTCTCCAATTAATCATGACATTTTGCCTAGCCAGGGTGATCCAGTTTGTGTGGGCAACGATGCGGAGGTGGGGGCGTCTATTGTTGGAGTACCAGTTGTGACTGTTAGGGCTGAGCGAGATTCTCACCCCCTACCTATAGCGATACCAGATGTTTCAGTCTCAGACACAAGTTTGGCTAGCATTCTTGACAATAGTAGCTCTAGTGAATGTCTGGATGTTATTGAGGATGAGAATGAACCTTTTTTTAATACTCTGGCGTCACTTATCAAATCCCTATTACAGCCCTTGGAGACTAGGCTCCAGGGAATAGAACAGCACCTTAAGACCATATCTAGGGACTTGGATTCTAAGGGGAAAAAACCTACTCAGGAGACACCAAACAACCTAGGTCCAACTAGTAACTCTCTACCAACTCCCAAGAATAAGACATCACAATCCAATCCATCCCCCAAGAAATGCCCCACTGTGCCATCAGCACCAAAGTCTAGTAAAGCAGTTCCTAAGACAGCTTCTACTGATGTTGCTAAGCCCTCTGAAATATTGGGATCAACGGCTCCTATCACTGTCCCATCCACTGTTCCATCACTTTCCCAGTCGAAACCACCAAAAGCTAGGCGAAATATTAGTTTACCACCGGATGCCAGCCCATTTGTGATAGTATTAACGGGTGTCCCCGAGCTTGCACCGGCCACCTCTGAACCATTTTGGGCTCTTAAAAATAAAATGTGTTATTGGTTGGATAGGAATTTTCCCCCTCCTCCTAATATCAACAAAAATGTGCTTATGTTAGAAAGAGCGCCATGGGTAGGCGATAAAAAGGAGACTGTGTCGTGATCACATTTGAAGACCCACGCTTGGTAGAGTATATTTGCTCAGGGTCCCGGGGTAGAAACGACACAGCAATTACTGTTAAACCCCTGTCTTATTTCTATACGCCTACAGGGAATTTTGATAATAAATGGAGCTGGTTGAGGGCTCCCACCTTCGGCAGTGGTAGGCAGAGACCTGATAACTATGGAGGGCAAAGTTCCACAAACTGGGGAGAGGACACAAATGGTGATTGGCAGGAAGTACGAAGAGGAGCTGGCAGACCTCGTAATGGTGGTAATTGGCTCAGAGAAGGTTGGTTGGGACCCCAGCTTGATTACCCTATACCCTGTTATAACCATTTTAATGGTTTGGAGGGAGTAGATTGACTCCCTATCCAACCACCTGAGCAATCACAGGGTCGGGAGGCAACAATCCCATTTGGGGATTCATTAGATACTACTGTGGAAGAAGTAGCCACCATAGGCCCAATAATTAAAGGCTGTGAAGTGATTGAACCCAATGTGATAGTTGAAAACCCTATGTTGGATGTAGTTAACAACGGATTACATCATGAAGGATTAGGAGCATGGGCATCTGGTGATTCAGCTAGATTTATGGAAACCATGGTACCATCTACCTCTATCAATATATTATCCTGGAACATAGCGGGATTAAAGAAGAATTTGGATAATCCTGAGTGGAATGACTTCATAAACACCTTTGACATATGTATGTTCCAAGAAACCTGGTGCACATCCCGGCAATATAAGAATGGTTATTCTACTTTGTATGTACCAGCAGTTTCGCTGGGGAAGGGGCGCCCTTCAGGTGGTCTACATATCTGGGTAAAAGTGTCTTTAAATTGCACGGTTGTTGTCCACAATTTTGTTTAAAATGATATTCTGCATATTACCCTTAAGAATAAAGTAGGGGGCTATAGTTATGAAATTTTCTGTATTTATGCTAGAGGCCTACCGGGTGGGCGTGCATCCCCGATATTAGATTTACTAGATGTGAGGTTATCGAACCTACCACCCCGATCGAAAATATTGGTTGGGGGGGATTTTAATTGTACTTTCGAACCCCTACATGACGAAGAGGCATCAGGGCTTATTATTGAGGATGGTAGTCAGATTATTCCACCTTTAAAACTTATACCCCTCAAGAAATGGACATCAAGAGCTATCCAGTTGCACGCCCTGGTACTAGATCATAGCTTATGGGCTCTTAACGGCCAGACTAGGTCAGACCGTGAGGGTGCAATGACTTTCAACAGGCTGGGTTGCCCCTCTCGTATTGACTACATCCTTCTTGACATACAATCCTGGCCTGATGTTATTGACATGGAGGTCAGGCAGTCTTCCGATAGTGATCATAACCCACTATGTATGGAACTCCACTGGGTAAGAAGGTGTGATTCCAGTAGGAGAATAGAGCTGATCACTAAAGAGGTTATTCCATCAAATGACAACAGGAAGCAAAATGGAATGTGGTCAAATGTGATGAGGACAAACTCCAAAATATCAAAGAGCTGGTCTTAGAAGGTATAAGTGGCTTGACTGCTTTAGCTCCATCACAGGTTAATCTAGCAGAATTCAGTCTGATGGACTCCTATAATGATTTAATAATCAAAATAGGAGCTCATTTCCATAAGAACCCTAGGGCGAAACCTTGTCGGTCTGGTATCCACACTAAGAGTAAGCCTTGGTATACATCCAACTGTAGATCTAAAAGGAAAGCAATCACCAAAGCAATAAAAGGGAAGGATCCTGTGACCGTCCGGCTGTCCAGGTTGGAATACTCAAATAGTATAAAAATAGCAAAGAGAGACTGGGAGGAAGAACACTGGCAGCAGCTAAAGGTAGCAGCTCGCGATAAAAACTCTGTTATTTTTTGGAAATTAATAAGTGCCTTGGATAGAAGGGGTGCAGGGCCGATTTTAAATCATATTACCGAACAGGAATGGTATTCCCATTTTTTAAAATTATATTGTCAGGACAGCTTGGATTGTCCATTATTATCATCTTTTAAAGCCACTCGAAGTATGTCCTATGGAAATTCAATTGCTAGGGAAGATTTATTCTCCCAGCATGAAGTCCAATGTGCTATTCTCAAATTGCTGCCGGGGAAGGCCCCTGGCCCTGATGGCCTTCCGGGGAATTTGTTAAAGCATGATTCAGAAACATGGGCGGAGTACATAGCATGTCTGTTGAATCTGATACAATATGGTTACCCTGTCCCAGACTCCTGGAAGGGTGCCGAGGTTATAACCATATATAAAAAGGGCGCAAGAGATGATCCTGCCAACTACAGACCAATAAGTCTGATAGATTCCATCCAAAAGGTAGTTGGCAGGGTCATCATAAATTGTACAGAAGCATGGCTCGTGGATAATGGTATCCTGTCCCACTTTCAGGCCGGATTTAGATGTAATGTGGGTGCAATAGATCAGGTATTTCGTTTCTGTGCTGTCTGTTGGAAGTCAGTGTTGATAGCCAAGGGCAGTTTATACCTGGCTTTCATAGATTTAAAGACAGCATTCAATGTCATCCCACGGGCCAAGCTCTGGTCAGTCCTATTTGATATGGGATTTCCCAGTTATTTATTGCAACTTATCATTAAACTCCATGAGGGGAATTATGCCAGGATTCGCGGGGGAATGCAGGGTCAACTGACTGAGAAGATGCCAGTTAATAGGGGTGTGAGACAGGGATGCGTGATGGCCCCAACCCTATTCTCCCTCTTTATAAATGGGGTGGTGGACCATTTGAGGGAGGACCCAACCGACGCCCCTGTCCTTGCAGGAGAGAAAACACCTACCCTCCTCTTTGCCGATGACACTCTCCTCATGTCGAAATCCCCTATGGGGTTGCAGAAACTGCTTGATCGTTTCTGCACCTTTTGTGAAGATAGGGGATTGACAATAAACACCACTAAGACAAAGTTGATGGTATTGACTGGTAAAAAGAAATTGAGGAAGGTTAACCTATTGTTGAATGGCACTCCACTTGAGGTGGTGGATGAATTTGATTACCTTGGAGTAAGACTTAGTAATGATTTGAGATGGTCTTCCCATATTGCTAAAATGGTTTTAAACCTTAAAAGGGTATCAGGAGTAATATTTAAGAATCAGCGGCTATCTACTAGCAGACCCATAGCTCCGACCCTGGTGGTTTATGAAGGTAAAGCGCTTCCAGCGGCAGTTTACGGCTCAGAATTGTGGGGTGCGGAAAATACTAAAGCACTGGTAGTGGCTGAAAATAAATTTATTAGAAATATAGTTTCACTACCGGTTTCAACCCCGATGAAACCATTATTTTTAGATCCGGGCAAAAGATCAATTTCTGACCTGATCCAAATTCGCCCTTTGTTATTTTGGGTCCGGCTTAGAAGGACCCCCGAACTTTTTCATTATGCTAGAGTTCTGGATGAATTGATCATTTTGAATGTAGCTAATAAAATTAAATGGCTCAATAACTTAAAGAGACTGGTGACATCTATAGGTCTGGAGGACAGTTGGACATCCCAAATGCCACCCCCAAAACTAGTTGTTAAAAAACTTTACTGGGATTGGATTGTGGCTAAAGAACTTAGGAGTCCAAATTGGGGCCCCCTTACTAACTCCTTCCTTGACCATAAGCCTCTTAGGAAATTAGAACCATTCATGGACTTTATCCAGGCACCCCGTGACAGATCGCTATTTTTGAAACTTAGATATGGCACATTACCCCTTAATTCATTTAAGGAGGGTTGGAAGGGACGTAGTGGAACAGACTTAAAATGTCCTAGCTGTCCCTGCCCGAAAGAATCGTTAGGCCACTTTCTGTTCGCCTGTGTTGCTTATAAACAACCAAGAGCAAAATGGCTGAAACCTATTTGTAGGGATCTTGGGGTGAGAGACCATAGAATAGGTACGAGAGTCATTTTAACAAATGCCTCTTCAATGTATATAGTTTGCGGGGTGGCAAAATATGTGGCAAATGCTTGGTTCATCAGGTCAAAATTTTTAGTTGATGATTGATGTTTCTTTTTGGTATAGTTGGCACAGTTATTTGTTTAATATCAGCGAAATGCCAAACTGCAATGTTTTTCATGTTGAATTTTGTACTTTTATGATTTTTTTTTCCGAATAAAGTAGTATATATGATGATATACACTATTTTATATTTCTACTTCCAGCCTGATACCATCCACTGCCCAAAGATAACTTCACTGTTAAAAAATCAAAGCTACCTGTCTAAACTTAAACCCAACAGTGCCCTATCTCTAGTGATATATTTATTTTTTATGCAAATTACAGGAAGAAAATGGAAGGAGAGCAGAATATTTCCTTCAAAATTGTTCTGGAGAACAACGGTGAAAAAGTTATTGTAGATAATGAAGACTTAGATTTCATGGATGAATCACAGGACTATGAATTAGTTCAATGTGTAGAAGCAGTAGATTCGCTGATTGAAAATGAGGACATTTCCGACAATGTGTTGTTAGAAGTTCTATTAAATTTGGAAAAAGAATCAGAAAAATAAATATACATTTAATAATCAAAAATTGTTCGAGACATTATTCATTTTTATATTTAATTCATAAACTAGTACCAAATTGATTATAATGTAAATTCAGAGTGTGGGGTGTGTGGGTGTGGGTGGGAGTGTGGGTGTGGGTGGGGGGGGTTTGGGTGTGGGTGGAGGTGTGGGTGTGTGAGGTGTGTGTGAGGGGTGTGTGGGTGTGGGGGGTATGTGTGTAGGATGTGTGTGTATGTGTGGGATGTGTGGGTGTATCTGTGAGGTGTGTGTGTGTGTGGGGGGGAGGTGTGTGTGTGGGATGTGTGGGGTATGTCTTCGAGGTATCTGTGTTTGCGTGTGTGTGTTGGGGGGGTGAGGTGTGTGTGTGAGTGTGGGTGTGTGGGATGAGTGGGTGTGGGTGTGTGTGGGACGTACTTGTAGGTACCTAAAACAGCCACAGAACCCAAAAGCTCTTTTCAGAGCTACCCTACCTCTAATCACTCAAACTGATTTTTTTACACTACTATTTTCACTATTTTTCACCAAAGTACGCTCCCCGGTACGCTCCCCGGTGCGCGTACCGGGCGCCCCCCCCGCGAAAATCGAAAAAAAATAAAAAAAATGTTATCCGCGGGACCCTTTTATGGCCCCCACATCAAACCTAGGGGGTCAGGGGGGTTTACCCTGCCCCCTTTTGGTTATTTCCCTCTTTGTTTTTGCCACCTCTTGTGTCTCGATCCTACCGAGACACAAGATGGCGGCCGCTCCGGACTGTTTAGAATGTTTACAGACAACCGAGAGCCAATCAGCTTTCCATGCGCAAGTCGCGTGGCGCGCCCGGAGCGCTCCCCGGTGCGCAGCTATAGATATATACATTTTTTTAAACCTAAATTACTCAAAATCCTCTGGAGCACATATCTTGAGACATAGCAAAGGCACATCGGGCTACCAGTCCCTACAACTTTGCCAAGTTTGGTGAAAATCCATTCAGCCGTTCGAGCTAAAAGTGAGTCCGACCGCCCTATGGAAATTAACATGGGGAAAACACGTTTTGGTACCCCCCTTTTATCTCGGCCCCCGCTTGACGGATCCCCCCCAAACTTTCAGGGAAGGACCGGAGCGCCGCGAGGCAAAGTTGAGGAAACTTTCAGGCACATTCCTCAACCGGCGCCAAAGTTATTCCCAATAGAATGTTGCGATTTCCCTATGGAAATCAATCCTAACTATAACTACCTACTGGCGAAACGTTATGTCGAGGTGGACCTTCCAAACAACTGAATAAAATTACTGCTCACCTGCACTTGGGTCTTCCTCTCTTCTTCTGCGCCGATGGAATCCGTCACTGGGCTCTGGTGAGAGAAAGCTGAGATCGTAGCTATATATATATATATATATATATATATCTCTCTCCTCGCTCCTCTCGCACCTTCAAACAGCGCACTTAAAAGGCGGGTGCCTTTAGACGCGGTGGTGCAAGCCGCGTATATATCACGCTGCGTTTCACACCAATCCAGGTATAGAAATAGGCACTCACGGGGTTGTCCAGCTAACTATAACATGTGTGAAACCTCTGTTTTTTTCAGTGAATTTGCAAGGTTTTTTAAATGCTAATTCCTGCACCGTGAACTGATTCAAAAAGCCCATTGGAGAGCATACAAAAGGAATAAAATGACGGAGTTTCCTTTTCCGGCAACGTTTTCGTCTCCAGCCTGTGAACAAGGAGATAGGCATCTCAGAAACGCGTAAGGCACTGAATTTATCTGGATGTGGAATGCCGGTATGCCTAATTAATAAATTCAGTTGAATGAACTGTCGCTGAGTGGCGTCTTCATGCACGGACAAATCTAGTTTGAATATTTTACCGGCGGGTCCAAGCCGGGAAGATTGCACCACTCCGAAAATGAGAAGGAGACCGCGGAGGCACAGGACTGTCCATTGCTTCTGAATACGGGGCAACAGTTACTTTGGAAACAATCGGCACAAGCATACTGGAGGCCCACTGAAGGGTCTTAGACCGGGAGAAATCACGGCACGTTGCCGACCCATTGGAGGGCAATAATTGCATAAAGGAAACTACAGGTACCAGCCTGCACCGTGAACTGATTCAAAAAGCCCTTTGGAGGGCATACAAAAGGAATAAAATGACGGAGTTTCCTTTTCCGGCAACGTTTTCGTCTCCAGCCTGTGAACAAGGAGATAGGCATCTCCGAAACGCGTAAGGCATTGAATTTATCTGGATGTGGAATGCCGGTATGCCTAATTAATAAATTCAGTTGAATCAACTGTCGCTGAGTGGCGTCTTCATGCACGGACAAATCTAGTTTGAATATTTTATCGGCGGGTCCAAGCCGGGAAGATTGCACCACTCCGAAAATGAGAAGGAGACCGCGGAGGCACAGGACTGTCCATTGCTTCTGAATACGGGGCAACAGTTACTTTGGAAACAATCGGCACAAGCATACTGGAGGCCCACTGAAGGGTCTTAGACCGGGAGAAATTACGGCACGTTGCCGACCCATTGGAGGGCAATAATTGCATAAAGGAAACTACAGGTACCAGCCTGCACCGTGAACTGATTCAAAAAGCCCATTGGAGGGCATACAAAAGGAATAAAATGACGGAGTTTCCTTTTCCGGCAACGTTTTTGTCTCCAGCCTGTGAACAAGGAGATAGGCATCTCCGAAACGCGTAAGGCATTGAATTTATCTGGATGTGGAATGCCGGTATGCCTAATTAATAAATTCAGTTGAATGAACTGTCGCTGAGTGGCGTCTTCATGCACGGACAAATCTAGTTTGAATATTTTACCGGCGGGTCCAAGCCGGGAAGATTGCACCACTCCGAAAATGAGAAGGAGACCGCGGAGGCACAGGACTGTCCATTGCTTCTGAATACGGGGCAACAGTTACTTTGGAAACAATCGGTACAAGCATACTGGAGGCCCACTGAAGGGTCTTAGACCAGGAGAAATCACGGCACGTTGCCGACCCATTGGAGGGCAATAATTGCATAAAGGAAACTACAGGTACCAGCCTGCACCGTGAACTGATTCAAAAAGCCCATTGGAGGGCATACAAAAGGAATAAAATGACGGAGTTTCCTTTTCCGGCAACGATTTCGTTTCCAGCCTGTGAACAAGGAGATAGGCATCTCCGAAACGCGTAAGGCATTGAATTTATCTGGATGTGGAATGCCGGTATGCCTAATTAATAAATTCAGTTGAATGAACTGTCGCTGAGTGGCGTCTTCATGCACGGACAAATTTAGTTTGAATATATATATATATATATATATATATATATATATATATATATATATATATATATATTCACTGAAAAAACCATAGGTTATAGACCATATATAGTTAGGAATTAGCATTTAAAAAACCTTATTTTACTCACACAAAACCATTGAAATTCCATATATAGTTAGTTGCACTAACTATATATTGCGCACCCGCAATCCACTGCTGATCATGTCACATATTACATCATTCATGACATGGTCAGTGACATCACTGATGACAACATCCAGTGATTATGTGTTTCTGTAAAGTTTAAATATGTTTTACATATTGAAGAATGAGTGGATGTATAAGTGTCTGAATGAAGGTTTTAGTAGGTGCGTGATTGACTGTATGAGTGAGTGATTAAATGCGTCTTACTGAATGCACGGGTTAGTGACTAAACTGTCTAAAAGTGTGCATCAGTATGTCTGTTGTTGTGCAAGCTGCTGCACGTGTTGATCAGTAGCTATATAAGTAGCTATATGGGTTATTGATTGGTTGCACAAGTATTTGTATGGGAGACTGAGTGTGTGTATGGCTGGCTGGGAGGTGTGTGACTCTGTGCAGATCAATGTGTACTTGTATCAGTGATTCTATAAGAGAGTAACTATGTGTTAGTATATGTTTCAAAAATGTAAGGTGTTCTGTGTTTAACTGTATAGATGAGAAAATGGAAGTGTGATTGATTCTTTTCAGGACTGACTAGGTGTGTGAGTAACTCCATGGATGAGTGGCAGAGTGTGAGTGTCTGTATAGGTGTATGAGTGCATATGATAGTGTTGTAAAGATGAGTGATTGTATGTATGAATGATTGTATGAGTGAATGTGTGTGTAGACATAGGAATCAGTGAGTGCGTATGTAGTAACTAGTATTGGTGTGTCAATGGTTTCAAAAATGATACTCTCTATTTAACACTGGGTGTAACGGAGGTTATATTAGAGTGTGAGGAGATGCATTGTATTATCACATGAATGATATCATCAGTGATGTGATCATTGATGTCAAGTGAGATGTCATCAGTGATGTCATTTGAGATGTCATCAGTGATGTCATCAGTGATGTCACTGACCATGTCATGAATGATGTAATATGTGACATGATCAGCAGTGGATTGCGGGTGCGCGATATATAGTTAGTGCAACTAACTATATATGGAATTTCAATGGTTTTGTGTGAGTAAAATAAGGTTTTTTAAATGCTAATTCCTAACTATATATGGTCTATAACCTATGGTTTTTTTCAGTGAATTTTCAAGGTTTTGTAAATGCTAATTCCTAACTATATATGGTCTATAACCTATGGTTTTGACCTTCTCTCACCATGTTTTCTGTCTGGATTGTTGGTCATAGTTATATTCACTGGGCTCAAAGGTACGTTGAAAGCAGGAATTTACCTAACCTCAATTTACAAGATGTGGAAATTAAGTGGTTTGGCCACAGAGGATTAAAATGTCACCAATTGATACCATTGGTGAAAACCTTTATGCATTTGCCAAAACCTGACCTGTTAATTGTGCACTGTGGAGGTAATGACTTGGGCACTTTGACTGGTGTAGGTCTGGAAATGCTTTTAAAGGACACCTTTGAGCAATTAATGGCACTTTTTCCTCAGACTGCCTTGGTATATTCAAATATATGCCAAAGACAGAAATGGAGGTGGTCAAACCAATTTTGTCCACAAATTGAGAAGTCGAGGAAGCATGTAAACAAATCTGTTTCAGCTTACATGAGAGACCATGGAATGGGCTCCCTGTACAACAATAACTTGCGTTACTACATGCAAGATATCTACAGAGGAGATGGAGTTCACTTCTCAGATGAGGGCAACAGAGTTTTCACTCTGAATTTAAGAATGTGCATTGGTACCTACTTATAAGTACCTAAATGTACCATAAACCCAAAAGCTCTTCTCAGAGCTACCCTACATCTAATCACTCACAATTATTATTTTACTCTAACTTTTTTCACTAATTTTCAACAAAGTACGCTCCCTGGGGCGCTACCCGGTACGCGTACCGGGAGCTAACCTCGCGAAATTTTTTTTAAAAAATGTTTTTTTTTCGCACATATAAACCTCCTCAGCCACCCTCAGAAAACCTAGGGGGTCAAGATAACTCTACCGTGCCCCCTTCTACCCATTCCGAACATTAATTGCCCTCCATCTTGTATCTTAATTCGACCGAAACACAAAATGGTGGACTCCCGGAACGCTTAAGGTCCGCGAACCGAGGCGCTCAACGGTTCGCGTACCTGGTCACTCCCTGGGAAGATAAAGGAAATAAAAAATAATCAAAAAATCCAACAATCAATTAACATACAGCATTTGAAAAGACTATCATTCATTTTTCATTGTAGTACGCTCCCCAGAACGCTTCCCGGTTCGCGGACCGGGCGCTAACCACGAAAAAAAACAAAAAAAAATTATTTTTTTTTTGCCCCGCGGGGCCCCTTTAAAACCTCCACATTAAACCTAGGGGGTCAGCGAGGATCTACTATGCCCCCTTATAGTTATTTCCCCCTTTGTTTTGGCCTCCTCTTGTCTCTCGATCCTACCAAGAGACAAGATGGCGGCCGCTCCGGACTGTTTAGAATGTTGACAGACACCGGAGAGCCAATCAGCTTCGCTACGCGAAGTTCCGATACGCGTAAGGTACGCGAACCGGGGCGCTGCCTGGTCCGCGCTTACAGATATATATCTTTTTTTGAACGTTAATTTCTCAAAATCCACTGCAGCACATATAATGAGACCTACAAAAGGCACATCGGGCTACCAGTCCCTACAATTTTGCCAAGTTTCGTGCAAATCCATTCAGCCATTCGGGCTAAAAGTGAGGCTAACCGCCCTATGGAAAACTCAATGTTAAAAACACGTTTTGGGACCCCCCTTTTTTCTCGGCCCCCCCTTGACAAACCCCCCCCAAATTTTCAGGGGCTCCTCAGAAACAAAATGTTCCATTTTCCAGAAAATTTCAGCCAATTCCGTCCACAAACGCAAAAGTTATTAGACATAGAATTTTCAAAAATCCCATAGGGAAAAAATCCTAACTATATATACCTACTGGCGACCGCCAGTAGGTAATATATATATATATATATATATATATATATATATATATATATATATATATATATATATATATATATATATATATATATATATATGCACAGGAAAACTAAACAGGCACTTCGCTTACAAAGAAGTACAAAGTTTGCATGTCTGCAGCCTTTCTTATTTTTCACCTTATTCATCTTCTGCTCAATCAACACATCATCCACACATACACACACCTACTTGCTCCCTTTCTTGGCTGGGGTTATCAATCATTCTTCTTTAATTCAAATTCAAAGTACAGGCCCTTTATCAACGCTTTTTATTATAACAACTACCCCGGCCGAAGGCACTATGAAATTTGTACACTTGCTCCCTTTCTTGGCTGCACTTCTCAATTATTCTTCAATTTCATATTTTGATTCAAACTCAAGGCCCTTTATTGAGCCTTTTTGTTGTAACTACTGTTGCAGTGATTCTGCTCCTACACACAACTGTGCATAAAGACTTACGACCTCAGTGAATTACGGTGTTCCAAGCCCCACCTTAGTACCCAAACCACCTAACAGACTAGCAATCAGTGACTCATTGGTTCTTCCTCCTATAGCAAAAACACCAATTATTAGTCAACCCACAACATGCGAGTTAGGTTACCTCAGGTAAGGTAGATAACAAGAGCACTCTTTCGTTACATTCTTACACCAGTACAAGCAACTTTGAAATGTTTATTTCTAACACCGAAATCTCATGCCCAGTACCTTACATAATACAAGCAAACATATTATCAGAAACAAAGTTGTCAGCATTGTTATTATTCCATAAAATACAAAGGGAGAAGCATCCTATAATGCAAAAGGGAAACAGATTTAAAATATACCTAAATTTCACCCTCCCTACTTAGCAGGTTAGTTTATAACTACAGAAGATCTCATACGACTTCATAGGCAGACCCATACCTCTGTTACTCAGCAGTAGTGGATCACATTGAGTTCTGCACAAACTGTCAAGATACGAATGTTCTCAAACTGTGTGTAATAATGCCTGCACACTTCATTACTAAACGCGCAAGTATAAGAGATGCCACAGCTGCATATCTCTTATGACTCGAACGTGCAAACATCATTCCGAATAACACACACAGTATCCAACATAACCTTGATGTTTCATGCTCTCACTATACACACTAAAGTAGCGAGGCAGTCTACAAATGTAGTATATCAAATTATTCTCATATGAAGCAAAATACTCACCCTTCTCTAAACAATATTGCAAGTGCTTGTTGTGTGCAAAGCAGAGCAGGAAAACAAAAATGGCGTTGAAGCTTCTAATAAACCCATGCTAACTTAACACGGTGTGAGTGCAAGGCTCAGCCCACGACACATTTCCTTGACCAAAGCACATAATATAAACGTGGGCAACTTACGAACGCAGAGTGCAAGCCTAAAAAGCAGAGTCAATTTTGCAAAATAAATTATTCGATCTTTGATAAAAGCATTAACTAAATAATAAAGAATAGGTAGAAAAATCAAACAGTCTTATTCCAGCAGCATATAAGCAAAGTATGTAGCAACAGCCTCCAACAGGAAGTCATTGTTCTCATCTGAATACATTTCAGCCATCCACTTCAATAGTGAGAATGAACATACATGTTCCTCAACGACCGGCGCCTCTATCACCATCGGAGGAAAACTCGGTTCATCTTCAATGTAACTGCATGCCAAGAAGTCATGCGCCGCTGAAAAAACATTCCAACGTCCCATTATTCCATGTATCGCTGCTAAGGCCATAATCCCACCACCAGAACAGAGCAAGTCATCAACCACTAAGGGGCTCATCAGCTGGTCATAATCCGTGTTGGGAGACACCGTACTGCAGAGACACAAATCCAGGGCCCAGTCGGAATCGCAGCTCAGGCAATGGAAGACAGGCTGAACGCATGTGAAAAAGGAGAATCGAAATGATAATCCATAAACTGAACTCAACGTTGCAAGAGGCACCGCTCCATAGTAACTAAGCATTCGGTTGCGGACCAGCAACAACCGAGAAATATTGTCGTCTGCTGTAAGATGTGCATCCATATTTAAGTAAACAAATTAATACAAGCACACCGGCAACTAATGTGAGCATTAAGGACAATTCACCAAAGATGCTGCAAAAAATCGAATGAAAAAACACAGACAAAATACCAAATATAGTTTCTACAGAAGTCACAAGGCCAATGCTTATAACTTTAAAAAAGTAAGCTAACCCCCTACTCGAGGACGCATTAAAGATTGTATAAATTAACTCCCTAAAATTCAGTGGCACATCTGTATTTAATAAAGCATACACTTCTGTGCGGGTGTTTGCTACATGAATGACAAATGTTTCTCTAGCAGATGTAAGAGTGACCTCTTTTTGAGACAATAGCGCTCTTATACGGCTCATTTGGTTGACTCTTCTTTCAAGGTCGGAATCGACGGCCAGATGGAAACATCCAGCTTCCCATACAGAGGAGTAAACACAACTTTTCTATAGCAAACCACTCGCTCAGTTACCGTAATCATGTAAGCGATGCCTGCTAACATCGCACAATAAGCCACAAAGCTGAATCAGATCTCCAATAAGTGACCACTTCTAACTATTCTCATAGCGCGCCCTGTGCTCTGATTTGACAGTGAGAGAGTGATCGCACCATAGTTTCTACTGCTAATCATTCTCAGCATACGCTACGAATACGATAAAACGGCTATAATTTTAACACCGGTCCTTGATAATATGCCCCAAATTTCGTATTGCGCCCTGCATCGCAAAATGCGATGCAGGGCACGGAACGAAGGGGCATATTCTCAACAACATAAGGTGATACATTATCGCCGCTTTTATTGGCAGGAAACTGCAGATAAAGCAGCGATAATGGGCTTGATAATAGGCCCTTGTAAATTCTCATAGCAGCCCAGGTTCTGGTGTTAACCTGGGCTGCTATGGGAATTCACAAGGGCATATTATCAAGGCCATTATCGCCGCTTTATCGGCGGTTTCCTGCCGATAAAACCGGTGATAATGTATCGCCTTATGTTGTTGATAATATGGCCCGAAATTTGTTTTATTAATTTAATTGTTTACTTACCTACAATCATCCAGATTCTGTTGTTTATCACCCCCCACCCTGCCCCTCCCCGCCCTGCCTGTCCCACCGTAACTCTCTCCACGGGCCGCGTCTGGGCTTGATAATACGCCCTTGTTAATTCCCATAGAAGCCCATGTTAACACCAGAACATGGGCTTCTATGGGAATTAACAAGGGCGTATTATCAAGACCATTTTCAACGTTTTATCTGCAGTTTCCTGCCCATAAAACATTGATAATTTTAACACTGGTCCTTGATAATATGCCCATCAGTGCCATATTATCAGTAAAGGGCGATACATTATCGCCGCTTTTATAGGCAGGAAACTGCCGCTAAAGCGGCCATAATGGGCCCCGGGGCGCGTACCGAGGCGCGAAACGCGAGGCGCGAAACGCAGCTCCCCGGAAGCGATCCGCGGCGCGAAAGCGCGACGTATCGCGTTGCCGCGAAATGCGTCTTGTGACGTATCGCGTTAGCGCACCCGGAAGTGTCCCGGGGCGCGGACCGGGGCGCGAAGCTTAGCGACCCGGAAGCTAACCGGGGAGCGTTCCGCAGCGCGTAACATGAGCGTGAGAGGTCATGTGACTTGTTAATAAAACTTTTCATTGGTTCATTTCACTTTTAGTTTCATAATTATGGAAGGCTAGGTCAGGTGACCTAAAAATAACACTTTTCATTGGTTGAGAAGTATTGTTTTTTCCAAATGATGAAAACCCCTCCTTCTTTCCTCACTCTGACTTTCATCATTGTGAGAGGAAGACCTATTTTGCTTGTTGGAAGACCTATTTTGCTTGTGTGAAAATGGCTTCATTGGTTGCTTCAGCTGGTGGACCCCCACCACCACCTCCACCTCCTCATGGGAAGAGAGGACCACCTCCCCAGGTGATTACCAACACTGAGGAGGAAGATGAAGAAATGGATGAGGAGGGAGAAGAACCACAATTCCTGGAAGAGTTGCCCCGGGTTTCCAGAAAGAAAGCCAGTTTCATCTGGCAGTTTTTTTCGATGCCTCGTGGACAAAAAAAAGTCAACGCGAGGTATGTCACCTGCCTCATATGCAAGGAACAATTGTCCAGAGGGACGGACAAAAAATACAGTTATGGTAATCACACCATGCATAGGCACATGACGAGGAAACATCCCCTAAATTACAGCCGGGCGGAATTAAGGGATATGCTGGACAATCCTAGACCAACTCCTGTGGCCAGACCAACAATACCGGTTTCTTTAACACCAGAGGAGGCACGGGAAACTGTGCCAAATATCCAACAAAATTTTGGGCATATGATACATTTATGTATGCACTGTCGTGCATTATTAGCTTGTGGCACCATGAGCATCAATGCACTCAACCTTGCATATGAACACCATGATTGCCCTAACCGCCCCCAGTAATTTTTTTTTGCTCCTGTTGAGCCCTTTTCAACGCCTGTTTTTTGTTGTTTCCCCCCCCCCAAAAAAACCAAAAAAAATATAAAATCGTTCAAAAAATACAAAAAAAACAAAAAATGTTCAAAAAATACAAAAAAAATATAAAACAACAAAAATATTAAAAAAAAGTTCTTTTCAGAACTACCTTCCCTTTCAAAAAAAATTGCTACAATGTTTAGCACTCTGGCAAGCTCTATTTCTTTTGGTTCGCTCCCGGGTTAGCTTCCCGGTACGCGGACCGGGAGCTAACCAAAAAAATTTTTTTTTTTTTAAAAAGTGTAAGTATAAGGAAAGTAAACAGAGAGTGATGTTAAAAGAAAGACAGCTATAGGGAGTAAAGAAGAGATACTGTTTAATAGATCTATTTACCGAAGAAAAGACAGAAGAGGGTATAATTGTGAAAAACAAAATAGATAACGAAGTGAAAGAAAAACAAGCATTGGCATAGCCAATAGGTCTCGCCTTTGGGACCTTCTAAGTATTTAGTTATGCAGCATAATATCCTTGGTGCAGCAACATCAACTGTTGCATGGCTAAACACGTATAAGGTCCCAAAGGCGAGACCTATTGTCTATGCCAATGCTTGTTTCTTAAGTAGTATTGCAATACGTCTGACTCTTCCATGTGAAAAGATCTTATCTTGTGCTCTAAAGATTGCTAAAGTCTCGACAGAGAACAGGCTAGGCTGTAAGTAGGGTAAATTGCGCTTGGTGATCTGTTTGAGGGAGCGTCTGCTTTGCCTGGTGTCTTTGGAGAGCAATTTTGATTGGTATACTGGACAATGTTAGTTTTATTGGTCCAGTAGACAATTAAACTGCTGCATGACCACACTGTGTGATCCTGGGCACACTTTACAAATCCTACCTACCATCCAGCGGCTGAAGTGCAAATTGTAAAACCTGATAGCTGGGCACAATTACAGTGTCATTGCAGGCACACCCTGTGTGATCTTGGACATTTATCACATCTCAAAGTACTTTTAAATGCTTGAGCTTGGGATAAACCCTAGAAAAATACTCTCATGCATTTGACCTACCCAGGTGTTTGCTGCTACGTGCTTGATAAGAAATAAGGCAACACACAATTGCAACTTCTGTGCCCCTTCCAAATAAACACTAGAAATCAGAGTTGTAATTAGTCTCTAGAATGAGTAAGATGCCCTCCAGCCTCCACTTGAAAGCAGGGGTGTATAGTTTGAGGGGAGTGAGGGGGGGGGGCGAGGGAGGCATGCAATACTTTAACGCAGGTAAAAGTGTCCAAAGTCACACCATCTGCCCACTAAAGAGCGGCTCGCAGTGGCCGGCTGGCCCGGCTGATTAGGGGAGCTGTTGGTGCCGAGCCTGGTGGGACAGGTCCCAGCTGTGCTCTGCCGGGCTGCAGGCAGCTCAGTTATTAGGCAGCTGGTGGCGTGGGGACCACTGCTATTCCGTCTGTAATGTGCCCGAGCCTCCCGGCAGGCGGGGGGATCACAAGAGCGACCGCTCCCACCCTCGGAGGCTAATTAATTGGCAGAACAAGAGCGCATTAAGGCGGATATAGGAGGGAGCCCTGTGCTGGCACCTTCTGAGTGTATGAGCTAAAGGCAGGTGGTTGTGTGTTTCAAATGCCTCTCAGACTACAAAACGCAGCGAATGCTACGTCCAAATCTGAAATTAGGAGTGCTCGTGTGCACGTGCCTAGGTATGTCTATCTAAGTGTGTGTGCTTCATAGTAATAGTCTATGTGTCACTGCATCTTAGACTGTGTGCCACTTTAAGCATGTAACAGTGTGAGGGTATGCACTACTGCGCTTGTGAGTCACGCTGTTTGCGAGTGGGTTTGTACCTGACAATTACTGACCTTGCAGTTGTGTGTGACTCACTCTGTGTCTGTGCCACTTTATGCGTGTGCATTTAACCTTGAGTGCCTGTGTATGTGGAGCGTGATGTACTGCGTGTGTGTGCGCGTGTGTGTACAGCGAGTTACTGTATGTGGCCTACTGTGAGTGTGCGTGTGTGAGCCACTGTGTTTGTGTGCGTGTCCCACGCTGTGCTGTGTATCTATCTATGTTTGTTAGTGTGTGTGTGCTGCTGTGTAGGTACCACTGTATGTGTAAGCGGGTGCTGGAGTGTATAGACAAACACACGTGAATCCTCAGTTTGTATGCAATGTACGTCACACGTAATTTACGGTCCTGTTCCGCTTTATTTTATTTTGATTGCAGTATAAAAAATGCTTGTTTATATTAGACTGGGGAATACAAACAGGAATCTAGTCTTCAAAGGGAGAGCTGCATGCCAATGTAGAACAAGCACCGGCCAGCTTATAACCCTACTCTGCGATGTTCTTGACTCCCATGCCATTGTTCACCATTTGAGTGAAGTCATGACCCCGCCTACCGAGCGGGGTAAGAAATGCTGTTCACAAGTGTGGTTGTAGCTGTCTGGGCACTTAAATATGTTGCAGCTGTCACGTTACTTAAAAACATTGTGAGAGCCTAAGTAAAACTAGAGTGAATTATCGCATGGCATTTTATGTACAGCCCTAATGCTGCTGCGGCAGAATGGCACCATGTCCTGGAAATACAATAACAGAGACCAAAGCGTCTGTAAATGTCCATGAATCGGGCACCACGCTGAGCCAGGGAAACACTCGAACAATAACAAGGAGAAACACGAGAGATGGCCTGCGGCCGTCAAAGTGAAAGTACGGCCGGCGGAGGAGAAATGCGACACGGCGGGCAGGGGAGGGGGCGGAGCGGGGAGAGCGGCATGAGGGTGTGAAGCAGCAGGGGCCTGAGACGAGGCCGCCTTGCCTTTGATGTGGTAATGCGAGGCAAGCGGCTGGTGGCATTGTGCACGCGCTTTCACGTGCACTGGAAGAAATCGCCTGGGAATCGCCTGATCTCGGTAAGCTCTGTTTAAGCTGCAATAGATCGAGCTCCCGATCTCAATGCGCACATGCGCATTGAGATAGGTCGCTCGACCTAAAAAAGAGAGTATAACATTAACAAAGAAGAGTTTCTTGGAGAATGTGAGTGAATGTTCAAAATAAGATTAAAACATGGGGAATAACAGAGAGAAAAAATAGAAAACAGAAAACAAAAAATAACAGAAAAAGATTAATTGAAACAGCAAAGAAATGTAAGTAACATAGAGCCATATCATCAACATAGGCAATAAAAGTTTTGCAGCTTTTATTGGCAGAAATGTGTCGCTAAAGCTGCTTTTGCGGCAGAAAACTGCCACTAAAACTACTTTTGCACCAGTTTTCTGCCAATAAAAACAGCAATAATTTTATTGGCTGTGTTCATAATATGCCCCTTAGTGTGCTTCAACTACACAGAGAAAGCATTATGAACAAATAGTGATACAGTGATCAGTCAAAGACACTAAGAGTAATAGAGACGGAGTGAGTGAACAAGAGTGAGGAACTATGAGAAGAGAGGGACTGAGAAAAAGAGTGGAAGGAGTTGAGTAAGTAGGTAATAGAGAAAGGAATGAGGGAAGTAGCAAAGGCAGGAAACTGAGGATTAAAGAAATGAAGCAGTGGAACTAATAGTAGTTCAATGTGATAGAAATGTAACGAAAAGAGTACAAAATATTTACCTTATAATTGTCGTTAAATTACTCACTTTTTGTTTTTATACTTTCAATCTGTGAAAGAGAGAACAAACATTTGAAAAATATTAAAACATGTATTTAAAAATTACAAAAGACAAGGGCAAAGATTGAAGGACAAACAGTTTTTCAACAACTTTGACACTTACAGAAGCTTCTGCTTCTCCAGGCCCCCTACACAGTCCTAAAGATATACATTTTAAACTAACAGTATCTTGATGCAGATGAAGTGAGGCCTATCTTAAAACATGGTGCATATTTTGCATTGCTGTTGTTTCAGAAAAGTGTCGCAAGACACTAAAATTTTAAATAATTGCTTCAGGATGCCAATAAGATGTCTACTATCCAGAGTTTTGTTTCAGGTGAGGCCTACTCAGGGTTGCAGATGAAATTTCGATTTGTTGAAGAGAATAGAGGACATAATACATGTGAAGGTCTACCAATGAAGTGAGTCATGTCCACTGCACTCTTCAACAAAGTCCAAACCTCCTATGTTTCCCTGGACAGACCTAAACTTGATCTGCACAATGTGATTCGTAATGATAGGAAACACAGGTGATGTAATTGAAATACATGCAATTTATTTTGCTCATTTCACAATCACATCACTTGTGTTTCCTTTGCTTAGGTATCTCATTGTGCAGATGTAGTCTAGCATATGAAAGAATACGCAGAAGTGCAGCACTGCATGCAACAACTTTGACACTTACAGAAGCCTCACCTTCTCCATGCCTCCTACACAGTTCTACATATACATCATAACTGCAAACAGTACAGAATTAATTATACATGTTAAATGGTTTATTTTTGCTGTTCTCAGAATGTATCAAAATTCACTAAAAACAGTGACTTGAAGGTATTCATCATGTAACAGCGGGGAAAAAAAAACACAATCAAAATGATTGTGTTTAAAAAACCCATACAACATCAGAAATCAAAATTCAGAACTCCTTAAAGTTAACTTACTTTCCATGACGTCCAAGGATGTCCTATGAACAGCTTACACTCTTTTGTGCTGTTATTACTTTCAGCCCGCCACTTTCTGAAAGAAAATCTCCATCGTTTTTAAAAACACGTTACATGCAATAAATGACTTCTTGCTCTCTACCACAATTTTCCACAAGGCCAAATCTGGTCAGAGCCATTTATAACTCTTGGATTTCTTGTAAGCCAATCCCGTCATTTGGCATTTCCGCAACTTTCAGAATTAAAATGTTGAAGATCATTTTCACAATCCTGGAATAGTAATATCTTCCCCTTCTTGCTCAGTCATGTTCTACTTTTCCTATGACACTGATACAAGCAGACTTACACTACCTCTATGACTACTACAATTATTTAATTCTCTACATCACTTTTAATCACAAAGCAATGTAAAACAGTAGACAGCATTGCAGACTTACATTCCCTCTACTCCATGTTTTGATTGGCTGCTTCAATTAGTTTATAAAAAGAAACAGTTTTTCTGAACTCATTCAAAGTGCACGTATTTCTCCATAATGTCCAGTCCTATGGTTAGAAGTTATGTCTCTGAACTACACTTATCCTCAAGGCCAAATTGTGTAGGAGCCATTAGAACTTCTTGAAATTCCACAGAGCACATCCCGAGATTATTTCCCTAAAATTTTGGTTTTAAAAACACCAGGTAAGAGTTTTTAAGGTCATACGGCAATTTTTTTTTGAAAATTAAAACAGAATCATTGCAGAATGACCAGCCATTTCTAGACTTTAAATAAGCTGTGTAATGTCCTGATGTTATTGAAGGGCCGTCATGATATATAATTGCTGCAGTTACAAAAGTCCTTCCTGATATTGACAACTGCGAAGCTACAAAATTTTTAATTAAAGTTGTCAATTTTGTTCCATCAGGCCTACATCGTTGGAACATTAAAATGACATACTGGCCATATGTTCGTATAAATAATGTGGACATCATTTCAGATTTACATTGGCTACACTCCATGTTGTGATCAGCTGCTTTTACTAGCTTATTAAAGGAGACTGATTTACTGTCTGGCAAAGTTAAATATATAAATCTTTCTGAGTCTACACTAGTAGTACTTGATACCATACAGTTCTCGCAGTCATGCTGCCATTGATAAGAAAGCCCAAACAGCTGATCTACATATACACCTTCAGCATATAATACATCAAGCATATACATTAAAAACTCCTGACAATCTTGCTGAATATTTTGAGAGAATTGTGTTTGGCCTGAACATCTGTCTAACAGATTTCGAATTTCAGACACACTTTCTATGTTTCTTCTATCAGTGGTACATTTCTCTAACACAGAATTTAACAAACTGCAAAATCTTTGATCAGAATTGACCACAATCTCTTCTTTTACATTTTTTAGAGAAAACAAAACATTAACCACTACATTAGCATAGCAGTTGACACCAGAACTGTTTTCAAACTGAAAACCAACAACATCTTCAACAGAATCCTTTTTGTTTCTGCTTGTAATTTTAGGTTCATTGACTTTTTGTCTTTTTGCTACAACCTCCCCAGTATTGTTCTCATTTCTTCGTTTCCGGCCTACCACACGTTTCTCAAACAAAGGATACTGAGGCAAATGTGGCGCATACTCTCTTCTTAACCTATTGTATTCCTTAACACAATCTAGATCCGCACAAATGTTTGTGACATCACACTCAATCAAGTACAATCCCGATAAAGTTCTAACTCGTGACAATGCCACATATGCCATACCCTCCTTGAACACAGAACTGCCAATATTCACCAATGCACTGTCTACACTTAAACCTTGCGATTTATGAATTGTCACCGCATATGCCAAGCAAACAGGAAACTGCTTACGGCGAACATATAAGTCTTTTACAAGCAAAAATCTAGCAGAACAACGAGCAATTAGCTGTACTTCCTCAATGCCATCAAATTTAATTTTTAAAAATTCAATTCCATCTCTATTTCTGTATTTCACAAAATCAACAACATTACCCATTGATCCATTTACCAGACCTCTTTCAACATGTAAATTCCTTCTTAAAATTATACGGCAGTTCAAGCACACATTCAGAGTCTTTTCAAAACCTGCAGTTTTAGATATACTCTTCTCTAATGAATCCAATTTTGTTTTCAGATTCTCAGACAAAATAATTGTTGATCCCATATGCTCTACTCTATCAATAGCTTCCAGTTTCACAATCTCTTGCTTTTCTAAATGCAACATTTTGTTGTTAAATTTGGCACATTCTGCAAGAGTTGGCATCAAACATATTCCAGATTTCTTCTCAGTAATTTTCTGAAAAATATTCTCAGGCACAACATCTTGTTCTGGATATAAATTTGACAGTAATCGTGCATGTAAAGCTTCTTTCCCATGCTCGGTCACTTTTCCAATTCTAACATCTTGTAGAATAGTCTTGTAAACTTCATCCTTCGCCTGACGCATATTTTCATGCAGTTCAGCATAATTGAAGTTTAACCATATATTGACGTTGCCAATGCTGCCTAGGCACTTCCTGGTATCTTCATGCGTGAGCATTTTGAACACAGGTTGCCCTTTCACTGGTGTCAGCTGCAGAAGATCTCCGAAAACAATGATGTGTTTGCCACCAAATAACACATCATACTCTGTTTTGAGAACTTCTTGCATCCTCAAATGCACAAAGGCAAGCATGACATTGGAAACCATGCTTACTTCGTCAATGATAAGAAGTTTCATTTTCCTCAAGATTCTTGAAACTTCAAAACAAGCATCTCCAGATAGCTTGTGATATTGTAATTTGTTGTCATGCTCCACTGGCAGCATCAGTAAACGATGTAAAGTAATCCCTTTAATATTATGTGCTGCCAGTCCAGTTGGAGCAGTGACAACACAAGACAGCGATGACTCTGTCCTTTCCTGCAAATAGCATGAAATTGCTTTAATGAGGAAACTTTTTCCAGTTCCCGCTTCTCCACTCACGTACAGTCGGACAGGCTTCAACGACGTACATGAGCACTCTTTCTTATCATGACTTAATCCATGATCAATTTGCATGGTAACTTCGTCATATATTTTCCTCTGCTCAACGTTGAGTTGTCTTTCCAACTCTTCTAAGTTAACCGCATCCTCTTGAGCATGTGCCATGGCTCTTTCCACTTCATTCATAGCAGTGGCAGCTTCATTTTCGATAACAGGTCCTCCTAGTGGATCCTGACTCAATGAAGCAGAACTCTGACTGTCCTGAGAACTGTCTCTGGCAATCTCGGCTGCAATCGTTGCTTCCTGCTCAATTTCCGCATTCAACATTTCTACATATTTGGGAAAAGCAGGACATTCTATGGTCTCCTTGGCGGCATTGAAAGAGTCTTCATAACAGAGGAAATCTCCAAGCAGTTCCTCTTCTGCACGCCAAGGCTTGAAAAGTTGCAAAAGTGCTAAATAGAAAAACTCCTTTTTTTCAGGAGATTCACCACTCAATTTTCGATGGTTTACCAAGTGGCATTTTCTTTGCTTGACCAGACATCCCTCACTTCCTATTACAGCATACACTCCTTTCTCAGTATCTTCTTTGATGTTCCTCTTGAATATGTAATTTTGCAGAACCTCATACAGACAAACATTCTCGAGGTGACTGCTTCAATTTGGATAATATGTATCCAACATGTTTGTCTTCAAAATGTCGGTACTGTTTGGCTCCTTTTCCGCCAAATACTCAATTTCCCGCACAGGTTTGAGAACTCGATTACGCGTTGCTGCAAGACCAAGACTCGCCCAAACGATACTCCTGGACTTGGCATAGAGACTTGCTGAAGACAACCGGTCAGAACATTCATACGCTCCGATTTCTCGATGCGACAACATCTTCAGACTGAAACTGTACAACTTCTTGCTGAGGCTCTTTTCATGGGAAATGTCCTCCCACATATCCTTCAATTCTGTCTTCTCTTTTTTGGTGATGTAAGACGTCACATACCGAGCCACAGCCATACAGTTATCAGCCACAAACTGTATATCCATGTTAGCATTCCACATGGACAAAATCACCGGGTTGTAGTCGTTGATGTACTTGGACTCTTGGTTCCTCTTCAAATTGTAAGTGTTTTTAGGTGATTTCTTCATGACATTGTGTCGCAGCGAAGACATCAAACTGTTTACTCTTCCTTTAGAAATCACCGGTCGTGGAAAGCCGAAACGACATTTAGTGTAGAACTTGTCCTTGTTTCGGAATTTACGACGACAGTACTTTCCACATCGATGGCTTTGGAAACGCAGAACTTTTTCTCTTAGGCTTTTCTTCTCCTTTGCGTTTGGAACAGCACACGTAGAATACTGTTGGATGAAACTCATCACTGAGTCTTCTGGATCCGTTCCAAATTTAGGTGCATCCTTGATCCACAGCAACATATGTATATGAGGAGCACCTCTTGCTTGGTACTCCTTTCTCCAGAAGAAATCCAACACCTCTCCAAGAGGTGGATTCTTCTTATTCATGATGAAAGACATCATAGCTTCAAATCTATGATTGAAGTACCTACATACATTGACTGGATCCAAAGAGCACAGTTCTCCAGGTGTCTTGAATTCGATGTTATCTACGTTAGCATTTGCCTCTCGTAGAAATTCAAGTAAGTCTTCCCAGCCATACTCGGCACAGCTCAGAGTGAGGAACCATGTGGGAGTACCTAAGTTCCTCAGCATACATTTTAAATCACCATGACGACGGTACCAGTACTCATTAGTACCACGCTGACACGCCATGAGATTAATCAGGTGAGAATCCAAAATACTGTCTTGGACATTGACTTTATCCATAAAGTCACTTGCCGAGATGTTTTGCATGTGTATACCACTTTTCAAGATGTGGTTCACTGCATATGACAGTCCAGACAGATCGCTTTCAAACAGGAGATGAAACAAATAAGGAATGCATTGTCGAAACCTAGCATCTCCTGCATACAATCGCAAAGTCCGGTATTCAGAAGCAGGAATTTGATGAGGTCGCTCATCATATCTTCCTCCCTGACCTGTTGGAAAAAGCTGTGGGAAACACCGAGCTTCCAAACTTTCCTCCCAAACACTAATGGGACTCCCTTTGGCTTGTTTCATTTGAAACAACTCAATAGCATTCCCCATGACTTCCTTGGAATGCAAAGGATGAACACTATAATGTTCATATATTTCTTCACTAGTAGAGGGTTCTACTTTCTCAATTTGACCAGCACACAAATCGCTATCCTCTTCCTCACTTACTTCCTCTTCTGCAACATATACATTCTTATAGTATTTATTATTTTTTTTCAAATACAATGTTGCCTTTTTAACTTTCCTAACATCTACTAAATCTTGCCATATTTTCTTATTCTTTGTCGGAACCCCATTAACTAAGATAACCAGAGGTTCCTCTTCCACTTTTTCTACTCCAATTGTGTTAATGTTTTTCTTCAAATCTAGAGGCAAATAAACAACTCTTCCCTTTAATCCTCTCTGTAAATCTGATGGAGGCAATTTCCCTGTCTTTGGCTCCATTCTTACAATAGCCTGAAAGGGATGGATACTTTGAATCAAAATAGATTCATAAGTATTTAAATCCTTCAATTCAGAACGAATCTCAACCAATTCCAGATTATTATGAACCGCTCTAGCAGGCATCTGGTTTTGATTTAATTTGCAACAACAATAAGTACACACACGTTGATCCAATCCCAAATCAAAACAATTTTCTACCATCAAGTATGTTGCAAAATCCTTCCATTCACTATTATTTTCCCTTTCACTTTTTGCATATAAATCCACTAACTTAGTCTGATTCTTATAATAAGTGCGTCGACAACACACACAAGTGAAATTAGGCCTCTCACTTGATTTCACCTCAAACGTCGCAATTTCCCTCTGGAAATTATCTGTACTGGAAACCTGTACACTATCTTCCACATGACCCTCTTCTTCTTGCTCAATTTCAACATTCTCCTCTTTACTTCCAAAGTAACAAAACTCAATTTCTTCACATATATTCTTCACATCTATTTCAGAACCATGCAAAAGAGCAGCGCATAATTGTTTAAGCATAATTGCTGGACTCTTAGCATAATACAACATTCTAACTAATTTCCTCACTTTGTTATGATGCACTGCTAGCATCCTGAAATGATGAAAAACACTCTGGCATACTCTCCTGGAAAGACAAGCCAGTGAATGTCCATGCAAACCTGTCACTTCTCTTACTCTGCAAGGATCTAATTCTTGCAACAACATCATTTTCTGCTTCAAACTTTTCTTATTAAATGACCGTACAAAATCACAAAGCAAATTGATGGAATCCTGTCGCACACTGCAAATACTACTACACTTCCAGGTGTACACAGGACCCTTAGCACGTCTTCCTAAAACCTCATTACCTAACACCTCTTCTGCCTCTGTTGTCACAAGTTTTTCTTTTTCAACTGGACAACCATCTTTCACTTCATAAGCACGACCACTGGTGTCAACTGCATGCACCAAATCATTATCCTGGAAATAACTCTCCTCATTAAAAAATGCCTCACAGCTTGAACTATGCATCCATTCTCCAGAAAAAACTTCACAAAAATTACTACGATTAACTATTCTCTTCCATCTACTATTTCTTTTGAAATCAAAAATTGCCTTGTTTAGCTTCCTAATTCTATTGATTATCAAAATAAATAACTTACGTTTAATTTCAAATGCCTGATCAATAACTTTCTCAACTTTTTTTTTTGTCTTATAAAAAACCAGTTTCTGTTGACCTTTCTTAATATTTTTTAACAAATTGCCAATTATCCTGTTCCGGAACATTCGTTTACGAATCTCCCTAAACTGTTGTTTCCTTCTACTATCATGCACAGAGTTATCTCTTGCTCTAGCAGTAACATTTTTCATTGGCCTTTCTTTTCCATTTGATTTCCTTCTCGTTTTATGGACTGAAACATTTTCTGTAGTAATATTTTTTTTACTACACATATTTCTTATAAATTGTTTTGTGCTCTTACCCGGTGCTTTCTTCGTGACTTGACAAATCTTTTTGTTAGAGGACTGCTGCGTATTTTTTTTCACCTGCTGTCTTTGACGTTTTGCAGCCTTTCTCTGTCTTTCTATTGTAGGCATGGTGAAATCTTGAAATGATCTGCAGTTGAATCTGTGGAAAAATATAATAAATAATGTTATTAACCATTATTACCAAACAGTAAATCAGTAACAGTGATAAAAAACTTAACACACTACTTGACATTTTAATTAGAAGATTTTTTAGTCGTTGGCAAATTTACAATACAGAAATACCAGAAAAGAAATGACATTTATATTTATGTTACCTATGCTATTTTATATGTGAATCTGATCTAATTTTATGAGCATATTTTAATATTTTATTGAAGACACTACACATAACCTGCTTTTGAAGGTGTCTTTATTTTTAAATTAAACGGTTTACCTTTTTACTTTTTATTAATTATAAATTTTAAAAATAAATGTTTATATTTCCAAAGGCTCAAGCAGGTGTGCTTCCCATCCTATATCATATAATTCGGACAAATCTGCATCCTCATCACGCTCTTCTTCATCCTCAGGATTTAAATCATCCAAGGGATCAACATCCACTGATGTTTCAATTACAAGTTCAATGATGAGGTCAAAATCAACTGATTGCAGATTGTCGCTCATGTTGAGGTTGTCTTTATCTTTAAAGAAAGATAACAACAATGAGATGTTGCAGAGTAAGAGACAAATCTCACAGATTATAATAGTAAAATTGTTTAACAAGAGTAACATTTTGCAGCTATTATTTAGCCATGTCCAGCGATGCTGAGCAGGTGAAGCCTATGTCTAATCTTTCACTGAACAGGACTCATCTCTTCTTAACCTTGGATAAGCCTCACCGACTCTATGTCCCCTGCACATACTTAAATGTAAAGGGGCAGATTTATGTTAAATGGCACATCCCCAGGCATGCACCAGTTAACGTGCACCACTGCTCTGCCACCCATGGTGTGCCGCATTTACAATCAGATAGGAGAAACCTGCGTCAAAACCCTGCGCCTGCTTGAAGCAGGCATAGGTCTTGACGCAACATTGTGGAGATGGTGCACCCCTGAGCCTTGCTGGAGCTGCATCGCACTTGCGATACAACTCCAGCAATGCGCCACCTTAACGGCACAGATGCGTCAAGCATCTGTGCCGTTTTTGCCCCATGCTGTGCCGCATTGTAAATGCAGCACACCATGGGTGGCGGAACAGCGGCGCAAGATGACTGGCACATCCCTGGTGATGCGCCAGTCATCATAAATCTATCCCTAAGCTTCTTATCTTGTTAGAGATGAACTGCCATATGTATCATCAAAATATTTTGCATTTCCTAAATAGCGAATTTTAAGGAATAAATAGCGATTCTTTACCATTCCTAATTTGCGATGAGCAAATTGCAAGTTACCCATTCATTTCCATGGGCTAGGAGGCTCATAGGAATGAAGGTTTAATTTGCGATTAGCAATTTGCTCATCACAAATTAGGAATTTTTCCAAGGGTGCAGGGGTGTCTCAAGAACACCCTGCTGCACCCCTGAAAAAGAAATTTGGGGGCATATGGCACACATACATGCCCTAAGGGCATGTGTTGGCGTCATATGGGACCTTTTGTTTTTTTAAAAAAAAGCTTTTTGAAAAGAATTCACAAATTACCACCAATTTACCACAATAGTTTCCAAATCCTTAATGTCATTTTTTACATATTTTTTGTTTGATACATTGCATTTAAGTAGTCACAAAATTTGCAAATCCTTCAGTGCAATTGCAAAATAAGGAATAGCAAATTTTGCTACTCCTTATTTTGCATCAAACTTGTTTGATACATACCATTTGTCTAATTAACATTCGCAAAGGCCAAAATTCGTAGAATTTTGATCTTTGCGAATGCTAATTAGCTTGATACATATGGCCCCAAGTGAGGCCTGTCTTACGACATGGTGCATCTTTTGCATCACTGCTGCATCGGTTTCATGTGGTACGTTTTTTTTACACCATGACATATCTGCCTAAATGCATCAATTTGTAATGTTGTCGCCTCATAGCAAATCTTTTGCACCGCCGCTGCATCATAGAAGTGACGCACAGTGGCACAAAAGAGGCATACACCTATCATAAATCTGTCCCTAGCATTTTAAATGATTAATCCAGGATGACGATAAGGTGTGGCCTATCCAGAGGTTTGTTTAATGTGAGGCCTACTCAGGATTGCAGATTAAAGTTACGCTTGATGAAGAATACAGAGGAGATAATACATGTAAAGGCCTACCAATGAAGTAAGTAATGTGCACTTTATTGCGCCAGTCATCATAAATGTATCCCTAAGCTTCTTATCTTGTTACAGATGTACCACCATATGTACCATCAAACTATTTTGCATTTCCTAAATAGCAAATTTTAAGGAATAAATAGCAATTCTTTACTATTCCTAATTTGCAATGAGCAAATTGCTAATTGCAAATTACCCATTCATTTCCATGGGCTAGGAGGCTCATAGGAATGAAGGTTGAAATTTGCGATTAGCAATTAGCTCATCACAAAATAGGAATTTTTTCAAGCGTGCAGGGGTATCTCAAGAACACCCTGCTGCACCCCTGAAAAATAAATTTGGGGGCATATGGCACACCTACATGCCCTAAGGGCATGTATGGGCGTCATATGGGACCTTTTGTTTTTTGGAAAAAAATGCTTTTTGAAAAGAATTCGCAATTTACCACAAACTAGAAGTTGGTGGTAGTTTCCAAATCCTTAATATCATTTTTTACATATTTTTTGTTTGATACATTGCATTTAAGGAATCGCAAATTTTGAATTAAGGACATTTTAAGTCATTTCCACATGTGCAGTGTTTTCAAATTATGATTTGAAAATCGTTTTTGGGGAAAAGTAATGGTTTGCAAATTTATGACAAGGACATAATGGTGTATGCTTCTCTATAAGGCATTTCAGTGTCTCTGATGTCATTTTTCCCATATTACATTATAAGACCTTTCCCCATGGAGCACATTCCTTGTAAATATGCTCCCACCTGTGCATGGCGAATTTAGATTTTGACTGTTTGAGTCACATAGCCATGTTAAAAGTGACCCAAAAAAATTGCAAACGTTTTAAAAAAACACATTCATGTGTCTTAAGGACATTTTAAGTCCTTTCCCCATGGACAATGTTTTCTAAGTGGCGCAAAAGAGGCATACACCTATCATAAATCTGTCCCTAGCATTTTAAATGATTAATTCAGGATAACAATAAGATGTGGCCTATCCAGAGGTTTGTTTAAAGTGAGGCCTACTCAGGATTGCAGATTAAAGTTACGCTTGATGAAGAATACAGAGGAGATAATACATGTAAAGCTCTACCAATGAAGTAAGTGATTTCTACTTCATTGCGCCAGTCATCATAAATGTATCCCTAAGCTTCTTATCTTGTTAGACATCAACCGCCATATGTATCATATAACTATTTTGCATTTCCAAAAAAGCGAATTTTAAGGAATAAATAGCGATTCTTTACCATTCCAAATTTGCGATGAGAAAATTGCTAATTGCAAATTACCCATTCATTTCCATGGGCTAGGAGGCTCATATAAATGAAGGTGCAATTTGCGATTAACAATTTGCTCATCACAAATTAGGAATTTTTTCCAAAGGTGCAGGGGTGTCTCAAGAACACCCTGCTGCACCCCTGAAAAAGAAATTTGGGGGCATATGGCGCACATAAATTTTAACAACATTCCTTTACCTCAAAAACGATTTTCAAATCATAATTTCAAAACACTACACATGGGAAAATTACTTAGAATGTCCTTAAGACACATAAAAGCGTTTTTTGATTGCCTTTCCTGCATGGTTGGGTCACTTTTAACATGGCTATGTAACACAAACATTCAAAATCTAAATTTTCCATGCACATGTGGGAGCATATTTACAAGCAATTTGCGCCACAGAGAAAGGTCTTACACTAAAATGAGAAAAATAACATCAGGGACAGTCAATTGCCTTATAAAGAAGCATACACCATTATGTCCTTGTCATGAATTTAAAAACAATTCCTTTTCCCCAAAAACGATTTTCAAATCATAATTTCAAAACACTGCACATGGGAAAATGACTTAAAATGTCATTAAGACACATGAAAGCGTTTTTGATTGCCTTTCCAGCATGGTTGGGTCACTTTTAACATGGCTATGTAACACAAACATTTAAAATCTAAATTTCCCATGCACAGGTCGGAGCATATTTACAAGCAACTTGCGCCACAGAGAAAGGTCTTACATTAAAATGGGAAAAATAACATCAGGGACAGTCAATTGCCGTATAAAGAAGCATACACCATTATGTCCTTGTCATAAATTTAAATCAATTCCTTTTCCCCAAAAACGATTTTCAAATCATAATTTCAAAACACTGCACATGGCAAAATTACTTAAAATGTCCTTAAGACACATAAAAGCATTTTTTCATTGCCTTTCCTGCATGTTTGTATCACTTTTAACATGGCTATGTAACACAAACATTCAAAATCAAAATTTTCCATGCACATGTGGGAGCATATTTACAAGCAATTTGCGCCACATAATTCATAATTTTCTCCTTAAAGCACACTATTCTCTATCTAAATTAAAGAAATGTTTTCTCACCTTAGCAAATACTTTGAGTTTGAAAACAGTCTCAGAAACACACCAATTTGTCTTCAGCAGAGCAAAAGGTATGCACTCCAGAGTCTGCAGCTATCAAAAGCACAGAAATGCTGTAATTCTTCACACATATTTCTCATGTCACCCAATCAAAACTCTTCCCTCACTTTTTTTCAAATGAAAACCCTTCCCCCCTCTGCCCTTTCTGTCTTTTCTGCATGGCAACCACCTCTTGGAAGACTTCTGGTGTTTGCAAGTTCACACAACTTTGTTGCAATTGAACTCTGAACTCTCAGTGCACCTGCATATCCAGTGCATTCTTTCATTTAATGATTTTTTATTGACCATTCAAAATACATCTTTCAAAGAACACATCCGTGCACCCTAACTTTCTGTTTTCAGCAATCAAAATCCACCAATCACTGTTACTGCTTCATGAACACAGAAACTCCACAGTTTTTTTCATTTTAAACTCTCATTTTTTCAACTGCCATTTCATTGCCACACTTCATCTGACTGCAGGAGAACCTTCTCTCACCATGTTTTCTGTCTGGATTGTTGGACATAGTTATATTCACTGGGCTCAAAGGTACGTTGAAAACAGGAAATTACCTAACCTCAATTTACAAGATGTGGAAATTAAGTGGTTTGGCCACAGAGGATTAAAATGTCACCAATTGATACCATTGGTGAAAACCTTTATGCATTTGCCCAAACCTGACCTGTTAATTGTGCACTGTGGAGGTAATGACTTGGGCACTTTGACTGGTGTAGGTCTGGAAATGCTTTTAAAGGACACCTTTGAGCAATTAATGGCACTTTTTCCTCAGACTGCCTTGGTATATTCAAATATATGCCAAAGACAGAAATGGAGGTGGTCAAACCAATTTTGTCCACAAATTGAGAAGTCGAGGAAGCATGTAAACAAATCTGTTTCAGCTTACATGAGAGACCATGGAATGGGCTCCCTGTACAACAATAACTTGCGTTACTACATGCAAGATATCTACAGAGGAGATGGAGTTCACTTCTCAGATGAGGGCAACAGAGTTTTCACTCTGAATTTAAGAATGTGCATTGGTACCTACTTATAAGTACCTAAATGTACCATAAACCCAAAAGCTCTTCTCAGAGCTACCCTACATCTGATCACTCACAATTATTATTTTACTCTAACATTTTTCACTAATTTTCAACAAAGTACGCTCCCTGGGGCGCTACCCGGTACGCGAACCGGGAGCTAACCTCGCGAAATTTTTTTTAAAAATGTTTTTTTCTCGCACATATAAGCCTCCTCACCCACCCTCAGAAAACCTAGGGGGTCAAGATAACTCTACCGTGCCCCCTTCTACCCATTCTGGGGGGCCTCGCTGGAGATTTCTGGGGCAGCAGCACTTGCCTGTTCACTGGGGGAGACGCTGGGCTGGTTCCTGGGCAGCACGCCGCTCGACTACCACGCGGCAGGGAACTACAGCCCCCAGCATCCTCGGCGGTGACACGCCCATCGACACCCACAGAGGCGCATAAAGACCGGAGGTCCCTGCAGGAGAGCGGGGGCCTCGCTGGAGATTTCTGGGGCAGCAGCACTTGCCTGTTCACTGGGGGAGACGCTGGGCTGGTTCCTGGGCAGCACGCCGCTCGACTACCTCGCGGCAGGGAACTACAGCCCCCAGCATCCTCGGCGGTGACACGCCCATCGACACCCACAGAGGCGCATAAAGACCGGAGGTCCCTGCAGGAGAGCGGGGGCCTCGCTGGAGATTTCTGGGGCAGCAGCACTTGCCTGTTCACTGGGGGAGACGCTGGGCTGGTTCCTGGGCAGCACGCCGCTCGACTACCACGCGGCAGGGAACTACAGCCCCCAGCATCCTCGGCGGTGACACGCCCATCGACACCCACAGAGGCGCATAAAGACCGGAAGTCCCTCCCGCCTCGCGGGACGCGCGCGGGCGACGCCGGGCGGAGCCCGGGCAGAGGGCGGGCCGTCTGTGGCCGTCTAGGGACGAAGAGGGACGGGACGGGCCCCCTCCTTTCGTTCCACCCTCCAAAATGGGTAAGCGGAAATTACATACTTCTGCAAATGTGGGTCCAGTCAAGGCTAAAGTTCCACGTAAAGCTATTGCCTCTGAAAGTATTATGAACTACTTAACTACAGCAGTGGGAAAATTGACCAAAGAAATTGCAGCTAAAGAACGCGAGCTGGGGCTAGAACAGATAATTCTGGACAGTCAATTGTCTCCCACTGCAAACAGTCTCCCTGTTCCTCTTGACCCAGTCGTAATCATCGGAAATTTGCCTAACACTGAAACACAAGGCCAACCAAACATCAACTTACATGAGGGCCAAGACAATGATAATCAAGATACTCTACAACAAGAAGATATCAGCACACATGTTCTAACCCCTCATGCACCAAAACGCACTAAACGTGTTATCCAAAGAACAAACAAACAAAGACTATATTTACGGAAAAAGGCCCGACATCCGTTAACTGATATAGAACTCTCCCTGAAAAAAATGGTGAAGGGAGTACTTGTGGATAAAGTTGAAGGAATATTAGTGCAGATCTCAAATGATATAATCGAAACTCTAAGGGATTGTGTAGCAGATATAATGGGGAAATGCGATAGGATTAATACTTTTCTGTCCTCTGGTCCTAGCAGGCCTTGCTCATGCACCCTAAATATTGCATCACAGTTATCTTGTAACCCAAACACACAAATAAACTCGGTGATGGAAGAAACAGGAGAGTTAAATCCCCCAATGTCATCCCCCCTGCCCCAAGTATCTGTAGGTACTATTAACTCCCAACCGGTCACTAGCATAACCAGGGTACAACAGTCAAGTAACCCCCGTCCGGCTGTAGTTACATCTATAGCCCCTGCAATAGACACCTCTAATTTCTTAGGGTCTAGAACCCAACGTGTGACACCACCTGTACACCTTCCCCCGGAAGCAACACCTTATGTTGCTATCCTAGTGAATGTACCAGTACTGAAAAGTGGAGAAAGTGAAACGGATATTGCTCAATTAAATAATATTAAGACGTGGTGTGACGCAAACTGTACTGGCCCCAATAATATATCAGAGTATATCCAAACAGGCAGAAGGGTCAAATGGGTGGGGTACACGCATAAAAAATTTGCAGGGGACTGCATGATTGTAAATTTTAACAAACCACATGAGGCCCAACGGCTATTTTGGGATGCCACGGAAGTTACGGAAGACGGGATCAGAGCACTACCGCTAGGATTCTTCTACCCTCCTCCCACAATGCATAAGCCCCAACCGGGAAGGGTTCTGCATCAAGCACAATCTAGACACATTCCCTCCCTGAGCACATGGGCTACACAGAAAACAAGTATAATGCCAAGAAATAGGGATAAACAGGGAGGTGAATACAGAAATGATCTTATGTTAACAAATAGGTTTGCCGCCCTCTCAAACCTAGAGGAAAATGATTGACTAACCTCACCAGGTTGTACTACAAACCTATCACTACCCCCCTCGCCAATTGCTTTAGACAAGGGCAATGCATCAACTAAACCTTTAGATACTCCCCTCTCCTCGCCACATATCTGGCCAAATACTGTGGGAAAAGATAGTAGAGTAAAATTGATGAGTTGGAACATCGCAGGTCTACGCTCTAAGAGGAGCGACATAAGATGGTTGGACCTGTTAAAAAAATGTGATGTGGTGGCCATGCAAGAGACGTGGGATATGGACTGTGATTTCTGGCTAGATGGATATACCTCCTATTTTGTAACTGCCCAGACATCAAGTTCAGGCCGAAATAAAGGGGGCCTGCTGTTTTTGATATCCGTAAATGTAAAAGGCACTGTGAAGGTATTGGATTCTCCATCCCAAAACTATTTAGCTCTTGAGGTCACAATGCCTAATAGATATAAATGCGTTTACATTAACTTTTATAACAGTATACAATGTATAGCACTAAATGCAAATATTAATTCACTGATGGAGTTTTTAAAAAGATATAGGGAGAGTCAGACCACTTTTGTATATTTTTTCCTGATGGGAGATTTTAATATTCATTTATGCCAACAGAATTGCCAAGTTATCGATACAATTAACACCGACATGCCACAATTACCACATTTTGAGCACTCAGAAAAGGGGTTGGCCCTAGAAGAACTTCTTCTAGAAAATGATCTACATGAACCCGAGTTCTGTGACAGAAAGGAACGGGTGCCTACCTATAGTGCCAGGGATAGCAACACAATAATCGATTACATTTTCACCTCATTGGGCATACTACAAAATGTTTTGTTTTATAATGCTGTACAGACGACCTTCAGTGACCATAATCCGGTCATACTAGAACTAGATAATAGTAATTTGTTTTTATTTTCAAATGTAAACAATTCTGATTTAATCACAGTAGGAACTAACGATCTGATTGTTAAGGACCAGGGGAGACGGGTCAAATGGAGCGATATTATCCCTGAGGACTTTCTCTACTCCCTTAATTTTAAGATGGGTAAAGAAATTAATATCTGTATGGATCCTACTAGGTATGAAGGGAATATAATCCAGTCTTTTGAAAAAATTTGTTGTCAAGTATCGGAAGACCTTAAAAGTAGCACAAAAAAGAAGGAGAAAAGGGTTATGGGATGGTTTGATAAAGAATGTTCCAAATCCCATAGGGAATTACATAAAGCCCTAAACAAGACCCCACGTGATAAGCAGGAAGTAGCCAGTAAACGGCAAGAGTATAAGGCAAACATCCAAAGACGTAAAAATGAAATAAAAAAAAATGCTTGGGAAGACCTATATGACAAAGCCACCTTGAAGGACAGTGCCAAATTCTGGAAAATTGTTAACACCCCCCTATTTAGTGGGATTGAAAATGCACCGTTAGAAGTAAACATCGCGGAACGAGATTGGTTGGAGCACTTCCAAAACATCTATGGTAGCAACATTACAACAGACCCTATAGATCCAAAACTGCTACAAACAGAAGAGGTTCTGGCCAGTTTCACCATCAAAGAGGTGCAGAAGGCAATAGAGGACACGGCAGGAAAGAAGGCTCCTGGCCCTGACGGCGTACCTGCCGATATGTTTAAATCAAATTCGGGCATGTGGACTGTGGTTCTCACAAATGTCTTCAATGTTATTAGTTTAGAGGGAATAAAAGCACCAACTACCTGGTCGCAATCTATTATAATTCCCATTTTTAAGAAGGGTCAAAGGGGAGACCCTAGATGCTACAGACCCATTTCTCTGTTAGATTCTTCTTTTAAAATTTTGGGTAAAGTTATTTTGGAAAGAATCTCAGCCTGGGCGACAAACAATAACATTCTGTGTGAAGCCCAGTATGGCTTTCGTGCCGGGAGAGGCACAGAGGATCAGTGCCTTAATTTACTTCTTACCCTGGGCAAAAACACTGTAGCGTCAAAGGGTATGATGTATCTGGCTTTTATGGATTTGTCCACAGCTTTTGACCTAGTAAATAGGTCAAAGCTGTGGACAATACTCCTGGAACTGGGGCTAGACCAAGCATTGGTGAATTTTATGGCACAACTGCATAGCGATCTGAGGGCAACAGTACGTATGTCACAAGAGGGAAATTGCACCGCCTTTTTTAAATCAGGAAGGGGGGTGCGCCAAGGGTGCATTTTAGCACCAATGCTCTTTTCACTGTACATTAATTCTCTGGGGAAGACATTGGAAACGGCCTCCATTGATGTACCACGTATGGGTGACTCCTTAATGCCGGTCTTACTTTATGCCGACGATACGGTATTGCTGGCTAGAACCCCAAATGGTTTACAACGCCTTTTAAATTCCTTTGGGGCTTTTATGCAAGGCTTGGATCTAGCAGTCAATATTGAGAAATCCCACGTCATGGCCGTAGGTAGTCGCAAAAATGGTATGAAAACCCTTACCTGTAATGGTTCAGTGTTATCTAAGGTAAAAGTTTTTACCTACCTAGGTGTGGTGTTCGATGAGAACGGGACATGGGCTCCACAAATCAAAAGTAAGGCTGCGGCAGTAAAAAGATCGGCTGCCGCTATCCTAGGTTTTGCAAAAAGGTTGGGTGGTAAGCCACCTGAGGCTATATTAGCAATCTATAAAGCTAAAACACTGGCCATTGCAAGATATGGTGCCATGATATGGGGTTATAAAAATCTGGACCCCATACAAAGAGAAGAAAATATATTTTTACGATCCCTACTCGGCCTCCCGAAAACCACCCCAGCATTTCCCGTACATATGGAATTGGGGATAGGGTACATTGAGGACTCTTTGACTCTGGCCCCTTTAATGTCATGGATTAGGATATGGCTTAATCCAGCTTTAATTTTAAACCATATGATTATTAGGGACTGCATGGGGAGAGAAAACGTGGCTAAGATCGGGTGGCTACAATACATCAAAATTACAACAGAATACCTAGGCCGCCCGGAGTTATATACATGCCCCGAGAGCATTATGAGAGAGGATATTGAGTGGGTAAAGAAAAACTATATTGAGAAAAAGGTTTTAGAGCGAGAGGCTATCGAAATTGTAAAACCAACTGTTAGGGCCCACTATACGACGATTGCTTCGTTATCTATGCAATCCTATTTAACTATAGTAAATAAACCTTTTCATAGGTGGGTCCTCACTAAATTTCGTTTCGATCAATCACATTTTCTGTTAGGTGAATTTGAAAAATGGTGTAAGCCTCACGAAAATGCTCCCTGCAAATGCGATTACTTCTCAGATCAGGACATATTGCATTTCTTGTTCTTCTGTCCCTTCTATAAAAATGGGAGAGAAAGATATATTAAACCAATTCTGAGAGGTTTCTTGCAGATTAAACCAGCCCTACTGTACTTACAACTTATGGAAACTACAGTAGTAGTGTATGGGGTGGCAAATTTTTTGATTACGTCAATTCGGTCAAAGCAAGCAAGACTAAAATCAAATAATTAGCGTATTTTAAATTGCTTGTATTGAATAAATGACCTTTGGTTATGTAACCCTCAGTCGTATCAAATCTGATTTCAAAAACTGCACGTTTTGCACTTTACTCTTGGTGGCTAGCATCCTCTGTATTTAAAATTGTAAAGATTTTTTCTAGTTTTGTACTGTATTTATAACCCGATTACTGCTAAAAGATTATAAGACTGTGATCATTGTAAATATGTTTTGCAAAGATGATTTTTATATGAATTTTCATGTGTATAGTAATTTTTTAACTTTTTAACTTGTTTTAAAAACTTGTCTGTATGATTGATTATGGTTCTGTAGCATACTTTTATGATTTTAAAACAATCGAATAAAGTGTTTCTGACTTGACTTGACTTGACTACCCATTCTGAACATTATTTGCCCTCCATCTTGTATCTTAATTCGACCGAAACACAAAATGGTGGACTCCCGGAACGCTTAAGGTTCGCGAACCGGGGCGCTCAACGGTTCGCGTACCGGGTCGCTCTCTGGGAAGCGCACCATCAAAAAAGGTGGGAAAGTAGTTCACAGAAAAGCCACTGGAGACAATTTCACCAAATATAGATTAGCTCATACTACATACCAATCCCTACCATTTTCACAAATTTGATTGGAATTCCATTTAGTCATTTAGCCTGTAGACCTCTCTAAATACCCTGAGGTAAATTACTTCACAAAACACATCTGAAGTGTTGGAATTGACAACCAATGAAAATGTTACTTTCATTTTCTATTTTTTTTACCTGACATTTCATTGGTTATATACCTGAATATATATAAAGGAAGAGAAGAAAACACAGCCATTTTGACTACTACTTCTTGCTGTACATTTCAATAGTATTTTCACTAATTCCTTCAACTTCTTTCTAAAGATAAGTTTTTATTTTTAAAACTGAAGTATATTGTGCACTATAAGTTAATATGGTAAACTTTTTCTGATAGATATATACTATCCCTCTGTAGTAGTTATAGATTTAGAGAGACTTCTCTGTTATAGTTATGGATGGAGTTAGGCTTCTCTTGTATAATTATGAATTTACTTACGTTAAATCACATACACTTTTTTATATTCCTACTTCCACTCTGATACTATACACTGCCCAAAGATAAATTCACTGATAAAAAATGCCTATCTAAAATTATTCCCAACATTGCCCTATCTCTACTAATATATATTTTTTTAATCCAAATTTCAGGCAAAATGGAAGGCGAAAACCAAGTTTCTTTTGAAATGGACCTGCAAGAGAGCAGCCAAGAATTGATTGATACAATTGATCAAATTGACATTGAATTTTTCGATGAAACTTGGGACAATGAACTACTGCAATGTGTACAAGCAGTAGATAACCTCCTTGCAAATGAGGACATTTTACACCCTCAGAGACTACAATGTATATTCCATGATAATTATGAAATATCTGACAATGAAATGTTAGAAAGTTTAATAAATTATGAAACACAATCACATTAAAAAAAAATGCTTAAAAAATAAAGAAAATAAAAAATAATCAACAAAAACAACAATCAATTAACATACAGCATTTGAAAAGTCTATCATTCATTTTTCATTGCAGTACGCTGCCCAGAACGCTTCCCGGTTCGCGGACCGGGCGCTCCCCACGCAAAAAAAATAAAATTTGTTTTTTGTTTTTTTTGCCCCGCGGGGCCCTTTTAAAACCTACACATTAAACCTAGGGGGTCAGGGAGGATCTAGTATGCCCCCTTATGGTCATTTTCGCCTTTGTTTTGGCCTCTTCTTGTCTCTCAATCCTACCGAGAGACAAGATGGCAGCCGCTCCGGACTGTTTAGAATGTTGACAGACACCGGAGAGCCAATCAGCTTAGCTACGCGAAGTTCCGGTACGCTTAAGGTCCGCGGACCGGAGCGCTGCCCGGAGCGCGCTTACAGATATATATCTTTTTTTAAACGTTAATTTCTCAAAATCCACTGGAGCACATATATTGAGACCTAGAAAAGGCACATCGGGCTACCAGTCCCTACAATTTTGCCAAGTTTCATGGAAATCCATTCAGCCGTTCGGGCTAAAAGTGAGGCCAACCGCCCTATGGAAAACTCAATGTTAAAAACACGTTTTGGGACCCCCCTTTTTTCTCGGCCCCCCCTTGACGAAACCCCCCCAAATTTCCAAGGGCTGCTCAGAAACAAAATGTTCCATTTTCCAGAAAATTTCAGCCAATTCCGTCCACAAACGCCAAAGTTATTAGACATAGAATTTTCAAAAATCCCATAGGGAAAAAATCCTAACTATATATACCTACTGGCGACCGCCAGTAGGTAATATATATATATATATACGAAGACAAGTGCTGAAACGCGTCTGTTTTACTTTTTCTTGTGCAATAAACCTAACTAGGTTTAACTTACTGTGAGTGCTGGTGTGTCGACTTTGTTTGGCAGTGGAGCAGCAAATATATCTATACTACTATTATGAAGAGAGAACACAACCCTTTGAGCCAGGTAAACTCGGGAACCACAGCGCCAATCCACACACCTGATACATCCTTGAAATTGTCAGGGTGTGTAGATGGACATAGGCTACATAAAAAATTTTAAAAAACGTAAATTAAAAAAATTAACTTTAAAAACAAAGTAGTCCCCTGAAAGAAGCGCCGGCCACGACGTCTGCGTCATGACATCGAGAGCGCGGGGAGGAGCGGCGTTCAGGAGCAACAGGAAGAGCGGAGGACATGATCTCGGGGAGGAGATGCGGACATGCGGGGAGGAGCGGCGAGCGGCGGACAAGCGGTAATGAAGCCTCGAAGATAATCATTTCTTAAGTGTTTATTTTTAAGTTTTATCATCAGTCTCCCCCTTTTGCGTGATAACGCCATGGCGGCGCCTTTGAACTTGCATCGAGAAATCAGAAAGTTGCAGCCATTATCCTCGGGCTCAAATCGTAATCAAAGCCTCGCTTCCCTCATTTTCCTGAAGGCGCAGCCCGCACCTACCTCCCGACTCCAGAAATATACCCAACCTTGGCAAAGAACCTGCCCCTCTATTTTTACACATGTGCGCCAGATAAGGCCCAAAACTGGCAAAGACGTCTAAAGGGTCATATCAACTCTCGTGCTCCGGACCTATCGGCCGCAGTGCTTATTAAGGGAGCTTAATGTGCGGCTTTTATTTCCAGACACCTCCTGCCTCGCAAATAGTTCAAAGTATTTATTTAAGATAGTTCGTTTATTGTTTATGGTTCCCTACAGGAAAGTAGAAAACAGTGACCCCAGCCCCCTTCTGCCCCGGGCAACGCTGCTGCAAGCCTAAAATGCTGCCCCTTCTGCCCCGGGCAACGCTGGGGCGGGCTGCTAGTATATATATATACACGAGCAAATGTCCCAGGCGGGGGGAGCGACTAATTAGCTGGTGCTGGCGGCGAGGTTTGGGACAGCCTCGCGTTTAATATTTTCGCAATAAGACTTCAATAAAGAAGACGCCGCACACCACTTGAAGGTGATTACTTCAGTTGTTTATTTTCCTGTAGGTTTCCCACCTATGCGTTTCGGACCTGCACGGTCCCTGGTCACGGTTAACAAACATTTGTGCATCATTAGTGTTCATTATTTATACGCAAGACTCCATGTAGCTTCTTATGATGCATTATGGGCTTTGTAGCGATAAAATCTTGGCTCTGTTTAGAGCTTATGTTTGTGTTTTGGATTACCGGAGTCCGGCAGTTTACACCATCATGGGGATATGCCTGACGCTTTTTAAATTCATAAGAGTAATGTAGACATGTGATCATAGGCAATCATTAAAATGATTCACCTTTGCGCAATAGTTGCGACTAGTTGATCCATATAACGTTTCAATCCAGACTGAGTGTCAATGAGTCTATATTGGCTAAGTGCCTATTTGTGACTCTACCCATGATATTGTTTATGCCGGGCTCACAGTTTTCCAACACTTAGATAACAAATAAAAAAGGTAAAATTGTAGTTCACATATCTCTCTCTTTTCATCTGTTCTTACGCCTAGAGATTATAAACATTTTATCATATATATAATGAAAGAGACTCTCAGTACAGAATCAGAATGAAAATTCAGGGAATGAAAATCATGTAGTTTCAGATTATTCACTAAGTCCTTAGTAAGTTACTAAGAAGCATTACAGATGCACATGCATATCCTCGTGCCCGTTCAATCCCCATGGGCTTCTGGTTTTAAACCGGATTATTAGCTTTGATTCAAGTCTTCTTAGTTTTTGAATACGGTTTCCGCTTCGTTCATTCTCCTTCACCATGGCTATGCCTGCATATTTAATTTCTTTCCAAGTTTTATCTGGATGAGTTTTCAGATGTTTCGAAATGGCATAGCTATAGTCATTGATTTGGATTGATCCTATATGCTCCAATATTCTCTTTTTAAGAGTACAGATCGTTAATCCAATGTATTTCTTGCCACAGTAGCATTGTATCTGATAGACCACAAATTGGGATTCTCATGTTATTTTATCCCGTATCTCAAAGTTTCTACCTTTTTGATCCCTGATAGATTTGAGATTCTGTCCGACCTTACAGGCTTTGCATGATAGGCACTTTGTGAAGCCCTGTTGTCGCTTCTGTAGCCATGTTGCCGGTTTGTCTTTCTTGAAGTGGCTGTTAACTAAAGTGTCTTGGATTGATGGAGCCTTTCCAAATGATATGAGTGGTCTGTCTCCTATCAGAGTGCCAATTTCCGAGTCCTTTTTTAATACACTCCAGTATTTGGTTAGGATTTGTCGTATTTTAAAACTCTCTTTCGAGGTGGAAACCGTATTCAAAAACTAAGAAGACTTGAATCAAAGCTAATAATCCGGTTTAAAACTAGAAGCCCATGGGGATTGCACAGGGACGAGGAAATGCATGTGCATCTGTAATGCTTCTTATTAACTTACTAAGGACTTAGTGAATAATCTGAAATTACATACTTTTCATTCCCTGAATTTTCATTCTGATTCTGTACTGAGAGTCTCTTTCATTACCTACTAGCGGTCGCCAGCAGGTAGTTATAGTTAGGATTGTTTTCCATAGGGAAATGGCAACATTCTATTGGGAATAACTTTGGCGCCGGTTGAAGACTCTGCCTGACATTTTCCTCACATTTGCCTCGCGGCTCTCCGCTCCTTCCCTGAAAGTTTGGGGGGGATTCGTCAAGCGGGGGCCGAGATAAAAGGGGGGTCCCAAAACGTGTTTTCTCCATGTTAATTTCCATAGGGCGGTTGGACTCACTTTTAGCCCGAACGGCTGAATGGATTCCCACCAAACTTGGCAAAATTGTAGGGACTGGTAGCCCAATTTGCCTTTGCTATGTCTCAAGATATGTGCTCCAGTAGATTTTGAGTAATTTAGGTTAAAAAAAATATATATATCTATAAGCGCGCCCTGGTACGCGCACCGGGGAGCGCTCCGGGCGCGCCACGCGACTTGCGCACGGAAAGCTGATTGGCTCTCGGGTGTCTGTAAACATTCCAAACAGTCCGGAGCGGCCACCATATTGTGTCTCGGTAGGATCGAGACACAAGAGGTGCAAAAACAAAGGGGGAAATAACCCAAAGGGGGCAGGGTAGACCCCCCCTGACCTCCTAGGTTTGATGTGGGGGCCATAAAAGGGTCCCGCGGGTCAAAAAAACATTTTTTTTCCGATTTTCACGGGGGGAGCGCCCGGTACGCGCACCGGGGAGCGTACCAGGGAGCGTACTTTGGTGAAAAATAGTGAAAATAATAGTGTAAAATAATCATTTTGAGTGAATACAGGTAGGGTAGCTCTGAAAAGAGCTTTTGGGTTCTGTGGCGGTTTTAGGTACCTACAAGTACGTCCCACCCACACGCACACAACCCCACACCCCCACACCCACACACTCCCCACACACACCTCACACACGCACACCTCCACCCACACCCAAACACTCCACACCCCCACACCAACACCTTACACATCCACACCCACACCCACACATCCCACACACCCACACTCACACACACACCTCACCCCCCCAACACACACACACGCACACACAGATACCTCACAGACACACCCCACATATCCCACAAACACACCTCCCCCCCCACACACACACACACCTCACAGACACACCCACACATCCCACACATACACACACATCCTATACACATACCCCCCACACCCACACACACCCCACACACACCTCACACACCCACACCTCCACCTACACCCAAACACCCCACACACCCACACACACACCTTACACACCCACACCCCCACCCACACCCACATACCCCACACACCTACACACACCTATACACCTCACCCCCCCAGACACACACACACACACACCTCACAGACACACCCCACACATCCCCCACACACACCTCCCCCCCAACACATGGGGAAAACTCAGTGAAACAGTAAAATAATAATTTAAAGTGCTTAGAGGTAGGGTAGCTCTGAATAGAGTTGTTGTGTTGTGAGGGTGATTTAAGTACCAACATGTAGGTACCAATGCAGAGTCTTAAATTCAATGTACACCGTTTTTTCTGTAGATATCTTGCATGTTGTTACAGAAGTTATTGTGGTATATGGAATCCATACCATAGTCTGTCAGGAAACCAGAAACAGATCCTTTAAGTACTCCCTGAGAAGACCTAGGGGATCATGGGTAGTCTACCCTGCTCCCTTGTGATGTTTTAAAATTGCACAGTATACTGTAAGTTTCACTTTATACTATAATATAAACATAATCATTTTGGTAGTATTTCATGAATTACATATAAAAAAGAATAATGTCTGGAGCAATTTTTAATTAATAAATAAAAATGTATTGCTCTGATTTTTCAAAATTTAATAACACTTCCAACATCATTTCGTCAGGAATGTCCTCATTTTCAGTCCATGATTCGATTTCTTCCACACAATTAACTAATTCTTCGTCTAGAGACTGATCCATAAAGTCCAAGTCTTCCTCAGGATTGTTTTGAAGAACTATTTCGAAAGAAATATTTGCTTCTCCTTCCATTTTCTTGCTGTAAATGGCATTAAAAATAAATATATCAGTAGAGTTAGGGCAGTGTTGGGTTTAAGTTCAGACAGGTAGTTCTGATTTTTTAACAGTGAAGTTAACTTTGGGCAGTGTATGGTATCAGGCAGGAAGTAGAAATATAAAAAAGTGCCTGTGAAGAAGCGTAAGTAAATTCATAATTATAGCAGAGAAGCCTAAGTCAATCCATAAATATAACAGAGGAGCCTATCTCTATCTATAACTATAGCAGAGGGACAGTAAATAACTATCAGAAAACGTTTTTACAAATTAACTTAAAGTGCCCCTTACAAATTAACAACTTACTTTACAGAGAGGTGAAGTAGAAAAAATGTGAAAATCCTTTCAAGATGTACCTCAGGTAGTTGTAGTCAAAATGGCCGTGTTTCCCTCTCATTTTTCATTTATATTCATGTACATAGCCAATCAAATGTCAGGAAAAAAAAGTAGAAAATGAAAGTAACATTTTAATTGGTTGTAAATTCTAACACTTCAGATGTGTTTTTGTCATGTAATTTACCTCAGGATATTTAGACAATGCTACAGCTCAAATGGCTCAATGGAATTCCACCAAATTTGGGAAAATGGTAGGGATTGGTATGTAGTAGGGCCTATTCTATATTTGGTGAAAGTGTCTCCAGTGGTTTTTATGTAAATTAACTTTTAAAAAATTTTTGGAGCGCATCCCTGTGCGCGCCCCGGTACGCGTACCGGCAGCGCTACGGGAGTCCTCCATCTTGTGTTTCGGAAGAATTGAGACACAAGATGGAGGACAAACAATGTTGGAAATGGGTAAAAGGGGGCACGGTAGACACTCCCTGACCCCCTAGGTTTTCTGAGGGGGGCTTTGGAGGCCCATATAGGCCCAAAAAAAACAATTTTTTTTTATTTTCGCGGGGGAGCGCCCGGTACGTGAACCGGGAAGCGTACCGGGGAGCGTACTTTAGTGAAAAACAGTGAAAAAAGTTAGAGAAAAATAATCATTTTGAGTGATCAGAGGTAGGGTAGCTCTGAAAAGAGCTTTTGGGTTCTGTGGCTGATTTAGGTACCTACAAGTAGGTTCCAATGCACAGTCTTATATTCAGGAGGAATATTCTATTCCCCTCATCTGAGAAGTGTACACCATCTCCTCTATAGATATCTTGCATGTTGTAACGCAAGTTGTTGTTGTATATTGAACCCATTCCATAGTCTCTCATGTAAGCAGAAACAGATTTATTCACATGTTTCCGTGCTTTCTCAAATTGTGCACAAAATTGGGTGGACCACTTCCATTTCTGTCTTTGGCATATATTGGAATATACCAAGGCAGTTTGAGGAAAAAGTGCCATCAATTGCTCAAAGGTGTCCTTTAAAAGCATTTCCAGACCTACCCCAGTCAAAGTGCCTTAGTCATTTTCACCGCAGTGCAGAATTATGAGGTTAGGGTGTGGCAGATGCAAAAAGGTTTTCACCAATGGTATCAATTGATGACATCTCAATCCTCTCTGGCCAATCCATTTAATGTTCACATTTGGTAAATCAAGGTTGTGAAAATTTCTGGTAGCTGCATACCTTTGAGCCCAGTGGATGTAGCTATGTCCAATAATCCAGACAGAATACATGGTAAGAGGAGGTTCTGGTGCAGTCAGATGAAGTGTAGGAATAAAATGGCAGTTAGAAAAGTAGGAGTTTGTAAAAAAAACTGTGGAGTTTCAGTGTTCTCGAATCACAAGCAATGATTGGTGGATTCAGATAGTTGAAAACTGGAAGTTGGGTGCATGGTTCTGTTCTGTGAAAGAAGTAATTTGAATGGTTAAGAAAAAGTCATTTAAAGAAAGATTGCCGCGGATAAGCTGGTGTATTGAGAGGTCAAACATCCTTGCTGAGTTCATTTGCAACATTGTAGAATAAACTTGTAACCCTGAGAGCTCAGTGAGGAGGGAGTTGCTATGGTAACAGGTAGAAAGGGCTGAGGGGAGGGAAGGGTGTTGGTTTGAAAATAGAGAGGGAAGTGTTTTGATTGGTTACCATGAGCAATATGTGTGTAGAATTAGAGGTTTTCTGTGCCATTAATGGTTACAGTGCCTGGAGAACATACCTTTTGCTCTGCTAAAGAAATATTGGTGTGTGTATCTGACACTGTTCTCAATCTCCCAAAGCATTTGTAAAGGTGAGTTATGATTCATTCAATATAGAAAGAGAGTTCAGATTAAGAAGCACATTGAGTTTCTTTGCTGTTGGTTTGTGTGATGCTTTTTGAAAATGCATGGTTTCAATATTTGCAAGATAGAGGATTGTATTTTGTGAAATAGTCATGTTTCAGTAGTGAAGTTGAATGGTTGTACATAGGACATGTGCTCTGTATCTAAAATGTTAATTGAAAAACGATTTTAGTGCAAATCAATGAGTTTCAGTAGTGAAAATGAATGCTTGTAAATAGGATCTGTGCTCTGTTCCTAAAATGTTAATTGAAAAACGATTTTAGTGCAAATCAATGGGTTTCAGTAGTGAAAATGAATGCTTGTACATAGGATCCGTGCTCTGTTCCTAAAATGTTAATTGAAAAACGATTTTAGGGCAAATCAATGGGTTTTAGTAGTGAAAATGAATGCTTGTACATAGGACCTGTGTTCTGTTCCTAAAATGGTAATTGAAAAACGATTTTAGTGCAAATCAATGGGTTTCAGTAGTGAAAATGAATGCTTGTACATAGGATCCGTGCTCTGTTCCTAAAATGTTAATTGAAAAACGATTTTAGGGCAAATCAATGGGTTTTAGTAGTGAAAATGAATGCTTGTACATAGGACCTGTGTTCTGTTCCTAAAATGGTAATTGAAAAATGATTTTAGTGCAAATCAATGGGTTTCAGTAGTGAAAATGAATGCTTGTACATAGGACATGTGCTCTGTTCCTAAAATGTTAATTGAAAAACGATTTTAGTGCAAATCAATGGCTTTTACATTTTTAAGAAGGAATAAATAGTGTGTGCATAATTACATAAAAATATTCGAATCTTTTACAAACATGTCACCTGTGTTACCTCAGATTGGGAAGTAGACTGAGTTTCTTTGCTGTTGGTTTGTGTCATTTTTTGGGTAATGCTTGGTAGGAATGTTTGCAAGAGAGAGGAAATGTATTTTGTAAAATAGACGGTTTTCAGTACTGAAATGGAATGCTTGTACATAGGATCTGCACTCTGTTTGTAAAATGTTATTCAAAAAACGATTTTGGGGCAAAGCAATTGGTTTTAGATTTTTGAGAAGGAATAAATAGTGTGTGCATGATTACATAAAAATATTTGAACCTTTCTCAATCATGTCACCTGTGTTACCTCAGATTAGGAAGCAAACTGAGTTTCTTTGCTGTTGGTTTGTTTCATTTTTGGGTAATGCTTGGTAGGAATGTTTGCAAGAGATAGGAAATGTATTTTGTAAAATAGAGACTTTTCAGTACAGAAATGGAATGCTTGTACATAGGACCTGCACTGTCTTTCCAAAATTGTTATTGAAAAATCGATTTGGGGGCAAATCAATGGCTTTTACATTTTTGAGAAGGAATAAATAGTGTGTGCATGATTACATAAAAAAATATGAACCTTTCAGAATCATGTCAGCTGTGTTACCTCAGATTAGGAAGCACACTGAGGGACTTATTTATGAAAACAGCGATGCGTAATTTTTCACTGCGCACTCCTTGTGACACCAATGATGCGTTATATTTAATGTATGACGCATCATGTTGCAAGGACTTACAGATAAGTCAGTATTTCTGATGTATCTGTAAGCGCAAAAGTGACGAATTGCTGGAGTGTGTCACAAAAGTGACGCAACTCCAGCAATGCATCCTTTCACATGGGGAAAACCCCATGTGAAAGCGTTTGCCTCAGTCTTACGCCTGCTGTGAGGCAGGCGCAAGATTTTGACGTAATAGTTTCCTAAAAGTGACGGAGTGTGTCACTATTACGAGGCTTTTTGCGGGGGAATGCCCCCTCTGTGTACATTACATCTGACAGAGGTATAATGTGACGCAGAGGTTTAAAAAGTGACGCATCTACCTACATGCGTCACTTTTTAAATATGGCATAACAAGGCACATGTTTTATGCCGCTGATGCGTCACAAAAAGTGACGCATCAGCAGTGCAAAACTGACGCAGGGCCTCATAAATGAGGCTCATCTTTTTTTGCACACTACTCCAGTTTAGTCTTGTCCACTGCACTCTTGGACACAGGCGTCAATTTGACTCTTTCACAATGATGTTACCTGTGTTAACTCAGTGTAGGAAGGACATTGAGTTTGTTTGCATAGAGGAATTGTATTTTGTAAAATAGTGAGGTTTCAATAGTGACATGGAATGGTTGTACATAGGACCTGTGCTGTGTTTCTTAAATGTGAAGTCAATAACGATTTTGGGGGAAATGAATGGCTTTTACATTTTTGAGAAGGAATAAATAGTGTGTGCATGATTAAATAAATATATATAAATATAATGTCACCTGGGTTACCTCAGATTAGGAAGTAGATTTTGCAGTTGAGGTGAGGCATGTCCAGAGGTACAGAGGAGGTGAGGCCTATGTTCAAGACTGTAGTGGGAGAGAGGCCTTTCCTGGGAAGCATTGGTGGTGAAGCCTGTGTGTAAGAGTGCAGTGGACTAGACTTCATGAAGCCTATCCCCTACTGCACTCTTAGACACAGGTCTCACCTTCTTTGTACCTGTGGACAGACCTCTCTTCCACTACACTCTTCAATACAGGTCTCACCTCTTCTGCACCCCTGGAGAATCCTCACCTGATCTGTAACCCTGAATAGACCGTTTGCTTTTTGTCATTGCTTAGTTGTTTGGTAATAGTGGTCTATAATTTTTTTCTTTAACACAGATTGAAATCAAGATTTCAAGAGTAAGGAAAGATGCCCTCAAGGGAAAGGAGAAGAAAAGATGATAAGCGCCAACAAACAAAAACAGCAATGGAATTACAGCACTCTTCCACAACAAATACTTCAAAAAACAGGAAAAAAGATCCTGGTAAGACAACTAAGGGCCAGATGTAGGTAATTCATATTTACCGACTCTTAAATACCGAATTTTACCGATTCGGTATTTAAGAGTCGGTAAATATGAAGGGGGGAGATGTAGGTATTACAGATTCTGTAAATACCGAATCGTTAAGATTCGGTATTTACCGAATCTGTAAATACCGAATCGGTATTGCCCATTGATTCCTATGGGCCTTGAAGCCCATAGGAATCAATGGGCAATACCGATTCTGTAATTCTGTAATTACAGAATCGGTAAATACCGAATTTTGCAAGGGTGCAGGGGGTGTCACTTTGACACCCTCTGGCACCCCAAAAATATGCATGTGCGCCATGTGGCACACAGACATGCCCTAAGGGCATGTCTGTCTGTCATATGGCTAGGTGTGCATGCACACATGTGCATGCACACCTGAATTCGGTATTTTAACACCCAATTGGATTGGGTGGTAAAATACCGAATCTGAAAGGCCTGCGGCACTCAAAGATGTGCTACCTACATGTGCTTTTACAGAATCGGTATTTTTCCCGAGTCTGTATTTACCGATTCGGTAATTCAACCGAATCTGTAAATACAGATTCGGTAAAATACCGATTCTGTAAAGCATGCTCCTACATTAGAAAACCCTAATACCGGTCGGAAACGTCCGAAATCGGCCGTTTCCGACCGGTATTAGGGCTCCTACATCTGGCCCCAAGTCTTTCTTATGGAACATATGTAGATCAAAAAAAAATGTTGGACAGCATGTAGAAAAAGACAATGAGAGAGTAAATTTGAAAAGAAAGGAGAGGCCCTCAAAAAATCTTACTACTGGAGCAGGAGAGAATAATATGTATAGGAATAGAAGGCAGAATCAGTTTAGAGACATTCGTAAACGAATGTTTCACAATAGGGTGGTTTTAAATTTGTTAAAAAACATTAGGAAAGGTAAACAGAGAGCTGCTTTTTATAAGAAAAAGAAAAGTGTAGAGAAAATTGTTGATCAGGCTTTTGAAGTTAAGAAAAAATTATTTATTTTAATAATCAATAGAATTAGGACACGTAACAAGACAATTGATGTTTTCAAATCAAACAGTAGATGGAAAAGAGTAATTAATCGGACTAATTTTTGTAAAGTTTTTTCAGGAGAATGGATGCACAGTTCAAGTTGTGAGCCATTTTTTAATGAGGAGAGTTACTTCCAGGAGAATGATTTAGTGCATGCAGTTGACACCAGTGGTCGAGCATATGAGGTGAAAGACGGTTGTCCGATTGAAAAATAGAAACTTGTGCCTAGAGAACCAGAAGAGGTGTTAACTGATGAAGTTTTAGGGAGATGTAGTAAGGGTCCAGTGTACACTTGGAAGTGTAGTCGTATTTGTAGTGTGCGACAGGAATCAATTGATTTGTTTTGTAATTTCTTACGTACATATAGTAAGAAAAGTCTAAAGCAGAAAATGAAGTTGTTGCAAGACTCAGATGCTTGCAGAGTGAGAGAAAACACAGGTTTGCAAGGGCATTCACTGGCTTGTCTTTCTAGAAAAGTCTGTCAGAGTGTTTTTCATCATTTTAGGATGTTAGCAGTGCATCATACCAAAATGAGGAAATTAGTGAGAATGTTGTATTATGCAAAAAGTCCAGCACTTAAGCTTAAACAATTAAACAGTGCTCTTTTGCATGGAACTGAATTAGATGTGAAGAAGATTTGTGAAGAAATTGAGATTTGTTATTTTGGTGAAAAAGAGGACAGTGTAGAAATTGACACAGAAATTCAAGGTAATGTGGAAGACAATGTACAGATTTCAAGTACAGAAAAGTTTGACCAGGAAATTACCAGGTTTAAGGTGAAATCAAGTGAAAGGCCGAATTTTACTTGTGTGTGTTGTCGACGAAGTCATTATAAGCATCAAACTAGATTAGTTGATTTATACGTAAAAAGTGAAAAGATAAATAATTATGAGTGGAAGGATTTTGCAACTTATTTGTGGGTGGAGAATTGTTTTGATTTGAGTTCTGATCAGCGTATTTGTAAATATTGTTATGATAAATTAAATCAAAACAGAATGCCTGCTAGAGCTGTTCATAATAATCTGGAGTTGGTAGACATTCCCCGTGAATTGATGGATTTAAATACATATGAGTCTATTTTGATTCAATGTGTCCATCCTTTTCAGGCTATTGTTCGCATGGAGCCTAAGATAGGGAAATTGCCTCCTACAGATTTGCAGAGAGGATTAAAGGGAAGAGTTGTTTATTTGCCTCTAGATTCCAAAAAAATATTGATACAATTGGTATAGAAAAAGTAGAAGAGGAACCTTTAGTTATTCTGGTTAATGGGGTTCCGACAAAGAGTAAGAAAATCTGGAAAGATTTAGTGGATGTTAGGAAAGTCAAAAAGGCAACGTTGTATTTAGTGAAAAACAATGAGTATTACAAACATGTATGTGTTGCAGCAGAGGAAACAGCTGCAGATGAAGACAGTGATTGTTCAGCCGGCCAAATTGAAAAAGTTGATGTGTCTAGAAGTGAAGAAATATATGAACATTATACTGTTCATCCTTTGCATTCCAAAGAAGTAATGGGGAATGCAATTGAATTGTTTCAAATGAAAGCAGCAAAAGGAAGTCCCATTAGTGTATGGGAAGAAAGTTTGGAAGCTCGTTGTTTTCCACAGCTATTTCCAACAGGTCGAGGTGGACGATATGACGATCGACCACTTCAAATTCCTGCATCTGAATATCGAACTGTAAGATTATATGCTGAAGATCCAAGGTTTCGTCAATGCATTCCCTATTTGTTTCATCTACTGTATGGAAGTGACTTGTCTGGGCTTTCTTATGCAGTAAACCATAAACTGAAAAGTGGAGCACATCTGCAAAATGTTTCGGCGAGGGACTTTATGGAGAAAGTGAATCTGCAAGATAATATTTTGGAATCTCATCTAATCAATCTCATGGCATGTCAGCGTGGTACAAATGAGTATTTGTACCGTCGTCATGGGGAATTGAAATGTATGCTAAGAAACTTAGGAACTCCTACATGGTTCCTCACTCTTAGCTGTGCCGAGTATGCATGGGACGACTTACTTGAATTTCTGCGAGAGGCAAATGCAAATATACAAAATATAGAAATCAAAACATCTGGAGAACTGTGTTCTTTGGATCCAGTGAATGTATGCAGATATTTCAATCATAGATTTGAAGCTATGATGTCTTTTATTACCAACAAAAAAAATCCTCCCCTTGGAGAGGTTTTGGATTTCTTCTGGAGAAAGGAGTATCAAGCGAGAGGTGCTCCTCACATACATATGTTGTTGTGGATTAAAGATGCACCCAAATTTGGAACAGATTCGGATGAGACAGTGATGAGGTTCATTGAAGAGTATTCAACATGTGCTGTTCCGAAAACTACAGAGGAAAACAGTTTAAGGTAACAAGTGTTACGCTTTCAATCCCATCGTTGTGGAAAGTACTGTTGTCGAAAATTCAGAAACAAGGACAAGTTCTACACAAAATTTTGTTTCGGCTTTCCACGACCAGTGATTTCTAAAGGAAGAGTAAATAATTTGATGTCTTCTCTGCGACATACTGTGACGAGGAAATCACCAAAAAATACATACAATTTAAAAAGAAACGAAGAGTCCAAGTACATCAACGACTACAACCCAGTGATTTTTTCCATGTGGAATGCTAACATGGATATTCAGTTCATTGCTGACAACTCTATTGCTGTGACTCGATATGTGACGTCTTACATCACAAAAAAAGAAAAGACAGAACTGAAGGAAATGTGGGAGGACATTTCACATGAAAAGAGTCTACGCAAGAAATTATACAGTTACAGTCTGAAGATGTTGTCGCATCGAGAAATTGGAGCATATGAATGTTCTGATCGATTGTCATCAGCAAGTCTCTATGCCAAATCTAGAACCATCATTTGGGTGAGTCTAGGTCTTGCTGCAACACGAAACCGAGTTTTGAAATCTGTACAAGAAATAGAGTATTTGGCGGAGAAAGAACCAGAAAGTACAGATATTTTGAAGACAAATATGTTGGATACATACTATCCAAATAGAAGTCCTTACCTTGAGAACACTTGTCTCTATGAAGTTCTGCAAAACTATATTTATGAGAGAACCATCAGAGAAGATATCAACAATGGAATATATGCTATCATTGGGTGTGAAGGATGTCTAGTGAAGCAGAGAAAAGGCCATTTGATTAATCATCGAAAAATGAGTTGCGAAAATCCAGAGAAAAGGGAATTTTACTATTTAGCTATTTTACAACTCTTTAAGCCATGGCGTACAGAAGAGGAACTACTTGGAGATTTTCTCTGTTACGAAGATTCTTTTAATGCAACCAAGGATACCATAGAATGTCCGGTTTTTCCAAATTATCTGCAAATGTTGAACGAAGAAATGGAGCAAGAAGCCACAATTGCTGTAGAGATTGCTAGAGACAGTTCTCAAGACAGTCAGAGTTCTGCTTCATTGAGTCAGGATCCACTAGGAGGACCAATTATCCAAAATGAAGCTGCCACTGCCATGGATGAGGTGGAAAGAGCTATGGAACAAGCTCAAGATGATGTAGTTAACTTAGAAGATTTGGTGAAACAACTAAATCTTGAGCAGAAGCAAATATATGACGAAGTCACAGAACAGATTGAACATGGATTCACTCATGAGAAAAAAGAGTGCTCATGTACATCATTTAAACCTGTCCAACTGTACGTGAGTGGAGAAGCGGGAACTGGAAAAAGTTTTCGGATTAAAGCAATTGCAACTTATCTGCAGAAAAAGACTGAATCACCGCTATCTTGTGTTGTTACCGCTCCAACTGGGCTGGCAGCACATAATATTAAAGGGATTACTTTACATCGTTTACTGATGCTGCCAGTGGAGCATGATAACAAATTGCAATACCACAAGCTATCTGGAGATGCGTGTTCCGTAGTTTCGAGAGTCCTGAAGAAAATGAAACTTCTTATCTTTGATGAAGTAAGCATGGTGTCAAATATAATGCTTGCTTTTGTGCATTTGAGAATGCAAGAAATTCTTAGAACAGACTATGATGTCTTATTTGGAGGAAAACATATTATTGTTTTTGGAGATCTACTGCAGTTGACTGCAGGGAAAGGACAACCTGTGTTCAAAATGCTCACGCATGAAGATACCAGGAAGTGCCTAGGAAGCATTGGAAACGTTAATATATGGTTAAACTTCAAATATGCAGAACTGCTTCAAAATATGCGGCAGGCAAAGGATGAAGATTATAAAAATATTCTACAAGATGTAAGAATCGGAAAAGTAAGTCAGAATGGGAAAGAAGCTTTACATGGACGATTAATTTCAAATTTGTACCCAAATGAAAACATTCTTCCAGAGAATATTTTTGGGAAAATTAACGAGAAGAAATCTGGCATATGTTTGATGCCAACTCTGAAAGAATGTTCCATGTTCAACAACAAAATGTTAAAGTTAGAAAATGAAGGGATAGTGAAACTGGAAGCTATAGATAAAATAGAGCATATGGGAGCAACCATTATTTTGTCTGAAAATTTGAAATCAAAATTGGATTCATTAGAGAAGACTATATCCAAAACTGCTGGTTTTGAAAAGACTCTGAATGTGTGTTTAAATTGTCGTATCATTTTGAGAAGGAATTTAAATGTTGAAAGAGGTCTGGTAAATGGAGCAATGGGTCATGTTGTTGGTTTTGTGAATTACAAAAATAGAGATGGAATTGAAACTTTAAAAATTAAATTTGATGGCATTGACGAAATAGAACAAATTTGTCGTTGTTCAGCTAGATTTTTGCTTGTGAAAGACTTATATGTTCGCAGAAAACAGTTTCCTGTTTGTTTGGCATATGCGGTGAAAATCCATAAATCTCAAGGTTTAAGTGTAGATAGCGCTCTGGTGAACATTGGAACTTCTGTGTTTAAAGCGGGTATGGCATATGTGGCATTATCACGAGTCAGAACTTTATCAGGATTGTACTTGACTGAGTGTGATGAAACAAAGATTTGTGCTGATCTAGATTGTGTTAAAGAATACAATAGGTTAAGAAGAGAGTATGCTCCACATTTGCCTCAATATCCTCTGTTTGAAAAACGTGTGGTAGGCCGAAAAAGAAGAAATGAGAATAATTGCAGTGAGGTAGTAGCAAAAAGACAAAAAGTAGATGAAACTGTAATTGTAAGCAGAAAGAAAAAGGATTCTGTTGAAGATTTTGTTAGATTTCAGTTTGAAAACAGTTCTGGTGTCAACTGCTATGCTAATGTAGTGCTTAATGTTGTTTTTTTTCTTCAAAATTTACAAGAACAGATTGTTGAAAATCGGGATCAAACATTCTGCTGTTTATTGAATTCTGTGTTTGAGAAATGTAGCAGTGATAGAGCAAAAATAGAAAGTGTTTCAGAAATTAGAAATATTCTAGACATATGTTCGGGTCAAAATCAATTTTCACAGATTATTCAGCAGGATTGTCAGGAATTTCTAATGTATATGTTTGATGTTTTGGAAGATGAAGATGTAGATATAAAAAATCTTTTTAGCCTTTCTTATCAATGGCAGCATGACTGCGACAACTGTAGTTTATCAAGTAGTACTAGAATAGACACTGAAAGATTTATATATTTGACTTTACCAGACTGCAAATCAGTGCCTTTTAATAATCTAGTTAAAGCAGCTGATCACAATATGGTGTGTACCCAATGTAAGTCTGCAATGCTGTCCAAATTATTTTTACAAAGTTATGGTAAATATGTGATTGTAATGTTCCAACGATGTAGACCTGATGGAAGTAAATTGTCAACTTCTATTAAAAATGTTGTGGCTTCTCAGTTATCAATTTCAGGTAGAACCTTTGCAACTGTAGCTATTATTTATCATGACGGTCCTTCAACAACATCAGGGCATTACACATGCTTTTTAAAAAGTCGTAGAGGTTGGACCCACTGTAATGACAGTCATTTGACTTTCAAACAACGTTTGCCTTTTGACTTAAAAAATTCATACCTAGTGTTTTTAGAACCAAAATTTAAGTAAAGGTAATTGGCCTATGAAGACGGGAGCAGTTAATAAAGGGTATTTTGCTGTTTAAAAATATATTCTGAGTAAAAGTGATCCAGGTAATATAAAAAATTGACTTGTCATATAGGTACTGTAAGTGGATCTCATAGTAAGTGATATCAGTATTATACAAAATGATGAACATGAGTGAGTCAGAGATGGTTTTACAAATACTTAAATATTGTGAAAATGTTGTATGAGCCTTTCTTTCAGAACGTCGGAAAAACGGTAATTTCAGAGTTTCTTAGAATTAATTTGAAAATATACTCATACATCTGACACTATTTGGCCAAAAAGAAAGGTACAGGAATGAGTAAAGAGTCATGACTGAAAAAAAGGAGTATATGAAAATAATGAAAATATTTCAGATGTTCTTTTTTTTTTCTTTTTTTCTCACATATCTATCTTTATTTATCTATATATACACACATATATATATATATATATATATATATATATATATATATATGTATATATATATACATATATATATATATATATATATATATATACACACATATATATACGAACGCACAAATATTAATGAGAAGTCATTAGATGAAAAACTCATGTATAAAACGGTCATTATGCACATGTATCAGACCATGCTTCAAATGATTACTGAAACCATCTCAGTCACCATTTTAAAGTGTTGAGAGGGTAAAATCACATCAGCGAATACGCGAAAGGCTGCCAATGAATGTCTAAAATGCTGAATTTTCAAATTATTTAAATAGTATAATGGGCACTTGTATTTTTAGGTTTCCAGCCTCGGAAATCCCTTCATAATTATAAAATCCAATACCAAGCAATTTGAACGAAATGACACACCACTGGTGCATTGCAATTTGATGTGATCGCCAATTCCACAAATACATAGTAAATTATATGGTGCATGTGTCGACTCTGTAAACATTCCATTTCTAAAGCAGAGGTTTTCAAGAACAAGCACAAACCTAAGCCAAAAGTTATATTTGCTACATGTACAACAGTCGCGCCTTCATATTTGTTTCCCTCCGGCATCCTGTGCACTCACTGCCTGCAGTGTGAGAACATCTCTCAGCCTCCCTCTCCCCTGCGGGACAGCTTTCTCTCTCCAGCGACTGCCAGTCACCAAGGCTAAGGTGTTTCTACAGGGGCTTGTTGACTAGTGACCTGTGAGGGCCCAAGACTACTCGTTGCACAGGGCAAATGGCACACCCCTGCATCAGATGAGTGAGGTTCATGCGCAGGCACGTTTTCCACAGAAAGACATGTCAATCAGCGAAATGCTCCTTATGTATATTTTGCAACGGGGAAATGATACTACCAAGATACATTTGTCTTTTGAGATGGAGGAACCATCCACATTTATCAGGGTGAGCTATTTCACTTATTAGCGCATTACAAGGCTTTTTTTTAAAATAAAAATATTAATGGAGATCTTACATTGAGTGGAGATATGCTTTTGTAGCCGACGTACTATGGAAATGAAGCAGAATTTGGGCCAAAGTCCTATTCTGTCTGTTGTACAGCACTATAACTTCTGTGAGGTGGGACATGCACAGAGGAGTTTTGGATGGTTTTAAACTGTGGCTGGAAATATTTGATGAATATGTCAATGCCCTTCGATTGGCCATGGGAGAAGACATGATCTTATTTGCTCCTCTATTAGTCTGAAAAATATTGAAAGTACCTGAGGACAAAAAAAAGTTTTTTTATGATGGTAGGCAAATATTGGTACGTGTCTCTCTCTATTCATCCACTGAAAATGGTTATACCAGGATATTTCTCGCCCACATACTCCGAGTTCGCCTGTGTTCACACCCAAGGAAGAAATTAGCAAAGCACTATTAGGCACTACTACTTCCATTAAATATCTTAAGAAACAGGGCCCTCGCCCTTTAGTCACTCCCTGGACCCCAATGTTGAAAGTTGGGCTGAGACCGTCAACATTATCGGCGCCCTCTTGCTCTCCTTAACCTTTTTGTGCGCGTAAAACAGCCGCCATTTTGAACACCATGGTTTCCCTGCTCTCGCCGAGAGCCAGCGCGCCTCTCTCCCCCTCCTAGCTTCGCCGGCATCCCCCGCATACTGACAACCCCCCTGCCTGCACCTGCCGCGAATCATAAAACCCCTCTTCAGCGCTGCTCTGCCCCGGGCCCTCGTCCTGTTCTCAGCGCAACACCTCCCCTCTTCCCATTTATGATCCCCGGCCCTTTGATGCAAACCTCCTTTTTTCCCGTGTGCCCGTTCGTCCTCCTCGTTCCCAAGCCGACACCCAGCTCTGCCGATACTGTTCCTTGCCCCTCCCCGTACAATAGAAAGTTTCCCCCCAGCAAGGGATCCCCGGGTTGATCAAAGCCCCCCCGGCCCTACGAGATCCGATCGAACCCCACACACTCCATGAATCGGCGGAATATCCAGCTGCGCGATGATCACCACCTGTTGTGAACGGGGCAGGGACTTCCACTGTAACCTTGCGTGGGAACGGGTTGGGAAGGGGGGAGTCTGAGGATGTCTTTCCGTACATCAAAGTACCGACGAGAATGTGTTACGTGCAATAAAGAGATAAACTTGTGTATAAGAGGCCAGGCCTCAGGGATGCAGTTAGAGCACCTCAGAACGATACCTTCTGTCCGTTTCGTTGTGTTCTCCTCCGGAGAGAATAAAAATCTTGTTTCCTGCCTTCCAGTCTCCAGCGCCTGCCTCTTCAATAGTTTAACTTCTTTATGGGTTCAAGAGGCGACACCGCCGGGCAATACTTAAGGATCGTATATTCTGGTTGGTAGTGCCACCCTTTTTTCAACAATTGGCGTCCCAAGCGTGGGGCCCATCAGCGACCCATGGATCCAGTGGGAGAGGTCCTGACGACAAAGTGAACGACTGCAACGATCGGGAACGCGTCTGTCCGATAGACCCTCGTCTGACAGCCGATCATCCGAACTTCACTGGTTCCGAACAGACCTCTCTCGGGTGATCTACGGTCCTGACTGGGAACCATAAGGAGTGCCGCGAGGATAACGGAGAAGAGAGGACGATCGGGCGCTGGATTCGGAAGACAAGAAACTGTCCATGCGGTCCGGGTAAGGTCGTGTAATCACGACAAGTTGCGAAATGATTGCTTGATTGCTTGATTGTTTAAAAATACTAGTATTGCTCTTTTTATTTATTTGGAGATTCACTGTCTGCAAACGGAGAAACAACGGGCTCTCTCTTTGCAAGCAGTGGAGGATAGGTAGGGCAGCAGCCGTGCTTATTTTTTTCTCCCCCACTCAATAATTACTTGAAACTGAACTGTTGTTCGCAAAACTATTGTTTCCTGGAGATTCCCTGTCTGCAAACAGGGAAGAGACCACCCTTTTTGCAGACAGTGAAAAGGGTAGGTAACGCAGATCTTTGCGGACCTACTCATTCTCCCCATTGTTATTTATTGGTCTTTTGTTATTTTGATCCATGAGGTATTCACTGCCTGCAAACAACGTAGAATAGAAATATTCTGTCCAGTCTTTGCACCTAGTGATAAGATAGGCAGTGCTGACTTTTTAGTCCCTCGTTACGAGCCGTCATGTCTGTCTTCTCCCCACTGATTAGTAGCCTGTTTAGCCCGGACCGCTTATTAGAGATGGACCATCCAGCCCCACTGGAAGGCACCCCTAATAAGGACATGTTCATGAAGCATGGATTGACCGCCATAGCCTATAGTAAACTATGGCATAAATATACGAAAAAGGGTCAAGAAAGTCAGTGGCCCCTGATAGGATCCTTCGATGATGATAAAATAAAAATGCTAGAAACTGCCCTGGGTAAAAACAAGACAACACCCACTATGCTTGACAGTTTCGGCATGTGGCGAAAAGAAACTGAACAACGTAAAAAGAAAACTGAGAGTAGGCTGGAAAAAGAGCTGCGAAAAGCAGCCCACCTAGCTGCCCAGAACTTAGAAAAAGAGATAAAGGAAAGAGAGAAAGCTAAACAGAAACTAGAAATGGAAACGCCAAGCCAGTGTCCGGTTAGAACTCCCTCCATGCTCTACCCTGATTTACCCTCGAAACAACGAGCCAATGAGGACCTGCTGTTAGGTCCTCCTATCATCTACATGCCCCCTCCATATGCCCCTTCTCAACCCTTGGCGCAGCAGGCGCCACCCCTAGGTACAAACGAAGGTACCGCCACAGCGTCGGCCCCAATGGCCTCTGTGCCAGCCGAACCCCTTGTATTAAAACCCGCATCAACAACAACGTTAGACGACCATGAGACTCGAGGGGCTGGCCCTGCAAGAACAAACAGACTAGACAAAGATGAGCGAGCGGGGATCGACAAAATAGCAAGGACACTGGTAGAAAGGAAGGATGATGAAGAGTACATCACAGATATGTTCAGCTCGTATACAGGGAGTCACAGACGACATTTTACCGTACGACTGTGTTATCATGTCTTGAATGCATACGAGGACCGATATCGAGACAAAGGTCCCGAGAGCCTAAGGACTCTGTACCGGAAGGTCGATATCGGGGATGAGGGCGAGTGTGATGTGTCGGACCTCCTTACGCGTACGCTTGAGGTTTTCCACCACCTCACTGAACGAAAGCCGGGAGCTAAATCCGCAACCTCCGTAGTGACCGAACCACCAACCGAGCAATCTAACACCATGATGCCGATACGAGAGGCTGCCCCTTACTGGGTTCCTCCTCGGGGTACAGGGACTCACGATGATGCAAACAACCAAGATGCGAAGGGAAGGGTAGTGTACAACTGGGTCTACCAGCCATGGGACCGGCAAGAGATACTGGCATTCCGGAAATCTCTACCCGACCTACGTAAAAACCCCACTGCCTTCTATACTGAATTGGGTACAGCCCTGGGCTCAACGATTATGACCCTGGCTGACATCGACTTGTTCTTCGGGTTATGTCTACCAGCTGATGTGTGGAAGCAAATCCGGAAAGTCGACCACCTTGAGCTGTTTGGACATACCTGGTCACAACTCAATGACCTGGATAACCAACGGGGACCAGGACAAAAGCCTTTGAAATCCATTCTAGACCTTCCAGATAAAATCGTAGAGAAATTAAAAACCCTAATCCCAGAAAAGAAAGTGGACTGGTCGATAGTGACAGCCTGTCGCCAAAAACCCCAGGAGGATGTATCGGAATACTTCTCCCGGCCAGGACATGACCACTGCAACCGGACACCATCTGTTTGTCCAGAATTATGTTAAGGGCCTATCATCGGAAATCTCCCAGAAACTACAGGCCAGCGAGAGTAGTTGGGCAGCCTCCAAACCTACAGCGATTCTCCAAATGGCCCAATATTATGAGCATCAGAAAAATGAAAACGATAGGGCGACAGAGAAAAAGAAGAAGGACTTAAAAGAGAGGGTGATGATTGCCAAACTGCAAGGGGTGACTATAGGACGAGACCAATACCGGGGAAACTACCAGACAAACGTCCCTAAGACTACATTTCCCCAGGACCGCACTCTGACTTCCTACAGTGGACGCACAGACCTTAGAGAAAACCAGTGCGCTTTCTGCAAAGGGACTGGCCATTGGAAATCCCAGTGCCCAGTTCTTCTGGAAATGATCAGAAACAAAGACCCCAGGGATGTAGCAAACGGACCGAGACCTAAGGGACAACAACGAGGGCCCCCAAATGACGCGACTAACGACAGATCAAGCAGACCAAATACGTTCGATCGACCCAGGCAGAACCAATATCAACAATCTGACTATGACGACACTCACACCTTCGCATAGGACAGCCAAGGGCGAGGGAGGGATCCAGTTGAGCTCTATGTTGACCAGCAGGGCCCTTATGTCACTGCTAAGGTCCTGGGTACCAAGTCTCCATTTCTGGTAGACACTGGCGCAACACGTAGTGCGTTATCTAAACGACTGATTCCAAGGGCACCCTTGTCTGGCTCACTCATAACATCGACAGGTTTCGATGGAACGCCCTCCACCAACCCTTTGTCTGCCCCGATTCTCTTTGACGTAGAAAACAACACCACCGACACCACGTTCTTGCTTTCCTCCAATAGCCCTGACGCCATTATGGGACTTGACTTACTGAAACACTTCCGAGCGACGATCAGGTGTTCTCAAGATGGAGTTCGAGTGTTTCTTTACGACAACCCCGTTCTGCTTAGACATTGCTCTCCCCGACACATGTTTTCCATCACCGACGTTGACGCGTCCCTGCTTGACACTCTACCTCCGTATCTGTGGGCCAAAGCGGATTCGGACGTAGGGCGTATGTTAATTGACCCAGTGCACATTACTGTCCGACCAGACGCAACACTCCCAAAACTCCCACAATATCGGATATCGCCAGAGGGCGAGAAGGCATTGGTAATGATTATCCAGTCACTGATAGACGCAGGAGTGGTAGAGGAAGTGGTTAGCAACGTTTGCAACAGCCCTATCTTGCCCATTATCAAGAAGCAGGGAGAGGGAGATGAGAAAGCATACCGTTTTATCATCGACCTCCGAGAGATCAACAAAGTGGTGGTACCCCAGTACCCTGTGGTCTCAGACATCACCACCATCCTGACTTTGATTCCATCCACTGCCACCACCTTTTCCGTCATCGACCTCAAGAACGCATTCTTCTCCATCCCCATCCACCCAGACAGCCGATATCTCTTCGGCTTTACCCTAAAAGCCCGCTCATATAGGTTTTGCCGAGCGCCTCAAGGCTACACGGAAAGCCCTAGCATTTACAGCCAGGCCCTCAAAAGACAACTAGACCAAATCCAGTTACCCGACGGAGTGGTGTTGGTACAATATGTCGATGACATCCTTTTGGCAGCCGACACCACCCCTCTAGCGGTTACCGCCACCATTCAACTCTTGCACTTCCTTGCGGAAAATGGCCACAAGGTCTCCAAGAAGAAGTTGCAATTCTGCCTACCCCAGGTCACTTACCTAGGCCACCTTTTGTCCAAAGATGGAAGAAAACTCACCCCTGATCGAATCCAAACCATTCTAGATACCCCTGTCCCTAAGACCCAGAAGCAGGTTCGCTCCCTATTAGGCCTCACCTCCTTCTGCCGACAATGGTTACCAAACTTCAGCCTCGTTGTAAAACCACTGCTTTCGCTGCTAAACAAAGACGTCCCTTTCCCACTCCCTTGGACCCCTGAGTGTCAAACTTCCTTCACAGAACTGCGAGATGCCCTTTGCTCAGCCCCTGTCCTAGGTACCCCTGATTACAAAAAGCCCTTCTCCCTTTATACTCACGAAAGGGAGGGGTGCGCTTTATCTGTACTGACCCAGGCCATCGGCCCTAAGCAACGACCGTGCGCTTACTTCTCTGCCACTCTTGACCCTGTCGCCAGAGCCTTGCCTGCCTGCCTTAGAGCTGTAGCTGCTGCTGCAATCTCTATCCGACAGAGTGAGGGGATTGTACTCTCGAATTCCCTCACGGTACTGGTACCCCATGCAGTCGACACCCTCCTGGACCAAACCAAGACGCAACATCTGACGAGTGCACGACTGACTGGATACGAACTGACCTTGCTTGCCCCCCATATCACCCTGAAAAGATGCACCACACTGAACCCAGCAACCCTGTTACCCTTGCCAGAGAACGATCCCAATGTGCACCCCGTACATGACTGCGTGACTCTTACGGACGAACAGACCAGGAGTAGGGTCGATCTCAGAGACACGGCTTTCCCTGACCCCGACGGGGAGCTGTGGGTGGACGGTTCTTGCATCAAACTCTCCGATGGTACCACTTCCGCTTCCTATGCAGTCACCACGGCTCAAACTGTAGTAGAAACAGCCCGCATCACCCAGCGATCTGCCCAGGCAGCGGAACTGATTGCTTTGACGCGAGCCTGCATCCTGGCAACAGGAACCACAGCGAACATTTACACCGACAGCCAGTATGCCTTCGGGGTGGTTCACCATTTTGGGCTCCTCTGGAGGGAGAGAGGATTCTTGACCTCACACGGCACACCCATTTTGCACGGGGATTTAGTCTCCGCCTTAATCGAAGCTGTCCTCCTCCCCAACAAACTTGCCGTTATCAAATGCCAGGCACACAAGAAAGTGACAGACATTATTGGACAGGGAAATGCACTAGCCGACATCACCGCCCGAACGACAGCTGAAAATAGAACGACAACACGTATGTACGTGACCAGGTCACAAGCAGAAAACTGGACTGACGCCAAGGACACAATTAGAGACATACAAACGGCTAGCACACAACACGAATTGACTGAATGGACACGGGTGGGATTGAAAGACGATGAAGGCTGCTGGCGGACAAAAGACACGAACAGATGGTTGCTACCTGATTCATACTTGATTCCCATATTAACCATGGCACACTCCCCTGCCCACATAGGATCAGCCCCCATGATCGAACTTGTCTCCAGGGTTTGGCACAATGACAAGATCCCAGATTCCGCCAAACGCCTGGTCCAACAATGCTTAATATGCCTGCAACACAACCCCGGGAAAGGAACTGTAGTACCCCGGGGGGGATTTGGGGTCCCAAACCACCTATTTGAAGTCCTGCAGATGGACTACATCCAGCTAGACAGATGCCAAGGCTTGAAATATGTGTCCAACCCGTGACAACACCGCTATGGCCACTGCAAAGGTTCTGTTAAAGGAGTTTTTCCCCCGTTATGGCCTCTGTCGTGTTTTATGGAGTGATAATGGCCCCCACTTCGTAGCCAAAGTTATCCAGCTCATCCTAAATGGGCTGGGTATTAACCAGAAATTCCACGCAGTCTTCCACCCTCAATCTGCTGGGCTTGTCGAACGACACAATGCCACACTAAAGCTTAAACTGGCCAAAATAGTGGCTACCACGGGCCTGAAATGGCCAGACGCCCTCCCATTGGCATTGCTATCGATGCGCTCTACCCCCACCCGACATCACTTAACCCCTTATGAAGTTGTCTTCGGTCGACCCATGAGCGTCTGGTCTGCCCCGAAACCAACTTCCATTCATGACGTTCCGGACGTCCTAATGTCTGATTATCTGTACAAATTGACTGAAACTTTGTCTGTCCTTCATCAGCAGGTGCAGCAGGCCATCCCCGATGCTTCCAGGGGTCCGGGTCACGCCATCCAGCCGGGGGACTTCGTGCTGATCCGAAATTTTCAGCGATCAAAGAGTTTGGAACCCCGGTGGACGGGCCCCTGGCAAGTGCTGATCACCACTCGGACCGCACTTCGAGTGGAGGGGAAGAAACACTGGCTGCACGCTCATCACTGCAAAAAGGTCTCTCCAGCCCTGGCCACGACAGACACCGTCAACACCCAAGAAGAGCTCCTGAACCAGGACCGACCATCGTTGAACTGCTATCCTGATACTGAGACACTTGAACTTTCAAAACATCCTGACCCCACTGTGCCATCTCGAGAAGGGTATTTCCTGCGTCGAAAGGAGGGAGCTTCGGCTAAGTAGGCCACGGACTAGGTTAAAGGATCTCAGAACGGTGACCCAAACTACCAAGGGTTACCTGGAGAGAAGCTAAAACTAAGTCTGTGGTCCTGCCCACTACCGAGCACCTTGAAAACGAAGATGATGGAAGCGCCAGATAAGAAGATGATGGAAGCGCCAAACAAGAAGCCGACGGGGACAGCAGGAAATACCCACTACAGAAATCCGAGAACAGACAGACTCCATAGCTCAAAGACAATTGCACTCTTCATCACAATCCTCTTCTGTTTTCTCCTCATGACCACGCTCTGGATTTTGGAAGAACATGCACCTGCTCACGAAACATTCCTAACCACTGCTCAGCCTACCACCATGAAGGACCATTATCTAATTTCGCTCTCTCCTCAACTAAGAGAGAGGCGAAAGGAGTTTTGGAACAACTCTTTCGTGCAGCTACTTCACCAGCACAATCTTGCCACCAATACCACCAACTGCTGGATCTGTGGGTTGCTACCCCATGCCACTGGACATTCAATACCATTCATCCCTTCACCCTTCTCTGTCCACGGCTCCTGCCTTGCTTGGCTGATCCTCCTGCAAGAAAGCTATACGGGCAATGCCACCTCCAGCAGAACTGCAGCACATTCTTCTCACGGGGCCGGGCAAAACAAGACAAAGACACACTTCTGCCCGCTGACCCCCAGCGACTCGATCCAAATGGACATCCCGGCTAAAGAACGAATCGAAATGCAGGTGTTCAACAATCCAACCAGACCCACCTTCTCCTATCTGCGGAAACGAACGGCTGCCACTCTGACTGTGGCCCTGTCGGTCATCAACGTCACAGGCCACATGTGTGTAGAAGGACTTGGGACACAGCTGGTGGGTCACAGCGCTTGCCGCTTTACCAGAACTTTGGATTCCACGGATCCACCTTCCTTTGTGTCATCCCCAAACATGTATTTCATCTGCGGCACGAAGGCCTACACCTGGCTCCCCAAAGGCTGGGGGGGCACTTGCTACATCTCCTTCGTCCTTCCTCCGACTTATGTAGCCCCAGCGAATCACCACAGGCAAAAACGAGCCAAAGACATTGAACAAGCCGACTCAACAGGGGCGCAGTTCCTCGATGCTATGAAAGGACTCGTCCCCCTCTGGGGCCCGATGGCAAACAGCCGTGCCATCCGACATTTGACTCAGGCAGTCGAGACGACCATGAACATCACAGCGGGCATCTTTGCCAACAACACTGCCGAGCTCCAAGCGGTCCGTTTGGTGGCTCTTCAGAACCGCCTCGTTCTAGATGTGGTTCTGGCGGACCGTGGAGGAGCATGCCGCATTATTGGGTCCAGTTGTTGCACATACATACCGGACAACTCACCCTCAGTGTACAAAGCCATCGAACATCTTCACAGACTCTCTTCGGAAGTTCACTAAGAGCAAGAAGAATGGTCGCTTGGTGGTTGGTTCTGGGACACCGTCAAAAGCTGGGGCTGGAGACTGCTCACCATTATCATGATTCCCGTAGTTGTAATATGTGGCCTGTGCTTGGGAATTCAATGTCTGCCACCTATGTGTTCTTTATGTGCGAGTTGTATTTTTCCCAAAACTGTGGACTTTGGAAGCGAACACATGAGAGCATTGTATGATACCGAAGTTAGGAATTTGATGAAAATTGACATTGAGTAAAGCAAGTTGGCTAGATATGTTGAAAAGGGGGGGACTGTTGAAAGTTGGGCTGAGACCGTCAACATTATCGGCGCCCTCTTGCTCTCCTTAACCTTTTTGTGCGCGTAAAACAGCCGCCATTTTGAACACCATGGTTTCCCTGCTCTCGCCGAGAGCCAGCGCGCCTCTCTCCCCCTCCTAGCTTCGCCGGCATCCCCCGCATACTGACAACCCCCCTGCCTGCACCTGCCGCGAATCATAAAACCCCTCTTCAGCGCTGCTCTGCCCCGGGCCCTCGTCCTGTTCTCAGCGCAACACCTCCCCTCTTCCCATTTATGATCCCCGGCCCTTTGATGCAAACCCCCTTTTTTCCCGTGTGCCCGTTCGTCCTCCTCGTTCCCAAGCCGATACCCAGCTCTGCCGATACTGTTCCTTGCCCCTCCCCGTACAATAGAAAGTTTCCCCCCAGCAAGGGATCCCCGGGTTGATCAAAGCCCCCCCGCCCTACGAGATCCGATCGAACCCCACACACTCCATGAATCGGCGGAATATCCAGCTGCGCGATGATCACCACCTGTTGTGAACGGGGCAGGGACTTCCACTGTAACCTTGCGTGGGAACGGGTTGGGAAGGGGGGAGTCTGAGGATGTCTTTCCGTACATCAAAGTACCGACGAGAATGTGTTACGTGCAATAAAGAGATAAACTTGTGTATAAGAGGCCAGGCCTCAGGGATGCAGTTAGAGCACCTCAGAACGATACCTTCTGTCCGTTTCGTTGTGTTCTCCTCCGGAGAGAATAAAAATCTTGTTTCCTGCCTTCCAGTCTCCAGCGCCTGCCTCTTCAATAGTTTAACTTCTTTATGGGTTCAAGAGGCGACACCGCCGGGCAATACTTAAGGATCGTATATTCTGGTTGGTAGTGCCACCCTTTTTTCAACACCAATGCCGACCGCCAGATGACAAACGTCAGGCAATGAACTAAAAATCACTTTGTCACGAGTTTGCACATTTCAAGGATCGTTCCTCAGGAGCTATGGCGGAGAACAGGGGAGGAAGGTGCACAGTCTTGTACAAGTAAAGTGCTGCTCTTAAAACATTATATTAGAAAGAGGAGGAAGCCGTACGGTACAATGCTACATAATGCGTCTGGGAGGCATGCCTTTTCGTAGTGGTTTCTGTAAATGCTGCTCTGGAGCACACTAAGAATAGATAAGTTACATAACTAAGTTGTTGAGGGATTGCTGATGGTGCAAAAAAAGGCAAGTGTCTTCTGCAGCGAAGTTTCTGTGGTCAACCAAAGTAATATGGACTGGAAACGCGTGCCACAGGGAATGGAAGCAGTGCAAGTGAGACACATTTTTAATGGGTGGGCAGTGGTCGCTGATGTCCACTGCCAAGTATAACTCAGCTGGCCCTCAAGGGAAGCCACCCAGGCTTCCCCGTCCGAAAGGAAAGAGAAGGCAGGTCAGACTCCAGTGTAACCGACTGGATTATTTTCCCAACTGAGATCTCAGCTTAGACCACTAACTAAGAAGCAGTCGGTGAAAAAGTGAAGAGCTGGGAGCTTTCAAGAAGCAGGTGATTGGGAGGAGGACCAAAAGTCAGGTGTTGTGGTAAGGCAGCTCAAACTTGCTGCACGCCTCCTCAAAGCTTTCGTCCATGTCGAGCCGCTTCCAGAAGGACTTCTGCTTCTTCTGCAGCTCCCGTCAAACGCACTTCGGGCAAGGGACGGTCTTCGACTTGCACTCGGCGTGAAAGACAGCGCCACAACATTCACATCTGCTTGTGGACGTGTCCTCAAAGGGGTAAAGAATTTCGCCGTTGTTGCAAATCTCACAGATGAAACCCTTTTGGCTACAAAGGCTGCAGTTGTACACATGCGAGGTGGCAAACTTGATCGCCTTCCCCAGGAAAGGAGCCAATTTACCGTCAACTACCTGTTGCAGATCTGCAAGGGAATACAGGTGGATCTGCTGGAGAAGATATTCCCGGGGAAAAATTCTTCTTCATAGGTCTTCTGCCACCACTGCTCTGCAGCTGAACAGGTACGCCCGCAAAGACTTCAACTGCTGCCTTAGACGTAGAACAACTGCAAGCGGCTCAACGTGCCTGTACAGCATTGGATTTTCTTGTTGTATATCGATTAACGGCTCCTCGTGTACGTATTCCAAAAACTCCTTTGCTTGCTTGGACACCTTGTGTTTACTCGTGTCCCAGGTGTGCACGAGGCGCGCTGGTATGAGGAAGCTGTCGTCCACGTGGCATGTAGTGCAGTAGTACCACGCGCTGTAGGTGCACACCTTGGCTTTTCCGTTGTTCAGGCCGATGGGTCTCTGACAGCCAGCACACTTGAAACTCTGAGCAGTGAGTCCTCGCTCCAAGGCCAATGTGGTCATGATACTAAGGAAGCTTGTGGTAACTGACTGACGCTTGCTCTTTCCACTCATAATATTACTAGGCTGGTCTTTGGGTTTGGGTCTAAGTGTGACCTGCAAGTTCTGATCCAAACGTCTTGCAATACTAGCAGCAGATGCTAAGGCTTCCATCCTTTCCTGGGCTTTTTGATGAGTCTCGGCTCTGAGGCGTAGAGTATCCTGAGGAAAAACAACCTGAAAACAGGAGTCGCAGCCATCGAGAACATCCATTCGGACAGCCAGGCACACATCAGTGTTATAACTCAGTAGGGGATCTTCATCCAGTCTACTGGGCTTGTATGCCATCAGGTGGGACCGGGTTAGAACAAATGTAAAGGCTTTCCAGTTATTTTGAACCGTTAATCTGTAGAGTGTACCCAATTTGAAAATATTCTTTGGATACTCTTTTGGCCTGTTGGTCAAGAATGCTGACTGAAGAATGCTACTGGACTCCTTTTGAAGATCATGAACTTCAGTAAAGTCACTGTTATGACCTAACATTTGGGAACTGTCCATTGCTTTTTGCTCATGATTGACATAATCTGGCACTACAGCCAAAGAGCATACTCCTTCCCAAAGTTTCTGACCCCAGTCTAATGCCTCCCACGGGGAATCCGCCTTTAGCTGCAGTTGAGTGTTATCCAGCAAGACTGCATCCACCAACTTTGTTTCATGGCTACCTGTGACAGTGATGCTTTGGAAATGTGAAAGCGGGAACTCAGTGAAGAGATTTTGGTTGCCACTGCTGTCGAGGCAGTAGAGGTATAATTTATAAGGCGAAAGCTCAGCATAACAATTTTGCCAGTGGTTGTCATGGTTCTTTCTGATTTCCACATGTCCCTTCTTCAGAATAATTGGGAACGTAGGCTTGTCTTGTTCTGTATTTCCTTCAGCATCTACAGAGGCAATCTCCTTGTTGCGAAGTGATGTTACAGATAGGCTGTTGCGATGCGTACCCTGGCTTGAGGAGCGCTGCAGAGGTGCTGGCTTGATGACCATTCCCCAGTTCACATGGCTAGCATCTGAACGCGATCGGTTGTGCCCTCGCTTAAATTTTGAGGGTTTCTTTGTATTTGCTAGTGTATCATTCACAGAATGAGGCCGGTCCTTCCGGCGCTGACACAAGTTGAAGACATTAAAAGAAGAAGGCTCTCTTTGTTCCGCGAAGGCAATGTTATCTGGGATTGCGTTCCTAGGTGAGACAAACTGATCTTTGGTAGGAAAGCCATTCTGTGTTTTGGTGTCCAGAAAGCTACTCTTACAGTGTTCCCAAACAGTACTACCTCTGCCCAGAGAAGAGCTGTCATTCCGTGCATTGTTGCGATCTGCCAACGTGGTCAATACTTCATGTCCCAAGAGTTCCGGGACCTCCTGGATCCCAAAAACATCGGTTTGCTGCCCAGGTTTTTCCAGTTTGTTATCAAATGAACTAAAGAAGTCTTCAGTAGCCTCTTTGTCTAATGTCGTCAACTTCGAGAGCCTCCATTTCACTCCCTGCCAACAGATTTGGCTTTCTTCTGTTGAAAAGTTTCAAGTAGGAACCAGAAGGTGAATGGATGAGTTTGAAAGGGCCCTGCCCACCAGAATTTCTTTATTCTTGAATTTGTTGAATGGGTGCTCACAGCTTGCACGAGCACCAGTAGAGTGGATGGCCATTTCCTATCTTAAGCATGTGGTTTTATTTGCATAGTTAAGTTTTAATGTGCAACTCTTCTAAGCTTTCACCATTTTTATTTTATTGTCGATGGCTTTTGGTGGTGAAACTGCGAGCAAGGCAACATCTTGTGGACTCTATACCGACTCTATCTTGATTTCCTCATATTCCTTCAAGCAACTCATAATGTCGATATCCTACAATATTTCATCCAGCATCCTGGCATGTTTTGTAAATAACCTGAATGCCACAGCTTCCACAGGGTGTGGTTTGTTACTGGTTTCTGAGTTCGGTTCGTGTTGCAGCGTTTAAATCCGTATTTAGGACCGTGAGCCCCTGGTCTGCAAGGACGAGCATTGCTACGGTCTATTGATATGTTGCTGCTGTCATTGTTGGGGTCAGATGCAGCCTGCCTGTGTCGGCTTCGTTTGCATCTCCCTTTTCCGAAAATATACTCATACATCTGACACTATTTGTCCAAAAGGAAAGGTACAGGAATGAGTAAAGAGTCATGACTGAAAAAAAGGAGTATATGAAAATAATGAAAATATTTCAGATGTTCTTGGAGCTTTTCTTCTAGAAAGTCGATGAAATGGATTTTTTAGTAAACAGCAGAGTACTTTGCAACGAGAAAAGGACCTCCATGATATACTATTTGGCCTAAAGGAAAAGTAAGTCAATCAAAGATTAGTGTACATTTGTCATTTGTCAGTATCTAAGGGTTTTTTTTTCCCGCTGTCATATGATGAGTAATTTGAACTCACTGTTTTAAGTGAAATTCAATATATTCTGAGAACAGCTAAAATAAACTATGTAACATGTTGTACAAGTTATTCTATACTTTGGATTGTGTACATTAAATTGTATTCCCATTGTCTGACACTCACTTTCCTTTTTCCATCCTCTTTCAGCTCTTTTTACTCACTTATAATGCCTTTCTCTCACTCTCTGTAACCCCCGTTCCTTTACTCCACTTCTTTGACAACCCCTCATTCTCATTTCAACTGTCTGCATCTCCTCTCTCCATTGCATAACTTTTCAGCTTTCAGTCTCTCTGCTTTACTTCCCTTTTCCGTATTTTCCTCCTTTGCTCTTTTAGTAATTCCTGTTTACTCACTCAGCAGTATTGTCGCACTCTATCACTATAAATCACCCACTCTCCCTCGCTTATCTTTGTTTGCTCCTTTCTTTTGACCTTTTCTCTCTATTTTTCGTTCACTACCTCTATGTCCTCAGTGCCTCACTCTCCTTGTGTTATGTTCACTTGTGTTTATCTACCTTCTATCATTTCTTTTACAACTACTTCACTGCTCCTCTCTCATAGTTCTCCATCCCATTTCTTTTTCTCTGGTTCCATTACTATCCCTCATTTCCTTTCTTTCAATGTCCTTCTCTTTACTGATGTCATGAGTGATGTCACTGACCATGTCATGAGTGATGTAATATGTGACGTCATCAGCAGTGCATTGCCCGCGCAAGTTATAGTGAGTGCAACTAACTATAACGTGGGAATTTCAATGGTTTTATGCGAGTAAAACTTCCAGCTAACTATAACTGGTGTGAAACCTATGGTTTTTTCAGTGAATTATATATATAGATAAAATGTTTATAAACTCTAGGTGTAAGAACAGATAAAAAGAGAGAGATATGTGAACTACAATTTTACCTTTTTTATTTGTTATCTAAGTGTTGGAAAACTGTGAGCCCGGCATAAACAATATCATGGGTAGAGTCACAAACAGGCACTTAGCCAATATAGACTCATTGACACTCAGTCTGGATTGAAACGTTACATGGATCAACGAGTCGCAACTATTGCGCGAAGGTGAATCATTTTAATGATCGCCTATGATCACATGGTGTAAACTGTCGGACTCCGGTAATCCAAAACACAAAGATAAGCTCTAAACAGAGCCACGATTTTATCACTACAAAGCCCATAATGCATCATAAAAAGCTACATGGAGTCTTGTGTATAAATAATGAACACTAATGATGGACAAATGTTTGTTAACCGTGACCAGGGACCGTGCAGGTCCAAAACGCGTAGGTGGGGAACCTACAGGAAAATAAATAACTGAAGTAATCACCTTCAAGTGGTGTGCGGCGTCTTCTTTATTGAAGTCTTATTGCGAATATATATATATATATATATATATATATATATATATATATATATATATATATATATATATATTATTATTATTATTATTATTTTTATTTTTTTTAGACACTTGCGAAGCTAGTAGAGCGAAACGCGTCTGTCTGGGCGAGGGGGGTTTGCAATAAATAATTTTGGAAATCGGAAACCAGCATGCTGACCATTCTTGCGACTTGATTAAGTTGTACCGTGCTGTAATATATATATATATATATATATGTATATATATATATATATATATATATATATACATACACATAAATATATATATATATATATATATATATATATATACCATTCTGAACTTGACAGAGACTTACCTAGAGTTACCCTGTGGTGTTATTAAGACTGTTTAGTGAATGCAATATTATACTCATGCAATATAAATCAAACGCCACCATGCACAGTTTTATCATCAATAACTTAATTGTAAATGTTTCAGTGATGTTATTAATGATATGATCTCTTTAACCGCATGCGTGCGGCGGCTATTTTCGCGCAGCGCTGCTTTTTTCAAAAAGCTGCGTTACATGACGAGCTGAGCTCGTCATCAGCGTGCGAGCGGCACAACTCATGACGAGCTCAGCTCGTCATGAGCGCTGAAGGGGTTAAAAGATGAACCCAAGCAAGTGGACTTCATTTCCCATCACCAATCAGCAAATGAAGTGACATCACAGGATCTCCCATCATCCACCTGCAGAGGAAGTGACGTCAACAAATGTCCTAAAATACATCTGGGCACAAGTAGATTACAGGTTTTGTCATCAAAGCAGTCTTTAAAAGAAGAAGTCAAGCAAGAGGACTTCATTGCCCATCACCCCTCAGCACAGGAAATAACATTATGGCACCCTCGACTTCTACCACCTCTTAAGACCTACTGAATGACAGCTGCATCATGGACGAGCATCGGACGTGTGCAGCAGGCTTGCAAAATGGCAACCCAGTCCATGCCTGTGCTGCCCCAGCGCAAGGATCTCTGGTCCCATCACGGCCCAGCGATACTCTGCAGCACTCCTTAAGCCTCTAGACCTTGGACGCAGTCCAACTGCTGCCGTACCACACCTCACACCGGCAAACTTGCTGCAGGGATTTAAGCTACCTGTGTGCATGGGTGGGTGCTGGTTTGACTATATTGCCTCCTCTGACCAGAGTGATGTTCTTTGTGGTTTCCCCCACCAGTAGGAATTACGTGAGTAGAACTGGTGCTGCCAGATGTCACTGGCTCGTCCTCTGCAGACTTTACTATTGCTGCATTAGACTTGAGAGGTGATCTCAATATTTTGGTGGTTCCAGCCAGAAAATGCGGCATATGTTCAGGCGCGGCTGCTCCTGGTAAGCAGCAGTGGGGTGGGGAGTGTGGGAGGGGAGAAGAAGGGGAGGAGGGTTTTTAAAAAAAACACCTACTGCCGCCTCTCTTGCATCCTCTTCTTGGCTTCTTCTCTGTAAAGGAAGCAGGTAACAGGAAGCACCCAGCCTCCCGATAGCCAATCACAACTCTGCAATGCAGTGTTGTGATTTGTCTGAGCGTTGTGGATCGGTGCTCAGCCAGAGTGGGAGGCTGTGCATGTTCCTAATGCAAGCTGTAATGCAGCCTGCTTAGAGAACACGCAAAGTGTGCATCAATGTTTGGCCAGGTGCAGAGGGCTGGTCAAATATTCATGCACACTTACATAGTGCCCACCACTCCTCCACCTGCTCTGAGAGCAGAGCAGATCAGCCCCACCCAACGCCCCACCCGACTAGACGCTGCAGCAGGAAAATTACAATTTTAATTACCTAGAGTTATTATCATTTAATTTTCCACTGCAAAAAGCACTGTGGCGACGCTCCTCCGCCTTAGCGGAGGTGCTTCCACTGCATATGTTTCCCTTGACTTGGTATGGAACGAGTAAAATTTGACAAGTATGCTCTGAGGTCATTTTACTGAGTGGAGGCCAGAGTTCTTTCTCTACTTCTCTTCTTGCAGTAGTTTTTTCGAAAAACTGATGTTTTTCTGATGAGTATTTCTCAAAGCTGTACAAAGGAGGTCTTGTTGACTCCTGAAAGGACCACATGAGCGAGTGGGAGCTGGTACTTGGTGATTCCTGTGTTATTGTTGCAGGTTGCGATAGCTTTCCTACATGGGGAAGACACCAACATCCTCATTTGAGTCAGGAGGGGTAGTAACTGCATAGGGAATACTATCCTGTGTGATTCTGAGTGACCTATTGTTCCCACACTCACTATTACTGAGTGTGAGAATATTGGGCCCAATTATGCCAGGTGGAATTCCAAACCTGGTAAAACCACCGAGGCACAGCCTGGCCCCAACCTCACCCGCCACCTACTGCATAGGAGAACATGCATTGCTCATCCCCAGCAGCCCCTGAACCTACCCTGCCCACAGCCCCTCTCATATATACCAGATTTGTCAAAGTAGGTGGTAAATGTGAATGTTAAAGTTCAATGACTCTTGGAAAACCTCACCTTTTTTACCCGGTTATTCTGGGTTTGAGTAGTTATTCCCAGCCCGGGTACTTTAATGCATAATGGTTGTAAGCACATGGAGATACACTGGCCCGGATTGTTAAACTGGGCCTGTTGTCTCACAACAGATTCTATGGCCAGCTCGCCATGAGGACCTGGGATAAGGCATTTTAGGGATAATTTTGGGCCTCACATGGGATAAGGAGAGGGGGAAGTCTTATAGAGAGAAACTCTCTTCCTTCAGAGGGTCAGATTAGACCCTGGAATCGGTCATTAAAAGCAGTGCTCACGACTTCCAGGGTCCTGTTATCCAGCCTTTACTAAATCTTGGACTTCTTTTGTCCACGCATCGTTCTTCCTCTTGTTCGTTATGGCCCTACCAATTCCTAACTATGATGAGGACGACGAGTCGTGCCAGGATTCCGACCCTCTTCCAGCTGTACTGCTGAGTCTCGTGGATAACCTGACTCCTCCTAATCCGGAGCAATCTGGTCGTTGGGGCCTCATGTTCCTGAGGCTCTGCGTGTTTGTTTTCTTTATGCTACTGATGCTTAAGGTGGTGAGAAACCTGCTGTTCCAATTGGATAATGGGGATTTGTCGTAGTCATGTTTTGGATCCTATGCTGTTTAGCCTGAGAAGCCTTCTTTGACTGAAGATGTGTCGGTGAACGACGAGATGGACATGAAAGTCAAAGCAAACCTGAAGAAATTCCCCACTTATTGGAATCCCTTACCCAAAGCGCTTGTGCTTGCAAGGGACCTTTATGAAAGCATGAAGCACTATATAAAAACTAAGTAAATGAAATAAAAGGGAGCACCTGTTTCTGAGACTTTTCGGCTGTATGGAGAACCACCACCACAAAAAGCTTGGCTGGAAGATAGAACAGATCCCTTCTCAAGAAAGATCAAATTTGGGCTGGTGCGAAGAATTTTGCTTCCCTCATTCACGAAAATGTTCCTTTCTCCTGTCAGATGCTCACCACAATATGACCTTAGAACCCCCCCCCCACTCAATGACTTTTTTTTTGTAAAATCGTTTTTATTGGCATTTCATTGTATAGTACAGGACATACAAAACAGTGATCTTATAGAGAAACATCAAGCTATTTGTTCACCATGACATGCATTATAGTCTGGTCATATCATATAACCCATCTATCACTTCAATAGGTGGTAGCACTGGCATGAGAAAGTACGTGGGTATAGAGCATGTGTCCATGGGAGATAGACTGTGGCCTGTACTGAAGCCCGGGCATCGGCTCTCAACAGTAGCCTAGCAGGCAACTTTTAAAAATGACGATCTGAACTCTTCAAAACTGGGAGGTAGAACAGGGGTCAACCCACCCCCCGCCCCCTCAATGATAGCATACGTTTTATAAATAAAAGGGATAATCTTTCAGAAAATACATGTTGAATAAATAAAATGACTCATAAAACTGACTAACATAGATGTATGTATTCTATGCAGTAGATACTCTGTGGCCTAGTCACTAAGGAATTGTAAACTATGTAAAGAAGTACTCATGTTATACTCTTTTATGTACACTTACATGAGTTTGTGAGTTGGCTCTAAAGCATCAAATATGGGAATATTCAGGAAATATTATTTCACAAATAATACGAACAGAAAGGACTGTGTTTTCTGAGGGCATCATTTAGAAGCCCATTGCGCTGCTGGTGCCTCACGTTTTTAGACGCACAGACGGCGCAGTGTGCCTGCCCATATTTACAAGGCCACGTAAAGTCACCCTGCGTGACTTTTCATGGCCTTGTAAATATAGGTCCCTTTCACACATTACTCTGCGTGAAAGGCGCATTTGTTCCATGGGTGTTGCTGTGGGTGGTCCCACACAGCATCCATAGAACCTGACACATTCCCAAATTCACAAAGTGTCGTAAACCTGGGAATGCCTCAGCATCCTACGCCTCTCCAGGGGAGTGGTGCAACCACTCTTGAAGGAGCAAATCGCCTTTAACGATTGTTTATATGCAGGAAAGCTTCCTGTCCTGCACATAAACAATCATCCCTGCAATGCAGGTACCCTTGCACCAAGTCGCTGTTTGTGCGCCAGGGGAGGGGAGAAGAAAAGGGACGTATTTTCTCAACATGGCACTTTCCTGCCCTTTTATTTTTACAAACGGCAGCGCAGCAGCAAGACTTAATGCGCTGCTGTGCTTAAAAATATAGTAAACGAGGCCCTTGATTTTTATACTTTTACTAAGAGGGAGTTCGACGTTTCCCAATGGCATGTAAGAGTATGTAAATGATTTCTACTGTAGTACCACTTCCCATACTCATAAATGCTTTTGTGAATCAGGCCCATAAAATCTAAAATAACGCTAAATCAACAACGTTACATGCCCAGGGATATTTTTAGGCCTTGCCTAGGCAGCGCTTGCGCTGTCTCGTTTGGACATGCAGTATACACTATAGAGTGGAAGCTTCTTGGAAGCTCCGCCCAATCTCGACCCCTCATTTCCATTGGCTTGAGTCTGAAATGCTGCCTCAGATTGGTTGTAGGCTTGTTAGTCTCTCCTTTTGATGAACGTGTCTTCATTTGTGTCCTTCCACGGCTATTCGCCCCATTACTGCATAGACTACTTTCTTTACTTGCCTCCCCCTCCGATGCCTTCTTGCACCCCTCCTCTATTACATTGCCAATGCTTGTTTATTTGTCTCTCCCCACCCGAGTTTTCAGTTTATTTATTTATGATTACTACAGCCAACACTGAGAATCAAACCCTGTTCTCCAGCTTCAAAGTCGGCAGCGTTATATGTTGAGCCACCTCCTCCGTTTGCTTCTGTGCACCATTTGTTTCAGATGCTACATTTGACAGTTTGTTTTAATTTTATCTGTTTCGCCCCTCCAGGTGTGTTGTATTTTTTTTATTTGTCTCTCCCCACACCCCTACAAAATAGCTGTTTATTTATTTATGATTAGGTGATACAGCCCACGCTGAGGCTCGAACCCTGCTCTCCAACTCTAAAGTCGGCAGCTGTATATGTTAAGCCACCTCCTTGCTTCAAGAAAAGTCCCTTAAAGGCAGGGGTCGAGTCGGGGATAGAGAAGAAGAATCACAGAATACCAATGAATAAAATGCAATATTATTTATGTAAAAAATGTATGCAAAATCAAGAAGGAAGTGCTTGGTGTCTCACGTGAACTTAGAACCTACATACTAAAGTGACAAATTGTGACATACGATAAGGTTTCATAATATACAAAAACGACCATTTGGTAAGTATACAATAATTATTCACAGCCTTCTGAAACATTGGTGAGAGCTGGGTAAAATGGTTTGTTTTAAGTACGCGTCAGCGGCGGTTCGAACCCACAATCAATAGGTGGTCTCATCAGGACCTAACAATGAGGGACACCTGAAATATAATAATTGAAAGAAAGGTTCAGTCAACTGGAAGGTCAAGAATCTAAGGAAAAGGTAATTGTGTGTTATGTCAGCCACTCACCTGAATTCCAGTTTGTTCCTTTGGGGAGAGATGAGAGAACCCACGCCACGTGCGACCTAATCTGGCAACAATGTACAAAGAAACACTGGTGCCCCGAAAGGCCACAAGGAGAGGGTGAAATTGGAGGAAAGAAACAAGAGAAAAACAACTGCACTGGATCAGTGAGTCTCCGGAATGAAGACTTGCACCTTCTCTGACTTTGGGGCATACAGTAAATTACCCTCCCCATCGTCAACCTAATGCAGAACTTCCTCTCTCTCAGCGCTTAGAGACCATTGGTGATAACGCACTATATAAATATAAATTACAATTATAATTACAATTTGCAGCTCAGGACAGGGTTGGACTATACTCTGGATTTTGGCATGGTATGAGTACTGTAACTTCTATTAGAGGGGACAACAGAGTCACTAATTTGCAATGACATACGTAAGCTGACATCTGCAATCACAAGACGCGTATTCATCAATATTCTCAATAGAATACACAGATGCACTTACTGTATGAACATGTGAAGATGTAGGAATTCCCAGGGAAGTGTTAGAGGATGAAATGTCCTTCAATATACAGTGCAAACATATAAAGTTATGTCAATAAAGTAAGTCACAATAAGGTATCAAAATAACATCAAAATTGAAAATAAAATATTACTGCTGGAAGATGTGACTGCTCCTTGCAGTACATACAAGTTTTCCTCAGCTGGTTTTATTGGAAAGGGTTAATGATTGTCTCTCTTGAGCGGATGAGTGAAACCGTTATTGCTCCTTTATACAGAGAAGGCACATAAAACAATGTAAATTGAATCACAAAGTCAATAATAGTCTTTAACCACTTTAACCACGTTTTTTCTAAAGAAGAAGTTCTGCGCCACCCAAAAAAATAAATGTACCTCTTGCTCTGGCGATAAAATAAAAATAGGAGTTTTTACCAGGTTGTGATAAAAGCCTCTCTGCGCAATACACTAAAATAAAATGTTCTTCTAGATCAGAGTAGTATACAAGACTAACTCTCTCTATCTTGTTTTATAGTTTTCTTCCTGTTTGTTTTCGTTTCCTTGGAGACCGCTCCGATGCGCTGCTGCGAACCCGGGTGAGCTGAAGCGCTGGACGATGAAGTAAAGCAGCTGAAAGAGTTCCAAAGAGGAAGTCGAGGACAGAAGAATTTGGGAGGGGTGAGGGGGCAAGCCACACCGACAACTATTTGTGTGTGTAAAGGCCGCTTTTTTGAAGCAGGTGCACATCACAATTTTATTTAATCTGGCACATTGCCTTACATAACTAAAACCTCTCTAATCATCGAATTACCTGACCCCTTGCCTTTTCCTCCCCCCACCGCTTCGATCCCCACATGATAAAAAAAAAACACCCTGCAACATACAATGCATAACTTCCAATACATTTAATAATACACAATCGTATCCCATAACATTTAAAATCCTACCCTCCCAAGACCTAAAATCCTATCTGCCTTCCTGCAACTGTAACTAACGAACCTCTAATGTAAACTTCCAACCTGCTTAACCTTTCCCCGCTCCTGTTCACCAAATCCCCAAACTTAACGATAAACTACCAAACTCCAGCCAAACTTGGCCAACTTCAAAAACAACTCCGCCAGCACCTGTTCCAAGCGACATAACCACAATAATATCATCCCCTCTGCACCTGTTCCAAACACGGCCCTAAAAACCTACCCTAAAATACTCCCCCAAAAACCCCAAAAGCCCGGGGAGGGTGGGCAGGGACAAAAATTACCTAACCTACAACACTCCCAGCCACCAGGTCACCAGAGCCTAAAATGGTTGCTGGACAAGCGCTGGACTCTCTCAAATAGCCTTGGGCTACTTTTTGAAATTGGGCTGCCTTTGGGCTACTCCCAAGGCAGCCAAAAGCCACAAAATGGCTGCTCCCGTCTCGCCCCCACCCCCTCCCAATCTGCCCGGGGGCAGACCTCGCGGTGCTCGGCTGATCCCCAAACCCTCCTTGGGAGGGATGAGGGGGCAAGCCACACCGACAACCATTTGTGTGTGTAAAAGGCCACTTTATTGAAACAGGTGCACATCACAATTTTATTTAAACTGGCACTGTTAGAAATGGGGTACCCGGTTGGCTAAGGCTTGCGCCAAAGTCAGACAGAAACCACCACTCTAGTCAGGGAAAGGGAGTTACACGCCAAAGATAACCCCTGCTCACCCTCTAGGTAACGTGACGCGAGCAGTAAGGCTTATCCCGGAGGCAATGTAGGTTAAGTGTTTGCGCGCGCACCCAGCAACAACACCCAAGGCCCACCACAAAGGAAACTCCAAACAAGGTTATATATAAAAATCGCCTTTGTATTATACCAAACACATTAGATAAGAAACACACACTTTACAATGTGCCAGAGGCACGGGCAGAATTTACAGGGGATTATACACATGGGACAGGGCCACCTGGACCACTGTCAGGAATATGCACTTTTAGAACTAGCACTTGGTAGAATTAGCACTTTGTAGAACATAGAATACGTGTAGGAATAACGCTTAGAACATAGAACATATAATAACTGTAGCACCAAATAGCAAATGTAGCACACAACCAGTAATCACTGGTCAAAGGTAAGTACCACCTACGCAACCCTAACCACCTTAGGAAAATATCACGCAGGGAACCATGAACTGACTAGTATAACTATACCAGGAAAAACAACCACCTAAGCATAAAAACACATTCAGAGGTATAGGCACAAAGACATTATACATGATGCAGAAATCACACTAGGCAGGTCGTTACAAATTGCGCAAGGATCACATCGGGCCAAAAACATGTACCCTCGCAAGGGCACAACACCAGAACTGTCCACAGGCCAACTGGCCTCTCAGGGGCTGAAACGCCCTGTGTCCACAATGTCAGGGCAGGCTGCCAACAGAAGGAATGCGCATAGGGGCAAGCCTAAACGAAGCAGCTGTCCACTAAGTGCTGGGCAGCTGTAGAACTCCTCTGGGCTTTTCACGTAGGCAAGGGGGCCCAAAACAACATAGGAGGTGGGGAGCCTCGTGGCTCTCAGCAATAGGATGGCCCCAATCACTTGGGAGTCCCGCACTGTGGACTCGGGAAAACAATGCCCCTCTTGGAGCCTCGTGGCTCTGTACAAATGTGCCACCACTGGGTGGAGCGGCCCACTGCCAGCCGGGGCCGCTCTACCTCCAGAAATGCCCCTTTATCATTGAAGTCCCTCTTGGGGGACTAAAAACTCAATAAATGCCCCCAGGAGCCTTGTGGCTCCAAACAAGAATGCCCCCAGACGTTGGAGTCCCCCTCCTGGGAACTCGGAATACACAACTGCCCCCGGGGTCCTTGGAGCCTCTCAGGCTCGAAAACAGAGGTGCTGCCCCAATTACGTCGGAGCCAACAAATGCCCCCTTGACGTCGGAGCGACCCACGGGTCTGCTCAGTGAAACCTGGAAAAAGGAGGTGGAGCCCTCACTCACCCGGCTCTCTTCGGCGCTGCTTCTCGGCGAGGGCGGCGCCCTCCTTTTCACCCGGTCCTGCTCCTGGGGGGCTGGGTGGTGACAATGGTGGCGGGCGGGGCTCTCTTGTATTGTAATTAAACTTATAATGCGCACAGCTACCCGCATGGGGTCTCCCGGCGCCGATTAGAGGTAGCACTGACATGAGTCTAGCAGTTATCATTGAGGGAAAAGCAAGGTTTTAAGATCTTTACGAAATTTAGTCAGGGAAGGTTCAAGTTTCAATGCAACTGGAAGAGAGTTCCACAGTTTGGGGGCCAGACAGGAGAAGGAGCGTCCGCCCATTCTTGTCAATTTGAAACGTGGAATCAGAAAGTTCCCTTGAGAAGAGGATCTGAGAAGACAGGAAGGAGAGTATAGTTGGACAAGAGACCGGAGGTAAGCTGGAGCTAACCCCTGCTTGATCTTGTGCATAAAACAAAGGGCCTTAAATTTGATTCTGCTTTCAATGCGGAGCCAATGTAGATCTTTAAGATACGGGGTGATGGGGGATCTCCATGGAAATTTACAGAGTAGGCGGGCGGCCGAGTTCTGAATAAACTGGAGTTTCCTCTGGGACTCCGCGGTGACTCCAAGGTAGAGCACATTACCGTAGTCCAGGCGCGAGATGACCAGAGCCTTGACTACGGTGCGCCTTATCGAGTCCGGGAGCATCCAGAGGATTTTGCGAAGCCACCCTAGGATGGAAAAACAGGAGGCTGCCACTCTGACTACTTGGTGCCGCATAGAAAGTGAATCATCCAGGACAAAGCCCAGGTTCCGTACCTGCGCAACAGGCAGGGGTAGTGGGCCCATTTCAGGCGGCCAATGTTGTCGACCCCAGAGATGTTTATGTTTGCCCAGGATGACCACCTCCGTCTTATCACCATTCAATTTCAGGAGATTAGTCTTCATCCACTCTGCCACTCGGCTAAGCCCCAGTTTGAGAGCGGATGGGGCACACGACTTAGCCGGGGAGAGGGAGAAGATGATTTGAGTGTCGTCTGCGTATGAGTAAAGGGAAAGACCGGCGTCTTCCACAATGCTTGCCAGGGGCCTCACATAGATGTTAAAGAGCATGGGGCTCAGTGAGGACCCCTGGGGCACCCCATGCGCAGACGAACGAACAGAGGAGGATGAATTGGAAGAGAAGACTTGGAATGAACGACCGCTCAGAAAGGAGGAAAGCCAGGCCAGTGCAGGGACAGTCACCCCGGATGCCTTCAATGCTTTCAAAATAACAGGGTGCGAAACCGTATCAAATGCGGTGCTTAAATCTAAGAGAATAAGCGCCGATGTTTTGCCCTGGTCGAGGCGAGAACGCAAGTTCTCGGTAACCCCCAGGAGGGGGGTTTCTGTGGAAAAATGGGTACGAAACCCAGATTGAGACGGGTGTAAGAAGCCTGTAGCCTCGACGTGGGAGGTAAGGTGTGTATTGATATGCCTCTCCAAGATCTTTGAGAAAATAGGCAGCAAGGAGATGGGGCGGTAGTTAGAAAATGTCTTGGGATCCGCACCAGGTTTTTTTAAGAGTGGAATCACCATGGCTCTTTTCCATTCCTCTGGGACAATGGATTCTCGTAATGAGGAATTCAAGAGCTCTTGGATGACCAAGAGTAGGTCAGGAGAAAGCTGTCGAAGTATATCAATGGGAATTGGGTCAAGGGGAGAACCTGAGTTTACCTTGGCCATGCAGTCACGAAGTGAGCTCTGATGAAACTGGGGCCACTCTGAAATCTGTACCACATGGAATGAAGAGCCATGTGTGCCCGAGATGGAAAAAGCATGCAGTGTCCTAGAGGGAGCCGAGGAGAGCGATTTATAAATCGTATCAACTTTAGAAATAAAGAAATTGGCGATTTCATTACATTGGGATTCCCCCAAAGCCAGTGGGGTGGGGGATGAATTTGAGCCTGATAGCTTCTTCACCATTGAGAAGAGAGCTTTTGGCCGGCTAGTGGCACTATTGATGGACTCCGAGACGTAGGAGGCTTTCGCCTTCCTGCAGGCTCGGTGGTACCTCCTAAGCGCTGAACGATAAATCAGTTTATCACTATAAATCAGTTTATCACTTAGGGTATATGTTTTTCTCCAGGATCTCTCCGGGAACCATGGAGCTGGAGGGAGATGTGTGATGGGTCGTCTGGAGCTTAACGGCAGATGGCGGTTAATGTTAGAGGACAGCCAGTGGATTCAACGAAGTACACATTAGCTTGGAGTTAGGGCGGCTGGCAAGTAGTGTGGCATTAAACGCGGGAATATTCAGTTTAGACCAGGCTCTGTAACTGCCCGTAGTGACAGGTAGAGGTGCTTTCCTGACATTCTCTACGGTCAGGCTGAAGTAGATGGCGAAATGGTCTAACCAGTCAAGAGGAAGAGCAGGGGCACTGCAGTCGAGCGAGATGTTTGAAATAACTGGGTCCAGTAAATGACCAGCCTGGTGAGTCGGACCATAATTGCAAAGTATTAAGTTAATAGCCTCACAGTCGGATAAGAACATGCTGCTTAAGCTATTTTGAGTATCTTCTAAGTGAAGGTTTAAGTCCCCCAGGATCGTAAAATTGGCTGACTTCAATGCGAGTGGGGCTACTGACTCGGCAAACGATGATAGCCACTGAGTAGATTTATGGGGGGGGCGATAGATAAGTATTCCCGAAAGTGTAATTTGGGAGGAGACTGCAAGTTTAAATGAAGCGGCTTCACAGTCGGGGAATGGAAGAGCTTCCAATTGACAAGAGTAAGTGGCCTTGAAAATGATCGCTAGCCCGCCACCTTTCCCAGAATCCCTGTATTGTCTGACGATAACATAGCCGGGTGGCAGAGCACTAGCCACATCCGGACCAAAGCTGGCATGAAGCCAGGTTTCTGTCAGGAACAGAGCATCTGGCTGGGGCGGAAGTCAAGAGGTCAAAAATGTGATCTTTGTTTTTTGGCAGAGAGCGGCAATTAATGCTCCAAAACTTGTAAGGTAGAATCAGAGGCACTGAAGACACAGTCTCATGACTGAATACGAAGTTACAATGAGGGCATTTTGCCAGGTCGTTTGCTAATGGGTCGAGGAGCGAGCAGGTAAGAGAGTTGCCTCTGATCCGGCGTAACTCTTCGGATGAAAACAGAGGTGCTGCCCCAATTACGTCGGAGCCAACAAATGCCCCCTTGACGTCGGAGCGACCCGCGGGTCTGCTCAGTGAAACCTGGAAAAAGGAGGTGGAGCCCTCACTCACCCGGCTCTCTTTGGCGGGGTCCTCACGCCGGGGACTCCCTCTGCAGGACGATCTCAGCTTCGTGCTGCAGGTAAAAGCAGAAGCGCTCCCCCAGGACAAATCCAGCGCTGCCCAGGCGTCTCAGGAAAACAAAGGCATAAGTCCAGCAAACGTCTTCTAGGAGATGAGGGGGGCAAAGGCTGGGCCCAGGGGCCAGCTCACAGGGCCCTCCAGGCAGGGAGGCAGTCCCTGTGGCGGTCCTCCTAGTGCCCAGCAGCAGCAGCAGGCCCCCTTTAAGACAGGATCAGCAAGAACAACATTCTGCAGGGTGGGGGGAAAACCAGTTGCAGCTGGTTTTGGAGCACTCTGATGTGCTCACCCCCTCTTCTCATTCACTGGCCAGGCTAGGGACATTAGCCACACCACGGGGGGCAGGGCCAGCATTGTGTGGGGAAAGCCCAGCCCTATTCAGGTCCCAGGTGCACTCCTCCCTCACATCACTCATGCAGATCTCTCCACTCACCACCGGGGCAGACCCATCATGACTCATGGAGCCAGGCTCACCAGCCTGCTCCAGCCAATCACAAGCCAGCCAGTTATTTCACCTAAATTACCCAAACATGCCAACTTCTAGAAGTGGCACTTCCATACTAGACACAATCATGCCGCACACATCATCGCGCAGCATTTAATCACACGAGTCCGCACATACCAAACTCGCATCTGCACTCCCCATGCATCAGGAACTGACATGGACACATACATTCCCCATGCATTCCTATGGGAGGGCAGGCCAACCTCACTACAAGCACGCACTTTACCCTGGGACACAGTGGTAAAGTGCGCAGAAACCAAAAATCACTATCACCAGGTCACAATTAAAGAGCAAAAAGTTTAGGGGTGAACCTGCCAGAAGGGCCAAGTCCAACAGGCACTTTGCCTTACAAAACTAAAACCTCTCTAAACATCGAACTACCTGACCCCTTGCCTTTTCCTCCTCCCACCCCTACGATCCCCACATGATAAAAAAAACACCCTGCAACATACAATGCATAACTTCCAATACATTTAATAATACACAATCTTATCCCATAACATTTAAAACCCTACCCTCCCAAGACCTACAATCCTATCTGCCTTCCTGCAACTGTAACTAACGAACCTCTAATGTAAACTTCCAACCTGCTTAACCTTACCCCGCAACTGTACACCAACTCCCCAAACTTAACGATAAACTACCAAACTACAGCCAAACTTGGCCAACTTCAAAAACAACTCCGCCACCCAGGAAAAGGCGGGAAGATAGGTGGCTACGCCGCCTCCCCCTTTTCCTGCCCCCCCTCACTGCCCCGTTAAACCCACCAAAACCCCCAGCTCACTCTCTACGCACTCCAAGCAGTCTGGACAGCACCTCTCTCAATTCTAACAAGTAAAGATCCATGCCAAGACGTGAAAGGTGAACCCTGTCGCCCCTAAACAACTTTAGCGCATCATACCGAATGTCCCTGTGCAATATTCTCGAAAAACCTAAATGCCTGCAAAACCGCAGCATTTCGACGTTGACCTTCTTTCTTGCCTTATCTATTGCCCTGGGATTCAATGCTTGAAACTCTTCCCTCTTGAGGCGGAAAGCCGGGAGGTAAAGAGGCACGTTGTTTTTAAATATTGTGTTGGCTGATCGTCGATTTTGTGACTTTGAGCTTTTTAATAACTGTTTAGTACTTACTTCTGCACGCGATTCACACCCGGTGCACATATACCTCTGCTGGCCCCCCCGCAGCCGATTAAGGTGCTGCTACGGGGCAGGAACCGAGCAAACAGCCACCATCTTGGGGGAGGTGTAAGGGGAGCGCTTCAGCTGCCTGGCCCCTCCCGCCCTCTGGCGAGCATATACAAACGTCATCTGTATTGCGCAGTGTTAATGCTTGAAACTCTTCCCTCTTGAGGCGGAAAGCCGGGAGGTAAAGAGGCACGTTGTTTTTAAATATTGTGCTGGCTGATCGTCGATTTTGTGACTTTGAGCTTTTTAATAACTGTTTAGTACTTGCTTCTGCACGCGATTCACACCCGGTGCACATAGACCTCTGCTGGCCCCCCCGCAGCCGATTAAGGTGCTGCTACGGGGCAGGAACCGAGGAACAGCCGCCATCTTGGGGGAGGTGTAAGGGGAGCGCTTTAGCTGCCTGGCCCCTCCCACCCTCTTCCACTTCCGCTTTAAATGCCTGACCCAAACCGGAGGCGCAGCGGACGGGCGCAGCGGGCGCGGCGGAAGCGCGCCGAAGGCGCGCCAAAGCCAAGCCCATCTGTGCCCGTCCGTGACCGACCGGGGCCAGGGGCAGGAACCCCTGTGGGTTTCAGTTTCCGAAAGCACTATAGCTCCCTAGAGCTTAGAAACTTATGTCCTCACATAGACAACACCTTTCTGCACAGTATAATCATTGAGAATGGAGACAAAAAGTGTGCGCACTGTTCCTCCGCCGTAAACAGACAACTTAGGACTAAGTGTAAGGGAAAAATATTAAATCTCGCCCTTCTAAATTGCCGCTCCCTAGGGAAACATAAGATGGAAGTATATGACTACCTGACGGACGATCAGGTGGATGTACTATTCCTTACGGAGACGTGGCTTAACACCACATCTGCACCAGATGTGCGGGCTGCCCTCCCTCCGGGATATGATATACAGAGAATAGATAGGAAGAAGGGGAAGGGGGGAGGAATTGCGATAATACACAAACAAGATCTGGCCTGCACCCTAGAAGAGATGGATATTGCAAACAGTGAGACAGGGTTCTTCTCTATCACAGTGCCCCATGGGTACTGTCTCAAGGGATTTTTGATATATCGTCCCCCAGGGCCTGGAGCCAGTTTTGCTACTCAACTGATGGAGATCCTCACGCTTTCTGCCCTCAAACATGAGAGACTCCTTCTCCTAGGGGACTTAAACTATCATTTTGACGATCCTCTGAACACTGAAGCTCAGGAAATCAGACAGGATCTGGCAGGCATACAGATGCTGTTAAAATCAGAAATGCCCACTCACTGCCAAGGTAATCTTCTGGACCCTATTTACGCTAACTGGGACACCCTGACCATAGCGCCCCCTACTCCTGTGATTTGGTCAGACCATTTTCTAGTCTCTTTTCGGGTAGCGGTCCCGGACAACGGCCCTCAGAATGGGACCAGTACCTTAAACAAACGCAGGAAATGGGCAAAGTTTTCCACAGAGGCATTTAATAAAATAATAACATTAGGAGGCCCTCCCGAGGGTGAGGGAATAGATTCTGTCTGCGAAGCATTAGACCTGCGAATCCAAAAGGCGCTAAATTACACGGCGCCATGGACTCGGAATGCTCCGGTGAGGAAATCAAAATCTGCCCCCTGGTTCAACACTGAACTGCGGGGACAAAAAACGAAATGTAAACGCTTAGAGAGAAAATGGAGGAGGTATTTCTCTGAGACAGAGAGAGCTGAATATAAGAAGGGCTTAAAGGAATATCATGCCCTTATCCGGAAAACTAGAAAAACCTATTACTGCACTAGAATCAAGGATGCGGACAACTCCATGAAGGAAATGTTTCTAGTATACAGGGAACTATCAGATCTCGCCCCACTAGCAGCCCCTATAAATGGATCAGTCAAAGCTTGCAATCAAGTCGCAGAGTTTTTTGCCAGTAAAGTAGACAAAATCTACTCTGCTTTTCCGGATGCAGCTAGAGTAGGTGATGGGAGGGCGGAAATTCCCATGACTAGACAGGATAGTAATTGCCTCTCGGTATTTCTAGTACCTTCACGGGAAATAATATGCCTCATAGCAGGAAGCATTAAATCAGGATCATCGAGTGATCCAGCACCTCCAAAAAGACTTTATGGCAGCATAAACACTCTGGAGCCCTATATCAGTCACTTACTTGCTCTCTCCTTCGAATCAGGACAAGTACCTATTACATGAAAGAAAGCAATAGTCCTTCCTCTGAGAAAAAAACCCAACATTAGTTTAGCGAAACTGGAAAATCTGCGGCCCATCTCCCTTCTCCCCTACTTTGCCAAGATCGCGGAGAAAACAGTCAATAAACAACTCTCTGCATTTGCTGAGACTAACGGACTGCTCCACCCCTCGCAATCGGAATTCCGCGCTTTACACTCGACTGAGTCAGCCCTGCTATCTTCAACGGAAGCCCTACCAAGATATGCAGACAAAGGCCGGACGGCGGCATTGATTCTCCTCGACCTCAGTGCCACTTTCGACACTGTAGCGCATCACACACTGCTACAGTGTCTTAAAAAGGGAGGAGTGAGGGAGGGAGGAGTGAGAGGCAAAGCATGGGAGTGGCTCGAATCATTTTTAACAGGCCAAAGCTTCCAGGTCACACAGGGACATTTTAGGTCCAAAGAAATACAACTTAAACAGGGAGTGCCACAAGGCTCCAGTCTCAGCCCCACCTTAGTCAATCTGTATGTGGCCCCAGTTGGAGTGATCACAGACAAATTTGGGGTTGAGATAGTGTCATATGGAGACGACACGCAACTGATTGTGACCTTGACGCAACCAGAGGAGCAATGTGCCGCCAACTTTGCGATCTGCTTGCAAGAGTTGGCCAAGTGGATGGCGGACAACTGCCTCCGACTTAATGGGAATAAGACGGAGGTACTGATTGTAGGCAAATCCCCATCAGTGTGGACCTCAGCCTGGTGGCCAGACGAGCTGGGTGAATTGCCCACACCCAGTAATCTAGTAAAGAATCTAGGCGTCTGGCTAGATAAAAACATATCCTTCGACCACCAGACCAAACAAGTGGCAAGCACTTGTTTTGGCATGCTACGGGTCCTTAGGAAAACACTGGACCTCATGCCCGTGCCGGCTGGACTATGGAAATGTGCTATATCTAGGGGCCAGTGTAAAATGCTTCCTGAGACTACAACGTATACAAACTGCAGCTGCCCGCTTGATCCTACAACTGCCTAGAAGGGCATCAGCACAAAACGCACTGAGGACCCTCCACTGGCTCCCGATTAGGGAACGGGTGACTTTTAAGGCCCTCTGTGTAGGACATCGTACCCTCCATGGAAAAGGCCCCAGGTATCTGCATAGCCTTCTTAATCGGTACGAGCCTACCCGCCAGTTAAGATCCTGTGGCACTGGGCAGGTTCAGGTCCCGAAGTTTAAAAGAGCTAGAATGGGTGGAAAATCTTTCAGAGTCATGACTGCTAGAATATGGAACAAGCTGCCAGAGAGGCTATGTCTGGAAACCTCCGAGCTCATTTTCCGAAGAGAGCTTTAAACAGCCCTGTTCCCCAAAGAATAGTGTTCGGCCTAAAACACTCTCCTCAATCATGCCGAGACTCTATTGAAGCAGCTGTAAGCAACTAGCGTGGGGACACACTTGCTAGTGTAACCAAGCGCTTTATAAGATGTATAAATAATAATAATAATAATAATGCACCTCTCCACACTCGGCGCGGAATACATTAGGTCCAGTGCAACCTGCCCACTGCCTCTTAATCTCCTCCAGGTCCCTCTTGATGGCCCTCATCAACACCAATCCCGTCTCTCGGCCCATGTCGTTCTCCCCTAAGTGGAGGACCAAAACATTTGGACACCTACCCTCCACCAACAGACCGTTAAGTGTTGCCATCAAATCCCTCCAAAGCATGCCCCCAGTCCCTTTCCATCACACATTAAAAACATTAGGATTAAACCCGAGGTTCTCTCCGAAATAACTGGACCGGGGCTGCACTCTGGCCCTTTTAACAAAGGAATGGCCCACGATCCACACTGCCATATCCCTGGCGAGGGGACCCGCCACCGAACCTGAAACGAGAAATAAGAGTAAGTACAGGAGCAACACCCAACTGCGCAATCATTTGCTAGAAACGCAACGCACGTAGCGCCTGTAGCAGTCCGTCGACCACCTACCCAAACGAATGATGTCGCCTCGCCCCCACCCACAACTGTGCGCCTCCGACGCCGCGCCAATCGGAAAGGAATGCTTGCCATCCAAACCCAGCCTATCTAACGCCTTGGGCAAGATCTCCAGCAGCAGTGAGCCCGTCACCTTCCGCCTGTCCGCATGCCTGAAAATCTCCCCGTCCGCTTGCGCCCCAGCCCTCAGTCTCAACCTTCATCTCACAGGGCATATCCCTTCTACACCAGCAGTCATCAAGGACAACCAACGGCCCACGCCCCGCTGGTCTGTTTTAGACTTACGCAGCCAAAGGCACACCTCAGTCCCTCTAAAAGAGACCTCCGACCACAGATTTCCAGCATCTCCCCTGGCTCCCAACAATTCAGACACCCGAAAAGCCCCCGCAAACATCCACAACATTAATGTTGCAAAAAAGCGGTTTTCTCCCTCGTCGGAGCACACCCCAGGCAATGCCCCTAACACCTGTTCCAGCAGATCCAAAGACAATGGTTGTCTGACCCAGCACCCTTTCCCTCACTCTCAGGCCCAACCCTTCAGCATACGAGAGCCGAGCTCCCCCGCAGATGGTGCGTAACCCCACAGGAGTTTACCCATGAAAGCAATGCCCGACAGCTTCCCCGCTATCGTAATGCACGTGAGCCCCTTCTCATTTAGCGACAGGATAAACTGTATAACATCCTCCTGTCTCCCCCTCCCTGAAGGTCGCCATCTCGCACCAGACGCTACGAACTCCCCCATGCTGTCATATAAGTCACCTTCGTTGATACCATATACCACAAAGTTCCCCAGGGAAATGTAATAGCAATAGGTGTATCAATGGGAGAAGAGCAAAGACAGGGGACAAGTGTTCCCTTTTTGGAACTAGAAGACCTCACACATCCAGTTAGTTAGATGTCATGCTTCATCATCGGTCTCCTGCTCCTCGTCAGACGGGCGCTGCAATGTCCGACGGGCGCCGAGGAGGCGCTCTTTTTTGGAGATCTTTTGTTCCAGCCAATGGTTGAGTGCATGTGAGGGGTCTGGTGAAGGTGTAGTCGTGAAGGTGGGGTGATTTAAAATTAGGTGTGTCAGTCCACAAAAACTTTTATTCGCGTGGCTGGCTCCCTAGGTTAAAAGGGTGGGAGGGGAGATAGGGACTGCAAGAGGCACAGTGGTCTACCTCAACCCTCTACAGTGGTCGACATGTTTCTTGCCTGGTTGGCAATTCTTTAGGACCTAAAAGTGCTTGGTACTACACGGTGTATAAAAAACAGAAAAGATAAGGATAAACAATACAACCTCTCTGGGTCAGTGGGGAGACAGGCCAGAAGGTCCTGCTCTTTCAGGGGAACCCCAGGAGAATCCCTAGTGGGCCCCGCAGTCTGTTCCCGTGGGGCTGCTTGGTGAGGAATAGTGCCTCTATCAAGAGCAGCCCGGTCCGGAGACCTACCCATACGTCTAGCGCCTCGGCGGAGGCGTGGAACAGCTCATGTACACTGGACCCCGTTAAATATAGTCCACTTGAGGTTCCCTATTTTGTATTACCTTCGTTGATACCGCCAAGGACCCTAAAACCAGCTGCAACATCCTGTGTTGCCTACGTACCACAGTTGCGGCGGGATGCCAGTCGGGTCCCAATCCACGTCCTTGGCTAACCCACGGAATCTCCCCCACTTCGAACGAGACAAAGCATCTGCTATGTCATTGTTGACCCTAGGCACATGCACCGCGCGAAAAGCGATATCATGGCGCAAGCAGCCCAGCACAAACACTCGCAGCAGCTTCAGCACCTGCCCATCCCTGGCCGACTGCCGATTTACCACCTTCACCACCGCCATATTATCCAAAGGTCACCCGTCTGTGGGCTAGCAAGTCTCCCCAAAGCGATACCACCACCACCAATGGGAAGAGCTCCAGAAATGCAATGCTCCTACCAACCAAGACAGCTCTGGGGGAAACTTCTCCGCACACCACCTCCCCTGCCAGTACAGACCGAAGCCGTCGCTCCCCGCTACATCTGAAAAGATTTGCACATCCCAGACCAGGTCATCCCCCCTCTGCATGGGGATCCCATTACAATTCTGCAAAAAGAACTGCCACATCCACAAGTCCTCTCGATTGCCTGCAGACAGCCGTATGTGGTGATGCGGTGGCCTCCGTCCTGCCAAAGCTCTGCCCAATCTCCTACAGAAGGTCCTCCCCACACGCACCACTCTGCAAGCGAAATTGAGGTGACCCAAAAGCACCTGTATTTCCAGCGTATTTGCAACGAAATCCCCTGCCCGGGCCGCCCCCACAAACCAGGACCTCACCCACAGCCTCCACACCGTCCCCAAGCGCGACCCCCGGCATTACTGCGACCGCCCCCAAAGCAGCGGGGCGGTCAGCGAGATCCCGCGTCAGTGGCGGGGAGCGCCCACTGCGCTCCCCAGCTGCTATTTTCTCACGTGGGCCCCCTCCTTCCCCGCGCCTCCTGACCCCACGTCCAGGCCGCGCCCCTGGCATCCGCGCGGCCCTGCCCCTCACCTGCACACGGACACTCTTGCGGGGCAGCGAGCAGGCCAAAACAGCCACCGCCACACACATGCCGACGCGCTCCTCACGGGGTACGCCCCACCCTGGGGGGGCCACCAATAAGTCTATCCGTCCTGCCTCACTGAGCAGGCGGATGGCCTCCAGCACTCGGAAATCCTCAGCAGACATCGCAAATCTATGCAAAAGCACCACCACAAACGACACAGGCCTGACAAAAATTGCCTAACCTACAGCGCTCCCAGCCACCAGGTCACCAGAACCTAAAATGGTGGCTGGGCAACCGCTGGACTCCCTCAAATAGCCTTGGGCTACTTTTTGAAATTGGGCTGCCTTTCGGATACTCCCAAGGCAGCCCAAAGCCACAAAATGGCTGCTCCCGTCTCGCCCCCACCACCTTCCAATCTGCCCGGGGGGCAGACCTCGCGGTGCTGGGCTGCCCCCCATAACCCCCATGGCACAGGAGCACTGGAATCCAGGTAAGTGTTGCAGCAATGAGGCAAAGCGAGGGCTAGGGCGACTTGGCTTCCTTATATAGGAGGCTGGAACTTGCTGGAAGCTGTGCACGTGAGGGTGTGTCTGTCAGGGGCTTGCTACACGCTTTAACGACAGGTGCAAAGAAGATGACCCACCCATGTAATGACAGGTGCAAGGAAGATGAGTTACCCATGTGTAAGCAGGGGAGTTGTCAACAATGAAGGGAGGGCATGGTGATACTCAGCAGTAGAGTGCTGTCACAAAGGCTGAGGATGGGCATGGCAATGATTTAGCAGGATAACAAGTGTAGTGTTAAGAAGAAATAAGACAACAACATCATGCTTACAAAAATTTTAAAAATAGTACATTAAGAAAACGTAATCTAATCAATACTGACTTATCGTAAATGAATCTATGTGAAAATCCTGCCATCAGGAAACACATTCATTACACATTAGGAATGTGTGAGAATTTCCCACTCAGGAACTGAGGCTTGCCACACTGTGGAGACGGCGGTGGTTCATAACATTGTGTGATGAACCGATTACCTGAATCGATAACAATACACTGTCAGAGTGGTAAAGTGCACACCAATATTGGAAGTGACTCAAAAAGTAGTATTGGGAGGAGGTAATTACTCACATGGGGCCCAGCCAGGCACTGTTTCAGAGAAGAGATAAATATGGATGGAAAGTAGCTGTGATATATTGCATCCATTTAAAGAGCTGTCAATTAGTGGGGAAATATGACACGACAATCTGTGTTGACAGGTTTCTTCTAAAAATGCAAAGGAAAATATGTAAGAGGAAAATGCGATGGTCGAGTGCTTATCATACCGAAAAAATGTTTTGCGATTGAAATGTGGCCGCAAAACATTTCCTTTTTACCTCCAAATTCAGTTTAGTGGCAAGCCATTCACAAACGTAAGCCCAGGGGACCCTTTCCCCCTTGTGAATGCATGCACAAACGTTTTTTGCCTACTCTTAAAAAACAAAAATGAAAAGTTTCATTTTTCTTTTTGGGACGCATCTGTTTTCCTTTAAGGAAAACAGTCTGCATTAATAAAAACGTTGCTTTATTTAAAAACAAACAGAGACTTGGTGGTCTGCTTCCCAACCAAGCCACCATCCCTGTGATTTTAGCGATTCCCAGTGGGTCGTAATTTGCAAACTACCTCATGAATATTAATGAGGTAGGCCTATTTGTGACCCACCTGGAATTGCAAATAAAACTCTAAAAAGTTTTATGCATTTGAAATTGTGATTTCCCAATTGTGATTTGCGTGGAATTATAATTAGGAATTCTCAATTTCAAAAGTTCTTACATGTGGACCCCAATCACTAAGTTGTACAATTCAGTAGGGGCAAATCGCACTCAGGGTACAGAGAACACGCTATAAAAATAGAATGAGGTACTCACTTGCCCCATTGAAAGTGCCGAATTGAAGATCTGCAGCATGCAGTTACACATGCATACATCGAATTGCAATCTGAGAATCATTCATTTAAAAATTCCTGCCCTAAATATATTACACCCCTGTTAAAGTCTGCAAAGTTGGATTGAGAGCTGATACACTTTGCGTGCACTTTGGGGTTGTAGATGTGGATTTTCTACATGTGGTTTGGTCAATCAATCAATCAATAAATCAAGAAATTTATTTAGCGCGCTACTCACCCGGAGGGTCTCAAGGCGCTTGGGGGAGGGGGGGTCTGCTACTGCTCGGACAGCCAGGTCTTGAGTTGCTTCCTGAAGGAGAGGTGGTCTTGGGTCTGACGGAGGTGGATGGGGAGGGAGTTCCATGTCTTGGCTGCCAGGTAGGAGAAGGATCTTCCTCCTATGGTGGCTCTTCGGATGCGTGGAACGGCGGCGAGGGCGTGGCTGGTCGAACAAAGCTTGCGGGTGGGAGTGTAAAAGGTCAGGCGGTTGTTGAGGTACCTGGGGCCTAGGTCGTGAAGGGCCTTGTGTGCGTGGGTGAGTAGTCGGAACGTGATTCTCTTGTTGACGGGGAGCCAGTGCAGGTCTCTCAGGTGTCCGGAGATGTGGCTGTGACGCGGGATGTCCAGGATGAGTCGTGCGGAGGTGTTCTGGATGCGTTGGAGTCTCTTCTGTAGTTTGGCTGTGATTCCGGTGTAGAGGGTGTTTCCGTAGTCCAGTCGGCTGGTGACAAGAGCCTGGGTGACCGTCTTCCTGGTTTCGGTGGGGATCCATCGGAAGATCTTCCGGAGCATGCGTAGGATGTTGAAACATGATGATGAGACGGCGTTGACTTGTCTGGTCATCGAGAGGGAGGAGTCAGGATGAAGCCGAGGTTGCGTGCGTGGTCTGTTGGTTTGGGTGCGCTGCCCAGGGCGGGGGGCCACCAGGAGTCGTCCCAGGCGGAGGAAGATGGTCCCAGGATGAGGACTTCCGTCTTGTCTGAGTTGAGTTTCAGGGGGCTGTTCTTCATCCACTCGGCTACTTCTTTCATCCCTTCGTGTAGGTTGGTTCTGGCGGTGGCTGGGTCGTTGGTGAGGGAGAGGATCAGCTGAGTGTCGTCGGCGTAGGAGATGATGTTGAGGTTGTGTTGGCGTGCGATGGCCGCGAGGGGGCTCATGTAGATGTTGAAGAGGGTGGGGCTGAGTGATGATCCTTGTGGTACGCCGCAGATGGCTTCGGTGGCCTCGGATCTGAATGGGGGGGGGCGGACTCTCTGGGTTCTTCCGGCGAGGAACGAGATGATCCACTCCAGAGCCTTCTATTGGATTCCGATGTTGCTGAGGCGTTGTACTAGGGTGCGGTGGCAGACAGTGTCGAACACTGCGGAGAGGTCCAGGGGGATGAGGGCAGCTGTTTCCCCGTTGTCGAGCAGGGTTTGGATGTCGTCAGTGGCTGCGATGAGGGCGGTCTCGGTGCTGTGGTTGGCTCGGAAGCCAGACTGCGAGGGGTCGAGGGATCCGTTTCTCTCGAGGAAGGCGGCAAGCTGTAGGTTGACGGTCTTCTCGATGACTTTAGCAGGAAACGGGAGGAGCGAGATGGGGCGGTAGTTCTTGAGGTCGGTGGGGTCTGCTGATTGTTTCTTCAGGAGGGCGCTGAGTTCGGCCTGCTTCCAGCTCTCCGGGAAGGTGGCGGTGATGAAGGAGCAGTTGATGACGTCTCGGAGCTGGGGTGCAATGACAGAGGCGGCCTTGTTGAAGACGTGGTGGGGGCATGGGTCGGTTGGTGATCCGGAGTGGATGGTGTTCATTGTGTGGATGGTGTCTTCGGTTATGACCAGGGTCCAGGCGCGGAGGGTGGTGGTGGTGGTGGGCGTCGGTTCAGTGGTAGGGTGTGTGGGCTGTGTGCCGAAGCTGTTGTGTATGTCGGCGATCTTGCTGTGGAAGAACGAGGCCAGTGAGTCGCAGAGTTCTTGCGAGGGGGTGATGTCGTTGGTTCCGGCGCTGGGGTTCGAGAGCTCTTTGACGATGTTGAAGAGTTCTTTGCTGTTGTGTGCGTTGTTGTCTAGTCGTTCCTTGAATGCTGTCTTCTTGGTGTCGTGGATCAGCTGGTGGTGTTTGCGGGTGGCGTGCTTGAGGGCAGTCATGTTGTCTGTAGTCGGGTCTTTTCGCCAGGCTTTCTCGAGGGTGCGGCAGTTCTTCTTGGACTTCATGAGATCGTTGTTGAACCAGGAAACCTTCTTGCTGCCCGGTTTGCTGGGATGCTTTTTTCAGGGGTGCGAGGTCGTCAGCGCAGTTGGTGATCCACTGTGTGAAGTGGAGATGTTCGGCGGCTGTGAGGGTGTCGTCGGAGTTGGTCGTGATGCGGATGGTGTTCTTGTGGACGATGGCGATGCCTCCTCCTGTCTGGTTGACGCGGTCCCTCCGGGTGATCTTGTATCCGTCCGGGATGGCGATGGCGATGTCGGGCGCTGAGGAGGCCTTCATCCATGTTTCCGTGAGGAAGGCGACGTCTGGAGATGTGGTGTCGAGCAGATTCCAGAGTTGAGTCTTGAGTGAATTAACTATCCAGGAATTGTACGATACAAAATTACTGCTATCTTTGACGGAATCAGAAGAAGACCCAATAACTATGAACTCTCTTTTACTTGATCTAGAGATAAACCCAAGCCTATCATCTAGGAGTGGTTTTAAAGAAAAATCTAAGTGGACACCTCAGTTGTCCACGGGTAATGTGGTTGACGCCTTTTATAAATCTGTTAATTTGGAGATAGATAATCTGATTAAAAGAGAGCACCAACATAAAAGAACCTTTCTTGACAACTTAAAATTGGATGAAAGGGAAGCGTTACGCAAACTCACAGACCACCCACAACTTATGATACGTAGAGCTGACAAAGGTGGCAACATTGTTGTTATGAATCGGAATGATTATAATGGAGAAGTATTGTCACAATTGGGAGATAGCAGATACTATGAGAGAATTAACTCTAATCCCTTAGAAATGATTAAGAACCAAATAAATATGAAACTGAAGGGATGGTATGAGAACTGTCTTTTAGATCACGATGAGTACCTATTTCTCAAAATAGATTCCCCTAAAGCCCCTTGCATGTACTGTCTTCCCAAGATACATAAGAATAAAGAGAAACCGCCAGGGAGACCAATAATCTCAGGCATAGGGGGACCAACTGAGAAACTTTCTCAATTTATAGACTCATACCTAAGACCTTACGTGCAGAACTTACCGTCACATATTGAGGACACGAAACATGTTCTTAACATAATGAATGATGTGATGTGGGAGAATGACATGATTCTAGCAACATTGGATGTAGTATCTCTCTACTCTAATATTGATCATGACAAAGGAATACGAGCCATAGAAACCTTTTTAAATAGCAGGCCAGTGGAATATCTGAACCATACATCCATGCTACTTGAGATGACTAAAATAGTACTTGAAAACAACTATTTTTTATTTGAATCTACCTGGTACAAACAAAAGATTGGGACTGCGATGGGTTCCAAATTTGCTCCGTCCTTCGCGAACCTCTTTATGGGGAGACTGGAGGCGGAGCTTATTTGGGGCCCTAAAGGCTGTCAATGGATCGACCACATATACTACTGGGGTAGATTCATTGACGACTGTTTATTATTTTGGAGAGGCACATCAGATGAACTAGACTCCTTCTTTCAGTATCTGAATGCAAATGATATGAACATGTCATTCACCACTCATTATAGCACAGAAAAACTGACTTTTCTAGATATCGAACTTTTTGTGGAAAATAATAAACTGGGCAGCCGTATGTTTCGAAAAGAGACCAGCTGCAATGCATTACTTAGAGCAGATAGTTGCCACCCAAAAAGCCAAATCAATTCGATCCCATATGGGGAAATGATTAGAGCAAGGAGGAACTGCTCTAAAGATGAAGATTTTCACTTAAATGTCAAAGACATGACTAAGAGATTTGTAAATAGAGGATACTCGGAGACTGTAATTACCAAAGCGGTTCGTAGAGCCAATAAATTACAGAGAGCTGACACTTTGAAACCTAAAAATAAATCTGAGGTCCCTACTAACAATCAGAAACTTCGTATGATCACCAATTTTGGTAGAGGAAGTCACAAACTTTTCAATATCATGAATAAATACTGGCAAATGCTTATTTCTGACAAAGATCTTAAGCCCTTCTTAACAGAACGTCCAAGTATAACATACAGAAAGGGAATGTCTCTTGCTAATATTGTGAGCCCAAGTTATCCAAAACTAATAACATCAACAAGCCAAAGTGACTGGCTTCGGACATGTCCGAAAGGATTCTATCATTGTGGAAACTGCAGCTCATGCAGATGGGCAATGAGGAAAGTGCAAACATTTGAATATAATAATACTGGGACATTCCGTATTGAATCTTTTATTAACTGTGAAACACCGTATGTTATATATGTTATTGCTTGCCTATGTGGTAAAATATACGTAGGCAGTACTGTGAGGAAACTTAAAGACCGTATGATCGAACACTATCGAGCACTTAAGAATGGTGATACCAGGTATCCAATTTCCTCACATCTGATTCAAAATGGTAATGATACTGTAAGGCATAAATTTTTATACCATGGAATCGAACAAGTGACATTAGATAGACGGGGTGGAAACAGGCTACTGAGTTTAAGACGCAGAGAGGCAAGATGGATTATGGTCCTTCGAGCAGTTGAAGATGGTCTTAACATAGATTCTGAGCTTCAATACTACTTAGGTGATCATTAAGATAATGAAACCATCAGTGAATAGACAACATTTCTTTTAATTTGTTATATACTATTGGTATTTAACATATTGCGAAATTCGATAAGATGTGATAATACTTCTGCTTTTGCCTTTAATCCCCCTATGTTGTTGTGATCAGCATCTTATTACAAGTAGAAACTGTAATGGAATGGTATGTGGTACCGACAGCTTTGACACTGGAGGTCACCGCCACGCTAACTTTATACTATAAAATTCTCTTTCATTTTCTTTACCACTGAATTATACTGATAGACTAACCACTCCAATATGGCGGAAAGAGGTTATATATATCGCAAGTAGGTTCTGGTATCTACTGCTATGCGGATAGCATAAAACTAAAACAGCCACAATGGTATAATGATATTTTCGAAATGTAAAAAATAATTCCTGTTACACGAGGTATAAATGGAATTTAACGTGTTGAATAATTCTCTCGTAAATATTTATGAAAATAATATTATTCAATTTACTCCTGTCGCAGACAATAAATATCAGCCCACAAATAAGTGTAAATAAATAATTCATGGCGAACAAAACTATCTGTAGATAGTTTTTCAAAGTAGCGCATTAAACCGCGTTACTACTTACACAAGATGGCCGCCATAAACAGTAACACGCGGTACAGACTGGATACACATCTACTTAGCTAAGATGGCGCTCGAAATAGACGCCGGTAACTTAGAACACAGGAAGATGTAAGAGAAGATAGACACTCTTACAAGGTGAGTGTAACTGCCTCTATTAAGCCTTTAATAAACTGTGATATCTTAGACAATATAACGAATAGAGATCTAAAATCGTTCTTATAACATTTTTTCTATAGATTTTGACATATAAATAAGAGAATAAACAAAAAAGATACGAGAGATACGTGAGAAAGGAGACTAAGATTTTCATATGAGGTGAGCACTATTGTAATAACAGTTGTAAATACGTTTTTAAACTGTTAACCACAACACAGAATATAGTGGTAAGGTTCGACTTTTCAATTTACTCTCTTATAGTTGAAATACAGAAACTGATACCGCGTTCAAAAGAGATATTAGTGAACCACAGCGGCTTGATCGGTAAGCTATAATGTTTGATATGAAAACTATCAACACTCATTTACCAAGGACATAGACGTATAGTCACGTCCTCTTATTTTTACAGAACCTGCTGAATTAACGTATAAATAAATCTAAAAGAAATTGAAGGACTACGCTACTGAACTGATACCGAGAATAATAGAAAGGTAACAGAGCTTCGCCGTTAGTTGTAAAAATGAGTCCGCTTTGTGGAGAACAGGTCTAAAGACTTTGAGTAGACTGGTTTATATACTACCATAGAAATAAGCTGCTCTCATATACTCCCTATATAATTAAGTCTCACGAGTAAAATATCTGCTATAGCTAATAGCTTACCTACCTGAGTGGGGTTAGAATGGCGGTGATTATCAGGACAGAGCAGGGGGTTTCCCCATACCACTCCAGAGATTTTAAATAATGAGAAAATGTCTAATGTAATTTTCAGTTTGTAAAACCTGAGATATAAACAGTTTAATGTATGTAAAAGTTTACAGGCCCTTTACTGAAGGCGATAGACCCGAAAGTTTTTGATGTGTACCATTACTTGACACCGGGAATCACATTCTTTTAATTTTGAGACACTAATGTATTGGGAACTATGTGCCTTTACTTTCACCTAGGAGGTGTTAGATTAATTAATAATAATACTTTCTCAACATTGTACAATTAGGTGCATTTAGTTATGTATAAAAGTTTATATTTTACTCTTTTGGCTTGCAGCCCTGATGAAGTTGTTTTTACAACGAAACACGTGTCGGCTGACCTGCTCATAAGGCTGATCTGACTACAGTGAATATTGTGAATCTGATGATAGAATAATTGAATCGTGTGAAGTAGAATTGAAAATAAACACGGATCAAACTATACCAGGATTCTGGTGTCTAACTGGCTAACGGACAATTTATGAACATTGTGACTTTGGTGTTTGAGAGTGTAAACAATATATATACTATTTGCTCGGCAGGAAATTTGAATCATTTCAATTACCTGGAATCAGGGTATTAGTTAGGGAGACAGGTAACCTCCCTATTCTGCCTAGTAGCAATTGGAGCTATTTGTAACTTTAATATAGCCTAAATCACTAGCTGTGCGCCCTTTCACCTGTTGCCTCTTTTCTGTTTCGGTCTGCTGGGATGCTTTTTTCAGGGGTGCGAGGTCGTCAGCGCAGTTGGTGATCCACTGTGTGAGGTCGTTGGCTGCCTGGTTGGGGTCCGTTGAGCTGGCGGGAGGGTTCAGGTTCAGGTATGTGGAGAGTTGGTCGGAGGTGGTCTTGTTCCAGCTCCTGCGCGGAACCAGTTGCGGGTGGTGATGGGTCGTGGTCCTTCTGAAGCTGAAGTGGACGCAGCTGTGGTCTGTCCAGTGGAGTCCGGTGGAGTGGCTGAAGGAGACGTCCTTGCTGGAGGAGAAGACGGTGTCAAGCGTGTGTCCGGCTTAGTGGGTGGGGGTGTTCACCAGTTGCTTGAGTCCGAGGTTGGCGAGGTTGTCCAGCAGGGTGGTGGTGTTGCTGTCCTTGTTGTTCTCCAGGTGGAAGTTGAGGTCCCCTAGGAGGATGTAGTCAGCGGAGGAGAGGGCGTGCGGGCTGATGAATTCTGCGATGTCTTCGCTGAATTGTGTGCGGAGTCCTGGGGGTCTGTAGATGAGGGTGCCTCTGAGAGTGGTCTTGGGGTCGGTGTGTATCTGGAAGTGGAGATGTTCGGCGGCTGTGAGGGTGTCGTCGGAGTTGGTCGTGATGCGGATGGTGTTCTTGTGGACGATGGCGATGCCTCCTCCTGTCTGGTTGACGCGGTCCCTCCGGGTGATCTTGTATCCGTCCGGGATGGCGATGGCGATGTCGGGCGCTGAGAAGGCCTTCATCCATGTTTCCGTGAGGAAGGCGACGTCTGGAGATGTGGTGTCGAGCAGATTCCAGAGTTCCACGGCGTGTCTGTGGACGGAGCGGGTGTTGAGCAGGATGCACTTCAGGTGGTTGCTGCTGGTGCTTGGCTTGGCGGGTGGGGTGCAGGTCCGGATGCAGGAGAAGTTGCAGGATTGGCAGCAGAAGGGTCCGTGGGTGCGTCGCGGGGTGGTTCGGTAGCATCCGGGGATCCGGCCGGTGTTGAGTGCGTTGAGTGTGGCGTCGTCGTAAGTCCGGCGGGTGGGCTGGCATCTGCGGGGGCCAGGCGTTCTGGCTCTGGGCGCAGTCCAGACGCGGACGGGCGCAGACTGGTCCTGTCACTTAGTTATGCAGTATTGGGTTCACGTCACAGAAGCTCTCATGAATATGGTATCTGAGCTTATTGAATGTAATCCTGTTTATTTGTTGGGGCTGGTAAAGGATCTCGGCTCAGTGGCGCTCTGATGGAGCAAAGATTTGCACGTAAGCAACTTGCTGGATAAATCCTGTCATAAAATTATAATAAAGTACTAATAAATGTTTGTAATACTAATTTACACAAAATTCATATACAAGGTAAAGGAAGGGGAAGCTTGCCCATGTGTCTACTAACAACTTGAATGAGACTAAAATGGCTGCTAAAAAATGCGGGCATTGAATTGTGCATGCACCAGTTGCATGATGTCATAACGCTTGGAGGGAAAGCTTTGCTTCTGCACACTAACACCGAAATGGCCGCTTTAGAACTCATCTGCTCTGCTTGAAGCTAAACTGTATTTTATGCTAAGTGCTAATGCATAAAGAATTATTTTTCTTAAATGGGATTAGAGTGGAAATAAGAGGTATACCGTGAAACCATTTTATTTGATTCGAACATCTTGTCTTTCTGACTTCTCTGTTAGTTTGTAATTGGTCCTAAAATGAGAAACGAGGCTAATAACCACGTGGGTCGTGCACGCAGGCGCATTTAGGAACAACCTCGGAGTCGTGATCTCAAGTCTTGGAACTCGATCAAGGAGGACCTTTTCTCATGTTCTGAAAGATGAAGGAATATCCTGAAGACTCAAAGAACAAATGTATAAATGTTATACAATGTTATAAATTAATATGAAAACTGGTGGGAATAGAGCTTGGGTGAAACAAAATTAATGGGCGGGAACATAAGACAATGCTCTTAGGAAAAAGTAATAAACTAGTATGGTGTGACGATCATCCCCTTGGCTTGTCCAATCAGAATTCCCAATTTACACGAGTTTGAAATATTTGGGGGTGGAACATGCCATCAAAAGGTATAATTGGGGTCGTTAGTTAGAGGAAGTAGCCTGATCGCTGCCAGAACGCTGAGAGATAGAGATGCTGTCCAAATGGTGATCGAAATACCTGAAAGCAGACTTAGAATTTTTTTAAATAAATAAAATTAGGAAGGAGTTTTGCGGAAGAATCGAGGAGGCGAGGGAACTAGGAAGGGGTTTTGCAGAAGAATCAAGGAGGGAAACTAGTATCAGAGAGGGGTTTGACGCTGGTGTTAAATCCAGAAGAGGTGATCTGTCCTGTCCTAATCCTGTCCTGAGCCTGTTACCTGTTATTTTCCAAGGGGCCCAAACTCTTGGCCAGAGGGGTCTGATCTTGCACCATCCTAGGTAAATATAATCTGTGTATTTTGTTGATGTGCCTTTTCTCTCTGTCCTCTTTTTCCTGAGGTACTCGTCATTAAAATGTATAGTCTAATTTAGGTAAACCAAACCCTACCTCTTCAGAATGATGGAGTTAACACTGTAATTTGTATTTGATTCACTAAAATATTTCAGATAAAACTTAAAATTGAAACTGAGTCTGTGGCCAATTAATGAAAAAAACTGGTACATGTGTTATGGTAATAAATTACCAAATATAATCAACTAAAATAGATCCATGTAAAAGAAACGGCTTAGTAATTAAATAGACTCAAATTGATAGGCAGATAGGACATATAGAAAAGCCCTAAAATTGATCTCCAGGGAGGATTCATCAATCGGATATTGTAAGTGAGAGTGGATTATGGGCCCGAATGTGTGTATTGTAGTGATACTTGTCTACAGGTTGGTGTCCCACTGGATCAGCTCCTGCTAGCAAAAAGGAGGGTGGCACTCCCCTGGGGTGGTAGAGTTAAGCCTTCTAGAAAGGTCTGGCTGTCAAACACGAAGTATTGCAGGTCTCAACTGGAACTGTAAGCAGAGGAATTGCCGAGACCATGCCATGCCTAAGGATTTATGGGGCCCTCTGATTGTTTATTTAATGACACAGCAGGATGAATTTGGTGCAACTTATACCACAGTGGTGAAATAACAGTGCCTCTGGTGCACTGAGTGCGCTGGGTGGGCACTATTGATGCATATCTCTGCTTTCTTCATATCCTAATGACATGACGGGGAGATGTGGATGCTTATGATGTATTTGTTAGAATTGGTCACATGAGTTATAAAAAATGATTAAAAATATTTTTTTGTTTTAAAGAAATTCTGAAACTAACAAAATAAATCAACACCTTGAAGCAGGCCTTCTCATGTTTGTCCCCGGCACTCTGGCAAAACGTGCCTGAAGACCTAATGACCAACTTCTTCCACTTTGCAAGTAACCTGAAAACTCACCTATTCCGAACTCATCTATAAATTAATCCTCCTATACAGTTTCTGTTCCTTTCGCATACCATACTGACTATGTTTCTCCCCTTTAATCTACCTCCTTCATTCACTGTATGTTGATTCTGGTTTTCTGTAAAGCACTCCGCTGCCCATGTGGCTAGGTCCATGCTAGTGCTTAATTCTAGACGGTGGTTTCCGGTGCTTGACAACAATACTGAGAGCCTGCACTTACGTGTAAGTTTAGGATTGTTGATATTCACAAAGGGATTTACAAGTAGTATCTTTATTTAATTATTTATTTTTACCATTAATAAAGCGCAACGTATCATTCCCTGGGGGATCTCCCAGCACTGCAGAAATAGTCAAAGATTAGCCTGGCACAGTCTGCTTAGAGGTTGAACAGCTACGTTTTAAGACGTTTTCTAAACTGAACTAGGTCAGAACAGTCGTGAATTAAGAGTGGCAGCTTATTCCAGTGATAGGGTGCCAGTAAGGAAAAGGCGCAACCACCCTGTCTGATTTAGTTAATACGTTTGGGACACAGAAGTAACTGGTCCTTAGATTTAAGCAGCTGGGTGGGAATACATGGCTGAAGTTTATTTTTCAGATAGTCTGGACCCCTTCCCTCCAAGGTATTAAAGACCAGACATAAGAGCTTGAATAGGGCATGTTTTATAATGGGCAGCTAGTGGAGCCAGCGCACTAGAGGACTCCTAGATTTTTTGCGCATCTTTTAGGAATCGGGTGGGTCCCAATTCTGGGGGCCACCAGTTAAAAGACCACTCTGCGTGGGCTTTTCCAAACAAGAGAATCTCAGTCGTTTGTGTTGAGCTGGAAGAAGTTTGCATTCAGCCACTCCACAATCTTTAGCATGCAATTCTTAAATTTGGCCTTGGTTAGCGAAGGATCGGTGTTCATAGTGATTAACAGTTGTGTGTCATCCGCATAAGAGATGGTATCAAAACCACATGATATAAAGAGCCTAGCCTGGAAGGATACATATATATTGAAAAAAATGGGACTAAGAATCGAACCCTGAGGTACCCCTTCGTCTAGGGTTATGGACTATGAGTGTGGAGTCTTTGTAGGCCCAGCAGTTGTGGCCGAGGGCCTGCGCTCATTGCGGGATCTCATCAATGAATAACTGCAGTCCGGAGGTCCTGCCACAAGTCCAAACCACCCTGCCACAACTTTGCGGCCTCCACCACGATTGCAGAGGCCCATTGTGAATCAGCCCCAAAATCTTTTTATGTGCAGACCCTCCGCACTGGTAAAGGTTCTACTTGTTAATCCCTTTTTAAATAGCAAACAATCCTAATCTTACACATAAATGTAAGTTTATGTTTGTGAATCAGGCACTTAATTGAGTGACAGTCTGCAACAAGGTGGCGCTGTCCGTCTAATTTTTAAGTGAGCACAACATTCATTTATTAATTCAATATACATGAAAAAGGACTAATACCTGTCATCTAAGTCATACTTCTAGAATTGAGCGCCTGGAAAAGTTTGAATATGTAGGAGTGTGATGGTTAGTAGTTTTGTTGGCGCTGTCATTGGCAGCGCTGGCAGGGGCAGTAGGTGGTGCAAGCTGCACCCTGGCACGAATTATTATTATTTTTGTTTACACATTAGGCACTGGTCCGCGCTTTATATTTAATAAATAAATAAATAGATTAAAAATTGCATAATTCAAAGCAAGAAAGATCGAAAGGGTGAATCATTATTGCTCAATGTCACAGACTGCAGATCAATATTTGATAAGAGTTTGAGTGCTGTTATCCTCTCCCACGAAACTTAGGAGAAGAAAATTTGCACTGTGTTAATCATTGGTTAACCAAGTGTAATTTTGTACATATTTGTCTATTTAATACTGTATTGCAGGACGTCTGCCTCGTAGGAACACTTATCCTCAATACAATACGCTACAGTTGGTTATGGTTACAGGCTAAAGATTAAGTCTATCAATATGATAAGTTCATTGGGAAAAGGTATGTCAGATGCCAATTGTCTGCTCTTTTTATTATGGAAAGTATTGACAACGCAGTGGGTCTGGCTTATTTAATGAGAAACCAATATCCTAATGCAAATAGGCATTTGAGAGTGGATGGATTTCCACTTCATTAACCCCTTCCATGCTGGTGACGAACCCCAGCCGTCATGCACTACGGTGCTCGTGTGCTGATGACGGCTGGGGTTCGTCACGGCCCCGCCCTGTTCGGATGTGTCCAGCACACCGGGGAAATCGTGGCCGCATGGAAGGGGTTAAAGCCTGTAGATAGGTATTTGTTAGAGATTATCTCAGTAGGAAAGTGTTTTGGTGTTGATAACACCTACAAGAAACCCAAAGGGTAGAAGATTTGCACTTAGGATGGGTCGTATTTTGTTCTGATAATTGGAATTTACTACATATTTGTAATGTTCATACTGTATGTCTAATGATTGCCTGGTAGCAGAACTTATGTAGGCCTGAGTTGGTTATGGTGACTAGCCAATGATAACGGCTATCAGTCTAATTGGTTAATTGGGAAAAGGTATGTAAAGTGCCATAGGTCTGATTTGTTTATTAGGAGAAGTTATGATAAGGACAGTAAGGCTGAGACATGTATTTTGAAAAACCTATACTAAAGCAAAGCAAAGCGAAATAAAATTTTAAGGAGAAAGGGGTTCATGTAAAATGTGACAACCCCATCAGAGGGCCACGGGGCAGGCATGGATTACTGGGCCCAACCATGGGGGTTGTGGCCATTTGCTCCTGGTCTACCTGGGCCTGATCTACTACGGGTCCTGCGCAGTTAGTCCAATGTACTACCACTTCCGCAGTTGGCTCTTAGCGATAGTGTGGGTGATGCAGTTCAGGACTTCTCATGGCAGAGGCTAGGTAGGTGCAAGGTATACACAGAGGCTAGACGCAAAGCAGGAACAGTAATCCCAATAGGCTGATTGCTCAAAAGCAGTATTTAATACAAGTGAACAAAGAATATCAATAGTGCACTAAATAACATCTGCAGTCTCGAGACAGATGCACTAGCATTGTCCTGGGCAGTGTCACTGAGTCACCTTTTCCTTTCCAATGGGGCTGAGTATGACCCATAGGATAATAGAGGTGACTTTCAGACGTGGCCCATGGTACTCACTATGCAACAAAGTCTTGTTATGACCTTAAGAGTCCATTTGAGCAGCACTACGTGCTAAATTCTGCAAGTGCCCGAAAGGCCTCATGGCGTAGAACAGTCTAGCCTGACATTAAGCAGCTGGCATGTTCAAGAAGGAACAAGGTGCATCTTCCGTAGCTCCGGCCTTGCGATTGGAAGGGCTACAACATCATGTGGTCTCCTTTGGATGATGTGTTGGGCTGCCACATTCATTGTGCAGCCAGTGTAGGTGTTGGACATATCCTCCATGGTGTCCTCTACTTTCAGTAAGTGTTACAATAGGCGGTGGTCTCTTGGTCAGGTCTCTCTTGGTCTAGTCTTCATCAGGGATCCTCTTGATACTTTCTTACTCGATCAAACCCAGGTGGGCCTTCAAAGACTATTTGACTCCCTCGTCTTGTATTGCAAAACCAACACACTGGAGATCAACATTACTAAAACCAAAGTGATGACAGTTTCCTCCTCGAAAACAAGAATGAGCACTCGGTTCATTGAGGGGAGGGCTTTGGAATTAGTCACCGCATATAAATACCTGGGTGTCTGGATAGATCACAAAGGGAGACCGACCACGCACATAACTGCAATGCAGGGTGTCGCCCGCAGCCTGGAGGGGGCTTTCATAAGAACAAAGAGAGCCCTCCATTCCCCGGATCTCGCCCCGTTAATAAGACTGATAGGCGAAAAATTCCTGCCGACAATAGCCTTCGGTGCCGCAACCTATAAAGACAAAATGTCCATCTGGCTAGATAGAGCTCAGTCAGCTTGCTTTCGTAGAGTGTTCCAACTACCACACTCGACTTCACACGCCCAAATCCGAATGGAATTCTCTCTGTCTTCCCAACACTGGGTTATGAGTGCAAGATTTATCGCTTATAGTTTAAAAACAAAACTAGCTCGTCCTCACTCCCTAAAGAGCTGTATATGGTCATTGCTCAGCAATCCCGACACATCTTGGAATAAATACTTGACATATTGCTTGGAAACATTAAAGGCCCGGGATATATGGATAATTTTGTTACCTATAGAGACGATATCCAAACTTCTGACTAAACAAGCAAAAATACTGTTCTATGAACATGACGCACAATCAGTGCTAAAGCTCTTTCATGGTAGTTGGGCTTCTAAACTCTACGCTCCAAAAACACTACCGTTCTATCTCTCATCGCCTATGAAACCACAGGTAAAACACCAATTAATGAGATTACGTTTTGGCTTAATCCCACTGATGGCGTATAAGTTCGGACAAGGATATAAGAAAGCTGCCCCCACACAATGCCTCTTCTGCAAACAAGAGGAAGAAAACCTAATTCACATCTTGTGCATCTGTAGACACTTACTTGCCCTACGAACCTTTTGGCTTTGTCCGATTTGGCTTTCTCTTAACATCAGGACATGTCAAGAAGCACTAGAATTCTGCATGAGGGGCGACTCATCTCAGATGGCTACTCATTTTGTAAAATTTATGTTTGAAATTAACCTCTTGTTACCACTAGGTGACCAAGAATGAACTCTAATTTCCAAAACTAATTTTCCCTTTTTTATGTGCTCACAGTTTTTATTAGAATTTGATTAGTCCTTTTTAATTTTTAATCAATGCCTGTACGAATTGTAATGATTTTAATTAATTATGCAAATAAAACACTTACTTACTTACTTACTTGGCACTATTTTCCATGACGACTGGCCCAAACTTCACAGTGACCCCACCTTGTATACAGGGATAACTGTCTTACTCCATAAAGGGCGACATCAGTGGCCAAATTTGATTCAACTTGGCGTCCTTTCACCACTAATGTTAAATGAATGCAGAGGGTGGGTGGCCCCCACATGTCAATGTCAAATACATTGTGCGCCTTTGATATCCATATTATGTTCTCCTCTAACCTGAATGAGGTAGGTCATGCGTATGAGTGAGCATGGGGCGAAAGGTGTGTGGTATGGTGTTTTTTTAATGATCCCTTTCTCTTTTTCTTTTATATATGCTAGTGTAAATAATGTATTTTCCCGCTCTATGAGACTGATTCATTCTCTTCCCTCACTATGTACAAAGTGTCATGTTTTCTTGTTTCAATTGAAAATGCAAAATACCCACCTGGCATACGGGAAAAGGTCAGAAAAGGTCAAAAATACTTTATTCGGCCAATAAAAGTCATAAAAGCAGACAATATTAAAACATTTTAAAGGTCCAATACCTTAAAAAAAAAAGTTACACATGTCCATTAAGGGAGGCCCTATCATACAGGTGCCTGTGAATAAAAGTTGTCATAAAGCAGATAAAGATTAAAACACATTACAAAGAATTAGACAACGAGTACCAAAGTGAAGATAAAATACAGCAAGTAAAATGCTGTAGTGACGAGTCATTTCCTTAAAAAGCGGACAACCTAATTAAACCATGAGAACCTCTAGATGGTACATGTAATTACAAATCCAGCACATTCACATTTACATTACATTTAATGCCCTGGACATATTTAGATAAATACTGCATGACTACTGCAGCGACATCTTCTTCTTGAGTCTTAAGGCCCCTGTCAAGAAACTCGCAACCTTGAAGCACACCATGGGGGAGGGAGGGAGCCTTACTTGGACACATTTGGCATTTCTAAGTAGCGGCATTATAACATTTTTGCGCACAGAGTCATACAATTCACAAAAAAAGATCAAAGGCAAGGTATCCTGCTCAGAAAAATTGTCACAGGGACATGGCTTTAGGGTGCCAGGCATTGAGTAGGCCATGGGAAAGGCTAATACCCAGGGTACAGGATTCAGCCGGAATCTAGTAAAAAACAAAGTGATGTTGCACATTGGAAACCAGTGACAAATAAGGTTGTATCTGTGTACGCAAACTCAGTGTGACATACCTTCTCACTGAGGGCTTGGCTAATTTCATGCTCTCCCTTATCGCCTGCTGCTTAGCCAGAAACTTATATTTAATGTCCCTGATGACTGCCGGACTTAGGGATTTAGGTTTAGTATACACGTCAGGGCATCCTAGCCATTTAATTTGCTTCATAATCTATTTTAACCAGGGGATGTGTAGGACCCCCTCATGGGCAGTACAATCCGCTACATCAAGCTGGTTCAAGGTGGTCGTTGGGCTAGACCAGATTCTCAGCCAACGCAATAAGGTCAGAGATGTACTCCAGACCAATTCTTCATGCAGAATAAAGGCCAGGGTGCTAGGGAAACAAGCAAGATGGCCACGCATACATTCGTTTTCAACCCCCTGAATGTCACTCACATCCTTATAGCCCCAAACATCACAGTCGTCCTCGAATCTTGTGATGATTTGAGTATCATCTGCATAAAAAAGAATGTTAATCTGAAAGATTTGATAAGGCGAGACAGTGGAATCATGTACAGATTGAACAACGATGGCGAAAGAATTGAACCCTGTGGAACGCCATAGGGACCAATGCCTGTCAGTAGATACAAAGGGAGCAAATCTTCAAAGGACTTATTAGAAAGAAATTATTTGAGCCATCACAGTGCCAGTTCAGCTTACCTGGTGAAAAGAATGACATGGTCAACTATATAAAAAGATTCAGTGAGATCTAGATCTATAAATATGTGGGAACATTGGCATCAGAGGTAGATCATAAGGGCTATATGTATCAAGATTCGTAATTGCAATTTTCAAATTGTGATTGTAACCAAATCACAATTTGGAATTCGTAATTCCAAATGTATTATAGGCAGAGTTTTTGATATAGCGATTCCTCAGGATTTACATTCACAAATTTGCGATTAGCAAAGTGCGGTTCTCTAAACAGGTAATCACAATTTGATCATCGCAATTTTGCAAATGTTGCTTTCTGGAGCAGCATGATAGAATCACAATAAGGAAGTGAATCTCCCCATGCTGTTTCCAGAACCAGGGTTCACAGAGGAAGGCAGGCGTGTCAGCAGAGCAACAGTAACCTTGTTTGGAGGGTTTTTTGTACAATCTGGTCACCATGTCTACAGATGACAATGGTAAGGATGTAGGAGGGTGCAAAAGGAAGTTGAAATTCAGTGAAAAATAACTTGAGGTGCTTACTGAAAAGTGTGTTGCAAACTATGATGAGCTTTTTAGAAAGAGCTCACTATGAATACTAGAAATTGAGAAGTGAAAATATGCAAAGACATCCAGACTAAGATCAGTGCAGTTGGAGTGACACAGCATAATTTTGAAGAAATTAGCAAGCGCTGGTACGATCTTCCGTGACTATGTACAAAGTGTCCCGTACCAAAGAAAAGGTGACTAGCAGACCTGCAGAGGTACGGGAACAGGCAGAGGACCATCCACTGAGTCACCACTTACCCCTGTTGAGGACATGATTGAGGCTACGTTTCAGGATGAAAGTATTGTTGGGGTTTCCAACGTTGATACCTCTTCCATACCCAGTACCTCCAAAGATAAGGCTTTTATATTTCCCTTGCCCTGGCTCCAGACTAACTACAGGGGGTATACAATCTCCTTCTTGCCAGTGATGGCCCATCCCGGCACACCTAAGCTCTCTACTGTGAATGGCTGTCTGGGAGGAATACACAGTGACCAATGGCCAACTACACCTAGTCATGTGACTTAGAGACACTAAATGGCAACTTTCTAAAAGCAGCATTTTCAAAAGTGTAATTCAAAATCTGACTTTACCATAAAAGAGTACTTTTCATTACAATTCCAAAGACACCAAACATGAATGTTTATTACCTTTGGAAGTTAAGGCAACATCAATGTTATCCCATCAATGTTATCCCATGGGAGAGGTAGGCCTTGCAATAGTGATAAATGGATTTAAGAGTTTTTCACTATCAGGACATGTGAAACTTAAAAATACATGTCCTACTTTTTACATGCATTGCACCCCGCCCATGGGTTGTTTAGGGCCTACCCTAGGGGTGACATGTATGTATTAAAAAGGAAAGGTTAGGCCTAGTAAAAGGTTTATTTTGTCATGCGAAATAGCACTGTAAAACTGCACACAGAGTCTACAATAGAAGGCCAGAGACAGGTTTACAAGGCTACTTCAGTGGGTGGCAGAACAAGTGCTGCAGGCCCACTAGTAGAATTTAATTTACAGGTCCTGGGTGCATGTAGTACCACTTTCTAAGGACTTGTACATAAATTAAATATGCTAATTGGCAATATTGCCAGTGTTACCATGTTTTAAGGAGTGAGCACATGCGCTTTGTCACTGGTTAGTAGTGATAAAGTGCACACAGTCCTATGGTCAACAAAAACTAGTTCAGAAAAACATGGAGGAGTAAGGCACACATTCTGAGGGAAAAGCCACACTAATGCTGACAGGTACAACAGAGTGTATATGGAAGCTGAAGTCAGTAATAAGCTCCATCAGAAGCATGGTATTCTTCACTACTGAGCAGGTGCTAATGAAGAAGCCACGGAGAACAATCTTGAGTGTGGAGGAAGTGGAAAGACACAGGAATTAGCAGCAAGCAGATTAGTTTTAGCTGTTTCACGGAGTGTGTATGCAGTACAGAAAAGGTTAGGCATAAAATTGTGGTCTAACATAATGGAGGGTGTAGTCTCATGGGCATAATGGCAGGCCGCGTGGTGTGGGCAGGATGTATACGGCCGTAGAAGGCCTCACATTCGATGCGCCACAGGCACACCACTGGCCCTCTGAGTCTTGCTACCTGCTGCCAGTCTCATCACGTAGCCACGTCACTTGGTCTTCTGAACAACTAGACCGGCACCCAAAATGGTGCCGGGCCAGCGGAGATTAAAAAGAAAAAAACTAATGTCATATAACCAGCTGCAAGGGCTACTTGTCCTGTTAAGCCCACTCTAGTTGTGTACGCCTAATCAAGGATACAAACTCCCAGCAAAATAACAGCTCCACCACGAAATCGGCACTCAATAACAAAAGTCGATAAAATAGTGATTAAGAAAAAAGCTCAAATTCAGAGCAAATTCTGCTGCTTGGCCAATGTGCACCTAAGGTGCTATGCTACCCATTGAAACAAAAATGTAACAGTACTATATAATGCGGATAGCAACAACCATTCTTTTCCGCATTTATTAAAAAAATAATTGTAACCAGACATTCTGGTTCCCTACTAAAGACAAATTACAAAATTATATTAAAATTCCTTAAACATTTCTATTTAGCAAACAGTATGTCCACCACCATCCAGGCCTAAAAATACTGAAATGATGATAGCTGCTAAAAGATAAGCAAACAGTGCTTCACAGTCTAGTTACATGGATCCCTTTAAGCAAATTGAGCATGAGAATGAAAGTTAAACCATAATTAATAAGGTTATTAGAGTCCTTTTTTCAGCCTAGGCTTTTCTTTGTATACTCTCAGATACCTAGTTCTTCAGAAAGGATAGATATAAGATAATGAGAAGTTGGTGAGATATTTGTTGTTATTTCAGGGCAACCCATTTATCAAAGCTTTGTCTGTTGAGGGATTCAGAACTTTATGGACTAAGCTGTTAAGACGTACTTAATGCTCCTACCTGCAAGCAGCCTTCAGTTTGCTATAAGAACTGTTTCCGGATGGGACAATAAAACCTGGGATGCTCTAGTTGAAGCATTACAGGGCGTTCTTAGCTAAAGTAAATGCAACCAAATAAAGTCGAAAAGGACCTAGTTAATTTGGGATTCAAGAAAATGGATCTCAGCTTCAGTAAGAGCTCTGTCATTCATGAAAGAATATACATTTTGTCTTTGGTGTACTGATAGAGTGCAGGCTCACCTGCTCAGTTTACCATATTAACCCGGGCCCATAAACTATATACACATTGAACAGGTAAACCTCCACTCAATCAATTTTAATTTAAACCATTCAGGACCTATACCATTTTGACTCACCAATCCAAGTCACCGATACCTAAAGTCTTAGAGGATCAAAGGAGTTAGCAAGAAAATAGGTAGTAGAATAACATTAGCGTTTCATAAATAACCACAAACTCGGGAAAGGTTTAAGTTCTTTGTCTAAAGTAATTTCTTAATTGTTTGTAACCACAATAACATCAATAATATCAATCATTTCTTGTTCTAATAGAATGATGAAGATTGAAACGAAATGTGCATTAATTTGGAAAATATCATTAAGCATTAAAACATATGGTGGGTAGAAAAGGGAAAACAGTACAATGACAAACCCACACTTTGCAGTTACCTAGAATGGTGTGAAGACCAACCCTGGCCACGGGCTGGGATAAAGGATAGGAATCCCAAAGTGCAGGTGCCAGCGAGAAAGAACAGGTGCAGATCAGAATCAGGACAGGTTACGGACCAAATTCAATCAGGACTGGACCACCACAGGTTAAGATTGGCACCACAGCTAAAGTTCAGAATGCCAGCATTGTAAACCCTCTCTGCAGCTAACAGCCGAACCCCGATTGGGTTATCGAACTCCTTTCCAGAACCCCAATTGAGTTATCGAATCTTCTGACAGAGTGCTCCACCAGCGCCTCTGCTCTCGATCACCTATTGAGTGCGTTGGGTCAGTGACAGGTCAGCTATTCGGACCAGTCGGACAATCTAACTAGCTAAGCCTACCCTAGTTATACTATTTTCCAGGTCAGTGTACCACCCTCCAAAGTTGCAAATGTGTGAATCCCACAATTTTATTGGTCAAAAGACAAGGAGAGGTCATCCCACCATATTAATATGAGGTAACTGTCATTCAGTATTTAAATTACGTTCCCTCCCATACCTTTATCTTCCCATGCACTTTTATTCCACCGGGCACTGAATGTATCAATAACATACAATGTTTTAACAAATTGTACAATTCAGCTTCCTCTGGCAGGGTTGGGAGGTCGTGTTCTCATATTTTTCACAGTTCATGTCTAATGCTGGCATTGGTTCAATGCCATGGCTTCAATAGCTTGAGTTTCTTTGCGCAGGCGCAGTTCCTCCAAAGATGAAGTTCAGAAGTACATTTCAGGCCCAAATGCGATACATGCAAAAATAGAAGATAAACAGTTTTAGAAACACAGAATAAATGAATGCACTGAATACCACTTATCTCTATTCTATTCCCATTATTTTATTTAAACTATTGCATTAAGAATTAGGCAGAATGAACAGCTTAGCAAAAGCAGCGAAGCAAGCTTCTTGCACGTTAAGACACTGAACAGACATCTTAGTTCTACTGTGTAGAAGCAAAAGCAAAAGTTTCCCACCAAGCAAAGTAATACGTTATGTCACGTGAGTGGGACAGACGCATGAGCAGTAGAAAATCCCGCGTAGCAGGAGCCATTTTAATGCAAGCGGATTACAGTTAGTAAAAGCACATCGACGAGCTTCCCCTAGATACTAGAAATGTTGTGTAATGCAATATTAATATGACGAAACATGTTAGTTAGTACATTAATATTATTTTGAGAGGTCTCAATCCAAGCAAGTCACTTTTCGTGGGCAACCTTGCTCCATCAATCCCCTCTTTGATGATATTTTATATCATCGCCAATTAATGAAACAGATGCCAACTTTCACATTTCACCCAACTCAATTTCTTCAAACTTTCTGCTAAGTTTCTTTTCATTATTCATGTGAAAGTTTTTCACTTTCTTGTACAAATGTCTATTCAACTCTTCTAATTCAATTTCATTAATATTTCTTTTCTTTCCTTTCTAGTTCACTGTATGTGTCTTTTTATGCTTGCGACATTTGCAACAAATTATTATCCCTAAAATCAGTAGGGCTACTCCCACCATTGGCATCAGTATTCTACCTACAAAACTTTTTCCTACGTTAGAAAACCAACTACCTATAGATAAATGTGTAATATTCCTTACATACCCGTTACTTTCTACACTTTTGTCAGGTATGTAAGTGCAACAATGTTGCGCTTTCAACATTCTGCAGACTCCACCCTCTTTTGCCAACAATGTATCAAGAGCCATCAAGAGCAAGTCGATTTTGTAAAACCATTGACCTTATCGCAACCAATTCAGTATTGATCATTAAGAATCCTCCAGCAGTGTCAGTCGATAAAAGATCCATCACTGTTGACAATTTGCAAATTCTGTGAGTATTCAGAAGCACTCCTACTGAATGTATCAATGCACTAAATATATCACCTACAATTTCTGCAAAACTAGCTCTTTTACTACGCATTAGTCCATTAGTTTCTTCATTGCTTCCAGTGCTTTTGTTTACATGATATACCTTTGGGAATACTATTCCAAAATAGCAACTCCCATACCAATGATCAGGCAATTTGTAACATGCTTTGTTCCCACATATGTAATAAATTCCAGGAAATACTGGCCCAGTTCCATCTTTGAAACCCCAACCCCAAATTACTTTATAATTGTGTTCACATTCACTAGAACCAATAAATATATTGTTATAATAACTTGTTCTCTCCCTGTGGAGACAGAGTTCCCCCTTCTTTTCAAAGTCCAGCAACATAGCAGCATGAGTTTTGCCATTCAAGGTGCACTCTTTATTTTCTGCCCATTTAGGATTTTTTCGTTTCTGTTCAGTAGCCTTTCTTTGGACATCTTCTCTCCTTTTCTCAACTAAGTTCAAAAATATTTTTTCTTTTTCATGTAAAATGCATGTTAAATTGTTCTTGTGTGCTTCCGCTATATGTATTGTACCTATTATTAGAAAGTATTCACCCATATAACGAGTTATGTCACTTTTGGTATGTACAGGATTCAGGTTAGTATGTATAGGAAGTTCAGAGAAAATCACGTTAGAATAATAATATTGTAAAGGTCCTTTTTTATAAAATAAACTAGCTAATATACTACATGAAATACCATAGGTCAGGGGCAAATGGTGGCAAGTAACACCCTCAGCTACAGATGTAGGTAACTTCATACAGACATAGCAATCCCTTATTTCCATTGCTTCTACATAATGTACTAACAGATTTGCAAATACGTTCAAGTGTGTTCTATTTCTAACTCTATTATAATGCAATCCTTCCTAATCTGATGCTTCTAATTCTACCTTTTGCTGTCTAAAACTATCTATTCTTCAATGTATATTTAACTTTTCAGGTGCATCTACTTTCACATGAATGTTAGTGTTATTTTTCTCACTTTTACTCATTAGATAAGGAATAGCTACCGTCAGTCCTAACCATACTATGAGTACTATTACTATACTACATGTGCATATTATATAGCATGTTTTTAAGCAGTTTCTTTTTGGTTTACCATTAACAGTATGATCAGCCATTTTTCTGACTTAGAAGACTTAGCCCCTCTTTTGAGACTTTTCACAGAATTTTAACCTGTGAATTGTTCAAGTTGGTTTCACTTCTTCGTCTGTTGGATCATCAATTAGTTTGTCATCATTTTCATCACTCAGTTCTAAAGTTTCAAAATCTTCAAGGATGACATAGGTCCATTCAGGGCCTCTGAATTTATTATTCAGTATTTTCAATTGTGGACTCCTCCTTGGTTGTTCTGTGGAAAACCCAGTTTGACTTGATATTTCGTTTACTTGCTCTGGTTCTTCATTTATTGTTTTAAGGCAAAATTCCAATCTTTTGACAAAACCAGGCCGCCTATCTCCCTGTCTGAGTCTTTTAGCTGGTACTGTGCTTTTATTTTCTTCAATTGATCTTTTATTCTCGTTCATTTGTGGCACAATTTGTAAATCTTCGTTGTCTCGATCCCTCTCTATCTGACTTGGTCCAGGTCTGGTTTCTGTTTCTTCTGCCTGAATGCTAATCTGGCCTTGTTCAGGAGTGTGCTGTAATTGACTTTGATTTGGTTTGCTTTCTCGTTCCTGAACACGTTTTTTTACATCTATCTGATCCTGCTCAGGTATCTCAATCTTTTATTATTCTTCTTCCTGAGCCTTCGCCCTATTACTTATCTGTCCCTCCTCAGACTCTGGAACTGTGACAGGTATCTGGAATGTCCGAGTATATTGATCTCTCCTTATCTGTTCCTCTTCAGAATTACCATTGGCTTTGATTTCTGTAATCTGAGTACGTTCTTCTATTCTTGACTCATCCTCACTATCATTCTGGCTATCTAGATAGGTCTGACTTCTGGTTCTCCAAAAAGCTCTTCACTCTTACCTGCCAGAGAATGGAATCTTCAGGAAGGAAACAACCGTTGTAAACTCCTTGCAGTGAAACGTACTTCCAACGTGGGAAGAAACATGCGGCGCAACTAGACATGAACTTCGGGAGGGGGGGCTAAGACTCCCAGCCAGGGCTGGCCCTAACACTGATCGCTTCAGCACATGTTGCAGAAGAAGGCCACACTTCCTGTTTTAGACGTCACATGGATCGAGGAGAGCTCCAGTGGGCAGTCTCCCCTGTGAGCTGTCCCATTTCAGTCTCTACCCTCCCTGCAAGTTTCAACAGCAGCTAGGGCCGTAGGGTCTGATTGCATTGCTGAACACTGATAATCCATGGTCCTCCTTTGTCACTCACCTTCTCACAGACATTTGGCGGGTCCCCAAATTGTGGATCAGAGTTAAGAGAAATCCGGAACAAAGGCATACTCTGTTGACAAGTTGCAATTGCAAAGACCAGAGGGATGAGGTAGCTGCTGGGCCCAGTGGTGTATTTTGACCAGAGAAGGGTGCAGCCCATAAATGGGCTTCTGAATAAGACCTGGGGGATACAATTGCCTTCACATCAGGTGCGCAACGCCATAAGGCTCAAAGGGCTTTAGCGCCCTCAACCCCCTGCCCCCCAAACCCACCCGTCGTGTGTGTCATCCCTGGCTAAGACAGCTTCCCGGGCACACACACAGACAGTTTTGGAGCTGCCAGCTGCACCAGAGTACTTTACAGGTCTTTAAAATACCATTTACGCGTTAATGAGGCTTTGTTGTTTTTCACTCCTTCTTAGAGCCCCTGAATCTCCACTCTTTCCATCACTGAAAGAATTAGCCCCCCTCCTACACCTCACCCCCTCCGAAATTGTTGCACCTCTGGCCTTTAAAGACCTGTGACTCCAGGTACTCTCAGCCAAGCCCCCAGCAGCTGGAGCTGCAGCAGCCCGGGCTGAGATACACGACTGGCGCCTGAAAGCAACAATAGAAGGTGAAGTGTGCACCCTCCCTGGAGGGATGCTGCGCCCCAGGGAGGGCGCGCCCCACAGTTTGAAGACCTATGCTTTAGCCTCTCTTTCACAGTAGACAAAACAAATGCCTGCCAAGGCTTGACCCCATGTGTGGTCTTCTATGTGGGGTTGGGGTTCTATACCTACATGGGCCTTTTATTAGTTCAGGGTGCCAACAGGAAATAAACTGGATGCAGTGCATTTGGGAAATTTGAGAAGCAACTCAAAGTTGAATGCTGGAGGGCACCTTTCTGTATGGAAACCTATACAACCATATATTTTCCCCAGTTACACATCCCAAGGTTTCTATCACTGGGTGCTAGATTTTCCTCATTCTGATTGGATGGCTTGGAGAACAAACTGAACATAATGTAATTAAGGTTAATGGTATTCTTTCCCCCAAATATGGTAGTTTCCTCCTTATAAACACTGTGTGGTGTATTTGGGAAATTTGGAAAGTAGCTGAATGTGGAATGCCGGCTTAGGGTATCTGCCTTTTGGTTTTGGGTTCCAGTCCTGGACCATATGGAAACATTGTTTTGTATATAGTCTTTATTTTTATTTTTTTACCGTAACATACAGAATAAGTTCAGCATTGTCATTTTACCATGTACCTTTTCCTTGCAATAATACAACAATCGCCAGTTCACTCAACTCCTCCCCCCCACACGTCAGCTCTTGATAGTAAACCAGCATGGTGCCTTGACTGTGCCCATGGTGACATCTACCACTGACCAATCTGTTCATAATCCCTACAGTGTAACAAAACATTAGGCTCCCTTGTAGGGTATCCCACCAAGTAACCTCACCTCTTTCTTCCCAATTTCAAACTTTATTTTCTCCTTTTCATACCAAGCAGAGCATACTATTCACCTCCACACGTCTCTAGCTAGCCCCTCACTCCCCACATGCCTGGGGCGGTAGGGTGTTGGAGTGTGGGGGGGTGTATCTTAATGCTGTCATCATAGCTGCCCATGCACTCAAATAGTTTTCTACCTTATCTTGTCCCCTGGTTTGTTTCGTGTGTAGCACCTCAGCCAACCACCTGATTGTTTTTCGGCATTTAGCCGACACCAGCCCAGTGAGCATGAACTTCCTGCTCAAAGACTATATGGACACAAACAACAACCATATAGTTTCCGCATCTACAAATTTTGTTGCTGGTTGCCAGACCTCCCTTTCCCTGATTGGGTGGCCAGGACAACTTCTTGAAAATGACATTTGTCAGGTTTCAGGAACTTTTCTCCCAAAACATGGAAATCCCCTGTAGATTTTCTCCTCCAGGAAGATATCCCTGCCAAGGCTTGAACCACAGCTGTATTGAAATTAGTTTTCTGAGTGTGGGGTACCAGGCATGCATGGATATTATTTGGGCTTGAGCATGGAGCCACACATTAGAATCCAGGCAATGGTTTTGATGGGGAGCTACCAGTTCTGCAGTATTTAGGTTCAGGGTCGACCTGCATCCAGTAAAACTTACCAACACAGGAATCCAGGGCGATATGACTTGTATAAATCCCAAAACGTCTTCCAAATGACAAAATATGAACAAAAAATCATAATTTCTTAAATTTCCTGTGACAGAAAACACCCACACGTTCAGTAAAAGGCAAAAGTAGCACCTTCCAATGACCCCATACTTCTCCTGATGAAAAGGGTACTCAGCGTGTGGACAGGCCTACAGCACAGAACCGGGATATTCCAAAACGTAGACATGTGACTCCCATCTTGATTGCATCGTAACTCCACACAGTCCCACTTTTGGCCTGTTATTGCCCATTATGGCAGGCACTCCCCACACATGCGAGGTACTGTTTTATGAGTAGAACTGTTTGACACTGGGTGGTGAAACTTTTGATGTTTCCCAGAAATTCCAGAACATTCCATCACAGAAATAAAGGGTAATTCTGTGACACAGACAGTTCTGGAGCTGCCAGCCGCACCAGAGTACTTCACAGGTCTTTAAAAGACCATCCTACGCTTTAATGAGGCTTTGTTGTTTTTCACCCCTTCTTAAGAGCCCCTGAATCTCCACTCTTCCTATCACTGGAAGAATTAGCCCCCTCCCAATCCCCACCCCCTCCGTAATCGTTGCGTCTCTAGACTTTAAAGACCTGTGACTCCAGGCACTCTCAGCCGAGCCCCCAGCAGCTGGAGCTGCAGCAGCCAGGGCTGAGATGCACGACTGGCGCCTGAAAGCAGCAATAGAAGGGGAAGTGCGCACCCCCCCTGGAGGGATGAGGTGCTCTCCCCCCCCCCCCCAGGGGGGGCGCGCCCCATAGTTTGAAGACCTATGCACTATACTGTTTGAATACCTGTAAAAGACGTTCATAATCTGCATGTACAGATTCATCTTTATTCTGAATGGTTCTGTCTATTCTAGTCCAATCAGTTTCCTTAGGGGGTACTTTTCCTTTCAAGTACAGTATTACTTTATTATATTTGTGCATCACTTCATCTGATGGAGCTCCTGTATTTGGATCTCTAGGGTACTCATCATTAGGCCAATCAACTGCTATTTTACATTCTGTCCATAAATCTACAGGAACAACAATGTCGAATAACCCATCCAAATCTTTTAACAACACTTTCGAGACCTTTACAAATCTTTCGACCTGCCTGTACCACTCTACGGGTTTCTCTCTGAGTTTTGGGAAATCATTCGTAAATGATAGAATATCCTGTCGGGACCATGGGACATGCACATAACCTCCTCCTGGTACTTCTCTCATCGGGCACAATTTCTCTACTTTTTCTGATTCTTTCAATACATATTCGGATACAGTGCTCTGCGCTTGAGCTTCTTCCTTTTTCTTTATCCATCTAGCTTTCCATCTGTCTAAATCACCCCACTTTTGCAATAGTGATAACAATTCTTTAATCTGTAATTTACGTCCTGACACATTCATGTTTTCTAAATCTTTGTCAGAAAATTCAGCTCAATATGGATTCTGTAACACTTTAGATTTACCAACATCAATTCCCATTTCATTTGCCAAACTCGTTAACTTTTCACGAAATGTTTTTGTATTTCGAGTGACGCTTCGACATATAAACAACAATTCATCTTCATTTAATGCATTTAATCGGTCTAACCCCACATTTCCAGCAAGCAGTTCTTCCAATTCAACTCTGAAAATATCCAATGTCTTTGGCTGTGATTTTGGTTTTTCTATTTCTCGAGATCATCTTTCAATTTCCTCAGGGGTAACTACAGTAGCACTTCTCGTACCTGAGGAGGTTTCTATTTGTCCCGCTCTACAATTTACAGGTGTAGTTTTCCTAGATTAGCTACTTACTGGTTCTCCTATAGGTAAACCCATCAGAGAATTTCTGACTCACATTCACTTGCTTGATCATCCATTATTAATGTTTCTTTTCTTGGCTGCACTACAGGTGTAGTTAGAACGGGAGGTCTAGGACTGGTTTGCTTTTCTCCATATAAATGAAAAACAGAACCTATAGTCACTGGAATCGTTAAGGCTTGGGGACTTGTATTTAACTGTGTAATTTTCTGAATGAACTCATTTCTTTGTTTATTTATTGCTTCTCGTTCCTTTTCCTGTAACACTTTTTATAATGATGTCTCATGTATTACTTGCGGAACTAAAGGTGGCTTTAAAAACGGAGCACTAGGATTACCTTGATTTGGCTCCTCATTATAAGGTGGCGGATTTTTCATTAGTAAATCCTCTAGGTAATCAACTTCTGGATCAACATTTGTCATTAGATTTAAAATGTTCTCAGTACTTGTACTTCCTGTTTGTTCTTCTAAAGCTCGGACAGGATATAGCCCTTCTACTGACATGGACTGCCTCCATTGTATCATCTGTTTATCGCTTGTCTCTTTAGGAAATCTGGGATAGAATTGACTCCAATTTCTGTCGCTTCTAGGTCTATCTCGCTCAAAAGCCTCTGTTTCCCATTCCTCTAATGCCTCGTATTGGGTTTATCTAGGTCTAGGATCCAATTCATTCATGCGTGTTCTTAAATTGTACAAAACTCCACCATTGAAGGTACCATTTTCTAGAAATGCCAAAACTCCATTACCTTTTGTATATTATATCCAGTTTTCTAACCATACGCAAGTGTGATAGCCCCTTTCAACCATCATGTATGATGCTGGCGTATTCGGTGGTGGAATAATAATCCCTTCTCTGGTTTTTATCGGTTTCTCCTTTTTAAAGAAATGTTTGACTTTCTTGAAAAATTACATTTTGTTTTTTATCTCCGTACATGATATAAGGTCTCCCTCTAATCATCTTAGCAAAACCTAGATATTTTCTATCTGGTCTATTTCCTATGAATCCTGGATCTAAATGCCACATATATTTTATGCCGCTTTACTTTTGTTATGACACTCAGTTGTTTACGAAAAGCCCCCAATACCAATGCGTTTCTTATTTTCAGTGACCAATCAACAATTAGAATTCAAATAATTCTAACCAATTATTGCGCGGCTCTCCTCGTGAGACAAGTTCTCACGCTCCTGTACTCACCCCTACTTTAGAATATTACCTCAGCTACACACCCGCTGTCTCAACCAATACCAGCGTAGCTCTAAGTGACATCAGCGCAGCTCCGCACCTAACTCCCTCTTTTGCAAGGTAATACGAGAACTTATTTATATTCACTTTAAATGTTCATTTCATTAATTAACGACGTAAAAACATTCAAAACTGTGCCTGTGTGACTAATTTCAAATAAAATATTGATTTGTATTCACTGGGAGTAACTCCCTTCCATTTACTCTTCATACACTACAAGTAGATCCCTTTCGTCTACCTTTCACGCAAGCATTTGAGAACCTGTTACTCCCTCAGGCTTACCCTTTCTAGGTGATATAAGGCCAAAGTTTCATCAGCAAACCCCTTTTGCTGTCAATCAAGCTCAGAAGAACCTGTTTCTTCTTCAGTGTGACCCTTTCTAGGTGATATCACACCAAAGTTTCACTAGCGAACTCTTTGCTATCAATTATTCACACATTTATACAGAAAGTCCCTAAAATAGTGCTTCCGGTTTACCTAACCATGCACTTAGTTCCACAGGCAAGTGACCTCACTACAGAGTGGCTTCCATTTACCACCTGTTATTCTGCCCCCGGGGATTCCAAAAACAAACATATAACAGATACAAACAAGTTTAGTTAATACATAAAAATCTATATAATTTTAAATGCACAATGCAATTCAATTTTAACCAGCTAACTACAACTAACTGCCTAGCTTAACTAAACCCTAACCACTACTTTGCTACCAAATTAACTGATAGAGCGCAGGCTCACCTTCTCAGTTTACCATACTCACCTGGGCCCATAAACTATATACACATTGAACAGGTAAACCTACACTCAATCAATTTTAATTTAAAACATTCAGGACCTATACCATTTTGACTTACCAATCCAAGTCACTGATACCTAAAGTCTTAGAGGATCAAAGGAGTTAGCAAGAAAATAGGTAGGTGAATAACGAAGTAAATTCTTAAATGTTTGTAACCATAATAAAATCAATAATTTCTTGTTCTAATAGAATGATGAAGATTGAAACGGAATGTGCAATAATTTGGAAAATATAATTTAGCATTAAAACACAGGGTGGGTAGAAAAGGGAAAACAGTACAATGACAAACCCACACTTTATAGCTACCTAGAATGGTGTGAAGACCAACCCTGGCCACGGGCTGGGATAAAGGATAGGAATCCCAAAGTGCAGGTGCCAGCGAGAAAGAACAGGTGCAGATCAGAATCAGGACAGTTTACGGACCAAATTGGATCAGGACTGGACAACCACAGGCTAAGATTGGCACCACAGCTAAAGTTCAGAATGCCAGCATTGTAAACCCTCTCTGCAGCTAACAGCCGAACCCCGATTGGGTTATCGAACTCCTTTCCAGAACCCCAATTGAGTTATCGAATCTTCTGACAGAGTGCTCCGCCAGCACCTCTGCTCTCGATCACCTATTGAGGGCGTTGGGTCAGTGACAGGTCAGCTATTCGGACAAGTCGGACAATCTAACTAGCTAAGCCTACCCTAGTTATACTATTTTCCAGGTCAGTGTACCACCCTCCAATGTTGCAAATGTGTGAATCCCACAATTTTATTGGTCAAAAGACGAGGCGAGGTCATCACACCATATTAATATGGTATGAATATGAGGTAACTGTCATTCAGTATTTAAATTACGTTCCCTCCCATAACTTTATCTTCCCATGCACTTTTATTCCACCCGACTGTGAATCTATCAATAACATACAATGTTTTAACAAATTGTACAATTCAGCTTCCTCTGGCAGGGTTAGGAGGTCATGTTCTCATAGTTTTCACAGTTCATGTCTGATGCTGGCATTGGTTCAATGCCATGGCTTCAATAGCTTGAGTTTCGTGGCGCAGGTGCAGTTCCTCCAAAGATGGAGTTCAGAAGTACATTTCAGGCCCAAATGCGATACATGCAGAAATAGAAGATAAACAGTTTTAGAAACACAGAATAAATGAATCCACTGAATACCACTTATCTCTATTCTATTCCCATTATTTTATTTAAACTATTGCATTAAGAAAACATAGGGGTGGGGAGAGCCGCGAACATGTCCTTGCCGGATTGCCCCATTTCCTCATGGTCATTGTAGTTTGGTATTCTTCGTTTTCGTTCGAAATTCTCAAAATGTTCAAAAGTTCGTGGCCAGTGCCAGTATATTCTCAAATCATATCCCTAGACACGTGTTTCTGGTTAAATACCTTCATCAGTAGGGAAAAATATTTTCAGGGGTTGCTTGACATGCCACCGTCATCGTCTCAGGATTATTACCACTCTCGGTGTGCACGGGCGTCTCCCAGAGCTCGTCAGCTCATGGCCCACGGGAGCCATTCAATACAAAACATAGAGGGTGGGGAGAGCCGCGAATATGTCCTTGCCGGATTGCCCCATTGCCTCATGATCATTGTAGTTTGGTATTCTTCGTTTTCGTTCGAAATTCTCAAAATGTTCAAAAGTTCGTGGCCAGTGCCAGTATATTCTCAAATCATATCCCTAGACACGTGTTTCTGGTTAAATACCCTCATCAGTAGGGAAAAATATTTTCAGGGGTTGCTTGACATGCCACCGTCATCTTCTCAGGATTATTACCACTCTCGGTGTGCACGGGCGTCTCCCAGAGCTCGTCAGCTCATGGCCCACGGGAGCCATTCAATACAAAACATAGGGGGTGGGGAGAGCCGCGAACATGTCCTTGCCGAATTGCCTCATTGCCTCATGGTCATTGTAGTTTGGTATTCTTCGTTTTCGTTCGAAATTCTCAAAATGTTCAAAAGTTCGTGGCCAGTGCCAGTATATTCTCAAATCATATCCCTAGACACGTGTTTCTGGTTAAATACCTTCATCAGTAGGAAAAAATATTTTCAGGGGTTGCTTGACATGCCACCGTCATCTTCTCAGGATTATTACCACTCTCGGTGTGCACGGGCATCTCCCAGAGCTCGTCAGCTCATGGCCCACGGGAGCCATTCAATACAAAACATAGGGGGTGGGGAGAGCCGCGAACATGTCCTTGCCGGATTGCCCCATTGCCTCATGGTCATTGTAGTTTGGTATTCTTCGTTTTCATTCGAAATTCTCAAAATGTTCAAAAGTTCGTGGCTAGTGCCAGCATATTCTCAAATCATATCCCTAGACACGTGTTTCTGGTTAAATACCTTCATCAGTAGGGAAAAATATTTTCAGGGGTTGCTTGACATGCCACCGTCATCTTCTCAGGATTATTACCACTCTCGGTGTGCACGGGCGTCTCCCAGAGCTCGTCAGCTCATGGCCCACGGGAGCCATTCAATACAAAACATAGGGGGTGGGGAGAGCCGCGAACATGTCCTTGCCGGATTGCCCCATTGCCTCATGGTCATTGTAGTTTGGTATTCTTCGTTTTTGTTCGAAATTCTCAAAATGCTCAAAAGTTCGTGGCCAGTGCCAGTATATTCTCAAATCATATCCCTAGACACGTGTTATATACTGGCACTGGCCACGAACTTTTGAACATTTTGAGAATTTCAAACGAAAACGAAGAATACCAAACTACAATGACCATGAGGCAATGGGGCAATCCGGCAAGGACATGTTCGCGGCTCTCCCCACCCCCTATGTTTTGTATTGCATTAAGAATTAGGCAGAACGAACAGCTTAGCAAAAGCAGCGATGCAAGCTTCTTGCACGTTAAGACACAGAACAGCAATCTTAGTTCTTGTGCGCAGAAGCAATAGTTTCCCACCAAGCGAAGTAATACGTCATGTCACGTGAGTGTGACAGACGCATGCGCAGTAGAAAATCCCGCGTAGCAGCAGCTATTTGAATGCAAGTGTATTACAGTTAGTAAAAGCACATTGAGGAGCTTCCCCTAGATCCTAAAAATGTCGTGTAATGCAATATTAATATGACGAAACATGTTAGTTAGTACATTAATATTATTTTGATAGGTCCTAATCCAAACAAGTCGCTTTACGTGTGCAACCTTGCTCCATCAGTACCCTAGTGGCCGATGATGTGTATTAGGTGGGTGGGTGATCTGGGCCTTGCTTTAGAAGAAGAGTAATGACTGAAATAAATGTCTTACTTACATATAGGTGTTAAACCTACCTGTAAGAAGCATCATGTTATTTGTTCTTTTTCCACTTTATTTCTCTCCAAGCAGCCTATTAAAAATGAAGGGTCAAATGAAAACCTCTCCAAGGTGCAAAATCCCTCATGCTTCTCCAGTCACATGTTGGCAGCAATCTGTTGATGTTTTTGGGTAAGGTAAACGATACAATGAGATACCTACTAGGCAGTAGAGTGGAGGTGAGCTTTATTTCTTTAGAGGTTGACATAGATGTCAGAAATCCTGGCCCGATTAATATTTAATGAACTATTACCCTCTACAAATAAATTGAAAGAACCTGGATTACTGACGTAAATCCCTCATTTAATACATGGAATAAACAGCTCTCAGCAATGAGGTGTCTTTTTGACGATTACGTGCATTACTGCAATCTTCAAACAAAAACGTTGCCATAGTAAACTTTTCCTTTCTATGTATAACAAAATGGTGGTGGTCCAAGTGGAATAAATTGTAGTGAAAATAATGCCCGTCTTGGTACGGTTTCCACCTTCAGATATTAGCTTTCACCTTCACGTGTATGCAAACATTTTAGAAAATTAAATTTCAGTCCTGCTCCTCTAGGTACCCGAATACCCACAGTGCCCACTCGGCATCTTCTATGTGCATGCCCATCAGACGCACAGCATAGCTGACCCCTGTACCTCAGCCCTCAGCATTCTGAGGCATGGGCAAAGTGGGCACTGGCCTAGGGCCCCAGCCTTTCTGGCGGTCCTCTAATGTAGCTCGTTCGGTTCTACAGATAGTCCTGTCCTTATGACCTTGAGTGATTCTTAAACATAGATTGTTTTCAATACCGTTTTTCTTTTAATGTAAATACAGGTTATCTGTGATGACTTATTACAGACATTTGGATGGAAAATGTGTTTTTGTTTTTCACGGCCATGCAACATCCATACAAAAGTTTCTTTTAGATTGCAAGAGGACCTCACATATGAGAAATGGGAAGGTCATAAAAGCGATTATTTGCAATTACATTATTGATCTGGTGTTGTAGGACCCTATTGAAAACACACATTATAGTCCCTGAATATTAGATGGAAACACATTTAGAATATGGGCCTATGCACTGTCCGTGACCTGGCTAGAGAGGGCATGAAAGAGCTAGAATTGGATCATAAATTCAAAGCTGTTCCGAACAGGGGCCCTCAAAATACGTTTGGCCCACGGCCCCCAAGATCCTTAAGATGTCCCCGGCCCTCAGTACCCACTCCGCTCATGATGTGGCCTGTAGTTACATGTGGCCATATGATGTGTCTTTTACCTGTGTCCTGCCCAGTGTTCCCAGCACTACACAGCATGCAGTGAGCACTGGAGACTACATTTATCTCTACAGTTTTTATTGTATCAATAAGTTTAAAAGTTGTTTTTTAAAGTTGCATAGAAGTATATGAAGCAGGAAAAGGAAGTCAAGAACCTGGGTGTAACTCACTCTTGAACCTCAATTGGGATCTGACAGCTATCCTGCCCACTCTCAGGTACTCTAAACCTCCTCCGCCCAAAGCAGCTGAGCTCAGCGCTCAAGCAGCGCTGCAATCAATATGCACACACAATGCACACACAAAGCATACACTCAAAATGGAACTGTTTCCACATAATTATGCATGGCCGTTTGCACTATTTTGTTGAAAAGTGAGTGAGCTGTGGAACTGCTTCGGTAATCTCCATTTATGTGTGTCTGTGTGCGTATAAGGTGTCAATCAATCAATCAATCATATCACTTGTATAGCGCGCTACTCACCCGGAAGGGTCTCAAGGCGCTTGGGGGAAGGGGGCCGCTACTGCTCGAACAGCCAGGTCTTGAGTTGTCTTCTGAAGGCGAGGTGGTCCTGGGTCAGCCGAAGGTGGATGGGGAGGGAGTTCCATGTCTTGGCCGCTAGGTAGGAGAAGGATCTGCCTTCGGCGGTGGCTCTTCGGATGCGTGGTACGGCGGCGAGGGCAAGGCTAGCGGATCGTAGCTGGCGGGTGGGCGTGTGGAAGGTCAGGTGGTCGTTGAGGTACTTGGGGCCCAGGTCGTGAAGAGACTTGTGTGCGTGGGTGAGGAGCCTGAACGTGATCCGCTTGTTGACGGGGAGCCAGTGCAGGTTCCTCAGGTGGCCGGAGATGTGCTGCGTCGAGGGATGTCTAGGATGAGTCGGGCGGAGGCGTTCTGGATGCGTTGTAGTCTTTTTTGTAGCTTGGCTGTGGTTCCGGCGTAGAGGGTGTTTCCGTAGTCCAGCCGGCTGGTGACGAGGGCCTGGGTGACCGTCTTCCTGGTTTCGATCGGGATCCATCGGAAGATCTTGCTGAGCATGCGGAGGGTGTGAAACCATGAAGAGGAGACGGCGTTGACTTGTCTGGTCATGGAGAGGGAGGAGTCCAGGATGAAGCCCAGGTTGCGTGCGTGGTCTGTTGGCTTGGGGGCGGTGCCCAGGGCGGGGGGCCACCAGGAGCCGTTCCAGGCGGAGGGCGATGGTCCCAGGATGAGGACTTCCGTCATGTCTGAGTTCAGTTTCAAGCGGCTGTTCTTCATCCACTCGGCGACGTCTTTCATCCCTTCGTGGAGGCTGGTTCTGGCGGTGTCGGGTCTCTGGTGAGGGAGAGGATCAGCTAGGTGTCGTCGGCGTAGGAGATGATGTTGAGGTTGTGTCGGCGTGCGATGGCTGCGAGGGGTCTCATGTAGACGTTGAAGAGGGTGGGGCTGAGTGATGATCCTTGCGGGACGCCGCAGATGACTTCGGTGGCCTCGGAACGAAACGGGGGGAGGCGGAATCTCTGTGTTCTTCCAGCTAGGAACAAGATGATTCACTTCAGTGCCTTCTCTTGGATGCCAGTGTTGCTGAGGCGCTGGACTAGGGTGCAGTGGCAGACAGTGTCGAACGCTGCAGAGAGGTCCAGGAGGATGAGTGCCGCTGTCTCGCCGTTGTCGAGCAGGGCTCGGATGTCGTTGGTGGCTGCGATGAGGGCGGTCTCGGTGCTGTGGTTGGCTCTGAAACCGGTTTGCGAGGGGTCGAGGGATCCATTCGTCTCGAGGAAGGCGGCCAGCTGTCTGTTGACGGTCTTCTCGATGACTTTGGCAGGAAAAGGGAGGAGCTAGATTTGGCGGAAGTTCTTGAGGTTGGTGGGGTCCGCTGTTGGTTTCTTCAGTAGGGCGCTGAGCTCGGCATGCTTCCAGCTCTCCGGGAAGGTGGCGGTGTCGAAGGAGGTGTTGAGGACGTCTCGGAGTTGGGGTGCGATGGTGGAGACGGCTTTGTTGAAGATGTGGTGGGGGCAGGGGTCAGTCGGAGATCCGGAGTGGATGGTGTTCATCGTGTGGGCTGTGTCTTCGGTGGTCACTGCGGTCCAGGTGTGGAGGGTGGCGGTGGGGTGCGTTGGTTCGGCGGTTGGGTGCGAGGATGGTGTGCCGAAGCTGTTGTGGATGTCGGCAATCTTGCGGTGGAAGAGCGAGGCGAGGGAGTCGCAGAGATCTTGTGAAGGGGTGATGTCGTTGTTGCTGGTTCTGGGGTTGGAGAACTCCTTGACGATGCTGAAGAGTTCCTTGCTGTCGTGGGCGTTGTTGTCCAGTCGATCCTTCAGTGATTTCTTCTTGGTGGTGTGGATGAGCTGGTGGTGCTTGCGGGTCGCGTGTTTGAGGGCAGTCATGTTGTCAGTGGTCCGGTCGAGGAGCCAGGCTTTCTCGATGGTGCGGCAGGTCTTCTTGGAGTCCTTGAGTTCGTCGGTGAACCAGGGGGCCTTCTTGCTTCTGGGTTTGCTGGGGGGGTTCTTCAGTGGTGCGAGGACGTCGGCTCAGGCGGTCAGCCATTGCGTGAAGTTGCGGGCTGCTTCGTTGTGGTCCGGTGTGCTGGCAGGTGGGTTCTGGCTGAGGGAGGTGGTGAGCTGGTCGGCGGTGATCTTGCTCCAGATCCTGTGAGGAACCTGTTTCGGGTGGTGGTGGGTGGTGGTTTTTCTGAAGCTGAAGTGGACGCAGCTGTGGTCGGTCCAGTGAAGTCCGGTGGAGTGGCTGAAGGCGATGTGCTTCCTGGATGAAAAGACGGGGTCGAGCGTGTGGCCGGCGTAGTGGGTGGGGGTGTTGACCAGTTGCTTGAGTCCGAGGTTGGCGAGGTTGTCCAGCAGGGTGACGGTAGTGCGGTCCTTGTTGTTCTCCAGGTGGAAGTTGAGGTCCCCTAGGAGGATGTAATCGGCAGAGGGGAGGGCGTGTGGGCTGATGAAGTCTGTGATGTCTTCGCAGAATTGTGTGCGTGGTCCCGGGGGTCTGTAGAGGAGGGTTCCTCTGAGGGTCGACTTTGGGTCGGTGTGGATCTGGAAGTGGAGGTGTTCAGCGGCGGTGTAGGTGTCATCGGCGTCGGTCGTGATGCGGATGGTGTTCTTGTGGACGATGGCGATGCCTCCTCCCGTCTGGTTGACGCGGTCCTTCCTGATGATCTTGTATCCATCCAGGATGGCGATGGCGATATCGGGGGCTGAGGAGGCGTTCATCCATGTTTCAGTGAGGAAGGCGACGTCTGGTGATGTAGTGTCGAGCATGTTCCAGATTTCGACGGTGTGTCTGTGGACGGAGCGGGTGTTGAGCAGGATGCACTTGAGGTGGTTACTGATGGTGCTTGGCTGGGCGGGCGCGGTGCATGTTCGGAGGCAGGTGAACTTGCAGGTTGTGCAGGTGAAGGGTCCTTGGAAGCATTTCGGGGCGGCTCGGCAGCAGGTGGGCTTCCGGCCTGTATTGAGTGCGTTGAGGGCCGCTGCGTCGTAGGTTTGTCGGGTCTTCTTGCGTCGGTGGGGGCCAGGGGTCCTGGCGCTGGGCGCGGTCCAGGTGCGGACAGGCGCAGATGGGCTTGCCTTCGGCACGCCAGCGGCGCGCCCGCTGCGCGCGGCCGCCATTTATGGGTATCTGGGGGCGGAGGGGTCAGCTGGGAGGTGGGCGGCGGGAGGGTAGGCGGGAAAGAGACCGATTTGCGGGCAAAACGGTGGGAAATGGTGGCGGGGGGGCGGGAAAAGAGTGAGGGGGAATCTGTGGAAAAAGAAGAGGGTGAACAGAGGCACGCAGAGAGGTCAAAAAACAAAGGGGAATCTGTGGAGAGAAAAGAGGGCGAACAGAGGCTTACAGAGAGGTCAAAAAACGAAGGGGAATCTGTGGAGAGAAAAGAGGGTGAACAGGGGCACACAGAGAGGTCAAAAAACAAAGGGGAATCTGTGGAGAGAAAAGAGGGTGAACAGGGGCACACAGGGAGGTCAAAAAACGGAGGGGAATCTGTGGAGAGAAAAGAGGGTGAACAGAGGCACACAAAGAGGTCAAAAAACGAAGGGGAATCTGTGGAGAGAAAAGAGGGTGAACAGAGGCACGCAGAGAGGTCAAAAAACGAAGGGGAATCTGTGGAGAAAAAAAGAGGGTGAACAGAGGCACACAGGGAGGTCAAAAAACGAAGGGGGATCTGTGGAGAGAAAAGAGGGTGAACAGGGGCACACAGAGAGGTCAAAAAACGAAGGGGAATCTGTGGAGAGAAAAGAGAGTGCAAAAGACTGGCAGATGGCGGAGAGCACTGGTGGCGCTGCACGAGGCAGGGGGAGCGACCTACACTTGGGTCAGGTGTGAACATATAATGGAGTAAGAAAATAGATTGTGGCTGCTTGAAACGCCAGAATGCTGGAGGAATTGACCGAAGAACTTCCAGAGCCCTGAAGAGCAAAAACACAGCCACCAGGAGTCCTGAAGTTCTGAGAAATTATTAACCCAGAATCATTTGGAAATGAAACATTACTCCCAAATTTAGAGACATTTAAAAGCCTCCTTGTCTGAAGACCTTCAACCGGTAACAGTGTCCTACAAAACGAAAACACACCAGCCCCGTGGAAGACCTTCTGTTTATTGTTTAGGTCCAGAAATTGAAGGTCGAAACGCGTTGGCACACCCGTCTCTAATATTCCCTACACTGCACAAGGCCAAGAGTATCGCTTGATATTTTAATAAAAAAAGACTGTCAAGAAATGTTTTGGGTGAACTAATTAACAGTAGTTTAACCACCACCAAGATTCCTAAAAGCTTTCTCTGACCTTTTCACTCCTATGGACCATGTATAGATAAAGTATCGAGGATAAGTGGGAAACATACCGGTACAAGAGTAACAAGCAGTAGGACTTGTCAATGTATAAAAGTTTTTGATGTATGCTCTGTATATAGTCTATGAACTTTGTTTTGTAATGTTGTACTGATATGCAAAAGTTAAAAAAAGATGTACTATATTTGAAGTATATGTATAAAAAACAAAGAAGAAAAGAAAAAATGAAACCATTAAATTCTTTAAGGAGTTAAAGTATATGCAAATGGATGTCTGTAGTAGATATTGATTATTTCTAAGGTGATTAACTGATGATTTGTTTGGTGACCCATGCACTAGAACAGGTTGTGGTGAGCAGTCGCTGCGAGACCTCTCTCTACTATACCCCCACTGATGGCGCTTACCTGAAAAAGATGCGTGTTCTCCCCCGATGGCGTTTGAGCTCCTGCTACAAAAAAGCCTTCGCTGCTACGAGAGTTTGAAAAGAGGCATCACTAAAAGACTTGGTCCCGGAGCCCTGCATCTGAAGGTGGCAAGCGTTCTTGGGATACTTGGTGCAATTCGGGAGGTGAAGTATTTCAGGAAGATGCCTCCGCGACCACAGCGGTTGGAGAAGGAGAAGGATAAGGAGAAGGGTAGATCTCTCCCGGACGCTGTGGTAGTAAAGCTCCTGCCCGATATTGCAAGGAAGGAGGTCTTACCTGCGACCCTGAAATCGGGTGCGATCAGGAAGATTGCTGCGCCGGTACCAGTATCTAAGGGGAAAAAGCCAGAAGTGCGAGGTAAAGCACCAACAAGGGGGGAGCAACCCGAGGACAGGACTCCCACAGCAGTAATACCATTGGACGCGGAGAAGCAGAAGATGGGGGGCTGGCACGAGGCAAGGATGTTGCGCTTCGGCAGCCCACCCTGATGGAAGTATTTACCCCAAAAACTGGGCAGCAAAATGAGGAAGGTTTAGCCCGGGATGAAAGCGTCCTCGAGGGCGCTGCGGAGGACGCCGCTCCTGACGCGGCTTTGGTCGTTGTTAGGCAACGCTCGAACACAGACTCGGCTTCAGGCTCGGGCGAAGGCGGTGGTGGCGGTGAGTTCACTGGAAATCCGGCCAGTGCAAGCAGGACAATGGAGTCTATAGCGATTCATGAGGCAGACAAGAACTTGGGTAAGACTATTCATACCGGAGGGGCAAATGCCTTAGTCGGTAGAGTGGTGAATGAGGGCCTAGGGACTGGCACAGCAGGGAGTGCAGACATACTCGATGCCCTGATGGTCGAGGCTGAACTGAAAGCAGGGAGTTCATGGGGTAGCAAGGCCAGCTTGACTAATAAGGAGAGCCTGTTACCGAACAATGTGGAGGGGCCTGAGGGGGCTGAAGGAGGCTCAGTAGAGGGTGACTGCTTCTATTCGGTGAACGAGGACACGGATGTCTCAATTACAAGTGAGACTGGGACAGAGGAGGAGGAGGGGGATGGGTCACTTTCGGCCTCCAGCATGTCAGGGAAAGAAAGTACACAGAAGAAGAGATGGACTAAAGGAAGAAAGCAGGCTTCAGGCTTAGGGTCACCAACAAGGGTTGGGAAGAAGCTTCTCTGGGACTACTCGGCCACTTCACAGACTTATGAGGAGAACAATTCGGCACAGTTTCAGGCCCCTTTTGAAATGATTACTAACACGCTGAAGCAGATTCAAGGGGAGGCCAAGGTCGAGAGTCGTAGGGCGAGACATGCGACGAAATAAATACATAACACTTTGAAGACTTTTGCCATGTCACAGTCGAGAGGAGGTGGAGGCTGAGGCAGCTTATCAAGCCATTTCAGTCATTGGGTTCTGAGGCTTATTTGTTATTTCCTGCAAGGTTAAAGGTGGTAACAAGAGGGAGAGTATTAATGTTTTGGTCGGAAATTAAAGCCCAGCAGTTTTTGGAGCAATTAAAGTCGCAGAAGGAAGGCTAAAACCGTGGTGCTTGGGCTAAAGTGTCTAGGGACATGGTTAAGGACGGCAATGTTTTTGTATTTTAATGGGGGGAGCACAGGGGATCACAAGCAATTGGGGTGGGGGTAGAGAGGGAGGTTTGCGACTTCCACATTCTGTAGCAACCACACATAGGTCTCCCTGACCTATTTGCCCGTAGAGGGGGGGAGGGGTTGGGACAGGAAGGGGGGGTAGGGAGGGACAGGGGGGTTTAGGGGGTCAAGGGGGGAAGAAATGGCGGAGAAGAATTGGTTTGCACTCGTCGGAACAGCACAAAGGAGGACAGAGTAACGCACAAGCAAAACAGCTAATACAGTACTTGGTCATGAAAACACAACATATGCAATCAAGTGACGGTCTCAACTTGAGAAATAGCATGTGGGGGTGGTTACTATCATGTACGGCAGGGTTTTTAGTCCATGGGGAAATGTTTGAGATTTATAAATGAGTTGTAGGATTGCCACCATAAATGTTTGTGGTCTAAATGATGTAAATAAAAGACTCGGGGTGGCGGCACTGCTGAGAATGTTGCGGCTGGATTTAGTATGCTTGCAAGAAACGCATATTGAGGCATCAAAAAGCTATCTCTTGGGACAGCTGGGATTTGCTCTTCTTGCAAATTCTAAGCAAGGATCTAGGAATAGGGCAGTGGCAATCTTGGGTAGAACTGGGGATGTGGCCGTGATTAGGAAAAAGGAGGATCAGTGGGGGCGGTGGGTGATACTAGAATTAACCTTTAAAGGCGGGAAATTTACCCGTGTTACGGTCTATGATTCAACGGAGGATGATCCTGAGAGCTTCCAATATTTGGATACGGAGTTGGCGCACTGGACAGAGCCAATAGTAATCTGTGGGGATTTTAATATACACGATCCTAAAAGCACATTTTCACAGGCGGGAGGTTGTTATCTTGGTAGGAAAAGGAGAACGTATAGAGCACTATCTGATCTGGTCATACACAACTCTCTGATCTCCCCTTGGATCAAGATTTACCCAAGTAGAGATGGTAATACATTTTATTCGGCCCCCCATAGAGTGATGGTCAGGTTAGATTATTTTTTTATCTCTGGGTCCTTGCTGAGGGGGGCACAGATGGAAAAACACCCCCGCATGGTATCAGATCATAGCCCGTTAGTTCTAACTATTGAAATAGGTCAGGACCGGAGGAAGGAAAGGCAATGGACTTTCGAGAGAGCTTTGCTTAAGGATGAGGGATATAGGGTGTACATGGAGGGCTAGATTAGAAGATTTTGGGATATTAATAGAGGAACAGCTGCTCCAGGGGTGGTCTGGGATGCATTTAAGGCCGGAGTGCGAGGGGAAACTCTGAGCTATGTACTCTCAGCGCAGAAAAGGGAAAAAGGCAGAATAGAGGAAATTAATAAAAAGCTGATGGAAGCTGAAGAGGAATTGGTGGTAGCCATCCGGCAGCGGCTGTCGCTAGAAATACACTTACTTAGAATTGTCTCCCTTAAGGCAGCAGCCACAGAGCATATATCGAAGAAGGCAGCGGAGAATTACTTAACTAGGAAGGAAGGGGCATACGAGTTCAGTGAGAAGGTGGGCCATCTGTTGGCGGTTCGAACTAGGCAGAGGCTGGCAGCATCAGATATCTCGGAGATCAAAGATAGACAAGGAGATAGTATTGTAGGGGTAGAAGGAGTGAGGGAAGTTTTTAGGCAGTTCTATGCATCCCTATACCAGGAGGGCAGTGGGGGAGAGCCACAAGAGATTGAGGGGTATTTGAGGGGTGTTACACCGTCACTTATTGCCGCGGAAAGTAAGGAGGAGCTGGAAGCAACTTTTCAGGTGGAGGAATTTTTAAGTGCATTAAGTACTCTACCCTCGGGCAAAGCTGCTGGCCCTGACCAACTGCCGGTGGAATTTTATAAAACATTTCAGGGAGTTTTAGGCACAGATATGTTTAATATGTTGAGGCAAGCACAACTTGGGGAAGCAATTCCTGATTCATGGGGTGGAGCAGATATAGTTGTGATCCTTAAGAAAGGGAAACCACCAAATAAGCCAGGCTCTTACAGAGCGATTACCCTTATGAATGCTGATGTCAAAGTCTATTCGAAAATGCTGGCTAAGAGACTTGCAGGGATTATTGAGAGCTTAGTAATCTGCTCACAGCATGGGTTCATACCGGGCAAAGGGACTACGCAACACACCAGGCAGGTGATTACAATGTTTGATGCGGCAGTTATCCTGGGAGACCCTATGGCGGCACTATTTCTCGACGCCGAGAAGGCATTCAATATGGTCTCCTGGGAATATCTATGGTGTACCCTAAGGTGGAGCGGAATAGGGGAACGGTTTATTAAAGCAATGCAGACTTTATATAAGAATCCATCAGCTAGAATTAGGGTCAATAGGGGGTATTCAGCAGCAGTCAAAAGAGAAAAAGGGACTAGACAAGGTTGTCCACATCATCTCCTCTTCTATTTGCATTATATTTAGATCCCTTTTTGCGTAAGTTGGAAGGGAACCAAGGGATCCCCAGAATGAGCCTGAATGGCTGCGAAGCAAAAACACTGGCTTATGCAGACGACGTAGCCGTTTTAACATCTAGTCCGGAGGGTGCTATCAGGGAGGTGGAGATGGAGGCTCAGAATTTCGGCCAGGTTTCTGGTTACAGTTTGAATAAATCTAAGACCCAGATAATCTGTAATAAGCGTGTACAAGGGGGCAGAGACCCAGGAGTCGTAGAGTCGGCAGTATACTTGGGGGTGGCAATATCGGCTGATGTGGAAATTGTCGTGCAGAATAACATGGCTCCCTTGATGGTTAGTGTAAAATCGGATTTGGAACGGTTGAATAACCTCCATCTTTCTTTAATGGGGTGCACAAACATAATAAAGATGCTTATATTGCCTACATTTTTGTATCACTTTAAGGCAATCCCTCTTTTCTTCGAAGCGAGATGGTTCAATACACTGGAAGGTATTCTTAATAGATTCATTTGGGCGCAGGGCAAAACTCGTAGGGCATATATGTACATGACACTACCGAGAGAAAGAGGTGGATGGGGGGCACCGGATTTTAGATTATATTATTGGGCTGCTGCAATCCAGTATCTCCAAGGGCTGATAGGAGAGGGGGGGTTTAGATCAAAGAATAACAGACTGTTCCTCTAGAATTTATGCTGCTGTCCTGGGAGAGGATGTGGAAAACTGCTTTTTAACATACTTAGAGTATGGATACTACAAAAGAACCAGGTTTAAGACAGTCGAGGCGGGTATTAAGGTATGGAGTGCTTTTATGAAAAAGTTGGGCATAGAGAGATTTAACCGGTATACAAGGTTGTTTAAAAATAGAACTTTTCCAACTGAGGTATTTGGGGACAGGACAATGGAAAGGTGTGCGGCTAAGGGGATTGCTCAGTTAGGAGATGTTAGGAATTCGGAGGGTTTTGTATTATTTTCAGATTTGAGGGATAGGTTCGGATTGGTTAGGCAGGATTTTTTTAAGTACCTGCAGATAAGGAGTTTTCTAGGGAATAAGCAGGGGGGGCAGGTGGGGTTTAACAGTATTGAGATCATAGAGAAAATAAGGTTGGGGGGGATCGCTCGATACGAAGTTTCTATGCCAGTTTCTTAGACACATAGCAGGATGATATGGATAAGTATAGTGATAAATGGGCAGGGAAACTGGAGGGCGAGATAGGGTGGTTTCAGGACTCACTGGAGTTAGGATGGACAGTTCTCTGCTCTGCGTCGTTGCAGTCGCAACACTATAAAACCCTTTATTCACTGTATTATACCCCGGCCAGGATAGCGAGTTGGGGTGGGACTACAGGCATTACCTGCCCGCGCTGCAATTCAGCAGAAGCAGACATAATACATATGTTCGCAATATGTCCACAGCTGCACACACTTTTAAGGGAAATAGAGAACTTCTTTGAGGTCTCCCTAAGCATTAAGATAAGTCTTAGACCCGTACACATATTGCTAGGAGTAGTCCCTGAAGATGGTATCCCGCAGGGAGATTTCATTTTTGTTGCCATGGCTGTGTATAGGTTATGCATAGCCAGGGCTTGGTTGGATAAGAACCCCCCGGGTTTTCAAACATGGTTGTCTAATCTGTTGGCAGCATATAATTTAGAAAACCCCATCTATGCAAGGAAAGGCAGGAAAGGAAGGCCGTTGGGGCTACGAATTTGGGAACCTATTAGTAAATGGAGAGTGGGGTTGGGGTGGTTGTGAGGATTTTGGTAATTTCTGGGTAATGTTTAGGAAATGTTTGTAAATAGGATTATGCATGCGGCATTGGAATTGTACGTATTTTTGTAAATTTACTTATTGGAATCAGAGATGAAGTACTGCTATGTTTATGTTTTAGCTGATCAATTTATGGTTTTGAAAAATGTGGCACTCTGTCTAAAGTATGTGCTGAATGAAAAATAATAAATATATTTAAAAAACAAAAGAGAATTTATAGTCCTAGAGGTACTTTATTATATTTAAATTGCACGGATTCCAGCCTCTAGGTTCCTAAACTGAGTCAATCCCCATGTTTTCTTGAACATATAATGCAATAGAGCACTTTGTAGAGAGGAGAAAGGTTTAGTAGCAACCATCCCATGGCCAGCAGGGAACTTCTTCATGCCTCTCAAGAATCACCGAAGGTTGGAACAACAAAGCTAAAGGGCCGCAAAAAGTGCTGATAATAGAACTTTTATTCTGCTGTGATTAGCACCTAGGGCAGTATTAAAGATATTACCCTGGAGGCTCAACCAGCCTGTGCGCCCACTTTTTGTGCCTCGTGGCACTTAGGTATTACAGAAGGGCTCGCAGACGCTTTTGCTGTCGCTTCTGTAATAGTGTTAACGCTGGCACACATTTAGTGTGAGTGGTATCTTCAGAGGGCCTTCCCTCTTTAGCATGGGGGTGTGGTCCCACGCACATGAGAGAATTACTTTGACTCTTCGCCCACGCATTATTGGACGTAGGCGCAGAGGCAAAGATGCCCTTAAGCAGCACACTGGCAGTGGGCTAAAAAAGGTGGCACACTATTAGTGCGCCCCCTGAGGGCAGCCCTCAAAGGGGGAAACAGGGTTCCATGAAGATCCGAGCCCTACCTTCAAGGGAATCTCTCTCCCCTCTTCAAAGTGCAAGCAGGTTGTATGGGAAGCCGTTCATGTCAAAATTACAGATCCCCATATAAGCAACCTCCTGAAATGCATAGCATGCTGCAAAATGAATATGATACACACCAGAATGAATGTAATATGTGTCAAAATAATTATGATACCTGGCAGAGTGAATCTGACTTGAATCAAAACAAATATGAAACCTGGAAGAGTGAATATGCTACTTAGTGATTAATATGAATAAAACGCAGTCCAAACTGAATAAGAGCAGTACTGAAATATATATCAATCATACTGAAATAAATATGGCCCTCATCGTAAATAATATAGCTATCACTGATACGTATACAATATGCATCAGAACGAATGGGACATTTCTTGAAATGACTGACATATGCCAAGAGGTATACAGCATGCATTGAAATGAATATGACAGATTGAAATGAATGTAAGTTACTGAAATTAATATATTGTATCCTGAAAAGAATATAATGCACATTGAAAATAATATAACAGAAACTGAAATAAGCATTACACATGTTGCAATGAATGTGAATTGTGGTGAAATTAATGTTACCCAGATTGCAATGAATATGAGATATACAGAAATAAATAGAAGATGTTTTAAAATTAATATGGTTTGGGTTGAAATGATTATAAGCCCCATTGAATTGAAGTTGACATGCCTTAAAAAGAGTATGACCAAAGCTGAAATTCTCATGGCCTTTGTCTAAATGAATATGGCATGCATTGAAACGAATATGACACATATTCAAGTGAATATGATATGTGCTAAAATGGAAAAGTTTCATCTTAAAATTAAAATGACAAGCGTTATTATGCATATGGTATCCATTGAAATAAATATAACATTAACTGAAAGGAATGTAACACACGTTAAAATGAATACGAAATGTGTTGAAATGAATATGAGCTTCATTGAAATTAATTTGACTTGTTTTGAAATTAATACAAGTAACGTTAAAATGAACGTGGTATTTATCAAAATGAAGCTGAGTTTCATTGAAAGTAATACGATACACATTAACATGATTATGATGCCTGATGAAATGGATATGTTTCATGTTAGAATGAATATAGGTTGTGTTAAAATAAATGAGACATCAATTGAAAGGAGTATGATAGATTCTAAGATGACTATGACACACAATGAAATTAATATGAGCCCCATTGAAATATATTCAACATGTCTTAAAATGAGTATGACCAATTATGAAATTAAAATGAAATTTGTCAAAATGAATATATTATGCTTTGAAATTAATCTGATGCGCATCAAAACAAATATTGCATGTACTGAAATGAATATGACCTATGTTGAAATGGATATGACTCGTGTTGAAATTATTATGGCGGGTGTTAAGGTCAATATGACATCCATTGAAATAAATATGACATTCATTGAAAGGAATAGGACACATGCTGAGATGAATATGGACCACTTTGAAATGAATATGACACCTGGTGAAATTAATATGGCCCACCTCAAAATTAACATGACATTTATTTAAATTGATATGACACCTTTTGAAATAAATATGAAACTATGTGAGATAAATGTGGCATGCTTTGAAATGAATAAACCACATATCGGAATGAACACAAGCCATGTTTAATTAAGTATGACCCCTTTTTAAATGAATATGGCTTGCATTGAACTTATGTTGAGCAGCTGTAAAATTAATATTACATTTTAAAATTAATATTACATATTCTGAAAGATATGATAAGGACTAAAAATGTAGAAACTCAAATTAATATAATACACAGGAACCAGCCTTTACCATGCATCAATTACATGCTTCCATTTGCCACACAGTTAAGTATTTCTACATTTGTCACACAATAATTTATCAGGCAGGTAAGTATTTTTGTAAATAAAATCATTCTTTATGTGCGCATAGAGATAAACGGAGGTAAGGATGATTTCAGGGTTTAAAGGTGGTTAGAAGTAAAGGAAGGTGAGGATAATTTTTGGTTGTAGGAAGTGGGTAGCAAGGACTGGTTAGTAAGGCATAAGAAATAACAGCTGAAGTTTCCAGAGCAAGACATGGGAAATGAGGAGTAAATGATGAGGATTAAAAGATGGTGAATGAGAACATTAGGTTGAAGGGTAAGAAATAACAGAATAGACATCCAGCCTAATTAGGTCCAAGATGATGGACGCTGCGACGCTCTGAAATCAGCACCCTAACCTGAATGAGGAGCGCTGGTGACGGCGGTGCGGTGACTGCAATGTCAGTTGGTGAGACCTGCCCTGAACCATCTTCTCCATGGGGTTCAGTGTAAAAAGGCTGGGTCCCCTCACTTTGCCACCTCTGTAGTGATGGCAGACAGCGGTCCAGACAGCAGGCACTGAGGAGAATATATAGGCGGGTCCTTGGAGACAGGTAAGCGCCCTGTGAGTTTGAGTGGGGTATGCTTGGCCTTGTAGTGTCTTGGGTCGGGACAGGGCCGCCCTCATCTCGGCATGTTACTGATGCCAACCCCTGAGGCCCATTCATCCTGTTAAAGTACCCCTGTGGTATGTACAGGTGCTACACAGCACAGCTTGGCCCCACTGCAATTGCTTGGCCTGGGATGGGCTCTTGCATTGCTTTTGGCCCCCTTGAGACCCCACAGCAAATGGATTGGCTGCTGTGCATCGTTAATGGGACTAACCTTGAGCCTGCTGTATTTCCAGTGCCAGGAGCAAAAGTGTACATGGACTTCAATGCCTTCATTGTGAAAAATTCTGCCGGGTGTCCAGTCCCTTGCCCTAGCGATGTTAGGGTGATCTGGAGAGGAGTGGACTGCATTGAGAATGTTGAGATCTGCAGCATATGTACTGTAGGGCATGTGCCCTCTATTCACAGCTGAGCTCCCCCAGCATCCATTAATGATCAAAAATCCTACCTCTACTGTGCATCTGGGGGCTTCATGCAGTGCCCAATTGACTATACTCTTGTGTGCATGATAGGGAAGGATGACACCATGCAAGCTAAATTGCACTTTGAAACCAAGAGGACAGACATAACTCACTCACCGGAACAAGCATTATCCTCTAAGGGAGCCATCATGGAAAGGGATGATGACAAAATGAATTTGCACCTAGTACATATCCAGTAAAGCTTGACCTCTATAAATAACAAGATTGAAATGCTTAACTCCAGAGTGGACAACCACTACTCTCCGCAAGCAAGAAAAATGGATTACTATAGCTGAAAGTCGCGCAACACAGCTGACTACAATGAAAAAAATAGTAAACATCGTTTAAGTACTAAATGTCATAAAAGTGAAGAGCAAGCACTTGGAGCCAGATCTTAATGCAACAACCTATGAGACATAGTTATGCCTGAGGCAACAAACATAGGCAATATGGCTTCTCAAATACTTTTGTGGAGCGGACAGCTTTTCGCATTGTTCGCTGTGGAAAGGGCTGACCGATCCCTGGGTCCTAGTCTCTCACCTGGGGCTCAATTATCTCTAGAATGCTCGCCTGGCCAAGAAAAGCAGAGAGTGATGTTCTGACACACGAGAACATCACTCTTTCCATCTTTCTGGATTTCACGCTAACAGTCCAAGAGGCCCGGTGTGGGTGTTTGACATTAACTGAAAACTGGGCCAAGCTGAAATACACTGTGCAATGCTGTATCCAGTGCTCCTTAAGATCATGCATTGCAACAGGCCCTACCTTTTCCTTACTTCTCAAAGCACAGCACCTTTTGTGCAGAAATGCATGAAAAACTAAAAGACTGTTTGTGTCACTGCATGAGTCTCCTATCCCAGAGGAGGGTTCAAGCGACGTAGACTGAGCTAACCAATATTTGCCCTTCGAGCTAACAAGTTTAAAATACTTTCCGTGCACAAAATACTGTGAAACATCTGATTGAGGCAGCCACTTAGAATTGCACCTGATGTCCTCCATCTTTGTTTGTCCCAGGACTACAGATATTGAGATAGAAGCTCCCCAGCCTGATCCGAGGGTTGAGGGATGGGGGAGCACCACTCTAGGCAATGATGCTTGTCATGACAACCTGCTGGATGGAGGGAGCCAGTAAACATTTTTTATTGGTATACCCTGTATACTTACCCATAGTCAGGAAGATAGAGAAGCCCTGATGAAAGCTGAATGACCCATATGGGCAGTGTTAGATTTGGGGGTCTCTAGTTGGCAGAGGTATGTACCTTTGACCAAATTGGGACCCTTGCATCTCGTGCTCACCCCCTTGGTAGGTTGGCACGAGCAGACAGGATTATCTCTGAGGCAGTGTGTAAAGCATTTGTGAACACATACAGTAACCCAGTGACAACACTACAGATGGACACCACACACGTTGTAGTATAAAAATAAGTATTTTTATATAGACTAAACACAAGACCACAAACGACAAAAATCCAAAATACTGTACTTTAAAAATGGTAGAATTAGCTTAGTTCTTTTTAGACGTAAAATGCGACACTTTAAGTTCAATGTACCTTTAGATGCATAACGCTATACAACGAAAGTGTTGCAGGGAAGGAGATGCGTCGGTTCTTTACACGCAAGAACGGTGATGTGTAGGTTCCCTACTGCTGCGTAGGGGATGGCGATGCGTAGGTTCTTCTCTGCATGGGAAGGTGATGCGTCGGTTTCTTACTGCACTTCCGTGGCAATGCGGCCCGCAATGCCGTGATGCGATGAAGATCCGGTGCACTGAAACAAAATGACGTCTTCTTCTTGATGCGACAACGATGCGTGCATGCACGACGGCCGTGCGGCGACATTCTTCTCCGGTGATGCTACGGTGTGTGCTGCGACAGCGACACTCTGCTCCAGTGATGCGAGGCGTTTCGGGTGATGCGATGGTGACAGCGGCAGAGGTGGCACTCTTCTCCACTGATGCGATGGCATCTGCTGCGAGACTCTTCTTTGGTGATACGACGACAATGGCTGTGGCGGCGAGAAGCTTCTTCGCCTTGAGTTTCGCTTCCAGCTCCCTGCTACACGCATTCTCTCAGAAGGCCATGCTCAACGGCAAGCACTTTAATTCCTAGCAAGGGAAGGCAGGGGAGCTGGTTGGGGAAGTCTGTTGTACCTGAGACTTCAGCAGGAGGCAAGCTCTATCTCAAGCCCTTGGAGATGCTTTACAAGTTGATTTGAAAGTAGCACAAAGTCCTTTCTCCTTTCTTTGGCAGTCAGGCAACCACAGCCGGGCAATCCCCCAAACAACACTCAGCTTAGGGATAGTCTCCTTCTCAGTTTCTCTGGTTCCTCTCCTCAGCAAAGGTTCTTCTTGTTTCCCAAAAGTGATCTAAAGTTCTTAGGTCTGGGTCCCAATATTTATACTAGCAAATCCTTTGTCCTTTGAAGGCAGAGGGTTCTGTACCTAGTCCAAACCAGTTCTGTGCAGTCCTGGAGCACTTTGTTGACAATGCTCCTTCTTTCCTTTGACAGTGTGGGCCAGGGACATCAGCCACACAAAGGAGGTGGAGCCAGCATTGTGGAAGGCGGGCACAGCCCTATTCAGGCACCAGGTGCTCCCTTCCCACCCCTCTACATGCAGATGAGTATATTCGCCCTGTGCTGACTCACCCTGTCTTCTGGAGTCTCCCAACTCCTGTCGCTCAAACTCCAGACAAGGAATACACAACCTAGCAGAGGCAGGCTTGGCTACTTAGGCAAGAAAATACCTACTTTCCAAAAGTGGCATTTTCACAACTGTGTTTTTTTTTTTTTCACAACTGTGACAAAAGTGGCATTTTCAAACACAGAATGTTAAAACCAACTTCACTAAAAGATTAATATTATCATTCAGAGTTCAGGCATACTAAACTTGAAATTCTAACTAGTTCCCTTGAGTCAGTTAGGAATATAAGATGCTATAATCAAACTGCCCATTCTGGCCTATGGGGAACAGGTAGCCTTGCAATAGTGAACAACGAAAAAAATGGCTGTAATTTACTATTAGGACATGCCACACATACCATAGGGGTGACTAATATGCAGAAAAGGGAAGGTTTAGGGACTGACAAGTGGGTGCACTTGCCCAGTCAACATGGCACTACCAGACTGCACACCGGCTCGGCAATGGCAGACCTGAGACGTACTTTACAGGCTGCTTCTGTGGGTGGCACAACCAGTGCTGCAAGCCCACCAGCAGCATTTGATTTACCAGCCCTGGGCACCCACACTGCGCTGTACTAGGGTCTGACAATAAATCCAATAAGCCAATCATGGAATCACTAATCCATACATCAATTTACAATAGAGAGAGCGTATGCACTTTAGTACTGATCAGCAGTGGTAAAGTGCCCAGAGTCATAAAACCAACAAGGGACCTTTTGGTGTGTGAGGGGTATTTTAACAAATTCTGTGTATGCCTGTCACATCTTGGCTCACAGGAAAACCTGCTAGAGGTGGATCTTGTTGTTTGAATATACCATTGACTGGAGGAGGGTGCATCCACCCCAGTGCTTTTTAAGCACTACCTCTTCACTCCCTATTTTGATTTTTGCTTACTAAAGATAGTGTTATCCTGCAGAGGTTGACTAAATGGAGGATACACTCACCGAGTAAGCTATTCCCTTCCAGACAATATTTGGGCTGCCCAACATTGGCAAACACAGCTGTCTTTCCTTGATGGACACATTCAGCTACTTTTGCCTTCAAGCATTGCACAGAGAACACTACCCTCTGTTTCCTGAGGAGCTGCTGAAGCCAAGATATTAACCATGTTCTTAAATGCACAGTCTGTTAGACAACTGGTAGCCAAGATCTATTCCTCCATACAGGCCGAGGACTTAACACTAAGGCCTAGTACCAAGGTGCTGTGGGATGCAGACCTGGGAGATGCAATTATGGATAAATAGTGGTCTTACTGTTGTAGCTAAATTGAGGGGCTATCTCCTATTGGTATATTTACATTGAACATACCATACGCTCCTCCAACCGAGTACTCACAAAGTACGACTCACTCCTGGGCCGCGATCAGTACCCGGTGGCAGGGGGCTGACGGTAGTTGTTCGTGCGGCTGTTCAGGACTCTTTTTATTATTCTGAATGTAAGGAACTGACATTTTAAAAACTTTTTTCTTTGATTTGCACTCACCTGCTTGACCCCCTAGCCCCGGTCCGACGCGGCTGTGTGCCGATTGTTCAGAGGGCTTCGGGGAGTTCAGACCCACTCCCTGTTAGGTCGGCGCTTTAGCCTATGCGCATCCTGATCTACTTAAGTCCCTGTTCATGCGCACGCGCAGCGGATGCGATCAGTACCCGGTGGCAGAGGGCTGACGCTAGTTGTTTGTGCGGCTGTTCAGGACTGTTTTTATTGTTCTGAATGTAAGGAACTGACATTTTTAAAACTTTTCTCTTTGATTTGCACTCACCTGCTTGACCCCCTAGCCCGGTCCGACGCGGATGTGTGCCGATTGTTCGGAGGGCTTCCGGGGAGTTCAGACCCATTTCCTGTTAGGTCGGCGCTCTAGCCTATGTGCATCCTGATCTACTTAATTCCCTGTTCATGTGCACGCGCAGAGGACGCGATCAGTACCCGGTGGCAGAGGGCTGACGCTAGTTGTTCATGCAGCTGTTCAGGACTGTTTTTATTATTCTGAATGTAAGGAACTGACATTTTAAAATCTTTTTTCTTTGATTTGCACTCACCTGCTTGCCCCCAAGCCCGGTCCGACACGGCTGTGTGCCGATTGTTCGGAGGGTTTCCGGGGAGTTCAGACCCACTTTCTGTTAGGTCGGCGCTCTAGCCTATGCGCATCCTGACCTACTTAATTCCCTGTTCATGCGCAGGCACCAAAGGCGCGCCAATAGCAAGCCCGTCTGCGCCCATCCGCGGCTGGCCAGGGGCCAGGCACTATGCTAATTTTTTTTACGTATGCTTCCCAAGAACAAGTTGGACTTTGGGGTAACTGGGCTCTCCCAGGCCACACTTTTTTACGCATAAAAGACATGGGTATTTTAAACCTCAGCCCCACGACATCCCTTCCTTTTCACATAGGTAAGCCGATTCACTCCTCGCCCCTTGTTATGGCATCTGTGCCTTCCCAGCTTCCCCTGGCCCAGCCCCCTCCCACGACAGTGTCAGCCTATCTCTTTAACACTCGTTCGGTAGTTAAACATCAGCTGGAACTTTTTACATTCTTGGATACAGTTAAACTTGACATGTTGTTTCTCACTGAAACATGGCTCTCATTTGATTCCTCTCCAGACATATTAGCGGCAATTCCTGACCCTTACTATATTCTACGCTCTGACCGTCCGGATGGGAAGGCCGGAGGTGGCGTTGCAATAATTATTCACTCCAATTTTCAGTTTTTGCCTATGCCTTTCCCAACTATTGTAGCGGTTGATTTTCTTGTCATTCGCTCCAACTCTATCACGGCTCCTTTAACTTGCGTCACCCTCCACAGTCTATTCCCCTTTTTCTTCAGGCTGTCGAGGAATTGTTGGCTACGCTAGTGGTAAATAATTCTCGCGTCCTGGTGTTGGACGACTTCATTTCTGGCCCTCTGACCCTCGGAAGGACCCTCACTCTAAAGAATTCACTGACTTGCTCTGTAATCTGAACCTTTCCCAGCACCTACACTCCCCGACTCATATTCATGGTCATATCCTGGACCAGGTTTGGTCAATTAACTTGCACATTCCTTCTCCCACCATCGGCCCATGTCTGTGGTCTGACCATTTCTTTATTTCATTTTCCTTCGACCTTGTGGAGGCTAGTAAACCTCTGCTTCCTTCTAACATCTGGGCTCGAAATTGGGGACGAGTGGACATACCCCTCCTCTGCTCTTCCCTTTCATCCTCATGCCCTAACCTACTTGATCTTTCCCCTCATTCCCAGGTTATCGTAATTAATAGCTGGCTTTCTTCAGCCTGCGATCAGTTGGCCCCACTAAAACGCCTCAGGACTCGCCGCCTTCATGATTCCAATAGATGGTTTACCTCTGAGCAAAAATCTAAAAAGTTGGCTCTTAGGCAGGCTGAGCGACATTGGAGGTTGAGGTACTGCCCTACTTTAAAATCACTATACCTCACTTTGCTACATGATTATAAGAAATCTATTCTTCAGGCTAAATCGGATTATTTTACTTCAAAAGTCCTTCTTTCAGCTAATAAGCCTAAAGATATTTCCTCAATTGCCCATGACCTGTCCGCTTCTGTAAGAGTCACCCTCAAGCCTTCCCCCCCAAAAGCCCTCTGTAACTCTCTTAATGAGTATTTCATTGACAAAATCACCATAAACAAAGTTAACATCCCTCCTCCTTCACCTAACTTCTCTTGCCCCGAGCTTTCCTCTAATCCCCACTGTTTGGAACAGTTCCCCCAGATATCTGGGGAAACGTTTTGCTCCCTACTTATCAAAGTCAAATCTGGGTCCCCTTCTGACAGTTGTCCTGTTCACTTACTAAAAGAGATCTTCTCTGTCTGTCCGGATCCCCCGTTATTACTTCTTAACAATTCCCTCTCACTGGGGACGGTCCCTGACCTCTTCAAATCTGCTAAAATTATTCCCATCTTGAAGAAGGCAGGGGCCAACCCGTCCTTTCCTTGTAATATTCGCCCCATATCTTTGCTTCCTTTTTTGGGGAAAATCCTGGAGAGTCATGTTACAGCTTACCTCAGCTCCTTCATCGAGAATACGCATTTTTTAGACCCCCATCAGGCAGGCTTTCGTCCTGCGCACTCCACAGTCTGTCATCCTCTCTGTGTTGGATGAGCTTAGATGCGGAGCAGATGCCAGCTCTTCTCAGGCCTTGGTTCTCCTGGAACTGTCTGCTGCCTTTGACACAGTCGATCACACTATCGTGATCGAACGTGTCAAAGGCGCAGGTATCCGGGGATCCTCTTTGGCTTGGATCACCTCGTTTTTGGAGAATCGCCAGCAGGCCGTTCAGCTGGCTGGCTTCTCTGCTGCTCCTCGCCATATTACCTGTGGTGTCCCCCAAGGTTCTTCTCTTTCTCCCCTTCTTTTCAATCTCTACATCTTTCCTCTCATCTCTGCTTTTCAAAAATTGGACGTCACGGTGTTTAATTACGTTGATGACCTCCAACTCATCTTTAACATCTCTTCTCTCTCTTCCTCTATTCTCAATTTTCAATCAGTTATGATTTTTATCAGCGACTGGATGAATTCGAACCACCTTAAGCTCAACCCTGACAAGACCGAGCTAGTGCTTATTGGTGGTGCTTCCAGTCCCTGGTCCTCTTCTTTCTGGCCTTCTTCTCTTGGTCCCCCTCCCTCTCCCTCTGTTTCTGTCAAAAGTCTTGGTATTAGAGTCAGCAGTGATCTCTCCATGCACTCTCAAATCAGTGCGATGGTCTCATCTTGCTTTCTGAATTTACGTATTATACGCAAAATCTCTTGGTTTTTTTCTACTGCGGCACTGAAACTAATCTTGTTAGCCATGGTCATATCGCGTCTGGATTACGGAAATGCTCTGTATGTCGGTATTCTGGCATACGAGCTCCGCCGTCTCCAATTAATTCAGAACTAGGCTTCCAGGTTAGTCTACAAATTCCCTAAACATTACCATGTTACCCCACTGTTGAAAACATTACATTGGTTACTGTTCTTTGAACGCCCTTTTTTCAAAATTGTATATCTGATCTTTAAGGCTCTTGCTGGCACAGCACCTGCATTACTAGCTGCTAAACTTAAGGCTTACGTCCCTACCCGTGACCTTCGGTCTGCCTCTAAGCACCTTTTGTGCATTCCTCGTTACAGAAGGAAGAAACATGGTGGCATGAGCTTCTCCTTCTTGGCCCCATCCTTTTGGAACTCTCTACCCCTTAGCATTAGGACTACTGCCTCTTACATGGACTTCCGTAGGGCTTTGAAGACCCGGCTCTTCTTGCAAGCTTTTGCCGAGTAGGCTGCACCCCCGCTCCCCACGTACTTCCGTCCTCAGCGTCAACAAACCGTCTGGTCTACGAGCGCTTTATAAAACTTTTAACTTTAACTCTAACTCTGGTGTAAGTTATTGTTAAGTACCTGAGCAAAGTATTTCATGTTCTAGGGGCTATACTAAGGGCACGCCATGCACTGGGTGATGGTTCACATTGATGTCACTACTGTTGGCAAAGAGGCATGTATCATGTGGGAGAGGTAGGAATCACATACCTACTGTGAGGACTGGTTGCATGATATGATATACTACAATGACCAACTGGAATTCTACTATTGTACTATTCTCCATGATCTCTGCCCCAAGAACATCTGGGGCCCATTGTAAGCATACTTATTAACTCATTATATCAAAAGCATCGAAACCGGTTACAGATTTAGCAAAACATGCAAAATGTGGGAAGAATGGATGCATGATGGGAATGTGTAAACACACTCATTCCTGGACAAAAGCTCCAAATGTAATAGTACCTGAAGGGCCACCTCAGCTTTAATAATGCCTCTATGCTTTGGAGGTTCCATCCTGATGTGTGAAAAAGATGTTTTAGGAAATTAGGTATACTGCTGGACTGTTAATGTATAATTAAACGATATGATGCACCATGTGTTAAGGTGATGTCATTTACTACAGGCAAGTGTACTGTTTTGTATGGAGTTGATATAACACGAAAGCTTCTTTAAAAAATAAATTAAACAAACATTTGCAATGCAATCGTTCTCACATTTGTGAAAGTTAGAGCTACTGGTGTTGGAAATTATATTGTTTTTAACTAGAGGAGTCTAGAGGACTAAACATGACGAATTACCCCTGGGAAAAGAGACACATCTGCAGCACCGCCTAGATGACTTGAAATGAGGAATTTCTACTGGGACTAGAGAAGTATCTGCTGCAATGTCCAGAGGACCTAGAATGAGGAATTACCGATGAGACCAGAGAAGTAGGTAGCAGCACTATCTAGAGCACTTAAAATGAGGAATTAGCACTGGGACAAGAGAAGCAGCTAACAGCACTGTCTAGAGGACTAAGAATGAGAAATTACCACTCGGACCAGAAAACCAGGTAGAAACTATGTCTAGAGGACTATGAATGAGGAATTACAACTAGGAACAGAGACACAGCTGTGGCACTGCCTAGAGGACTAAGAATGGGGAATTACCACTGGGACCAGAGAAGCAGATAGCAGCACTGCCTAGAGGACTAAGAATGAGGGATTACCACTGTGACCAGATACACAGCTGCAGCACTACCTAGAGGACTTAGAACGTCCTGATCCATGTAGGGGACCATTCCCTACCCCAATAGACGCAAATACCAGTGCTTTTGTGGAAGGAATATAGAATGGAGCTGATTCTGAGTCCTGTGCAAAATTTGCAAAGTTTCATGATGACTCTTTTATGCTGCTCACCTATTGGAATACTGCGTAATTCACGCTTACAACGTGGTGTTGCACTGACTTTTTCCTGCACACTTCTGTGCGTCTGTTGTACAATATAGCACAAGGGAACAATTTAATTGGTTGCTAAAGTGACCCACCATTTGGTGTTAATGGGTGTTTTTTATAAATATGATGTTAGGACAACAAAATAAGGTTGTGTGAGTCAAGTAAGTGTATGAGCACAGTCTCCACACTGTACAAGTTGCTCAGTGTAGCCAGTCCTTTTGCAAGACCAAATGGGAATGGCTTTATTGATGTTTTGAAGACAAAGCACTGCTTTTCTAATCATGTCAAGCACAATGGCATTTGGAAAAGTGCAAGCTATATCATCTGTTAATAAAAACAGTGACAATCAAGTACAATATTTTGCACACAAGGTTCTGTAATTAAAGAGACCCTAAAGGAACATCCGTAAAAAAATTGTCAAGCCTGCACTATCATCTGTTAGTAAAAACAGTGACAATTGAGTACAATACTTCGCACACAAGGTTCTATAATTAAAGAGACCCTAAAGGAACATCCGTAAAAAAATTGTAAAGCCTGCACATAAATAATAGAGTGCACAACCAGAAAGCAAAAAATATAAAAAATATAAATTCACCTAATTAAACTAAGTAAAATGTTTTATCTGGAATAAGGGTATTGCATACATTTTAAACAAAAATAAAGGAACCTTGTGAGAACAAAAATGGAGTCTGCAAACAGTTGCCCGGTTCGCAAAATGTGAAGAGTTAACAAATAATGTTTGTCATCGCCTAATAGGCTTTGAATTAGCGCGTGAAAGTTGTTTTAAATACGATGGATAAAAAAGATTTTATCTATAAAAAGTGCGCACTATACTATATATATATATATATATATATATAAGTCAAAACAGTGGTATTAGCATACAATACATCACGCACAGGTTAATGTAACTAAAGAGACCAAAAATTAATATTCTTTACAAAATCCTGCAGTCCCTCTGCAAAAAGTAAAATAGTGTGCAAACAGAGGTAAAATTGTGGGACAAATAAAGGTCATATACCAAATAAAAGCAAGTTTCTACGACCACATACACTTGAACGACTAGCCAGTAGAATGGTTCAAATAAGACACATTTTGAAATTGATATAAATAACATTGAGGTAAATAACACTGTTCTCGATATGAATATGGACACCACTGAAATTGGATATGAATCTCATTGTGTTGTATAGAAAAGTGAATGAACTGGATAAGGATACGAATGAATTGGATACGGTGAATTGTGTGTATAACACATACTGAAAAGCACATGACACTGACAGCCAATCACAGTGGAGTTCAATGCAAGCTGCAGAGCTCACTTGGACACTGAAGGGGGCAGCTCAGAAAGAGGAGGGTTTGCGGACAGGAACACATTGAAAAACACGTGCAGAAACAGGCAGCACAGAGCCCAGCCACACCCTTTCCTGCTGTGCTGTTTGGATCACAAGGCCGTCAATCTCATAGAGCTGAAAGCCAACCAATGACGGCCCTGTACGTTGGCTTGCCCCCGCCCATACCTTCTCGGGCAGCACTGGTCTCTTCTCTCCTGGTAAAGCACTTCCAGCCATATGTCCTCGTTACGGGTGCCTGCGAGGCTTTTGGGGGACAGTGACACGGATTTGGTGCCTGCCAGTGCCGAAAAGCAGTCAGCAAGCCGAGCCCCCAGCCTGACTCCTAAGCCCCGCAGCTCCCTCTGCCAACATTGCGTATTGTGTCTAAAGTATCGTGGAAGATGAGTTGTTAGGTCAGTGGGCAACCTCCAAGGGGGGCGGCCTGGTGTGAAAGCAGATAATTAATTAACTCACAGACTCTGAGGACTGGGGGAGTGAGGAAGCCGCAGCACGCGCCGGTGTGAGCTTCTGCAGATGGAGGCCCCAACGTAATCCCATGGCCAGCGCTCAGCTCACCATTGCACTGGTGATGCTGCAGCGCTCGCCCACCCCGAGCGCGGCATTCCTCCACAAGTACCAGCGATGTAAGCCAGACAGGATGCGGATAGGTGAGGCTGGGAAAGGACGGGGAAAAGGCTGCAGGGAAGGCCGCATGATTCCTATGCGCCCGCTGCAGGGGAGGGGAACTGAACGCCCGCTCCTGCACTGCCCGGTAATTTAGTTTCTTGTTTAACCTAAAAATGAAAACAATTTGGCATACCGTTTCCTTCATCTGTCAGTTATGCTTCTACTGTCAATGTAGAAAGAAATTAAATCCTTTCAGCCCAGGCGGAAGGTGAGAGTTGGACAGCCTTTAAGTAATCAACCCTCTGTGCTTCTACCGGGTTGATTTGAACTTTTCTTTGATGCTTACATCCCTGGCAAATGATGTTTGTCCGCCTCTCTCTATTCAGTTTTATTTTTTTCTAGCACTGGTTGCAGCGGAACGGGAACGGACATACCTGCATTTAATATATTTATTCCAGCCTGATTGTGTTTTATTTTCTGCTCTGAGCACCCCTGACGTGCATGTCGGCACGGGCGCTAAAGGATCCTGAAACATGCTCGCATCTGACTGCATGCATGCCCTTAAGACATATAAAGATCCCTCTTTTATCATGTCCCAAGCTCATTGTTTCCCTGGTGTGCTACTTTAACAAAATGTCCGTCTCAAAAGCTCCGTTCCAGACGGAGTCTAATCTGCTTGCTGCTCCCAAAGACGTGGTCTGCAGAACGGATCAAAGTGCTGCCAGATGTGAGCTCAAGGCACGACCACACAAATCCAAATACTGTTCCATAAGTGCACGAAATACTGTCTCTGCTCCCTACAAATGGCCACCATATTTCAAATGTTTAATTAAAGCTGGTCTCTGTGCTTCAGAATTAGAGCAGGCCATCATACGCCTGATGCAACCTATTGGATACAATCATCTAAATGTGGTAGCCACAACTGACCATCATATGTCAGATGAGCACTTAATGTTAGGACACCATATCCAGAATGTTATAAAATGACAAAATACTGTCCTGCGGAATAATGTAAAGATTTCCAGATGTGGAACCCATGACTGCCCAATATTCTAATCAAGATGTTTACTTACAATTGGGAGCCATACTCTATAGAATGTTACAGCAGAACACCATACTCCCAATAGGGTCTGCAGAACTGCATACAGCGCTTTAATGTGTCTCCGATTACGGACCGCCATAATCTAGCTGATGCCATACTCCAGGATATTACTGCAGGACTCCCTACTCCAGGGCTTTAAGTGGGCTGGAGCCTACCGGTGCACAGCACCTCCAGTTGTTGAAAGCAAGTACCTAGACTGGTTCCTATCGGGCTCTCCATTTTTACGCTTGGGGTGAAAAAAACCAAAAAAACTTTGCAATAGTACCATCCATCACTGCTTTTGATGCAACTTTAAAGAAACTTGTGTTTCAGTTTTATACTGCACAAACATTGAACGTTTTACATGAGCACCAGTTACATTACACAAGAACATAATAATTTGTTGAATCACAGGATTTTCAGCCAACCGCAAACTCGAACCTTCTTTCTCAGCTTTAAAGTTGACAGCTCTAGCCTTACGCCACAACCTTGCACACAAAAACTGAAACATTTTCAGAATGATATACAACGAAGTCGTAGTTGTTGCTCATTTATCCTATGCAATTTACAACCATTGACAAAGCCAATAGTCCTGGCTTGTTGTAGGTGTAATGTTGGTTCTTGTGTTCTATATCTGGATGAATGGGCAGAAGCATTAAAATACAAGTCTGGCAGCACACTATGCTCAGTGCAGATTTTTAGCTTAAGTGTTTTAAGCGACACCCTTAATTACATCCACCACGCACATATGAGAGACCCCCCCCAAAATGTGTTCAGCCCACCTAAAGCCCTGCCCTACTCCCAATGCTGCCTGCAATACTGGACACAATGATGACCGCCATATTGTAGATGTTCATTTACAGTTAGGCGACATTATGTAGAATGTTAGAACAGGATACAATACTCGCAAGGTGGCCTGCAGAACTGCCCACAAAAATGTGGACGTGGCCTACAGATCTGGCTCAGTACTCCGGTGTGGCCAACAGAAATGGATATTATACTCGGGTACGAGTTGCAGACCTAGACATAATACTTGGGAAGAGAGACATGCTCAAGCAACTGGGCACTGCTTTGGCCCTCAGGACTGGATGCAATACTCCAGACTGGCCCGGAGCGCTAAATACAATGCACACCTTGCTGAACTGGACACAGTACTCAAATCTTAGGCAAAGTGTTAGACTGGGACAGAAAATAGGCCCGGGCACCAAAATAAAAGTGGCCCCTGTAAGTAGGTAGTTCAAAATGTAACTCAGGTTTTCAAATTAGGTCGTTTTGAACATACAAAAAACATTGTATAGCTGTTTTGCAAAGTATGGGGGTCTGCATGGATTTGTCCTTGCTGGAGGCAATATTTGTGATATTAGGAGAGTTAACATTAAATCCAGCCCACAAGACTACAAAACAGGCCCGCAGACCAGCCTCTCAGACCAGCTCTTTAAACACTGCAAGATTTCATTATAGGCCAGTTAGACTCTGCTCCGGCGTGGCCTTTAGGCCGCAATACTACTGCGACAGCCTGCAGAACTAGACAAGTACTCTGAACTTGGGTATGGCCTACAGAACAGCACAGAGTACTTGGGTATGGACGCAGAACTGAAGACACGATTGCAAGTGTTACCTGTCGTACTGGACATGATGCTCTACTTTGTTTTCCTTCCTGCTACAGTAACCAGTTGCCTCACATCTGTGTAGTCTAAGATGCCGGAATGCTATCTCAGTGAGTTAAGCATCCTTAATCTTTGGTGTGATTTGCACATTATGAGTTTGACTCTGACAAGGTAATACGGTTTCCATTGCTGGTGAATTCAGTTGTGTTGCCCTCGTGCTTACCTAGTCCAAACCTGAGATTACCGGAGACTCTACACTGCCTTGCGTCTCCCTCCCTCCCTAGGTCAGCAGCATGGCAGACTCTTGCAGCCACCCCCTCTTTCTTCCACCTCTTGCTGTGCTACGCTTAATGTTTGTATGTGTGTGGCAGGTAGCACAACGGGAGCAGGCAGGCCATATTCACAGACTGCAGTTCTTTGTTCTATCCACTGAAGAGTTGTGAAGGGGGTGATGAGCAGCAGAAACGAGAAGCAGTTGTTCCATCACGGCTACAACTTGCTTCACCCCATACCACACTGTCTGGAGGTGTTTCTATGTTAACCGCTGATTGCAAAGCTGCACTTCGTCAACTTTAGTAAAATTGATGCTTTCACTCTCCCTGATGGCATCTATGTGAAAGTCACGTCTGGCCCCATTCTAAGGATCTGTCCAAGATTAAAACGGAAAGCGTGCCCCAAGCAACTCTTTCCACCTGTGCTGATTTTGCGCAGCTTTCTACGACCAATTTCGCCTTTATTTCACATAAATTTGACTGTTCCTCGCACATTTGTATGTGGATCACAGAAGCAAATTATCAGTGGGATCAGCATGAGCAGTGGGCAGTAGGAATGTAAGATGCCGGCACCGGTGGGCAGTACAAGCACCCAGCGCTTATAGCCACTATCAGCAGATGACCCTAGCAACCAGTGTAGGAAGCTGGCACTGGTAGGCAGTAGGAGGTGCCCAGCACTGATGGGCAGTGTGGAAAGTTGACACTTTAACATTGTAAGATGTAAGCACCAGTGGGCAGTATGAGAATTCAGCACTTGAAGGTCAGTATGCGAAAATGACATTAGTAGGCAGTATAAGAAACTGGCATTGATTGCTAATGAGGAAGCTGGCACTGGTTAACCTTGTGAGAAGCTGGAATGGGTAAAACAGTGTGTGACAAACTGGTATTTGTTGGCTGTACATGGGCAGAGCAGGAAGCTGGCACGGGCAGTAACTGCAAGAAAAATGCACAGTTGAGCTGCAAAAAGGGGGTACTGGTGGCTTTGTCGGGACTAAGCAATGCCAGGAAATATAGGAACTGGTACTGGGGTACTTAATTCTTCTATAAAAACCAGATTACGATGCAAAAGGCCAATAAAGCAATCGAAAGAGAAACCAATCCAGGCCAACACATTGTGGACATGATCATGCAGCTAATGCCAGTCGGAGTTTAAACCTGTGACCATGAAGTCAAACACAAATTCTTGGAGCCAATGCATTGAGCTATCAGACCTGCCTTTAGCTCATCATTGTATCTGAATGAAACAACATGCAGAAAGATTATGATGTAGGTATTGTCAAAAATAGGCAAGTCAGGGTTGATAGGACTATCTAAAACTTTGCAACTTCACATTATAGTTAAGAGGCATCCTTTCCACATATTTGTGTAAAGAATGTGACTTTTTGCAACAGTTTGTCACAAAAGGTAAACCTACAAACAAAAACTGGTGCATTTTTGATATCGCAAATAGAAAAAGTCTAAAAAAAATTAAGCTTGGTGACAGTCTGCTAATACTTCCAAACTTGGTTGGCTTTGATAAGAGTGGAAATTACCTTACTGTATACCCCCTCTATTTAGTTGTGTGTCTATATGTTAATTACTTAATTCGTACAGTAAAAAAGTATATCCTTTCTATGTAGTTATGTATCTCTATAAATTTATTACTTTACTCTCACTTTAGACAAAGAAAAAAGATATTAAAATATAAATAAAAATAATAAATTCAACCTTGACTCTTTCATTCTCACCCTATACCTCTCTCAGTATATGCTCTACCTCCACACTCGGACTCATCCCAAACCTCATTCTACTACTGTGATCACCAAAATATCTAGTCTCTTCCTCCTCTATCCCTGCTTGGTTCATCCAAAACCTTACTTTACTACTATGATTTCTCTAGTCCCTTTCTAGAGACTCTTCCCTCCTCCAGCTCTCCTTTAACTCACCCCAAGGCACCTCTTACAACTATGGCATCCTAAATAACACTTTCTAGACTTTCCCCTCTTTTATCTCTCCATTATCCTATTCAATCCAACTAACAGACTGACATGTCCACCACTCAAATTAACACATATTTTCCTACACTAACCCGCCTCTGATCATCTTTGGGTTATGGAGCAGCGTGATACTTGCTGAAAAGCACTTCATCTTCGCAGGGGTAGTAAGCGCTATCTAGGTACAATTACAACATATCTTTTTCCATCAGCATATTACAAACCTCTTCTTTCCTCTTCAGCATCCTCTTTTCATTGTTTCCTGAAATGCACTTGCATCTCCTTCACTGCATTCCCAACACAACACACCTAATTACCTGTAACACTGCAATTTCCTTTACTTCCATCTTGTCAATATTTTGACAACTGTATACCCCCTCACACAGTTGCACAGAAACATAATTGGAACTGGAATACGTGCCCATTGCTCTGAGTGATCTACATAGGTTTAAATGACCATGTACTTTAACACCGTTTTGACTCCCTGGCAGGCACTGCGAGAAACTTGCACTTCTGAGCTCCTGACCAATGATAAAAATCCAGAGGGTACTCAATTCAAATTATGCACTGTATAAGTGTAATGCTATGGGGAAAAACCTCTATATGGCCCGCTCGCATCCGTCGTCAGAGCACACTGACTCAACTTCACATCGTACTCGGACGACACTCAGCTCATCCTCTACGTATCCAACAAAGCCACCCTCCTTAAACGCTACTTTCAAGACGGAATGGAAGCCGTCGTCAGATGGATGAAGAACAGCTGCATCCAACTCAACACGTACAATACGGAGATACTGGAAAACCACACACAAGCTCTCATCAGTAGCAGACTTGACTACGGCAACGCACTCTACTCCGGGGTCAGGAAAAACCTTAAAGTTATCAGTTAAATGTGGGGAATTCTTTGGTATGTTGAGCCAGTCTGAGGCCAAATACCTAGTTGACTTAGTATGCAAGAAAGTTCAATTTATCAAATCAAGGAAACAGAGTGTAAGTGGTACACAATCCAACTTGAATTGAAATCTGACCAGCATCAAGTAGATAGTTTTAATCAAAAAAGAAAAGGAAAAAATCCCTTTTCTCACCAGACCCAAGATGCAAGCAACTTGAATTTTTCCAAAAGCAAACCTCAATTCCTGGAAATTGTGTGACGGTGGTAAAGTGGTAACAATACTATAGTCTCAAATGTGTAGCAAAGCAAACACTAATGTCTCCTGCACAGTACAAAGTCACAATAGATTACCTAATTTCAGTTTTACTGCATCATTTGCATGGCATTTGTAATCTGCCAATATTTTATCCACAGCACTGAGTCCTGTCATTTGTGCTCCTTGGCAGCCACTAAACCAGAGCCGGTCAGAGTGAATAATCCGCACATGGAAACGTCCCTCCTAAATAGCTCTTAACTTCACATGTATGACTGCTTTCTTAAGATATTTAAAATCACTGCACGCTTTAAGACTATTAGATTGCACAAAACAGTAATGTTTTTTATTACTTGGCCATAACTGATGCAATCTCCTCCCTTTAAAGTGTCACTTATGGGCGATAAGTGACACACAAACGGAGATGAAATGCATTTTCTAACATGTTGAAATACAGGCAAATGGAAAACTTGGCTGCTTCGCTGATGCTATTTACAGCAGCCAACTGGAGCTTTTGAAAATCTATTTCAGTTGGCTCAGGTGAGGACCCTCAGAATCTTCTGTTATATGTGCCCGTCACAGCACCTCTTCAACTCTAGTGAGGCCCTAGGGAAGGAAAAAGGAGGAGCGTAAGAGAGTGAGTTGCAGCATCCTCAGCCAATCAAGATTTCCCAGCCAAACGGGAATCTTCCCAGCTGCCACACGTCTTAGGAACAGCACAAATCTCATCTTTTCCCAGACCAAAGTAGCAAACCCAATAATGTGAAAAGCAAACCGCTTCTGCATGTGGATTGTGCAAATGAAGTCCAGAGTGGCCGTCTTGGTACTCCCCCATTCTCACTGCATTTCTAGTTCAGTAATTTGCTTTTGTCTATGTTGTCACTCTGCTCACGTGCTCCCTGCAATTGCACTTCTACTTTATGGTCAGTTTCTCCACCATAACGCATATTTCAATACTCCAGGGAGACCTGATTGCATGTGGGAGGGTGTGCTAGCTGGTGGAGTTTATATACACTCTATCCTAAACACTCACCCAACAGCACGTTCTGCTCGTTGGGCTGGTTCCGGAGTATACCTATGATGCCCGAACGTCTGACATGCTTTCCTTAACACCTGCCATGCTTACTCCATGTTGAACAGTGGGAAGTCTTCTATTAAAGGGAGGGAAAGGTGAGCAGGATTGTGACGATGGCAATATACTTTCACACAAGGACTATAAGTGTTCACTGTTGTTAACAGCAGATAATCTAGTTTGATGTGTTTTTTTGTGAAATGATACATAGGGGTTTTCATTATTCATGGATCAATCATTACTGTATTTATTTAGCAGATGGAATAAAAACAATCACAATTGTTGCAGTAATCGTTTGACTCAAACATTTTTTTCTTCTTCTTTTAGAGCTTGCATGTGAAGCCAGATTAACCCCTTTACCGCGGCCGAAAATCCGCCGCAGTGCGACGGCTTTGAAGAGTGGGCAGGGCCGCGTCGGCCAACGGACGTGCGCAGCACTACGAAGGTAGTGATCGCGACAGCCGTTGGCCAACAGAAGCAGCAAACGGGTTATGAAATTCTGTGTTTTGTGACTGGTACGAGCACAGTTCCACCATTTTGATTTAATCCTCAACCAACAAGAGTTTCTGCATGCATTATGATAGCCACATCCAAATGTCTGTTTCCAGAGGCAAACACCTGTAGAAATGTGTTCCGCCACCCCCCCCCCCCCCCCCCCCTCCTTCCAATAACCTATGAAGCATTAAAAAGAAACGACTTTGGGAGACTGGATTCACCTGGATTTGGGCAGGCCTAGTCATCATATTTAGATGATGGGTAGAATGCATGCATATATTGCGAAGTAGTTATAGATACAGAGGATTGACCATGCTTTTGTCTTGTCTAGGGAGGTGGGGTAGTCTTGTGGAAGCTCGTGAAATTCAAGGGCCTTAGGCTTCCGGAAAATCATCTAGTAGCATGGTGCAGGTCCCTGTGCCTTTTATAATAGCACATTTCTTTCCCTTCCTCGCTAGTTTATCATGGCATATTAGAAAAGAGTACTGAAAAAAATGTATTTTTCCTGAAACTTTGTCATTGTTTGTTGCTGCAATGTTTTCCTAAACTACCTATACCAATACATTCTACATTGGTTGTCATTAAATAGATGTTCTTCAGATTGACAGTTCTCGTTTTCATTTTTTTTTGTGTTTCTTGTGTCTGTGTCAGACCCTGTTTTGGTGGCGTCAAGGCAAGCAAGGGCTACTGGGCCTACATTCATTTACCTCTGGTGTACAGGGGTACAGTCGCCTATGGCTCTGCAAACTGGGCTAAGTACAATCTAACACTTGACTTCAGTTGTAACAACGGCAAACAGTCACAGGCTTCTCAGGGAGGAAGTGTGAAGGGGTGAAAACTCCGAACTCAACTGGCCTGCAGCACAGTAACTGATCGTCCAACACATTGCTTTACTTTGCTTAGGAAAAATAATTTTATATACATGTAAACCTTAATGCTTCACAAAACAAACTATAGGTACAATTATTTTACTGAGCTACTGTGCCTTGCGTCCTAGATCTTCTCTCCCAGGTGTTTCTATTCTTTTAGATTTGAGCTCTCTAGAGCCTGTAAAGGGTCAGGTGCTGATCACCTTTTTGAATAGTTTATGCACTAAGTTATCTCAAGCAGACCTGTGTGACCGTTCCCATCACAGTGGAATTGGCTCAGCCTACCACGAGTGGTCAGCAGGGACCTACTGCACTGTGTCGTGAACCCCCAAATTGCAGGGCACACCCACAAAGATTCATTTGGCCCCATGGGTCTTGGTTATTACACAACCTTCAGAGAACTGGAAAAATGGCAGGTGTCTCTCATACTTCTCTGCAATGAGTTATTCTCGTCTAGATCCAGAGTTTTTAAAGTCAAACCGTCCTACCAGATAAGCTTTTATCTGTAAGTAGGTGTGTGAACTTTCAACCAGTCCCTGAAAGCAGTCGACATACACAATTATTGGTGTTTTCTGATAATAAGTTATGTCATATGTAAAATCGGGACACAAACCTTGTGTATCAGAATAAGGGAATATATATTATAATAATTTCAGCAGTCATACTATTAAATATAAAGACAATTAGAAAAAATCCATTTATATCTCACATCCCTACTTTTGGTAATGGATTGGCTTAAGTCATACCTAGCGCCACTATGGATAATATTAGCATCTTCGTGTTTATATTGGTGTATGATAAGTATTGTCCATAACTATTTTACTCCAATTCATATCGTACCACTGAATACCTTTAAAAGCTTGCAGTTGGCCACTAGCATTTCCCCCAACCAATCAGTCCTCTTGTCTTCCCCTCCCAAATTCATAAGTCTGTTTACATCATTCTCCTCAATAATTCTCTAAAGAAAAGGGTGGGGAAGTTGTAGTTTAGTCTCAAGTATCTGTACCACAGAACAAACAATGCCTCAGTTAGAGTAAGCAAGTGTATCAAAATATGCTATCACATTTGCTCTGTCCTGGGTTGGATGACCTTGTAATGCTGCTCCCTACACATAGCTCTCTGAACAGCTGATAGACGTTTCCTCTGCTGCATTGGTTTTTATTTTTGTTGTTGTGAATAATACCAAACTGCTTAAAAAATTATATAACCATCTTGCACGTTCCGTTAAGTATTATCACAATTCAAAGCATTCGTTTGCTAGACCCTAAGCCTAGCACGTACACACTTAACCGAGTAACATGCATGCGTCATCAGAAAAGAAAGCCCTGCCACATGTTACTTGCCATGACATGCTGCTTCCTCTTTGGAGAGTTGACATGCTGACAGGAGGTTTTTCCCACATTTGGGCAGAGGACACAGCAGGTAGCAGCTGAGGCCTCCGCCGCAGTGCTTAGAGGTGTACGGATTCCAGGGAAGACGCTGACCTCTGGCTTTCTATGAACCTGTTTCAGGACTTGAATGAGACATGGGGATTGGGCCATAGACCGCAACACAGTCTACCTTGTGTGCAGTCTCTGATGTGGCACATTCCGCCCTGTGCACAGTTTTGCATATTGTAACTTACCACGTTGTAGTTCTAGATGCATTGTAGTGTCATGCGTGGTTCTGAATACAGTTTGAAGGTGTATTACTGTATTATGTCCTTTTCAGCCAAACTGTGAGGTTTACTAAGATGCTGTGCTTAGTCTCGTCATGGCTATCTCTGGCACTGGTGTGGTCCATTCTTAAGGGCGCCACCAACCCCACTAACTTTTTCCATCATATGAAGTGTGTCAGGCTGAGCAAAATTCAGTCTTACACTCTTCATGTTCAGGTCAGGCAGCTAGGCACTGTACATGTGCAACATGGACAGGTGCCTGGCTGCCTGAGATTAAATTTGTCATAATAAAGGTTTCAGAGCCTTGTGGGTGTAAGCTCTTCAGCCCGGCAAAGCACTGGAGGCCCTTCCCCTCATGACGAGCGGTTGCCTCACATATGGACACAGGCGTTTCAGTTTTATGCCCTGAAGTGCCCAGGGCTGACTTTTCATCAGTGAAGCCTCGTCCCTGAGTGGGTGGGTTGGAGTTAGCAGTCCTACTGACCACATCCCACTTTGTGATGAGTAAGGGACTGCCGTTTCCTCTCCTTGGCTGACCCATATTACGGTTAGCGAATGAAAGGAGGCAGCAGTCTCAATCCTCCAGTAACCACGAGGCCTCCCTCCCTCCAGTCAACCAGCGTTAAATATATTATCTGGCTGCACAAGTGTGTACTCTGTTTCTCCCTCATTTCTGCAGTTAGTACGTTTATTGCATAACTGTGAGCAACCGCGAGTGAGCCTTTGTCCAACTACCTGACCACACAACACTTTACCGAACCCTGTCTTTATGACTGTATCCTGATGGGCAACTGATGTTAGGTGCAGTCCCCCCTGTTGTAGTTAGGACTGGGACTGGCTAAGATCTCCTGAAACATTTTCTCACAGGAGTGGTTAGAACAGTGTACGGCACATGCAAAGCAATCTCAATTGATTTAATCAGAAATTAATTTGACAGGCTAGTACTCAATGTCCTTGACTATTTTGTTAGGGAATCCCTATTTGTACAGCGCACATCCTGAACATACATATTTCAAGACACTTCGTGTTCGTGATCTCACTAGAACATACGGAGGAAGCACCTTGAAATACTTAAGCTCAACATATGTGATGTACAGCAAATTATCATGTAGGGAAAATTAAGAGTGGAGTCCGGCTCAAAGATTCCATGCACGAGCCGAGGCTTCAGCATAACTGCCACATAAATAATGCCACAAATATTTTATAATATAAGGTGTTCAAAATAAGAAAAAGTGGATTTCGTTAACACTCTGAAGCTTTATACCTTAGTACATCACAGAAGTATTCAAAATAAGGGTTTTTAAACATGCACTAAAAAACCTTCCTGATCTCGCCCTCATGACAACACTATCAGTGAACTTAAAGGTAAGTCAGTTATGGATACACTATATACAGGGCCACTGGAATAATGTGATTCAACAGCTGCAGCTTTTTAAAAGATGTTAATGGATTTGCCACAAAATCCAACACCTGCTGTGTAATCTGCAGATCTGAACAAAAAAAAAATGTTTTTAGCTCAAAAGGATGAAAAGTTACGACATACATGGCGACGTGGGTTTATTGCAAGGCCCTTTGCAAAGTTTAACTGGTCATCTTTTGGATATTTTTTTTATGTATTTGGTTGTGGAACTGCTACTACTGAGGTGAAATCTTTGCCCAGACATTATTACCAGGTGTAAAAGTTACAAAACAGAGAAGTGACAATATCAAAAAGGAGCATCATTTCCCTTTTCTTGCTGCATAATTTAGTGATCTGTGCTGCATAATTTGGTGCTATTCTAACATAATTCCAGTGGCCCTAACTATATAGTATAGAGTTATGTGGACTAGATTCTAATTGTGGCTTGAGCAACATTTTAAGTTACAAAATAAGACATGAGGTTTTTGTACTAGAGGTAGGTGAGCCACTGAAAACTCAAACCAGGCTCAAGCAGATGATGGCTCTGGCTTAGCTTCACGCCCTCTTGATCCTTGGAGCCCAAAACTAACCGAGCTTTCATGTGGGTACTGGCTGCCACATCATGCATCAAGAAATAAAGATAAACCTTTGATGAAAAATGTTTGATGTAAAACAGACAAAAGAACAGAAGATACACAGCTAGTGGCTGAATTGTATAGTGCCAAACAACAAATCATGGCTCCCCTGCTTGACAAAATTGTGTAATTACATGCAGATATTATATTTCACCAAGACTCCTTTTTCTCCATTATCGCATTTGAGAGAGCCTTGGAGCAATCAGGATGTTCGCTATCCAGTAAGCACTTGTTTTTTGTTTAATATGTGTATTTGTAAAGCAAACTATCAGGAGGGCATCCTGGCACTGAGCCGATGAGTGTGCTTAGCCATGCCTAGGACAGGGCAGGATGGTGAGTAGAAAAGCAAGGTTTTCAGATTCTTGCTGGATCTAGGAAGAGAAAAGAAGGCTCTGGCGTGTTTTGGTTGAGTGACCGTGCACGAGAGGATGGGTTACTGTGTGGTTGGTTAGTGTGCAAGTGGGGTTCTGGGTACAGGAGCAGTGAAAGTGGATGGGTGCCTGAGGGATTGAGGGAGGTGCAAGTGAAGACTCCCTTTGTAGAGTGTGGAGTCAGTGGGGATAGGGGTTGAGCGTGCAGAGGAACATGGTCCGTAAGGGGAGGACCAGGGTTCCTTGCACTGGGCGCAGTCCAGGGACAGACGGGCTTCCCATGGCACGCTGAAAGTGGCTCCTTGGATGCCTGTTTTGCGCAGCCTTGTGATGAATGTGTGTGGGACAGCATATCAAAGGCTGCTGAGAGGTCTAGGAGGATCAGAGCTGCAGTCCCTCAGTCGAGTAGGGCTTGGTAGCTGCGATAAGGGTTGTGTTGGTGCTGTGGTATCGGCAGATTCAGTTTGAGAGGAGTTGAGTAGTAAGGTCCATTCCAGATGTGAGGGGACTTGTTGGTTGATGTTTTTTTATTAATACCGTGGCCAGGAGCAGGGACATCAGTCAGTAGTTGTTGAGTTAGCTGGGGTCTGCCGATGGTTTCTTTAGTGGGGCATTGACTTCTGCATGTTTTCAGTCCCCGGGGAAGGTGGTCATGGGAAGGTGGTCATGGCAACTGAGGAGTTGATCAAGGTGGTGAGTATGTGGTTGAAGATGTGGTGAAGGCATGGGTCGGTTGGGGCCCCTGAGTGGACCGAGCTCATGATGGAGGTGATGTCCTGTGGGGCAAGCTGGCTCCATTCAGTTATATTATGTTAAAAGTACTTATTAAGCACGCGTACACCAAGCGGTTTCATGGTGGCTGAAAGCGAGAGGTTAACAGTTACACAGGACAAACACTTTACTTAAATGCCTGGGAGAATAACAGGGTCTTGAGAAGTGTTCTGAACTGAGTGTAGGAGGTGACTGATCTCAGACCAGGAGGGAGAGTGTTCCAGAATTGCGGGGCAAGGACTGAAGACTGAGACCGCCGTGTTTTATTCGTTTTAAAGTGGGGATAGTGAGCAGGTTCAGATGAGAGGAGCGTAGTTCACGAGAGGGGGTATAGCGCTGAAACCTAGAGGAAATGAATGCGGGGTCACTCCCAGCAAGTGCTTTAAAGATGGTGCAGCCTCGCTGGTTTTGTACCAGTTGTAAATGATGGAGTTGATATGCAGGAATCCTGACATAGAGTGAGTTGGCATAATCAATTCGGGAAGTGGCCAGGGGGACTAGGGTCAGGGCCTCGGTGATCAAGAATCTACAGATCTTACGGATACTGCGAATCTGAAAGAAGCAGGCCGAGACCACCACGCTGATCTGGGGTTTCATTGATAGGTCATTACTAATTATAATTTGAAGGCTTTTTACAGATCCTACTGGGCAAGTGGGACTACCTAGGAGCGGGGGGCAGAAGATTAAGTTCCAGGGGTTGGCTATTCCTCCAGTTAGAATCAACTCCGTTTTATCAAGGTTCAGTTTTAATTGGTTGGCATACATCCAGTTGCTGATAAAACTCATGGTGGATTGAAAGTTGGAGACTGAGGTGTTAGAGGAGTCCATATCAAACACCAGCTGGAGGTCATCGGCGTAATTGAATGCTTCGACCCTTCTTTGGCACGAGGACCATATCAAAGGAAGCAAGTATAAGTTAAAAAGAAGGGGCGAGAGGGAGGAATCCCGCATATCAAGTTATTTTACTTGGCTGAGAAATTGGCAAGGTGAACTGCCTGGGAACGGTTACAGAGGAAGGAGGAAATCCACTTCAAAGCCAGACCCTGTATGCCAGCATTAATAACACAGTCAATCAGGAGCCTTTGATCAACCGTGTCCAACGCGGCGGATAGATCCAGGATTACTACTTTTGATCCTTTGAAGAATTGTCTGCGGGACATTTCAAAATGGATGGACCATAACTGCCTCCGCATGAATGCGGCGAAAACGGAGGTTCTCTTTTTCCATCAACCCTCCCCTCTAGATGCAACTCTCTGGTGGCCACAGGAACTCAGCCTTCCCCCTGTCCCTAAGGACTCTGTAAAAAATCTAGGGGTCAAGTGGGACTCAAATCTTTCCTTTAGTAACCAAATACAGACGGTTTCTGCCGCTTGTTTTTCCAAGATCAGGATGATTAGGAAATTCATCACCTATCTCCCCAGTGACACCAGGAAAACCATAGTCCAGGCATTGATTACATCTCACCTGGACTATGCGAACGGCCTGTATTTAGGGTTGCCCGCGGGCCTGCTACATCGGCTCCAGACAGTCCAGAATGCGGCGGTTCGGCTGGTCTGTGGGGTTTCCCTACGCACCCATATTTCGCCACATCGCAGAGCATTACATTGGCTACCAATCCATCAAAGAGCTGCATTCAAAGCCATGACCTTAGCCCATCGAGCAACTAGGGGTAGGGGATCGGCCTACCTCTCTGTTAGCATCCGTCCTTACTGTAACTCTCGGAACCTCCGTTCCAACTCCCAACATCTGCTTTCCATACCAAGATTCAGGAAAGCACGTTCTGGAGGTAAAACCTTCCAGGTCTGTGCCACAACTCTCTGGAACAAACTCCCGATCGCAATTAGGATGATTCAGGAAGAATTACCCTTCCGTAAGGCACTAAAAACTTTCCTCTTTTGTTAACCCCCCCAGGATTATCACTCTGCTTTCACTCAGAAGCGCCGGGACACCCCGTTGGGGTAGCTGCGCGCTATATAAAATACACAATAATAATAATAATACCAGAGCCTAAGTGAGATTTTTATCGGACCCTCTCCTTAACTCGTCCATGACTGCTAAAATGACTGACTCCGTGGGGTGTGCTGGTCTGAAACCTGCCTGGTGGGAGTCAAGAAACTGGGATTGCTCAATGAAAGAGCTGAGACAATTAGCTACGTGGGCCTCAAGGATATTGCTTAGCTAGGGGAGCAGGTATATGGGGCAGAAGTTACTGAGCACCAGGGGATCGGAGTTGGGTTTCTTCAGGATCGGAACAATTACTGCATTTTTTAAGGTGTCTGGACAGTTCCTTCCTTGAGCGAGTTATTCAGAAGTGCAAGGGGCGGGCAGGGTATGTAAGAAAGGCCTCCTGCAGGATATGGGTGGGGGGGGCAGCAATCAGTAGGGGACCCTGCTCTAACTTTTTAAAGTAATATTCAGAATTCTTCCTTAGAGATCAGGGGGATCTGGTCAAGGAGAAAAGGATTTTTGCATATGATTGGGGGGTAGATGGGGGAATGAGAATATGAATACTGGCTTTGATGGTGGTGATTTTTTCAATGAGTAGGAGTTAAGGGAATCACATAGGGATTGTGAGGGGGCAGGTTTCGGCATCACTCTGTCTGGTTAGGCAAGTTCGTCCACTATGGAGAAGATATCCTTGGTCTTATTAGCCGAGTTTATTTTCTTAGAGGAGAAGTAAGCTGCATTAGTCTAAAGGATGGAGTTTTTGTGTTCTTTAAGCAGGGTTACATAGGTGGATTTTTTCTCTGAGGCATAGAACTGTCTCCAACTACGCTCAGGTTGCCTTAGGGTGAGTTTTATTAATTTCAGGTCGTCGGAGAACCAGCGTTGTGCCTCATCGGGGCGCTTGAGTTTAGTTCTTTTAAAAGGGGCAATAATGTCGCTGGCTGATTCAAGCCATAGCTTGATATTAGATTCCTGATTACAGAGGGGCTCCTGTTCTATTGGTGCGGTGGCCTCTAGAAGTGTGCAGAAATTACCGACGTTGGCTCGGTTCCAATTTCTGGCCATGTAGTTTTCCGGCAGGGGAGGTTTGATTAGAGAAGCGTGGGACACGGTGAATGTGATGAGGTGATGGTCTGACCATGTGCAAGGGGAAATTGAAAGCTGTGAAATTTTCACATTGGAGGTCCAGACTTGGCCCAACATATGTCCCTTTATATGAGTTTCCTTGTTCACGTGCTGGGTACAGTTCGTACCTGACAGATGATCAGTGAATTCCATGGAGCGGGCACTCTCCTGGAAGTCGGAGGGCCAATAGTTAAAATCTCCAATGATAATAATTCTAGCATAGTTAATAACTAGTTGGGAAATAATTTTGCCTAGTAGTTGGGGGAAGGAGGGCATATGGTGTGGGGGACGGTAGAATAGAGCACATAGGAAGGGGCACTGGGGTGATTCAAATTTTAAAATAAGGCTGTTGACTGAGGGTATGCCAGTAATCCCTAAAGAGTTTTTGGTGGATAATGGCCACAACCCCTCCTCAATGCTTACCCGTGGGCCTATTGGTCTGGAGTATTTTGTAGCCATTGGGAACAGCTGCAATCGGGGATGGATTCTGTAGTGAGCCAGGTTTCGGACAGGAGAAGAACGTTGGGTTTATCGGAATCTATGAGCTGAAAGATTTTGAGCTGATGTCTCACTATAGAGCGGGTGTTGAGGTAGCTAATTACGAGAGTCCCCACTACCTGACTCTCAAAGAGGTTGGGGTCCGGTAGACGGCAGGGGGTTCCTGGAGACCAGACAGATAAGAGAGCTCTTGAAAAGAGACTCTGTGGGTGACAATCCCTGCTTTGTGAGCCTGAGCCATGGTGTCAGTACTAATAGGCCAGTTGTCATGTAAGCGGGCCAGCTCAGAAGCTGTGTAAGACACAGAAAGGGCATAGTAACGTGCCCCTCGCCCTGGACGGCCGCGGACGTGCACAGTTGGGGTTGCCTTTGGCGTGAGGAAAGGCATGCTGATTAAATAGGACTGGGAGAGCTAGAGCGCTACCTGAATGGCTCCCCCCCACCTACCCCCAGCTGTCTAGTGTTGTAGATTGCAAGTGCTGGCACCCTCTACAGCAAGCGGGGAAACCTCGTGGTGGACCGGGGTGTTGGCTTACGTCCCAAGAGAGAAGCGAGTGAGAGAAGTGAAGGAAGAGTACGTTTTAAAAAGCACTTTGAGCGATCAGTTTAAAAGCAATGTGAGGCAATCCTTAAGCAATCAATTTTAAAAATACAATGCAAGACTCCCTGCCTCTCAGCTTAGTAATCAAGCAAGACAGTCAATTTAAGCAGAAGTGGGTGGCATGTGTCTGCCCGGGTTAGTCAGATGTCTGTGGTGGCAGCGGGGTCGTAGTTCTGCCTGAAGAAAACGGTGTCGTTGGGCTTGGGTTTGAAGCTTCTGTAGCTGTTGGGGATCTTGTTGTGGAAGAAGTCTGCACTGTTGTCTCAGAGTTCCTGTGAGGGGGTAATGTTTGTTGTGGCTGAGAGATTAGATAATTCTTTGATAATGTTGAAGAGTTATTTGCTGTTATTGGAGCTTGATTCGATGCTTGAGGCTAAGGACTTTTTCTTTGATTCTCTCAACTTTCTGTGGTAGAGGTTAAGGCTGCCTTGAAGTCGGTTGTGTCCTTACTATTGCGCCATCTCCTTTCCAGTTGTTTACAGTGTCGTATAGTGGGTCTTAGGTTTTCAGTGTACCAGGTAGCCTTCTTGGTGGACCTTCTGTGGGTGTTGTTGCCGATGGGAGTGACACTGTCAGCGTACTTGGTGATCTAATCGTTGAAGTTTCTGACGTTCTGGTCTAGGTTGTTGGAGGGGATAGGGTGGGGGGTGGTGTTGATGGCATTGATTTATTTGTCCCATGAAACTTAGATCCAGCTGCGGTGGGGGGCGTTGGGCAGACTGTTGGCGGAGGTTTGTGAGTTGGTGATGTTGAAGTGAATGATGGAGTTGTCGTCCAGATGAGTTCTGTGGTGTGGCTGTACCTGATGCAGTCGCTGGAGATATATATGGGTACTAGTGTGTTGTCTGTGGTGTTCGTGGGGCCATGAACAAGTTGGGTGAGTCCGATGTTGTTCATGCTGTCGAGGAGGTTGGTAGTGATTGTCTTTGTGGTCGTCAAGATGGAAGTTGAGGTCACAGAAGAAAATGTAGTTGTTGGAGTCGATAGCGAGGGGGGTGATGAAGTTGCGGAAGTCTGGACGTGGTCCTGGGGGACGGTAACATGGGAATAGATAACAAAATAATGCAATAATAATATGTGCTGCATTATGCTGCATAATTTGCCTTTCTAGACGCATAATTTAGTCAACTCTGCCATACAATTTGGCCTTCCTCTGCTGCATAATTCCAGTGGCCCTGTGTATTATACATAAACAGTCCGGAAGTGTCCCCCTTGTCACAGAAATCCTTTCTGTATTTGTATTTGGTATTTGTTAGGAGCGTATATCACCCGTAGGTCTCATAGCGCCAGCAGATACTCAGAGAAGTCAGATGAGGGGACTCAGCAGAACTAGAAAAGCCAAGTTTTAAGGGTTTTTCGGAACCTCTTATGATCCGCTTCCAATCTGAGATATAAAGGCAAAGTGTTTCTACGTTTCAGGGGCAATTTTAGATATTTTGGCCCTTTGCTGTTAAGGGTCTTGTGGACTAGACAGCATAGTTTGAATTTGATCCTTTTTTTGATGGGAAGCCAGTGTAAGGTCTTCAAACTGCTCGCGGAAGTAGTGCGGGGAGAGAGGTTTAGGACCAGCCTAGGCATAGTGTTCTGATGGACCTGAAGTTTTGTCAAATGCTCCTCATTTATGGTGGCGAGTAGTGCATTACCGTGATCTAGACAGCTAATGATGCACATCAAGATGGCACTTCTATAGTACAGTGGCATTAATTACAGCTAAAATGGGGCTGCAAGAGTGCTTGAGGTACCATGACATTTGGCGCTGTTGTCCTGGAACAAGTCTGTATACACATTCCCATCATTCTCCCATCCCTCCCCCATTCTGCATGTTTAGCACAAGCTATAAACGGTTGATGCAGTTTATATAAAGAATGAACAGATATTCTTTCAAGGGGCCCCAGATGTTCTTGGGCCACAGAACCTGGGAAATGGTGGAATAGTAGAGTTCCAGTTGGTTGTTGCAGTATATCATACAGCCAGGTCTTCACTGTAGCTATACAATCCCTGTTCCAACACAACACATGCTTCTCCACATCCTTTACTCCTCCTGTATCCCTTCTCACTCCTCAGTCCTGATCCATTATTTATCCTTCTCTTCTGTCACACTTAGGGGCGGTTAAAATTTTTTGTAGAGATGGAACTATGGTACCTGCCAATGCTTGAAATGTCCATCAGGCCAATGGATATTTCAAAATGTGGCGGTCTGCACCTCCATCAGGGTGATGTGGTAATTTACTCCATCACTCTGGTGGAGGACGGGTCGACCATCAAAATATAAAGGACCTGAATGTCCTACTTCCTCCTTTACCCTCACTCCTCATTTCTCATCACCCATCAGCCATCCTCTATTCCCCATATACAAGTCATCTCTAACTTCTGAATTCCAATAATCACTTCACATCACTCACTCAATAGACTTTTTATGTTTCATCCCTTACCCCTGAGTTGTCCTTCCACATCCCTCATCCCTTATTCCATCTCTTTATCTCCTACTCTTTTGTACTCACTCTCCATTACTTATTTGTCATATTCCTTTCAATGAATGCCATATTCATTTCAATAATGTCTTATTCACCTTAACAATTGTCATAATTTTTTTTTAAATTTTTTTTTGGGATCAAAAACTTTTATTGCATCTTACAAATACACTGCCGATCGCCTACAACCCGTTGGGCCGGCCGCAAATAATTAGTCCAGGTGGCAGAGATATGCGATACATTTTTACAGAGAAAACAGCCAACAAAATCAGCATCGTGACAGCCGTTACACTCACAGGTCGTGGCACTCCGGTCAGTAAATCAGAAAGTGATGGGCGTTGATTCCCCAGTTTTATAAATCAAACAAACAAACTAACTTGTAGGAACAAAAGCGTGGTCAGGTTCAGTACAATATTAATCATGTGTAATTATCTCCCTGTGGTTTCCCATTACAGATCCCTCTAAGGTAGCAAATTACCCTGCAGTAGGTACGCCTTCTGCCAATCCAACAGGCCAGCAATGCATAATCCCATGTCATCTTGGCCATACATCTCCGTGGGGTGTTAGTGCAGGTGTCCCCCCATCCAAATCCGTGCCTCTCAATCTCACATACCGTTTAGCTACCTAACCCTCCTCCCCCTCCTCATCCGAGTCCTCAGGGTCATCTTCTGGCAAAGGGTCACAGATCTCCCCCCTATAAGTATTCCACCTGGACCAGATTTTATTCCATTTCCCCGGGCATGCGCGGCTAGAGTAGACTGCCCTTTCTATCACCATTGTCTTGTCCATGTTCAGACACCATTGTGACTTGGACGGTGGGTCTGGAACCCCCCAGCGCTGCGCGACATCCCTCTTTGCCACCGCCAATCCCACCGTGACCCAGAGTCGACTGTATCGTGTAAGGTCTGTAGGTTCCCATATATTGAGGAGGCACCTCCTCGGGTCGGGCAATAGCGTCACGTCTAGCGTTTGCGAGATTGTCCGCAGTATCTGTCTCCAATATTCTTGAATTGGAGGGCAATCCCATATGGTGTGGAAGAATGAGCCCTCCTCCCCGCACCCACGAAGGCAGAAGGGGTGTTCTATCCTGTGAATATGGTGTAGCATTGTTCTAGTGTAGTATACCCTATGTACTATCTTCAATTGTACGAGCCGTATTCTTGAAGAGATTCCGACCTCTTTAGGTGATGCCAGTGCCTCACTCCATTCATGCTCGTCCATCTCACCAATGTCACCCTCCCACTTCGCCTTTAATTTTAGTGTCGGGTCTGGTGAGTTATTAAGTAGTTTGCGGTAGACAAGGGACGTCGCACGCTCCACCATGAATTCAGTAAGGAGACGGTCCTCCAGTGGGGCGGATTCCGGCAGGACGGTGTCTGCGGGCAGTACTGCCAGTAGTGCGTGTCTAATCTGGATGTACCTGTAAAGCTCCCTCTCACTGAGGTCATACAATTCCCTCAGTCTACTGAAGGGCAGCACTCCGCCCGCCTCCCAAAGATCTCCCACCGTGGAAATCCCTATCGTGTCCCAATGCGAAAAACCCTTACTATTTCTCAAGTGACCGAGGACTCGGGAGTCCCACAGCGGGGTTAGCTTGGTGATCACCCCCTTCCATCCTAGCGCAGCTGTCGCTACGTGCCAAACTGCAACCGTTAGTTTAGTGGGACCCACTAAGGAGCGGAGTTTGCGATGGTCGTATAACGGAGCCAGCATGCCATCTAAGCCCAGTTGTCCCCTGTCTATCCGGAACGCCGGCTCTCCCAGCGAAGCATGTAGCCAATGGTTGATGGGTTTAAGGTGCGCCGCCCAATAGTATAATTTTAAGTTGGGTAAGGCGATGCCTCCATCAAACCAGCCTCTGTGTAGTTTGGATTGGGCGATACGGGCAGGGTGGGTCCCCCACAGGAGGGTGGAAACCAGTGCTGCCACCGTCCGAAAGAATTTGGGGGCTATCGGGTAAGGCGTGTTCTCGAGGACATATAAGAACCTGGGCAGAGCCTTCATTTTGTAAAGTGCGGCCCGCCCCAAGAGTGTCAGTGGAAGGTCCGACCAGAACTTAACATCTCGTCTGAGTCTATCCACGTGGGGTTTCAAATTTTTTTCCACGAATTCTGTAGGGTCCCTGGTGACATGGACGCCTAAGTATTTGAAAGATGTACCTGCCACCCGTAGAGGGCAGCTCGGGTCAAGGGTTGGAGACTGTCCCCCCAGAACAAACAGTTCCGATTTATTCCAGTTCAGCGTATAACCCGAGATCCTGCCATGCGCATCACAGATTTGCAGCAAGGCCGGAATTCCGTCAGCAGGGTTAGACAAGTAGACCAGCATGTCGTCCGCGTAGAGGGACAGCCGGTCCTCCCACCCCTCCCTCCAGCAGATGCCGTTAAGAAGGGGTGAGGTTCTGATGAGCGTGGCAAGGGGCTCCAGCGAGATCGCAAACAACAAGGGGGAGAGGGGACAACCTTGTCTTGTACCCCTTCCCAGGATAAACTTCCGAGAGACATGGCCATTAGCCATCACTCTAGCCTCTGGGTCTGTATAAAGCAATCTGACCCATGCAATGAAGCGGGGCCCAAACCCTAGGCGCGACAGCGTCTCGAACAGGTACACCCACTCCACCAGGTCGAAGGCCATCCTGGCGTCGAGCGCCAAAATCACTGCCTGGGACGTTATCGAGTCAGCCCTCGCCAGCACGCCATGTAGGCGTCGCAAATTCAACGCCGTGTTCCTGTGAGGCATAAACCCGGATTGGTCCGGGTGTATCAGAGAAGACAGGTGGGGCAGGAGTCGCGTCGCCAGGAGTTTGGCTAGCACCTTTACTTCCACGTTGAGCAGTGAGATAGGGCGATAAGAGGAACACTCCTCAGGTGGCTTACCCGGTTTGGGGATGGTCACTATATTTGCTATCCGTTGATCAGGCGGGAGCGCACCCTTCTCCCGACACTCCTTGAACATGCCCAGCATATGTAAACTAAGGGCCTCCGGCATTGCCTGGTACCATTCTACCGGTATCCCGTTGGGCTCCATGGCCTTACCCGGGTTCAGGGCCTGAATAGCTAAGTGTATTTCCTCTGCGGAGATATCCGCCTCCAGTTCTTCTGATGCTTCCGGGGACAGTGTTTGGACTGCGATCGGCGCTAGCGCGTCTCTGGCCATTTCCGAGGTGACCACCCGAACAGGGGTGTAAACCTGTTCAAAGTAGTCTGCAAGGAGGTCTACTATTCTCTCTGGGTTGGTGTGCAGTGTGCCATCTGCGTCCCTCAGGCGCGGAACCCCCCTAGAATTCCCTTCTCGCTTATCGAGCCACGCCAGCAGTTTCCCAGCCTTATCACCCAACTCGTAGACCGTATTCTGGGTGTCTTGCAGCTGACCCTTAACATACATACGGAGATGGTTGCTATAGATCTGCTGGTGTAATGTCAGCGCGTGTAAGGTGGAGGGTGTGGGGGATTGTTCGTGCTTCTCTGCTAGGTCCTGCAAGGTCAGGTCTATACTGTCTAATTCCCGGGAGCGCTCCCTCCTGTACCCTGTGATTGTGTTTATGGCTTCCCCCCTCAGGACTGTCTTATAAGCCTCCCACAGTACCTCGGAGGAGTGCACCGAGTTTATATTTTCAGTGAAATACTGCGATGTCACCTTTTTGAGCACCTTGCGGACCTGGGGAACCTTGAGATATGCGGCCTGTATGGGGAACAGTCGCTTACGTGATCTCGTCCGTGAGGAGAGTGTGAGTGTAAGAGGGGAGTGATCCGAGATCCCTCGAGGAAGGATCCCCATGTCCTCCGCGAGTCGGAGACCGTCCCCCAGGGTTAAGAAAAGGTCGATTCTCGACAGACTCCCATGTACTGAGGAGTGGAAGGTGTACCGGTTAGTGTTGGGGTAGAGGTGTCTCCAGACATCAACCAGGCCCATGGCAGTTAAGAATCTTTGAAGGCGGGGAACCCCCCCCCGCGGGGACCTGAGTGGGGAATCTATCGAGTTGCATGTCAAGGACTGCGTTGAAATCCCCTCCAAGGACAATCTCACCCTCCGGGAGGGCCAGAATAAACTCACCCAGTTTGGGGAGGTGTACTGAGTGCAGCGCTGGGGGAATGTATACTGAAACCAGGGTGATGAGCTTTCCCTCCCACTGACCCTGTAGGGCCGCGAAGCACCCTTGATCGTCAGTTTTCGTGAGCATGGGGATAAACCGTGTATTTTTCTGCATCAGGATGCCGGTACCTCTGGAACCGGACGTAAAGTCCGAGTGAACTACCATCTTGTACCCTCGTCTATCTAGGGCTTTGACCGCCCCCCCTGTTAAGTGTGTCTCCTGCAGAAGTATTATCATGGGTTTCTGTCTCCTGATCGCGGTAAGGACCAAACCTCGTTTAACCTTGTCCCCCAGCCCTCTCACGTTCCAGGACATGACACGCAAGGCCGGGCATTGCGTTTCAGCAGCCACCCCTCCCCTCACAGGACTGTGCGTATCTGCCATTGGGTATTCACGGGACGGTAGTGTAGTGCAGGAGAAATGTCACCCGGGAACCGAGCGCGCCTCCGCCCATCAGGAATCAGGAGGATCACACGAGGGACACCCTCCCCCCCACCCGGGGTCGACCCACCCTCAAAGGCACTGCTGGGAGTCGCATCTCCTTGTTCGATACTCTCGTGTCGTATAAACACATATGGAAACCTAGTTACTTTCCTTGACCGTGCATGTACGTTCCTAACATTAACAGAACCCCCCCCTCCCAACTGCCCCCTCCCTGCATCCCTGCCTAACGGACTTTCAACTGCCCGCCTCCCCAACTGAGCAGAGCGCTTTACCCAACCCACAACCAGAGTACTTGCGTGTAAGGGGGGAGAGTGTCTCCCTGAGCAGGCGGCATCCCTGCGTGCTTCCGGGGCAGTGTCGCCAGAGTCCAGAAACAGCTACCAGGCGATGTGACGACGATCAGCAGTAGTTAGCGAGGCCCTTGTATAAACGGGGGTCATTCTTCTTCGCCATTCCCTGCAGGTCCATGCGAGTGTGAGCCCTCTGCCCCACTCCGGTCGGATGACTGTGAGCCAGTCCCGTTGTGTCCTCCGCGGTTGGTCCGGTGCCTGGATGATTTACGTTGCCGGTCCACAGTGTGCCATCCCTCCAACCAGTCCCGGGCAGCGTCCGGGGTGTCAAAGAACCATACTTTCTTGTCTGCTATCACTCGCAACCGGGCCGGAAACTGCATCGAGTATTGTAGTTCTTTCTCCCGCAATGTTTTCTTGACCTCCAGGAAGGTCTTCCTCCTCCTGGCGACCTCCGCCGTGTAATCCGGGAAGAACGCTATCTTCGAGTTCTGGATCTGGATGGCCGGTGCCACTCGTGCGGCCTGCAGGATGGTGTCGCGGTCTCGAAAATTGAACAGTCTTGCCAGTATTGGCCGAGGTGGCCCACCAGTCTTGGGCTTCCCCCCCGGCACCCTGTGGGCCCGTTCCACCGAGAAAAAGTTCGATAGCCCCTTAGGTTGGAGCTTGGTCCTAACCAACTCCTCCACGTAGAGATCCATGGCACCCGTGTCCTCCGATTCCGGCACTCCCAAAATTCGGACGTTGTTGCGTCTGGAGCGCCCTTCCTGGTCATCCAACTTGTCACGAAGCAGTCTGTTATCCGTCTGTAGTCGTTCCATCGCCGTCTGCAGTTCCGATACATCCTCAACCAGGGATTTGGTTACTACCTCCATTTGCTTGACCTTTTCCGACATCTTGTGGAGGTCTGCCCGGATTAGCGTGACCTCAGTAGCCGTAGCACCCACCGTCGCCTGTACTTGCGCCAACGCCGCCAGGACGTCCTCAATAGTGGCCTTCTTGGTGCCCTCCGGTTCCATCGTTTTCCCCCCCGTTTTGCGCTGGTCTTGGGGCGGGGAGTGCTTGTCATAAGCAAATTTGTCCAGCTTGGCCTGGGCGGCAGTTAGTTTGGGTCCTCTCTGCGACATGGCGGACACCCTCTGAAATGTAAGGTCCGTCGTGAGGGATTACGGGTGCTCTGTGTGTCCACTCGATGGTAGGTCCGGACCCCAGCCGACACAGCAGGGGGCGCGGGGCACCGCGTCCTCGAATGGCACCAGATGTAGTGGCTTCCCCCTCCCGGCCAATCCGTATGTTACTCCGGTGCTCCTGGTCAGTAAGATGTGGGCCTGGCCAGGCCTGTAAGTGCAGCCCCGCCGTCGCCAATGCGTGGCCTCCCTCCAGGTATGTACAAGTCAGTGCCTGCTCGCCCGTTCCTGCCAGGCAGGCAGGGGGGGAAGGAAAATCACACCCCCGGCGCCTACTTCCACCAGGGCGAAGTCAAGGGGTCGCGACGCCCCCTCCAGACAACCGGGGCCCGGGACCGACCACCGCCCAGCAGGGGGGGGGGGGTCGCCACTGAAGGGACTCAACGTGTGTCCAGCGCCCAAGATGGCCGCACCTCCTACGTGGAGTTCGGCATCCGTGGAGGCTGCAGGCGATGGCCACGGCCCCCCGCCACCGCCACCGGGGGTCGCGGAGCCCCGCTCGTGTCAACAGGTGTCCGTGGAGAAGAAGGACAAAGTGGCTCGACGTCCGTGGCCAGCCGGCACTTCCGGCCTGATGTGTCCGCCGGGAGGCAACTTCCGGCCGGCCACAGGGACTACTGTGGCTCCGGTGCTCACTGGGAGAAGACAGGCCGCACCGGACTCGGGCTTCAGTGGCGGCTCCGGGCCGCAGACTCGCCGGATCATTCTAATTCACTCCGCCGGGTGCCGCACGGACTCCGGCTCTCTTCCGCCCCGTCTTGCACTGTTAGGTGCCGGATAAATGTCTCGGATGGTTACGGGAAGCCTTCCCTGCTCCGGAGCCTCTTCAAGTTGCAGCCGCCATCGATGGCTGCTAGCCACGCCCCCAATTGTCATAATTTTAACATGGATCATATTTGTTTCAATATAGGTTATATTTATTTCAATACATGCAATATTCATTTTGATGTGTATCATATTAATTTCAAAACATAACATATTCATCTTGATAAGTTTCATTTTAATTTCAGCATTGGTCATATTCATTTTAAGGCATGTTGCATTATTACAATGTGGCTAATATTCATTTCAAAGCATGTCATATTCATCTTAGCACATGCCATATTCCATTCAAGAGATGTCTCATTCACATTAACACATCTTATATTCATTTTAACATGGATCATAACCATTTCAACACTTATCATAATCATGTCAAAGTGTTTCATATTACTGTAATTGCAACCCGTATTCATTTTGATAAATGTCATATTCATTTCAACGCAGGTCCTATTCCTTTTTACATATTATATATTCCTTTCAATCAATGTTATATTTATTTCAATGGATGTCACATTCATATTAATACTTGTCTTAATAATGTTAAGATGCAACATATCTATTTTAACATATATCATATTAATTTGAATAGGTATCATATTAATTTCAAAGCATGTCATATTCATCTTAGCACATGCCATATTCCTTTCAATAGATGTCTCATTCACATTAACACATCTTATATTCATATTAATATGAATCATAACCATTTCAAAACGTATCATAATCATTTGAATATGTATCATATTCATTTCAATGCATGTCATATTAATTTTGACAAATGTCGTGAGAATTTCAGCTTTGGTCATATTTATTTTAGGATATGTCAAATTCAGTTCAATGGGGCTTATATTAATTTCAACACAAGCCATATTCATTTTAAATCAACATTCATTTCAACGCAATTCATGTTCATTGCAACATATGTAATGTTCATTTCAGTGTAAGTTATAATATTTTCAATGTGCATTGCATTCTTTTCAGAATATAATATATTTATTTAAATCTGTTATATTCATTTCAATGTATGTCATATACATCTTGGCATATGTCAGTCATTTCAAGAAATGTCTCATTTTGCTTGAAGCATATTGTATTTGTGTCAGTGATTGCTATATTGTTTACAGTGAGGGCCATATTCATTTCAGTATGATTGATATATATTTAGGTATATCTCATATTTAATTCGGAGTGTGTGTTATTCATATTAATCACTAAGTAGCATATTCACTCTTCTAGGTTTCATATTTGTTTTGATTCAAGTCAGATTCACTCTGCCAGGTATCATAATTATTTTGACACATATTACATTCATTCTGGTGTGTATCATATTCATTTTGCAGCATGCTATGCACTTCAGGAGGTTGCTTATATGGGGATCTGTAATTTTGACATGAACGGCTTCCCATAAGGTTGCCCCTGCACTGTAAAACACGGAGCGGCTTTGAATCAACCATTCTATATTTCACTGAAAGTGCTGCGGCAGCACAAGTTTGTGGCTGTCCTGGGGCAGTTCATCCATTTTAATAGGCGCACTGTCCATGTTTATGCCTCGTGCAACTACTTAAACGTGCACTGTGACGCAAACAAAACAGTGTGCCCTATCATTTATATGGGCCCTAGGTCCTTATTACACATAGATTACAGATAGTGCCCCGCGCGCACAACTGACAGATGAGCCTGCTTTTTGTTCTGCAGGGCACTATGTTATGAGAGAAGGGTCCGCATATGATTGTGCAGCCCCTTCTATAATACTGATTGTGCTGCTGCTCATATAGCACCAGTGCTATCTTCAGAAGACATTTTCTTATTTGCATGGCGGCATGGCCTCATCGAAAATGAGGATATGGCTTTGACTCTGTGGCTGTCCTGTGCCAATTATGGACAGGAGTGCAGAGGCAAACATGTCCATAGAAGACACACAAATGTGGCACACTGTCAGGGGTCCCCTGGGGGTAGCCCTCTGGATGGGGGTAAAAGAGGTCCAATTGATCTCCCGACACGCTCCTGGAGGTCGGTGCAGTCAATCACTGCAACCACCTGCAGGGGGACTTTTCTCCCTGCTTCAAAGTACAGGCAGATTGCTGCCTGCACAGAGAAACACAGAGCGGCTTTGAAGTAGCTGCAAGGCATTTGACTGAATGTGCAACCTCGAGGGCAGCACGAGTTTGCGGCTGCCCAAGGGCAGCACATGAATTGTATTAGGGTGCATTGTCCCTGTTTGTACCTGGCGCACCTGCCTAAAGGTGCGCCATAGCGCAAACAGGGACAGTGCACACATTTTCCATAATACAGCCCCAGGTACCAGCTCATCATAAATCTATCCCACGTTAGCTGAAACCCACACATCTGGATGGATACTGCTTGCCTGCATTCAACGAAGATGCATCTGTTTATAAAAAAACAATGATGCCTTCAGCTGGGCTACCCGCTCTCTGACAGTTGACATGTTTTGTCTTTCACATGCACTAGTGTTTAAAGGCCATGTAAGAGACTATTAAAATTGGGTTTCTATTTGGCAGAGGTATGCACACTGTCCAGGCAGGAACCACAATCCTAGTCGAGGTAAGTTAGAGTAGATACACACTAAAAGATAACCTATGTTCATCCTCTGGTAGCTCAGCACAGAGCAGTCGGGCTTATCTAAAGAGGCAATGTGTAAAGGATTTGTGCAACTCACACACACATACAGTAACACAATGAATACACCACAATAAGACATTTCATTGGTTTGGAAAAATATACAATAACTTTATAAATAAATAAAAACCAAAACAGAAAAATCCAATAAGTAGAAGTTAAGATATGATTTTTTTAAGAAAAAAAAGAGTTCTAGCACTTAGAAGCAATAAGCGTCAAAGGGGGTTTTGTGGTCGAGCTGGACCGGGGCAAAGTTAACAGTTCAGGCTGACCGCGATTGAGCGCAGGTCAGAGACAGCAGCCAGACAGGCCCGGTGAACAGACATCTACTCATTGCTCGTCCGCACCCTGCAACAGTGAGATGCAGGGTGCGGACGAGCAATGAGTAGATGTCGAGCCCACTGTGGAGGTGATGCCTCAATATTTTCCACACAGTGGTGGTAATGCACCAGTTCCAAAGATGAAGCGCAGTTCAGGGAATGCGTCGATCTCTTCACACTGCAGCGATGCACAGAACCGATGGTTGGGCTCTCAAGGCGATGCATTGGTTCCGGGAGCGATGCACTGATTCTACTCCCACAAAAGTGTTGATGCACCGGTTCTACTACATGCAGACTGGGGATGCTTTGTTTCTCTGCTACAGGTATCTGGGATTACTTCCACTGAAACAGGAACAGGATAGCCCTAAGTCTCAAGCAACAGGAGGCAAGCGAACAAGCCCTTGGAGATCACTTTGGATGCAAGGCAGAGTCCAGATCTCCCTCAGCAGGGTGAGAGCAGCAGGCAGCAGGGCAGCACAACAGAAAAGTTGGGGTTCCAGATCAGCAGACCTGTAAAGTGTCAGTCCTTGATGCACACAGCAGTTCTTCTGACAGAGTTTAGTTACAGGTCCAGAAGTGTCTGATTTGGTGGGGTCAGAGCCCAGTACTTATCCCCAGTTGTGCCTTTGAAGAGGGGGTGTGATGAGGTCAAACATCCATGCAAGAGAAGTGTGGTGTGAAGAAACTTTGTGTCAGATTAACGGACTCTGCATGGACATTCAAAAGAACCTTATGCTATCATCACTCTAAATACTGTATTACACTAATATGACATTCTACAATTACATCATACAATAGATTCTGCACAGGGGGTGACTTCAAAGAAGGGTGTTTGAAGTGCAAAGAATTCCTGGCTCCAGACTAGCTGTGGGGGTATTCAGCCCTTTGTGTGGGAACAGGACACTGTCTATTCAGATGTGAGTGTCAACTCCTCCCTCCCTTCACGCCCAGGAAGAGCCATCAGAATGCCGATGAGTACTCGGTCACACCTAACATGCCTTTGTTTGTGGCTGTCTAGAGGGAATGCACAATGTATAGCTGTCCCCCACCCAGACATGTATTGGAGACAGGCTGCAGGCACACAGAACTGTAAGAGCAGAAAATGTCCACTTTCTAAGGGGCCTATTACGATGGCGGGTGGACTGTGTGCGCCCGCCACCGTATCGTAGCACGGGACCGACTGTCTATGTTGCGGCGGTCCAGTCATTCAGATTAGGAAGCGCCCGCCACACTGGCAGGCGCATCCCGCCTTGTTTGCGTTGTGGTGGGTGGCGCTGTACGTCAAGAATGCATGTGGTGCATTTGCATGCACAACGTGACAGGCACAACGCGGTGCCTGCCACCTTGTGCATGCAAATGTAGGGGGGTACCATAGGTACCCCCCCATTTGCACCCCCACCCCCCAACACCAGGGGGCCTGCAACGGGCCCCAAAGGCAGACACCGCATTCCTTTCCATGGTGACATCGCCGCCATGGAAAGGCCAAACACGGCTGCCACATTAATATGATGGGCGGTGCCTGCTAGGCACCTGCACCATATAATTGCCCAGGACCGCACGGCAGGCAATCGTAACGATTGCCTGCCTGTGGTAAAGCGTCGGACGGTCTTTCCGTCCGCCGCTGGGCCCCCCGCCATCGTAATAGGGCGGGGGTAATTGGCGTGTGGCCAGGGAAAGATGTCGGGTGATTGCCACTGCCGGTTGGGCGGTGGCGATCTGCCCGACATCATAATGGAACCCCTAAGAGTGGCATTTCTAAAATGGTAATGTCAAATCCAACTTTACCAGTAAAGAGGATTTGTTATTATTAATTCCAAATATATAAAACACAGCTACTCCTTTCTAGTAAGGAATTACAGCTTAAAACCTATGAGAGGAGTATGCCTCAAAGTAGTAAAAAATGAATTTAAGTGTTTTTCACTAACAGGACATGCTAAATTTAAAAGTATATGTCCTATCTTCTACTAACACAGCACCCTGCCTTAAGGGCTACCAAGGGCCTACCTTCCGGGTGACATATGTGTAATTAAAGGGGTGTTTTAGGCTTGGCAAAGGGTTTTTAATTTGAAGTCAAAGTGGCAGTATAACTGCACACACAGCCTCTACAGTGACAGGCCTGAGACATGCTTAATGGACTACTAGTGTGAGTGGCGCAATCAGTGCTGCAGGACCACTAGTAGCATTTAATTTACAGGTTCTGGGTATCTGGCATACCACTTTACAAGGGACTTACAAGTAAATTAAATATGCCAATTGGTAATACACCAATGTTACTATGTTTAAGGGAGATGCACATGATCTTCAGCACTAGTCAGCAGTGGTAAAGTGCTCAGAGTCCTAAGGACAACAAAAAGAATGAGCAAAAAGAGGAGGTGAGCAGGCAAAATTTTGGGGGAAGACTACCCTAAGGAAGACAGGTCTAACAGAGACATTATTTATAAACATATTCAGCCTGATTCATCAAGGTACCGTTTTGCGAGTCTCTAATAGAGATTCATAAGGAATCGCTATTAGAGACTCGCAAAACGGTATTCATGTAGGAATCCCAAAATAAAATGCTATTCCTACACATTCCTTATTTGCGATTAGCAAATTGCTAATCGCAAATAAGGAAAAACTCCCCATTCATTCCTATGGGCCAAAAGGCCCATAGGAATGAATGGGGAGTATTCCTTGTTTGCGATTAGCAATTTGCTAATCGCAAATAAGATAGCGATTTGAAGGGTGCCAGGGGTGTCCAAAGGACACCCTGTAGCACCCCTTAAATGCACATTTGAACAGGTGTTGCGCACACACATGTCCAAAGGACATGTGTGTGTGTAACATGCAAAAGAAAAAAATGCACTAAAGTGCTTTTTACACTATTTTCGCAATTTACCACCAAGTCAGACTTGGTGGTAAATTGCGACCAAATATTGCGATTTCGCAATTTCTAATTGGTTGATGAATTGCATTTAAGGAATCTCTATTAGAGATTCCTTAAATCCAATTCCTGGCAAATATGCGATTTCGGTAATAGCGATTTTTGCATTTGGGATGATGAATCCCAAATGCAAAAATCGCACTGGCAAAGGGCCAGATTCTCAGAATCTGGCCCTTTGCGAGCGCAAATCAGCTTGATGAATCAGGCTGATTGTGTGCTATGTTTGCTGCTTCTTCTTAACCACTAACACAGCTTTTTGACATCAGCAAACGTTTGTTAAAGTTATGTGAAGGAGACAGGACGACAAAAACACAAAAAGTACCTCCACTAAATTGTTGAAAATTTCACTTAAGTCTGAAAAATTTTGATTTGAGAAAGTTCGTGTTTATAAAAAATGAAATCCTAATTTTCTGAAATAGGATTTTTTTTTTCATTTCCACTTACTCATGCAAAAAAGTACAAGTATTTGGTGGATAGTTCCACTTGATCAAGAAAAGAGCATGGGATTGAAGGAAGAATAAATAGTGCTGTAGAGACTATGCAATCTCTTGTTAACACCCAGAAAGTCAGACCTTGCAGGATTTTGAGAAAACATTTCCATGAAAATGTGCTACCCTATAAGAACACATACCTTTATTCCTCCAACAGGCAAGAGTAAGAGTGTTTCCCAAGGAACTCTCCTATATTTCACAGGGATGCCCTCAATAAGGGATTTAATCAGAGGAGGGAAAATGTCTGTGAAAAAATAAGAAAAAGTGTACAGCGGCAAATGCATATTTCCAATGTGCAGTACTTATTCATATTTCTGCTTAATTGACAATCAACATTTGTGAGTATGATGCAATTACAGTATTTAAGAAAATCTAGAACTTTCCTGGACCTACAGACTTTTTTTTTTTGCGAATTCCGTAAAAGCCTTTACTTTATTACTTTATTCGGACAAGAACATTTCCATAAAAGAGGCAAGCACATCCTTGTCTGTAAATATATTTTTTTTTATACAATAAAAAATTACAGAAATCAAAAAAAAAAAAAGAGGCAAGCACATGCAATCATACAATATTTAAATACATACACAATCATAAGATTTTTAAAACAACACATGACTCCTCAATATAGTAAAAGTTAAATAGTGTGATTATCCAGTGTTCATTGAGTTACAGGCTTGAACTGCAATTTTCAAAAAGGTGCCCACGATGATTATTAATTCATCCTTACCCAGTGCGAGGAGGGTCAACATATCACCTTTTTTTTTAAAAAAGGGAATGGGAGTGATTTAATATATTGTGCATAGAATTTACAGACAAATAAGAAATGTAACAGAGTTTGTCCCGAGTGCCCATTACATGGGCAGGGAATAAAATCAAGGTTCACTTGAAAGCCCAGGGGAAAGCATAGTAAATACTTGACTGTGCCTGCCCTTAAGCGAAACAGAAGACCACGCTCTCATCGACCCATAGATTTCGTCAGGTAGCTGGCCAGATGACAATCATTCTCTATATTCAAATAAACAGCTATGCTAGATTTACAGGACTCCTTGGCCAATCTATCCTCGCTAGTCGCTATAGCGTCTATACAGGGCGGCCCACAACTCTGTTTTTGCTTACAGTGTCTAAATCATTGAGTTTGTCAAAAACATTCCAGAACTGATCCTGCATATTAGTTCTCACCTCCGCTAGCCATGGGATTTCCATACCTTACTTGCATTTAAGACAGTCTGCTAAGATGTCTCTGGTGAGGAATGCTGCCATATTTTTCCATATGGCTAACCAAAATAAAGCAGGGCATGCTCTGATGTAGTCTTCAACATGATGTAGCTTTAATTCGCTATGACACATACATTGAGGAGAGGAGATTGGGGCACCCAGTTGCTTGCAGCAGAACCTGCTCTCCCCATACTCCTCACATCGGGACATTTGGAAATACCCCAAAACTCTGCACCATAGGTTGCTGTAGAAGTAAACTAAGTAAAAAAAATGTAATAGGTAAAATAGCTCCCCAACTCCTAGGCTGGGGCAAACGAAGTACTGTGGTAATTGACCTAGAAATCTTAATCCTACAGTGTTGTCTGTCCTCAGGCAATTAGCAGCAAAAACCAAGCCCAAGTAAGAAAAAGTGCTTTTGGTTAGTGAACTCTGATCGAGACATGGAGGACATGTATTGTTTACTTCCTTGGTCCACAGGCCATTATGAAAGATTTTTCAAAATTGGTGCACAAATATAGAGGCCATAAACTCAACAAAACCTCATACTAAAAGGCGCAGAGCTTTGGGGGTGCGGCCCATTAGGACCGCATCATCAGCATATAATGGGGATGAGAGTATTGACCAATTAATTCTTGGAACATCATTAGTAAGTGTTAGACCTGGCATCATTGATGTGAGTCTCCCTTCGATTTTGTCGGATTGCCTCCTCTCTTTTGATATGTTTTTGCTGGTTTTATGCTTTGGGCACTGTGCCACTGCTAATCAGTGCCACAGTGCAAGTGCTCCCTATGTTAAATTGATGTACTGATTGGTTAATCCATGATTGGGTTATTTGATTTATCTGTCAGCCCCTAGTAAAGTGCACCATGTGTGCCCAGGGCTTGTAAATCAAATGCTGCTGGTGGGCTTGCAGCACTGGTTGTGCCACCCACAGATGCAGCTTGTAAAGTGTGTCTCAGGCCTGCCATTGCAAGGCCTATGTGCAGTCTAGCACTGCCATGTCGACTTGGCCAAGTGCACCCACTTGACAGTCCCTAAACCTTCCCTTTGCTTCATATTAGACACCCCTATGGTAGGTCCAAGGGCAGGGTGCATTGTAAGTATAAGCTAGGACATGCCCTGATGTATGTATCATGTTCTAATAGTGCATTACAGCCATTTTCGTTTTTCACTATTAAAGGCTACCTGTTCTCACAGACCAGAATGGGCCGTTGGATTATTACATTGTTATAATCCTAACTGACTCAGGGAGAAAATCGAAGTTAGTATGTCTGAACTCAGAATAATAAAATACATCTTTTAGTAAAGTTGATTTTAATATTCTGTGTTTGAAAATACCACTTTTAGAAAGTAGGTATTTTCTTGCCTAACTGTCCAGGCCTGCCTCTGCTAGGTTGTGTATTCCTTGTCTGCGTTTGTGAGTTACAGGGCTGGGGGTTTCCAGGAGACAGGCTGGGGAAGCCCAGTGGTGAATAGAGAGATCTGCATCTATATGGGAGGGAGGAGTTGCACCTGGGACCTGAATAGGGCTGGGCCTTCCCTCTACAATGCTGGCTCCACCCCCTGTGGCTTGTCTGATGTCTCTGCCCTGTACTGTGAAAGAAGAGGAGGAATCATGTCAACAGAGTGCTCCAGAGCTCCATCTTCCCTCCCCTGTGCTGGCTCCACCTCCTGTGGGGAAGCTGATGTCTCTGCCCTGGACAGTGAAAGGAAGAAGAGAGTCATGTAAACAAAGTGCTCAGGAACTGGTTTGGGCTAGGCAGAGGCCTCTGCCTTCAGAGAACAAAGGATTTTGGGGTATAAATATTGGTACCCTGATCCCAAGAAATTAGATCACTTCTGGACAAGAAACCTTTTGCCAAGGAGAAGAACCAAGGAAGCTGCAGGAGTTTGACTACCCCTCTGCCAGTGTGCAGTTTGCTGGGTTGGACTGGAGTGGTTGCTTCATTGTCAAGGAAATGAGAAGGAACTTTTAAGGACTTTCATCATTTACTGAATATTCTCCAAGGGCTTGAACTGTGCTTGCCTTCTGCTGAAGTCTCAGGGACAAAAGACTTCACCTCCAGCTCCCCACTGAATTTCCTTGCTGGGAATTCTAACTCCAGACATTTGCGTGTTGCTGGGAGCTGGAAGCGCGACGCATCGAGATGAAGCATGTCGCCGCCGCAGCTGAAATTGTCGCATTGCCAGGGAAACGAGCCTTCGCCGCATATCCCTGGAAGCGTGTGTTCATCGAAGCTGCCTGCTGTCGCATCACCGGAGAAGCGTGACTCCATCGAGAGAGTCGCCATCGCATCACCGGAGAAGCACAGAGTCGTCGCAAGGCTGCCAGGGCGTCATTGCATCGTCATCGCATCGCCGCATCAAGGGCGCCATCTTCTCGCATCGCAACCGGATCATCACTTCAAGGCACCATCTTGCGCACCGCAACAGGCATCACCTCCACACCGGTAAGGATCACGACTCATCCCCTACTCTGCGCAAGCATTGAGGCACGATGCATCATCTCCCCCGGATCACGGAACCGGCGCATCTCCCCTTTTGCGAGCCTTTTGTTTTCTTGCGTTACGCATCCAGGTACTTTGTTGAGAACTTTGTCGCATTTATCATCACCTTGAACTAAGCAACTTTAATCACCTTTTAAAGCAATCTTAAGTGTAGTATTGTGGATTTTTGTTGTTTGTGTTCTTGTGTTAAGTCTATATAAAGAATACTTATTTTTTATAAAAACCTGTGTTGTGTCCATCTGTAGTGTTTTCACTGTATTACTGTGTATATTCACAAATGCTTAACACAGTGCCTCTGATATAAGCCTGTCTGAGCCAAGCTACCAAGGGGGTGAGCAGGGGTTATTAAGGAGTGTAATCTCCTTATCCTGACTTTGAAGTAAGGGTCCCTATTTGGACAAAGGTGAATACTATTGCCAACTAGAGACCCCCAGATCTAACAGTAAGAATCACTAAAAACGTATGTAAGTTATTAATATACAAGATTAACCCCTTCCATGCTGGTGACGAACCCCAGCCGTCACGCTCCACGGTGTTCGTGTGCTGATGACGGCTGGGGTTCGTCACGGCCCCGCCCTGTTCGTTCGGCGGCCGCACACGGGGGAAATCGCGGCCGCACGGAAGGGGTCAAAAGTAATGGGGTCAGGACATAACCCTGCCTTACCCTTCTAAAAATACCAATGTCATTGGAATCTTCCCCTGGCGTGTTAACTCTAATCCTGGCTTTCATATTTCGATGTAAATTGGCTAAGACATGATCTAAAGTCTCATCCAATCCACTTTCCAACAGGATAGACCATATCCGTGATCGGTTAACAAAATCAAATGCGGAGGTCAAATCCATAAACGTCAGATATATTTAATTGGTGAGCGCTGGGCAATAGTGTATTTCCCGGATTATTACGGTTAGATTAAGGCACTGTTCTATGGTGGCAACCTTATTTCTAAAACCCAGTTAGCAGGGGGGCAGAATAGAATTACCCTCTCACAATTCTTGATCTAATTATACAGAATCCTACCCAGTATTTTCAGCGTTGTATCTCTCAGGGAAATGGGCCTGTAGCAACCCAGTTGAGAGTGGTCACGCTTTTTAAAAATCAGTACAATGACAGATGTTGACCATGTGCTTGGCAACCAGGAGCTGGCTAAGTTATTAAAAACTTTGCGCAGAAGTGGGGCTGAAATATCAGGATTGTGTGTTGATAAGGTCTATAGGCACCCCATCTGGTCCCGGGGCCTTATTGCCTATGCTCTGCGTTATAGTTTCTTCCACTTCAAGCAGAGATATCGCTACTCCCTTAGGATTTGGCAGATCGGGCATTTCCTTGCCCTGAGGCGGGGCTGTGTATATCGCTGAGAAAAGTGTGCCCCTCAAGCTTTGCTAGTTATATTACAACTAATTGGTGTAAGAACTTGGCGCAAAACCCACATATCTTTTATGGTAGCCCCAACAAGTTTGCCATTTTTTAGGCTTCAAATTTTTAACAAGTATTGGAAACCCAATAGGTCTTGCCATTGGGTTTTAGTCATGCTGCACAGCTCTCTACAGGTGACTACAAAATTAAACAGGTGTTTTTTACTGTTTAGTTACCGTTCTGAGCTGGATTGGTAACTAGAAAGAAAAAAGCATGATAGCTGTTATTTTTTAAAAGCAGGTGGGGAGGGAAGCAATGCAGGGGAGGCAGAGGGGACACAGGGGTACAGAAGCAATATGGGGGTGAGTGGGAGAGGAGGAAGAATGGGCAAAGGAGTAATGTTGAGTGGGTGAGGGAGAAGCACATGGGCATGCAGGAAACGGCGTAAATAGGAGATGATGAAGACAAGTAATGGGTGAGAGTGGATGGCAGAGGTGGGAAGCAGAAGCACCATGCGGGAGGTGAACATAGAGCAACCAGAGAAGAAGCACATGGACGCGAAAGCAATGGGGGAAGAACACGAGGATGAGCTCACTATGGAGGAAGGTGGGGAGAAGCAGATGGACGACTAACAGACAGCAATAAAGAGAACAGGGGGAAAGAAGTACAGGAGGGAGACATCTGGAAAAATTATAACTTTTCATGGAATACTTAACCAAAAAAAAAATGTGATCTTGAAAATCAAGCGGTAGAAGTATAGAAGCCAGCCCATCAAAAGTAATGGTAAAGAGACAATGCTCCATGGGAGGGGTAAAAGAACACTGATAAGCTGGGACTTGAATAAGAAGCAGACAAACAGGAGTGACAAGAAAGCCAACCAATGTTAAGCAGTAGGAAGGCTCCAAGCCCCTGTATGTTCTTGGTAAGCCCACAATATGTTTTGCAACAGACAGCTTATGCGCTGTTTAGTAGGTGAGACCAAAAAATGTGTATGTGGGCAGGGTTTGATACATTTTCAGTAAATCTAGTATTACAAGTGCAGTGCTAATCCTATTTGCAAACTGTACCTATCCAAGAAAGAATTCAATTTAAGGCAATGTGTATTGTTCACAGATCCTTAGTAGGTAAAGGCCCACCTATCATTAGATCTATCATTCAGCCTTATCGCCCTTCTAGGTCGTTAAGATCTGACAATAAGCAGTTGGCAGCAATTCCTAAAATAAGGAAAGCACGAAGCGGAGGACGCTGCTTTGCGTATAATGCTGCAAAACTGTGGAGCGATTTACCCCTCTGGATTCACCTTGAGACGAACTATCTGACCTTCCGTAAGCTTCTAAAGACCTTTTTATTTCCTTAACCTCTCTCGAACTCGAAGTGGCCTGCATTAGCGCTGGGATGCCCCGGGTAGCCATGCGCTCTAGAAATGTCTTTCATTTATTCATTCATACCTGACGAAGGAGTTTTCCCTAGTGCTGTTCAAAAGATAAAACCTGGGCCCTATTACACATAGTGCCCTGAGGTGTGATGGGTGTGTGCGCCTGCTTTGTGCTCCCCCGGGCACTTTGGCATAATACGGAGGGCTGGCGACGCTTGTGGGGCCGATATCTGTAATACTGAAAGCGCTGGTGCGCATGTAGCACCGGCACTATATCAAGAGAGCATTCCCTCATTTGCATGAAGGCGTGGCCTCAGGCAAATGAGAGAATATCTTTGCCACTGCACCTGCGCCATATTATGGACATGTGTGCAAAGGTAACAAAAGTGTCTGGTGGCACACTTTCAGAGCGCCCCCTGAGGGTAGCCCTCTAAAGAAAACAAAAGCGGCCCCAGTCACTCACTGCACCCTCTTGCAGGGGTATCTCTGTCCCCTCGCTAAAGTGCAGTGGAACACAGAGTGGCTTTTTAAAGCAGTCGCTCTGGATTTCACTGAATGGACTGCCCCCACGCAGCCCCGAGCTCGTGGTAGCCCTGAGGGCAGCACATGCATTGTAATCCGGTGCACTGGTCATGTTTATGTCCTGCACACCTATTTAAAGGTGCACCGTGGTGCAATAAACAGTGCACCTGATATATAGTGCGCATCATGGGTGAAAGTGCTGGGGCAAACTGCACGTAATTTTGGACTGTGCACCCTAGATCACGTGAAATCATGCACAAATTATGCATAATTCGCCACACCAGGGTGAGGGCGCCCAACTCAGAATCTGTGTAAATTACACACCCAGTAGTTAGCACACCCGGCATTAACAGTAATTATCAGGTGCTTAATTTGTACCTATCATTGGCGTCGCTGTCTTCTTGAGGGGTTTTACTAGTGAGGAGGTAACAGAACATTACCTCAGAAAGCATCATTCGATTGCCAATCTTTTGAAAGATAAGCAGCCTCAGATACTGGGAGTTGGCTACCAGGCCCTCATCTTGTTCAGCTTTGAAGTCTGACTTGTGAAGCTGTACATAACACTGCTTGTTTGCCAAATAAAGTAGGTTCCAGTTCCGCCCTGCACGCTCCCCGCCCTCCTCCCACCCACTGCCCATATGTACACAGCCCTGCTGGGTGCTGATATGGGACTCGGCTCACACACGCCATGATGTCATGTGTTTTTGTGCCATGGAGAAGAAACCGCTGGCCAGGGTCACACGGTCTGCCTCACCCAGTCTGGCGCCAAGAGCCACTGTGTGCCTTCCTTCAGCAGCCTATCATGGTGTGTGATGTGGCCAGATTGCCATCAGCTCTTCTGGTTGGCATGGATCGGGGCATGAGACGCCTGACTGAGGCTCGTTGTGTATGAGAGTAATCCTACAAAAAATAGCAAGGAGCCAAGATACAATGCCGGGTAAAAACTATAAAAAGGAAAAATAATGAACTCAAACTTTAACACTGAGCAAAGGAAACAATATCACAGATCATGCACTGTAAAACTAAAATTGTTAATCAACATCATAAACTTTGCGGTGCTGAAAAGAAGAATTTTTTTTTTTTGCATGCCACACATTAGAATTTGCAGAATTTGTACGGCCTTTCTTCGGTTTGAAATGTGAACGTTTTTTTCCATATTTAGTAAAAGAATGCAATTGTTTTTAGTAAGGAAAACTCCGTTTCCTAGGATGTATTTCGCTTCCGTTGGCGAGAAACGTTACCCCTGGGTGCGCTATTTTGCTGTGCTGTGAAGTGACGTCATCTGTGATGAAGTAGCTTTTTTGTAAATTTTGAACATATTCGATGTGCATGTTTTTTCGGGTGTTTTCCTTCATGAGAAAGCATTAACTGAAGTGCCACAGGGTATCCACACTGGAGTACTTGAGAAGTCGGGTTGCAGTAATTTAATTAAATGTACTGGGCTGTTGGCTCAGTGGTCAGGAGAGCACACGACGTGCGTGCAAGGTAAAGCCAGGACAAAGGGAGGGAACGAGGAAATAACCCAAAACACTGCAAAGTACCAACATGCTGCTTAATTTGTAAAAGAATAACTGCCGGGCATGGCTTAATTTGTGAAAGAATAAGTGTCGGTGTCGGGCCAAAAATTGTATTAGAAACCCGCTTGTGTATCTTTTATCCAGCACCGACGGTCCCTACCCCTTTATCTTAGTCTTTTAGGTTATTTGTCTTCCCTGCTTTCCCACTTTGTAAGGGGTTTTCTCCTTTTGCTTCATCCTCCTTTCCAGTTTTCTTGTGTTTCTCTCTTCTTGTGGGTCATAGTCTGATGAGGTAAAAGAAGCGCCCCAAAAATGAGTGACGGTGGGCCTGCCCCACCTGCAACCACAGGCTCAAATTAAGCACTGGCAACTGAGAAAAAACCTTTGCTAAGGACCACACAACCAGCGCTATTGAATGTTGGGTATGCTGAATACCAAGGCTTGGTAGTCTTGATTCCACCTCCTGCCTCTTTAAGTCACCACTAGACACTTACTGCCCCTTTATTTCCCCCTTGGAGGTTCCTGCTTTCTCCTTTTGTTACATATTTCCATCTTTTCTTCTTCTCCTTGTAAGTTTCTCATTCTTTTGCACTGGGTAAAAGTCTGATGAGGAAAAATATGAACCTATGACTCCCCCCTCCCACAAAATGAACCTATGCCACCCCCCTCCCCACACACACTCACACAAAAAGGTGACCCCATCTGGCAAACACTGACTCAACACGTTCGGCAATAAGTTGAATTTTCTTTCAAAATCGATCAAGTTTGCACCTCAACATTACACTTCTTAAGGACTCTATTGGACTTGGCCCTTTTTGCACGGTCATCCCTAAACTTTTTGCCTTTCTCCTAGCCTTTTCCCTGATAATGGTATTGGTGGTTTTAGACCTCTGGGCACTTTAGCACTGCTTTCCAGTGTAAAATGGGTGTGCTCTCTGTGTTACATACGGAAAGATTGGTCTACACCTGTTTGGACTATTTAATGTACCTGTCAGTCCCTTGTAAAGTGGTATCTCATATACATAGGGCTGGTAAATTAAATGCAACTGGTGGGCTTGCAGCGATGATTGAGCCACCCACCACAGTAGCCTTTTAAACCCATCTCAGCTCCAGCCACGGCCCGTGGAGGAAGTTTCGGAGGGGCGGTGCAGGGCACGCTACGAAATTCATTTTATTTATTAAATTGTTTACTTACCTTCAATTATCCATACTCCGGTTTTAGCACCCCCCACCCTGCCCCTCCCCTGCCCCGCCTCTCCGCCCCACCGAAACTCCCTCCACGGGCCGTGGCTGCTCAGCTCTCTGCCATTGCAGGGCCTGTGCGCGCAGTGTCACTACCACTGTGATGTGATACCTAAAGTGTGTGCCATGTCTGTGACCCCCCTTTTTCTGCATGTCAGTTCCCTCTAAGGCAGGCCCTAGCTAGCCATATAGGCAGAGTGCATTGTAGGCATAAGATAGGACATGTACCTTAAGTGTGTGACATGTCCTGGTATTGACAAACAGCCATTTTGGTTTCTCACTACTGTGGGGCTGCCCTCCCGCAGGAATGCATTGGGGATTCCCTGATGAGTGTTTCAGTGGTAATTCCTGATATGAGAGGAGCAGTATGGTCAACTTAAGTATATTTGGAATTGTAATAATAAATGCTGCTCAATGGTGTGGGCAGATTTATTATAACTATTTTAGAAATACCACTTTTAGAAGTTGGCATTTCTGTCTGCTATGTGTCTGCCTTCCGGATCTGAATTGCATGTCTGGCTTTTGAGTGACAGGGGCGGGGAGGTGTGTGTGGCACCAGGAGGGGCAGGATGAGTCAGCACTAGGCTGAATAGGACAGCTACATTTGGAGTAGTAGTCCCCTGACCCTGAATAGGATGTATGACATTACAACGCATGCATTTACATCGCATGCCTTTACAACGTAAGTATTACAATGCAGTCCATTACAACGCATAGTGCTTTGGGGTGCTGGATAGTAAATAGTTTAATTTACTATTCCAACTCCAGTCCCCGTGGACACTAGGGAAGGTTATTGGATAGTAAATTAACCTATTCCCTATCCTAGAGCGCCCCCCAGAGCAATGCGTTGTAATAGTTTGCGTTGTAAAAGTTGCGTTGTAAAGGTAGTGCGTTGTAAAAGTTTCGTTGTAAAGGCTGTTCACCCCTGAATAGGATCGTGCCTGCCCTGTACAATGCTGGCTCCGCCCCCTATGGTGTGTCTGATCACAGAGCCCCCACCTGACAAAGGGAAAGTGGAGCCTGGTAAACAGAGGGCTCCAATTCCCCCCCAAATCAGTTTTTGCTGGTTACCCCAAGCCCTGTACTGCAGACAAAGGAGAATATGTATATTTTAGACCTCTGGGCACTTTAGCACGGCTTTCCATTGTAAAATGGGTGTGCTCTCTGTGTTACATACGGAAAGATTGGTCAACAACAGTTTGGACTATTTAATGTACCTGTCAGTCCCTTGTAAAGTAGTATCTCATATACCTAGGGCTGGTAAATTAAATGCTACTGGTGGGCTTGCAGCGATGATTGAGCCACCCACCACAGTAGCCTTTCAAACCTATCTCAGCTCTCTGCCATTGCAGGGCCTGTGCGCGCAGTTTCACTGCCATTGTGATGTGGTACCTAAAGCGTGTGCCATGTCTGGGACCCCCCTTTTTCTGCATGTTAGTTCCCCCTAAGGTAGGCCCTAGCTAGCCGTATAGGCAGAGTGCATTGTAGATAAATGATAGGACATGTACCTTAAGTGTGTGACATGTCCTGGTATTGACAAACAGCCATTTTGGTTTCTCACTACTGTGGTGCTGCCCTCCCGTAGGAATGCATTGGGGATTCCCTGATGAGTGTTTCAGTGGTAATTCCTGATATGAGAGGAGCAGCATGGTCAAGTTAAGTATATTTGGAATTGTAATAATAAATGCTGCGCAATGGTGTGGGCAGATTTATTATAACTATTTTAGAAATACCACTTTTAGAAGTTGGCATTTCTGTCTGCTATGTGTCTGCCTTGAATGTGAATTGCATGTCTGGCTTTTGAATGACAGGGGCGGGGAGGTGTGTGTGGCACCAGGAGGGGAAGGGTGAGTCAGCACTAGGCTGAATAGGACAGCTACATTTGGAGTAGTAGTCCCCTGACCCTGACTAGGATAATGCCTGCCCTGTACAATGCTGGCTCCGCCCCCTGTGGTGTGTTTGATCACCGAGCCCCCACCTGACAAAGGGGAAGAGGAGCCTGATAAACAGTGCTCAAATTCCCCCCGGAACCAGTTTTTTCTGGTTCCCCCAAGCCCTGTACTGCAGACAAAGGAGAATATGTATATAAATATAGGGGCTGTCCCCCCATGACAGTTGTGCTGTTCCTGGACTTGTTGGGGGCTTGCTGCTGCTGGGGGGCCAGGAGGAGCTGCCAGAGGGGGTTGCCTCCCTGCTGGAGGGCCCTGTGTGCCGGCCTCCCTGGGCCCAGCTATGCCCCATGGACCCTGAGGGACCCTTGCACCCTGTGAGCGCTATATTTTAATTTTCACAGGAGAGTGAAGCGCTGGAGCTTCGCAGCTCCGAGCTACACATTGCTTCTGAGGGAATCCCCAGCGTAGGGATTCTCCTTAATTGCTGGGAGCAAGTGGGAGCCTACCCCACTTTAGGCATACTTGGAACTGCTGCCCACCCCGCTTTATACTGCCATTTTAGAGCGGGTTCCCACCCCGCTTATGTGCTTGTTGTTGCGCGTGCTCACCCCCCCATTATCTTTAATTTAAAAGGGAGCCCACCCCACGTTTCTGCACCTTGGAGGAGCGGGTGCCCACCCCACAATTGCCTTTGTTCTACGTGGGAGCCTACCATTCATTGCCGCTTTGTGTTGGTTTCTAGCGGGTGCCCACCCCGCATTGCACCGCCAGGACAGGAGGAGCGCCGCACCTCGGGTGCGACACAGTAGCCAGGCAACCTTCATGCCTGAATGTGGGCGGGGCTCCCGAGCGGAAAGGGAAGCCTCGCCAGTTACCTGAAGACCTCCAGGAAGAGCCCATCTGGCATCCCGAGGGCTCTCCCTGCCCCACAGGCTTCTTCGTGACCGGCCACCAGAAGGAGAGAGAGACCCGAGGATTGAGAACTCTCCCAACGCATGCCACCCGAGACCGGAGAAGCAGAGCCCAGGTGAGAGGAGCTCAGCTTTGCCCCCTGCTGGTTCCTTCCAAGGCACAGTGCCAGTGCCTTTTTGTCCCGAGCGGACCCGCAGGAGAGCGGGCTTTCCAACGATCGGCACATTATTTTCAGGGCCCCGGTCGGGGTCCAGAGGGCACAGTGGTGCCTGTGTTTTCTCTTTGATTTATTTTTCACAGCTGACCCGCCTGATAGAGGGCAGCTGCAACGATGGGCACATCTATTGGCCATAAGTTGTTCTTAGGGCCCCAGTGGTGCCCGTTTTTTTTTACTGCAGAACCCAGCTGCCCTGCGAGAGCGCAGGCAGATGCACCGTTTGGGAGTACATTGGTTGTAGGGCCTGGGTGGGGGTCCAGAGGGCACAGAGGTGCATGTGGCCCTTTTTAATTTGTGCCCACAGCGATCTTCACAGCTGTACAGCAATTAGTGCAGCTGCAACATTTATGCCAGCGCAATTGCACATCCTTTGAGATTCTGCTGTATTGGCAGCCAGCCCTGACATTTTGGATATAGGGCATTTGAGCCCTCGGAGAAGGCCAGTTGGCCAGGGGAACAGTGTTAGATTGATAGGGCACCAGGCCCTAATGTGATTTATGTGGTGCCTAGTAATTGTGATTTATGCACCATGATTTATGCCTCTGATGTTTATGTTTAGGAGGTCATTCCCTAACCTGAGGTTTGGGTTTATGAGGTTATTGCCTGATGTGATTTCTGCATCATGAGGTTATTGCATACTGTGTTAATGCTTGTGAGGTTATTGCATAATGTGTTCATGCTGGTATGGATATCAATACCTAATGTGTTTAGGCTTATGAGGTTGGCCCATAATGTATTTTATGCCTGATGTAATACTGATTGCATAATATGAGTTATGTTGCAGGATATAATGCTGAGTACAGTGTTTAGCCAATAGTTACTGGTTGTGTTCTACATTTACTATTTTTACTTTGTGATGGTTCTAATAGTGGCCTCATTGGCCCTGTCATGTGTATATAATCCCCTCTAAATATTGCCTAGTGCCAGTTGGCACAGTGTATATTGTGTGATTACTATTCTAATGAGTTTTGGATAATACAAAGGCTATTTTTATATATATAACCTTGTGTGGAGTTCCTTTTGTGGTGTGCCTAGTGTGTTGCTGCTGTGTGTGTGTTCAATCAATCAATCAATCAGAACATTTATATAGCGCACTACTCACCCGGAGGGTCTCAAGGCGCTGTGTTGCGCCAACACTTTACACATTGCCTCTGGGATGAGCCTGACTGCTCGTGCCAAGCTACCAAGGGGGTGAGCAGGGGTTATCTTCAGTGTGTAACTCCCTGGCCCTGACTAGAGTGGTGGTTTCTGCCTGGCTTAGGCGCAAGCCTTAGCTAACCAGAAATCTCATTTCTTACAGGTTCTCTTACTTAATCTTGCTTGCAAATATAAAAAGACAGGGATTATACCTATAACTGCAGTTTGCACACAGAGCACTGACAAGGACAGTTAAAACTGCAGGAAGGTCGTAGAAATGTGTGTTAAAGGTGCACAAAGGTATGTTGTGGTTAGCCTGTGATTCTAAAAAATGCAGTGTTTGAATATTGGACCAGCCTTTCCAGACCACAGAATGGCCCTTTGCAGACCTCCATCCCTGTGCATGCAGTTATTCGCAGTGGATCACAAAATGCTTCCTGTCTCCCAAATGCTCATTGAGGGAGGAGGTTTTGAGACTTCCTGTGAATATATGTTGGAGGACGGTTCTTTATAAGTTTGCCCAACATTTGCCTCAGAGTCTGTGCTCCTGGCCCCATCTATAACCTGGAATTGATTGGCGCTGACAGCACTTATGCATTCCAGGGCTTCCCATCTTGCACAGGAGCATGCCTAATACCGCTAAGAAAATTCATTGTGTCGATATCGGCAACCCTCTGCTTTGCAGTAACTGGGTGCGCTATACAAAATATTCAGTGCACACACATTTTGCTGGAAAATGGTTTGCTGCAGGTTTATTTCATCCAAGAAGTATGCCAACATGGTGGGTTAACTTACGGGCGATGAAAGGGCGGTGACTAACCTAATCTGCCCTACCCGTCTGATGAGCCAAACTGCACCGTGGCCAACCCAATTGGTGCTACCATTTATGTGGGGATTATCCCCCTTTAATACCATGGACCACCAGTCCATAACTTTACACACGCCATTTTAGGTGCGGGGCATTGCAAGGCCAGCCCCAAGTTGCTGAGGCTTACAAACACCGAAAGGACTAGTGGGGCACTGATGTTTACATCCAGTGTCCCGCCGTAAAGACTCCTGGGGTTTGGCATAAGGCACCACTCTGTGCTCCTGAAAGGGTTCACCTTTATACTAATTAGCGTCCGGATCGCCCTGTAACTCCGCCAATGCCCCAGAAGTGGCCACCATCATATCCGGGGGGCCCCCACCATGGGATGCTCCATAACCACCTGCCACCTGCCGTTAGTCCTTCTAGGTAGACCATTTCCTTATCTACCTCTGACAGGTGTGCCCCGTCCCTATCCGGGCACCATGAGGTGTTACACAAAAGAGGCTATGTCTAACTTACCCAGCCCTTCTTATTTTATATTGAATTTGAGTTGAACCATTCCCTCCTGCTTGGTGGGCTTGTACATGGCTTTATTTTCCTTTCTGTAGGAATGTGATTGCGTCAGCAGAAGGGGATCTACTGTTCTCTTCTTTAACCACAGCTTTATTTACCCTTCAAGTTATTGCAGGCTCCATAACCTCCTGCAACCTGCCGTTACCAGTCCTTCTAGCTGGACCTTTTCCCTATCGACCTCTGATAGGTGTGCCCCGTCCCTATCCAAGTACTGTGTAGTGTTAGCACAAAAGAGGCCACGCCAAATATACCAATCCCTTCTTATTTGGTTTGAATTTGAGTTGAACTAAGCCCTCCTGCTTGGTGGGCTTTGCCATGGCTTTATTTACCCTTCTGTATGACTGTTCAATGGCCTCCTTGGAAGTTGGGAACTACTGTTCTCTTCTTTAACCACAGCTTTATTCAGTCAATCAATCAATCAATCAATCAATGAATTTGTAAAGCGCACTACTTACCTGTGAGGGTCTCAAGACGGTGGGGGGGGTGGAGGGTTCGGCTGCTGCTCAAAAAGCCAGGTCTTGAGGAGCCTGCTCAAGGTGAGCAGGTCTTGGGTCTGCCGCAGATGGGTGGGGAGGGAGTTCCAGGTCTTGGCGGCGAGGAAGGAGAAGGATCTGCCACCGGAGGACGTTCGTTAGATGCATGAGATGGCGGCAAGGGCGAGCCTGACGGAGCGGAGCTGGCGGGCGGGGGTATAGAAGTTGAGTCCGTTGATCAGGTAGGCTGGTCCGGTGTTGTGGAGGGCTTTGTGTGCGTGGGTGAGGAGCTTGAAGGTGATCCTCTTGTTGATGGGGAGCCAGTGAAGGTCTCTCAGGTGGGAGGCGATGTGGCTGCGGCGGGGAACGTTGAGGATCAGTCGGGCGGAGGCGTTTTGGATGCGTTGTAGTCGATGCAGGTGTTTGGCCGGGATTCCTGCGTAGAGTGCGTTGCGGTAGTCCAGCCTGCTGCTGACGATGGCTTGGGTCACCGTTCTTCTGGTTTGGGTCGGAATCCACTTGTAGATCCTGTGGAGCATGCGGAGGGTGTTGTAGCAGGAGGAGGAGATGGCGTTGACCTGCTTTGACATGGAGAGGGAGGAGTTGAGGATGAATCCTAGGTTGAGTGCGTGGTTCGTGGGTGTTGGGACTGCTCCCAGTGTGGTCGGCCACAAGGAGTCGTCCCACGCAGATGGGTTTGGGCCGAGGATGAGGACCTCCGTCTTGTACGAGTTCAGCTTCAGGCGGCTGTTCCTCATCCAGTCGGCGATGACCTTCATTCCCTCATGAAGGTTGGTTTTGGAGGTGTGTGGGTCTTTGGTGAGGGAGAGGATGAGCTGGGTGTCGTCGGCGTAGGAGATGATGTTCAGGTTGTGCTGGCGGGCCACTTGTGCAAAGGGGGCAATGTAGACGTTGAACAGGGTTGGGCTGAGGGAAGACCCCTGGGGTACGCCGCAGATGATGTCAGAGGCTTCGGATCGGAAGGGTGGGAGGCGGACTCGCTGGGTTCTGCCGGAGAGAAAGAACGTGGTCCAGTCTTGGGCCTTCTTCTGGACTCCGGCTTCTTAGAGGCGTGTTCTTCGTGTTCGGTGGCAGACCGTGTCAAATGCGGCTGACAGGTCCAGCAGGATGAGAGCTGAAGTTTTGCCGTTGTCTAGTTGTCGCCTGATGTCATCTGTGGCCGCAATGAGGGCTGTCTTGGTGCTGTGATTTCTTCTGAATCCGGACTGGGATGGGTCTAGGATGTTGTTGTCCTCGAGGTGACAGGTCAGCTGTGTGTTGGCGATTTTCTCAATGACCTTCGCCGGGAAGGGGAGCAGGGAGATGGGCCGGAAGTTCCTGAGGCCTTTGGGGTCCGCCTTGGGCTTCTTGAGGAGGGCGTTGATTCCGGCGTGCCTCCAGATTTACGGGAATGTCGCTATGTTGAAGGAGATGTTGATGACCTTCCGTAGATGGGGTGCGATGGTTGCATCTGCTTTGTTGAAAACGTGGTGTGGGCAGGGGTCTGACGGAGATCCTGAGTGGATGGAGTTCATGACCTTGCGTGTCTCGTCGTCGTTGACGTGGTACCAGGAGGTCAGCTGTATGGTGCAGGTGGTGTTCGGGATGTTGCGGTCTGTTGTGGTCGGGGTGGGTGAGGTGTTGAAGCTGTTGTGTATGTCAGTGATCTTGCGATGGAAGAAGGTGGCCAGTGAGTCACACAGATTTTGTGAGGGCGGGATGTTGTTGGTGTTGGCGCTGGGGTTGGAGAGCTCCTTCACTATGTTGAAGAGTTCTTTGCTGTCGTGTGCGTTGTTGTCCAGGCGGGTTTTGAAGGAAGATCTCTTGGCTGTTCTAATGAGGTGGTGATGTCTGTGGATGGCATCCTTGTGGGCTTCCTTGTGGGCTTCGCGGCTGTCTGGTGTGTGGTCGTGGAGCCATATCTTCTCCAGCTTCCGTCATGTATGTTTGGAGGTCTGGAGTTCTTCGGTGAACCAGGCGGCTTTCTTACTGGAGTGGTTGGCGGAGGGTGTCTTGAGTGGGACGAGGGTGTTGGTGCAGTCGTCGATCCACTATCTGTGGTTTCGGGTGGCGGCGTCTGTGTCGGTGGGGTCGGTGGGTGGGTTCTGGGCGAGGGTGGATCAGCTGGTCTTCAGTGACTTTGCCCCAGCAGCGGCGGGGGAGCTGTTGGGTGTGGTGGTGTGTGGTTGGTTTCTTGAAGGTGAAGTGGATGCAGCGGTGGTCGGTCCAGTGGAGTTCGGTGGTGTGGTTGAAGGCGATGTGGGTGCTTGTGGAGAAGACGGTGTCGAGCGTGTGGCTGGCGGTGTGGGTGGATTCGGTAATGAGTTGTCGGAGGCCGTGGTGGGCGAGGTTGTCGATCAAGGCGGCGGAGTTGGTGTCATTGTTGTTTTCGAGGTAGAAGTTCAGGTCCCCGAGGAGGTTGTAGTCCGTAGAGGCGAGTGCTTGGGTGCTGGGGAGGTCGGCGATGGAGTCGCTGAGGAGGGCCTGGGGACCGGGGGGTCTGTAGATGAGTGTTCCACTGAGAGTGGTATTGGGGTCGGTGTGGATCCGGAAGTGGAGGTGTTCGGCGGCACTGAGGCAGTCATCTGCGAGAGTGTGGACCTGGAGGGTGGATTTGTGGACGATGGCTATCCCTCCTCCAATACCGTTGGTGCGGTCTCTGCGGGAGATCTTGTAGCCGTCTGGGATTGCTATGGCAATGTCAGGTGCTGAGGAGTTGTTCCATCAGGTCTCGGTCAAGAAGGCAAAGTCTGGAGCGGCGGTGTCGAGCAGGTCCCAGAGCCCGACGACGTGTTTGCGTGCGGAGCGGATGTTGAGGAGTATGCAGCGGAGGTGGTTGGGTCCGGTCCTGGGAGGTTTGGTGGTTCTGTCGCATGTGAAGTTGGAGGTGTGGCAGGAGAAGGGTCCGTGGGTGCGTTTCGGGACGGCCTGGAAGCAGCGGTGGTCTCGTCCGTAGTTGAGGGCATGGAGGGTGTTGGCGTCGTATTGTAGCCTGGCATCTTGGCATGCACGAGGTCCAGGGGTTCTGGTGCTAGGCACGGTCCAGGTGCGGACTGGCGCAGATGGGCTTGCCTTTGGCGCCCCTTTGGCGCACAATCGGCGCGTCCGCTGCACGTCCGGGCAGCGGGCGCCATTTAAGGCGGGGAGGGAGGAGTAGCTGGGAGGCGGGTGTGTGGCAGCGAGGGGGCGTGGCCACAGGGGTCAGCGTCGGGAAAACCAGGGGTACAGAAAAGAAAAAGGGGTTGGGGGCGAGCTGGGCAGAAAAAAGGTCAGAACAGCGACACAATAATCAAAGAATGCACAAAATAAAAGCGAGGCGGAAATAAGTACAAGAACCTTTACACACCAGCAGAGAGCAGAGGCAGCGGGCACAGCGGCCTCGAACTCGCGCTCTGAGGCAGCGGCGAGTGGACAGTCAGGTGGAGGTGTGCGGCGGTAGGGGGGCGACCTGGCCTGCAAGCGAGTCAGGGGTCACCCCCACCATCGGACAATAACTGTCTTTTAAGGCGGGGAGGGAGGAGCAGCTGGGAGGCGGGAGCGGGGTGGCGAGGGGGCGTGGCTGCAGGGGTGAGCGGCGGGAAAACCAGGGGTACAGAAAAGAGAAAGGGGGTGGAGGGCAGAGCTTGGCATGAAAAAGGTCAGAACAGCGGCACAATAATCACAGAATGCACAAAATAAAAGAGAGGAGGAAATAAGTACAAGAACCTTTATACACCAGCGGCGAGCAGAGGCAGCGGGCACAGCGGCTGCGAACTCGCGCTCTGAGGCAGTGGCGAGTGGACAGTCAGGTGGAGCTGTGCGGCGGTAGGGGGGGCGACATGGCCTGCAAGCAGGTCAGGGGTCCCTTCAAGTTATTGCTGGGGCCAACCAATACCCTTATCTCGACCAACTGACCTTCAACTGTATGGGAGGGCATTATCAACAAGAAATAGGACCCAAAGAGAATTTAAAACTACTGCAGTCTTCATAACAACAGTTCTGTGTGATTCAATCCAATGTACACCATGTGCAAGATTATGCATTTACATTTTGGGGTTGACTAAGCCCTTATTAACCCCCCCTACTTGGCAAGTCCCAACTTTGAGGGTTGAAATTGATAACCATCTGCTGCACAGCAAGTTAATTATGGACCCTTGGAGAGAGTTAATGGGAAGGGGCAGGGTAGGATCTTTTGACCGATGGTACCCCCGACTGAATTAGCACCTTGTCATGACCCTCTCACCCATCAGAGGCATATGGCAAATTTGAGCTTTGTCATGCCTTCTGAGGACGTCAGGTGGATCTTTGCCAACCATGAGGTGTAGAGAGAAAATGTAAAAGAGGAAGCTTTCCCCTGCACACTGCAAAGTGAAACTCATTAAATCCGACCTGCAGCCCCTACCCAATCCAAACCTTAGACACTGTACCAACTCCCCAAGAGCTTGCGTGAGATTTTGGCAGACCCCCTTTCCCCAAGACACCCACTTTGCAACGTTATTTCAGTCTCTTGCTAAATGTAGTCATCATTCCACTGGCTATCTGTTTACTACAATGGTATATCCCACCCGATTCCTTTCACATTACAATCCTTTATTAGGTCGAGCGTAGCGAAGGGACCTCTAGTATACTTTAGTATACCTTGAAAATGGGACAGGGGAGGTGCACGCGCTTTCCCTCTCCGATTTCATCCAGGATTTGGGTGCGCGAACGCGCACGCACGTTCCGTCCCGCGCCGTGCACATGCGCGCGCATATACACAGACAGACACTCGCTCACACACACCCCCCCCCACAGTCACACACACACGCATACACACAGACTCCAAGACGCATACACACAGACTCCAAGACACATACACACACGCACGCACGCTCACACACATACACACATACACAGCCCCCCGCCGCCGCACGCGCGCGCACACACATGCCCACACATGCCCCCCGCCCTCGCAGCTCAGCAACAAGGCGAAGCCCCACTCACCGGCTTCCTTCGTGCGGCGGCTCTCTCATCGGCAGCAGGACTCTTCCTCCCTCCTTCGGCACCGGGGTGCAGGGTAGGCTCCTGCCTGCTCCGGTGCTCCAAACAATCGCGGCTCTTCCATGGGAGGCGGGGTAGGCTCCCGCCCTCCTACTTCCTGTTTCCGGTTGTCGCGCCCGGCCTGCCTGACTTCCTGGTCGCAGGCCGGCAGCGATGTTCAGTTTGTACCGGGCTGCGGCGGTGATGCGGGGGACACACACGAGGGGTAGGCTCCCTCCAGAATTTAATTACTTAAGAGTCAATTGGTCTGGGCACATTGAAGTGTATATCTTGTTAGCTTTGTTTTCGATGGTTGCGGGTGTTCTGGCCATGTTGCCTTGCTCGTTATTGTTTGTTTTGTAATGTTTATCAATTAAATGATTTTCGCCTTTGTACAGTACTGTACACGTCTTTCACCTTATGATTATGCACCGTAAAGGGAGTTGAAACCTCAGGTGCTTCGTAGAACAGATGTTACCAGAGGTACTTAGCTTCCATATTTACTGGCAACAGAGACTTTATTATTTAATGAGCGCACCCTGGGCAATCTTGAGAAGAGAACGAACTGTGCCCATGGCGAGCGTAGCCCAGGAGAGAGCACTGTTTTTTAATCACGCTGCTCCCTCGGGTTCTATCTTTCAAATGTATCTTTAAATGATACTGCTGAGCAACTCTTCATTTCAATGCTGGTTCACAGGAAGCTTTCTAATCAGTAAATTGTATATTTTATATAATATTTTTTAATGCTTAGTATTTTTTAACCAATTTGTACAAGGTTCCTATGGTGGGAGAGTATATACCTATACAACGGCACAAGGACTTGGACCCAGTGGTTTCCAGCAATGTCTAGGGTATTTTTGAGCGTGCATTCTAGCCACCCGGGGGTGCAGCCAGCAGGGCCAGGGCAGAGCGCCTGGGGCGGGCAGACTTCTACCGAAAGCAGGAGAGGCTCCTGCCCTCCGGCACTTCCATGCCCCCCACCCCTGCTGAGAGCTCCTGTGTTGCACTCGACCCAGGGGTGTCCAACGCAGCTCCAAGAGGGCGAGAAGCCTGGCAGACTTCTACCCAAAGCAGGAGAGGCTCCTACCCTCCGGCACTTCCCTGCCCCCCCCACCCTGCTGAGAGCTCCTGTGTTGCACTCGACCCAGGGGTGTCCAACGCAACTCCAAGAGGGCGAGAAGCATGGCAGACTTCTACCCAAAGCAGGAGAGGCTCCTACCCTCTGGCTCTTACCTGCCCCCCCCCCTCTGCTGGGAGTTCCTGTGTTGCACTCGACCCGGGGGCGAGAAGCATGGCAGACTTCTACCTAAAGCAGGAGAGGCTCCTACCCTCCGTCTCTTCCCTGCCCCCCCCTGCTGGGAGCTCCTGTGTTGCACTCGACCCAGAGGTGTCCAATGCAGCTCCAAGAGGGCGAGAAGCATGGCAGACTTCTACCCAAAGCAGGAGAGGCTCCTACCATCCGGCTCTTCCCTGCCCCCCCTGCTGGGAGCTCCTGTGTTGCACTCGACCCAGGGGTGTCCAACGCAGCTCCAAGAGGGCGAGAAGCATGGCAAACTTCTACTCAAAGCAGGAGAGGCTCCTACCCTCCGGCACTTCCTTGACCCCCTCCTGCTGAGAGCTCCTGTGTTGCACTCGACCCAGGGATGTCCAATGCAGCTCCAAGAGGGCGAAAAGCATGGCACACTTCTACCCAAAGCAGGAGAGGCTCCTACCCTCCGGCTCTTACCTGCACCCCCCCTGCTGGGAGTTCCTGTGTTGGACTCGACCCAGAGGTGTCCAACGCAGCTCCAAGAGGGAGAGAAGCATGGCAGACTTCTACCGAAAGCAGGAGAGGCTCCTGCCCTCCGGCACTTCCATGCCCCCCACCCCTGCTGAGAGCTCCTGTGTTGCACTCGACCCAGGGGTGTCCAACGCAGCTCCAAGAGGGCGAGAAGCCTGGCAGACTTCTACCCAAAGCAGGAGAGGCTCCTACCCTCCGGCACTTCCCTGCCCCCCCCCCCTGCTGAGAGCTCCTGTGTTGCACTCGACCCAGGGGTGTCCAACGCAACTCCAAGAGGGCGAGAAGCATGGCAGACTTCTACCCAAAGCAGGAGAGGCTCCTACCCTCTGGCTCTTACCTGCCCCCCCCCCCCCTCTGCTGGGAGTTCCTGTGTTGCACTCGACCCGGGGGCGAGAAGCATGGCAGACTTCTACCCAAAGCAGGAGAGGCTCCTACCCTCCGTCTCTTCCCTGCCCCCCCCTGCTGGGAGCTCCTGTGTTGCACTCGACCCAGAGGTGTCCAATGCAGCTCCAAGAGGGCGAGAAGCATGACAGACTTCTACCCAAAGCAGGAGAGGCTCCTACCATCCGGCTCTTCCCTGCCCCCCCTGCTGGGAGCTCCTGTGTTGCACTCGACCCAGGGGTGTCCAACGCAGCTCCAAGAGGGCGAGAAGCATGGCAAACTTCTACTCAAAGCAGGAGAGGCTCCTACCCTCCGGCACTTCCTTGACCCCCTCCTGCTGAGAGCTCCTGTGTTGCACTCGACCCAGGGATGTCCAATGCAGCTCCAAGAGGGCGAAAAGCATGGCACACTTCTACCCAAAGCAGGAGAGGCTCCTACCCTCCGGCTCTTACCTGCACCCCCCCTGCTGGGAGTTCCTGTGTTGGACTCGACCCAGGGGTGTCCAACGCAGCTCCAAGAGGGAGAGAAGCATGGCAGACTTCTACCCAAAGCAGGAGAGGCTCCTACCCTCCGGCACTTCCCTGCCCCCCCCCACCCCTGCTGAGAGCTCCTGTGTTGCACTCGACCCAGGGGTGTCCAACGCAGCTCCAGGAGGGCGAGAAGCATGGCAAACTTCTACCCAAAGCAGGAGAGGCTCCTACCCTCCGGCTCTTACCTGCCCCCCCAGCCCCCGGCTGGGAGCTCCTGTGTTGCACTCGAGCCAGGGGTGTCCAACGCAGCTCCAAGAGGGCGAGAAGCATGGCAGACTTCTACCCAAAGCAGGAGAGGCTCCTACCCTCCGGCACTTCCCTGCCCCTCCCTGCTGGGAGCTCCTGTGTTGCACTCGACCCAGGGGTGTCCAGCGCAGCTCCAAGAGGGCGAGAAGCATGGCAGACTTCTACCTAAAGCAGGAGAGGCTCCTACCCTCCGTCTCTTCCCTGCCCCCCTTGCTGGGAGCTCCTGTGTTGCACTCGACCCAGGGGTGTCCAATGCAGCTCCAAGAGGGCGAGAAGCATGGCAGACTTCAATGCTATTAAAACAGAGACTTTTAAGGTCGTTCCTGAGCAGCGCATGTGCTGCTCTTCGAAGCACGATGTATTTAGGTATGGACTTGTTAAGATAAGCTTGCAGTTTTGTCCTATAGCTGAAGGTTGGTAGGTTGGGGAAGTAGTGTCTGGGGCGTCCTTTAAACAAGCATTTGCAATGCAATAGGTCTCATTTTTGCGAGAGTTTAACCTTTTCCATGCTCATGACGAGCTGAGCTCGTCATGAGGCACGGTGCTCCGGTGCTCATGACGAGCTCAGCTCGTCATGGGCCATGGAACGCTCAGGTGCGGGGAGAATTCCCCTGCTGTGCTGAGCGTTCCACTGGAACCAATGCACCTATGACGAGCTGAACTCGTCATGAGCACAGGAGCACTGTAGCTCATGACGAGCTCAGCTCGTCATGAGCATGGGAGCGCTGTGCGCGCCCCCCTCTCCCCCAGCACAGCGGGGGAATTACCCCCGCAGCGAAGGGGCTAAGCTATTAGCATTGTAAATGTTTAAAAACAAAAACATAAATAAAAGGCATTGCCATTTACAATGCCAATAGCTCTAACTTTAATAATGCGAGACCTATTGCATTGCAAATGCTTGTTTATCAAGCAATTGAGCTGAACTGTGCCGCTGGGATGCGTAGGGGTGAAGGCCGTCATTTCCAGTCAGTGAGCCTCGGGCATCATGTAAGTGCTCTGCATTGAATTTAGAAGGTTGTTTGTTTCTTTGGTATTGTGTACTCTGTTTAGGCCTGCTCGACAGGTTCACTTTTATTTCATAAGTCTCCTATGTTAATCGTAGATTTAAACAGCTGACCACATTACCTACAATTTCTATCCCCTTAATACTGCGGCGCTCTGATTCATCCCAGCCCCCAGAAGGATGGTGTGGGGTCGTACCCCACCACGTATGTTACACCTGAGGCAAACACAATGCCAGTACACTGATCACATCAACAATGCCAGCATAGAGCATGCTGCGCTTGGTCAAATAATCGCTAGCAACTGGGACAAGCATTGAAAATGCAATAGGTCTTGCCTTTGATTAAGTTAAATCCATTTGCTTAGCTAATGGTGTTGTATTGCAGCTTTGCATTATTTAGTATATATTTGTGATATGTGCATATATATGCATATATGTATATGTCTATAAATACATATATCTATATATGCATATATACATATGCATAGATATATGCATATATATTCCCTACTGGGGGTCACCAGTAGGTAGTTATAGTTTGGACCTATTTCCCATAGGAAATCAGCAACATTCTATTTGCAATAACTTTGGCGGTCGACGAATCTTCGCAAAATTTTCAAAACTCATAGCCACCTCCGGTCCGCTTCTATCCTGAAAGTCTCGGGGTGATTCGTCAAGCGGGGGCCAAGAAAAAAGGGGGTCGCAAAACATGTTTTCCCCATGCAATTTTCCATAGGAACCTTTAGCCGCAGCTACAGCTCGAATTGCTGAATGGAATTACACCAAATTTGGCAAAGAGTTAGCTCTCGGTTCAGACTCGTGCCTTTTTGTTAAATGGTGTAAATCCGTTCAGTAGTTGCTGAGAAAATCAAAAGTAAAATCACTTATATATCTATGGCGCAGTGGATCTGAGCACCCTGTGCGCACACTGAGCACACCCTCCCGATCACGAGCTGAATGCTAATTGGCTGTCAACTGGCTGTCAACACTCCAAACCAGGAAGTGTTGGCAGCCATTTTGTACCTCGGTAGAACTGAGGCACAAGAAATCAGTGCAACAAGTTTGCAAAACGTAAAAAGGGTGGCAGGGAGAAACTCCCTGACCCCCTACACCTGGTCAGGGGGTCCCACAAGGACCCGCAAGGCAAAACATTTTTTTAAAACGGCAAAATCTGCGCAGGGTGTGTGGATCCTGCAGTGAAAAAAAAAAGCGAAGCACAGGCTCTTTAATAATTAACCCACGGGGTGGCCAAATCCCGTGGGGCAAAAATATTTAATGTAATGGGGGTCCAGAGGGCCCCCGCTGCCCTGGGGACCGCCACACCCCGGGGCTTTTATGAAATATGTGTGGGGGGGGGCTCACAGTCCCCTAGCCCCGGGGACCGCCACCCCTCTGGGCTACAAAATAGATGGGGGGAAGGGGCTCAAAGGCCCCTCAACCTGCTCTCTCTATCAAAATGCAAACCTGATTGCTTTTCCACAAGGGGAGCTGTATGGCATGCCAGGGTCGTCGGCTCATCGAACTGCAGTGCTTAATTTGTGCCGGTGCTTGCCGGTGCTTAGCAATGGGTTTTAAGCCCACCCTGTTCCTCCTTGACTGCATTGAATCGTCAAGTGTTGCCTCCCGAGTGGGACCAATGCAGAGCAGTGTCCACACATTTCACTCCCCCAGCTTATTGCGCTGCTGCAGCACTTAGTCGACTAAAAAAGCAAGTAGAGCTGGTAAAGAGTCAGCCAGGGTATTACACCTCCCGTCATACAACTCAGTATTGAAAAAGGCATAAAGTGGAATGAAGAATAGGCAGAATTTAGGATCGGACTGGGACAGAAAATATGCTCAGGCACCAAAGTAAAAGTTGCCTGTGATAGCAAATACTTGTTCGACTACTTGAAGCGAGAGGAAGAAAACTCATATCGCTGTAATAGAGGGGATGCGGATGGTGAAAATGGAGAGAAAAAAAAGCGAGGTCTCACCCGTTTTTTTAATTGAGGCCTCTGGTGGGTAATGTTCCTTGGCCAACAATTATTTTATTGCGGGGTCTCTGTAGGATTGGGGATCTTAATCTCACATGTGAATTGGGCGCGGAAGGGCACAGATACATTTTATAGTCTATGAGAGGGCCACCTTCCCGGGTATTGTTTACTAATTGTTCGGGGGTTGGAGGCCAACTTAAGTCCGGGGATCACCATACTCTGTGTCTTTATTTAAATATGCAGGATGGGCCTCGGCAGTCCCTGAGACCTCGGTGGTCCTAGGCAGTGCCTTATTTGTTCTGTAATCACATGGGCAGTACTTATGCTGTTATAAAGTGATATACTCATAGAACTATTTTTTTGTGTTGAAATATTTTATTGAATTATACAATAAAATACATAATAAATATCAATTTCATAAAAAAGTAGATCAGTGACAAATACAGAATAAATATTGTGATGAGAAATAGAAGCGGATAAGCATAATAAATAAGATAAATAAGAAATCATTGTGTATAAATATTGAAATATAAATAAATAAAAAGGTAAATTAGTAAATGTATACATATTAGTAGAAACAAGGAAAAAAGATTAACAGTATATACTCTATAACCTATTATAATAAATTACAATACACAAAATGTATTAATACATCTTACATTCAAGTAAAAATAGTAATAGCTTAATAGAGATAATACGATTGATAAAATTAGGTTACACAAGATTAAAAGAAGATAAAAAGCTGATATGAAAAATGAAAGGGAAAGAAAAGAAGATAAGGAAAATGAGGCAAGATAGAGCGAGAGTAAGAGGGGGGAAGACAAAGGGTAAGAACATGAAATAGTGAAGGAGAAGAATATCAAATAATGAATTAAGTAATAGAATTATTTACATTAGAGGACAGAATTGAGTTGGGATCATCATTAATTTTAGTCTCCAAAAAGGGAGACCAAGTTTGAAGAAAAAGGTTAACTTGGTCCTGGAGAATGTAGATTGTGCTCTCATGTAGGGTAGTCTGCATCATTGCCACCAACCATTCTTCCTGAGAGGGAGCAGATGGGGACTTCCAGTGGCATAAAATGCAAATCATGGCTGTAGCTAATGCAGTGTGAAGAAGACAAATTTGTGGCTTTGAAAGTTTTGGAAAACCACGGAAATCATGTACATTAATGGTGGCTGATGTAAGTGGTAAAGATAATGACATTGTAGAGTTCAGGGTTTTGCCAACGAAGGTCCAAAAGGACCTGGTTTGTGGACATTCACAAATGATATGGGCTATGTCACAACAAGGATTAGAACATCTCCAGCAAGCAGTGTGCGATAGTAGACCAGCCTTATGTAATTTAAGCGGTGACCAGTGCCAATCATGAAGAATTTTAAAGATGCAGAATTTAAGCCGCGCTTCACAAACTCCTTTGTGTAGCCCTTCCAGTATTTGGTCCCATTCAGAAGTCGTATATGAAATAGATAAACGGGATTGCCATTTATTCCGAAGAGTATGGGAAAGAGACTGTGAAAAAAGAGGGAGCAGAAAGGTTTTATAAAGACCAGAGGTCACACCCTTAAACTTCCCCATATATGTAGATAAGATAATATTGGAGAAACCTGAAGCAACCAGGGGGGGATCCCAAGTGTTTCTTCAGACATTGTTGAAGTTGAGAGTATTTAGAGGAGTGTTGTATTGGAAGATTAAATTCCTCGCAAAGTTGGAAGAAAGTTTTAAAATCTCCATCATGAAGAAGTTGATTTGGTAAATAAATGCCGGCTTCTTGCCATAAAGGCCAGGCTAAAGTGCGACCGTTGATATAGATGGCTGTGTTATTCCATAGGGGAGCTTTAATATGAATTCGCGCATTTGAACTTAGTATGCGATGACCCCTCTGCCAAGATCTGTGCATGGCTGATAAGATCGAATTTTTAGGGTCAGAAGAGCTAGTACCACTACCATATAGAAGAAATAGACCTGAATCCTGAGATAGAAGATGACGTTCGGCAGTGACCCATTGCGGAATGTCTTTAGATCCTGGCAGAAAATAAGAGAGTTGGGAAATGTGTAAGGCAAGTGAATAGTCTTCGATGGATGATAGACCCATACCTCCATATAACTGGTAGGCCTTTAGTTTAGCCGCAGCAAGAAGCGGTTTAGCTGAGCCCTAAATAAGGAGCTTAATCTTGGAATCTATTGATGTAAGGGTAGCTAAAGGAATTTGGAGGGGAAGCATACCTAAAACATAAATGAATCTTGGTAAAGTAACTATTTTGATAGCTTGAACTCTACCCCGAAGAGATAGTCCTAAAGCTTTCCACTTATCAAAATCCCTCTGAATTTGAGTAAAAAAAGGAGCTAAGTTATCCGCAACCATATTTTCCAAACCTCTATTGACTCCAATTCCTAGGTATTTAAGATGTGAAGATTGCCAGTGAAAAGGGACTCCATAAATTCCTGATTTTGTAGTGCCAACCGAAATAGGTAATGCTTCGCTTTTGTCCCAGTTTATTTTATAACCGGAAAAGGAGGAAAAAACATTAATAATTTGAAGGAGGGCTGGGAGAGATCGGGGAAGATTAGTAAGAGTGAGAAGAATATCATCTGCATATCAGTAAATTTTAGAATGCCCAATTGGGAGGGGGACCCGTATAATATCCTCAGATTGTCGAATTGCAACAGCAAGAGGTTCCATTGCTAAGAGAAAGAGAAGAGGGGATAACGGGCAAACTTGGCATGTACCTCTCCGAATTGGGAATGAGGTAGATAAAAAACCTCCACAATTTACTTGAGCTAAGGAGTTATCAGACAATAAATGCACTTTATCATTAAATTGGTCACCTAACCCAAATCTGTGCATTGTTGTAAAGAGATATTCCCACTCATTGCGGTCAAACGCTTTTTCTGCATCAAGCGAAAGGGCCGAAGTGTCTTCTGAAAGATGTTTAGCAGACCATAGTGTATGGGCCAGTGTACGGAGATGATTCCGAGAGGAACGACCCGGAACAAAACCCACTTGAGAATTATATATCAAGGAGGGCAGTACTTTTTGGAGACAGGTGCTAAAATGCTAGCTAAAATCTTAATATCAGAATTCAATAAGGAGATAGGACGATAGCAACCACATAAAAGAGGGTCTTTGCCAGGTTTGGGTAAAACGGCTATAATTGCCTTATTAGAAAGGGATCCCAATGATGATTCTTTATCAGCCTCAAGAAATGCAGCATGCAAAGTATCAATCACATTCTGTTCTGTCCATCTATAAAATTCAGCAGGAAAACCATCCTCTCCAGTCGACTAAAAAAGCAAGTAGAGCTGGTAAACAGTCAGCCAGGGTATTACACCTCCCGTCATACAACTCAGTATTGAAAAAGGCATAAAGTGGAATGAAGAATAGGCCGAATTTAGGATCGGGCTGGGACAGAAAATATGTGCAGGCACCAAAGTAAAAGTTGCCTGTGATAGCAAATACTTGTTCGACTACTTGAAGCGAGAGAAGGAAAACTCATATCGCTGTAAGAGAGGGGATATGGATGGTAAAAATGGAGAGAAAAAAAAAGCGAGGTCTCACCCATTCTTTTAAATGAGCCTCTGGTGGGTAGTGTTCCGTGGCCAATCCATTATTGTATTGCGGGGTCTCTGTAGGATCGGGGATCTTAATCTCACATGTGAATTGGGCGCGGAAGGGCACAGAGACATTTTATAGTCTATGAGAGGGCCACCTTCCCGGATATTGTTTACTAATTGTTAGGGGGTTGGAGGCCAACTTAAGTCCGGGGATCACCATACTCCGTGTCTTTATTTAAATATGCAGGGTGGGCCTCAGCAGTACCTGAGGCCTCGGTGGTCCTAGGCAGTGCCTTATTTGTTCAGTAATCACACGGGCAGCACTTGTGCTGTTATAAAGTGATACACTCATTAGAATTTTTTTTGTGTTGAAATGTTTTATTGAAATATACAATAAAATACATAATAAATATCAATTTCATAAAACAGTAGATCAGTGACAAATAGAGAATAAATATTGTGATGAGAAATAGAAGCGGATAAGCGTAATAAATAAGATAAATAAGAAATCATTGTTTATAAATATTGAAATATAAATAAATAAATAGGTAAATGAGTGAATGTATACATATTAGTAGAAACAAGGAAAAAAGATTAACAGTATATACTCTATAACCTAATATAATAAATTGCAATACATAAAATGTATTAATACATCTTACATTCAAGTAAAAATTGTAATAGCTTAATAGAGATTCTAAGATTGATAAAATTAGGTTACACAAGATTAAAAGAAGGTAAAAAGCTGATATGAAAAATGAAAGGGAAAGAAAATAAGATAAGGAAAATGAGGCAAGATAGAGCCAGAGTAAGAGGAAGGGAGAGAAAGGGTAAGAAAATGAAATAGTGAGGGAGAAGAATATCAAATAATGAATTAAGTAATAGTATTATTTACATTAGAAGACAGAGTTGAGTTGGGATCATCATTAATTTTAGTTTCCAAAAAGGGAGGCCAAGTTTGAAAAAAAAGGTTAATTTGGTCCTGGAGAATGTAGATAGTACTCTCATGTAGGGTCGTCTGCATCATTGCCACCAACCATTCTTCCTGAGAGGGCGCAGATGGGGACTTCCAGTGGCGTAAAATGCAACTCTTGGCTGTAGCTAATGCAGTGTGAAGAAGACAAATTTGTTGTTGATAATCTTTATTCAGTAAAAAATTCTCACCATAAAAGAATACATTTTATACAGTAAAACATTAATAAAACTATCAACTATAAAATTCCCTTGTTAAAAAAGTTCAAGCCTACACATTATACAGTACATTGGGTGGTTATTTTGAGACCCCAGTCAAACATCTTCATCAATACATTATTACATAATGGTTAGAATGACTTCAAATCCATCCAGTCATCATCATAGCGTCCTGCCAATAGGGCCTACTAGCAATTTGGCGAGGTGGAGTTTAGCTTCATCCTCCTAGTACGAGTCGGCCATGCACTGCTCAAATATTTAGCCACCCCGCATACCATGGCAGAGGATGTCGGGTCAGTGGTGAGCACTCGTAAGGCCATTCTATGGCACCTCAAACCCAACCCCAAGCATACCGGTTTCAACCAGGCCTTCCTGGCAACTTTATAAGCGGGGTAGGCAAATAGTAAATGCGCCACAGACTCCTTTGGAGCCGCGCACCCGGGACAGGGGCGCGGAGGACCACCAGCGTTAGACCACCCCACGGTGAACTCATGCACCGGAAGAGTCCCATACCTGAGTTTTAAATATAGGGCTCTGTCCAGAGGCTTGGCTATGAGGTCAAGAAAGGGTTCCAACTTTCTAGACCATTTAAATTCTAAAAACCGCTCAGTAAGTAAACCCCCAACCCCACTGCGTGTTGCCTCTGCCTAAACCCAGTCCCAGTATAACTTCTTGATCACCGGTTTGGGGGGTGGCATTTGACTCACCCACACATCTCTCAGTCCCAATTGCACCACCAACTGCCTCACGTTGCTCAGCCACCCGATTTTATTACCGATGTCGAGCAGTATTAGTTCGTCCAGCCCAGCAGCATATTTGGCAAGCTCCCTAGTCCTTCGCAACCGTGCCCAAAACAATAGTGGGCGCAGCCGCACTAGATCTTTGAAAAATCGCCTGCCCAGATCTAGCCGCAATGGAATTAGCGGGGTAGAAACAGGAAGAGTCACCACGTCCCTCAAAAACTTGTTTTCCGCTACGACTAGCTCAGAAACATTTTCAAACCCCCACAGCTCGGAGCCATATAATGCGGCCGGGAGTATCTGGCCCTCATAGATTGCCATGACCGGTGCCACAGGTTTACTCGTTGACTCCCGATGCTCCCTCAGGGTCACCCCTGATACTCTTTTATGGGCAAGTAATATTTTAGCCAGGTGGTCCTTCCAATTCATCCGACTATTTATCCGCACCCCCAAATAGTCGAATGAATCAACCAACTCCAAAGGTGCCCCATTGAGCGTAAGATTATTTCTGAATCTTTTGGAGGGTGAGAGAGCCATGAGCTTGGTTTTCGAGGTGTTAATAGTGAGTCCTCTATCTGAACAAAAGGTGCTGAATCGGTGCAGGAGCTTTTGAAGTCCCACCAGGGATTTAGAGATCAGTATGGTGTCATCCGCGAAGAGTAGAGTGGGGATTCTTTCCCCCGCCAGGGATGGTGCATCCGCCTCTTCCTCTCTCAGATGATCCACCACTCCATTCACAAACAAAGAGAAGAGGGTCGGGGCCATAACACATCCCTGGCGTACTCCCCTCCTCACGGGCACCCTGTCCGTCAGCTGGCCCTGGGTGCCCCATCTGATCCTCGCATAATTCCCCTCGTGGAGCCTTTCAATAAAACTCAAAAGGGAACCGGGGAATCCCATCTTCTCCAGAGTCTCCCACAGCTTAACTCTAGGGACCAGGTCAAAAGCCGTCTTGAGATCTATGAAAGCCATGTAAAGGCTACCCCTTTTGATGGTAACAGACTTCCAATAGATGACAAAAAAGCGAAAGACCTGGTCCATCGTACCCACCTTCTGGCGGAATCCTGCTTGGAGGTGGGAGAGGATTTGTTCCTCTTCCATCCATGCTCCAACCCTTGAGATGATGACCCTGCCGACCACTTTCTGAATTACGTCTATCAGACTGATAGGTCTGTAGTTGGCAGGGTCCTCTCTAGCCCCCTTTTTGAACACAGTGACAACCTCTGCCCCCTTCCAAGAGTCTGGCACGGGATGACCCCTGGCAATTAGATTCATTATAATGGCGATTAATTCGGCCCAAACCCTCGGTTCCTCGATCAGAAGATCCCCCGGAATCCCATCCGGGCCAGCCGCCTTCTTCGGGGTCAGCTGCCTGATGGCCACTACTACTTCCGAGGGCGAGAATGGATCCTCGAGCTCCCCTATAAATTCCCCTTCTCCACCCCTAACTGCCGTTGGACAAGAGGGGACTTCAGTTCCACCATATAGTGCCGAAAAGTGGTCAAACAATTGCTGGCTTGTTATGTGGGCGGCTAAAGGCCGAGCGCTCTGCAGCCTAGCTTTATTAATAAGGTCCCAGAATAATCTTGAATTCCTCATCCTGGCTGCACAATTTAGGTCCTGCCAATGTTGTTCCTCCCACTCTCGTTTGGCCAGTGCCATTACCCTTGAGTAGTCCTTCCTAGCCGCTCTAACTAGTAAGGGATCTTTTTTAAGTAGGGCAGCTGTTAACTCTTTCCTTTTTCCCTTGCACTGAGCCGAATACCAGGGATTACTAGAGATGGGAGGTGCATTATTAATTCTATGGCTTTTCCCTTTAGATAAAAAGTATTGGCTTACTTGCTCTACTGTGGTTTTGTAGGCTGTGTCAAAGGCGATGGGCGCTCCGAGGCACTTCCCATTCCCTGTTCCCATAGCGCCAGGTCCAGAGTCAGATCTACCACAAGAGCTTTTATGCTCCCAAGTTGATCTTCCTGCAAATGGGCCTTGTCCCATTTCAACCTACGGTTACTATTGTAAGGGACAACCTCTTTGGTTAACCTCAGGGGAGCACTCGTCCTCCTACCCTTGGGGTTACCCCACCTAAACTTACTGCAGAGGGGGTTGTGGTCACTATCCTGAGTAGCCACCACCTCCATATCTATTAGATCTTTCCACAATCTAACGTCCAGTAAGATGTAATCAATTCTGGACGGACCATTAAGCCTGTTGAAGGTCATTGCACCAGCGCTATCGGACATAGTCCTACCGTTGAGTGCTCTTAGATTGTGTTCCCTTGTGAGGGCATTGATTTGTATTGCCCTTGCTGACCATTTTCGAATAGGAGGTAGTGACAAGGGTGGGATGGACCATCTAGAATCTTCCTCCTCAGTGCCCAAAGGATCGTCCCCAGAAAGGGGTTCGTACGTGCAATTAAAATCCCCGCCTACTATAATTTTAGCAGATGGGGGGCACTTAGCTAATGCTGACTCTAAGCTCGTTAGAGTCACTGAGGAAGTGTCCCCCGGTGCCCCTCTGGCGTAAACATTAAACAATTCGAGCCTACTCCCCTCAATATATCCCTTAGAGAGGTGTAGAACATCACTACACTCTGAATCATGAATGGCGACATCCCAATCCAGATCAATTTTAATCCAAACCGATAGTCCTCCCGCTGGTCTACCCTTCCCTCTGCTTACTGCTGGAGAAAAATATGTGGTATAGCCAGATTTGTGTAGTGGGAGCAGGCTCCAAGTTTCCTGGAACAGGCAAACATCAAACTTCTCAATGAACGTGTGCCATTCTGGTAGGCCCATCTTCCTTTTTAGCCCTGCCACGTTCCAAGATAACAGGTGTACTATCCTGTGACCCATAGGAACTATACCAGAGACCCCCATGCTCCCACCCCTTCCCCCCTCTTTGGGCATGGGAGTGGCGTCCACACAGATAGATGGCTTGAGGGATGCAATGCTACCATCTATGATGTCTGTACACAATACATCCGAAGAGACTCTGGTAATACTGCTATCCATATTTTGGGCTACTAAGGGGCCCACCTGTCTGTTGTCTTTACGTCTTGCCACCCTTAGTGCCTCAGAATCTGTGCCCTTTGAATTAGCCGCACTTGATCGGCCACGCCTCTCCCCCTTAGACTGTAGACATCAGTCGCAGTCTTCCATACCGGATAGCAGCGAGAACCTGTTGCTTGTCTCCAGAGGGGTAAAGGGTCTCAAGTGCTCCATTCTGCTGTTGCTATTTCTGTTGTGTCTCTGGGGTGCCGTAATCCAGCCAAAGGGGTCAACCGCCTGGGCGGGGTACTGGCCAGGCGGAGCATACCTATTACTGTATAGTGGCGGGGGATTGGGTCTGGGGGGGTAAAGCCCACTTACGTGGGTTTGGGGAAGCACCACTGATCTAGGGTAGAAGTATGTCAGAGCCCGAGGGATAATGCAGTTGTCTCCATTTCCAGTGGGCCAATTTAATATATAGTCCATTGCCCACGGGTCTCTAAAATTAACCACCACCAGGTCGCCCTCAATATCTTTACCTCTGCTACCCAACCAATTGAGCCGCCTGACATGCACTATGTCCCCATCGATGTTATGTGGAATGGGCCTATAAGTACTCAGCCAGTGTATGATCTATTTTTCAATTGAGCGTAGCCCTCCCTCTTGTTATCTGCTAACGGCGGAACCCCTGTCAAGACGACCACAAAGGGCACCGCTTGTGGAGGTATCTCCACTTGTGGCCCCTTGGTCACTTTAGCTCTAATGTATCTGACGCTTCCCCGTTCCTCCCGCTTATTTCCTGTGGGGGCCATTAACGGTCCCCCTTGGGAATCACCCACTGACCCTGCTACTGGGATATTTATATGCTTTGAAGGGTGCGGTTTTTGATAGATGGAACCAGCCCTACCATGGGGTTGTGGCTTCGATTTGGGGGGCTGGGGTGGAGCAATAGGAGCATTGGTAGAGGATAGCCTAACCGAGGTTGCGGGTGGAACGACCCCGCTCACCTGGGCTTTGGCTAAAGTAACCATACTGCTTATGGCAGTCTCCAAGATGGTCAGTCTAATCTCAACTTTCTTTATACTCTCACTAATGGCCAGGAGCAGGGACCTGAGTAAAAATTCCAAGTTCCCCAATGATGTGGCGGGAAATGTTGCATTCGGTGGTGGGTCCCCAGAAATAATGTCATGGTCTATGGTGTTGGAACCCATGACAGGTGAAACCACCACTAGCGGTAGTGGTTGAGTTGAAAGAGTTTCTGGCACCTCCACTGTTGCCATATCAGGGATGATAGGGGGCTTTGGTACTTTACCGAAGTCGGAGTGGGGAATTTTAGCTTTACCCTGCCCTTTCCTCAACTTCCTTCTTCGCTTACTAGGTGGTGGGCCATGCATCTCCACCACAACTAGTTGTTTCGGCTTCGTCTTCCTTGGCTTTACTACAATGGGGGTCTGGGTAATTCGTTCAGCAGCCGTACAACAGAGACTAGAAAGGGGGGAGACACTTACAATCTGGTCGGAGGGCAAACAGGGGGTGGGAGTACAGTCCCGCAACAAAAAAGGGACGCCATCCTGGCTTAATACATCCTCACTGATATTAGGTGAACCTCCCTCCTGGGCAGCGGGGTAAGGAGCGATATCAGTAAAGGACCTGTTTTTCATACTTTCGACAGAGCGTCGACGCTCAGCCCTACGCTCCGCCATAGAGGTTTCCTTATCTCCATCACCCAGGACCCTCGAAAAATATTTGTCCAATGACCCATTTCTTAATCTACCCACCTTCCCAGTTATTCCCTCCTCAGGCGGCATAGCCATGACCGTCGCCTGTATCAAGGTCCACAGTTCCAGGTCAATACAGGCGTTAGAGGGTAGGCCCAGCCCGGCCTACACTGGCCTACGAGGGCCTCAGAGGGCCCGCCCTTTGCCCGGGCTTAGCCCCGGGCGTACCCGCGCGCGTCCCGCTTCGCGGAGAGCCTAAACTGCTATTATAGCCCTCAGCAGGCAAGGGGGCGTGTCCGCTGCGGGAAGAGGCTGCAGCTGTTATAATCGCCTCGCAGTCCCGCAGTGGTGAAGGAAGGATCAGCAGCACTCCAATTATGCCGGTGTTGCACTGGATAGCGTCCTTAGAGCCCCAACAGAAGTGGAATCAGGACTCCCAGTCCCTCGCAGGTCCAAACAGCAGCAGGGATTACAAGTGAGTAGCACCCGCGGAGCGGGTGCTGCGAAAGGTTATACCTTCAGCAGGCAAGGGGGCGTTTCCGTTGCGGGAAGAGGCTGCAGCTGTTAGAATCGCCTCGCAGTCCCGCAGCGGTGAAGGAAGGATCAGCGGCACTCCAATTATGCTGGTGTTGCACTGGATAGCGTCCTTAGAGCCCCAACAGAAGTGGAATCAGGACTCCCAGTCCCTCGCAGGTCCAAACAGCAGCAGGGATTACAAGTGAGTAGCACCCGCGGAGCGGGTGCTGCGAAAGGTTATACCTTCGGCAGGCAAGGGGGCGTGTCCGCTGCAGGAAGAGGCCGCAGCTGTTAGAATCGCCTCGCAGTCCCGCAGCGGTGAAGGAAGGATCAACGGCACTCCAATTATGCCGGTGTTGCACTGGATAGCGTCCTTAGAGCCCCAACAGAAATGGAATCAGGACTCCCAGTCCCTCGCAGGTCCAAAAAGCAGCAGGGATTACAAGTGAGTAGCACCCGCGGAGCGGGTGCTGCGAAAGGTTATACCTTCGACAGGCAAGGGGGCGTGTCCGCTGCGGGAAGAGGCTGCAGCTGTTAGAATCGCCTCGCAGTCCCGCATCGGTGAAGGAAGGATCAGCGGCACTCCAATTATGCCGGTGTTGCACTGGATAGCGTCCTTAGAGCCCCAACAGAAGTGGAATCAGGACTCCCAGTCCCTCGCAGGTCCAAACAGCAGCAGGGATTACAAGTGAGTAGACAAATTTGTGGCTTAGAAAGTTTTGGAAAGCCACGGAAATCATGTACAATAATGGTGGCTGATGTAAGTGGTAAAGATAATGACATTATAGAGTTCAGGGTTTTGCCAACGAAGGTCCAAAAGGACCTGGTTTGTGGACATTCACAAATGATATGGGCTATGTCACAACAAGGATTAGAACATCTCCAGCAAGCAGTGTGTGATAGTAGACCAGCCTTATGTAATTTAAGCGGTGACCAGTGCCAATCATGAAGAATTTTAAAGATGCAGAATTTAAGCCGCACTTCATGAACTCCTTTGTGTAGCCCTTCCAGTAGTTGGTCCCATTCAGAAGTCGTATATGAAATAGATAAACAGGATTGCCATTTATTCCGAAGAGTATGGGAAAGAGACTGTGAAAAAAGAGGGAGCAGAAAGGTTTTATAAAGACCAGAGGTCACACCCTTAAACTTCCCCAATATATGTAGATAAGATAATATTGGAGAAACCTGAAGCAACCAAGGGGGGATCCCAAGTGTTTCTTCAGACATTGTTGAAGTTGAGAGCATTTAGAGGAGTGTTGTATTGGAAGATTAAATTCCTCGCAAAGTTGGGAGAAAGTTTTAAAATCTCCATCATGAAGAAGTTGATCTGGTGAATAAATGCCGGCTTCTTGCCATAAAGGCCAGGCTAAAGTGCGACCGTTGATACAGATGGCTGTGTTATTCCATAGGGGAGCTTTAATATGAATTCGCGCATTTGAACTTAGTATGCGATGACCCCTCTGCCAAGATCTGTGCATGGATGATAAGATCGGATTTTTAGGGTCAGAAGAGCTAGTACCACTACCATATAGAAGAAATAGACCTGAGTCCTGAGATAGAAGATGACGTTCCGCAGAGACCCATTGCGGAATATCTTTAGATCCTGGCAGAAAATAAGAGAGTTGAGAAATGTGTAAAGAGGGTCTTTGCCAGGTTTGGGTAAAACGGCTATAATTGCCTTATTAGAAAGGGATCCCAATGATGATTCTTTATCAGCCTCGAGAAATGCAGCATGCAAAGTATCAATCACATTCTGTCCTGTCCATCTATAAAATTCAGCAGGAAAACCATCCTCTCCAGGGGCTTTATAGTAGGGCAGAGCAGCAATAGCTGTAGAAATTTCATCTCTTGTGATATTACCTTCAAGCAAAGCTCTGCCTTCATCAGAGAGCCGCGGGAGATTCACCCCTGCAAGAAAAGATGACATCTCATCTAAGTCAATTTGATTATTTGGGGTATATAGAGATTGGTAAAAGGAGGCAAGTTCATTAACTATTTCCTGAGGCCTGGTGAGTATGTCACCTTGAGTCGATCGAATAGCTGGAATAGCCTTTGCAGCTTCTCTCTGGTGTAATTGTGTAGCTAACAATCGCCCAGCCTTCTCCCCTTGTTCGTAATGTCTCCCTTTCATTCTTTGCAAAGTGTATTCAGCCTTAGTTGTAAAGAGACTAAGGGACATTCATGCTTGCTCTAATAATTTGCGATTTTGTACAGTAGGAACTGATATATATAATTGAGAATAATGTGAATATCCCGTTCTAATTCTGCTTGTTTTGCAATATTATTCTTATTAACGAGAGCTGCGTCACGCATTAACTGTCCTCTAATGGTGGCTTTAGCTGCCACCCATACTGTTCTCTTAGAAGTAACAGAATCCTGATTAATAGAGAGATAATCTTGGAGATGGGATTGTAACTGAAGTTTACCCACATGTGTCCTGTATTTCTGTATGCTCATACTACATGGTTTACACCATGGTTTGGATAAACCTAGATCAAGAGATAAAAGAACAGGAGAATGATCGGATAATGCTGCTACTAGGATTTTAGAATCTGTGACTAGTGGAACCGCTTTGTGTGATAGAAGAAAATAGTCTAAGCAGGAGAATGTACCATGCAAGGAGGAAAAGAATGTATATTCCTTGTCTTGTGGATGACTGAGCCGCCAATGATCAACCAAACCATTGTCAGAAATTATATCTTTTAAAAAGGCCCTATCTGCTGCATTAGCTCTGTTAAACTGACCAGTTTTGTCTAGGATAGGATCTTGTGCCAAATTCTAGTCTCCACCAATGAGGTATTGTGCAGCATTAATCTCTGAGAGAAGAAGATTCAGTTGAAGGAAAAAAGGTTTTTTAGTGCCAATCGGAGCATATATTGATCCAAGACAAATTGAAGAATTCCCAATATGTAATTTAACAAATACATATCGACCATCAGGATCTGACCAGGTTTTGGAAATCTTAATTGGAAGTTGTTGGAACCTAATGTTGTCAGGTCACCTAGGGTAGCCTGGCCTAGGGTAAGACAATCTCTAATTGAGGCACATGTGTAAAGATTGCATACAACCCAGCAGTAACATCAAGCAATTCCACTCAAAAATGACGCTACACCAATCTTTGTGTAAAAATACGAGCTGTTTTATAAAAATATTCCTTGCTCTCTTGTCTAATATTTATCTTCAGATAGCACAGTTCAATACAATATATTCAAACAGTGAAATTATTAATTTCTTCAAAGTTGCCAAAATATCTCACTATTCAGCTTCCCATCTTAACAACACATCACATTGGTTTCCATGGAGCAGTGTTCAGATTTTTTATAATAAATGATTCTGGGAATCACCTTCTTCATAGACAACTAACGCACTCCTTTTTCTGTTAAAATATACACCCAGGCTTAGGGGTTCCTGGATTCACTAAGAGGATTATTCCACTTTTACACTTCACCCCACTCAGGTTAACACTTTAGAAATTGCCAAATCTTTGGACCCAGGGAGGTTACCTCCTTCACATTAGGGGAACAAACCCAACCCAACCAACAAACAGTTGTTATTGTTAATCACACAAGCAGCTCTAACACCACCTTTTTACAAGTAGGCACTGGATGAATTCACTACGTCTTCTTCCCTTCCCCCCCTGTAAGAAAATTCCCAAAGTACACACCACCCCCAGTTCTCAGTCCTCAGTGTCTTCTGACACCTCCCAACACCGTGGTGAAGCTCTGCTGTTCCAATCCCTCTGAACTTTTATCACAGTTTGATCTCTGAACAGACTTTCTTTCCCTTGCCAGAGTTAGTTGCAGAGTGAACCGATGGACTCACCGGAGTAGGGAACCTCCAACAGTTATATTCGAGGGAATTGTCGTGACAGAACTCCTTCCCAGGGCCTTAGCGGATTCCCCGGGCCCCTGTTACTCTTCCCCCTTCCACCGCACCTTACTTGATTCACTGACGGCCGTTGGACTAAAGCCCCAGCTTCTTCTAGAACAGTAGCCGTCCCTTCGCTCCCGCCCCCACCAGGAGACGGTATCACTGGGGAGCCTGGGGTCGCGGACACTCGCGGGAGCCTTGCGGCTCTCTCCCGAGCCGAACAGCAGCAGCAACGGCGCAGGCGCGGGAGAGCAGTGTTCCTGCTGGGTGCCGCCTCCCTCGTGTGGTGATCCACACATTGCTTCCGAACCTGCGCTGGAGATCAGTGCTTCGCCAGTTCCCCGCCTCACCTCCAGTCGCACCGCTGGGCTTGCGCAGAGAGTAGCGCCACTTTCCTCAGTCGCTCAGCCCCGCAACACCTAGGCCCACACGCGCCTCCGGTTCAGTGGCACTTCGGCGGCGTAGGATGACGGATCTCACCCTGGTCTTCTCTGCTGAGTTCGGGTAGGCTGGGACCTCAAAGAGAAATGAAGGGAGCCAGTTCCCAGTCAGAAGTCGGTAGACTGAGGGAGAGGGTCAAAGGGGGCTCAGGGGGTCAACCGCCACAGTTGCACCAGTTCACATAAAAATGAAGTCCGATGGGAGGGTTTGGTCAAGGGCCAGAGGGGGAACGTCTTCCTGAAGAGGTTGACTATTACTCAGACAACTACTACTTCCAGTGCGTCCTCCTCCTCACACCATTGCCTCTCTCCTCCAACTCCCTGTGCAGCACAAAATGGCTTCCTGATCTCCGCCCTTATATAGCCTGTCCTCACAGGGTCCAGTAGGGTCCAGAAGGTTCTGGAAGGCCTAATATTAACCTATGGGGCATTCTAGGGGACTGACAGTTGTGGCAGTTAGAAGCCACCATTTTGTTACAATAGGGGGCACCCTAAATTAAAGGAATAAAAAACGAAAAATTCTGGGGAAAGGGCCAAGTCCTACAGAAGTGATCTCCAAATAAGGATTGCAACTCCGCACTTACGGAGAGGAGTAGTATTTTTTGGATCATTTTTGTGAATGCTGCTATAAATGACCTTCCCTACCCAATCTCTACTGAGTTTGTCAGATTTAATCTCATCGAGGTGTGTTTCTTGTATTAAGGCTATGTCCACATGCTTGCATTGCAAATAAGAAAGGACTTTCTTCCTTTTAATGTCATGGGTGAGGCTATGTACATGCCATGTAATAACAGATAGAGGATGGGTACTAACCATGATGGGGTATATTCAAAAGTTATTAATAGTCAATATAATGAACAATAATAAAAGGGTGAAAAGAATAAAGTGATTACAGTGAAAGGGGGAAAGGGCAAGCAGGGAAGAGGGTTACTCTGGATATTAGGAAACAGAAGAGGCGTAATGTCAGGAACTTCTGAGTGAAGAATGTAAGAAAGAAGAAAAAGAAGATGAAAGAAAAAGAAAGAGAAGAGCTGTATAGAAGTATATGAAGACGATCAAGCTAAATTATGCAATCAGGATAACTGTGCTTGTGGGAAATAGGAAGGAAGATCAAAATGTATATAGGTCTGCTGTCTGTAACTTTTAACTGCGGGTCTGGGTTCACTGGAGCACCACCACGAGTACGAACCCCCTCAGGAGAGTGGAATATTAGCGTAAGTATTAGCCAGGACTATAAGTTAGAAAAAATAAAGAGAGAAGAAAACTCCTCTTGAGGCCTAAATGCATATGTGAGAATGTATTAAGAGGGAAAATTCAATCATAAAAAAGCATAAGTAAATAGACTATTCTAAAAGGTATGGCAAACAGTTAAAATTATCAATCATAAATACAATTCATGTAGCATGTTTATAATAAGTAACATTGTTTTAAAGATAAATAACTGTAAATAGTAGCGTTAGTATTATTGGAGAAGAAATATCAGAAATGTAAAAATGGATAGAGAACCTATTCATAAAAGATGAAAATATCAACTTATTCAAAGCTTTCATCACATAATATAACAGACGATCGACACAGCATATAATTGGGGATGTAATACTCTTGTTAAAAGAACTCAAATAGGATACATATTAAATATAGTTATAGAGTTAAATACAAAAAAATATATGATTATAAGCATCTGTAATAAATAATTACTACACCAAGTGTGCTGCACCCCAACCCCTTCCCCTGCACTGTGCTCAATTGTAGGTCTTGCACACTGAGGCTTCACTGCTCACCTGCCACCACTGGTGTGTCCTACAACGTGTTGGTGCAAGCTCCGAGTCCCGGGTACGTTTCTATGGTAGACCAGGTCTCCAAAATGGAACGGTTTCTTGATATTGCCATGGAAGGTGTTAGAATGCTCAATGCATCATTGCGGGGAGAGCTCCCGCTCAGCCCGTTTTGAGCCAATCAATGGAATTTCTGTAAAGGGAGAAATCATTTATTGGTGAAAACATCTGGGGGTAAATGAAGGTTTATTTCAAGCTTGATAGAAAATAGGAGTTGAGTGCATCCTTCGTTTTTGAAGTACGATCAACCAATTGTTAGTGGTAATCATGGTTCAATGAGAAGTTGGAGTGCACACGAATACACAAGGTTAAATAATAATATGTTATGGCAAGGTTTACATACAAAGGAATAGAGCGCATGCTAGAAGCATAATATTCGTGTGTAATGCAGTGGCGGGAGCCTGTATGCATGTACACTCAGTAAGGAGGTCACTACAGTGTCCTGAAAGCCAACGCCACGTGTCTGTAGGGCAGCGCTGCCCGCTGGCTCAGGTCTACAGTACGGTCCAGCAGGTACTTAAAATTAGACCGATATGTGACTGAATGAGGTCAGAGATCACATCATTACGGACGGCAACATCGCTTTTTCGCACGTGCGCACTCAGGGTGATGCACCCCACCCCTCCCGTAGAACCGCCCTCACCAGGTGTCTGTAGGGCAGTGCTGCCCGTAGGCTCAGGCCTACCTTATGGTACATCTGGTCTTTGAAATGAGACAGAGATGTGACTGAATGAGGTCAAAGATCACATCATTACACATGGCAATATCGCTTATTCGCACGTGCGCAGTCTGGCTGATGCATCCCACCCCTCTCGCAGCAAAGAGCTGAAGAGGTGTCTGTAGGGCAACGCTGCCTGCTGCCTCAGGCCTACGGTAGGTCCAGCAGGTCTTTAAAATGAGACAGAGATGTGACTGAATGAGGTCAGAGATCACATCATTACGCACAGCAATATCGTTTGTTTGCACCTGCGCAGCGAGGCTGATGCACCCCACCACTCTCGCCGCACCGCGCTCCATTGGAGGTCCTGTGCATTTAGGCCGCTCTGCTTACCTGCTGTCATTGTTGTGTGAGCAAACACTACAGGCAGCAGTGTTCACAATTGAAGTGGAGTGTTGATTGTAGGAGAGTGTACACCTTATGGATCCCTTTTGAACACAAAGGAGAGTTGGTTTCTCAACTTAGAGCCAGTGCTGTCGCCGTTCTTGATAATATATTTATTTATTTATTTATTTGATATCTTGTAAAGCGCATGAATCACCCCACTGGGGTATCTCCACGCTGGTGAAAGTGGAAGAGTAAATTTGTGTTTTTTAGAACAGGAAGGTCTTCAGATTCTTTCTAAAGCTAAGGTAGTTGTGATTGAGTCGAAGTGTCTCAGGGAGCTCATTCCACATTTTTGGCCCTATGTGGGAGAAGGCTTTCCCACCCCACTTTGTTTTCTTAAAGCGGGGGATTACCAGCAGGCCTTTACCTTCCGACCGTAGCCTTCGTTCAGGGGCATAGGTGATCAGTTTGTTGGCTAAGTATGTTGGGCCAAGTTGGTGGAGGCCTTTGAAAACAAGGCAGCATATTTTAAAAAGAATTTGCTTGCGAATGGGGAGCCAATGAAGTCTATGCAGGAGGGGAGTGGAAGGGGAACGGCGAGGAGAGTTGGTTACCAGGCGGGCTGCTGTATTTTGGACCACCTGCAGGGACTGTAACGCGGAATCTTTGGCAGACATGAGGAGGGCATTGCTAAAGTCTAGTCGACTGAGTACTAAAGCCTGTATCAAAGTTTTACGAGTGGAAAGGGGAAGAAAATGGAAGACTTTCCGCAGAAGACTTAGGGCGTGGAAGCAAGCGTGTTTAGTTGATGTTATGTGCTCCTCCATGTTTAGCTTGTTATCTACTAATACCCCTAAGTTCTTTACCACTGCTTTGGGGGTTGGCGCTATTCCCAGTTCTTGCAGCCACCAGCTCGGGGACCAGTTGGTACTTGTCTCAGTAAATAGCATGATCTCCGTTTTGCTTGTGTTAAGCTGGAGAAAATTCTGAGTCATTCAGGTCGTGATCTTGAGCATGCCCTCGGAAAAGATTTCTTGGATGTTGGGCGCATCAATATCATAGGCCAGGAGGAGGAGTTGTGTATCGTCTGCGTAGGAGACCGGGATAAACCCGATCTTCCTAAGCAGAGATGCCAGTGGGGCAATATAAATATTGAAAAGGGTGGGGCTGAGACAGGAGCCCTGTGGGACTCCCTTGGTAACAGCTATGGTCTTGGCTTTAAACGTGCCCAAGTTTACTGTTTGCGTCCGATCCTTGAGGAAGTCTGTTAGCCACTCCAAGGCCTTGTCCCGAATGCCTATGTTGTACAGTCGTTCAAGTAAAATATGGTGAGAGATGGTATCAAAAGCGGCGGATAGGTCGAGCAGTATCAGAATTACCGCTCGACCTCTGTCCTCTGACCTCTGCCTGCATTCTGATATCGTCAATGAAATTGACCAGGGCGGATTCCGTGCTATGACGGGGCCGGAAGCCCGACGGGGAGTAATCTAGGCAATTCGAGGTCTCAACATAGGATGAAAGATGTTTGCTTATGTGTTTTTCCAGCAATTTGCTGTATGCTGGCAGTAAGGATATAGGCCGGTAATTTGTGATCACATCCGGTGGGAGTTTGGGTTTTTTCCTGATGGTCATGACCTGTGCATCTTTCCATTCTTTGGGGAGTGTACCCTCTGCGATTGATTTATTGAAGATGACTTCAAGGGGTCTTGCCAGTTCTGTGGCAAGAGCTTTTACCATTTCCGCCGGAACTCGGTCTTTGGGGGATCCTGACTTGGCTGATTTAAGAAGAGCTTCTGTTTCTCCAAAAGTGAGAAGGGGAAATGTTTTTAGGAGTGGCTGGATAGGAGGGCAAGACCTGGTGTGTGGGATCACTGTGTCTGGCTCACGTGAACTGTGGGAAGGAAATTTAGAGTAGATATCTTCAATCTTCTGAGTTAGATGATTGGCGATGTTATCACAGAGAGATTGGGAGGGCTCGTCTTTGAGACTGCAGGCTTTGGGATTGACTAGAGAATTGAGGATCTGAAAGAGCGTTTTGGGCGTATTGTCAGCCTGCTCTAGTTGTGACGCTATGTGCTTTTTCCTGGTGTTTACTAGGTTTTTATGATATTTCCTCAGCATCTCTTTAAAGATGTCCCTATCTGATTGTGTTTTGGAGCGGCGCCAACTTCGCTCCGCAACCTTGCATTTGCTTTTCTCTATTTTTAATTCTTCAGAATACCAAGGGGCTTGGGTGCGGCGTGCCAGTGTGGATACTTTTTTTATAGGTATTATGGCATTTAAAGTGAGGTTGATGGCATTTTGGAGTAGGTTGAGGTCTTCCTCAACAGTGCTGTTCGGGGCCAGTGGGGGGGCGTGAAATGCTTCGAAGAAAGATTTAGGTGAAAGTTTATTCCATTGTCTGAAGCAGGGAGTGCTTGGATTTTTGTTATGGGCGTTCACAGTAGGTCCCACTAGATCAAAAGTGACCATGTGGTGATCAGACCAGGTTAAGGGTAGTGTTTGTCTATATATTATATCCGTAGAATTGGAGAGCACCTGGTCGAGAGTACGACCTGCGCAGTGGGTGGGCCCATTATTTATCTTGGTCAGTCCGAGAGGGGAGATATCTCTAAGAAAATGTAAGGTCTTAAGGACTTGTAGATCCTCACTATGTATATTAAAATCTCCTAAGAGAATGAATTTATCGGTGGAGATGACATGCGGAGCAATAAGCTCTGAGAGATGTAGAATTGAGTTGGTACTGGGGCCAGGTGGGCGATAGACTAGGGCACCTTTCCAGCTAAGCTGCGCGTGGAGTTCTATTCTGAATATGATCATCTCCAGGTTATTGTCCATGTGTTCCTCTTGTACTGTAACTTTTATGGGATCCTCTTAGACTATGGCGGTCCCGCCTCCAGTCTTCCTCGGTCTATCTAGCTTTAGGATCCGATATCCCTCAGGTAAGGCTGTTGCAATGGCTGGGGCCGAGGTTGTCTTTAACCAGGTTACTGTGAGAAACCCCAGGTCAGGGTTTGACGAAAAGAGAAAATCCCATATATGGGTGCATTTTTGGGTAGTGAGCGTACATTAGCTAAAAAAGCTTTCCAGTTGTGATCTGCTGAGCAGTGTTTCATTGTTGGGTCATTTTGGAGAGGAATGCTCATGTTCTCTTGAAATTTACAATCCCTACATGAGAAAGGGCCTTCCAACCAGGGTGATGACTTTTGTTTGCATAGATAGGTAGCGGTGTTTGGGTGGATCTGGTTAACATGCTTGATAGCTATATTTAATAGCTCTTGCTTAGAATAGCTAATCCTCATAGCAGCCTCAGAGGTAGGGTCCTTACCTTGGGCACAATTGGCATAAGGACTGGCGCCTGGCAGCGGTCTGGCGCGGACGGGCACAGATGGGCTTGCCTTTGGCGCGCCCGCTGCGCTCGTCCCCTGCGCTGCCGAGTTGGTGTAGTCATTTATACATAGGTGAGGGCGGGGCTTAGCGAACAGCTAGTCCGCCCCTCCAGTTTCTTCCCAAAATGTCCGCTTCCCCAGAGTACGTCCTCCGGCAGTGCCTAATCGACTGCGGGGACCGGGGTTCTAACGCGGTGGGGGCAGGTTACAAGTTACAGTTCCAATATTGTGCAAATAGGCAGGTTAAAAAAAATTTAAACGCCCAACAGTGCTATTTCCCGGCTTCCGCCTCAGGAAACACAATAACGCTACTACTTTCTAACCAGAGCGAGTGGAAAGCGAGGCTTAAGTAGCGGCGAGGGCGGGGCTTAGCGAACAACTAGTCCGCCCCTCTAGTTCCTTCCCAAAATGTCCGCTTCCCCATGCCCGCTTATATGGCCCTATAAGTTAAGAATGAGAGAAAGGAAGAGTCAGAGGGAGAGAAAGTATGAGGGAGAGAAAGTAAGAGATGGAGAAGGAGTGTTGACACTAGAGAAAATCTTCGCAGCTCACCTTTCTGCCACCGGTGTGTGTACAACCACGTGCCGGGTCATAGTGAACCCTCAAGTTTAGTGATCTGAAAGATAGTATACAATTAGTAATTGCAGAGTACATACAACTGCACATGCATAATTCTCTGGTTTGCTCCTGCGCACCCAGGCTGCTGCGCCCCATCAACTCCCACTGCAAGGAGGTGTCTGTGCACTCTTTAGCCCCCAGGGTGCTGTACCCCATCCACTCCCACTGCCCAGCGGTGACTTCCAATTCCTGCGCCCCCAGACCGCTGCACCCCATCCACTCCCACTGCCCGGCGGTGAGTGCCCGTTCCTTCGCACCCAGACTGCTGCACCCAATCCACTCCCGCTGCCCGGAGGTGATTGTCCGTTCCTGCGCACCCAGACTGTTGCACCCCATCCACTCCCACTGCCCGGAGGTGACTGTCTGTTCCTGCGCACCCATACTGCTGCACCCCATCCACTCCCACTGCTCGGAGGTGACTGCCCATTCCTGTGCACCCAGACTGCTGTACCCCATCCACTCCCACTGCTTGGAGGTGTTTGCCTGCTCCTGTGCACTCAGGCTGCTGCACAGTATCCACTCCCACTGCCCAGAGGTGACTTCTCGCTGCTGCAGAAAGAAGCTTCTTTGCTCACCTTGTGCCACCGGTGGGTGTGAAAGAGGGTCCACCACATGCCGAAGCAACCTTCTCAGTCATTGTCAGGATTGCCACACATCATCGCTTGTTCTACAGGCGTTGAGCTCTGGTAGTGTTGGGGGGTGACGCCAGTTCGTGAAACACAGCCTGTTAGATAAAAAGCAAGATACGATTGTGCGTCATGCGTTTATCAAAGGAGAGAGGAAGAGGGAGAGAGAAAGAGTGAGTGAGTAACACTGTAGAGAATCTTCGCAGCTCAACTTTCTGTCACCGGTGTGTCTCCCACCACGTGCCGGGACAGAGTGCACCCTGAAGCTCCACATCTGAAAGATAGTAGAGAATGAGTAATTGTAGGAAAGACCAGTATGCAGGAATGAAAAGACAGAGACGGTAATTCTCTTGATTTGGATGGATCGTCAGAACACGTCTTGTATGCAGCAAGTATAAAGCAAGAATGACTGAACTCCTGGTAATTTCTATTTCCCAACCTTCTCACATTTAAAACATAACATTCTCAAAAAGAAGCGAGGCAGCCACGAGCTGTGAGAGGAATGTCACGCTCGTGTCTGTATGCTTCAATGCTTGCAACACACCTTACCTCCTTAAAAACAAGCATTTGCAATGCAATAGGTCTCGCATTATTAAAGTTTGAGCTATTGGCATTGCTAAATAATGCAACACCAATAGCTCAAACTTTAACAATGCGAGACCTATTGCATTGCAAATGTTTGTTCTATGAAAGAGTTCAACTTAAAGTGATATTGCAGAAACCATTATGTATGACACAGATTTCTTTAACAGGAATATCACAAAGTAATATATTGCGACTGGTAATTGCCACTATTTTAATCTGGACTATAATACCACTGCCCTCTCACACCCCCCTCCACACCCCCCCATTAAAAACACAACCACCTGCACGGTCCCAACTATTTTAATGGGCTTCAATTTACCAACAATTACTAAAATATTTTGTAACTGGAGGATAGTAACTAGTTTGTAACTAGTTACTATCCTACAATCTGAGTGAAATGTTTGTTAAATGTAGTATTCTCATGTTAATTCATACCTGCACAGCCAAGTCAGGATTAGAATGCTTTCCGTCCCCATCGCTACCCCACGCCCTCCCAAGACGATCGGTGCCTTATCACTCAGACGCACTACCTGTGATATTAGTCACTTAAACGTTCCTGTGAGCAGCAGTAGACAGCACTGCTACTTAGCCACCCTGGTGCAAGAATCCTGGGCACCTCGCTCTGAAACATTGCATGCATGCTCTACCTGTGTCCCAGTATGAACCAATGCACTCAAATCTGATTCTCCAGGTGAGTCTAAGTTATACTCTATAAATGATTTTTGTGCACGCAGAGGAAAAAGCTCCCTTGGATACCTGTGCAGTGCTAGATGCACTCAAGGGTACCTCCTTGCTGCGTTCATCACTCACATCCTTCATGCCTTGCAAGCACCCATTAACACCTGTTATAGTTTAAACGTGTAGAAGAGTAACCTGACGGCCCCGGAACTGCAATATGCTCTCTTGTTGGGGGCCAGCCTTGGGACAGGGTACCGTACACAGAAGAGGAGATCCCTCCTGTGCTATCAAGAAGGCTTGGGTGTGGAGGTGGTGCGGGGGCCGCTCTGAGCCACATCATCAGCTCCAACAGTACGGAAATGCTTGCACTGTTCATAAGGCCACCTCACGCCTCACCCAAGGGCTTGGCGTCGCGCACCTGTGTCCTGATGATAATATACTTACTAGGTTCGCGTAGGCCATAGTAGCGCCGCCCACTGGCTGGTGTTGCTGGGGCTGTGGAAAGCTTTCCTTGTGTCTGCCTCAGGGCAGGGGGGTCGCGATCCTTACTTCAACCTCTACGCGGAGATACGGGTGAGGGCCAGGCCAGTCCCGAGCAGTGGGGGAACGGGGGAGGGAGCGTGGCAGCGAGGCGAACGCGCGCTGCTGCGCGTGCTAGCCACTGTCGGGAATGGGCGTTACAAAGGCGGGTCATGCGCCTGTCTTTGCTCAATCGCGTGACTTGCTTTTTTTTTTTTTAAACACACGAAAGCCAATGCCTGACGGCGAAAGCTGATCACACACACAAGTGTGTCGTCAGCTTTGAAAACCCCATACACAAGGGCTCTCGCTGCGCGAGCAATGCAGCGCACTGCAACGCAGGCGCAAACCCAAAAAAAGTGAGAAAGGTTGTCACAATAAGGTGGTAAATTTAAGGGTACAAACTATGAAAAAATAAATACTCCACTACTTTGCTACAGATGTGGGAGCGACTGACATTTGGCTGACTCTAAAAACTGTCCTGCTATTGGAAAAAAAAATCAAAATGCAATAAGGCAGGGTATATGCGACTGCGTACGCCTAAATCGCTGCGTCGCCTTTCTGTATCCAGGCTGTTGCACCCCATCCACTCCCGCCGCTCAGAGTTGTCTGCCCGCCGCTGCACACCCAGGCCTCGCTGCTCACCTTTTCGCTGACAGGGCACCCTCCACATCATGCATCCCTGATCTGCAACCAAGAAGTCTCACATTTGGTGCTGAGTCTTGATATCACCATGGCAAAGGACATACTCGTGCATCCATCATCATCGCAGGTTGTTCACCTGCTCAGTCCTTCCGGTGCTACTAACTCAGTGACCAGTGAGGCCACGCATGTGGCGGTAGGCCCCCCTGTTGCATGGTTCAGGCCTACACTGCGGTCGAGCAGGGCAAACAATACACGAGGTGTCCGGACCACCGGGATGAGCCATCACCGCAGGCTGCATACCCGCTCAGCACTTACAATTCCCCTACCTCAGTGGACCGAAATTTACCGTTCCGTGGCTATGTGCCTGTGCCAGCCGCAGTGCAGCCGCTTCAAGCAACTCTAAAATGGCATCAAGCATGTGTGCCCGGTCTTTTTTATTGGGATGGTCACGTGTCCTGTGACGCCAGTGCTGGATGGGTGTGGTGTGAGTGTATAGCAGCCGTGAGAGAGTGGCTGTGGCGTACTGACAACTAGACCTGTGAGCAGCAGATCACTGCAATGAAAATCTGGGCCATGCAGCATTGTTATGTTTTCCTGTAAACATAAGCGGAGTGGGCTGGCGTGGCTTATGCTAGTACTGCGTGAGGCTGTGAAGAATGACTCCGGAGCTATGGGCATGGCTCCGTCATGAGGTATATGAGGAATCAACTGATGCAGGTGTCCGTGTTGTAGTGCTGCCATCACCCGGGTTGCAAGCGCAAATGTGTCATTCTGTGAGTAAAGTCCCACAACATGGCCAACATGGAAGGTACGGGGAATCACTGACCCAACATTCATCCATAGTTCCACACATGAAAGATGGTGAACATGACGCATTTCTGTGGATATGAATGTTTATTGTACATTCACTGGAGTGTTGTAGCTGTAGCAATACATGGCCATGGAAAGTTCAGGTTGCAGTTTTTGGCACATGCAGGGCAGCTAATTAAAGAGTAGCTTGTGATTGGAGTTAGGCTGCGCCCACATATGTACTTATGTGGTCCGTCATCTAGACTGCCGAACTTGGTGCTGGAAACAAGGGTTCGAGTCTCGGGGTCGTATCCACATCCTGTGATTGTGGGCAAATCACGTAATCTCCGCGTGCCTGAATGTGTAATGTAAATACAGTGCTCATGTAAAGCTCTGAAATACTTTTGGGTCGAGTTTGCGCTATATAAATATGCAAAAAATTATAATAATCCGGCAATCCCCACTCACTTATAAATTTACTATACACTTTGCTTGCAGTACTCTAATGATCCAGTCTCTACGTTCGTACTTGTAGAATGAGCGAGAGAAAGTTACATAACCGAAATTTTTCCCTCTGCCAGCGGTAACATGGTTGCAAAAGCTGTCTACAGCACATTGTAATCTGGTAGGGCCCAGGGGCAGCATCTTGCAAACATAATGAACACACGGACATAGATAGATAGTTGAACGGGGTATGGGCACCTGCGCTCAGCTCCTTTTTTTTACCAGGGTCGCATGTCCAGTGATGTCTGTGCCGGGTGCATGTGGAGTGAGTGTAAGCCAGCCCTCCGGGAATGGTTGGTGCTGGTAACAAGTACAACAGTAATCATCGGATCATACACTGAGATTCCATCATAAAGGGTCTATGAATTGTGCTGCAGTAAGGTAGGAGCACTACATGTGAAATAATACACAAAAGATTCTATCGTAAAGGGTCCATGACTTGTGCTGCACTGAGGTAGGGGCAGCAAATCTCAAATCATACACAAAAGATTCTATCATAAAGGGTCTATGTGTTGTGGTGCACTGAGGTACGGGCATCAGAAGCAATCAGCGTGTGTGCAGCCTGCGATGATGCATAGTCCGGGCGGGCCGCACTGGGAGCAATGTCTGTTGCCTACTGGACGTCATCTGCAATTGCGACTCGATCTGAATTGTGAGCCCTGCTATCCGCAGTGTAGATCGAAGGCAGTAGTCAGCACAGACATCGAGGAATGCTTTTTGTCACATTCTCTTAACAAATTCTGAGGACATATAGTACAATTCTCTCTGCAATTAATAAAACAAGACGGAATTCAAATTGTGAGCTCGGCTGACCGCAGTGTAGGCGTATGGAAGAAAACATGAAATATGTATGGAATACATTGTCGAAACATGTAGGTTTCAGGAACTTTATAGTTCAAATTGTGAGCTCAGCTGTCCGCAGTGTAGACTGCCATTCAGGGTTTGTTTGGTCTTGCAAGACAAATTTGGTCATTGTAGTAAAGCTATAACTGATATAAAACAAGTTCTTGAAGCAAGGATACTGAAAGGATATTGTGTAGGTTTGAGGGCTGTTATACTTAGTTGCCTACTTCACTCTGCAATGAATGAATGAAGACTCAATTTTAATTGTGAGCCCTGATGACCGCAGTGTAGGCAGGAGGCAGCGGCAGCAAGGGCCCACGGCCACGTGGCGTTGAGTTGAGCTGTACAGTTATTGGCAATTCAGCGTGTGTGCAGCCAGCGATGATAAGTGGTGCACTGAGTTAGTGGCACCTGAAGCAACAAGCTTGTGTGAAGTCTGCGATGATGCGTGGTCCGGGCAGGCTGCACTGGTAGCAATGTCTTTTGTCTACTGAATTCTGTCTTAATAAGGCCAGGTGGCGATGACTTATGGTGCACTGATTTAGTGGTACCTCTGGCGCTCAGTGTGTACGCACCCTGCGATGATGCGTGGTCCAGGCGGGCCTCACTGGGAGCAATGTCTTTTTTCTAATGAATTCTGCCTTAATAAGGCCACGTGGTGATGACTATTGGTGCAGTGAGTTAATGGCACCAGAAGGACTTAGCATGTGCGAAGCCTGCGATGATGCGTGGCCCCGCAGGCCGCACTGGTACAATGTGTCTTGCCTACTGGACTGCGTCATCTGTCATTTTGTCACTTCTTCTTCACAAAATTCGAGGACATAGAGTGCAGTTCTCTGTGCAATTAATAAATCAAGGCTGAATTCAAGCTGTGAACCCTGCTGTCCGTAGTGTAGATCGAAGACTGTAATCTGTACAGACATAAGTCTGCGGTGCTGTGCCGCTGAGTTCGCCTGTCTGTCCAGCACATCACCGCTACACTTGGTATTGTGTGCAATATTATTGATGGGTGACTTGCGTCCTTCACACATACTTGGTTGCCACCACTCCCCAACATTCAGCTATTGTGTGGCTGAGGGACCATGTTGTTTTTGGAAGGTCCGCTCTCCTGTTCTGCGCTGCCCCAGTGGTAGTAAGGAGGGGGGTGAGCTGGGGGGACATCCTGCGGCTGGTGTCTGTGGTTATTATGGTCTTTTTGGGTGTCGGAGCTGCATGATCAATAACTCTATGACATGTTTTGGTCTTCAGATGTGATTCTGGGCTGGGCTCCCTTTCACACTGTAGGTAGTTGTCTTGGTTTACACCAGTAAAAGACAAATGCTAGATTCCTACAGCTAATGAGGCTTATTACCTGTTTTTGGATTGCACCCCAGATTTGGCTGCTCGTTGAAAATATCGGGAAGTGGTGTTTTTGTGTTATTTTTGCACTGGATTGCTTACTCTGCATATTATTAATGTTAGTTGTTGCTGTCATTTGTGACGATTTTGTTTGCGGAACCTATTGCTGGAAAACTGGTGAGATCGGCTGTTGTCTTTGATGGTCTTTGGAATGGTGTAGCACATGGTACCTGAGATGAGCACAGGAGCAGCATACCCTTAAGTGAAAAGTAAGGAGTTTGTCCCACTCAAGGCTAATTCCCACATTCTGTCGGCTAGTGCCAGGTTTGCTTGCAACAATTGGCAGATTTTCAACCATTTCCCTCTAAAGACGTGTGCTTTTTGAAGTATAGTTGCTAGTGTGCTTCAGGTGTGTGCGCGACATGCTATAATTGTCCGACCACTGGGGGGCAGACAGAAGGCACTGTCCTCTCTGGACTTCTCGGCTGTGGGAGAAGGCCTCAGTGATTTAATGCTCTTGTTGCCCAACCCTTCTTCAGTCAGGTAGCCCTTTAAAATGGTGCACCCCCGCACGCGCAGCAGAACGGAATGGAGCCGAGAAGGATAAATAACTGAAGCGTGCCACAAATCCATCTTCAATATTTGTTTTTTGCCCAGCCGGATCTTTTATTAATCTGTGTTCCAACTCGCCTGACTCGTTCACACACTCAGAAATGTATCACCTAAACGTGAACTGACTCACAAGAGTAGCAGGCGCTGGATTAAACATGTGGAAAATGAAACTGAAAACCTGTGTGGGCGGGGAAAGGGCTGGGGGTGGTGAGCAGTCATCGTCCAAATGCTTCCCTGCGCACACCCTCTACTGCAGCTTCAGGCCTGTCCAGGACTCATTTGCATACCGGTTCTTTCTGCGCCTTTGTGGATACCGCCCTTCTTTCTTCCACAAGACACACAATTGATGGGCGGAATGCAGAACAAAACATTCACCCCCAGTCAAGAGATCTGGGTTAAATCCATCATTCTTTTGCTCACCAGGCCACCCCAGTTTAGACCTGGCCATGTGCAAATTAGTCTTGATCCAGTGCCTCATGGGAACAGTCCAACCCGAACTGCCAAGCCAGGTCCTCCCTGGACCAGAAACAAACATCCTAGGACCTGTTTCGGGGTTTCACCCATCTTCAGCCAGGATAGCTTGATTCCAGTGACACAGTGAGCCCAGGACCCACGTCTGGGCATACCTGGCGCACTTAGGGTGAGAAAGCAAAATACACACAATTGATGGACGGAATGCAGAACAAATCAAAACATTCAGCCACCGTCAAGAGATCTGGGTTAAATCCATCATTCTTTTGCTCACCATGCCACCCTAGTTTAGACCTGGCCATATGCAAATCTTTCTTCCAAGGCAAGCTGTGATAAGCTCTAACAAGAGTAAACAAATAAAAACAAAATGCCGGGCCACTTTTATTCTATTTGCTAAAATCGCAGCACATGCGCTTTAATTTAGTTCAGCGCGGTTGCTGCGGTTGTTGAAAAAGTAAATAAATAGATTTTTTTTCTATTTCTTTACTTTTGCAGAAATCGCGGCACACGCGCTATACCTTTAACCATGTTAAGCTAAAGCGCAGGTTCCAGGATTGTAGCAAAAGTAAAGAAATAGATGGTTTCCTATTTTCTTTGCTTTTCAACAATCGCGGCACCCACACTTCACCTTTAACCATGTTAAAGTAAAGTGCAGGTGTCGCGACTGTAGCAAAAGTAAATAAATAGAAAAAAATATATTTCTTTACTTTTGCTACAATCGGGGCACCCGTGTTTTAGCTTAACTTGGCTGAAGGTAAAGTGTGTGTGTGCCGCCAAAGTAAACAAGATTTCAAATAACTTAACAGATATTAAGAAAACATTAAGTTAAACATCACCCAATAGTAGTAAATGCATCCCACATGCAAGACGCATGCAATGGTAAAATAAAAAAGTGCTGAAAGTTAATATAAAACCCACCGTCTCACGCTGCCAGTAAAACATGCAATTCCGGTGGGCGTGGCCAAAAGAGGACACGGTGGCAACCAGGAGGGACTAAAAAGCCTCCTGCATAATCAACAAACTATGTTTAGCATAATCACTGATGACAAACGATGCACACCAATGAAAATTACAGGCGGAGCTGAGACTTCTGAAACTGTATTGATTCCAAGAAGCCCTCGCAGATCGAGCAGCGTGCATGTGCTGCAAATCCAGGCGAGATCTAAAAACAGGCTCAATACACCGGGCTTGCCGCAAACTTCAACCACTCGCGCCCAAGCCTGCCGCTCTGATGTCCCTCAATGACTCATCAACTTCACTGCAGCTTGAACTTCAAACAAAGCTAGACAACGTGCCCTCGAGTCACAGGTGGGGGCCCGTGCACCGTGGGGCTGCGGTCCACCCACCACGCCGCTCAAAACTAAAAAACTAAATTGCGCAGACATGCCCCCCTGCACCACAAGCTGGGACGCAGGATGGCTCCAAGCCAGAGTAAGGCTGGACCACCACCCCTTAGCCAGCTCACATCAATTGCTAATCCCTGTGCCTTAGAGCTACCGCTTCTTAGCAATAGACAGGCGGCTCAATGTTTTCCTCGCTCGCGCCCATCCACGCATGCCTGAAATGCCTGGAAGGATTAGTCCCTTCAACAAACAGAACCCTCCTCAGTCAGGGCAAGTCTCGAACTAATGGGCAGACTCTCAATCTCAGTGCATACGAACAGAAGCGCTTCCTTTCGCCAATTGTCATACTGGGAAACTGCAACTACTACCCCACAAACAGTGGGAAGACACAGACTCACCGAAATTCCCAAAGCATCGGGGCTACCACCGTTCACAGGCACAACACAACACGAATGGCGTGTTATGGACACATCGTGTCCAGCTGTGAAGAAAGAGGATGGCCAACGGGTGGGGGCAGGTATAAATACCTGTCCCCAGCCTACTGTGCCCCGGAAATAATGCCACAGATGCATCGGACATAGGCGTGGGAAGGGGTCCCAGCAGCTGATCCGGGGGGGATGTGCCTAATGCACAACTGATGGGGCCGCCCTCTTTCAAGACCCACTGAGTGCACCGTGGGCAGCCGCATTCTATCTGCAAGGATGCTCCCATTTCTGGAGTCTGTACAGGGACAAAGAGGAAGGAGGGATGCTCTGTTAGCAAGCTGCTCATTGGGTGGCCAGCAATATAGGTTACCACCCCACTGCAAGTCACACGATTATTGTCTACAGTCCTGAACGTTTTCAGACCTGTGTATAAGCAATCCACCCCAGCGCCCTTCTGTTTCAGCAAGTGAGTAAAGCAAGATTTAAAAAAAGGCATATTATACCTCAGAGGCTAAGCAGAATGTGCTTAGAGAATGCAATAATCTGCTCTTAATGTTTAAACTGTGGTTGGAAAGTGTATGTAGCGCTCCTTTTTTTCTAGGAGAGTGAGTTGTTTAAGTGTGGTAAAAGTAGTATTTTTAGAAGCCTAGTTTAAGCCCTTACCTGCAGAACTCCTGTCTGTCTCCAGGGAGATTCTGATTTGAGGAGCAGCCCCCAGCCTCCTGCACAGTAGCCCGAGTTACTGATTGTCTGTCTGCCTCCCAAGCAACCCCTGAGACCTCCTTTCACAGCTGTCCAGGCCCCATAAGGTTTTTTGGGTGAACCCTAAGACAGCCACCTCCATTTTCTTAACTACAGCTTCCCTGTGCCCAACATCCCAGTGAACCAAGGACCAAGAGGTAGTAAGAAGACAGACTTTCTGCTGTCTGTTTCCTGAAACTTTAAAAGTGATATTCCTGAACCTCTGACTGCCTCCTTTTCACCTGTTTGTTTGCGGGCTTTGTAGTTTAAAATCTGCTGTTTTACCTGCCCATGACTGCCTCAATTTACCTGTTGCATTGTGGTCTTTATAGTTCAAAATCTGTTGTTTTCACCTGCCTGTGACTACTTGATATTACCTCCTAGCTTCTCCCCAAATCTTTGCTCAGACCTGTGTGTAAGCAATTCACCCCCAGGCTCCTTTTTGTCTCAACAAGTAAGTAAAGCAAGACAAAAAGACATATACTTCAGAGGCTAAGCAGAATGTGCTCTGAGACTGCAGCAATCTGCACTTAGTTTTTAAACTGTGTTTGGAAAGTGTATGCAGCACTCATTTCTTTGGCTAGGAGAGTGAGTTGTGTAAGTGTGGGAAAAGCAGTATTGTTAGAGACCTAGTTTAGGCCCTTACCTACAGAACTCCAGAGTGTGGATTGAGCCTGTCTGTCTCCAAGGAGATTCTGAATTGAGGAGCAGCTTCCACCCCCTGCCCAGCAGTCTGAGCTTGAGGTCACACGTCACTTATATAAAGTGCTATTGGACTTTACATCTGTGCTCTGATTGGTTGCTGTATCTGGTGTTTCTACAGTGCTTAGGGTTAGTGTTCTGATTGGCTGATAAGTCTATGGCTCTGATTGGTACCTGGGTTAGTGATTCTATTGGATGGAGGGGTCACATTAGCCGAAGGTGTCATCTGACTACTAGGGCTATTCAAGGTCAGGGTTCAGGGCATGTCAGCCTGGGCATCCAGGCTAAGAGCGGAGAGGACAACAACAGCTTCCTGTTTGGGCCTGTTCAGGACTGGTCGGGCAACAGCCAGAAATGCTGCCCATTTTCTCCTTCACCAGCACCCTCCCTACCCCATCCACATCCACAACCAGATTAACATACTCACAGCAAATACACTCTACTCATTTACTGCAGACAAACCGTACACACATTTCAATGTCTCAACACCCACTACAAAACCCAACAAACCCACACCTTTACTCCCTTCTACCCCAACTACCACACATTTGCACCTTCACTCATACACAAAACACCACTACATCCTATACCACTAGACAATCTACTCATCATAAACACAATCCAATTCCACACCATACTTAACTATATCTCCTTCAGACCCACTACCCCTGCTCTAATTACTCCTAACAGACCCCTTTCTGTCACTAACAAATCTAAACTCAGCCTTCCATCCTTTTATCCAACACCCTACTCTTCTTCTTACTGCAAAAACACAGCCACACAACCCTTACACACCGATCCACCACACATATTTCCTCTTTTAGTAATCAAATCTAACACAAACACTCTTAACTCTTGTTCATCCCCTCACACACCACATGCACTCTTTTCCAAAACAAATCACCACTCCCTTTACCTTTCAGTTTCCACTCGCCAACAACACGTTACATCCTAATTTTTCTCAGAAATCAAATACATCATTACCTCCTCTTACTACACCTCAAAAACAAAACATAAGAGTGGGCATGTCCAAGATGGCCGAGACGATCAAGCGACCCGCCTGAGAGTCTCCACTAACGCAGGCCTTCATGAGCGCTTGTTCAGCACCCTCCATGAGGACTTTGCGGAACCTAAGCCCGACATCGCCACGGATATCAAGGGTCTTCGACAAGATGTTGCCACCTTCGACTAAAGGCTGGACTCGGTGGAACAGAATCATGATGCCTGTGAGGAGGAATTGGAGGTTTATTGCCGGGATTTCCTTGAGCAACGTGATCAGAATGCAGAGCTGCGGTACCAGGTCGAAGACTTGGAGAACCGAGGGTCAGGTTAAAGAGCTGGAAGCAGCACATGCCCGTTCAGGCGGGTTCGCAAGCAGCTGTGGGCCATAGATACGGGAAGAGCGGAGTATGTTTTACTCCGGCTGCGCCAGAAGTACTATGTTGGAGGTAACAAGGCGGGCGCATGTTGGCACATCGTCTCAGAGCGCAAGTGGTTGATAGGCGGGTACCCAAAATCCGTGGAGCCGGTGGCTTGATTTTAGATGCAGATGATAGTATTGTACATACATGCATTTGGGGCATTTTATAGGGCGCTCTACTCAGTTGAGTCACTACGAGACCTGGACATTGAGGCTTACCTGTCTAGGATGTACCCGCCTGGGGTGGAGGTACCCATATACAGCGCACTAGAGAAAGACATCATGGTTCAGGAGGTCCTCACAGCTATTCATAGGTTGTAGCCGCACAAGGCACCTGGCCCGATGGCTATAGCGCGGAATTTTATAAAGCATTTGCATCCCATCTAACCCTGATTCTCACACGCCTATATAACTCCATCAATAAGCAGGGAATGCTACCAGACTCCATGTGCAATGCTACTATCATGGTAATTCCCAAACCTGGCAAGGACCCTGAGTGCTGTGCCTCTTACCGTCCAATATCTTTGTTGAATGCGGATGCAAAACTTTTTACTAGCATGTTGGCTCGGAGAATGGCACCATATGTTAAGGGAATAGTTGACCTAGACCCAGCGGGATTTATCCCGGAGCGAGGGTGCAGCGATAACACGAAACGGCTGTGTCACCTCCTGGATAAAACTCAGCGCTCCCAGACTCCGGCCCTTGTGCTCACAATCGACGCTGAGAAAGCGTTGGACCGAGTACACTGGCCGTACCTGTACCGGGTGCTTAAGCAGGTGGGATTTGGTCCTCGACTATGAAGGTGGATACGAGCTTGCTATGCAGCCCTCCAGGCTGATACTTGTGACAACGGCATTCAGTCTCCCGCCTTTCCTATAGAGCATGGAACTAGGCAGGGCTGCCCCTGTACCTACTCCTTTTTGTGCTCTATATGAAGCCGTTAGCCGAATGCATTAGGGGCAATGCAGGGGTGACCAGAATTCCGATGGGGGAGCACAAGATCATGTTGTATGCCAACGCCGTTCCCTTGACCCTCACAAACCCATCCGCCTCCCTGATGGCGGACATGACAGAACTTTTGGACTTTGGGCTTTCTATCAGGTTTTAAAATTAACCCACAAAAATCCATGGTCCTGGACCTGATGCTGCAGGAGACTGGGCGTACACACCTCTGCGAACAGTTTCCATTTCAGTGGGCAGAAAACGGGGTCCCATATCTGGGTCTCCCGATCCATCCCCCAATTAAGGCCACCGCAGACCACAACTATGGAAAGCTACTCCCCTTGAGCGGACTGAACTTGGCAAATGGAGACCGCAAAACCTCTCCTGGCTGGGGCGCCTGGCTGCCGTCAAAATTACGCTCTTACCTAAACTGCTATATGTCATGCAAACCCTACCGTTACATCCCCGGCACGGGTTCTGGACAGGTTACAGGCTCTAATTTGGGATTTCATATGGGAAGGTAAAAAAGTGAGAATGTCCAGACCGCAAGCTTACCTCACCCTAGCAGAAGGCGGTCTATGGGTCCCGAAGTTATATGTAAATACTACCAAGCAGCCCAGCTCTGTTATATGGTATAATGGTCTTGCACACTTACTGAAAAGGATTGGGGCTTTATGGGCCAGGCCATAGCTGGGATACACATTTGGAAGGTGCTGTGGCTGCCTAACCACATAGGCCCCGAGCGTATATGTCTCCCCAGTCACATGATCGACACTTGGGGTTAGGGACAAGAAACATAATCTCTCCACTCCAATATCCCCTCAGACCCTCTTAATAGGTAACCTGGATTTTCCCTCGGCTATGGATGGCACGGCTTGCAGAGCGTGGGAGGAAGCTAACTGTAAACGGGTGTGGGACTTGTTTGACTCTGAGGGTCTCATGGATATCGCCACTCTTCAGACCAATTACCCTCTCTCAAACTCGACAAAATGGCAATGTTTAGCAGTCGCAAACTGGGTCACTAGACAGTGGATTCAACCACATGTGGGCAGACCTCTGCTAATGACAATAAACTGCTGTCTAACATCTATTCATTTCTGACACAACCTGCATGCCCCCTATATTCTCCTGCTAGGGCCAAATGGGAGGGGGAATGCGAGTGCTTATTCTTTGACAAGGAAAGGAGTGACATCCTTCATCGCACACCCGTGCATCCGCCCTCAACACCACCAGCAAGGAATGCTCCTCAAAATAGCCCATTACTGGTACCTCACACCAGCAAGAGTGGCTACTTGGGACCCCAGGGAGAACAGGATGTGTTGGAGAAAGTGCGGACAATGGGGTATGCTTACTCATCTCTTGCGGCAGTGCCCTAAGATTGGCTCATACTGGTCGGAAATACTGGACGCGGTTAACAGTATGTTTAACACAGACATACCCAGACTCCCCACTTTCATACTGCTAGGTCTCCCTATCCCACTCACTTACCAGCTGAAGTCGCCAAAGGGTAAAGCTATTACCCTCACGTTGGGAGTGGCTAAGCAACTCTTGCAGGCTGGGTGGGGAACTGACAGGATTCCCTCACATCAGGATTGGCTGTACAAAATCTGGGATATCCTGGTACTGGAGAAACTCTCAGCAGTGGCCACGCAGCAACTTCCATGGCTTGATAAGATGTGGCATGGCAGCCCTGCATAGTATACTTGGTGGATGAATTCCGCAAATTGACATTCCACCAGTACCTACAAATCTGAGATTTAACACAAACGGAACCTGCTTCCATCTCATAGCACTACCATCATTCCAGGAGGGGAGTGTTCGCCTTCCCGTTCCCCCCTCCCTTCCCTCTTACCTCCCTCCTCTATTAATATTTTAATTTGTATGTGTCCATATTGTTCTACTCCTTTGTATTCTTCTTTTTTCCTTTTCTTGTTTACCTACTGAATACGCCACCGAATGGTTACCCGCCAGACTCTGGATGTAGGCGGTTTGTGTTGTAATGTTGTTTCTCCATAAACTCAATAAAAATGTTTCAAGCAGAAAAACAAAACATAACACACACAACACAATCTCACAGACACAACATCTCATAATGCTTTCCGTCACAAACTAGAAACATACACCGACTCCCACCTTCCTGACTACACAAATAATACACACCCTAAACCAACTCCACCACCAAGCTTTATCTCTTCCCCCACACCTAACACATATACAGCAACAAAGCAACTCTCTTTTAACTGCCTCGCATCCATTGGACAATTTAGAACCTTACAACATGACCCACATGCTGCACCACCAACCCTAACTCATACACCTTGCACCCTAAACAGACATAAACAAAATAAGCAACATGCCACTCTTCCAAACTTCACATCTTCATGTCTACTGCACAACAAGCCTACTCTACAAAAATAACACAGCTCACCAACTCACTCTCAAATACCATCTCCGCCACCTACACATGCAGACCCATCAAAATGCCTTCTTTGCCTGCTGGAGGAGGAACATAATACAGAACAGCTACCCTATTGCTATCCTCATACAGCTACTACCAGCACAAAGGACACACCTGCTACAAGCCCACCAAATACTGCTCACTCTCCTACAAAACAAAGTCACACCATCAACAAAGCACATTCTCTAAACGGCCTACTAATAAATGCTTGATCACTCTCAAAAATGCATAAAATCTACGACTCACTGATACGTAACATGATTTACTCTCCATAACTGATTCATTGTTGGGAGATGACATGGCTCCCGTGTTGCATGAAGCCATTCCTCAAGGCTCATGATACTTAAACTACGGCCCGGGTGCCGCATGCAGCCCTCCTCACCTTTACATGGGCCCCCCTGAGCAGCAGCAGCAGCATTGGGCTGCTGTTTACTCGACTCAGCAATAACATTAAAATAATGTTAATCATACAGCAAGCACTTTATTTAGGGTTAATTGCAGTTAAACGAAACACTGTCATTCTTAAAGACAGCAAACATGTAAAAATACGATAGTCTTTCAAATTTCAAAAAGTGTATTTCATTGACCTGTAGAACAATTTCACCTTAATAAATCGAATTATTGCAGTGCATAGTAAAGTACATTTTTTAAGTGGTTTTCATCCATGAATTTATGTTTTCCTCTCCACACCCCCTCCATCCTGACAACAATGCCATTAGTGATTACATCCAAGCACAGGAGATAGTTTTGTACAGCACACATCCCGAAGTCATTTATTTCGATCATAAATAAAAAGTAGGGAAATTGAAATAAAACAGTTGCCCAGGGTCACACAATTTGGTCAAGTGGAGAATCCAGGATTCATCCCAGGTTTTCTGGTTTCACATTTCGCAATTGAGTTCAGCCACTAGATATTCCCTTCCCCCAAACCCCTCGGTGGCATTAGTGCGGCCCTCGGTCACACCAAAGAGCAGACTTTGCAGCCTCTGTTAAAATGTTTGTGAGTACCCATGCTCTAGGCTATCATCCAAATTAGTATTGGGAAAGGAAGAGGTGGCCTACCTGATGTATTCAATCAAAATTAAATATCACTAAAGCTGACAACGTCTCCATACAAGGTTGAGAGTCCCTCTTCACCAGATGCAAACCTACACCATCTTCCTCCTGTAACTTCCTACTCCTTTACATACCTCCACCTAGCAATGCATCATTCGCAGACTCACTTCTAGACACAGTTTCAAACCTTATAACACTACACTTCAACCTATGTGTTGGAAAGTGGGCTATTGGTAGGGACAAATGCAATAAGGCCACTAACACATGGTAGGTCTCAGCACAGGTCTTAGAAAATTATTCCTATGCTCAACCCTTGGTAGCTTGGTTGTGAGAAGGCAGGCATAACTTCAAAGACAAGTATGTAAAGCATTTAAGCACAGCAATTCAGTAAATAATTAGGACACAACACAGAATAAAAATGCAACACCAATTTATATAAATAGGATGTATTTTTATCTTTAAAATGACACCAAAGCGACAAAAATCCAATGTAGGGAACTGGAGATTTGAATGTTCAAAGATTTAGCAAAATATAGCACTTAGAAGAGTATAGCACCATATTGGGATGCCTGCTCGCGATAGACCGGGTCAAAGTCAAAGTTTCAGGCCATCTGCGATGGAGCCCTGAGCGGCTACAGCTTGCGGCAGGTCCCGGTCTCAGTTTCTACCTTCGGACTTAGAAACTTTTCTGACGCTTTTCTCCTCGAGTTCCCTCGACGCTCCCAGCCAGTCTGGATTCAGCGAGGGTTTGCCGGATTGCCATTCGACGAGCTTCCAGTCATCTTTCCTGGAGCAGACTTGGAAACTTTGTCTTTAGCGCTTCAGTGGGGCAAACCAGGAATCCAGTCCAACACGCGATGGAATGCAGGGGGCTTGGCATTCATGGTTGCTTCCGGTCACCTTTTCTAGAAACTTTTCTGGAGCTTTTTCGCACTGAATCTCTCGATGCACTTCATGTAGCTGGATCGGCTTCAGATTTATTCTAGTCCCGGTCAAACTCTGAAAGTTGGACCAATGGTCTGGCTGGCCAAGTTGAGTCGGTCCCTCTATGGAGATTTTTTCCAAAGTTGCTCCAAACTTCTCCAAACTTCTTGAACTTCTTCCTGAAGTTACTGAAGGGGTCCCGAAGTGTCTCAAACTCACTCCAAGGGTCTGGAAGCTCCAAGATGGTCCTTGAAAGTTGAGGACTTCAGTTCCCACAATCCACTGGTACAAAACCCTTACAAATCCACTGGTGGTTCTCCAAGGTGCAGATTTAGGTGGTGATGTTCCAGATGAGCTCTTTTAACCTGTAGCTTTCAGGGAGTCCACTCTTTAGTTCTTTTTCAACAAAATAATCCACAGGGCTGTAGTTTCAGATTGTGCAGTCTTCAGAGCTCAGGCCTTAGAAATCTTTGCACAAAAATCTTCAGCTTGGCAATGTCTTGCTTCAGTAACTTTCAAGCAGCAGACCTGGAGAGCTCTGCCCCTCTAAGATACGTATTCCAAGTTCTCAGGGTCAAGCAGGAGGTCACTTCTGACCAATGGGAGCAGGGTAACTCCTCCTATATATGACCTCATCCTGTAGAGTGTGGGTTTATTTTGTCCCAGAGTGCATCAAATCTTCCTAATCTATAATGGCTGATTTTCAAGCAAGGATGTAAGAGCTGGCTAAACACACCCCTAGGATGGCTAATTGACTTAGATTCTCCCCCCTTCATATTCTCATACCTTCCTTAATCCTACCATCTGCATAAGGTGGGAAGTCAGAGTTGTAAATGACATCGTTCTCTGCTCCCCTCTTTGAAGAACATAGTTTATGACTCTTCCCCCTTGCCTGGCATTCCTATGGAGCAGCACACTGTCCTGCCAGCAGAGCTGGTTAACCACAGGAGCTCTTTATCACCTCTTCAAGGCAGCCTGGCTAATCTCTGACCAATCAGGGCAGACCACTGGAAGGCTGAATTTGGACTTACAAACAAGAAAGTCTTATAACTTCTTATATGTACACTTTAGGAGAAATTCAACAATATGATATTGTTGGATTTATTAATACAATTCTGAGAAGAAGTCTCTGAATGGCATTTCTAGCCCTCTCCTATCAAGAGTTATTAATCAATACCTTCCTACCACGTTAACCTATGTAACAGGGGATTTGCAATGGGAAAAATGACTTGGGCCATTTTTTCAGCACCAGGACTCACAAAAACATATTTTATAAGTACTTGTCTTATATCTACATGACCCCCACCCCATGTGCAGCTAGGGGAGATTTTAGGGGTTCTGAATCTGTAGAAATATTGCAGATTTTCCCACCACAGTGCTCCTAGCATCAAAGTCGAATTTGAGCAGCACTTTACCACAATGTGGGGGAGTGAAATGTGAAATTTCCCAGGGCATATAAAACTAATTTTATAAGGGTGTACCTTATATATATCTAATTCCCGCACCCGCCCTCACCCCTGGGACACCTAGGGGAGACCCTGGGGGTTCCTAATATGCCAAAATATTGGTGGTTATCCATTTTTAAGTGCCCCAATTCGCAAAGTCGAGTTTAGGCACAATTTACTATTTAAAAGCAGTCGGGGCACCCAGGGCTGCTTTTAAACTGACCTCAGGCTTCAGCAGTGCACACATGCAAGTGCAAAAAAAGCTGCTGGCCTCTAAACTGCCATGCCCTAGGGTATGAGTGACTTCTTGGTAGTTTCAATCCCCCTTCCCTATTATATACTAGGGGCTATAGGGTAGGCCATGCCAATCACGGGGGTACCCCACCATACCATTGTGTACCCTAGTGTATGTAGGTGTTTAACTGTATTCTAATATGTCTCTTTCAGCATTGCACTGGCCCTAGGCGTGTTTAGGCAGAGTCCAGGGTCAGTCAGAGTCAGTTACCACCACTATCAGTCAGCACAAATCTGGGGGGTGGCCAAGGCACAGGATGACTTTGCAACACTATGCATTCTGGGTGACCTACACATTTGGTTTGACAAGCCCAATATGCCTCATGCAAAAGCAATCAACACTGGCCTAGATGCACTGAAACTACAATAGAGCTTCCAAAATCCCACACAAATTGATGGGCACATCCTAGATGTCATTTTTGGAAATAGAAAACTAGTTACCTTTCAAGCATGGACTCCAGTCACATGGTCAGACCACTTTTTGCTTGCTTTCCAAAATGTAGCATCACAAAGCAATGCACCTAAAACCACCTTAAATGCATCTACCTATCAACCGTTGAGCAAACTCAATTTTGAACTCTTAGAAATACAACTAACATTCAGTATAGATCTAGACATATTAAATTCTGTTCAAAAACTATATGAGTAACTACCACTTTGCAACTCTGGTTCCACCCATGTTGCTGGCCATTTACTGGATCCCCTCTTTTCCAGTTAACTTAACATTCAATGTCTTCCTGCTCTCCCTTTGTGCTGGTCTGATCATTTTGCTATTGGTTTCAGGTTAAAATTTCCCAAGAATCAGTCTGCTTGTGCTCTTGACATTAAGAAAAAATCGGGAAACTGGGGAATATTGAATATCTAGGCCTTTAATGAGTGTTTATCTCACGATGCCCCTACTATTGAACATGTTTCCATTCCCTCTCTGGATGAAATCCACAATTGAATTCTTAAAGCTAGTGACATCTGCTTATGATCCCCTGTTAAGAGGATCAACAACCATCACCCTCCCGCCCCTTGGTTTACTGAGACACTAAAAACTGAGAAAACAAAATGTAAAGCACTGGAAAGACGCTGGAGGTGGCACTTCTCACCTGAGACTAAACTTACATATAAAATGGCTATAAGAGACTATCACTCTCTATGTAGGACAGCTCGTGCTGAGTATGTCTCTTCTACTATCTCCAGCACGTTGAACTGTTCTCGAACCCTGTTTAGGACTGTTAAAGAACTATCTTGCTCAAATACTCAGGCCAGTCCTCCTATCTTAAATAGAGAACAATGCGAGGACCTTGCTAATTTTTACTCACTAAAATAGAGAAAATATACTCTGCACTGAATGGCGACACGGTAATGGTCACCACTCAGCAAACTTCCATCTCTATGCAGACTGTTAAGATGGCCAGCCATGATGACAGCATGAATTCTGATTTTATTAACAAATTGGAATCCTGGTCACTTTTAGGCATGAACTCCTTTAAGCGTCTTCTTGGTAGCATTAAATCAGGGTCTTCCTGTGACCTTCTTCCTATCACGGTGCTAAAATAGCTTGAACCGCCCACGCTTATGATAATTATGGAGCTCCTGAATGCCTCCCTTCCAGAAGCTAAGGTTCCACCAGTGTGGAAACACGCTATGGCCCTTCCACTTCTCAAGAAGGCTAACGCAGACCCCGCCCATTCCTTTTAGACCTATTTCATTGTTACCTGCTTTTTCCAAAATGTTGGAAAAACACATCAATATACAGCTATCCCATTTTGTCGAAACTCAATTTTTTTTACATTCCTCCCAATCAGGTTTCAGAGCCGGTTTTTCGACCGAGACTACTCTTCTGGGAGTTACTGAAATGCTGTGCCACCGTTTGGATAATGGTGATACTGTGGGCCTTATATTACTTGAACTGAGTGCCGCTTTTGATACTGTGTCACACCCTGGCCTACTAAAAGCTTTACTATCTCCAAGGGTTGTTGGTCTGGCACTCAACTGGCTCACCTCTTTTCTCACAGAGCGCACGTTCCAGGTCTTTTCCCCTATTGCCTCCTCCGAAACCCATTCCTCTCCTTATGTGGTGCCTCAGGGCTCGATATTCAGCCCTTTTCTGTTTAACATATATGTTAGACACTTAGCAGAAATTGCTGAAGATTCTGGTCTGTTTTCTTCTGCAGATGACATGCAGATTATATTTCTCTCTCAGCAGAGAAAGTGTCTGAACCATCTGCTCTTCAGACCGGGCTAAGGAACATAGCATCTTGGATGAAAGTCAACCTTCTTAAACTTAATGCTGACAAAACTGAGGTTTTGATTTTTGGGGAAAATAAGGACCTCTGGGGCCTGCGGAAATGGCCAACCTGCCCCTTCCTACGCATCAAGTCCACAACTTAGGATTTATCATTCACAATAAGTTTTCTATGCGTCAACAAGCAGTGAAGGTGGCTGCAACCTGTTTTACCATTCTTAAATGGATCAAGAAAATCATTTGGATGCTCCCTAGATCCACCCAGAGAACAGCAGTCAGGCTCCTATTACTTCCAGACTGGATTACGGTAACATTCTCTACCTGGAAGCAAATAAAGATGTGCTACACATGCTGCAAGTGGCATAGAATTCAGCCACCAGATTGCTTTGCCAGATTCCCAGAAAGGCCTCTGTTTCTAGATCTCTGCATGACCTCCATTGGCTCAAGACAGACAACCGCATTAAGTTTAAAGCCCTGAGTTACATGTTCAAGATTAACTCTGGGGTGGCTTCTCAATATTTGAAAGCTCTAGTCCGCCCCTATTTACCGCCTTGCCTTCTCCACTCCAATATGCAAGCAACATTTCCAGTTCCTAGGATTAAACTTTCCCGGATGGGCGGTCGCTCCTTTGCTTGCTTGGTCCCAGTTTTGTCGAATGCTCTCTCCCTTTCACTCCATAAGGAAACTGTCTATGTACATTTTTGCAAAGAGTTAAAAACCTGGTTGTTTAGTAGGTAATTTTCCTGCTCTCCTGATTCCTCTCAGGCTGGTGCCGGGAAACCCTTTTGGGTAATTGTGCGCCTTATAAAACTAAATTAACATAACATAACATAACATAACATAACCACTAAGAACAACACAACGGAACAAAAGAAAACAGACACCTTGGAGAAATACATAGATAAAAGAGATAAAACATCAAATTAGAAAGCTGCAACGTACCTGGCTCAAAACAAACACCAATCAAGGCAAACCACCTACAGAAACTCAACTGATTATACAAGTCAGCAATCAAAAAAGCTAAGACAAAATATTATTCAGTCAGAATTCAAAATGCTAAATGTGCAAATAAGGAATTCTATCAAAATTCTCTCTGACTTAATAAACCAAATGGCCTAGAAAGAGCTCAGGTTTGTGAAAAGTTCCTAGGCAGTCTAACCAGTAGGCAAACAATTCATCTGACCCTATAGCAAAAGGAACATTCAAAAATCAATTTATAAAAGAAACATACTTTTAATTGACATAATAAAAATCATATAGAGACCCGAGCAGATATCAGACTATATGATAGGATCATACAATAAACAATACATATGCATATAATAATCAGAACATATACAGTTAATACATAAAAATTTAAACATTTAAATTTTCACATGCCTGTCCTACTATAGTTAGTTGCTATCTATTCTGTTTAAGAATACACCTTATGTTATGTGATCCATATTTTTATCTATTATATGTTTTTCATAACGAATTTAATATTGTAGGAGGTTATTCTGTGCCATCTCCATCGGGACGTTATTAATACAAGGTAGCTCTTTCTTTGCCGGTATCATGTCACCTTATGTGCCCTGTATAGGTACTTTGTTTCTGCCGCACCGGATACCAGTGTCCCATTGTATCTCTCGTGTGCCACATTGTATCAGTCATTCACGTCATCAGTCGGCATTTTTTTATACTCGGCGTGTGCCATTAAGCATCCCGTAAGATCGTCATTAATTTGTATTACTTTCCACATTTTTTGTACAATTAAGCCATCAATTTTTCAGTGTAATTTCATTTTTAATATGAGCAATTATGATTTTATTTTAAAGCGCAAAACATAACAATTTTGTTCATTATGGGCATCTATCATGATCATGCCATTTTTATTTCCTGGTTTGGCTCGTCTTGAGCCTTCCCTGTTTATCAAGCCAAGACCGAGGAATAGGGTTAGTCCTTTGCTTCTGTTTACCATCTAGTCCCAGCAGAGGCTTCCTTTCCCGCGCTAGTTCACTATTTAAATGTGGCGGTTTGAAACCTCCCACTAATTTCATTTTGGTAGACGGAACGCTGCGCCAAACACGCTGTGTGTGCATTATCCTGCGTCCAGCCGTGCATTATCGGGTAAGGGTCGTTAAGGCGGTTTGGGCTCCTTTTTCTTGCATGGAAGCCTCACTCTTTTGTCCTTCAAATGTATCTTTATGTGTGTGCTTTTATCGTTGTGCACACACCATACTTTCCCTTTATAACAAGCATTTCCATGCCTGTTATTGCCACGAGATTACAGCCTTTCATGCCAACGATTGTACTTCCTGACCAATCGGGCTTCATCCCTAACAGATCCACAACACACAACCTGCGTACAATATTCGCACTAATGCACCAATTGAATCCAGATCTCAGAGCAGTGGCGGTGTTGTTAGACGCTGCTAAAGCTTTCGATTCGGTGGAATGGAGGTACATGTTTCTAATACTGCAGCGGATAGGCCTACCTTTACGTATGCTAACTTGGATCCAATTATTATACACAAACCCCACAGCCCGTGTAAGAGTCAACGGCTATATCTCGGAGCCCATACCCATACAGCGAGGCACCAGACAGGGATGTCCTCTCTCCCCACTACTCTTCTCCATAATGTTAGAACCATTAGCTTGTAAGATCCGCCAACAATATGCACACACTGCGTTGGGGTTCCTCCTCCGACCTATCAGCATTTTGCTTTACGCGGACGAAATGGTTCTTTACCTCCGCGACCCGGACACTAATCTCTCCCCCGTGCTTAGGGAATATGTTAAATTTGGTGGACAATCTGACCTCACCATTAACTGGTCCAAATCTGCCGTGATCCCACTGACCGCTAGTACTGGCCCTCCTCAACTGGACTTCCCTCTCATATGGCAGGATGACCCAATTAAATACCTGGGTGTGTGGGTACACACAGATGTAGAACTGGTCATTCGGCACAACTACGGCACTGTCGTAGACCACATTGAAACTCGGATACAGAGATGGACGACACTCCCACTATCTCTAGCTGATAGGATATCCTTGCTGAAAATGGTGATACTCCCAAAGCTGCTTTATTTATTTGTTAATATACCAATCACTCCTCCCGCATCGGTCTTTGCTAGGCTCCGCACAGCGTTTGTACAGCTTATATGGGCAGGAAAGCAAGCCAGGATCAGTCTACATACACTCACTCTCCCATACAGTGCAGGCGGCTTTGCAGTACCAGATGCCTATATATACTACTTATGTGCACAGGCACAGTTCGCACACCACTGGCACCATCCGGTACGCTACTTGCCACATCTAGCGGTTGAGGAGGGAGACGCTTACCCTATACCGCTCACAAGCATTCTCTTACACAATAGACCACACCTGGCGGCGCGGGAGATAAACACAATTCGCACCACAACTCACGCCTGGGAACGGCTCAGTAGGCTATCCCATAAATCCCCCATATATGCACCAAGTCTCCCTCTGGCATGGCACTCAAGCCTCTCAGTCACGGATGAACGAAACAACATGGCAATCTTAGAACGGGCCGGCTTCACGACTATGGGCGACCTTTATCCCAATGGTACTTTCATCACACAGGACGATTTGGAATATATCACAAACCAGACCCCTCTCTTCCGGTTCCTTTACCACAGACTCAGGGCAGCAGTCCGGGAGTTCTATCCCTCCTTCCCAGATGAGCCCCCAATTCTTAACTCTCTGCAATTCCTTATCACCACACCTACACAGGCACATATTCTGTCCAAACTATACAGACAAACTCAGGATGAAATAGGCGCTGACACCACTCTGATGAGAGATAAATGGTCTGTATTACTAGACGCCCCTCTCACGGAAGAAGACTGGACGGCAGCCTGCTCACTAACCGCACTCCTCACGCCTAACGGGAACCTGCGGCTCATTCATTATAAATATCTACACCAGGTGTACCACACCCCCCCTTAAACTGTTTAAAATCAAACTGCGTGATGATGCGAAATGTACACGATGCAAAGTAGATAATGCTGATTTTGCGCACCTGGCATGGAGTTGTGCTAAAGTGCACCAATATTGGGTGGATGTGACTACTCATTTGACGAAGTTGCTGATGTGTGAGATCGCATGCACTCCCAGGGTGTGCTTACTGGGCCTGGATGTTCCGCTCAGGGCAAAAGGGAAAAAGCTAATGGCGATATTGCTGCTACTGGCGAAGCGTAGACTTTCTATGCACTGGGACAGCAGGCGTGCCCCATCGATCAAAGAATGGTTTGTGGATACTGCCTATTGCAGGGATAACTTTTTGATATATGCGGAAGAACTGCCCTCCAATTCTAAACCTTCAGACATTTGGGTCCCGCTCTCTGAATACCTACGCACCAATCCGGACCTGCTTAAACTGACTACTGATACCTTGCACCGCTCTTAACTTTCCGTCTCTACCCTCCCTTCCGTTTGGACTTAGATATGTATATGTGTATTGTATAACACTGCTGTGTCCTTCAGTTCTCTGCCAGCCCCAGACCTTTATTATCATTGATATGTATGATATTTTGTATAAGGAAAGTGACTGAAATGTGACAGATATTTGATGTTTCTTTTCTGTTATATGATAAAACTGATAAATAAAATAAAAAATAAAAAATAAAAAAATATGGTGAGGACAAATATCTTGGTCACTAGAAATGATTGAGGTTGGGGCTACTTGTAGTCCAAAGATCTTGGTAGAAGGAATGCAACAAGTTTTGCAACTGCAAGTCAACGCAGAGCACAGGGGTTCAGTTCCTGCAGCCCTGACGAGGGATACTGGCCTCAAACTTGGTGAGAGGACAGGGCAGGCCTTGAGGGATGTGAAGAATCACCACCTGTGTTACTGAGCCTTTCAGAATCCCTGGGAGCCCAGGGTCAGCAGACCGGTCAGCTTAGTTGTGGTGCCTGCAGATGCCGGAAAGTGACTCCATCACTACAAGGGGGACTCCTTCAGGTGCCTTGGATGTCCACAGGCCTTGGAAGGTTCCTGTATGGTGCACAGGATGAAATCAGGAGCAGCAGAAGTCTTCCCAGTTGCAGCCCTGATGCCCAAAGTAAAGTCCAGTGACGTCCAGAGTGCCCAGACTGTTGACGAAGAAGTAGTGTCTTGAATTGAATCTTGTCCCACGAAGAAATCTAGGGACCCACCCTCAGGTAAGCCCTTAAGTACCCTAAGCAAAGGGTTAGGTTGATTCAGGGTTCCCTCCCAGGGGAGGGGTTGGACTTTGGGAAGGATACTTCCATGTCTTTTGTCCAGTTTTGCACCAGAACAGGAGCCAATGGCTCCCTGTGCTGGTTTGAACTGGACTATGCAAGGAGGGCCCCGAGCGTGCCCTTCATGCAGACTGAGTGGCGCTAGTAAGCGCTCCCAACCGGCCCCAAGACACTAAACCCTGTCTGGGAGTGGTCACACCTCCCTAGGACAGGATACATATTGTCCTGTCTTTCCCTGCTTGAGCTTGGCTCAGCAGGAGGGCAGAATTGTGTCTCTGGTCGGCAGCAGCCATGTTGTGCTGTCTGGGTCTAGAAGACTGGTCCGGGAGCACTGAGGGCCTCCCGCAGGAGCTTTACAGTGCATGGATCATACCTCCCACACCGTTTACGGTGTGGGGATTTAATTCCAACATGTTTGATACCAAACATGATAGGATTCATTAGAGCCAGTTTCAAGATGGTCATTGCGTTATGACGGGTTTCACCTCTATATGTTATATGGCTGTCTCACTTACAACCCGGGAGAATTGACTCCATAGGCTGTAGGGGTGTCCTTCTCATGCAGGGGCACCCTCACACTTAGAAGCAAGCACCCTGCCTTCAGGATTAAAAGGTCAGCTTTAAGGTTGACTTATAGGTTTTAAGTGCAGTGACCATAGATATAGGGAATCCTATATCTTTCGTAAGTGATGCTAGCACCACCTCACACAGGCTGCAATGGCAGACCTGTGGTTACAAATTAAGTGGTCTCCCATGGGTGACATGCTACCTGCTGCAGCCCATGGGGGACCACTGGGGTACCTATGCCCTGGGTACCTTAGGACCATATAATTATGTTTATAAAAATGTAGATAATCGTTACTTCTGCTTAACAAATTTACATATTACTTATATTTATAATATTATATGTGTAACATGTATATAGGTGACTGCATAAAGTAGTAAATTGTGAATCATAATCAATTGCTTCACTATTGAATTACAAAATATTTATTAAAAACAAATAAATTAACTTAAAGTAGAACAAGACTTGAAAGTTTGAGTTTACTAAATGCAACTTAAATCGACATATATTACCTTCTTTATACATATATCCCTTCCATGTACTTATCTGTCTTTATATTTATTGATGTTCTTATAATTCAGCATCTCCAATGCACTACCCTATATCTCACCCTTTACCTCTCTCAATATATCCTCTACCTCCACTCTCTGACTCATCTCATACCTCATTCTACTACTGTCTCCAATGCACTACCCTATTTCTCACTCTATACCTCTCTCAATATAGCCTCTACCTCCACTCTCTGACTCATCCCAAACCCCATCCAGCTACTATGATCTGCAAAATAACCCTTTCTCTACTCTTCCCTCCTCTACCCGTCCTTGCATCATCTTATACCTCTTGTACTATTCAGATCTCCCAAACATGCCTTTCTAAACCCATCCCTCTGACTCTTCCCTCTCGATCTCCCCTTTACTCAACCCAAATCTCCTCCTACTGCTATGGGCTCCAAAAAAGCCTCTTTCTAGACCCTTCCCTCCTCTATCCTTCTCAATCCAACTAATATGCCCACAGCCCAAATTCACGTCATGTTTCCCTATACTAATACCACACTAATCCTGTTTGGGTTCCCGAGTAGCATGCTACCTACCTTAAAGAGATTTGACATCTCATGAGAGGTAGCAAGCGCCATATAAATGTGAACCTTTCTCTCTTCTATTCCTCCACTATCCTTTTTCAATCCAAATAACAAATTCACATGTCCACCGCTAAAATGTGTTTAATATCTCCCTTGACTAATTCACCACTCATCCTTTTTGGGTTCCGGAGTAGCGTGCTACTCATCAGACAAGTGCTTTAACACAGTGTCAGGGATAGTAAGCGCTATGTAAATGCAATTACAATTACCTAGAAATCATTGACTTTAGATGTGCTGGTCTAATTAGATCAATGGAACAAAAGAAAAACTACAACACCCACAATGCCTAAGCTAAACATGACACTTAGCTTCTTATTGTGGTAATGCATTGTACCTCCTATGTCTTTAATTTGCATCCTTATCAAAAGTTCCTCATTGACACTGTGGGGATCTGCTCGACCAGGATTAACGAGTCAGGTTGGTATTTCCCAGCCAGTTAAGGATGATTATGTGTTAAAGTCCTTGAAATGAGGAATATCGTGACACAGATTTACCAAGTCCTGGTTTTCCCAGATTCTCTGGGCTTTATAAGGAGAGGGCTGGGGCAGTAGAGCGGGTGGATGGCGAGCGTGCTTGGGGAGTATGGAAGTTGAGGAGTCACATTGCAGGAGGATTGTCTGCTCTCACAGTGGTGATGGAGGGGCAAGCATGGTCCAGGCTGTTCCTCAGACTGCATCCCATGTCCCTCTGCAGCTGAAGATCTATACCAGGTAAAACCAAGTCCCTTGTGTCAGGACCTTAGGATTTCAGGTAAGGAGACACAGGACAACTCGTAGTTGCAATACGTGGTTATTGCTTCAGGCAACTCATAATGAGGACCTTATTGTATGTTTATTACTTCAAATGTACATGTTTTAGATTTGTACAATTTTCTATAAGAGCCGGAAGAATACATGTTTGTAGGCATGACAACCTTGTCAGGTTTTGCATTCTAAGTAAGAATATATTTAAGTGCTACATTTCTATAAGAATGTTGAGACAGGTGATGTGCCTTCGCTTTTTTTTTGCACCCAGAATCAAAACGTGTTGTCTGTGTACAGACAATGTCCGGCAGGATTTGATGTAAAACCCGGAAATGTCTCGTTCCACCACTAACTATAAATGTGCAAGTAGAAAAAAATGCCAAATGGGTGGATTTTCATAAGTACACTCTACAATTGAAACTTTTCACAATTTTTCAAACCCCTGATTCTGTAGGATTTGCCATGACGTCAAATATTGCCTATGTGTCCATCAACGTATCTGAATCATTTCCTCATGGGTTTACAATTGAGTGGATCAAAACTGCATGAGCATAAACACACATCGGAAAAACATAGCACTGTAGATAAAAACAAAAAACTCAATAAAAGAGAGGTTTATTGATCATTTTCTGGGAACCATTTCAACAACAGGGATCAATGAACAATAACACATGATGTCTTTCCTATAATAGATGGAAAGTCACAATAACAACAAGTGCACAATGGTGGTAAGAATTTTTCAACAAAAAAGAAGAGTGGGTGGTCTAGGTACATTGGAAGAACCTATAAACAAGAACATTTCCATGAAAGTTTAAATGGAAGATGGAATGATGTTCAAGCCTTTGCCGTCAGAACGACAGATAGCAGGAAAGTGGACATACATAAGATGTCAGTATTACAGGGATAAATTTGGGAAAATAAACAAATACACAAGCAGAAGACGAGAGACTGTAATAAGAAAAAAAACGAGAACTTGCATAGAAAAGACTAACAAAAGAGAGTGTACAATAACAAAATGTATGCTAAAATATGGTTAATTTGATCTTTTACCGGCTTTAGGCTAGTTATTATTTATCGTTTCTGAAGTAAAGACTTTCAAGAAGAAGCAAACGTTGTTTTGTAAAGTGGGTTATTGGTAGTGGTAAATATGCATCTATCACTGGCAAAAAGATCACTAACACAGTTTGGGGCTCAGTACAGGCCTCAGTAAATTACTCCTATGCTCAACCCTGGGTAGCTTGGCTGTGAGCAGGCAGGCTTAATTTAGGAGACAGGTATGTAAAGGAAAACACAATACAAATCCAACACCAATTTGGAAATATTTGTATCTTTAAAATGACACCAAAACAACACAAATCCAATGTAGGGAACCAGAGATATGGATTTCTTAAGTATATACACTTTCAAGCACTTCTGGTTGCGCTTGACTGAACAAAGTCAAAGTTTCAAGCCAACCACGATGGGGCCCTGCTCGGATACCCCTTGTGGTAGGCCTCGGTCAAAGTTTTACCTTTGGACTTAGAAACTTTTCTGAAGCTTTTTCTGCTGGGACACTTGAAGCTCTTCAGCAGGCAGGATTCTGTGAGGGTTCGCTGGCTTGCTTTTCAGGAAGCTCCTGGTCAAGCGGGATAAACCTGGGATAAACCTGGAGTCCTGGCTGGGTTGTGGTTGAAGGTGGCTGGCTTGGCTCTCACAGTTGAGTTGATCCCCTTGTGAAGCTTTTTTTCGAAGTGGCTGAAACTTCCCCAAACTTCTGAAGCTTATTCCTGAAGTTACTCTTGAGGGTCTGAAGTGTCTGAAACACAATCCAAAAGTCTTGGAAGCTCCAAGATGGTCCTTGAAAGATAGAGACAACAACTGTACACACTCCAAGCAGGGGGTCTTGTTGGTGATGTTCCAGGTGAGCTCTGTTAACCTGTAGCTGGCATGGAGTCCACTCTTTATTCCTTTTGAAGCACGGTACATCCACAGGGCTGTAGTTCAAGATAATGCAGCAGGCACAGTCAGTCAGAATGCAGGGCCTGATGGAGCGAATCAAGTTTACAGCTTGGCAAACCATCTTCTCTTAGATTCAAGCAGCAGATCTGAGAGGCTCTGCACCTCTCCCATATTTATTTAGTGTTCTCTGGGGTCAAGTAGGACAGCACGCCTTTCCAATGAGGTGCAAGGTAACACCCCAGAACATATTCTTCTCCCAGAAAGCAATATTCCTCCAAAATTCAACATAGTTGAAATCTCAACAGTGCATGAAGAGCTAACTAAACCAACCCTAAGTATGTCTCATTTGCATAGCTCGACACTGTTTAACTTCTTCGATTCCTTCCTTAAGCATCCCATCTGGCTGTGTCAGGGATATGGGGATAGATGGACCTGGCATTCCCTGCCTGTTCTATTGCTCCTTTGAAGCTTCCTGCTTTACAGCCCCTCCCCCCTGCTCTGATATTACTGTGTAGCAGAACCCTCTCCACCAGATAGCCTCTCCCTGGGTGAGCCATTAATCACTTCATCAAAGCAGCCTGGCTAATCCTGTTAACTCTGACTTATCAAATTAAAATTCAAAATTACTTTTTTCAGTATAGAAACAATACCATACAAAGTGCATTATTAATAAAAAGAAAGGCATTACAACCGCTGAAAATTACATAATAGAGTAAGAAAATATATGAACATTCGCAATAAAATTGTTTCATGTCTTAAAAGTCATATTAAAAACGATTTGTACAGGAAAAACAAGAATCCTGGGCAGTGTTGGTGCAGCCAACCCTTCTATCACCAAAGAGGATCATAGACAGTTATTCATCGCCTCTAGTGTTCCTTAGTCTCACGGCCGATCTTAGAAAATTTACCATGCTAAACAGCGTTAGTGGATCTGCTGACAGTTTCAGAAACAGTAGTGCCACCTTTGCCTGGTTGAATCTGGTTTGCCTTAGAATGGGTTTTAAAAACATTGTCCTTGGGTGCGTATAGAAGGGGCATATTAAAACAAAATGAAGAGTGTCCTGCGGAGACCACTGGTCGCAGCCGCACGGACCTTTTATCTCGATATCCGGTGTGTATCCAGCTGGTACAGATAAAATGTGATGCAGGAGATTCAACCTAAATCTAGTCATTAGGAATCTGTCGTGTTTGTTATACATGTGGGACAGATAAAATTCCATTCCTGGAGTTGATTTAGTTAGCAAGTGGGCTCTCACCGTGGGTTTCATCAGTTCTCTATCCTCCCTATCGTTTGCTGTTTGCCTTAAGAATTCCATCTTTATGATGCCCTTGTCTTTAGGCGTGAGTTTAGTGGGTTCATCAAAATACTTAACACAACCCAACCCTTTCAAGGTTTCCCTTACATATTTGAGCCAAGGTATCATTCGTCCCCTATCCAGGGCAATGCAATCCGTTAGTATTTGCCTACCTAATGTGGCTTCAGGGTTTGTCCATATTTTAATCCAACAGGTTATGGGTTTGAGTCTTAGCCTATCGCTAATATTAGTGAGGCCTAACTCCTCATGGACAATATGGGAAGGCGTGCTTTGTGGTACCTGCAGAACACTTCTCAGGAATTTGTTTTCCTCATTTTGAATCAGCGTAGTATCTCTAAAACCCCATACCTGTCTTCCATACAAGGTCCTAGCACAGCATACAGAGGTGTACAGGTGCATTATTTCATTCAGTGACCAACGGCCCAGTCTTTTTGCAAAATTCATAATTGAGCCCACCGAGCTGATTTGTGAGCTACATTTATCATTAATTAATGTTTTGAAACTAAGGTGCTTGTCAAATAAAATCCCTAGATAATTGAATGCCCGCACTTTTTCTAATTTGTGAGACCCAATTGTAAAGATAAAGGGCCAGATGTAGGAGCCCAAATACCGGTCGGTAACGGCCGATTTCGGCCGTTACCGACCGGTATTTAAGAATTGGCATGTAGGGGGCCAATTTTACCGATTCTGTAAATTTACTGAATCGGTAAAATACCGAATCGGTATTTTTACCGATTTGGTAACTTGCAGATGTAGGTGGGACTCTTCTGAGTCCCAAAGGCCTTACAGATTCGGTATTTTACCACCCAATCCAATTGGGTGGTAAAATACCAAATCCAGGTGTGCAATCACATGTGTGCATGCACACCTATGCCATGTGACAGACAGACATGCCCTTAGGGCATGTCTGTGTGCCACATGGCACACATGCCTGTATTCGGGGTGCTAGAGGGTGTCAAGTGACACCCCCTGCACCCTTGCTGGAATCGGTATTTACCGAATCGGTAAATACCGATTCTGTATTGCCCATTGATTCCTATGGGCTTCAAGGCCCATAGGAATCAATGGGCAATACAGAATCGGTATTTACCGAATCGGTAAATACCGATTTTTACAGATTCGGTAATTCAACTACAGAATCTACCTAAATCTCCCTCCTTCATATTTACCGATTCATAAATACCGAATCGGTAAAATTCGGTATTTATGAATCGGTAAATTCGATTTTCCTACATCTGGCCCCTAATTCTTAGATGATCTTTTCCCTGTTTCCATTACGTATGATTTAGTGAGATTGGGTGTTAGATCTAGATCCTCCATAAAGCTGACAAAACCATCAAGAAGGGACTGTAATCCTCGAGCGGTGCGGGCTAGGAGTACTGCGTCATCCGCCTACAGCAGGACCGGTATACCTCTCCTACCTAAACGCAGACAGTCCACCCCTAGATCTCCGAGTGCCTTGTCCAGTCCATTTATGTATAATGTGAATAGAAAAGGCGCTAGGATGCATCCCTGCCTCACACCTCTTGAACAAGGGAAATGATTAGTTGTATTCCCCTCTTCATTGAATCTGACCTGTGCCGCGGTGTTCTGGTGGAGCACTCTCAAAATATTTATCAGGCCTGGGTCAACACCAAGCAGCCTTAGAGATTCCCACAGTTTGCTCCGGTTGACCCGGTCGAAGGCTGCCGTCAGGTCCATAAAGGCCAAGTACACCGTCCCCTTACTTGACACGGTGTACTTAGCCACCAGGTGGTATAGATTAAGGCATTGGTACGTTGTGGATCGGCCATTTCTAAACCCATACTGGGTATCCGATATAATATCATGTTCCTTCGCCCAATCCGTCAACCGATTAAGAATGGCCCTTCCCAGGACTTTCACTGTCACATCTATTAACGAGATCGGGCGGTAACATTGTGGGTCGCTCCTGTTTCCCTTTTTGAAAATCGGGACTATGGTGCCATGGACCAAGACCTGGGCATCCCTGATTCCACTGCTGTATTGAGTACTCTTGTGAATATAGGGGCCCAAAGGTCTACCTGGCTCTTAAAGAGGTCTGGCAGGATTCCATCGGGTCTAGGGCCTTATTTCGTGTCAGCCCGTATATTCCTGCCTTAATCTCTCCCAGGGAAAAACTTATCTGCGTGCTGTTTACATTTCCTGTATCTGGAACTATTGAATCTTCCGAGCCACCATAATTATACAGGCCTGTAAAGTGTTCCTCCCACGTGTCCGTAAGAATATGACAGGCCACCTTTGATTTATTTGATTCCTGGAAATAAGGATCATTAATTACTCTCCAGAATTCATTCATGTCCCTGCGCTCTGCGACATCTTTTAGTGCCTCCCATGCCTGGTTCTGTAGCATGGTTTTACATTGTTTAATGGCCCTTTTATAGTGTGCCCTACAATCAACCACCTTGCTCTTATCTTTTGGGTCGGTTTTGAGGGCTAGCTTCAATTCTCTCTGTGCCAAGGTGCATTCGTGGTCAAACCATCTAGGGTGCATTGGGTCATGTTTCGTCTTTTTGCCCCTCAATAACCCGTCGATGTGCTGCGCTGTGCTCTCAAATGCGCTGATCAGGTCATTCCCCTCCACTGCTGGGTCTAAGCATTTCCAAACCTGACTTTCAAACTTGGCGAGAAGCGTTCTATAAAACACTTCCCCATCTATGTTCTTCCATTTCAGTCTCCTACCCTGATCAGTGGCTTGAACTAAGCCACTGGATTTCCTTTGACCGGGCTCGGTCGGTGGGTTAATATCCTTGATGGACAATACCAGTGGGTTATGGTCACGGAAGACGCTGACCACTATGCTGACATTTGTGGCCCTTTGTTTAAGTGTGTTAGTTACGAAGATAAAGTCAATGATGGTGTCCCTTCCACTACCTTTAAAGGTTGGGATGACTATTTTATTTTCCCCTCTTTTGATCAGATCCATCGTATGTATGAGGGCATGTGTGCCCAGGATCTTGCTTAATTCCCTGCCCTCTTTTGAGTGTTCTAAATGCCAGCCCTTTTTAGTTGGACAGGAGGCCCATTCTCCCCTGTCCCATTTCAGGAAGGGGCACTGGTGGCAGTTGAAATCGCCGACTATTATCAGCTGAGAGGGTGAATCCCCTGCCTCCTGTATAGCAGCCAGCCTATCATCTAGCTCGCGCAGTGTTAGTGTGGTATGTCCCACCACTATTGCGTTATAGAAGTTGATGAAAGTTAATTTTAGTCCCTTCTTGCAGTACCTAATTCCCTGCATGAATTCCGAGTCCCAACCCAAGTCTTGCATTGTCAGGTCCACATAAATGATTAGGCCGCCCTTAGCACGTCCCATGGTTGTTTTGCGTGCCGGGACAAAAAACATTTTGTATCCATCTAGGTGAGGGGCACTGATATTGGTTTCCCAGGTTTCCTGAAGACAGATGATGTGAAATTTCCTGATAAAGTCTAACCGTTCTTTATTTTGTATTTTGGCCGATAATCCTGCAATGTTCCAGGAGACTGCTCTAATCTCACTGGTTGTAAGATTCTCCGTGCTAATCCCCGTGGTGCCCCTCCCTAGTATTAAAGGCGTTTCCAGCTGTTTTACCAGCAGTTCATTACCCTCCCTCAACTGTTCCCCATGCACTTCCAAGGGAGTTGAGTTGCTTGGCTCTGTTGTGCGTACCATTCCTTTTACTTCAGTCCTGAGGGGGCTCTCCTGTGATATAGCATCTTCAGATCCACTCTGACTTATCAAGGAAAACCTGGGAAGGCTAAATTTTGGCTTACAGACAAGAAAGTCTTATAACGTCATTTCTGTATATTCCAGGATACATTCAACAATAGAATATTCTTTGATTTATCAATACCATTCTTCTAAGTCCTTAAATTATATGTTATTGAATTCCTAGCATCCATAAACTATTGCAAAGTTATCCTATATGGCTTGGGATCTACAATGGGGAAATTTAAATGTGAAATTTCTCAAACACCATGGCATATAAAACATATTTTATAAGGATTCTGATTATCGTTACATGACCCCTTACTCCTGGGACACCTATTAGAGGTCTTGGGGTTCTAAATATGCAAAGATAAAGTAGATCCACATTCCACAGTGCTCCTAGCACCAAAGTCGATTTTGGGAGGCACTTTACTACATTATGGAAAGTGTAATGTGCAATTTCTCTATCTCCAGGGCATTTGAAACATCTTTTATAAGGGCCCTCCAAATAATTAGCTGCCCCTCAACCCCAACCCTTGGGCCACCTAAGGGAGACCCTGGGGGTACCGAATATACACAAATATTATACATTATTACTTTTTAAGTGCCCCTATCACCAAAGTCGAAATTGCAGTGAATACACTTTTAAAAGCAGTGCTGCTTTTAAAATTACCTCAGGTGCTCAGTACACATGCAAGTGCAGAAAGGGCTGCTGGCCTTTAAACTGACAGCCATGCCCTATTACATACTAGGGACTTATAGGTAGTTTTAGCCCCCCAGCCCTATTATCGACTAGTTACTTTTAGGGTGGGCCATGCCAACTGCAAGTGTACCCTAATATATAGTGCACCCTAATGCATCTGGGTGCTTTCACTTGTGTTTTCAATCTAGCACTGGCCCTGGGCCTGGTTAGACCCAGGGACAGTCAGAGTCAGTTACCAACAGTACCAATCAGCAAAGAATGGGGGTGCACTGGGCACATAGGATGACTTTGCAACATAACCCCCTACGATAGGTGATGGGTTGTCTTGCTTCGACTTTCAGATAATACAGAATCTCCCACACTGTGACTCAAACCTCGGCGAAGCAGGAGACATAACACAACAAACACCTTTAGAAAAGGGTTTTATTTCACAAAATGCAAAAACTCTCTTTTTAGAATAAGGCTTTGGGTTTTATATTACACAATGCTCTCTAACAGAAAGGCTTTCCCAGATGCCAAAATAACAACATTCAAATATATTTAGAGATATATATGTTCATATGCAAGCAATAATAACACACTTGGTAAATGCAACAGTAAAATCCATGAAAAATACTAATGAATAAACAAGCAGCAAATAGTATGAGATAAGGCTCAAGAAAATGTGCTGGACCTCCTTTAAGAGATCAGAAAGATATATACACTGAATCATAAATGAATACTTTGGATGAGCGCCTCACCCAAATCACACATCACAAAGAAAACATCCTACCAGGACTGGCCAGCTTCCAAGCAAGCATTCCAATGGCAGGAAGGAGTTCTAACGTTCCCTCTACAGTCTTGCATGTTCCAGCCTTTATCTTGACAAAGCTCACGAAAGCCTTCTAGGGTACATTAAATAATCTCTCACAAAAACAATCCTTGAAAATGATTAACCCAAACAACTTGCAATCGTGTCTGTGCACGCAGATAAAGCTCAAACTGGGCAGAGTCAGAATTAAGGATGACATGAGGCCATCTCAAAGCCAATAGTAAGAACGGAATAATTCTACCAATGTACAACACAATGCACATTGGTGCACCACTCCTTATAGCATCACATACTTCATCTCTCAATGTACAACACAGTGCACCTTTGTGCACAATTGCTCATAACTCTGCAGTTTGAGACCAAGAAGTATATTCCACACCTCTCGCTCTCTCTCTCTCTCTCTCTCTCATGCTTTCAAATGCACATCCCACATGTTCTGTTCTTGGCAAGGCTGTTCTACTCCGTGACAGCTCCCACTGAAAGACTGCAAGATTACAGGAAATAAGCCTTTAAGAAAAGCAAGGCATATGCAGGATGTTGTACATTGAGGCTAGGATAAAATAACACACCAAAGTCAATTAAAATAATGGTGGTAAAAGGTCATCACAGGGTGTCAGACCACAAGAGTGCCTCTAGCACTACATGGGTCACTAACCTATACCCGGGTGTCGTGTAGTCCCTATAAACCTATTTAGGATGTGCACGTTTAGACAACATACACTGTAGGATTGGTGTCAGACTGATTCTGGGCACCCCTACCAGGTATGTTAGCCTGTATACCAGCTAGCTCAGAAACCCCTCTTACCAATGGGAGAACAGTTCTTGGCAACTATTGAACATGACAACCATGATCCCTCAGGATCGTGGAAACAGTATATTACTTTTCGCTCAGTCACTCATGCTCACTTCGTCTCAGAGAGATACACAGAATAAACAGTGGGGACAATTTTCAATAAGTATTTATTGAACCAACGTCATTCAAATGTGCAAAAGGTGTGCTAAAACAACCAGAAGACAGTATTAGATATAAATGATTATAAGCACTAACAGAGTAAAAGGATGGCAGATTTCTACCATTGTGCTAAAACAATGAATACAGGCAAGTATATAAAATACATGACAGTAAATGCGTACTCCTACGATGCGACCCTAACTAGATATAGGTATAAAAGCAAAACATTCCTCCAGGATAAAGTCAACTCCATTACCTGAAGTGAGAGACTGTGGGACCCTGTCTTGGTCTTGACTTGGACACCGCGCAAGGGATGTCAGACCACTGCGAGGTGGAGTGTCTGCGTGCAGGAACCTCAGCGTCTCGCGTCAGTGTGTCGGCATGGAAGTCCTTTTTTCCTCTCACTACCTCAGCAAGATATGGTGTATATATACCCAAAGTGGTACCAGCCTGGGGATATACATTGCTGTGTCATGTCAGACTAGGATGACGGAAGGAATTACCCTCATACATAGTTATTAGTTATTATGCAGGAGATGGTAGGCCTGCTGTCCTGCTGTGATTCCAAGAATCCTCATGCATAATGAATGAGGTTTAAGCTGTTCGGAGAAAACCACATGTCATCTTTGGACATTACCCTAACTAGGTAAAAGGTCAGTATTAAGAACCATTATGTGGTGTAATGGTAGGGGACTACCTGAGCCTAAATTGGGGTACCTATATGGAACAGAATACTGTTAGTCCTCATCTGCTAAGTGGGAAACCTGGAGAGGCTGTGCATGGCCTCCACCTACCAGGTGACCCAGATACACAACCGAACTCTGCTCTATTTTGCACGTACTGGACTTAATAGTCAGGCCTGTCTGCTGCATGGCCTCTAGATCTTCACTCTGTAGCTGAAGTGATCCCCCCAGGTAGAACTTTATACAGCTATGTCCTCCCGAAATGCAGGACCCTACGGCCTAAACCCAGACAGGACCCAGTTCACTAGCCTCTGGAAGGTGCCCAATGGCATTACCTTGCACTGACAATGTCCCTCTGTCGTGGGGCTGAGCCTTGCATGTACAGTGCGTTAAGTTGACATGAGCTTATTCGAAGTTTAAATCCCTTTTTTCCTTTCTGCTGCCCTTTGCACACGGCACACACTATAATACATGTTTAGAGTTTAGCAGAGTGTTCTGCTTCACACGAGAATAACAAGTTTTTCTATATTAGCAGCCTTGCTTGGTAAGCTTAGTCTGAACAGTGAGTGCCGAGACCTTCAAGGTTATTTCAACACAGTGGTTGTTGTTCGGACTGATCAGCGCACGTTCTAGACATAACATATATGCAGCTGTGGCCAGCTCTGATTTTGGTGCGTTTAATAATGCACTGCGTAGGCATGATCACACACAATTGGAGAACATTTTTATGCTGAGAGCTGGTACAGAATCTGATGTGATCCAGTTCTGCTAAATACCTGAGGTATGGGGCCGCCTATCTAATCCCAAGAGTCCTTCTGTAGATATAAAATAACCTACTAGCAAGGGAGGGTGAAATATAGGTATATTTTAAACCTGTTTCCATTTAGCATTATAACATGCTTTCTCCCTTTGTATTCTATGGGATAGTAACTATGCTGATAATCTTGTGGCTTATAATATGTCTGCTTGTATTAACTAAGATTCTACGCATGAGAACACAGCACTAGAAATAAACGGATGTATGACATTACAACGCATGCTTTTACCAAGCATGCCTTTACAACGCAGTATTTACAACGCATGCCTTTACAACGCATAGCGCTTTGGGGTGCTGGATAGTGAATAGTTTAATTTACTTTTCCAACTACAGTCCACGTGGATAGAAGGCAAGGTGTTGGATAGTAAATTAAATGTATTGCCTATCCTAGAGCGCCCCCAGCGCAATGCGTTGTAATGGTTTGCGTTGTAAATACCGCGTTGTAAAGGCACTACGTTGTAAAAGTTGCGTTGTAAAGGTTGTTCACCGAAATAAATATTTCAAACTTGCACGTGTCTTCTTTTACTCCCTCTTTTGGACTGGTATGATAGTATAACAAAAGAGTGTTCATGTGTTCCACATTGCCTGAGGTAATCTAAGTTCCATATTCTGGGTTGTCTAATCATTGGTGTTATGGAAGAGCCAATGAGACACTGATGCTAGTCTGGTAGAGGATGTTGGGTACCTTGGTGAGTTTTGACACACCCTAATTCACTGAGGTTCCAAGTCTCTATGCACAGTTCTGTATAGGAGCAGAATCCCTGCTACATGGCGCCCAGCGATGGTGGTCTTATTTCATGATGCTTGATTAGTACTTCTATCAGTCCTTAGCCCCTTCGCTATTGTTTCCAGTTAACAGTGGTGTTGGTTAAACCTACCTATAGTTACATAGGGTTTTTCAAGCTTGAATCTATCAAATGGTTTCCTTTTGAATTACTACCCAGTTGTGCTACATTGTTTTACATTGTACCTCTTCTTCTTTGTGTCACTATGGCTAACGTTGACATACCGCAGCATAGTCGCATTGCAGTCCCCAATCATTTGCAGGCTTATAACGTTGGTTTGGAGGGCATGGCAGTTATTTTGGTGGTGAGTGTTGAGGTTGCTTACCCGTTTGAGATTTTCTACTCATGGGTGACGTTTCCTGCAGCAGATGCGGCTACTCAGGTGCTTCACACTTACACTCACACTGCCGTGCCCTTGGAATATGTTCCTTATAGGACACAGGAGATTCCGATTTCTGCATGGCAGCACCGTGTTTGGTTTGATGGTGCCCTTCCCCACAGTGTAACGGCGATTAGATTGGGTCCTTTGTCCATTCCAGGCGCTTCTTGGCCGGTTTTGGCTGGATTCACTCCGCATCCTCCTGCGGGGCAAGTCCCCGTTGCTGAATTACGGACCCTGTATAACTCTGCTATCAGTGTTATCCGGGCCCTAGTTCAATATATCAGCCGCAATTTCCAGGGTGGGGCCCCTGGTGTTGCGGCCCTTCCAGCTGGACCGAGCGGAATGAAGCTTTGTCTCGTGATGGTCAATGTGGTGATGGGCAAGCGTCCCCAAGATAAGGATGATATGCCTTTTTGGCTTGCCGAGAAGTTTGACCAGCTGGAAGCAGTTTTTCCTAATCCAACTCCCGTTGAAAAACACAGGATTCTTATGATTAGTTTACCCAAGGACTTGGTACCAGAAGCCGGTAACTGTGAGTCATGGGGTAGGATTTTTGGGGCAGTGTACACGAGGTGCTTCGGCACTCCGTCAATGGCTGTCCTTCCGACGGTCATTAAGTGTGTTCAAGATGAACACGGACCGGAGGCTGCGGTTGAATTGGGAAAGAGACTCGTAGGCACATTTGACGTAGTTTCCGATCTTGTCCTCTCTAATATAAAGGGAGATGTAGTGAACTTTCAGGTGGCTAATGCCTTGCACGAGGTCCCCGATGCCGACAAACCCCGACAGTTACCGAAAATTATTACGCCAGCTTATAAAACCTTTGGCTGCAATAGTTTAGGTGTCAAGCCCTTTCCTGCTAAAGATAAAAAAACAACCTCAGCGTTCGAAGTCTGAAACGGACGTTCAACCCAAAGCTCTAAAGCAAAATTGGAGCAGAAATAAAAAACAGGGTAAACAGCAACAGAAACAGGAGTTCCGTCCCCCATCACCAGTGCCTGCGTCTACTGAGCGCGTTTATGATTTGCTCGACCGCACTACGATTAAATTGCCTGATCGATTTCAGGTTCCTGATCAACGCTCTCCTTGTTCTTTACAGGACACATCGGCCTTTTCGACCGGTGGTGGAAGCGGCAGCAGAGGTCGGGGTGGCCAGCAGAGTCGCGACCAGCCCCGCCCAAAAGACAGAAAAGGCTAGCAGGACGATTCTTCACAGAAGAGACCCTAGTTTCAGAAAAAGAAAGTTGCCACTTTAACACCGAGATATGCCACAGATAGTGAGAACGCAGCTTCGGAATCAGACATGGGCGCTGATGTTGTTGGACAGCGCGGCGGAGATTACCATTGTACGAGAAGCCCTGCGTCCACTACTGAAGGTGACAGCGATTGTCCAATATGTTGTTATGGAGACAGCTGATACTAGAGTAGCTCCCCTGATAGGCTTTTTAAAGTTGTCCTTTTAATTGAAGGTGACATACAACGTATCATCAAAGGGGTATTTTGGGAAAATCTTACAACTACCTATGACATTTTGCTAGCGGAGGCTGACTGGCCCCCACTTTTTGTTCTCGCAGCTCAGAGAGGGGAGGAGGTAATCCTCCCTAGTATCGCGCACACAGTGTCTAAGGAGAATGCGCTGAATTTTGCAGAAGAGTGGGCTAAGGCCCTTGTGCCGGCTTTGTACCGTACTCACTGTGGTTGGGATAAATTTTCCCCACACCACGAGATTCTCTTACGGTCTATGCCACAGCTTCAACCTCAATATCCTATACGGCGTGAAGCAAAGGCTTCCGTTGCGGAAATCCTTGAACAATTAGAGTATCAAGGAGTGATTGAAACTTGTGTGTCACAGATGAATAACCCACTTTTTACTGTGACCAAGCCTGATGGTTCGTACCGTTGGTATTGGATTACCGGCATTTGAACTCGCATTGCAGTACCTGTGCAGTACAGAATACCCACGGCTCTGCTTTGGTGGATGGTCTAGTGTGCAAATGGTTTAAAACCACACTTGACATATCCAAAGTTTTTTTTGCCCACAATTTGTCTGGTCTGAGTTCCCGATGGACCAGTTTTATCAGTGGCGGCAAACAACGCCAATTTAAACGCCTGGCCATGGGCTATAAGAATAGTCCGGGTGTGTTTGCTGCCCGCATAGTCTCTCTTTTGGAGAGAGTGGACCCAGATGCGTGTTCGTACGTGGATGACATCTATCTCGCAGACGACGAGATTTGAGTGCATCTGTGTCGCGTTGACTGCAATATTTGTAACATTGCGGACTTCGGTTACAAATTCAACTTTGCAAAGTCTCACATTGCAGAGTACACAGTGTTGTTCCTGGGCTATGAGCTCTACAACGAAGGTCGAGGTTTAGCTCCTCACTTCTTGGAGAAATGCGCACAGCTGCTCACTCCAACAACACTGAAGAAATTACAGTCCTTGCTGGGATTTTTGAATTTCGGGCGTACATATATTCCCGAAAATGCCCAGCGTATCAAGCCATTGTATGCTTTGATACAACCTACTTTCACCAAATCGTGCTGGCTGCCTGAACATTCAGCCATTCTGCAATCTTTGCAGGCTGATCTTCTAGAATCTAAATTCTTTGACTCGTGATAACCACGCCTGTGCATTTTATTTTTGGCATGAGGACTTTCATCAGTGTCAATGTAGTGCACAAACCACTCAGTGATGCCTGGGGTCAAACAGAACAGGCCAGCAAACTTCCAGCACTCTGGGCTGCTAGATTGTCAATTTGGGAGAGAGAACCACTCCCTCCACTGAACCGTCTTGCACATTGTTGGAGAGGAGGTTGGGTACTGGCTCAGTTTCCTCCTCCACTCCCTCATCTGTGACTAGTAATATGTTCATGTCTGCCCTGTCATGGTGTGCTTTCAATCTAGTTACAGCAAACACAACAATGATGGACAGAATGTGGATCAATGTCACACATTCACCCCAGTCCAAAGATCTGGGCCCAAATCCATCGTTTTTCCACTCCACACCACCCTGGGTTAGACAATGGCGATATGCAAATCAGCGCTGACCCTGTGCCCCATGGGAACAGTCCAGTCCGAACTACAAAAGCCATGTCCTTCCCAGAACGGAAACAAGCATCCGAGGACCGGCCCGGTTTCGAGGTAACACCTCTCTTCAGCCCGGCTAGCTTGATTCCAGTGGTGTGGAGTGCCTGGGACTCACGTCTGAGCATCCCCAGTACACTTAGAGCGGTAACTGCAAACACAACAATGATGGACAGAATGTGGATCAATGTCACACATTCACCCCAGTCCAAAGATCTGGGCCCAAATCCATCGTTTTGCCACTCCACACCACCCTGGGTTAGACAATGGCGATATGCAAATCAGCGCTGACCCTGTGCCCCATGGGAACAGTCCAGTCCGAACTACAAAAGCCATGTCCTTCCCAGAACGGAAGCAAGCATCCGAGGACCGGCCCGGTTTCGAGGTAACACCTCTCTTCAGCCCGGCTAGCTTGATTCCAGTGGTGTGGAGTGCCTGGGACTCACGTCTGAGCATCCCCAGTACACTTAGAGCGGTAACTGCAAACACAACAATGATGGACAGAATGTGGATCAATGTCACACATTCACCCCAGTCCAAAGATCTGGGCCCAAATCCATCGTTTTTCCACTCCACACCACCCTGGGTTAGACAATGGTGATATGCAAATCAGCGCTTACCCTGTGCCCCATGGGAACAGTCCAGTCCGAACTACAAAAGCCATGTCCTTCCCAGAACGGAAACAAGCATCCGAGGACCGGCCCGGTTTCGAGGTAACACCTCTCTTCAGCCCGGCTAGCTTGATTCCAGTGGTGTGGAGTGCCTGGGACTCACGTCTGAGCATCCCCAGTACACTTAGAGCGGTAACTGCAAACACAACAATGATGGACAGAATGTGGATCAATGTCACACATTCACCCCAGTCCAAAGATCTGGGCCCAAATCCATCGTTTTTCCACTCCACACTACCCTGGGTTAGACAATGGCGATATGCAAATCAGCGCTGACCCTGTGCCCCATGGGAACAGTCCAGTCCGAACTACAAAAGCCATGTCCTTCCCAGAACGGAAACAAGCATCCGAGGACCGGCCCGGTTTCGAGGTAACACCTCTCTTCAGCCCGGCTAGCTTGATTCCAGTGGTGTGGAGTGCCTGGGACTCACGTCTGAGCATCCCCAGTACACTTAGAGCGGTAACTGCAAACACAACAATGATGGACAGAATGTGGATCAATGTCACACATTCACCCCAGTCCAAAGATCTGGGCCCAAATCCATCGTTTTGCCACTCCACACCACCCTGGGTTAGACAATGGCGATATGCAAATCAGCGCTGACCCTGTGCCCCATGGGAACAGTCCAGTCCGAACTACAAAAGCCATGTCCTTCCCAGAACGGAAACAAGCATCCGAGGACCGGCCCGGTTTCGAGGTAACACCTCTCTTCAGCCCGGCTAGCTTGATTCCAGTGGTGTGGAGTGCCTGGGACTCACGTCTGAGCATCCCCAGTACACTTAGAGCGGTAACTGCAAACACAACAATGATGGACAGAATGTGGATCAATGTCACACATTCACCCCAGTCCAAAGATCTGGGCCCAAATCCATCGTTTTTCCACTCCACACCACCCTGGGTTAGACAATGGTGATATGCAAATCAGCGCTGACCCTGTGCCCCATGGGAACAGTCCAGTCCGAACTACAAAAGCCATGTCCTTCCCAGAACGGAAACAAGCATCCGAGGACCGGCCCGGTTTCGAGGTAACACCTCTCTTCAGCCCGGCTAGCTTGATTCCAGTGGTGTGGAGTGCCTGGGACTCACGTCTGAGCATCCCCAGTACACTTAGAGCGGTAACTGCAAACACAACAATGATGGACAGAATGTGGATCAATGTCACACATTCACCCCAGTCCAAAGATCTGGGCCCAAATCCATCGTTTTTCCACTCCACACCACCCTGGGTTAGACAATGGCGATATGCAAATCAGCACTGACCCTGTGCCCCATGGGAACAGTCCAGTCCGAACTACAAAAGCCATGTCCTTCCCAGAACGGAAACAAGCATCCGAGGACCGGCCCGGTTTCGAGGTAACACCTCTCTTCAGCCCGGCTAGCTTGATTCCAGTGGTGTGGAGTGCCTGGGACTCACGTCTGAGCATCAACTGTGTTTTTTGCAATTTCACCCAGAGTGGGCTGGGGATGCTCAGACGTGAGTCCCAGGCTCTCCACACCACTGGAGTCAAGCTATCCAGGCTGATGAAGGCTGATAGCCAGAAACCGGTCCTTGGATGCTTGATTCCGGTCTGGGAAAGACATGGCTTGGTAGTTCGGACTGGACTGTTCCCATGAGGCACAGGGTCAGAGCTGATTTGCATATAGCCAGTGTCTAACCCAGGGTGGTGTGGAGTGCAAAAAAACGATGGATTTAGGCCCAGATCCTTGTACTGGGGTGAATGTATGACATTGTTCTACATTCTGTCCATCAACTGTGTTTTTTGCAATTTCACCCCGAGTGGGCTGGGGATGCTCAGACGTGAGTCCCAGGCTCTCCACACCACTGGAGTCAAGCTATCCAGGCTGATGAAGGCTGATAGCCAGAAACCGGTCCTTGGATGCTTGATTCCGGTCTGGAAAAGACATGGCTTGGTAGTTCGGACTGGACTGTTCTCATGAGGCACAGGGTCAGAGCTGATTTGCATATAGCCAGTGTCTAACCCAGGGTGGTGTGGAGTGCAAAAAAATGATGGATTTAGGCCCAGATCCTTGTACTGGGGTGAATGTATGACATTGTTCTACATTCTGTCCATCAACTGTGTTTTTTGCAATTTCACCCCGAGTGGGCTGCGGATGCTCAGACGTGAGTCCCAGGCTCTCCACACCACTGGAGTCAAGCTATCCAGGCTGATGAAGGCTGATAGCCAGAAACCGGTCCTTGGATGCTTGATTCCGGTCTGGGAAAGACATGGCTTGGTAGTTCGGACTGGACTGTTCCCATGAGGCACAGGGTCAGAGCTGATTTGCATATAGCCAGTGTCTAACCCAGGGTGGTGTGGAGTGCAAACAAACGATGGATTTAGGCCCAGATCCTTGTACTGGGGTGAATGTATGACATTGTTCTACATTCTGTCCATCAACTGTGTTTTTTGCAATTTCACCCCGAGTGGGCTGGGGATGCTCAGACGTGAGTCCCAGGCTCTCCACACCACTGGAGTCAAGCTATCCAGGCTGATGAAGGCTGATAGCCAGAAACCGGTCCATGGATGCTTGATTCCGGTCTGGGAAAGACATGGCTTGGTAGTTCGGACTGGACTGTTCCCATGAGGCACAGGGTCAGAGCTGATTTGCATATAGCCAGTGTCTAACCCAGGGTGGTGTGGAGTGCAAAAAAACGATGGATTTAGGCCCAGATCCTTGTACTGGGGTGAATGTATGACATTGTTCTACATTCTGTCCATCAACTGTGTTTTTTGCAATTTCAATCTAGTTACATGCAGAACTCTATGCAGTTTCCTGGGAGTGTTACGGTTGATCAGGTGGGTAATCTCACCCTTCTTTTCAATGATCCACTCCATTTGCCATGGAGGTCCCTAGGCGCTACTGGATCCAACACCCACACCAATTGTCCTACAGTATACTCAGGCATTGCAACCTACTGATCATACCAGTACTTTATGAGCTCCTGGCTGGCCTCCAGTGTCTTGCTTGCCTTGTACATGTACTCTGCCATTTGAGATCTCAGGCCTAGCACATAGTCCAGCACATTGTCCTTTGCTTCCTTGAGAGGCTTCTCTAAAGACTCACCCAGGAGGCACAATGCCCCCCTCTCAGTGTGCCGGAAAAAACAACTCAAAGAGAATGAAACCAACCTCTGTTTGTGGGACCTCCCTGTAGGCAAACAGTAGGCATGGGAGGAGAACATCCATCTCCTCCTGAGTTTCTCAGACAACCCATTAATCATACCCTTCAGGGTCTTGTTGACCCTCTCCTTCAGACCATTAGGCTGGGGGTGATATGGGGTAGTGAATTTGTAGTTAACACCACATTCCTCCCACATCGCTTTCAGATAGCTAGACAGGAAGTTTGTGCCCCTATCTGAAACAACCTATTTTGGAACCCCCCCCCTGGTTAACACACCAAGTTGTGCCCTCCACTGCAGAAGAAGCTATTGTCCTGAGAGTTATTGTCTCAGGGTACCTGGTGGCATGGTCCACTACCACCACGATATTTCTATTCCATTATGCAGTAGGTGGGTTCAGGAGACCAGCAATGTATATCCCCACCATCTCAAAGGGAGTCTGAACCACTGACGGTGGCATCAATGGAGCGTTTGTCTTGCCTACTGCCGTGTCACTGGCCTGACAGGTGACACAGGAACTGCAAAACTCCTTTACCTTCTCAGACATATGGGGCCAGTAGAAATGGTTCACCAATGGGCTCCAAGTCTTAGTCTGTCCCAAATGTCCTGCCAAGGGGATATCATGACCTAAGGTCAGGGTGAACTATGTACTTTTGGGGCACCACCAAAATCCTAGTGGCCCCTTCCTTGAGGTTTCTGCCCTCAGTATAATGTAGTCTATCTTCCCAGTAGATTCCGTAAAACCCACTGTCACCCCCCTCCTCTTGCCTGTAGGCAATCTGCCGCAAGCTCTCTAGGGTGGATGTCCCTCAAAGACTCCTCTCTAGAGGGCCGACCTGTTAACAGGGATGGAAACCTTTCCTCAGAGAGCATATCCTACCCATCAGGGCAGGGCCGTTTCTAGGGGTTTTGTCGCCCTAGACGAGAATTGAAAAATGCCGCCCTCTCCCTTTTACTCCAATCACTCTCCACCCGTCATCCAGGCTAGAAGAATTAATACCTTAGATATAAAAGAACTTGGAAAGTGACAAAATAGTTGTGTTTTGCCCAGAAAGCATATTACAGCAAGATAAACGACAGGTGCCACATTACTACAGTGAACCAGCTATGTTGCCCAGTTCATGATTACACTGGCATACATCTTGACCTGCTCAAGTCACAAAGCATATGATTCGAAATAGCACGCTTTTGTACCTTACTGGTATACCTCCAAATGTTTCGCCATGGAAGGGTGCAGCAGGGGGCATTTATTTATCTATGCATAACATGGACCAGGAAATGTGTTGACAAAAATTATTTAATTTCGATTAAAAAATTATATGCATCCAATAAAATGCTTTCTTCTTAATAGCCCCCACCTCCGTTTGGGATGGTTTGAATAACGGTGAATTTGTTCCTGAATATTAGTAGAACATAGAAGGAACATACAGGCAGGCCTCAGTATTGTAGAGTAAACTTGACTAACATGTTACACAAATAATTAAGCTGTTAATGTATGACAAGTGTATCTGAGTGCATCCCATTTACCACTTCTTTCATTTTGTAAAGGGAAATATTAAAGAGTGCAGAAAAACATTGTTCCCTGAATGGTGTTGACATGTTTGGGACGCTTTTGGGAGTCACCGAGAAATTGCGTCACTGTATTGATCGCAGAGAAACATCTGCACGCATATTACTTGATCTGAGTGCGGCCTTTCATACGGTGTCACATTCCATCCTTGTCAGGGCTAGGGTGGCTTGTGGTCTAGGGCCCGCCCCACTCTGCGTTCGGGGGTACCCCTGTGGCAAATTGCATCAGTCCTCTTTGGGAGGGCGTTGGTGGTTGAGATGCTGTAAACCAGCTTGTGCTTTTAATTTGCATCCCTGTTAATAGATCTGCGCAGGTACCCTGCCCTTTGGCTGCTGTCTGCTGCTGTTTCCGCCTAATGCGTGAGGTTTGGCATGCTCACGCCTAATGCGTGAGCTTTGGCATGCTCACGCCTAATGCGTGAGCTTTGGTGGTCGGGTCGCGTTCGTAAGCGCCGGAGACACGCTAACTTACGTGACCGCGCCCTGTCTCCTGCGCTCACTATTCTGGACTGTTCCTGGGGTGTGGCTGTGGTTTCTTCCTGCTCCCTTTCCTGTTTCCCTCAGATCAGCGTTTTGGATTGGAATTTCACCGGAGGCTTTCGGTGTTCGTTGCAGGGGGCGTGGCAGTTTCCAGCTTGCTCCGTTTTCTCTGAAGAACCTTGTTGGAGCATTCAAGAAGATGTTTAGTCCATCCTAGTAGTAGAGTAGGTCGTACTCTACAGGTAGGGATAGGAATTCCTTGATCATAGCAAAAATGTTTAAAATCACTTGCTTGTTTTAAAAGGTGATATTTAAAGCTGCAAAATGCATAATAGTTGATTTCTTTAACATAAACAGTTTGAAGCCTTACAGTTTTAATCCTCAAGTAGAGAACTGCAATCCATTGCTGGCAAGGGTAGTTGAAAGTATTTCTGGGGAACGCAAAGCTTATTCTGAATGCGCGCACATTCTGTTTAATTGCACAATTGTTTAGGCGCAATCCTTTCTTGTGAATCCTGGCTAAGTGGCCAAAAGGGTTATTTCTTGCTTATGATGTTTATGTGGTATTCATTTAGTTTGACCTTCAAATCTTTGGTAAAGGAGTTTATTTGCTGAAGTGTGGTGCTATTTCCCTTATTAAGAATCTGTCGCAATTCACAAGAGTTTGAAGTCGCTATTCACAAGTGATTGAAAATAGCATAATTAATAAAGAGTTTATTCTAGAATACTACTGTGTAGGAAGCTTATTGGATGTTTAGAGAGTTTGTCCGTAGGCTTGTGTTTTAGAGTTCTCAGTCTTGGTACAAAGGTTATTGCCAATTTAGAATTACAGAATATTTTGTTACTAACTTTTCCTTTTCAGATCTCCTTCCCCGCAGTCCCCTTCCTAATTCCCTTTTTTCCCCTCGCTAGATCACTCCAAGATTCTGTGTAGTAATTACATTCAGAATTGGAGGTATCGAGAGGTGGGCCCTTATAACTTCACGACAGACCCTGAGGAAGACGTCGCCTGACAGAATAGTGAGCCCACGAATTATTTTCCTCCTGGTCTGTACGTGGAGTCATAATGACCACCATCAATGATTTAATGTCTGCAATCATGCGAATACAAGCAGACTTAAAAGAAACCATGGATGTAACTGCTTTGTTAGCAGCTAAGGTGGAAAATATTCAATTACAGAGTACTCCTCTTCCGGATGAGGTTCACGAAACTGGTGCTAGCAGGGGACATACAAACATAGCTGTTACTGTGCCCCCCCAGATTCCTTTGGCGGCTCCTGAACGTTTTTCTGGGGACCCCTCTAAGGTGCAAATCTTTTTGACCCAGATAGATTTGCATTTTGCTTGTAGACCAACTGCATTTCCAACCCCACAGTCTAAGATTGCGTTTTTAATTTCCTATTTGACCGGAGATGCCGCAAACTGGGCAGTTCCTTTGGTCAGACAAGATGACACTTTGCTTTACAACTGGAAACGTTTTGTGGAAGAATTTGAAAAGGTTTTTGATCGTAGAACAGTTACTTTATCCGCAGATCGAGAACTACTGCAGTTGAAACAAGGTAATAGGGACCTTGTTTCTTATTTGTCTCACTTCAACAGATTAATCGCTGAAACTTCTTGGCCAGAGGAAAAAAGGGCCGCCCTTTTTTATCAAGGTCTAAAAGACGAGCTAAAAGATGTTCTGGCTCAAATTGATCCTCAACCAGTAATTTGCTCTGAATTGATTAATCTAACGTTGCGTTTAGACCACAGACTCTCTGAACGAAGATCAGATAAAAAAAGAACAGACAAACCAAACTGGAGATCAGAAGCTAAATCTAGGCCTCAATTTTCAAATTCTGAAACCGGTTCGGAGCCTATGGAAATAGGAACTTTAAGACAACCATTGTCTAAAGATGAGAAAGACAATCGTCGAAAGAATGGACAATGCCTTTATTGTGGTCGAAAAGGTCACTTCGTGAAGGACTGTTTAACTAAGCCAAAGGGAAAATTTCCTAACTCTAGTAAGTCAGCAGTTCTGGAAAAAACAGATCCGAAATCGGAAAACTAACTGGCCCAAGATGTTTGAAGGGAGATCTCTTGGGTACTATTGCCTTCCCTTCTGTGAACTCATGTGTCTCTAATTACAAAGCTCATTTTAGATTAGTCGTACAAATCAGGTTAATTCAAGAAACATGCCAAATGGAAGTTTTAGTTGATTCTGGAGCTACAGGAAATTTTGTAGACTTAGAAACCGCTCAACGCTTAGGAATCATCTGTGAACAAAAAGAGACTCCAGAAATAGTGCAAGCGGTGGATGGAAAAATTCTAGCTGGAGGGCCAGTGACCATGCAAACATCCAAGGTTATTATGATCTGTGAAGATGCTAAGCAACAAATACATAAGGAGGAGCTTCAATTTGATGTTATCCAAGCACCTCAGTATGGTTTTATTCTGGGAATGCCTTGGCTTTGCTTGCACAACCCAACCATAGATTGGCGAAAAAGAGAACTGGTTTTTCTGTCTGATTTTTGTCATTCGACTTGTCTTAATGCCTCAAAACCAACTCTTAGTCGATTGGCCACAGCTGAGGAAAAAGAAACATTGTTACCTAAAGTTTACAAGGACTTCGCAGAAGTTTTTAGTGAAACTAAGGCAGCCCTCCTTCCTCCTCATCGAAGCTATGATTGTCAAATCGATCTTGTACCTGGATCTAGTGTCCCAAATTGTCGCATTTATGCTTTGTCTGAAAAAGAGAACCAACACTTAAGACAATATCTCGACCAATATCTAGAGAATGGATTCATCCGCCCCTCCAAGTCTCCGGCAGCGTCTCCTTTATTTTTCATTCCGAAAGCAAATGGGGAATTGAGGACCTGCATCGATTATAGGGCGTTGAACAAAATCACTGTCAAAAATAAATACCCATTGCCTCTCATCCCTGTTCTTTTGGACCAAGTTAAAAGGGCAGAAATCTACACTAAATTGGACCTCAGAGGAGCCTACCATTTGGTTCGTATCAGGCAAGGTGATGAATGGAAGACTGCTTTCAAAACCCGATATGGTTTGTTTGAGTACTTGGTGATGCCATTTGGGCTGTGCAATGCACCAGCAGCTTTTCAGTTTTTTTTTAATGATGCCTTGAAAGAATTTTTGGATCTTTTTGTTATTGTCTATATAGACGATATTTTGATTTATTCTGATTCCGAAGCCGAACATGAAGGTCATGTCAGAAAGGTTCTGAAAACTCTGCAATCACATAATTTGTACTGCAAATTATCCAAATGTGATTTCCATGTTCGGGAAGTTGAATTTTTGGGAGTTCTCCTCACTCCAACTGGAATGAAAATGACTGACAGAAAGATCAAAGCTGTTGCCGATTGGCCCACTCCGACCTCTGTTCGAGACATACAGTGCTTTTTGGGATTTGCAAATTTTTACCGCCGCTTCATTGATCATTTTTCTGCTGTGGTAGCTCCCATCACACGTTTGTTAAGAAAGAAGGTGAACTTCGAATGGTCCATAGAAGCTGAACATGCATTTCAGAAGTTAAAAAGAGCCTTTACTGAAGCTCCCGTTCTCATGCATCCCAATGTAGAGAAACCCTTTATCATTGAAGCTGACGCCTCTGATGTAGCTATAGCAGCCATTCTCTCTCAAAGACATCATACTACTGGTCAAATGCATCCGGTTGCCTACATGTCTCGAAAACTAAATCCCGCAGAGCAAAATTATGTAATAGCTGAAAAGGAGCTACTAGCGATTCTAGAAGCCTTCAAAGAATGGAGACATTACATAATGGGAGCAAAATTTACTGTAACCGTGTACACTGATCATAGAAATTTACAGTTTATGAGCTCAGCCAGACTATTGACCCCGAGACAACTCAGGTGGATGATGTTCTTTGCCGAATATGACTTCATAATTACCTTCCGTCCAGGCCAAGACAATAAGAAAGCTGATGCCCTGTCCAGAAAAGACTCTTCTTTGCATCGCTTTGAAGGAACTCCTCAACCAATAATAGATCCAGGCAAAGTAATTAATGTACTCTCGGCAGATCAATTTTTGGAGAATATTCATGAAAATTTTCCTTCTTCCCAGTGGAAATCATGGTTGAACTCCAACGTTAACCAAACCATCAAAGAAGGGATACCTTTCCATGGAAAGCAAGTTTATCTGCCCTCTTTGCAATTACAAGAAACTGTATTCAATTGGTTACATTCACATCCTATGGCCGGGCACCCAGGCCCTCGAAAGACTGTGGAGAAAATACAAAAGATGTTTTGGTGGCCAACGCTGCAAAAAGATGTGTTAAAAATGGCTAATGATTGTGAGGTCTGTGCAAGATTTAAATCCGATCACACTAAACCTAAAGGTTTCCTACAGGTCCTACCTACACCAACTGAACCATGGAAACATATTTCGTTGGATTTCATTACTGATCTACCACCTACCCAACACCATACTGTGATTCTAGTAGTTGTAGACAGTTTAACCAAATATGCACATTTCATTCCTTGTAAGCAGCTACCTACTGCAGGACAGTTAGCGCAAATATTTCTACAACATGTGGTGCGCTTACATGGACTGCCTTCAGTATTGCTTTCAGATCGAGGGTCTCAGTTCTCTTCCAAGTTCTGGCAACAATGGTGTAAAGATCTGCACATCACTTCCAATATGTCCACTAGTTATCACCCTCAAACTGATGGGCAAACTGAAAGACTGAACCAAACTTTGAAACAATACTTGAGGTGTTATGTTACGGACTCTAAGAAATCTTGGTTAGATTTACTTTGGATTGCGGAATTTGCGTATAACACTTCGCCTCATTCATCAACCGGTTTCTCACCGTTCAAGGCACTCTATGGCTATGAACCTAACACCATACCGTTAGCTATGATCAATGATGGTAGTGTTGTGCCAGCAGTTAAAGACTCTGTACAACTTATGCAAACTATCCACCGTTAAGTTCAGGATCGCTTGTTGCAAAGCAAGAAGAAATACAAAGAGCAGTATGACAAAAAACATCGTTCAGGTCCTACGTATGCCCCTGGAGACAAAGTTTGGTTGTCCACAAAGAACTTGAACTTCAAACACAAAAGTATGTTTCACCCTAAGTACATTGGTCCTTACCCAGTTCTTCGACAAGTGAACCCTGTGACATTCAAGTTGTTGTTACCTAAGTCTCTACGAATTCATCCAGTGTTTCATACTTCCCTTCTTAAACCTGCTAAACAGAATCTGGCTCCCCGTCCCGCTCCAATTTTAGTTCATGGTAATTGGGAATATGAAGTGCAAGACATTTTGGATTCTAGGCGTCGGGGTTCTAGGTTGTGGTATCTTGTCTCCTGGAAGGGATACGGTGCTGAAAATGATTCCTGGGAGCCGGCTGACAATGTTCATGCTCCACGCTTGGTACGCCGTTTCCACCTCCTCCACCCTCTAAAGCCGGGCCCTAGACCACTCTTGGGAGGGGGGAGTACTGTCAGGGCTAGGGTGGCTTGTGGTCTAGGGCCCGCCCCACTCTGCGTTCGGGGGTACCCCTGTGGCAAATTGCATCAGTCCTCTTTGGGAGGGCGTTGGTGGTTGAGATGCTGTAAACCAGCTTGTGCTTTTAATTTGCATCCCTGTTAATAGATCTGCGCAGGTACCCTGCCCTTTGGCTGCTGTCTGCTGCTGTTTCCGCCTAATGCGTGAGGTTTGGCATGCTCACGCCTAATGCGTGAGCTTTGGCATGCTCACGCCTAATGCGTGAGCTTTGGTGGTCGGGTCGCGTTCGTAAGCGCCGGAGACACGCTAACTTACGTGACCGCGCCCTGTCTCCTGCGCTCACTATTCTGGACTGTTCCTGGGGTGTGGCTGTGGTTTCTTCCTGCTCCCTTTCCTGTTTCCCTCAGATCAGCGTTTTGGATTGGAATTTCACCGGAGGCTTTCGGTGTTCGTTGCAGGGGGCGTGGCAGTTTCCAGCTTGCTCCGTTTTCTCTGAAGAACCTTGTTGGAGCATTCAAGAAGATGTTTAGTCCATCCTAGTAGTAGAGTAGGTCGTACTCTACAGGTAGGGATAGGAATTCCTTGATCATAGCAAAAATGTTTAAAATCACTTGCTTGTTTTAAAAGGTGATATTTAAAGCTGCAAAATGCATAATAGTTGATTTCTTTAACATAAACAGTTTGAAGCCTTACAGTTTTAATCCTCAAGTAGAGAACTGCAATCCATTGCTGGCAAGGGTAGTTGAAAGTATTTCTGGGGAACGCAAAGCTTATTCTGAATGCGCGCACATTCTGTTTAATTGCACAATTGTTTAGGCGCAATCCTTTCTTGTGAATCCTGGCTAAGTGGCCAAAAGGGTTATTTCTTGCTTATGATGTTTATGTGGTATTCATTTAGTTTGACCTTCAAATCTTTGGTAAAGGAGTTTATTTGCTGAAGTGTGGTGCTATTTCCCTTATTAAGAATCTGTCGCAATTCACAAGAGTTTGAAGTCGCTATTCACAAGTGATTGAAAATAGCATAATTAATAAAGAGTTTATTCTAGAATACTACTGTGTAGGAAGCTTATTGGATGTTTAGAGAGTTTGTCCGTAGGCTTGTGTTTTAGAGTTCTCAGTCTTGGTACAAAGGTTATTGCCAATTTAGAATTACAGAATATTTTGTTACTAACTTTTCCTTTTCAGATCTCCTTCCCCGCAGTCCCCTTCCTAATTCCCTTTTTTCCCCTCGCTAGATCACTCCAAGATTCTGTGTAGTAATTACATTCAGAATTGGAGGTATCGAGAGGTGGGCCCTTATAACTTCACGACAGACCCTGAGGAAGACGTCGCCTGACAATCCTCCTTGCATCACTTCGATCTTTAGGAGTTGAGGGTCCTGTTTTGGCATGGGTGGCATCTTTTTTAAGTAACCGTACCTTTCAGGTTTTCTCTGCAGGGGCCTCTTCCAAAATTTGCTCCTCAGCGTACGGTGTTCCCCAGGGGTCTATCCTGAGTCCTCTACTATTCAACATTTACGTTAGACCCCTGGCTACTATTGTGGAGGAAGCTGGTCTTACTCTATTCTCGTACGCTGACGATACGCAAATTATTTTTTCTTTTTTAATGCGGAAGATGGAAACACTTCAATCCTTAAACAAGGACTGATAAAGGTCTCTGAGTGGATGCGAAGTAACTTTCCAAAACTCAATGGAGATAAAACCGAGGTTGTTATCTTGGGCAAAGGGAGTAACCCATGGGGCCCTCAACATTGGCCTAAAGAAATGGGTTTTATCCCTAAACCTGTTGCTCAGGTGCGCAACCTTGGATTTCTCATAGACAAGAATCTCTCTATGCGGCAGCAGGTGGTAAGAATAGCATCTGTCTGCTTTACCATTTTAAGATGGCTCCACAAAATTCTCTGGATGCTCCCTGCTTCTGCTCAAAAGACGGTGGTCCAGGCATTAGATGTTTCCCGCCTGGACTATGGCAATGTTCTTTATTTGGGAGCTGATCTAGGAACCTTAAAAAAACTTCAGGTTGTGCAGAATGCAGCTGCACGACTTTTATGCCATGTTCCGCGGAGAACTTCCATCTCTCAATCACTTTATGACCTCCACTGGCTTAGGATTGCTAGTCGAATCAAGATTAAGGCTCTCTGCTATGTATTTAAGATTAAACGAGGCACGGTCCCTAAATATCTACAAGAACTTATTCAAGCCTATCATACTACTCGTTCCCTCAGATCTTCAGGTAAAGGTGATTTTGTGACCCCGAGATTTAGGTTGGTGAAGATGGGCGGTCGCTCATTTTCCCACCTTGGTCCTAAGCTCTGGAATGTCCTGCCTGTTACTTTAAAAACTGAAACTAACTTTTTCCATTTCCGCAAAGGACTTAAGACCTGGCTCTTTTGGCAAAGATCTACGGCTGCCCTCCTCTCCCTCTTTTAATCTGTCCCTTGGCGCCGGGAAACCCACTACGGGTAGCTGCACGCCTTATAAGTTAAATAAATAAAATAAAAATGCCTCACACTCACATACTCCATTAGTAAATGTGCATTACTATAAAAGAACACTGTTCACTATCTGCTTTGCTTGACCTGGCATAGGAAATGATCTCTCAATCAGCATTCTTTTAACGCTATAAGGTAAGAGCTGTTGTTTCCCAGCATCCATGTTGTGGATGTTACCTAGTGATGGTTGCCATGCCATCTTAGAATGTTCTGAGGAGCTGCTCAGAGGATGAAGGCAATTGATGCAGATGCAGACATGCCATGGGGTTGTTCCATGTAACTTTAATAAATACATTATTATCCTAATCTACAAGTCTACTTTGTAATAATGGCGACGAGGATGGGATGAAGAAGAAGATGACAGAATTATAACTACTGGTTATTTTGAGTTAGACAACCCCTGGCGCAAGGAATATTCAAATCCAGAAGCACTTTGTATGTAGTGCTTGGAGTTCGTGGAAATCACCAGAAAACCTGATACAAAGAAGTGGATTTGAGGTTAGTGACAAGTGTGTAATGAGTGTGCCTTGACAGCACCAGCGGCAGATTTCTGAATGGGAGTGCAGTGAAGGCACCAGCGGCTGCCATCGTGTGTATTTAAAAAAAGAAGCATCAGCGATTTGAAAGAAGGCTTGTTCTGTAATTAATCGTCTTGCGCGAGGACTGGTGAAGCACTAAGCATAAATTAAACTTCCACTGTGATAAATGAATTACTACCTAAGAAGGGGAGATGTGTTGTATCCCAGCATCCATGTTGTGGATGTTACCTAGTGATGGTTGCCATGCCATCTTAGAATGTTCTGAGGAGCTGCTCAGAGGATGAAGGCAATTGGTGCAGATGTAGACATGCCTTGGGGTTGCTCCATGTAACTTTAATAAATACACTATTATCCTAATCTACAAGTCTACTTTGTAATAAGAGCGAGTTCCATTCTTTCCACGCCTATCAGGATAGAACTCTCATCTGGAAGGAAGAGAATCCCTAGTCCCCTCTTCATCCTGATTCCTAAGATTAAAAAAAGTGCTTTACATCCCCCATATTTAGTTCACCACCAAAAATGGCCATCGGATCCTGTCCTTGTGGTTCGTCCTTCTAGACCTGAATAAACAAGGACCCCAAGTCCTCAGGTGCAGAGAACTTCCCAAAGGCGGACATATTTGTTTCATAGACATTTATGACAATGGAGAACAATGCTGACACATCTGGAAAAATCATTTTGAAATAGAGTGCGTTTGTATTCTCAGAAGGTACCCTCGCCAAACTGTAGTAGGTCACTGCACTCCAAATACATGCATATACGTGCTAGACAGACTCTGCAGTGTGTCTGGCAAAAGGTAGAGGGTTTCTAACTTTACCACCAAGGGAGAAGGGAATCAGCAACCTGAATTATTTAGCACTGACAACTCCTGGGTGCTAGTGAAACAGAACACCGGGACTTGAACCTGGAGCATTGGGCTGCCTCTAATTTGGGACAATCCGGGTGACACACATAATTTACTCTACAACAGAAATTCTTTCCTCCATGTAACCTCAATTACTTTTGGGATTGGGAAAAGATATTTGACAAATTGCCATCACTTGTGCACAAAAACACAGGATGCACACAAGACCATAGCGTAGACCATTAAACTTGACATATTTCAAACTCCCTGCAGCTACGAATCCATACCTAGCCACAAGTCTATTTATTAGATAATCTCATCAGCTCAGAGCTCTGCTCTGAACGTCTTAAAAACTACCTTTACCTCCTGTTGCAGGCAAAGCAGGAGAGAGTGTTCTTAACGTCCTTACCGCATGGGTGAGATAAAAGAGCACCCCTTAAGTGTTTTGGGCAGCGTGCCACAAAGCACACACATCAAAATGAAGCAGTAGAAATGGGAGATCACAATAAAGAAAAAAACATTTTAGTGAAAAAGAAAACTTAAGTCAAAAGAAAAACGGAATTTCTGCAAGTACCATTTATACGTTTACTGTTGTAATGCTCACAATAAACAAATTGAATCTGGAAAACATGCCTAAACTGGGGTAAAAATTTAGCACATATATACTGCGGATGTTTTTGAAACCAAAAATATACAAACATTATAAATGTACACAGTGCATATGCATTAACTTGTGTATGGTAATAATGTTTTTGTGAATCAGGCCCACGTGGAATATCCTCTTGCATTTCACCTCAATAGTCGAACCTGAACAAAAAAAGGGAATAAGCAAGCAGCGTTTGACACACAAAAAAAACAGATTATTGCTACAAACCGGGACTTGACAGAAAAACAAGCCGTACAATTGAGTGAGGAGCTTCGTGATTGAAAATGTTGATTTTTATGTATAGCTTCCACTTAATACTTTACATTTTGAGTTTCTGGTAGCTGTGATATGATTTTATGTTTCCAAGCTCAGCTAATGAGAGGAAACACTCCCTTTATGTATTTTGTCCTCAATCCAAAAAATGATTACTTAACAAAGCATGTTCTGTGCTTTCTATCATTTGGACAAAGCGCGTGCGCAGACAGCTGAGCTGAGAAGTCAATACTATCTTCACTAAACTTTCTCCCGCACTGTAAGGGAACGTTTGACATAGAGGCTCCGAGGGCAGTGTCGGGACCACCAAAATAAAAGCACGCGATGTTCGCTTCACCACTTACCCCAGTGATGATGACAGCGTGTCCCCAGCGGCGAAAAACGCAGGCGGTGGCCAGGAGCACGAAGAAGCACCTCAGGTTTGTCATGCCGCCTCTTGCCGTGCTTTTTAGGTCTCGCTAGGCAGCGCGCATGTGCTGTCTCTCCGAGACATCTGGTAATCCACAGAACAAGGGTAATCCCGCCTGAAGCTTGCCTGTGCTTGCAATTGGGCTATTTCGTGTTACTAAGATTTTCCAGCCTCCCTATTGGTTGCTGGTCCGATGCATCACTTCTGTTTTTATCGGAAGCAGCACCGACCAACTACAGTTCTATTGCGCTGAAGGCCTTTCTCAGTTTCCCTTTGGGACTACTTGGGCTTTTTTAATACCAAGACTTTGCCACTGCGCCCGCTTCATGGTCTGGGGGGATTTAGGGTGCCCGTTTCATTCTTCAATGCGACGACAATGATACACATTTGAATTACACAACATAACAGCCACACTCTTAATTACATGGGACACTCATCGAGGGGATTACAAATTACGCTTCTTCAGCCACGCCCCCTTCTAGAAACTTCGCCGCCGCCGTGCCCCCCCCCCACCAAATCCTTTTTAATCCCACTAAAAGCACTCCATAAACGGACACCCACTTAACCGGAGGGCACACTATTATTCTCTCACAGACTGGCACACAAACGAGAAACCCTTCAGACCCACCCTATTCCAGGGCCTGGCAGCCATATAACCGATTTAAGCACGAGAAAAGAGAAGCTAGTACTCCCCACCTCCCAAGCATTAGCCCGAAATATAAATCGAATGGTTTTGTCGTCCGCGATGATCGCAAAGGGATCACACAAATGCGCCCGACCCTTTCTCACCGCTCGAGGGGTGCAGGCGCAGCCTTCTCTGAAGGGCCAGTTGGTGTAAGTCTGCTCCCAGTACTGTTGTAATACAGCTGCCACTGGGGAGGAAGAGAGGCGCCTGGGGTAGAAGCCGCGTCCACCATCATTGCATGGCAGACCGAAATCTAGGCACACGGTAGGCTCAGTAGTGAGACTGTTCGCTCTGCTAGCACCGTCCTGGGTGCTAGGCAAGTTACATGCTCCCGGAAAGGTGGAACAGTAGGTGGCTTATATGAAAGAGATCTTGCACGCCAGATGAATAGCCAGAAATGAGACGCACATACACTATTCAAACCGTTTGGCGCTTTTAAAAGGTCTTCCGTTTCTGTGCGTTCTGTGGAAATCGAAGCCAGGTTATTGGCCAAACATCTAAGATGCCCATGACTACAAAGTATAATGGGTGACGGGAAGTGTAGTCTCTGATCACCTGTAATATAAACCAGGAACTGAGTCCGACTGGAGGCTTGCACACACACATTATATGCAAATGGCTGATGGTAAATTTGTTCTTGCGGATAGAACCACGTGGTCTTTTGTGCGCAGTTCTGATACCAACCGTAGGTATACTATGTTATGTGTACATATTAACTTTACTTGTTGCAGTATACTCCAATGTTTGCGATCTGACCATTTATAAATTAGAAAGAATTAAATGAAGGGTAAAGAATAGAGGTCTGCCGACTTAGTCACAGGGGAACTAGGTTTGAGTCTCGGCGTAGGATCAGCATTCTGTGACTCTGGATAAATCCCCTAATCTCCCTGTGCCTAAAAAAAGTTGAATGTGCCCTTGTGCATTGTAACTGGTGGCGCTCATGTAAAGCGCTCCAATACCTTCAGGGCGAGTTTGCGCTATATAAAACTTAAAAGAAAACCAACCATTAAAAATGCAATGAGGCTCGCATTTGTTGGACTTGAAGTTATATAGGCATTATAAATGCCGAGGGCCTTCATTGGCACTACTGAAGGCTGGAGAGACTGTGCAGCATGGCACGGAAGCGTGTGTGTATAGGGGTGCAGTACAGTGACATCACAAGAGTGCTTGCAGGACATTCACAGCCTGGGTGTTTCTTATCCGGTGCAGTAACAGACGCGGCGTGTTGTGCACCATGCTTGGAGACCAGACACAAGTGCTGTTGTTGGCAGTAGATGTGACACTTAATGTGCGCCTGTGTTCACCTTGGTGCTTCACTGAGGGCACAAGACGTCAGATAGTGTGCGGTGGAGTCAAGTGACATCACGCTGTACTGCAGGCTGGAGTGGGGGCTGCAGGAGGAGAGGGCGGTCGCCAACCTGACATCTTTGATGTATGTGTGAGCGCTTATGTATGGTGGAAACCGACATTTCCAGAAAAAGTGTTTTTCTGCTTTGCATCCATTTCACAGGGGAATAAATAAAGGAAAGTGACAGAGAGGGAAGAAGAGGAAGAAAAGAAAATACAGGCAGAGGAGCAGCAGCAGAGCAGGAGAAGTGAACACTGACTGTCCTCGTGGTCTCCAGGCAAGAAGGAAGAGACAGAGCTCTTTTTCTTCTATGCCCGCCCCTCCTGTCCCCGACAACACCGAGCCTTATCTAAGGGCCTTGGCTATTTCTGCCGTCCAGGGACACATGTTTAAAATAAAAAAAGTAGGGGAACGGATTGCATAAAATTAAAGAAGTATGGGCACGCCGTGCCCTACCGATCCTGCCCACTTCGACCACTGGGCGCATCCCTTGTGCTCCTGTCCAGACAATGCATGATGTTAGACATTGCGGGTCGAGGACGTGATGTCTGTGCTTGTGTTTGTGTCCAGCACGCCTCCTTGTGGCTTCACAGAGCGCCCAGACACTTCACAGTGTGTGACAGGCACTCGTGACATGTTCGCGTAACAGTGGCTGAATTTGGGGGAGCTGCTGCAGTTCACGTGGGAATGACCTTATGTCTGTGCATGCATGCACACTGCTCTGCACTGCCCTGGGATCACAGACCAGTCCACGACGGGTCACCTCAGGAGGACCAGGGACCGCCATTCCTTACTCACAAGCTGTCAGACCTCAGTCACAAACTGTACAATGCACAGCCAACACCTCAAGACAGTTTTTAAAAACCGCTATCTTTTTCTCGCCTAAAAGCACAACGTTAAAATATATTCTGAGCACGAACACTGTCTGCCTTTCACTTAACATTAAATACATGTGATTTAATGTTCAAACGTTACAGTATGGGACGCAAATATGGGCACCGCAAGTCGAACATGCATGGCGAGGTTAGTGCATAATTTAAAACATATAAATTCTGAATGCTCCAGCTCTCCACTCCTACTTTTGTCCACAGCTCCCCGACTTCTGCTGCACATTGTCTCATGGGTTTCAGCCTCTGTCGCCTTCCCCTCGTCACCAAAGTCTGTTCAGTCTCTAAACAGAATTAAAGTATTGACATATACATAATCAAATACATGCAAATGCTCTATAGGCAAACCAGGTCATTCATAATTTCCTGCTTCATATTGTGTGAAATTTAATCACGTGGCTTAAGTCATCACCAGTGCTTGTATATACTGGAAAGAGAGCCGTTTATAAAAGTGATCTTATTTTTTAATTTAATAATTATAGTCTAACCAAACTAGCATTTGCAATGCAATAGGTCTCGCATTTTCGAAACTCTGACCTATTGACATTGTAAATTACAATACTTTTTATTTAAGTGCACTTTGTACTTATAGTCGTTGCTTGCAGGTTTTCAAAACACAGAAATAAAAGGCATTGTCATTTACAATACTAATAGCTCAAAATCTCGCAAATGTGAGACCTATTGCATTGCAAATGCTTGTTTAAAAGTGCAGCGAGAGAGCAGGCGTGACGAAGTGGAAAGGTAGCTTGGTGCTGTGCAGAGGCAGGTGGGAGCCCTTTCGGGTGTGCGCAGTTATTAGAAATGTGCGCCTTACTCACTTTACACAACACCTTGGCACTGGAGGACATTTCCTAAGAGTGTGGAGGTTTGCAGTGGCTCACTGATGATCCGGTGGAAGGCGGGGGGCGAGCACCCTAGGGCCCCTGACCGTGGTGCACTGGCGCTGAATCTGATGTGAGAGCGCTGTCGAGGTCTAATGTTTGTTTACGTTTTCGTACGTACAGTACGAACTTTGCTTTTTGCCGCCCTAGCCCTTTTGCCGCCCTAGGCGGCCGCCTAGTCTTGCCTAGTGGCAGAAATGGCCCTGCATCAGGGTCAAATGCCTCCTGCACCTCTGAAGTTCCCTGGGCTGGCTCACTAGACCGAGTGTCCTTGTCCTGGGATGCTTGGCCCCTTCTTCCAGAATCCAAGCATCTCCCATTTCCCTTCTATATGTCTGTGACCTGGTCACTGCACATACCTACTCATGGAGTACCAGTATTCTCATATGGAGCTCTCGCTCCACTGTTTATCACTCAGATGCTTCGAGATTATTGCCCAGTAAACACTGTACTGGGAGTACAAGGGACACAGCTATTTTTATAGGGCCTGTCACACCTTCCCATTCCATTTCCACCGTAGCCATAGGATGGAGTTTGACACTGCTGTCTGCTTAGGTCACCTGGTGAACCATATCAGGTGGCATTCTCTCTTGAGGCACTAGAGTGTCTAGGACCATAGTCACAATAGTTCCTGTGTCTCTTAGAGCCTTAACCTCAGTCCCATTGACTTTAGGCATCTGACAGTACTTATCCATGTTTGGAGGTAAGGTGACCAGGGTTGCAATATTCACCCAGCTATCGAACACTAAGGTTGCCTCCATTACTTACCTACCCCTCTCAGGGGTACTTCCCACCCCAAAACTTACACTAGCAATCCCTGGGGCCGGCCTACTAGGTGGGAGCTTCTTTGTGCAGACAGCATCTGCCTTCTAGTGCCCTGGCTGATTACAGTCAAAACACTTTCCCAACTTTTAGGGATCAAACAGCGTACCATTCTTTCCTTGATACCCCTCTCTTTGAATTTGGTTTGGCTCAGGCCCCCTGTTACAGAATACACTGGAACATATAAGATTAAAGTCTTTAATCCAAGATTGTGGCACAGCAACAAACAGCATCTGGCTGGCAGGCAGGAACAGTACAACTGACCTGGTGCCTAGCAGCAGTGGAGGTTCTGAGTAGAACCTAAGTATTACTGAAAGATGCACAGTGTTTAAAGAAACATTACCAATGTGAATATGTACAATAAGAATGTAACACGTCTCCCTCTTTTAATAAAACAAAAACAAAAGAAACAAGGAAGAAAATAAGTAATCTGGAGAGAAGACAAGATATTTAGGTTACATAATCAGCAAACTTAATAGGTGGAGATTTGGAGCGAAAAGACATCTTAACTCTTGAAGCAACATCACCATTAGAATTAAACTGTACATCAGGAACAGTAGAATTATGCAAAGAAGAATGATTGGAAACATTTTGCAAAGAAGGACACTTAGCAACACGTTTGATGTTCCAAAACTTACCATCTTGAGTAAGTAGACTATTACTAAAAACCTTTACAACTTTCAAAGGTTTACCAAATTTGTTTGAACACTTGGTGATGAAACCAGGTTTCCTAATCCTGACCCAATCACCAATAGAGAAATTAGGATTTTTTACATTCTACTTGTTATCATACCATTCTTTAACCTTAGATTGTTTGCACTCCACTCTTTCTACAGCATCCTTAATCAGATCATCAGAAAAAGATTTATTAGAACATTTGTCCTTAAACCACCATGGGCAAATGGTAGAAGCTGGGTCACGCCATTTTAGTAAACGGAAAGGACTAACTTCTGTTGTAGAATGTGGAATTATCCTGTATGACCAAAGTTTTTCTCTTAATAAATTCCTCCAGACCGAACCCATCTTGATGACATCAGAAACAAAACCCTTCAATACCCTGTTGAAACGTTCAACTAAACCATTCTCATGAGGTTCATAAACAGAAACAGTACAATGTTTAATGTTCTGTAATTTGAGAAAATTCTCCATTTCCAAAGAGGTAAGTTGCACCCCATTATCTGTTACAAGAACAGAAGGATACCCTTCTCTGGAAAACACTTCCTTGAAAAAGTCTATCACCATGTTAGTGGAAACTGAAGAAACAAACTTGACTTCCGGCCATTTGGAATGATAATCAAGCAAAACAAGGGCATAACGGGAATCAAGCGGAAGACACATAAAAGGACCAGAAATATCAAAAGCAAGTTTCTTCCAAGGTTCATTCGGCCACACAGAAGTTTTTAATGGAGGAACATTAACCCTCAACATCTTCTCACTACCCATACACACCTCACATTCTCTGACCTTGCGATCTGCCATTCTATCAATACCAGGCCACCAAAAGTAGTTTCTTATGAGACTCTTCATAACAGACATTCCAGGATGCATTTTATGAGCAATATCTAAAATCACTTTCTGCATTTCAAAAGGCGGCACACACTTCCCAGACTTGACCATTTTCCAATGCCAACTCATCCAACACAGAAAACATGAGTAAAATACTTTCCGAAATGTCCTTTTTATCAGGCCAACCCTCAAGAATATACTTCTTGATGGTTTGTAAAGTGACATCATGATCATCAGCAAAGTTCCAAGACTGTTCAGAAATATCTTCAAACGAACCTGCAATAACATCTTGTAAACAAGTAACCACCTCTTTCTCCAGAGAAACTCCATCACTATTTGATTTACAAGGCATGCGAGACATAAAATCTGCAATGACATTCTTTTTCCCTGGAACAAACTCTGCTGTGAAACAATATTCTTGTAATCTTGAAGTTAACCTAGCTATACGAGCAGTAGAACTCCATCCACCACCCGTAGACAAAATGTTCACCAACGGTTTATGGTCAGTTCTCAAAAGAAACTTACGTCCCCATATATAATTTCGAAAATGTTCTATGGCCCAGACACATGCCAAAAGTTCCTTTTCTATTACAGCATACCTTCTTTCAGTTTCATTAAGGGTACGTGAAGCAAAACAAACATTCCACTCCTCCTTGCCCGAAATCTGAGACAACACAGAACCCAAACCATACCTACTAGCATCCACTGTGATTATACACATTTTGTTCAAACAAAACGGTCTAAGGGTGGGAGCTTGCAGAATATTAGACTTAATGAGATCAAAAGCCTTTTGCTGATCTTGTTCCCAAACAAACACAGCATTATTTATTTATTTATTTATTATTACATTTCTTAAGCGCTCAGCTACCCGTAGGTTTCCCGGCGCTGGGAGTCTAAAACAGTATACCAGATGAGGAGGGAGTCAAATCAGCGAACTTACATATTAAAAAGCCAGGTCTTGATTCCCTTACGGAAAGTAAGGAAGCACATTTCAGAACGCAGAGGAGGGGGTAAAGAGTTCCAAAGAGAGGGAGCCAGCAGAGAAAATGAGCGACCTCCCATTTTTGCTCTCTTGATGCGTGGTATCCTGAACTTATTCTGGGTGGAAGACCTCAGTGTGCGCGGTGGAAGATATTGCTGCACCAGAATAGATAAATAAAGAGGAGCTTTTCCGGTCATGATTTTATGCATGAAACATAGTGCCTTAAATTTGTTATTGTTGTTAGTTTAGATTTGTAATGCGCTCAATCACCTACAGGCCTCTAAGCGCATTGGAAATAGATGTTGTTACAATAACTTAGCTTCACTCCTCCGAGAGACACCACTACAGGCCTACATTACGGTCAGGACTCTTCTGAACAACAGTGTTTTCAGGGATTTCCTGAACCGTAGGAGATTCACCTCCCTGCGTAGCCCCTCAGGCAGCTTGTTCCATAACTGAGGGGCCAACACAGAGAAGGCTCTCCCTCCCTTGGTCACCAATTTATAGCGGGGGCAAACCAGTTGCTGAGAATCCGATGACCTAAGTGTTCTCTTCGGACTGTATACTTCCAGACGGGCTTTAATATATGCCGGCGCATGGCCATAGATCGCCTTATGCGCTATACAGAGGCTCTTAAACTCAACCCTCTCTTTAACAGGGAGCCAATGAAGATTTTGGAGTAGAGGGGAGGCCTTTGTTCGTCTGGGTACTCCGAAGATCAGTCGTGCGGCGTCATTCATTACGACCTGAAGTCGGTTTGTCAATGTTTTTGGGAGGCCAAGATACAGGGCATTCCCATAGTCGATCCGTGAAATGACGGTTGCTGCTACAATTGAGCGCATCATAGAGTGAGAAAGGAGGGGGGCTAACTTTCTCAATTGTCTGATGATGTTCGTGCAGGTTCCAACGACGGTGGAAATTTGGCTGCACATTGACAGATCACAATCTAGTTTAATCCCCAAACTCTTCACGTTGGCGCTAGGTTTTGGGGCTGATCCAAGCTCTGCAGGCCAATACAGATCACTCCACGGTGAGGTGGTAGATGGAATTACCAATACCTCGGTCTTATCCGGGTTGATCTTTAGTAGGTTTTCCGTCATCCACCCCACGGTAAACCTCAAGATGTTTGAGCTTGGATTTGTGCTGTCCCTGTATTATCAATGCTCAGCACAAGTTGAGTGTCGTCAGCATAGTTGAAGACTCTACAACCCATCTCAGCCAAGGACGCAATCAAGGGCTGCAGATAGAGGTTGAACAGAAGTGGGGACAGTGCGGAACCCTGCGGAACCCCGCACTCTAAGAACCCCACCTCCGATATCGACTCCCCCAGTTGTATCCTCTGTGTCCTTCCCAAAAGGAAAGATTGCAACCACTTAAAGGCCAAGCCTTTGATCCCAAAGGCCTCCAGTCTTCCCAGGAGCAGGTCATGGCTGACGGTATCGAACGCCGCTGACAGATCTAATAATATCAGGGCGCTCGGTTTTTTGCCGTCAGCCATGCCTCTCAGTTCATCTAGCACCGAGAGCATCACTAGCTCGGTGCTATGGTGTGCTCGAAACCCCGCCTGTCGTTCATGCAATAAGCAATGGGATTCAAGGTACAGGGACAGGGACTTCAGCACATGTTGCTCTAGGACCTTTGCAAGGAAGGGCAACTGGGAGATCGGCCTGTAGTTCTTCAGGACAGCCGGGTCTGCGCCTGGTTTCTTCAGCAGAGGTCTGACACGCGCCTCCTTAAGATCACTTGGTAGGTATCCTGTTTCTAGGGACCTATTAAGGAGAGAAATAATCCGAGCTTCCAATAGCGGCCGTGCCACGCGGAAGACACTAGGGGGACATGGATCCGCTGGGGAGCCAGATTTGGTTTTACCCATTAGCTGCTCTAGGCTCAGCTCATCCAGCTCAGGGAATTGTAACATAGAACAGTGAGCAGGATTATGAACCTCGGAGTGTATGGTATCACTATTCACCATACTATTCTTTATTTCCAGGATAATGGTCTTTACTTTATCTAGGAAATACCCCTGGAAGGTGTCACAGTTTATGGGAGACTCCGAATTCTCCTGTTTTTTGCTCAACTCCGATAGGATTTGAAAGGTCTCCCTCTGGGTGTTCCTAGCCTTCTGTAGGCGAGACTCATAATACTCCGCCTTAGCTTGAGAAATAAGTTTTTTATACAGGTGGAGTGAGTCTTTGTATTGGTTCTTTGCTGTATCCTGCTTAGTTTTCCTCCAGATTCTCTCCCGAGCTCGGAGTTTCCTTTTTTGTTCCCTTAGCAGCGGAGTAAACCATGGAGCCTCTTTACCAGGTCCTTTGGTTAACTGAGTTTTTTCCGGTGCTATCTGGTCAATGGCTTTAATCAGGTTCTGGGTTAGATCTGTATATTCAACGTCTAGACTTCCATCTGTACTCGTCAGACAGGCCATTTCCGGAAGCACCGAGGTCAAGGTTTTTAAACCAACCTCAATCCATTTGCGGATCTTTCTGGTACCTCGGGGTAGATGCTTTAAGTAGTCTTTAACATTTATATCACAGGTCACCAGATAATGATCAGTCCAGACACAGGGACTCACATCCCTAAGAATAACATTTGGGTCCGTGGTCCATACTAGGTCAAGCGTATGACCCTTGATGTGTGTGGGTACTTCCACGAGTTGACTAAAACTCTGGGCGGACATGGTAGTGTCTAACTGGCGTGTAGGCAGGTCCCTTTGGAGTCTATCCCAGTGCATATTAAAATCTCCCATTATCACGATTTTCTTGTATCTTGTACAAAGGTCTGATATGATGGGGGCAAATAAATCGTTAAAAAGTGGGGATGAATTGGGCGGACGGTAAACCGACAGAATCACCCAGCAGGAGTTGTTTAGAGAAATCTTTACTCCAACTAGATCAGCTGAGTCCACTGTTTCGGATAAAAGTTTCTCCACGGATAAGGTTTTTTTAAATAGAATCGCCACTCCGCCCCCCCGTGCCGATCCTGCACGGTTCTGCCATATAGCGTCATAGCCATTGGGGAGGGCAGCAATGATGTCCGGCATGGAGTTTTCACCCATCCAGGTCTCTGAGAGCGTCAGGATGTCTAAATCTCTATCCTGAAGTAGGGTGTAGATCTCCACATGATGACTGTGAAGAGACCTAGTATTCAGACTCGCTATCTTTAGCACTGGGTATTGTGTTTTAGAGATACTGTTGTAATACCGCAGTATAGCATACTTTTCCAGCTTAGTAATAACATTATGATCGAGTGACAGCTGACCGTTATCTAAACAATGAAGCTCTTCCGCTGAATAAGTATAGCGATGCTCAGGGGTCCGAGCCCCTGCGCCCGTCTGTGCGCGGACGGGCGCAGACGGGCTGGACTCTGGCGTGACTCCGGCGATGCTCAGGCGATCCCGCAGCGCGTGACCGCTGCGCGTGAGCATGGTCGGCTTAAGTACCGGTCTAGCGTCCTTGTGACGACTAGACCGTGCTGATCCTCAGCCCCCACCCAAGATGTCTGCCGCTGTGGCAGTCGATAGCTTCAAACCAGTTCAGTGAAACTGCAAGCTACACGCTTGTCAAGTGGCATGAAAAGCCGCCCCAACGCGGTGTTTTGTAGTTTTTTAATGTGCAGGTAAGTGGCGGTTTTAGGAACAAGGTGAACACGAAATCATACAGAACACACATAAAAAAACGGGATCATTAAAATCAGTCTGTTAAAACTCCTAATGAGCGCTATGCGTTCTGTGCTGCCTCCTGGCTTGAAGGATTGCCAAGATTGTAATTTCCAAGTAGCCGTTTGACCCTGCTCTCGATCCGCAGCCAGTGTAGGTTACGCATGTGGGAAGAGGCTGAGGATCTGGCGGGTAGATTACAAATAAGGCGGACCGCCATATTTTGTACTACCTGGTACTTCTTGGTGACCTCCTTGCAGGCACCCAGAAGTAAGATGTTACCATAGTCCAGGCGTGAGATGACAAGAGCCTGGACTACAGATTTCAAGGTGTCAGCAGGCAGCATCCACGAGATTTTCCTAAGCCACCTGATGATGGTCGTACAGGTGGCAAAGACTTTCACGACGTGCTGCCTGAAGGACAATTGGTTGTCCAGGAGGACCCCAAGGTTACGGGCAGAAGGAGTTGGAGTGGGAAGAGGGCCCATCTCCGGCGGCCAATGTTGTGGGCCCCAGAGCGAGATGTCAGAGCCAAACAGAAGCAGTTCTGTTTTCTCCCCGTTTAGTTTTAATTTGTGCTCCAACATCCATGCCGAAATCTGTTTTAGTCCAGCTTGAAGAGAGGAGAAAGGGAGGTGCTTGTTGGTGGAGAGAGAGTAGATGACTTGAGTGTCATCAGCGTAGGAATAAATAGAGAGACCTGCCTGTTCCGCCAAAAAAGCAAGAGGTCTCACATATAAATAAAAAAAAGAGGACTGAGAATAGAACCTTGTGGAACACCGTGATTAGAGGGAAAAGTAGAAGAGACAGAAGTAGAGGAAAAGACTTGAAACGTGCGATTAGATAAAAAGTTAGAGATCCAGGCCAGGGCAGCACCATCGACACCCACCTCTCTCAGGGTGGACAACAAGATGGAATGGGAGACGGTGTCGAATGCGGCACTCAAATCAAGCAAGATGAGTGCCACAGTCTCCCCGTTGTCCACTTTTTGCCTGATGGATTCTGACACACCAAGGAGAGTGGTTTCAGTCGAGAAGCCAGCCCTGAACCCGGATTGAGAACCATGAAGAAAGTTAGAGGTTTCCACGTGAAAATTAAGCAAAGAGTTAACATGTTTCTCCAAGATTTTAGAGAAACATGAAAGTAACGAAACAGGGCGAAAATTAGATGGGTTGTTAGGGTCTAAGTTGGCCTTTTTTAATAATGGGACCACCATAGCGTGCTTCCATTCGTTGGGCACGATAGCTTCAGCAAGGGAGGCATTCAAGACCTTCAAAATAATAAGGAGTAAGGAGGGGTCCAGAGAGCTCAGGATTTGAGGGGGCATGGGGTCGAGCGGAGACCCAGATTTTATGTCCTGTAAATACTTTTTTAGAAGCGAAGGGGAAATGGGATCCCAAGCAAGGAGTTGGGGAGGCGTGGAAGTACGACAGGAGGAGGTGACAAGTGGGGGAGTACATTATGTCTGAGAAGCTTTCTTAAAGGCTCCATTTTGGAAGCAAAATTATACACAAATTTGCTATAGTATTCGCACATACCTGCAAAAGAGAGCAATTGTTCCTTATTTTCAGGAGCAGGAGCATTAGTGATACCATCAACATTTGATTTTTTTGGAACCACCCCATCTCCAGACAATGTGTGACCCAAGTACTCTACAGAGTGTTGAAACATTTTACATATGCTAAGTTTCAAAGTAAGACCATTTTCTCTCAATTTTCCACAAACACACTTTAAATGTTGCAAATGATCATTATTATTAGCTGAAAAAATCAGAATGTCATCCTGGAAACATCTAACAAACTTATCTAAATCTCTAAAAATATTGAATATGACTCTGAAATACTGATGCTGCAGATGCTAAGCCAAACGGCATTCGAGTGTACTGAAATAATCCTTGAGGAGTGATAAAAGCTGTTAGGCATTTTGAGTCATCAGTAAGAGATACCTGATGGTAGGCTGACCTCAGGTCTAAAGTAGAAAACACTTTTTCCCCCTCCAACATCGATACCACCTCATTTATGTTTGGAAGCGGATGACAATCCACAATGATACCTGCATTAAGAGCCCGAAGGTCCACACACATTCTTAAACTTTTATCAGGTTTCCTCACTAAAACAATGGGAGAAACCCATTCTGCTGATTCAATGGGCTCTATAATGCTCTCAGCCACTAAATCATTTAACATTTTCTTAAGTTCCTCTCTAACATTTATAGGTACACCTCTTAGTTTTTGTTTTATAGGAACCACACCATTTTTAAGTTTAATTCTATGTAAATAGTCCTTGATTTTACCCAAAGTATCCGAGAATACATCTTTGAACTCTTCTTTTATTAACATTTGTAACTTATACAAGTCTTCCTCTTTTAACACAGCAATATTCTCCGGCTCAACATTACTATCCAACATTACTGGCTCTATAGCACGGGATTGAGAGTAATTCCAAACTTTCACTAGTCTCTCCATCCTAGAACATTAATACCTTTTATGGCTATATATAATTTGACACTCAAACATTTAGTTTTAAACGTAAGATCCACTATAAAAAAACGTAACATATCAATTTTATCCTCATTGAAACTTACAGCTGCAATGTCGGATGAAAAAATGTTCTTGATATTAAGTACAGAACTAAGTCGTAAATCAAAATACTCCTTTGTAATAATAGTCCACGGAGAACCCGAATCAGCCATGAGTTCTAAATTGATATTTAAGACTTCAACCTCACACACAGGTGTTTTAATACAAATGCAATCAGTGGGATCATTTACATTTGAGATACACTCCATCGAACATACCACAAAACCCTTCTTGTCGTCACAGTGATTCCCACCGCATTCGCATTTAGTAACTTTCGGAATCTCTTCCATGACAGAAGCTACCTTTGCTTGAGGATTAGGAATACATTTCTTAACATCTCTACACATGTTTGAAAAATGTCCTGACCTACCACACCTCCTACAGTCTCTGTTGATTGCGGGGCATCCCCCATATGAAGCCAAATGTGTTCTACTACCACATCTAAAACATATGAACGATTTGTCAAATCTCCTGACATTTCCTTGAACATTTATCCTGTTAGAATTGAAATTATAATTTGGATGAGAATTTCCATTGGTAGCTGATTCTGTGCGTTTTACCACACATACTTCATCTACCAAATCTGCCTTTTGTTCAGTGTGTTTCTTAATAGTACTCATCCACTTTTCAGATTGTTCTAACGATTTTGCAATTGCAATGGCTTCATCTAATTTAGGATCACCTAATTCCCACAAGCGTGCCTGTGTTTTCTCATTTTTAACATGAACAATAATCTGGTCTCTCAACATCTCATCACACATATTACCAAAATTACAATGTATGGATAGTGACCTTAGAGCAGTAATAAACTCATCAAACGATTCTGTTTCCAGTTGTGCAAAGAAATGTGTTCCGCAGCGGATCAGGCAGCCAGCACCTCTAAATTCCCAATGTCCCTTAAAATAGTCAATCTTGCTGTGCTGACAACCTCCAGGACCTGCTGCGATTCGGTCCCACTGGAATTCCAGATAGAAACTTCGAAGAAGAGTGGAGGCAGCACCAAGCACAAAAGTAGCACAAGACCAGGATTGTGTCAAAAAATAATTTTCTTTTTATTTTCGCATTTTCAAAGTGCACAGGACAGCCAACGCGTTTCGCTCCCGTGGGAGCTTCGTCAGGGCAAATAGAACTAGATGATAAGTCTTTTTGCAGTGCAGTGAAGTTAATAAAGGAGCTGGCCAATATGATGATAACATTACTAGTAGAGAGGATTCCAATATTAGGAATAAAGGTGCAGACAGACGTCATGGGCCGTTAAGTGGATCCTGCCAGTTATATGAAGAGTCAGTTTTCAAGTTTCGAATATCAATGTTCTAGGTATTAGTCGAGATGCAACGTATATGCAGTCCTTAGTAAGCTGCTGCCACACGTGCTCCACAGCGTCTTGTTTTAGTAACGGCCCGCGACGGATTCAGTAGAACGTTGTGCTCTGGTATAAAATTTATACCTATTTAAGGCAATATTTGTCACAGGTTTAAATCTCTTTTCTAATCTTAATAAGGCTTCCTTATAGACATTAGTGCCCTCACTTTCACCTGCAGAAGGTGGAATTTGCGGAAGAGCCCTAAAAACTAATTGACCTTCAGAGCCTAAACAATATAATAAAATACTTTTTTTTCTCTCCGCACCCATACGTTTACCATCTATAGCCTTCATGTAATTAATAAGTTCTTCCTTCCAGCGTGTCCATGGTAAGGGTGGATCTCCTTTATGTTGTAAAAATTTCTCAGGTGGATCAAATTGCATAACCATAAGTTCAAAGAAATAAATATATTACAAATAAAACAAAAAAATAATAAATAAAAGTATGCAATTATATATATATTAGCATAGAAATCCTGTAATAAAATATATATTTATGAGTATTTGATGATGAAATGTTAGTGAACTGTTAATAAATAAAAGTTACTTGTATTCAAGTCCTTCAAACGTCGAATCAAATCATCTGCAAAAAGTCTACCTTATATATAATGTGAAATGATGAGTATGGCAACTCCTTTTCTATAGAACCGCTGTTGCTGCAATATCGTGAATAAAGTAGAAATAAGAATAGATACGAAACGGCTTACTCGGTGACTGGTTGTTATGGGAACTAGTCAACTAAATGGCCGCCACGTTTTCCAATGATGTAGCATGTCACACGTAACGTAACGTGATATGACGCGGTGTAACGTCGTAACGTCAATCCACAGTTCAAAGAACTTCTCTTGTTGTCAGAAGAAGTCGCGAGCAGAGAACATCCAGGTTCTTTCTCGAGGAATGCAGGCAAACGTCACGATGTCGGGTAAGACTCGCCCGTGCAGCGCCAGCCGCAGTTTAAAAATAAACACCTCTTTAGATTTGCGAAAAATAAAATAAAATTCTTCTTCTCCCGACCCAAAAGAGTTAGAAATCTCGGGTTTCCAGGAAATGGAAGAATTACAGGTTTCCAAAGATGCAATGTCCTCAAAGATGATCAGAAATTGCAGGTTAATCCATAAAATGCAGAAAATTCCTCGAAATTTCGCAATTCACTCCACACCTGTGCCACAGTGATGTTGCTGGAGTCTTCAATATCCTTGGTTGACCCTCGTCGCCAAATTATGTTACAGAATACACTGGAACATATAAGATTAAAGTCTTTAATCCAAGATTGTGGCACAGCAACAAACAGCATCTGGCTGGCAGGCAGGAACAGTACAGCTGACCTGGTGCCTAGCAGCAGTGGAGGTTTTGAGTAGAACCTAAGTATTACTGAAAGATGCACAGTGTTTAAAGAAACATTACCAATGTGAATATGTACAATAAGAATGTAACACCGCCCTATCCTTGTTCAGGTGTAGTGGGTCTTTTAAGGACTCTCTTCTTATCACACCAACTTGTGCTGATTGGAAACCCAGGTATCTCACCCACTCATTAGCTGTTTCTCCCAGCTCTCTGGGGTATGTCAACTTAGAGTCTACTAGGTACTGGTGTAACTTCTCTTCAGCACCATGAGTCAAAAATGTGTTCTTTCAAAAACAAATTATACAAATACAATCCCTCATATATGTCTACTCTGTAACCAACAATTCAGCCTTCTCGTGCCTTCACTGGAATGTCCACAAAGTCCAACCAGGACCGTGTTCTCACTTTCTGGGTGTCTATGAAATTCACCCGGTACAGCTATGGAGTCAGAAATAAATGTCTCGACTTACCATTGCCTTGTGTGAGAGTAGGATTTTTCCACATTCCCCTGCAGGGTCAGAAGCCTATCCCTCCCAGCTACTGGGATCAGTTCCCACAAGAATGAATCCCAATGCTTGGAGCAAACAGACCCTGACATCTCAAGGGCCCTTTCAAATGCAGTCAGCCACTTATCAATATCACCCCTCCGTGTATCTGGGTACTATAACATGGAAAGCTTGTTGTCAAATCCACCGCCCCTGGACATCCTAACCTTTTCACCATTTCTTCTTGCCTTCTTCTCCTCCCACTATTACTTAGCTAGTTTCAGTTTCCTCGGCTCCAAAGCTATTAAAGCTAATTGGGCCTCAAGATGCCTCTCTGCAAAGGACAGCAGTTGTTACTGAGTGGGGGACCCTGCCCTTCTCCCATCATCTGTAATTACATAGCTAATACTAGAAACAATTAAGGAGGCATCATCCTAATTTTCTTCCTGGGTGACACTGGGGAGGGGGGTAAGCTCCCCCCCCCCGACCTTCATTTTCTGAGGCGGGCCTGGTCCAGGCCTTCAGGGACCTAACTAACACTGCCTTCCTAGTCTTGTGAGAAGCAGATAGCCCCCTATCCTTACACAAAACCCAAAGTAGAGCCACTCTAAGTTTAGACAGGTTAGCAAGATTCATCTCCATGGTATTCCTAGTTTTGGGTCACAAAAACTATCCATCAGACTTAGAACAACTTTGGAAATATCAAAACAATGGATTAAAATCAGTTTTGTCCAAACTCCAAAGCTGCAAAACTCAAAGGTTTTGTTCTAAGACAATTGAGAGGGTTTTTAACATCTCAATTTACTTTACTGTAAGGTGTACTTTCAAACACAAGTCTGAGCACCACATGTTGGAAAGTGGGTTATTAGTAATGTGGTAAATATGCATCTACCACTGGTAATAAGGCCAAAAACACAGTCTAGGTCTCAGTACCTGCCTCAGTAAATTATTCCCATGCTCAACCCTGGGTAGCTTTGCTCAGAGCAGTCAGGCTTAATTTAGGAGACAGATATATAAAGCATTTAAAAACACCAATTCAGTAAATAATTAAGACACAACACACAACAAAAAACCAACACTAATTTATGTAAATTGGAAATAATATTATCTTTAGAATGACACCATAATGATGAAAATCCAATATAGGGAACCAAAGATATGAATTTGTAAGGAATGTACACTTTCTAGCAGGTAGAAACCTATAGCGCCAATCAGGGAAATCTGGTTGCACTTGACCAGCACAAAGTCAAAGTTTCAGGCCGGCTGCGATGGAGCCCTCTTCAGATACCCCATGCGGTAAGTCTTGGCAAAATGTTACCTTCGGACTTAGAAACTTTTCTGGAGCTTTTTCTGCTGAGGCCACTTGATGATTGTGAGAAAGTGCCATCTTTCTTGCCTTGGTATGCCCCTACTTTTTTCTGAACTGCTGATGTGCTTTGACTGAGTGTGCCGTGGGTCCCTGCCAATCAGGTACCTAGGGCCTGTGTTCCTTCCCTAAAAACTACGCAGAAACGAAATACCCAATTGGCATCTCTGGCCACCTGTCAGCCCCTAGCAAATGTTACCCCAGGTACACAGGGCATGGTGACCAGAGAAGACCCCTGAGGGCTGCAGCACTGATTGTGCCACCCTCAGGGGCCCTATACCCTGGCACCCACACACTGCCTTGGCAGGCAGAGTGCCTAAGTGCAGAACCAAAACAAGAGTCAACATGGCACACATCCCTGTGAGCCCTGCCCACAGAACCCACTGCCCTGGCATACCTCAGTCACCCCTCTAGCTGGTTGCCCTATGCCAGAGGTGAGGGCACAGTTGCATGAGCCCTGTGCCCCAACAGTACCCAGGGCCATTCCTATATGGTGCTGGGAGGTTGTCATTACGAACTCCACCGCACCATAATGGCTACACTGAAGACTGACAAGTTTGGTATCAAACTTCTCAGCACATTAAACCCGCACTGATGCCAGTGTGGGATTTAATGTAACATGCACGAGAGGGCATCTTAGAGATGCCCTCCAAAACCCGAACCTACCATCCACGTCTGGGCTGAGTGGCTGCAGAGGCTGCCACACAGCAGACATGTTGCTGGACCCCTGGGTGGAGAGCCCCCCGCTCTCCTGGGTCTGCAACAAAGCATATCCTAGGCGAGGTGCTATGTCTCCTCGCCCAGGATGGACAGGGGGAACCTTCAAAGGCATACCGCCACTGAGAGCTTCTCCAGACCATTTGCTGTACCCAGCAACCAGTCCTACCCCTATTCTGGCGGGAAGACTGGCGGGAAAAACTACATCAGGAAGGGGGGGTGCCAACCTGTGCCAACTCCACCCCTCAGGTGGAGGAGGAGAGGTGAAGCATGACCCCGGGCTCCGGCCATCTTGTTGATGGGGAGCCCTGCCCAATCCCAGCTAGGCTCCTGCCCCCTTCCCACAGGAGAGGAGCAGGCCAGGGGGTGTACTCACCCCAGGACAGGGACCCTTTGGTCCCTGCCCTTGCCCTACCTGTAACGCCCCTAAAATTAGTATTTAGGTGCTTCCTGAACCTTCCTTCCTCGGATCCCGATATCAAAAAGAAGAAAGAAGATCAAGAAGAAGAAGACCCGTCGTGCAGCTGCTAACAACAGGACAACAACAACTGACTTGGCCCCAGCCCTACCGGCCTGTTGATCCTGGAACCTGCTCCTCCCTAAACCCGGCGACCTCCGCGGACAGCAACCTTGGGACACCCAGAAGACCTGCCTGCCTTGACCCTCTCGACGATTGGGACTCCCATCTGCAGAGGCTCTGCTGCAACAACCCACCTGGTGCCCACCAGGAAGCTCCGGACCAGCCCACTCTGCACCAGCCGAGCCCGGGCCGGGCCAACCCGAACCAAGACCATGAGGACGTCCCCCCGGCGACTGGGACCCGAAGTCCAGTGCCCAAAGACCCTCTTTGACGAACCAGCCGACGCCTGCAGACTCAGAACCAGGGGCCACCCCAACCGCGACCAGCCGAGGGTAAGCATTTCCGACACCCAAAGACCCCCCTGCACCCGGCGCCCTACAGCTCCCTGTGCCTCCCTTTGGGGTACCTACCTGTGCTCCAACATCCCAACTTACCTCTCGAAGTGCTGGTCGCCCCTGGAGAGTCACCGTCCCCCAGCCTGCAGCCTTTGTTCCTTTTTCAAGATCCTCATTGGATAACATTGAGCACCCGACGGCTCAAAAGCACCCTGCACCCAGCCGCCCGAGTACCGCTGGCTGTGACCTCTTTGCCCTATCCTACTTCCCCCCTTGCCCAGAGTAAGTGACCAGGAGCCCAGCTCCCAGAGCCGCGTGGCCTGCTAGCCAGCAGCCATCAACCGAAGGCCCCCTTTCCCTCATTGGATAACATTGGGCCTACCTACCTCTGCACCCGGCCGCCCCTGCGCCGCTGGGACTGAACTAACTGTACTCACCTGACCCTGGGGGACCCCTGAGTCTATGCCCAGAACCCTAACTTCACCAACCAAGTACTCACCTGGAAACCGGTAATTCACTTACCTGCCATTGGATAACATTCACCCATTTTTGACTCGAAAATTTAAGTGTGAAGTTTTGAAAACTGAAAATATTCCTATAATATCAGCCAAAGTCCGAATTCGAAAATACTCCCCTGTGATCAGGAGAGAAGCCAGTACTGTACCTTTCAGCCCAGTACTGAACCACAAAAGTAATCCCTATCGGGTTTACTAGTAACCTGTATTTTCTCCATAGGAACCCATTGTCTGCTTTTCTATGAAATTTCTTCTAAGTGTCTACTTTTGAAAACTGCAAATATTCTTTAAAAATCGTACAACTTACTGAAACACAATTACCTACCTATTTTGAGTTAAGCCCACAGTGCTGGCCCTAGGAGGCTAGTGCTGGGATACAAAAGTAACGCGGTCGTACTTTACCTGTAACCTGAATTCCCTCCCATTGAATAACATTGTGAGAATCACCTCGAAAAGTTTCTAAGTGTGAACTTTTAAAACAGCTTTATATTCAGGAAAAATCATCACTGTAACTAAAACGTTTTTGCTAATCTGGTTTCAGCTTAGACCCCAGGACTGAATCCAAGATCTAGTCCTGAACTACCAAAGTAATCCATAAAATCCATAAAGTAATCAACTGTACTTTCCTATGAGAACCCATTGAGCTCAATGATAGAGACTGTATTGCTATTAGCTAACCTGTGATTATTGTGTGTTCAAACTTGTTGCTCCTCTGCAAAGTAATTACCCGAGAGTACTCGTACTGTGAAAAGTATATTTTGATAACTGTCGGTTCTAAAAATAAACATTGGTAGGTGGTCTGCACACCATGTTTTTCATTATTTTCCGTTTCATTTAGTCTAAGCATTTTTTTGCCAATTGCGTGCGTCCCTGGATTGTGCCAGCCCGAATGCACTAATACTAAGTAAGAACATGCGGGGAGCGCGTGGTCACACGCCCCACTCCCAGGTGCACTGCGTACGAGGATGCAAAAATAAAACATCTATATCTAAGGATATAATAATAATTGGCCTGGAGTTCAGTTCTTGAGTGTGTGAAACCTTTTGCTGACTGAGTGTGTACAACAAATGCTGTACACTGTCCTCTGGTGCTGCATTACTGCTCGACCAAGCTAACACTTTGGAGAGTAAGGTCAGTTCTGACTTTAACCTATGTTAAACCTTTGGGGATTGTGGACTCTATACACACTGTACTGCCTTATTGTCCAGCATATGTAGAGCCACCTTCTCACAATGATCTTCATCAGGTTGGATTCGGTGAGGGCTCGTTGGCTTGCTTTTCAGGGAGCTCCTGGTCAAAATCTGGTAATCGGACCTCTGGAGCTTTTATGGGGACTAACCTGGAGTCCTGGTTGGGTTGCGGTTGAAGGTGGCCGGCTTGGCTCTTGCAGTTGACTTGATCCTCTTATGGAGCTGTTTTCCAAACGTCTCCAAACTGCTGGAACTTCTTTCTGAAGTTCCTCTTGAGGGTCCAACGTGCCCAAAACACAATCCAAGGGTCTGGAAGCTCTAAGATGGTCCTTGAAAGATTGAGAGCACAAATCCCACAATGCACCTGGACAAAACCCTTACAAATCCACTGGACTCACTCCAGGAAGGGGGATCTTGGTGGTGATGTTCCAGGCGAGCTCTGGTAACTTGTAGCCTGCAGGAAGTCCACTCTGTAATCCTTTTGAAGCAAGGTACATCCACAGGGCTGCAGTACCAGATAATGAAGTAGATGGTGCAAATGAAGTTTCCAGCTTGACAAACCTTCTTTTTCTCTTAGTTTCAAGCAGCAGATCTGAGAGGCCCTGCACCTCTCCCATATTCATTCAGTGTTCTCTGGGTTCAAGCAGTACACCACTGCTGTCCAGTGACGTGTAGTGCAACACTCCAAAGCATGACCAATCCCTCCAAAGTGTGGCATAAATTTCTCCCAGAAAGCTGTATTCTTCCTTAACCCGTTCCGTGCTTGTGACGGAACCACTCCGTCATGAGCACAGCCATGCTCGTGACGGAACCACTCCGTCAAGAGCATGACGGCGCAGCGCGAGGCCCCCTCCCCCCGAGTGCCGCGGCGGAATTACCGCCGCGCCCATGGTGTTAATTCAACATGGCTGAAATCTCAGCAGAGCATGAAGAGGTACCTAAACCAACACTCAATATGGCTTATTTCCATATCTCTCCACCCCCTAACATCTGCAGATTCCTTCCTTATGCCTCCTATTTGGCTCGATCAGAAGGGATGGGGGTAGATGGACCTGGAATTCCCTGCCTGTCCTATTCCTGTCCTATTCCTCCCTTGAAGCTTCAAAAAGATGTTCCTGTTTAACATGATAGGAATCCCCATATAGTGGAATGATTGATAGTTGGGCTGTAGTACTATGTGTGGTATAGCAACCCAAAACTATCCAGACTTTTGAAGGCCCCCCAACCCACCAGAAAATAATATTCAATTGACTATTAGTAAGGTGATCAGTCAATTCTTTCCCTTTTAGTTCAAGGTCGGATGTGGTATCTTGTTTAATTAGGACAGGACAATGAAAATCATGTGTAAGTTGAAAAATGTAATTGCGAGCTGTTTGCTCATAGCAGCATGTAGAAAATCTTGGTGAAATACGCGCCACTGTAGTTTTACACATTTTGTCTGATACAGTGCAGTTGAATAGACATGCAAAAGCTTCAAGAAAAGGAGTATCAGTTTCATAGATCAGAACAGCACATGCTGATTTGTTGGCTAGACACCTCTTCTATGTTTACCTTCTGTCCATGTTACTTTGAGATTAGTGGTAGGTTGATCGCCAGTGGTAGGCTAGAACTTCAAGAATACGCCCACAAGCAAGGGCTGATCTCTAGTAAGTATCTAAACCGCATAAAGGTAGAGGCGGCTGTGGTCCTTAGTCCAGGGCATAGTTTTTGGCTTCCACAACATCCTTCACAACAGCACGGTTGGTGCCTGTGTCGGCGAACCAAAAAAGAATCTGACTTCAAGATAAAAATGATCAATATACTGATCATCTTCAGCTACCTCTTGATGGAAATTGATGGTAAGATATGACTATATGGGATTTTTGAACAGATAAATTAGTCACAATTTTGCTACAGATGCAAATCTTAATCTCTCTAGTTGCTTTGCTTATTAACACAGTCTGAAATCAAATAATGATTTTAGGGGTGGACCTTTTTGATCAAATTCAAACATTTTAAATTAGGAAATGAGAAGCATAACACTGTTTACGTTTTAAAATAATTCTGTTTTGTGGTTGTTCAAGGGTTGTCTTGAAGCCTTATTCGCAAATTTTCTATAATGGCATGCATTTCTTTGTTGTCATGACGTGGCAGGATAATATCAATATTGATTTGTAAGATACTGCCATTGCGCTGGGCCATTGTACATTAGGTATGGTGTACTGCTAAATATGTTTTATGCTTGTCTTCACACCTATCATTATGCAAGCGTGGTTTAAGGCACTTATTTTACACTTAAGTGACTTACATTAATTACCTCTTAAAATGAGATTTGCTACAGCTGTGCTTCCAACCAAGTAATGGAAACTCAAAATCAGTACACACAGTTGTGCTTTGAAGTCAGGACGCCTATCTTAATTGAATACAAAAGAATGCACACCACCAGATCTGTAATGTACTGTACTTCAAACCTAATCTTCAATGGTACACTCTGGTTCTCTTTTGGGACTAGTATGAGAACAGAAATTTGGGCAACGTTCCCAATTAATGTCCTGCTCTGAATTTTCTCAAGAAAACAACAATCCTGATTTTGAGACTGGACCCAAAATGCACAAATCTAGGAACATCTCAACTCAGTGGGGGAGGGGGGTAATTCCACCTCTCAGGCAAATGTCATCCTTATAGCCATAAATTATAAAAGTTATTTAGAAACTGGAAGATGCTTGCATTTTTAGTTATAAAGTCCTATGAATTACCAGGAAGGCTTATTGGCTTCCTAGCGGTTGATGTGAAGCCATTTATGGATCGTTAGATATGCATACATCATGTATTTTCAAATTCTTCATTGATTGAATGACTTGGGAATCCTAAAGTGTGGTTTCTGAATGTGATTTTTCGTGGAACTTTTACATGAGAAGGGAGATTATATAAAAACCTGACACACCAGTTGTCTATAAAAGTTTACATTTCAAATTGATAGGAAACCATGTGGTTCACATGGAAGTTTTAGGGAATATATTTAGGCAACCAAATTAAGAAAATAGATCAGAGTCTGAGACCAGCTTGCAGAGTACTCCATCTTTCCTTAAATAACAGAGGTGGCATACAATATGTTGTTGCAATGTAGTAATTGTAATTTGTAAGGTAAGAAGGTCCAGTAGACGTTGGTATTCTTAAGTTGTTATTTATTAGTTAAAATTAGGTAATTATAAGGTAATAAGGAATAAGGAAGGAGGCCCCACCGGGAGCAGCATCCAGCTGCTCAGCCCACTCAATCAAACTGACCACACATTCAAACCATGCACACAGTAACATTCCAATGACATCATACACACACAGGCTGAGCAGCAGGGAATGAGATGATCAGGATGTAACACATCTCCCTCTTTTAAAACAATGAAAATAAAAGAGAGAAAGTGAAATTAATTTCAATATGTCCTGATGGTGACAAAATCAGGATTACGAATAAGCAGTACATAGAAAATGAATAACTGTGAAATTATATCATGAAATGAGCAGTCAACATAGAAAATGAGTAACTGTATCATGAAATGAGTAGTTAACATAGAAAATGAATAACTGTAAGTAATATTATGAAATGGTAAATTAGAGAGTAATCGCATAGAACCATCCCCCATCACTAAGACAAACCCAAAATATCACCAATCATGGCAGTTGGCCAGACTGTCATGAAAAGTAATAAAAGGGAAATAAACTAAATAAGGTGGTGTCCCAATAGAATAATCAATTTAGGATGTAGGAGTTACCACGCTATTCGAAACACACTTAATTAAAGTATAAAGAACAATGCGCATAACACCTAATGCATGGGTTATATGGTTACCTAACGACTCTTTGTAACTGAACTCCTCTTATTGAAAAGAGCACTTGCGTGGTTCAGCAAAATAAAACATGAATAAACATAACTGAGGACTTTGCAGCCTCATATAACTTGATCACAAAGAAATGGAGCACCTCAAACCATGAGCACGTATGTGGCTCCGCAAAATATGTATCTTAAAATCCGAACCGGAGAAGTAATCATCAGAAAATATACTTAAATAGATGGAGCACCTCAATATTGAGCACTTATGTGGCTCCGCAACAATTTTAAATCACACACTAGCATTGAACTCTTCAAAGTACATCAAAATACACTAGCATTGAACTCCTCAAAGTTCAAGAAAATACACACCAACATTGAACTCCTCAAAGTTCAGCAATAAATGTAGATTCTGTATAACTAATCGCAGTAAAGTGTGAACTCTTCTATTTTAAAATAGAGCACTATTAAATAAGTGGTTCATTAAAATCAGTATAAATGAATATCAACAACTAAATGAACATCTCAAATTAATTGAGCACAATTTTGTGGTTCATTTCTATAAAAAAATTCAAACATTGTCACAACTCCGCATATCAAAACCTGACCATTAATATCGACCTTTAAAGTAAAGTGTACGTAAATTAATTCATCAATTTCAGTATATAACAGTTCTTGTAATAACAGTAAATAAGAACATCACTCAGAACATAAATAAATTAATCAATCAATTTCAGCAAATGACAGTTTCATAAATCATTCAGAACACATATGTAGCTATTGATAGAACATAAGAAACTAAAATAATAAAAGTAGTCACCGTTGTCAAGCTAGACGTTGTGAATTGCGAGACTTGAGAAAATAAACCATACCTTGTCTCTTTGAAATTAAATGAAAACATCCAGGAGACTTGCAGGGTTTCAAAATAATATAGTGTGTCAGTCGCTGTAACTCAATTTTAAGAATTGAAATAGGCAAGTATTATAAAGCGTGCCTATCGCTGTAGCATGAAGGTGAAATACGATAGCATACACTTATGGTGAAATGCGACGGCAGAGACTTAGAAAGGAAACGCTGTAGGAATGAAAACGCTTGATTTATGACGACAGCACGCAGCAAGCACCACGCTGTCACGTCTTCACAAGATGGCTCACTGTGAAAATATGCTTGAACAGAGGCGGTGACTCATTGGCTGACATCACGGAAGTAGAACGTGAGGAGAGCTCACTTCGCCAACTCCTCGTAACTCTGAGAAGACGTCATCACTTAGCTTGAAGCAGGGGAAAGGCAAGTATCGCTGCTGATCAACTGACAGTTCAACCGTCATCTCCAAACTGGACGGTGAGTGTCAGAGATTAAAATGAAAAGTGAAGTAATTTTCAATGAAAGTTGCAGCTCCGTTTAGTTGAGCGCGCTGGCATCAATTATCACCTAAACACTGCTCCAATTAACTTCTTAATTTAATGAAAACGGAAGCCTCAGAGTGGAAAAAGGTCGCAGCCTGTACCCATACTTGCATGTAATGAATTGAATGAATAAAGTTCCTTTCTTTAAAAACGCCGCTCATTTGTTTGACAGCTATAACTCACACTTAACCTCAGAGGTTTATAAACAAAACTGCCGCTTCAGATAATTTTGCTGAAAGTTTCACATCTTTGCTTTTAATAATGTAACTAGTTATTTAAGTTGGGTTCAGAACATCGTAGCATGAAATATATTAAGTTTTCCACTGTTTAACTCTGACACCAGTCATATCTTGAACTTTTGATGCTCTTGTTAATAAATCTGCCAATTTAAAATTCAATAATTTCCTCAAAGTACAACGCTTGAAACATACCTTTGTAGATGTTTCCTGTAGGCTGTCAGATGTGACATGACACCGGTGGGGCATCAAAAAGCGTTGCTTGTCTTTATTTAAAAAGTTTTCTTTATATCTTGTAGTTCCATATTGTAAATTTAGTTCCTTCACGTGTAGTTCTTTCTCCCTCGTCGCCATTGTTGCAATGTAGTAATTGTAATTTGTAAGGTAAGAAGGTCCAGTAGACGTTGGTATTCTTAAGTTGTTATTTATTAGTTAAAATTAGGTAATTATAAGGTAATAAGGAATAAGGAAGGAGGCCCCACCGGGAGCAGCATCCAGCTGCTCAGCCCACTCAATCAAACTGACCACACATTCAAACCATGCACACAGTAACATTCCAATGACATCATACACACACAGGCTGAGCAGCAGGGAATGAGATGATCAGGATGTAACATATGTCTTATGTATTAGGTGATATTTGACATTTATTAGACTCAATATTGTATACCCTGAAGGATCATACATATGTTGGAGAAGGCTTGTCATTCTCTGAGCTGTTATGTAATAAAGCCTCTTTTTGTTTAGTATGTAGGTATGTATGTATGAATGTATATATGTATGTATGAATGGATGTGGTATATATGAAGTGTGAAAATAACCAAAAGGTAGCAGAACACTGAACAAGGTCCAGGACAAAGTATTGTAAGCAAAATTAGCATTCTGATAGGAATATTTAGGGCTGAACAAATAATGAAAGTCACACGCACTCGAATTTGTTCAAATGTTCAATATTTGAGGTTGAGGTAGGTTGTGCGGGTGGGTTAATCCTCCTGAAAGAAAGGATGTCTAAATATCAAAATAGCGCTATCCTCCACAATAGAGGGGCGTCCCCCAAACCACACTCAGAGAGCAATGTATGATAGTTTGATAATCGTTGAATGACAATAGTCAGTTCTTTCGTTATATTCAATCAATCTTTATTTGCTTTTTATTGGATTAAATTTCATGTGTATATGGTAATTTTGTAATTCAGAATCATTGACACATAATTCTTATGCAATAACCATGGTGTATCCTGGTACCCAGTGCATTTCGGGCCGCTGCCCTTCATCAGGGGAATTACTGTAAAATTCAAAAACATTCAAACAATCAGTTGTGGCACAGGCTTTTAATCTCAGTTGAATCACTGAATTAATAAATGCGGTGTGCTCGTGCTAGCAGTGAAAAAGAGACAGTGCTGCATGCTAAGTAAACGACGCCAAACATCCTGTGATTCTGGGCAAATCACTTAATCTCCCCGTGCCTAACAAAAATGAATGTGTCCTCATGTAACGTAACTGGTGCTATGTAAAGCGCTCTGATACCTGATTCAGTTCGGGTCAAGTTTGTGCTATATAAAACTCTGCAAAAAAATATATATATATGAGCAATAATTAATGAACAATCCAATTTCTGCCTGAATGATACGGGGATACATTTTCAATAGCAGTTCTTATGCTTTCTTGGGTAGACTTGTTTCACGATCAGTACCAAGATCTTCCACAACCGGTCACTACGTAGAGGTGAGGTGACCCCTGACATCATTATAGGGCACCACACTTTCACGGCGTTTTGAATTTCGCCGGATTCACAGACGTGACTGCACCTTCCCGAATCTGCTGGATAAGCATTTACTCGGTAAGCCGCTTTTGTAATCTGAACTTCCCGTATCATTCAGACAGGAATTGGATTGGTCGTTAATTATTGCTTATTGTTGTTTAGATCGCGAACAGGAGTTTACTTGAGACCCAGTTTACCAAGTCTCACATTTTCAAGTAAGCGTTTTTTGTACTTTGGTAGTTCTAACAGCGTCTCACACTGAACGCACCGCTTGCTAACATTGCACTTTACCATATTCGTTCACAGATTCTATTCTCAATTCAGGAAGTAATTTATGAGAATTATGGTGTAATCCGGGTAAACGCACTTCAGTTCAATTTAAACCATGCACTTCATGCGGTTGACTGCACCAGTCTTTACTATCGCACATTGCAGTTGACAATCTTCACCCTGACCACGAGTGTTAAAGATGCGACCCTTCTTTTCTTTTCATTTTAATATCACATTCTTTTTAATCCTTTTTCATTTCATTAGCATGCAGCACTGTCTCTTTTTCACTGCTAGCATGAGCACACCGCATTTATTAATTCAGTGATTCAACTGAGATTAAAGGGTGTGCCACAACTGATTGTTTGAATGTTTTTGAATTTTACAGTAATGCCCCTGATGAAGGGCAGCGGCCCGAAATGCATTGGGTACCAGGATACACCATGGTTATTGCATAAGAGTTATGTGTCAATGATTCTGAATTACAAATATGACCATATACACATGAAATTTAATCCAAGAAAAAAGATAATAAAGATTGATTGAATATAACCAAAGAAGTGATTATTGTCTTTCAACGATTATCAAACTATCATACATTTCTCTCGGTGGGCCCGATTCACAGAATTAACTTAAGACAAAATCCTAAACGTACTACTTTTGGTATTCACAGAATGCACTTACTACTTTTGGTATTCACAGAATTGATTTACGACTACTAACTTTATGTCTCCACTCGGGCCGGAAATTCCGGCCCAGAGGCGGAGCTTCCGGCTTGGAGGCAGAGCTTCCGGCCCGGCGGCGGAGCGTTCGGCTCAGAGGTGGGGATTTAGCCATGGCTGAAATCTCCACCTCTTGGCCGGAAGCTCCGCCTCTGGGCCACAAGCTCCACCTCCAAGCCGGAAGCTCCGCCTCCGGGTCGGAATTTCCAGCCCGAGTGCGGACGTAAAGTTAGTAGTCGTAAATCCATTCTGTGAATACCAAAAGTAGTAAGTGCATTTTTGTGAATACCAAAAGTAGTAAGTACATTCTGTGAATACCAAAAGTAGTACGTTTAGGATTTTGTCTTAAGTTAGGTCTGTGAATCGGGCCCTGAGTGCGGATTGGGGGACACCCCTCTATTGTGGAGGATAGCGCTATTTTAGTATTTAGGGTTGGCCATCCAATCAGAAGTCTCCCTTTGCTGACTATAACCACTGTCATACGTCCACTCAGGAGAAAACATGGCTGCCTGCCAGCTTCGAGTCATTTTTTCCAGTGCCCTCAGTCAAATCCTCCCCGAAGATGCTTTCCAAACACATCCTTTCTTGTGGCTTTTAACATCCGGAGATGGAGGACAATGGGAGCTGGAGTTGTAAGTAACCATGAACTCTTGAATAACATCTTTTCAGCCCTCCAACTCTCCTCTGCCTCTCTCACCAAAAGAATTCTACGGCACTCCACTCCCTTTCGTTCTCTCTTAAGCAAAGCTCATGTTCCTGTGTCCAACTTCTCCTCCCCTGGTCTCACTTTGGCAGAATGTGACCCCAATCGCTACTGAGCACTAAAAAAAAGAAATAAACATGGTAACTTGCTATTTCTTTCTTATTTCTATGTGACAGGTTGGACTTACCCATCGGTGAGGAGAAACCTCTAGCGGTCCCTAAACTATGTCCTGGTAAAATACAAGGGGAGAGGTGTGGCGCAGGGCCAGAGTGGCTGGCACTGGAGCTGGGGCACGATCCACGGCGGCAGCTCAGCTCAGCAATAGTTCACTTAATCTCTCCAACGGCCCCCAGTGCCTTGAAACCCTTAATGGGTGATATGTTTGTGTTTTACAAATGGAAATTATTATTATTGTTATTATTATTATTATTATTATTACAAGTTCTCCTAATCCATATAACAAACCAAGATTTACAATACTTGCGCAAAAACACAGGTAGGAATGTGAATGTAAGAGTATGGGGAGGGGATTTCAATTCTTGGAACATATCGGGAACCTTTTGCCCAATGTATAGATCCTACAATAAGACCTCCCTGGCACCGGGAAAGAAAAAGCTACAAGGGAAGTAACATATGATGACAGGATCTAGGTACAAGCAGTGGCGTCGCAATAAGTGGAATGGAGGGCTGTCGGCCCCTGGCGGCAGAAGCTTGGACTTACCTGCAGCCGTTGCAGGTCTCACAGGAATCTCCAGCGCCCCAGCTCTTATCTGTGGCCGTCGTGGGTTGCCCATGAATCGCCAGCACCCCGGTGGCAAAAGCCGTTTCCGCCACAGGCAGCATAGGTCTAGCTACGCCACTGGGTAAAAGCACACAATAAATAAGGTGTGAGAAAGGAGAGAAGGGCCTTAGGGAAGTACAAGTCTGGGGATAGGAGGTACGTAAGGAAAAAACCGAAGCCTAAACTATCAGAGGATTCGCAGAGAAGGCGGACTCGTGGAGAGGAACGGGGGGAGTATGAAAGGGCAAGGTGCAGGGTCAAGTGCTCACTTCTCCAAGTTATATTTCACAAAATATAAGTAGACAATGAAAGCAGGGAAATGATTAACAAGTCGGTAGCCAAACAAAAATAAGAATTGGCAAAGTCAATAGGTCTGGCCTTGGCAAACTGGTGCAATGGTAACATTTTTTATTGCATGCACATGCCGCAAAAATAGGAAAAAGAAAAAAACATGCATAGAGTTGCATGAAGTTGGCGGACATATATTAGCAACAAAAATGTTACATTTAAAACTATATTAACCGTCGCATAAATTTTGCGTAGAACTATATAGATAATTCCTCTCAGGTATACTTAAACCATGTATAGAAACCCTTATTACTTTCAACCCACATCACAGGAACATTACATTCTTATTCACACAAAGGCGTAGGCGTAGAATTAGTGTAAAACTCTTTCCAAAAATGGGGGAGTGAGGACCCTATGGCCATAAAAAGCATGTTCTCCACTGTACTCATATGCACAACAAAAAGGTCCGTTGGGACGTGGTTTAGACAATTTCTTGCTCCGTATTCTGGCAAATTTGAAATTTTGCTGAGGTCCAAACACAATCTTTTGTCTTTCCTAAAAAAGGATACACATCATTGCTTCTATGATGGCTCTCCACAAGCTCTTTAGTCATCTAGGTGATTTTGTGGAGTTAGTGCTCAAATAGTATCTCAGGAAGAGGTTTGGAGGGGCTTATTTGAGAAGGTTTGTTTAAATCTTTATTAAAACTGTGCGAAGTTAGGGTAATGATTTTTATTCTGGTTCCCTTTCTACCTCAAGATTAAAAAAAGTTTGGTTATTTTTATAGGCATGGTTTATATGACCAATTTTGCCTAACAAAATCGTCAACATGTTTCTGCCTATAGTTTATCCTAATAGGGAGTACGAAACAACAACTGACAAGCAGCAGACAATTAGCTCAATAGTCTGCTGTTTTCACTACTACTACAAGTACTATACTATTCTTATCACTAATAAGGAGAAAACTATCAGATTTCAACCAATGGAATGGAAAAAATCCCCAGTAGTGGTTGAATTTCCATTGTTACATGGAGAATGCCGGTTGTGAAGGGGGATCTATTTCTGATTATGAATATACAGAAATTAAAGCTATACTTTCAAGCACTATGTGTATATATTTTATGTTAATATTATGCAATAGGCCACTGAGCAGTCATCCAGTCACCCATGCCATGTCTTTCCTACAGTGGGTAGAACAATGCTTGGGAGAAACCTGATAGGTTGATCTTCGGGCTGCTTTTCCATGCTCCCATATCTGTGAATTTAACATATAATTAATTACTGCTTGCCATCAGGAGGGCTTGAATTAGCTGAAATTGTCAATACATTCAAAGTTGTTCCGAAGAGGGGTCATAACATATGTCCTGCCTCGGTCCCCACAAATCCTTATGATGGCAAATTTAGTACCTCTCCCCGTAGCCCATTTTCATTTACCTGCTGGGGGGTTATCCACATTCTAAGGAAGATCAAACACTACCTGTCTCCGCAAGCGAGAAAGCAAGTCGTGGTAGCTCTCATAGGGTCGAGATTGGACTATTGTAATGCGCTGTATGCAGGGATCAACAAGGGCCTGCTGCAGCGTTTACAAATGGTTCAGAACGCAGCAGCGAGGTTTGTCTTAGACCTGCCCAGACGTTCCTCAGCCACTGCTGCCAGGAAACTCCTTCATTGGCTTCCGATGGAAGATAGGATTCTTTTTAAAATTCTCTGCCTGACATATGGAGCCTTGGCAAGAAATAGGTCGGGAGGAATTGGTGACCTTTTGGTCCACTATAGCCCTTCCAGAAATGTACGCTCTGCCAAGAAGTCTCTGCTACGTACGCCCCGCATTAGGAGAGCTAAGTGGGGGGGCAGAGCTTTTTCGACTCTAGCGCCGAAATGGTGGAATACCCTACCGGATGAAATTAAGTCCCTGCCTACCTTACACGCTTTTAGAAAGGCTTTGAAGACTCGTCTTTTTGCCAAAGCCTACCTGTAGTTTTGTTTCTGCCTTTTTGAGGACTTCTGTCTGTTAGGCGCCTTGATGCCTTCGGGTTTTAGTTGCGCATTATAAGTTGTTTTTCATTAATTTTTTTCATTCAGGGATATAAACCTTAAATCAGTACCTGTACAGGAGCTGTGCTCCACTGCTCCTCCTTGTTCTTGATCTGGAGATGAATTTCCTTTATTAGGTGCAGCACTGAAGGGTGTCTTGATAGGCTGTGTTGATAATCATTAGGAGCTTTCCTGTGTTATACAGTGGATGTTCCGTCTCAATTCTTACCTTGCCTAAAGGTACAAAAATTCCACGTGCAGTGCAATCCGACAAAAACGATGAAAAAATGCTAAACAAATCAAAGTATCAGAATTGGGACAAAGAGATGAAAAACATATTGTATAGTTTTCTAGGTACCAGATGAAGGAACCAGAGCAAATGCATATATGAAAGTTTGAAATACTCTAACTGACTATTAGTAATAGAGCACCAATGAAGGACAAATTTAGAAAAAAATCAAGATAATTACTAAAATAGAGGAAAGCCATAAAAACAATATACATGGTGGTGTGTTTACCAGCTTCTTTTTTGGGTTGAGCTAGACAGCACAGGTGTCTCTTCAAGACCTGCTGTAATCGGTCTGTGGGCATCAAATCCATCCTCTTTCTTGACAATGCTTTCAATTTGTCAGTGTCCTTCAGAAATCCCTGCTTGCTAGTGGTCAGTCCTGCCTCTTTGTCCCTCCTTTCTCTCTTGTGTTCCTCCCACAGAACAGGGACTTAGTACTGTCTCATTCCACTCTGGATATTTATCTGTTCTTTGGGGGACTATTTTTGTTCTTGATTTCCTGCTCTGTCACTGTATGTTTGTGTTTAGAATCTGTGCCCTAGCTCCATACATTCAAATATAGCACTCTTCCTCTCAGCTCCTCGTAAGGCTACAGTTGTGATCTCAGCCTTTTTTACTGCTGCCTCCCCTACTGTGGCTCCCACTCTGTTGCTTGTATTATTTTAATTAGGCTTTTTGCACTTTTCTATCTACACAGTCAGTTGGGCTTTTTCAGTAAGATATTTGCTTGGTTTGGACTTCCTGTTTAGGGTGATAGATCTTGTTTTTTAGATATAGCCTGAAAAGGTTTACATCCCGCCCTCTCTCATTCCTGCCATAGCCAATGTTTTTTTATTACATTTTTTCCCCTGAACGCATGGCTCGCAGTCCCTCATCCGCGCCCCACCTCCATCTCAGTACCACCAGGGGCACCACACTTAAAAACACGGGCACACATTTAACAATGGTGCCTGTGGCTCGTTTGTTTTCCCCTTTTATTCACAGAGGATTTTTATGTGGGTGGTAAAAAGATTTTTAAAAAGAATGCCCTTCAGGCTGCCTGCAGCAAGCGCTGTCGCATGCTACGCTTGGGGTTGGAGCTGGGGAAGGAGGAGCAGGCTCTGAGCTCTTCTTGCTACAATTTAGTTTTGGAATTGTGGTTGAATACTTACAGTGTAGCTAGGAGGGCGCCTTTACAGCACTGTTATCATGATTACTTTCATTTGATCCTAAAATCAGGAATGTACGGTCAGATTTCATACACGCTGGATTTTTTATCAGCTGTTTTTGCTATTAGGAAGAGTGCAGACACACTTCTGTTGAGGAATTTATGGAAATGGGCATATTAACACCCCGAGGAGATCTTCACAATGTTTCCCACAAGTGTTGACATTTGCCGTGCAAGGTGGGGAGTATTTAACGTACAGTTCATATGCCTGAAATGCCTTCTAAAGATGCGTATATTGCTGCGGTTTGAGCTTAATTTGTGCAGGAGCTTTCAGGTGCTAAGCACCGGCACTTTTTTAACAGGGCCAGGGCTATTGAATTTTTCTCCTCAGTGAGATGAGCCAATATTTATTGAAAAGAAATGTACCTATCTGTCCTGTGTCCTGTGTCGTCCTCCTTCCTGCAGGATGGCCCACCCAGGTCCAGGCATGATGACTGCATCACGTTAGTGATGTCAGTAGTGCACGCCTGCCTTTCAAGGAGCATTTTCTTTCACATAGGTCAATTATCACAGTTGAGGGCAGGCTGATGGGTGAGCTGCGGGCAAGGCAGACAGGGTCCTGAAATGTTCAGTCTCGGCAATAACCTTAATACAACATCGTCGAAGTAATAAAAAAAAGTGTGTTGCTAATTTCTGTTAACAACTTCCATGCACTGAAATGAAAAGCCAGCAGAAGCAGGCCATAAATTATTCCTTTTGACTTGTCATTTGCATTGCATGCTGATGCTCATGGCCTGGGCCTTGGGCCCACCAAACCACATTATTTGCCAGCGATCTAATGGAGCCAGTGCCAAGGAGACTGAAGGTCACAGGTAAGAGAGTAGTAGATAGTACAACAAGTCGCTCTTAATTAATCTGAAACAGATTTACTATTGTGTGTCCTCTTCACTAATTTCTTTGCAGCAAATAAATGTATAAGTTAACTGTCAACTCTGCTTTTTCAAGCTCAGCACCTCGTGACTCAACAGCCCCTTTCCTCTGCTACACTTGACCTCCCAATTTTTGGGTTACCAGAGTAAATTGCCAGTGCCAGTGCCAGTGCTTTTCCACAAATGTAAACTGGCATGTTTTTCTTTTTGCAGAATCTGCAAATGAAAAAGGGCAGGTTACAGCACTTGTCTGCAGCTGCAGTACAAGTTTTAGGCAGAACCCAGTGACACAAGTATGGACACAGTCACTTTGCAGCAACTAGAGGCATAGCGGATTGAACAACGAGCCAACAGCGGCCACCAGCGGAAATCAGACCCTCACCTCGCCGCACCCGCTCCGCGGGTGCCGCAGTGTCCTGGTGTGCTTTGGAGCGTTTACTGCGGAGGTCCTGTGAGGCGAGGTAGGCGCGAGGCTCGGCGGGGCTGCGAGCGTGCAGGGAACTCCAAGAACCAGGAGTCCCTGCCAGACCGTGTACCAACATCCGGTCCGCTCTCCCTGCCGGCCCGCCCCTCGCTTCCTCCTGGTCACTAAAGGCACTCTTCCACTTCCCTTTTTGGGACACAGTCACTTTGCAGCAACTAGAGGCATAGCGGATTGAACAACGAGCCAACAGCGGCCACCAGCGGAAATCAGACCCTCACCTCGCCGCACCCGCTCCGCGGGTGCCGCAGCGTCCTGGTGTGCTTTGGAGCGTTTACTGCGGAGGTCCTGTGAGGCGAGGTAGGCGCGAGGCTCGGCGGGGCTGCGAGCGTGCAGGGAACTCCAAGAACCAGGAGTCCCTGCCAGACCGTGTACCAACATCCGGTCCGCTCTCCCTGCCGGCCCCGCACCCCCCTGCCTGTCCAGCTCCTATATCATAACCTCAAACTCCCGCAGCGCGGGACGCAGCTCGGGGCGAAGACCGGGCTAAGAGCGGGCCGTTTGAGGCCGTTAGAGGACGGAAAGGACTGGATTTGCCCACCCCATTTTTACCAGGTAGGGACCATATTCAACAAGCTAAAGCTGTAATTCTCATTCAACCCTCTTTCCCGCCCTAACTCCAAATATGAGTCACATGGAGACGAGGAGTAAAGTCAACCATGCAGCCATCACCAATACACCAACTGCCTCAACTCAAGGCACAATTGATAATTACTTCCTGAAAGCTGGCTCCCTCTTAATAGATGATATCCACTTATTAGAACGCCGCATCTCACAGGAGATTGAGTGGGTCAAGCGCTCTTCGATGGGTACCATAGCTATGGCCAAAACGCCCGAAGGTAGACGTCTCGGAAATTTCCAACAAGAATGTTCCCAGGGGGGGGCACAGCAACTTGATGGCTTAGATCTTACTGAGGACACACTAGGGGACTTAGAGGACATGAGCCTTCTGCAATTGCCCTCAAAAGAAACCGCCCAATTGCCTAAGGACATAAATCCGGGGGAGGCTACTGTAGTACCAAATAGGGAGGAACATAACACAGCAAGCATTAATCCAATTTTTCCAGGGTCACCTAGTACTAATCGAGGAATACGAGAAGGAGCTATTCAAAAAAGGGCACAGGGGAAACGTTCAAACAGGGGTAAAAAGTCCAAAAATTCTATACAACAAACAGGGAACATCCCCATTTTACCAACCTTAAATACTAATATCCAGGAGAATCTTTCACCAGTGATAGTAACTGATCATTCCCCGCGGCTGTTACAGCCTAATATCCCAACTGATCATACAACATCCATAGTAGATCATAATCTGGAGTTACCTGAAGAGGATATAACTCTAGCAGACATAGGCCACCTCCTTAAGACAATTATAGGCCCCCTAGAAGCACGCCTAATAAAAATGGAGGCAAGATTAATAAAAATCGAAAAAACTGCCATCCAGATTATGGATTCCTGGAAACCTGGGGCTCTAGGTCCTACTCTTACTATCGCTGACATACAACACAACAATACCCCTGTCACTCATAACTTTGCAACACCTAATGCATCAGCGACCACACTCACAACCGGTGGAAATAATACAAATATAGGTGCCAACCAACAGCCACCATCCAATCTCAAATCAGCTACAAATCCTACTACTAGCTTACCTAAGCAGTCGCATACAACAAGCCAACCACAAAATGTAGACAAGACCAAAATGCTTCCAACCCCACAAACAATGATCTCCCTAACGCCTTCCTCCAATGTCATACCGAATAAAGACAACTACAAAAAGTCAAAGGTATCCAGAACGGTCACTGTAAATCTACCACCTGAGGTTGCCCCGTACACAGTCATCCTAGTTGGGGCACCAGAATTAAAAGCAGATTCGTACGAAACGGAAGAATCTTTGAAAAATAAGGTCATCAATTGGCTGTCAACGCATAGACCACTCCCTCGAGGCATGACCAGCGATATTCGCATGGTCAGACGGGTCTCTTGGGTAGGCAAGAGTCCAAAAACAATCAGCGGAGATTGCCTACTGGTGAGCTTTGGTGATCCAGGAACAGCCGCCTTTGTCTGCAACCCATCATTGGAAGACGAAGGTAGCAACATCCAGCCTGTTCCCCTATCCTTCTTCTATCCGTCCAATGATCGTATGGCTAAACCTCCTAGTAGAGGAAACCACCAGAACTTTAGGGGGAACTGGCAGGGCAACCAAGTAAGAAGGAAGACCCCCCTTATTCAACCACAGATACCCCCTTTCCGCCCAAACATATTTAGTGACTCCTATGGATGGGAAACTGTCCCAAGAAGGAGGATGGGAGGGGGTGGATTTGCAAGAGATGTCCCATGGTCCCAAGGAGTCTATCACCCACCACCTCTGCCGCTGTACAATCATTACGATTGCCTCGATTTGGTCGATTGACAGCTGTCCACCACACCCCGAAAATATGTTGAAGGAATTAACCCCCAGATGCAGCCCATCTCAGGCGGTAAACGGAAGATGGGCACTTCTAGAGCAATAGCAATAGAAAACTGTGAAGTTGAACATCAATTGGACACCACTAGAGATTCTCTGCGGGTAGATGAGAGGGAAACAGCTAGACCTCTCTCCCCTGGAAATACAATCTCTATGTCAACGTACCTACCCACCCAAAAATTGTCGCATTCCATGAACATTCTTTCATGGAATGTTGCAGGTTTGGCAAATAAAGTTGACACAGATGAATGGGTGGAATTAATCCAATCAAAAAGTGTCTGCCTCTTCCAAGAAACTTGGTCAAGGGAGGAGTCCCATTGTCGGGGCTTCCACATATTTTCAATTCCGGCAGTATGGGGCGGGAAAGGTAGACCATCTGGAGGCTTAGAAACCTGGGTGGCTTCGGATATAGGATGCCGAGCCTCAAGATACCCAGTAGACTCTCCAGATATACTGGCTGTGGTCCTTGAATGGCCAGGCAAATTGAAGCTGATGGTCATCAATATCTATTCAAGGCCTGTCAAAAATGGGTCCACCTCTAAAACTATAGAGCTCCTTTCTGGTACTTTGGAAACTATCCCAGAGAATTTGTCCTATTTAATTGGGGGTGACTTCAACTCTCATTTCGAGCCTCTACCAGGTCTTCTCGATGGACCCTCCCTTGAGGAGGATTCGAGTTGGCAGGTTCCTCGGACGGAAGCACCTCCACCCAGAGCATGGACAACATTGGCTGTGCAGATTAACACCCTCAATCTGACACATGGGCTGAGGGCTTGCAATGGTCGCACTCGGTCCGACATCCCCTCTCAATGTACTTTCAATAGACAAGGGAGGGAATCTAGGACCGACTACTTCCTTGTACAGTTAAAATCATGGAAATGGGTGGTTGATTTTAAAATATCAACAAGACAGGATAGCGACCATAATACCCTGGAGCTAGAGTATATGATCCCTTGCGAGAAAGCACTTGGCGAGGAGAAATCGATAGGGGGACTCCTTCTAGAGAATAACAGGAGGCGGATAAAATGGGACACTATCGCCTCCAGCGAAGATAGGCTCACCTCTCTTTACGCTGGGATCATCCCTTTTCTTGAGGAGGCTTTTGAACTAGGGGGTCTACCGTCCAATATGGAAAGAAACGAGGTCTTAGTCCAGAATCATCTCCATCTGACCCAGAAGCTTGAACTAGCTTTCTTTACCAAGGTACGCCCGAAAACACAAGGGCAGTTTAATAACTCCTGGTACAATCGTTCATGCCGTCTGGCAAAACGAGACCTTATTAAGACCATAAAAGAGGGAGGTAGTGCAGCGCAGATCCAATCTAAAAGACGTGCCTATAAGTTACTCTTGGACAACGCAAGATTGGAGTGGGACATACACCACTGGGAGAACTTGGCCGAGTCTCTAGCTAGCAGGGATTCTCGTAGATTCTGGAGAATCATTAATCATGGCTGCGCAGACCTTCCGTCTGCAAGTGAACCAAACATTGCAGCCAATGCTTGGCAAGATCACTATCAGGGGCTATACGCCCCCGAGGCAGAGGAGCCACAACAACTCGAAGTTAGCTCTTCCAATACACGTAATTCACTCCCCTTCACCTTGAAAGATGTCGAGATGGCTATAGCGGGCTTGTCATCAGGAAAAGCCCCGGGATTAGATGGGATCCCTGGCGATCTCTTTAGGCAGGAACCTGGGATCTGGGCCCCATATTTGAAGGTCTTGTTTAATGCAGTCTTGGAGGGCATGAGGCTACCGGATACTTGGCTGGGAGCAGAGGTGGTACCGAAATATAAAAAGGGCTCGCCTCTGCTCCCCGCCAACTATCGGCCAATCAGCCTCATTGATGTCAGCCAAAAACTATTCGGAAGGCTGATTCTGGACAGACTCCAATGCTGGATGGATCAGAATGAGATCTTGAGCCCTCTTCAGGCAGGCTTTAGGAAGGGTGTCTCTACAGTAGACCAAATATTGAGACTAAACATTATATTCTGGAAGACTGCTTACATTGAAGGAGGGTCACTGTATGCAGTCTTCGTGGATCTCCGCGCCGCCTTCGACCTGGTTCCTCGGACCAGGTTGTGGGCGGTGTTGGAGGACATGGGCGTCCCTGAGGATATCTTGCAGATTCTCGTTAGGCTCCACACTAACAACTATGCGCGGGTAAGGTACGGTAAGGGAGGGAGGCTTACAGATAGGTTTCCTGTTCAACGTGGCGTAAGACAGGGGTGTGTGTTGGCACCGACCCTGTTTTGCCTGTTTACAAATGGGGTGATAGAGCATCTCTGCAATATCGCCAACATCGATGCGCCACTATTGAACAACAGCAGGGTGCCTGCGATTATGTTTGCAGATGACACCCTGCTGTTGTCCAAAACGCCAATGGGCCTGCAAAGGATCTTGGATGGATTTTTGGATTTTTGTAATAAAAGGGGCTTAGAAATAAACCCAACAAAAACAAAATTCATGATTCTAAGCCGCAAATATAAAAATTGCCCAAACCCACGTTTAGGGCATACACCTCTGGAGCGAGTTAATGTGATTGAGTATCTGGGCATAACACTTAACCACAATTTAACTTGGTTGCCGCATAAAACAAAAGCAACCACTAAACTAATCCAGAGGGCGGGTGCAATCACTAGAATCGCTAATAAATCCCCCTTTCGCCCACTGGCCCCTGCAATACAAATCTATAGGGCCCAAGCGCGGGGTGGTATTATATACGGGGCTGAACTCTGGGGCCACACACCCCTCCATTCCATTCAAGTTGCGGAGAATAATTTTATTAGGCAGCTGACGGCTCTTCCAGTAAGTACACCACTACTCCCGCTGAGAATGGACTTGGCCATACGCCCAATCAGTGAAGAAGTGAGCCTCAAACCATTGACCTACTGGAGACGCCTGTGGAGCAGCCAAGACTTGAGCCACTATAGAACCGAGTTGCAAGAGCTTCTTAGATCGATTTCTGTATCTAAAATTCAATGGCTCAAGTTCATTAGAGATTTGTGTTTGACTCTTGGAGTCCCAGAGCTATGGAATGATCCACAAGCAACATCGCTAAGGCTTCCCTGGAAAGCACTCTCCAAACTCTTTTATGGTTTTATGCTCCAGAGAACTATTACCTCAACTCGAGAGGGTTCGCTAACTGATACATTCATCAAAACAAAGGACTTCTACAGTTTTGAATATGTCCTTGATGCAATGTCCCCTGTACATGTCAGGAAAATTTATTTGCAGTGGAGATATGGCTCTCTTCCCCTGAGGGCGCTCACAAAAAATTGGGATGAAAAGCAGGCATCACCTAAATGTCCTGCTTGTAATTATAAACTAGAAAACGACGTTCATGTAGTTTTATTCTGCAAAGCCTACTGCAACATCAGGAAATCTTGGCTCAAACCACATCTAAGGAACATGGGCTTTCGAAACTATGTCCCAGCCTATAGAGTCCTTAAAACTGATCTTTCATCTCCGACAGTATTTGTAATGGCTAAATTTCTAGCAGCTATGTGGAGAGTACGCGCAAGATTTTTAAGAGACTGCACTGTGTCGTGATAAAATTCTTCTTAATACATTTATGAATTAATCTGTAATATTGGGAACGAATGTGTTTTAAAAAATGTATTTTTTTACATGTTATGGTTTTAACCCGATTAAGTGCCACTTCACTTTTAAAATATTGTGATGTTGTTTGTTTGTATATCTTTTATGATCGCATAGATCGAAATAAAGATTCTTGAATGAAAGTATGGACAAACGTCCCTGCAGGTTATCTATGTTTGTGTTTCTAGCGCAAATTGGTCCACTGTAGGACCCCTGGCTCTAGCATCCCCATTCTTGTAGTAACCTTAGATATAAATCACGCACTTGAATGATTATCAGACAGGCCTTGTGTGTGAACACTCACAGATATTTTAAATTTGCGCGTTCATCTCAAAGGCCCGGACTGTGCGTCATCTCATTTCATGTAAATGTAAATTGAGGTTTCCATCTGCACTGCTTCCCCACCAACACAAGGCAACATCAAATGAATACTACACTCTTCAGGCAAGCTGTTTGGAGAACCTCCAGGCTCCATGGCTCTTAGCGACCGATGGAGTTAAAATGAGATTGACTTTTTCCAAGAACAAGGGATAGTTTCACATTGAAAAATTGTTCTTTTGAGCTTGAAACTAATTGAAACAGCAGAATGTAAACAATGCACCCTATATTATTTGTGTTTTGCCCAATAAAAAAATACCACTATCACTCTCAAACACACATTTTTCGTACACACTTTGTGCCCCTTTCACGTAATATACACTAGCGCACCCACAGTTATCTTCTGGCTGTCGGGCCACTTCATCGTTCAGCAAAGGGATGAATTAGCATTGTTTCTGTTTGAAGTAATTTGTAGCTGCTTAACTTGGGAATTTCTCAGGAGGCTGGAAGGGAGAGGGTTGGTTTACTGTCGCCTTGAACATTCATGAAAACTTTTTCTCACAGTTTACCCGATTTGAAGCTTGGAATGGTTAGAGGAGACTGGAATGTTTTGTTTATGTCAATATGGCGTAATGCTAAACAAAACCGACATTGCGTGGCGATAAACAACTAATTAAGCAGGAAATTAAATATGAACAGCAATTGCAAAAGAGCTCAACTGCAACCTTTGTCTATGAAGTATTGGTGCAGCTCACCTAAAAATCATAGATTGTATAAATATTATATATAATATCACAATGAATCACGTCTTGTTCTCTGTGGTAGGGCCAAGGCTGCTGCTGTATTTAGGGTGCAGCGGTTGCGAGACATTACATTATCATCGGATATTGCGACTGCGAGCCTGCGTTCCTGCCAGTGCATTGCATTGATTGATGCTTCTGTTTTGGAGGGTCAAGTCCGGTTGCAGCTAGGGAGAAGGGGTGGGGTAGTCAGGTGTGAATAAGTGACATTCCAGAATAAGCATCATTAGAAAGGAGCAGCAGTGCTTCAATTTCAGAGTTTACCGGGGTCCGCTCGCTGCAGCACTGGACTCCAGACAGGAGTGCTGTCCTTCGCATGGCTCTCTATCCGCTGCCGGGCACCTGCAGGGGTTCTGCAAGTCAAATCCTGACAACCTGTGTATACAGGAGCTAATGGGACCTTGATGGGCTTCCTGTGGGCTAGGAATGTGGAGGTGAGATGTCATGGGTGTGTGATGCTCAGTCTTCCACCTCTCTGGGTGGATGTGTGGTGTTTTCAGATTAACACCCCTGTGGGTGACAGGCACCTCCTCAGGATCTTGCTGTGCCACAGCTTGGCCAATCTGTGCTTTGATGACACGTAGCTAGTGACTGACCCTCAGCCACAGGTGCACAGTACCGGGTATAGACTGTCCTGTAGTGCATCCTTATGGCGATGCACATGGCTCATTTCCTGACCTTTCAACCTGTAGATTTTGGTCTAACCCTTTTTATGGCACCTTCAGCAATACTAGTTCTGGGTGTGGGTGGCTGGAGCCAATAGAGGAAGTGGGTGGGGTCAGTGGAGTGAGTGGGTGGAGCCAGGGGTGTGTGGGTGTGGCCTCCTTAAAAAATGTGAGCACCTGCACTTAATATTTTACAAATGAAGCACTGCCTGTGCGTTATTTTAAAACTGTAAATATCTGCAATTGTTTGCATCACACCATTTCAAAAAGTGCAGCGCTAGTTGATTTTCTACGGTATATGGTTATTAAATACAGATTGAGCGTTCATATGTAGATTTAAAGCTGCATACTTGTTTATAATTTTGATCTTGGCGCCTTTATGATTCCAAGTGATATTATCATCAGATCAGCAAGGCTACTCCATCTGCAAGCATCCTTGACCCACAGCCCGCTATTCATAAACACAATCTACCTGCTAAAGTGAGGAGGTTTCATGTACGTCACTCCAGAACACTCAGCCAGAATCGACCCCTCCAGATCACATCACTGCGTAAAATGCAATGCGCCACGTGCAGATTTTGCACATTTAACTTGGACATGCCCCAAAATTCAGCCCTATTGGATTTCGATGAACCATACATTGGGCCTCATGATTGACTTAACTCTTGCCCCATTACCCGAGATTGCGCTCATGGGGTACGTAGTGAACTTCCCCAAAGCAGGCGAATATTCGCCGCTCTTTGCTTTCTCCTAGCTAAAAGAGAGGTTGCTATCAACTGGGGAGGGAAAAGGGCTCCCACCTTACAGGCATGGTTACGGAGTCTAGCGTATTGCAACACGCACAGCAAGACATTTGCTTCCACACTTCCTCGCACCTCAAGCCTGAAGGACATTTGGGGTCCCTTTAGGACATACGGGGCATCCACTCCTTCGACAACTGATTCACAACAGGAACACAGGCTTGTGCCCACTGGGATTGGATAAATGTGTATGTAGGATATTTATGGTACATGCGATTCCTGCTAGCTTTAGATCATGCATAGTTTCGACGGGATCCAGGAGGGACATTTAGGCTACCATGCAGTCAATTGATGTTAATTGGGAAGATGGGACATTTTCAGGGCCGAAGTGTTATTTTTCCTTCTGATACTTCGGTTTACATTCTACTGAGACTCTGGTATGACAGTGAGCACAATTGTTTGGAATTTATTGTACAGCTACAAAATGACAAATAAAGTTTAAAAAACAAAGTGAGGAGTTTCTGAAACTGCCGTTTTTGAAAAAAGGTGCTGATTTTTTTCAAAAAAGTGTTTTGGGATCCTCCAGACGTGCTCAGAGCTACAGCATGCTTGCAACCAGCTTTTCTTTCATCAGTGCCCTTCTGGGGGTCAGCCAGGTCCTAGGATCCTTGACAGTTCAGTTCTACAAAATGCTGACATTTATTTCATCATGGATGCCAGGTAGTTCCAACAATAAAGTTTTTGCTGCCCATACGGGGTTCATCACTCTATGCATCAGTAGCTGAGTAACAACCCTGATATAATTTTTTTTTGTTTTTAATTGTTTTTTTATTGAGCACTGCAAGTATCATAAAGGAATATACAGTAAATCGTATGCATTTGTAAAGCAATATAGAAGGGTACATTTATCTCTGTCACATTTTGAAGCCGAGCATACAAGTAGTACAAGGAACTTACAGGTATTATCGCATCACTTACAGCATGAGTGCTTAAAACTGTACATTCGGACCGATAAGAAAGGACACTAAGAAATGACATCCGGTGCAGTACCCATTACATCCCCAACCCCAACATAACCCTCCCACCACAATACCCCAACAAAAACAGGTAACTAAGGTACCGCTAAGTTGACTACACACCGGCTCGACGTTCCTGCGTCTGGCGTGTGTTAGGCCTGTAATGGGAGGAAAGGACTAGGGCCCAGATGCATCAAACAAAAATCCGCTCGCAAAGGGGCAGATTCCGAGAATCTGCCCCTTTGCGACCGGTATTTTTGCATTTGGGATGCATCATCCCAAATGCAAAAATCGCAAATTGCGAAATTCTCTAATTTGCGATTACTTGCATTTAAGGAATCTGAAATTGCGATTCTTTAAATGCAATGCATTAACGTTTAAAAAATAGCGATTTCGCTAATAGGGCACGCAAATTACCATGAAGTACAACTTCATGGCAATTTGCAAAAACTTTGAAAAATGCACTTAAGTGCATTTTTCAAAGTTTCATGTTGCGCACACACATGCCCTAAGGGCATGTGTGTGCGCAACATATGCGCACAGATCAACTTCAGGGGTGCAACAGGGTGTCCTTTGAACACCCCTGCACCCTTGAAATCACAATCTCAATTTGCGAATCGCTATTTGCGATTCGCAAATTGAGATTGTTTTCCCATTAATACCTATGGGCCTCTAGGCCCATAGGAATGAATGAGGAGGTATTCCTTAATTGCGACTCGCAATTTGCGAGTCGCAATTAAGGAATTTTAAGAAATCGCAATTTTTTTAGCAATTTCTAGATGCGTTGCATTTTGCGATTCCTTATTTGCGATCCCTATTTTTCGCAAATAAGGAATCGCAAAGTGTATGCTTGATGCATCTGGGGGTAAATAACAGAGCCAGGGGTAAGGGAGAGAAAGGGAGGCACTCAGACAGTGTATGGGCAGACATGAGTCTGCCAGCGTCTAGACCACTGCACCACTGCCCCGCATGCTATACTGTGATTCTCCGGGCACAGCTTCCTCCATGGCTTTAAATTGTTCCACCAAATGCGCCCAGTCCAGCGAAATCGGTCGCTTTCGCAGCCCCCTGTACTCTTCACAGTGTAAAGCCTCCCTTTCAGCAACCGCCCATCTAACCACATCCTCGCGCCAAGCGCCCACCCTTGGCGCTAGAGCAGATTTCCAACGTCGTGTTATCATACGTTTTGCCAGCATCAGGGCTAGCCATGCAAATCGTAGCAATTTTGCCTTCTTAGGGAGGGGGAATAGTCCCAGAAGGCAGGCCTCAATTGTGTCCCATGGATTGCGCTCCGTCAACACTGCCATCGCACGTACAACCTCTGACCAAAATCCCTGCAACACCCGACAGTACCATATCATATGAAGAAAATCTGCCTCAGGCATCTTGCGCCGTGGACACTCCGCAGACGACGCAGGAAATATTTTACGTATAGTTGCTGGGGCAAGGTATGCTTTGTGTGATATAAATAATTGAATTGTTTTCAAATGGCAATTCCGAGAGACTCGCCGGGATGCTCCAGCATTTGGGCCCACTCCCTATCCTCTAATTCCCTTCCTAAGATCAAGCCCCATTTCTGCCTAAGGTGTAGCAGTGGGACTTGCATATGTTCTCTCAATCCTCTCTAAAGCCAGCGCAACTAGTGCCGACCATGCCCCATAATGTGAAGTGATCTCAGTAATTGGAAAGTCGAGGGTTCTGCCTGATCTGCATACCAAAAATGAAATGCACCACTGCAGCATGAGTGAGGAATAATGTAGCAGGCACCGAGTGAGTGCGAATGAACTCGTCATGGAGCATCAGTTGGCCCTCCAAAAAGAAATCACCAGTTGTCCTTACCCCTTCCTGAGTCCACCCGCTTAGTTGGACCATCGATAAGACACCACGCCTAGTAGGCAATCCACACAGAGGGATATTTGGGGGGTACGGATTAGACAATATAGCCAACTTCTTCGCCCGTGCCCATTAATGTAATGCGACATGCAGTAAGTAAGGAGGATCACGCAACCTCCGTGCACCCAGACAGAGCTGCGACTGAAGGAGCCCACGCTGCAATAGTTTCAAGGAGTACCCAATTTCGAATAAATTCTTACCCGCCAACCAATATGCCATTCACTGTAACTGGCCTACGTCTTAAAATACGGCCCCCCCATGCCCCCCTCTGCACTAGGTAGTTGTAGCTTAGACAGCGCCAAACGAAGCCTGGATGTTAATAGGGTATCCAGTACCTTAAAAATCCAAGCCGGCAAAATCACCGGTAAGTTCACAAAGTAATAAAGGAGGCGGGCAGCATAACCATTTTCGACACCGCGACGTGGCCTGCCACTGTCAGTGGCAACGAATTCCAAAAGGCAATCTGGGAAAGCAGCAAGTTAATGGTGCGAACTGCATTGCCATCTATGGTGTCGGTGATTGATCTATAAATATTGATCCCCAGGTATTTAAAAGTGACAGGCTCAACTCGGAAGCGCAGTGGGCCAAATTGTAGAGTGGGAAACGCATAAGTATGATAAAAGACAAAGGCAACCGATTTAGAAGCATTAAGAGCCAGGCCCGATATTTCCTCAAATCTGGAAAAGGCGGCAGCTATCGTGTGCTTATCTACATCCAGATCCCGAAAATATACCAGCATGTCATCGGCATATAAAGACACTGAATGAATCACTCCCCGTAACAGGATGCCATAAGGAAACATAATCTGACGCATGTGCTGTGCAAGAGGCTCAAGGGCTAACAAAAAAAGCAAGGGCGACAAGGGGCAACCCTGGCGTGTAACCCGGGAAATTAAATTAGAAGAAGAGATGATCCTACCCGTCTTAGCGCGCGCCGTGGGTCTAGTATACAGCAAGTTAATCCATGCACAATAGGACTGGGGCAGGCCAAAGTTAGCTAGCACAGCTAGCATGTACGGCCAGCTGAGAGTATCGAAAGCCTGACGCACATTCAGTGATAAGCAACCAGCTAGAGGGGAAGAGTCGGACGCCGCATATATTAATGCCTGGAGCCGGCGGATATTCAATGAGGTACTACTTTGGGGTATGAATCCACATTGATCCGTATGGATCAAATGGGGAAGAAGTGGAAGGAGGCGCGACGCCAAGACCTTGCTGAGTATCTTCTATTCTGTATTTAGAATAGAAAGTGGCCTGTAGGAGAGAAGTTCAGTGGGTACCTTGTTTGGTTTCAGAAGGGCCGTGACTATCGCCTCTCTGGTAGTGGGAGGTAAGAGTCCCTGCTCTAGGGAGGTAGTATAAAGTGGTAACAACTTCGGGACTAACCTTTCGGCGAATGTGGAATAGAACTCCACAGGGAGACCATCAGAGCCTGGCGTCTTGTTGCGAGCTAACGCGTTTATTGCCATCAGATTTCCGCTGCTGTAATCGGAGCAGCCAACTCCTTGGCCATCAAATCAGAAACCGTGGGAAGCTGAACCTCAGCCAGAAAGGAAAGTGTGGGAGCCAAATCATCTACGTGCGGGGCGGCAAACAAACAAGTGTAATAATCACGAAATGCAGCATTAATCTCATCCTAAGACGTGACCAATACATCAGTGACCATATTCACAGCCAAAACAGGAGTGGGACTCACCGTGGGCCGGATCAGCCTCGCCAATAGCGTTCCCGCCCTATCCGCCTCGGAGTGTATTCGCAGCGTGTAAGCATCAAAATAAAACAAACATAAGCCCTCTAGCAACTCTGCATACTTAATCCTAGCGGACTGAAGCGGTCCTGCACCATCTACACTCCCCTGAGCCGCCACCTCAAGGGCCTGTAGTTCACCTTCCAGGTCAGTAATGTCCCTAATTGTCTCCCTCCGGGATCCCGCCAATGTCCCCATGGCAACCCCACGTACAGTCACTTTGAAAGCCTCCCACTCAATAGCTCTGGACGAGGTCATACCCTCATTCTCAACAAAAAATGTGTCAATAGCCATAGCCAGCCCGATAAGCCTGATCTTCTAAGTGTAAGGGCTGCATCCTCCACGTTGGGATTGGAGCAGGAGAATGGCCCCAAGTCAACTGCAATTCTATGGGATTATGGTCAGAGATAGTCTTACCCAGAAACTCGCAGTGTGTAACAGAAGGGGCAAGACCTGGGGAACAGAGCAAATGATCCAGACGTGTGTGCTACCTATGGGGGTAAGAATAAAAGTAATGTTACCTCATGTTTACGTGCATTGCCCTCCAAATGTCTAATAAGTCCCAACCTCGTGCCCAACGGGTTACGGTTACACCCTGTGCCCTTGCCGCCGTATTAAATAAAGGAGGATGGGAACGATCCAGGTTAATGTCGAACACTGCTTTTAGATCACCCCCCAGAAGCCACGGGACATGGGACCAGTCAGCAAGTGTCCGGGACACCTACGTAAAAAATGCCTAGTGGTCCACATTCGGTGCATAGAGGGACCCCAATACAACCTGTGTACCATCCAGCGTTCCCAACAGAAGCACAAACCTACCCTGATCATCTATCTTGCACTCAGTAAGAGAGAAGGGGATGCCCGCCCGGACCCAGATAGCAGCCCCCTGGAAAAGGCAGAATACGCCGTCAGAAAAACCTGCCCACGCCATCTCTTCTGTGATTTTCCAGTTTCAGTAGGGATCAATTGCGTTTCCTAGAAACAAAATATGTGTGCCTTACAATGAAGCAATTGCGCAGCTATTCTATGTCGCTTGGCTATGGAGCCCATACCTCGCACATTCCACGAGACAAGGGTAAAAGAATTAACAGCAGGCATCATGAAATGGAACAAAGAACCCCCCAGATCCCAGCCCACCCCGACCCACTCCCCCCACCAGGACCCCCAGACCATGCGGCATAGTTACAACAAATTCAACAGAATCCCAATACTGGGTCCAACGCCCAAACATCGTTCGACCAAACCGTGCAAACAAAGTGAACATACTTCACATTCAACCAGGGCTACCGCCTCTGGGGGAAGATCGCTAACACCATCTACAGTCGCTCAAGAGCTATAAAGCACTCATGAAAGCACTCAGAGCATGGCCGGACCAGGGAATTCACCCATTCATTCCCACCAACCTGACAGCATGCAAGACCTACAATGTTCTGTCAGACAGGCGAAGGCATTTATAGTGAACCATAGATCTTAATCCGGACAGGAACACAACACGAGGGTGAGCATATCTTACACAGTAGAAAGCAAAGAACTAAGAGTCTGCTGAGGCAAGAGGATCACTGCTGAGTCGCGAGGTCGCAGAAGGAAAGAGGGCTATGTGGCCATCAAAGTCAGTGTCCATGTTCAATACTTCAGATGGGCTAGATCTACTGTCGGGGCGAGAGGTGCAAAAAGTGGAGGCAGCATGTAGAGCACCACACCTACCCTCCAGTATTTGCCTGCGACCCAGAGAACTGGAGATCGAACTTTGAGTGAGAAGGCCCCTCTTACGCCTTTGAGGGGGGCGTTGCGATGTGGGCAGTGAGGAGTCCATGCCTATCATGGGTTGGACATCGGGGAACATCTTGTCCAGCCACTCCCACACGCTATCAGGGGTATCAAAAAACAGGGATCGCTGGTCATGGAGAATTTTCAGTTTAGCAGGGAACAATAGGGCAAATGTCAGGCCTGCTGCTCGAGCACGTGCCTTAACCTCCATAAAAGAAAATCTCCTGCGTTGGACTGCCAATGTGTAGTCCGGAAAGAGTGAAATCCTGACGTTATCAACGTGTAGAGGACCATTGTCCCTGCAGCAGATGATCCCGATCCCTGTAATTTAAAATCCTGGCCAGGATGGGTCGCGGGTTAGCACCTGGAATTGGACGTCATGTGGGGACCCGATGTGCCCTCTCGTCCGTGAAATGCGCGGACAGTCCCAGTGGGGGCCTCAGCCGTCTTTAGCCAGTTCTCGATGTACTCTGTTGGCTTTGACACCTCTGTCCCCTCCAGCAGACCCACGATTCGGAGGTTGTTCCAGCGTGCCCGGCCCTCTGTATCATCCGCCCGCGCCTGGAGAGAGTCCATCTGCTGACGCATAAGTTGTAATTGCTCCTCATGGGCCTGGACCTGCGGAACCATGGTGTCCACCTTCTTAGCCTTCTCAGCCAATTTCTTATGATCGTCTTTCAACAGATTGAGATCCACAGAGATGATACCCAGCTGCGCCTCCAAGACCGACCGGGAGTCGCAAATCTCTCGTAAGATCATGTCCAGCTTGTCTCCTGAAGTATTGGGCTCCACCGTCCCCTCCATCTGGTGGGATAGGGCGGAAGAGTGTCCTGAAATCGGAGAGAGAGATCCCGCTCTCCCGGACCTTACCGGCACCCTAGGCCTGCCCTTACCCATTGCTAGTGGCGTGGTAGAACCGTGTAGCAGGCCCCTAGCAAGAGCAAGTAGAAAATTATAACTACACCACACTCAGCGGAGTGCCTCACCAGTAAGCTAACAATCTCCACCACCGGTCAGCAGCACCTGGCACCAAGAAGGGAGCAACTCAGGTCTGTCGCAAGGGACGCCCAGGTACCCCGGCAGGTTAGCACAGCTGCTATACTGCGTGACCGTAGGCTCTCGCAGCTCACCCAACTGAGAAAACAGGAGCGATGTCCAGGAAGTGCTCATGCAGCTCACGTGTCGCTCAGACCAAGCTGCTCAAACAGGCCTCCGCGCTGCCGGGCGGTCCCCCAGGTAACACACCAAAGCAGAGCGCCAATTCCTGGCACGTGGCAGTCCCAGCTCACCCCTGAGCTCAACCTAGTGCCCAGCACCACTAATGCGGGTAAAGCAGGGCCACAGCCCCTCTGTGTAACAGGGTGCATTCAAGGAACAAGTCTCCATCTCTCCGAATATCCCAGCTTGCGAGGCAGAAGAAAAAAGGGGGTGGGGCACTCCAGCCAGTCCCGATAGCCTGCACCACCGCAGCTTCACCAGCAGGATGGGGGGGAACCTGTCAAAGTCTACTGTTCACAGGGAGGGGGGGCTCAGGATAAAGGAACCCAGCACTTCCCCAGAGCACTCCCCATGTCCGTACCCCACGCTAGGAGGGAGGGCGGCCCGCAATCCTCTCGGCCTTCCCTCCGATCTGGAGAGCCACCCAAGAGCAGCAGGGGTCCGCTGCGATACCGCCACCAAGCTATGATGCAGCGCGGCCGCACAACCGCTCCGGTTGTCTCCTCAGAAGTCTCCCTCTGCACCAGTACTCCGCTGCGCCTCAGTTCATGCCGCCCGCAGCTAGAAGCCTGCACTCCCAGCACGTCCGGGCTGAACACCACCTCGGGGGGCCTCCGCCGCTGCGAGCAAGCCTGGGCCCAAAGCCGGGGACTGGCGTGGGGGCCGCCACCGGGAACAGGCGCTCACAGCCCCGCCGGTCTCCAGGACAGCTCGCGGCTCCCAGCTCCCAGTGGGGCTCGGGAAGGCCAGAAAGCTCCTCAGCCTGCCGGAATGCTCAGAGGAACACCAGGCACCCGCCAATCAACGTCGAGGCAGCCCTGTCATCTAGAAATGCAGTTGCTGTCTCACCACCATCAGAGAAGGTAGGGAAGAGACGGATTAATGTGCAGATGTGAAGCTCCGGCCTGGAGCTCGTCGCTTATGCGACCACCATCTTGGGCTGCAGACCACGCTCCCCACAACCCTGATATCATAGTGAAATATGTATCTTGTGTGCCGTGAGTCTTAGTAGAAGCAATATCTTAAGGCTCACAAACGTTTGATATTGTGAAGAGGAGCTTTTTGCAAAGGTAGGGCATTTGATTTTGCTTGGCCACTCTGATTTGAAAGAGAGCAGGAAGATATTAGAGCCTGAAGTAATAGTTTTTCTCTGTAAAGGCAAAAACAATGTTTTACATGGATGTGCATGTGATTTGCGTTTATTGCCTAAGGAAAGGCATTGGACTTAACTGACAGCAAGCAAAGGTTACATAACGAATATTGCTGACACTAAATAGCTTCATGTTTGAAGGAAACAAAGGGCAACCAAGCCTCCATTGTCACTGTTGTAGTTTTCTTCCCTCCCTTAATGAAAGTAGTACTGGATTTTTTGTAACCAAGTATTTTTGGGTGTATACTACTTTTATGTTGGTATTTATAGATTGGTATTTGAAGTAGCCCAAAGCAGAAGTTAGCTCTGATAAATTTTTCTAAACACACATTCCTCACCTTAGAATATCCCCCCAGGCACCAGACTGTATCCTGAGATTTTTGTAGCAGTGTCATGAAGCTTGGTGTTGGCACCATACCACCCTGGAAGTGATGGAGCAGAGCCGCATATCAATACCATCCTTCCCCTCTGACATCAGTTCCTTTCTTTCTCCATCACCTGATGTGTATCATGACCTCCACTCCCGACTTTGTTGATTTTTCAGCTACTCCAGAGTGTGTTATGGAACTGTGTCTCCATTGAAAACGAAAGGATTCAAACCCTGACTTGATTGCAGGAATCAGGTGCCAGTCACAGTCATTCACCAGGTGTGGCTCTGGTGCGAAGGGGCTAAACACCACTCAGAGTTGTGTGACAGATGCACACTGAGGATTAGAGAATAAAAATCAAAATTGTATGTCTCTAAACACAAGAAGAAGCCAATCCCTTCAAGCAAATCCTGCTCCAAATCATGAGCGTGACCAGAGCCAGGAGGGCGTTATTGTGACCGCTCCACTTCACGCTCCTAGGTTAAAGGGTCACCAGAGCCTGAAGCACTGTTTATGCCACCTTGAGTTACCCAAGTAAACCTTTGACAGCAGTCCTGCCATTCCAGCTGCATGAGCAGTGCAAACTGCTTGAACTTGACTTTGTCCTCACCATGTGTGGCAAGGTCAAATCACTATTTTTAGGTCTTGCATAGACAGCACTTGCAGTGTCTCTTCTAGACATATTGCATTCAGGATAGAGGTATGAAGCATCACCCACTTTCTTCCCATCTTTTTAATTGGCTCGTGTCACTGTCATTTGTAAATGGTGGCTTTTCATTGGTCAATAGGCTTAGTAGTCCCTCCTTAGTACTTCCTTTTCTCTTCTTGTAACCTCCAATGAGGACAACCCTGTTACATGTGTTTCTACTCAGTATGTTTTAATTACAGCCTCATAGCACTATTTTCCTAAATGGCTCTCCTGCAATGCTTTTTTTAAATTATTTATCCAGTGCAGCACATCACAGTTGGAATAATGGGTGCCACACCTTTCTTTTTTAGTTGGGATGGCCGAACGCGGCCAATTGCCTTTTTTTCAGTTTATTTACTTTTCTTACAATGGCGGCACGCGCGCTTTCGCTTTAAACATCTTTAGCTAAAGCGTGAGTGCTGCAATTGCTTCAAATGTAAAGTTATAGATACAAATGCTTTGCTCTATTTCTTTACCTTTGAAGCAGCTGCAGATCCTACGCTTTAGCTTAAGATGTTTAAAGCTAAAGCGTGAGTGCTGTGATTAATTTGCAATGCAATAGGTCTTGCAATACTGAAAGTTTGAGTTATTGGCCGTGCATTATTATTAGCAACACTAATAGCTCAAACGTTCAGTAATTCGAGACCTATTGCATTGGGGATGCTTGATATTATAAAAAAAAGTTCAAATATGAACATAGCAAGTATACATCAGCTAAACATTAAACATCTAGCAGACAACTGAGGTTATAGTACATCTCAGAGGTGAAACAATCCAAACCAAATTCCAAATAGAGGTCTAAAATAGAATAATGCACATAGATCAATCACATATCAGCGACACATTGTTAACTCATGCAATTGCTGGGCATCCTGTGTTTCTCCAGGGGGCCTGTTATACTGATTTTCCAAAGCGGCCACACCATCATGGCATGTCAGCACCACTTAGCAGGAGTAGGAGAGTCATTCTTGTTGCCCTCATCACACCCATTTTGTGACTAATTCAGGCGGTTATGGACTCTTAAAAGTGCCCCGGGCTCTGCTAGCCAGGCCCAGGGCTAGTGTTCTGTAATCTAAAAGTTATATGGTAGTTGGTATAATTCTAATTGGCCAACACAACCTACCTGTAGGTACCTAGTTTATGGTGGGGCATGTAGGATTTGAGATCCAGTGGACTTAATGAACTTAAGTGTGCACTGATGTGGTGTCTGATGTAATGTTGTGCTTTGCAGGCTGTTTTTAAAATACAGCTATGTCCAAATTCGACTTTAGAATTATAATTACTTTCAAAGCCCCAAACTACCTTTTATAACTTATAGGTCACCCATAAGGTCTCCCCTTGGTGCCCCAAAAAAGCAGGGACAATATAAAAGCTGTTTTTTATGCCGCGTTAGGGAAATACAGCCAGAGACGTTTTGCTCTATTGTAGTGCTGCTAGCCCCATAGGCTAATACGGGACAGCTTTATTAAACTTAATAAAGTTTATCTTTGCTTGAGAGTTAGCTAGTAATATCATTCAGAGTATATACATAATGGTTATTATAAATACAACATCTTGCCATAGTCAGTTTTTTTAACTATTACAGGAAAGTAGATTTCAAACTTACTATCCCGAGGTTACCTAAAGCAGCCTAGTACAACCTCCTCTGGTTGGTCAGCCTTTGACAGCTTGAGCCAAGCTGCTCCCTGAGTAAGTATGAAGAGGCCTAGGCTCAAACAATAAAGCCATTTGGTGAGAGGGGATTTACTTCCTGTAGATGCCAGGGAGAGGAAAGGGGCTAGGGAGAGATGCTGGACTTCAAAGACTGGAGAACAGATGTCACAGGACCCAGGCCAGTGTCCATTTCCTTGAGACCCTGCCAAATGGTGTATAGTGAGGTGTTAGCCACACCTTTAGGTTGGGTTACACAGACATACATTTTAAAGAGGCACAAACAGTAGTTTTGGACCAGAGAACTTTATTAAGAAGATAGGAGGAACAACCCCTGGACATGTCCTTACAGCAGCAACTGTCTCCTCCTCTGGTCCACCGTCCAGAACCTCTGGAAACTGGTAACCATGACAAAAATGCAAGGCAGTAGCTAGGACACAACAACACACTTACCAATGAGAGATTTTTTTCATTTTGATTTTGGGGAAATCAGTGCATTCTGGGTCAGAAATTTGCCGACAGTTTGCTGGAAATGGTCATGGCAGACGGAGGTAACTTCACCTATATTGGTTGGTGCGCCCCCTTCCCTCTTGCAAGCCCAAAATGGAGGATAAATAAGGGAAAGATGCAGGTACTCCACAGAACACTGTCTGGAATCAAAGGAACAAGAAGCATTGCACTGCTGGACCCTTGGACTGCACCACAGAAGTCTTGCACCCAAAATGACTGCACCTGCTGCACTCTCAAGGCTCCACAAAGAAATGACTGTGCCTGACTTAAACGAAAGGCAATAGGCTCCCTGATCAGCAACATGTACAACAGAAATAGAAGAAGTCACCTGCAAGACCAAAGAGAAGATCTGCCCAGCTAACCAGTTGCAACTGGATTTTTCTTGGACTGTGCAGGTGCATTGTGGGAAATTGAGTTGTTGCCCCCCAATCAATCAATCAATCAATCAAAAAATTTGAAGAGCGCGCTACTCACCCGTGCAGGTCTCAAGGCGTGGGGAGGGTGCCACTACTGCTCAAAGAGCCAGGTCTTGAGGTGTTTCCTGAAGCTGAGGTGGTCCTGGGTCAGTCGCAGGTGTTTGGGGAGGGCATTCCAGGTCTTTGCTGCTAGGTAGGAGAATGATCTTCCTCCGGTGGTGGCTCTGCGGATCTGTGGGATGACGGCGAGGGTGAGGTTGGTGGAGCGGAGCTGGCGGATGGGGGTGTAGAACGTGAGTCGGCTGTTGAGGTATTCCGGGCCTCTGTTGTGGATTGCTTTGTGTGCGTGGGTGAGCAATCTGAAAGTGATCCTTTTGCTGACGGGGAGCCAGTGGAGATTTTTCAGGTGGGTTGAGATGTGGCTGTGGCGAGGGATGTCGAGGATGAGTCGTGCGGAGGTGTTTTGTATGCGCTGGAGACGGTTCTGGAGTTTGGCGGTTGTTCCAGCGTAGAGGGCGTTCCCGTAGTCCAGTCGGCTGGTGACGAGGGCCTGGGTGACTGTTCTTCTGGTTTCGGTGGGGATCCATCGGAGGATCTTCCGGAGCATGCGCAGGGTGTTGAAGCATGAGGATGAGACGGCGTTGACTTGTTTGGTCATTGTGAGCGAGGAGTCCAGGATGAATCCCAGATTGCGTGCATGGTCCGTGGGTGTCGGTGCAGCGCCCAACGCCGGGGGCCACCAGGAGTTGTCCCATGCCGAGGGGGATTGTCCGAGGACGAGGACCTCTGTTTTGTCCGAGTTGAGTTTGAGGCGGCTGTGCTTCATCCAGTCTGCTACCTCTCTCATTCCTTCCTGGAAGTTGGTTTTGGCAGTGGCTGGGTCCTTGGTGAGGGAGAGTATCAGCTGGGTATCGTCGGCGTAGGAGATGATGTTGATGTTGTGCTTGCGTGCGATGGTGGCGAGGGGGCTCATGTAGATATTGAAGAGTGTTGGGTTGAGTGAGGATCCTTGGGGTACGCCGCAGATGATTTCGGTTGACGAGGAGTGGAATGGAGGGAGGCGGACTCTCTGGGTTCTGCCAGTGAGGAATGAGGTGATCCATTCCAGGGCTTTCCCCTGGATTCCTGTGTTGTTGAGGCGGTGTATTAGGGTGTGGTGGCATACGGTGTCAAAGGCTGCTCAGAGGTCTAGGAGGATGTGGGCTGTTGTTTCTCCGTCGTCCATCATGGTTCTGATGTCGTCTATGGCTGCGATGAGGGCGGTCTCGGTGCTGTGGTTTGCTCGAAATCCGGGCTGGGAGGGTCAAGCGAGTTGTAGTCCTCGAGGAATGCGGTCAGTTGTTTGTTGACGGTCTTCTCGATGACTTTAGCCGGGAAGTGGAGAAGTGAGATGGGCCAGAAGTTCTTGAGGTCCCTGGGGTCTGCGGAGGGTTTTTTCAGGAGGGCGTTGATCTATGTGTGCTTCCAGCTCTCAGGGAAGGTAGCTGACGCGAAGGAGCTGTTTATGACGTTCCGTAGGTGGGGTGCGATGATGGTGTCGGCCTTGTTGAAGATGTGATGGGGGCATGGGTCGGAGGGGGAGCCGGAGTGGATGGTGTTCATGATGTGGATGGTGTCTTCACTGCTTCACTGCTGATGGGGGTCCAGGAGTTAATGGTGTTGCTGGGGGTCGTTGGGCTGGTGTCTGGAGGTGGAGGTTGGGGTCCGAAGCTGTCGTGTATGTCTGCAATCTTGCGGTGGAAGAACGTGGCAAGGGAGTTGCAGAGGTCTTGCGAAGGGGTGATGTCGTTGTTGCTGGCGTTCGGGTTCGAGAACTCTTTGACGATGCTGAAGAGTTCTTTGCTTTTGTGGTCGTTGTTGTCTAGTCGTTCCTTGAGCGATGTCCTCTTGGTGTTCCGGATCTGCTGATGGTATTCGCGGGTGGCGGATTTGAGGGTTGTCATGTACTCCGTTGTCCGTTCTTCGCGCCAGGTCTTTTCGAGAGTTCGGCAGGCTTTCTTTGCGGCCTTGAGAGTGTCCGTGAACCATGAGGGTTTTCTGGTGGTGGTCTTGCTGTGGGTGTTCTTGAGTGGAGCGAGGTCATCGGCGCGGCTGGTGATCCAATGTGCGAGGTTGAGCGCTGCGATGTTGGTGTCAGGAATGTTGGTGTTGTCAGGTGGGTTCTGGCTCAGTGATGTAGTGAGCTGGTCCGTGGTGATTTTGCTCCAGCATCTGCGGGGGATCCGAGGCGTGCGGTGGTGAGATGTGGTCCTCTTCAATGTGAAGTGTACGCAGCTGTGGTCGGTCCAGTGTAGTCCTGTGGCGTGGTTGAAGGTAATGTGGTCACTGGCTGAGAAGATGGCATCGAGGGTGTGGCCGGCGAGGTGAGTGGGGGAGTCCACTAGTTGCTTGAGTCCGAAGCTGGCGAGGTTGTCGAGCAGTGTGGTGGTGGCGCTGTCGTTGTTGTTTTCTAGGTGAAAGTTCAGGTCTCCTAGGAGGATGTAGTCTGGTGAGGCTAGGGCGTGCGGCTTGATGAGATCGGCGATGGTTTCGCTGAATTGTGCGTGTGGAATCGGGGGTCTGTTGATGAGTGTTCCTCTGAGGGTGGTCTGGGGGTCGGTGTGGATCTGGAAGTGTAGGTGTTCGGCGGTGGGGATGGTGTCTTCGGAGTTGGTCGTCATGCTGATGGTGTTCCTGTAGATGATGGCAATCCCTCCTCCTGATTTGTTGATGCGGTCCCTCCGGGTGATTTTGTAGCCGTCCGGGATGGCTATGGCGATGTCGGGGGCCGAGGAGGTGTTCATCCAGGTCTCCGTGAGGAAGGCGACGTCTGGTGCTGTTGAGTCGAGGAGGTCCCAGAGGTCGATGGCGTGCTTGTGTACGGAGCGGATGTTGAGGAGGATGTACTTTAGGGGATTGTTGCTGCTTGGTTTGGAGGGCGTGGAGCGGTTAAGGAGGCAGGTGAATCTTCAGGCTTGGCAGGTGAAGGGTCCGTGGGTGCGCTTGGGGGTGGCTTGATAGCAGGCGGGTGTTCGTCTGGTGTTGAGTGCGTTGAGGGTGGCGGGTCATATCTCAGTCATTTGGTCTGGGTCCGGCGAGGTCCAGGGGTTCTGGCGCTGGGCGTGGTCCAGGCGTGGACGGGCTTGCCTTTGGCGCACAATCGGCGCGCCCGCTGTGCGTGACCGCTGCGCGTACGAGTGGTCTCTGCCATAAATGGCAAAGTGGGAGGGAGGAGCAGCTGGGAGGCGGGAGCGGGGCGGTGAATGGGAAGGGGGAGCGGGTACAGAAAGAAAAAGGGGCGGGGTCGCAGGGGAGCAGCGGCGGGGAGCGGGGAGCGGGAGAAACGGAGGCGAGGGGGCGAAAAACATAGTAACAAGTGGCAAAATACGGCAGAGTCACGGGCAGAAAATACAATCACACAGTAACAATGGACAAATACAGGCAAGTCACGGGCAGAAAATACAGGCACAAAGTACAGCAAAAACTGGCAATACTTAGCAGCAGGAGCAGCGGCGAACTCGCGGCAGCGGCGGCGGGGACCTGGACACACTCACGGGGAGCCGTGCAGTGCGTGGAGCGACCGGCCCTGAATCAGGGTCAAGGGTCACAGCTCACCACTGCGCGGTCTCCTCCATAAATGGCCAAGTGGGAGGGAGGAGCAGCTGGGAGGCGGGAGCGGGGCGGCGAATGGGAAGGGGGAGCGGGTACAGAAAAGAAAAGGGTCAAGGGTCACCAAGAGACATTCCAGTATATTTGAACCTTGGACCGAACTAATGGACATTTATTTTTCCCAAAGGAACCAAGAACTACAAGATCTGCAAAGAAAGCCTGTTGCATTTCCGGATCAGGTTCATCAACTTTGGAAATTGTAAAGCCATAGTTCTCAGAGATAAATAGCTTGGTGTCCCGATTGATCCAGACTTCAAGGTATTTAAGAGATTAGGGGCCATATGTAGGTAATCCGATTTTACAGATTCTAAAATACCGAATTTTACCGAATCGGTATTTTAGAATCGGTAAATGGTATGTAGATAAAAAATCGGTAAAAAATACAGATTCGGTAAAATTAGGAATCGGAAAATCGGAAATTACCAAATCGGTATTTACCTATTCTGTATTTACCGATTCGGTATTCCCCATTCATTCCTATGGGCCTTTTGGCCCACAGGAATGAATAGGAAATACCGATTCGGTAAATACCGATTCGGTAAATACCGAATCGGTAAAATCCGAATCGGAAAGCAAACAAAAGTGAAACTTAAGTAGGCAGCCAATCAGGTGCTACCACCCTCCCCCTCTCTACCAGGAAGTGGCTACACAGGCAGCTGCAACTAATTAGAAGCTTCTGGAAAGGCAGTTGGAGCTGAGCTGAGCCCCTGAGCAGCAGAAAGGGTTTTGAACACTTTTAAAACTGCAAAATGGCAAGCAGCAAAGAAAAAGAGCAGCCAGAGAGGAGGAGGAAACTCAAATTCAGCAGCATGGAGCTGCAGGTCCTTGTTTAGGAGGTGGTGAAGGTGCACCAAAAACTGTTTGGCAGGCAGTCCCTCACTGTGGCAGAATCTGACAAAAGGAAACTCTGGCTGAACATACTAGACAAAGTTAATGCAGTTGGGGTGACTACCAGAGACACAGAGGACCTGAAAAAGCAATTCTATGACCTCAGGAGCCAAACCAAAAAGAAATTGCCTGAACACCACAAGCAGGCAACAAAAACTGGCGGAGGCAAGAACCCAGCACCCCCCCTTACTGACCTGGAGGAGATGGTGGCCTCAACCATTGAACCAGACAGCGACTGAGGACTGGGAGAAGTAGACAGCTCAGCCAGAGCTGCAAGCAAAAAAGGTAAGAAAGACAAATTCACAGCATTCCCCCCCATACCATCATCCTTACCTGTACCCTTTGTGGCCAAGTGAACCCCAGTCCAGTACTGCTAGCACTATACAGGAGCAATGCATCATGGTATATGTAGTCAGGAAAGGTATGAACATGTCAACAGCACAGCAACCACCAAGTTAGGGAAATGATTGCAGAGAGAATAAAGCTAAAGTGATAAATATTTAATTGTAGTGACTGTGAGACAGTAGCACTTAGCTAATGTGCGCTCATATGTCCACAGGTGAAACGTCTCGCAGGCGTTCGCAGGAGACTGAAGGCACACCACCAGAGAGGGAGGAGAGTCAGGAGCCAGGTCCAACTACCCAGAACGTACCACAGGACACAGGTGCACCAAGTAGCCATCCTCCTGCACAAGACTCAGAAATGGCTCCAGAGTTGCAGGTGTCCCCTCGCAGATCTCAATCCCCTCTGTTGCTGTCATCCCCAGAAATGCCAGCATCACAGCATGACACAACACCTGCATCACAACCAAGCAAGCAGGAGGCATGTTGTGGCCCCACTTCTAGAAATGGAGTCACTAGCAGCTGACATGGAGGGGGACGAAACACACAACTTGACTGTGGATGTTAGCTCTGGCACAATGCACTCTAGTGCAGGGGTGGGCCATACTAGTGCAAGACGCCGCAGAGTCCTAGAAAGACCAGCAGATACACCTGTGGAGGGTCCAAGTGTGTTCCGTGGCCTGGAGGGGAGCATGGTGAGAATCCAGAGGATGCAGGGAAGAGCCATCCAGTCATGCCAACGCCAAATAAGGTCCCTGAACAATAACATAGGAGACATAAGAAAGGGCATCAGGGAGCTTGTAGAAGTGAACAAAGAGATGGCAGCAGGGATGCACGAAATGAGCCAAACGGTGCAGCTGCTATGCACCAAACTAGACACTGATTTTGAGTCAAGGCGCAAGGTAAGGCAGCGTGCTCATGGCCAAAATAAAGCTATCCACCGCCTCGCCACTGCCACATCCCTGCTATGAAGGAGAAGCAGTAACATGCAGGAGGCTATGACCCAAAACATGTATTAAAAAGAAAAGGGAGGTCTCCTTTTGAATCCAATGGGGGACAAGGAGTAATACAATGGAAATGTACAACAGTCCCTAGTTTACCAAAAAAATGAGAGAGAAAACATCCCCAAATTAATGCAGAGGGAAGAAATCACTGCCCCTTAAATGCCATAACCCCACGTATAATAATTCACAATAGTAGAGGAAAATGAGATCAAGAACGAATTAAAACGGTACATAGAAAATTGTACAATTTATTCAAAAGATTATACATTCATAAAAACATTTTTTTTGGGGGGGGAAATAGAGAGATACAAGAGGAGCAGGGAGGCCGTCGTACAAATACAAGAGCTCGATAAATAATTAAATCAGTTCTTGGTGAATTGAAAGAAGGTGGCGCTAATTAATCACAGCTTTTCTCGAAAGGCACAAGCATCAAAGTATCCAGCTATACGCAGTTCCTTGGCCCTTCCCCTAAACTAGTGGGATACCTTTGACTATCCACAAAAAACGGTGGCTCCCTTGACTCTTAAAGATTTTTCCGAATGGACAAGGACCGTACGCCATTCGGGAAATAAATATCATATTACCAACTGAGAAGGTATTTGTCTCACCAGCAATCAAAGTTGTGGTGACTGCTGGATTATTTAAAAGATACAGATATCCTAAGATGTCCTTTATCATCCAGAGACACTACACCATTTTATAAGAAGGTGACCTACAATATCAAGGAAGAATCCTTTAATTGTATAATAAGGATTGATTGACTCACTGCATAAGAACCTTGTCCTGATGAAGGTCTCATCATAACACCGAAACGCTGCGTCGACAACTTTGTTTACTACCTTTTATTTTATTCTTCATGTGTATTTTCACATTTTTAACTGTTTTATTTGGCACAAAGACGTTTTTATGAATGTATAATCTTTTGAATAAATTGTACAATTTTCTATGTACCGTTTTAATTTGTTCTTGATCTCATTTTCCTCTACTATTGTGAATTATTATACGTGTGGTTATGGCATTTAAGGGGCAGTGATTTCTTCCCTCTGCATTAATTTGGGGATGTTTTCTCTCCCATTCTTTTGGTAAACTAGGGACTCTTGTACATTTACATTATGACCCCAAAACAGCAATGAGGTCACTCGGGGCATGGGCAGGATGACCAGTGCTCTTGAGGCGCTGTTAAATGCCCAAACTGCACATAAAGCTGCTCTGGATGTGCCTGTGAGTGAGGAGAGCACAAGCAAGAGCAGCATTGCATTGCAAGCTCCCTTGTCCCAGAGACGAGGAGGAGCAGCAGGCGCCACGCAGAGGCCACAGGCCAGCAAGACACTGAGCACAGTGAGCACAATACAAGCACTGGGAAGCGAGGACGAAAATTACTATTACAGTTCATGGTGAAGTGACCCAGGACTGACATCATTGAAGTTAAATGCTGTTTGTTGCACATTTGTGTTTTAGAAAGCTACGTCATTACACAATTAAACTACATTGGGTGCATACTCCACCTGTCTGTGTCTCTTTACTTACTTAAAAGAAGTTGCGTGTGATCTCTTCCCGTCTGTGTCTGCCATCAGTTGGTGTTGCAACTCCAGATGTGTGTGGTTCAGGCACTGCTTCCTCGTCATCATGGTCCTCATAATCAGAGATATCCACTTTGGTGCCCTTCTTGACCACAAGGTTGTGCAGCATTGCACAGGCTGCAATCATCTTACAGCAGGTGATTGGTGTGTACTGGCGGGCCCCTCCACTCTCATGGAGGCAGCGAAACATGCTCTTCCACATACCAAAGGTGCGCTCCACAATGTTTCGGGTTGTCTTGTGTGCCCTGTTGTATCTCCTCTGGCTTGATGTTGTAGGGTTGAGGTAGGGTGTGAGGATGAAGGACCGGAGGGCATATGCACTGTCCCCTAATTGTAAGAAGAAAAAACATTACTCACATGCACACACACACATCCACCTGCAATACGTATCAAGAGAGTTTCACACAGTGTGTTACCTAGCAAGTATCCTTCGCCGAATTCACCCGCTGTCAGGCGTGCGTAGATACCACTGTTTTGAAAGATGTAGGAGTCGTGGGTACTCCCGGGGAATTTGGCTACTATGTCAGTGATCATGTACTTGGAATCACAGTACACCTGTACATTTATGATGTGGGTGGACTTCCGGTTCCGATAAATGTACTCTGTGGCAGCAGGTGGGCATATTGGTATGTGGGTACCATCAATACAGCCAATGATGTTTGGGAAATGCGCCATGTGATAAAAGTCTGTCTTTGTCCTGAGCAGTTCAGCATGCGTTGCAGGGAAGCTGATGTAGTGATGCATTCTCTGCAACATGGCATCACGGAATTTTTTAAAGAAACGGGACAGACAGCTCTGGGACACCCCACCTACCTCAGCAACCACACTCTGGTAACTCCCAGATGCAAGCAGGTGTAGGCTGCACAGCACCTGCACATGGGGTGGGATGGCATGTGCCCTTGGGGTTGGATGGTCCAACAGTGGGTGGAGGTCCCTGATAAGATCCAGGACAGTTTGGGGAGCCAATCTTTACCTTTGTAGGATCTCTGGCTCAGTTAGCTGTAATAGAGTGATCCTCTGCCTGTACACCTGCTCCTCCCTCCTCCAGACCCTCTCTCCTTCTGCCTGTAGCCGTAGCCGCCTCATAATGACATAGAATGCCGCCATTCTGGTGAAACTGTTGCATTTTTGGGCCTTTTTTATAGCCTGCACCTAGTTACCCCCTGATTTCAATCCATGGTAAATACCGACTCTTAAATACCGAATTCCATGCAAATTCAGTATTTAAAGGTTACCTACATCTCAATTCATTTTTACCATTTCTTATTTTCCAAATCGGTAAATTTACCGATTCAGTAAAGTTTCCGAATTGGTAATTTTTCCGATTCGGTAACGTTTCCGATTTGGAAAATTTACCAGTTCGGAAAATTTACTGATTCGGTATATTTTCCGATTCGGTAAGGTTTCCGAATCGGAAACTTTACCAATTCGTTAAATTTACCGATTCGGATGTTTTTGGGTCCCCTACATCCCAAATGCCCAATACCGGTCGGTAACGGCCAAAAATCGATAAATCCGTCCGTTACCAACCGGTATTGGGCTACCTACATCTGGCCCCTAGAGTACCAAGATTAGGGAAATTCTAGCATAGTGGGAGACGTTACGGGAGGCAATGGGAAAATCATGGGTTTATTCTAGTTAATGCTGACCTGGGTTTTTTTTTTTGCAGAGTTTTACATAGCGCGAACTAGACCCGAACTGAATCAGGTATCAGAGCGCTTTACATAGCACAAGTTACGTTACATGAGGACACGCATTCATTTTAGGCACGGGGAGATTAAGTGATTTGCCCAGAATCACAGGATGTTTTTGGCGTCATTACCGAGACTCGAACCCAGATCCCCAGGTCCGAGGTCGAGCGCCCTAGCCGTTAGGCCAACTCCTCTCCTGATTTATATAACATAAATTCTCTGATGACTGGAAAAGGGTACTGAGCGGGATTATGCAGGTACAACATAACATCATCAGCATACAGGAAGATGACAATGTTGTGGTAGGTGTAAAATTGGACTCTTGCAGTCATCTGATCGCACAGACTAGTGTTTCTGATGCTATGGCATATAGGAGAGGAGTTTACCAGCCTCTTACCAGCATTCTAATCTTAACATCTATTATCGGTAGCTCACGCTCCTCATTAAATGAGTCATATGACTCATTTATTGAGTCATATGACTCATTTAATGAGTCATATCACTCATTAAATACATATGTGACTTTTTGCATTACTTAAACTCCATGTCTTTTAAAACCAGCAGACCTTTCAAGGAGAATATAAGGCAGCGGTAATTCTGGTAATAGCATAAAGGAGCAACATCTCCCAAAGACCATAATCCAGGGCTAGATTTATCAGGGGCAACGCAAACCCTTACGTGAAATTTACTATGCCACTGGGAGCCATTTTGCATTAATCTGTGCTGGGAAGGTGTTACATGGATGGAAAGTGGGTGCTCCCACACATCCACCCAAGTATTTTGGTGCACTTCTAGATTTACTAACACAAGTAAACATGGGAATGTGTCAAAATGGTATGCCTACCCAGAAGAGGTGCAACATTGAGAAATATCTTTATTTCGCCTTGTTTTTTCTTCCTTCTAAATGTTCCACATTCTGCAGCAGCACACTTGGAAAGAGAAAAAAGCCCCTAAGGATTATTTTTGTGCAGGAAGGTGTACTTCCTTCAAGGAAGGAGCTGAGGTGGATAAACTTTTTCTTTTGAAAGTTTAGTGAAGATTTTTCAAAACATGGCAAAGATATTAGCAAACCAAAAAATGCTTGTCCAAATATAACTGACAAGTAGTACCTGCAATTTTCTGTTAGATTAGGTGTCAGTCCTATGCACTTATGTCACTAAGCTATCTTTCCTCATGGGTCGTGTCCAGGAATTAGGATAAAGTGGTTTGGGAGTTGCTAGGATAGTGGTGAACTACATCAGAAACGCGGAGGGAAAATGGTCAGACCACCTGATTTGAATCAGGGGGAGGCAGTTGCAGTTCATCTGGTCCATAGTGATGTAATCAGGCCCACAACCTCGGTTATGGGTTGAAAGTGAAGAGGATTGTGTTAGGTTGCTTATGCACAATGTACTCTTAGCACTTTAAAAGTGTTGCAACTGGCATTGCCTCAACCAGTGCTGATGTTACTCAATGGCATAATTAGTTATTAAAGAAACATTCAGAAATTAGTTCAATAAATGTATTCTTGAGCTTGGCAGGACAACAAATTATGTGTAACTAGATCTTATTTGATGGGGAGAGTGATACAGCAGTTGTCAGTATATCTCTGTTCATCAATCCCACTCCCTTGTTTTTATCTTGCTTGTGCTGCACATGATGACATAAGTGGGGACAAGCAGGTCCACAATGGATTACAAGTGGTAGAAGAGACAGGATTTGGTTATACAGCGATATTCTAAATGGTTTAGATCTACGAAACAGCTTCACAAAAATGTACCAAATCAAAAGGAGTAACCAAATGACGGTGTCAAAACCCCGTTCAGAGGGCCCCGAAGCAAGTATGGGTTACTGGGTCAAGTTGAGGTCTTTCACTGCTGATTTCGCTGGGCTTGACCTACTATGGATCCTGAACAACCAGGCCACATACCTCTTCAACACTTGACTCTACAGATCCACAGCAGCTGTCTCCGGTAAATTCCCGGCACGCAACCCAGGTGGGATGCACTCATCGTCCTCAAGTTACTCACACAAGATCATGGAACCATTGCAACCTGGAATCCTTCGTAGCTCCTCCAAGCTGGGTAAGTACTTTTGGTGCTTCCTCTGGTGAATGTGAGTTTGGGGAAAGTACGAAGGTCTGATGCTGATCCTTAGTCATGATACAGATCTGTAAGGGTCCCCACAGTGACCTTTCTCATTCAGTGACAATCCCGACCAAGTCACACTTCTTGCTTGTTCCGGTGGCCCCTTCTGGCATACAGAGTCACTGTCTCTCCACTGCCTCCGACTGGCACTGCAGATTTCCACATGGCGACCCCTACTGGTACACAGGGTCACCAGCTCACCACCGCACACATGCTACAGCCCACTCAGTACAGTCATCTCTCCATCGGTAGCCCCTACAGACATAGGGGGTTTCGGGCTTCCCACCACACATGGGTTACAGCCCTCGCGGTGTGGCAATCTCTTCCCAATGGCCCTTCCTGGCACACGGGGTAGCTGATTTTTTATTGCACATGGGAGAGGACCCATTAGTCACAGCAATAAGTATGACTTGGTTCAAGAGGCCCTTCTCTGGCATATGAGCAACGGCAACTTTCCCTTCACATTGGCAACAACCCACTCAGTACAGGAGCTGTCTCCTCATACCTTGCTAACGTAATGCACTTGCCAGGATTCCCTGCTATACCTCACTCCCTCCAACGTGTTACTCTTCTTTAGAAGGCACAATGTCCTTGGGAAGCAGGCAGGCGTTTTAAGTTTTAAGGGCAGGTTGGGGTAGAGGTTTGGCCTCCGGGTCGGGGCGAGGTAAGGGGATAGGATTTTAAGGCTTAGGGTGGGGAGGAAGGAGCGGTAGCGGTAGTGGTAATCTTTACCATGCATATCCCTTTACCAATCATGCCTTAACCACAACATTGCATGGTAAAGGCATGCATGGTAAAGAAATGCATGGTTTAGATGCATTCATGGTTAGGACGGAGTTGTAGAGGCATGCGTAGTTCAGCCATGCGTGCCTCGGCCAATCAACCAGAGTAGAGTAGCATAAATGGAGTAGCATAAAGTACAGTGGCGTAGAGTAGAGTGGTGCAGAGAAGCGTGGCGTAGAGTATAGTGACTTAGAGTACAGTGATGCAGAGCAGAGTGGAGCAGAGCAGAGTTGTGTGCAGTGCAGTGGTGTAGATTGAAGTGGAATAGAGGAGAGTGGTTTAGAGTGCAGAGGTGTAAAGTGCAGTGGTGCTGAGTACAGTGGTGTAGAGTAGAGCAGAGTGGTGTGTTGTGCAGTGGCACAGAGTTGAGTGGTATGGAGCAGAGAGGTACAGAGTAGAGTGCAGTGGCATAGAGTGCAATGACGTACAATGCAGTGGCATAGAGTGGTGCAAAGCCGAGTAGAGTGGCATAGAGTGCAGTGGTGTAGAAAGATGCTGCATAGTATTACGTGGTGCATAGTAGAGTAGAGTGGTGTAGAGTACAGTGGCATAGAGTAAAGTGGTGAAGAGTAGAGTAGAGTGGCATAGAGTGCAGTGACATAGAGTAGAGTGGTGCAGAGTAGATTACAGTGGCCAAGAGAGCAGTACTGTTGACTGTAGCAGTGCAGAGTAAAGTAGAGTGGCTTAGAGTGCAGTGGAGTGGAGTAGAGTGGTACACAACCGAACAGTGTGGTGTACAGCGCAGTGGCATTGAGTGTTGTAGAGTAGAGTCGTACCAAAAAACAAAGTTCACAAGGAACTCATTTTAAATATAGATAACACTTTTGTGGCAAATAAAGTAATTGCAGTACTTAATAGACAATTTTATACATACATATATACATAAACTGTCCTGATGAGACCTGGTATCTAGAGAGGGTCGAAACGCCGTCGACGAAATTAAGAAAAGAGACAACCTTAACAGACAGACAAAAATTGTATTCGTATATGGTGTCCTTTTTTGTTTAATTTACTGATAACCGTTTTTGTTTGAATATGTCACTGGTTTTCACTGTAAATATGGTTATGGTCACTACACTTGGGGTTATGAAAATGTTTTTTATGTGAAAATTATTAAATTGTTTACTTTTGTATAAATAAAAGTGCCTACTTCGGCTGAAGTTTGGTACAACCATCTGAATGTTCTGTGAGCTTGTCCGAAAGGGCTATATGATTAATTCATTGATATTTATAAGAGATAACCAGTATAAAATTGTCCATTAAGTACTGCAATTACTTTATTTGCCACAAAAGTGTTATCTATATTTAAAATGAGTTCCTTGTGAACTTTGTTTTTTGGTACAAATGTACTTACCCAGTTTACAAGGACATATGGGTTGCTCTTGTTATTAATAATATTGTAGAGTAGAGTGGCATAGAGTGCATTGGTGTAGAGTGCAGTGGCATAGCGTACAATGGTGCAGAGTAGAGTAATGTAAAGTGACATAGACTGCAGTGGCGTAAGGTGGAGTGGCCTAGAGTTAAGTGGTGCAGATTAGAGTTGAGTGGTCCAGAGTGCAATGGCATAGACAGGAGAGGCGTAAAGTAGAGGGGTGCTGAGTATTTCATAGAGAGCAGTGGCATAAAGTGGAGGAGAGTACAGTGCAGTGGCAGAGAGCAGAGTGGCGCAGAGTAAAGTATAGTGGCACACAGTGCAGTAGTGAGGCGTGCAGTGGTGTAGAGTGCAGTGGTGCAGAGTAGAGTGGTGCAAAGTGCTGTGGTGTCGAGTGGTGCAGAGAAGAGTGGCACAGAGTGCAGTGACATGGAGTAGATTGATGCAGAGAAGAGTGGTGTAGAGTGTAGTGGCTTAGAGTACAATGGTGCAGAGCAGTGTGGAGCAGAGTAGAGTAGTGTATGGTGCAGTGGCGAAGAGTGCAGTGGTGTAGACTAGCATGGTACAGAGAAGAGTGGTGCAAAGTAGAGTTGAGTGGTGTAAAGTGCTGTGCTGTCGAGTGGTGCAGGGAAGAGTGGCACAGAGTGCAGTAACAGACTAGATTGATGTAGAGAAGAGTGGTGTAGAGTGTAGTGGCTTAGAGTAAAGTGGTGCATAGCAGAGTAGAGCAGAGTAGAGTGGTGTGCGGTGCAATGGCATAGAGTGCAGTGGTGTAGACTAGCATGGTACAGAGTAGAGTGGTGCAAAGTAGAGTTGAGTGGTTTAAAGTGCTGTGGTGTCGAGTGGTGCAGAGAAGAGTGGCACAGAGTGCAGTGACGGAGTAGATTGATGCAAATAAGAGTGGTGTAGAGTTTAGTGGCTTAGAGTAAAGTGGTGCATAGCAGAGTGGAGCAAAGTAGAGTAGTGTACAGTGCAGTGGCATAGAGAGCAGTGGTGTAGGCTAGCGTGGAGTACAGCAGAGTGGCGTAGGGGGCAGTAGTGTAGAGGGGTGCAGAGTGCAGAGTAGAATGGTGTAGAGTGCAGTGGCATAGAGTAAAGTGGTGCAGAGTAGAGTGCAGTAGGTTACAGTCAATGGATTAGAGTACAGTAGCGTAGAGTACAGTGGTGCAGAGTAGAGGGCAGTGACGTGGCGTAGAGTGGTATAGAGTAGAGTTCAATTACATCAAGTGCAGTGGCTTAGAGTTCAGTGTCATAGAAAAGAGTTCAGTGGGGTAGAGTAGAGTGCAGTGGTGTATGGCGCAGTGGAATAGAGTACACGATAGGGGTAGGAGGGAGGAAAAAGAAGTAACATGGAAGTTGTTGAAACAGAATAGAAGCTCCATGATGTGTATGTGGGAGATGGCCTGAAAACACAAGCATTCATATGGAGAGTTTGAACACAAAAACAAAAAGTAGCACCAAAAATGAGAGGAGTGAATGGAAACAATTACTTGCAGTGGTATAAAGTAGAGTCAAGAGGAGTAGAGTACAGCAGCATAGAGTGCAGGGGATAGAGTAGAGTGCTGCAGCATATAGTGGTACAGAGTAGTGTAGAGTGCTGCAGAGTAAAGTGGAATGGTGTAGAGTGCAGTGGCATAGAGTAGAGTGCTGTAGAGTAGAGTAGAGTGAAGTAGAGAGCAGTGATGTAGATTGGAGTGGCTTAGAGTAGAATGGTGCAGAGTAGAGTATAGTGGAGAAAAGTACAGTAAAGCGGCACAGAGTGCATTGACATAGAGTGCAGTGGAGTAGAGTGCAGTGGATTTGAATAAAGTGGTGCCTAGTAGAGTGGTTTATAGTGCACTACAGAGTGTTGCGGTAATTCTGCACATACACAGAACTATTCACAGGAAAACAGGACCTCAGTGAATAGGTGGTGTACCAACCTACCACATCTGTACCCAAAATCCCTTACCACCTAGCTATAGTGTCTCATTTGTTCTCCGTCTACAGCGAAGCTACCAATGATTAGACAACCCAGAACACGTAACTCTATCTTGGGAATCGCGGGAGCCAGACACTCTTTCGCTTAGCCACTCATACATGTTCACAATGCCAGTAATCAGAGACGCAGTATAGTTTAAAATGTTTATTTCAACGAACGCGTTCTATGGTGCAGTACACAAGCCAATACTAGCAGCAGAATGCATAAACACAATATAGTCAGCATTATTACAATTCCATAGAATACAAACTGGGATGTCATGTTAGAGAAAACAATGGAAAAGGACGGAATGACCTAACCACCCTCCCCGTGACAAGAGATAGTTTATTATAAAACAGAAGACCTCTGGGCTTTGTCAGCAGACCCCGTACCTCACGGCCTAGATGCAATGTTCACATCGCAGGACAAACACGGGTCTTCTCTCTGGAAAGGTGTCTCTCAGTGTGTGTGAAAACAGCTTGCGTTTGCAATATTAAAGTACACGATTCCCAGAGGTCCAGCTGTGTGAAGCCTGTTATGTCTAGGTGCGAGGGGCAGATCACACCAGAATAACAAGGGGCATTGTTGTTTAACCTTGAACATCATGTGCAGACTAAACCTCGGAGCACAGCAAAGAACCTGCAAAGCAGACAGTTCTCATGTGTAAAAGAGGCACAAATAAGTATTGCAAAATAGATACTTGCAGTGTTGTGCGCAAAAACATGTTGATGGCTGCGATGCTCATGCTAATTTAGCAGTTGTCGACAATGGACCTATAAGCCTTACTACACCCGCCGCCTGATATGGCCATCGTATGTAGATCATACAAAAAAGCAAAGTTCAAAAAGTCTGAGCAGAGATCAAATCGGCGTGTCCATTAAATTTGGAAAAGCAGAAATGGAAATTCGTGCAAAAACTAAAAAACCAAGTCATGGAAGAAGTAAAAACTTGAGAACGAGCGGAGGAAGTGATAGTAAAAAAATTGTTGAAAGCAAGGCATCCGCAAACCCAGCTGATGTCTACTGGCAAAATGTACCTGATAAATCCATCAAGGTTTAAGTGCAAAAGAATGCAATACCCTCTAGAAGGACATGTTTTGGTTGGTGGAAAAGTGAAATTCCATCCAATTTAGTAAGCTCGATGAACAAGAATGGTCTTCATATTCGGGTGCCTCCATTAACATTGATGGATAACTTGCGTGATATTCAATGTAGCTCTGTAGTAGGAGAATCTGTGAAGCCTCACAGGTATCCCATTGTGCCAAAATGCCAAGTGCAGCAGCACGTGCCATCAAGACAATCCCATTACAATCCTGCTTGTGAGCCACCAGTGGGTCCATAAGCAGGTCGAAATCCGGAACTGGACATGAGGTGTTGGTGAGTGTTGGACTTGGCCCTTTTTGCAGGGTCATCCCTAAACTTTTTGCCTTTCTCCTAACCTTTTTTCTGACATGGTGTTGGTGGTTTTAGGCCTCTGGGCACTTTAGCACTGCTGTCCAGTGTTAAGTGTGTGTGCTCTCTGTGATAAAGGTGGTAAGATTGGTTTACACCTGTTTTGTCCTATTTAATTTACCTGTCAGTCCCTTGTAAAGTAGTATCTCATATACCCAGGGCTGGTAAAATAAATGCTACTGGTGGGCTTTCAGCGTTGATTGCGCCACCCACCAAAGTAGCCTTTCAAACCTATTTCGGGCCTCTGCGATTGCAGGGCCTGGGCGCGCAGTGTCACTGCCGCTGTGACATGGCACCTAAAGTGTGTGCCATGTCCGTGACCCCCCTTTTACTACATGTCAGTCACACCAATGTAGGCCCTAGCTAGCCCTCTGGGCATGGTGCATTGTACGTAACATATAGGACATGTACCCTTAGTATGTGACATGTCCTGGTAGTGACAAACAGAATTTTTTGATTTCTCACTACTGTGGGGCTGCCCTCCCATAAGAATGCATAGGGGATTCCCTGATAAGTGTTTCAGTGGTAATACCTGATATGAGAGGCGCAGAGTGGTCAGTTTGGTATATTTGCAATAGTGATAATAAATGCTTTTCAATGGTGCAAGCAGATTTTTTATAACTATTTTAGTAATGCCACTTTTAAAAGTTGGCATTTCTGTGTGCTATGTGTCTGCCTGCCTGATGTGAATTGCATGTCTGGCTTTTGAGTGACAGGGGCTGGTGAGGTGTGTGTGGCTCCAGGAGGGGCAGGGTGAGTCAGCGCAAGGCTAAATGGGACATCTACATTTTAAGTAGTGGGCGGAGAAGTCCCTGGTCCCTGAATAGGATGGTGCCTGCCCGAGTGAATGCTGGCTCCGCCCTCCTGTGGTGTGTCTGATGATGAGCCCCCACTAACAATAGGGAAGAGGAGCCAGTTTCTGCTAGTTCCCCAAGCCCTGTGCTCTGCAGAACAAAGAGAATGGCGGTATAAACATAGGGGCTGTGACCCCATGAAGGAGTGCTGTTCCTGACTGGGGGGCGTGCTGCTGCTGGGGCCCAGGAACCGCCATGGGGACTTACCTCCCTGCTGGAGGGCCCTGTGTGCTGGCCTCCCTAGGCCCAGCTGTGCCCCCTGTACCTGGAAGAACCTTTTGCTTGGACTTATGCTTCTTTTTAAAGAAGGACTCATGCTTCTAGGGTACCATGAGCGCTTTCTTTTAATCCTCCCAAGAGGAAGTGTGTGGACTGCGCAGTGCTGAGCTGCAGCCCTTTTGGAGGGGACACCCATTGTAGGGATTCCCCCACATTGTGGCTATGATTAGCGGGTGCCCACCTCGCATTTGTGTGTTCTTCAAGCGGGAGACTACCCCGTTTTATGGGTATCTTGAATGGCGGGTGCCCACCCCGCATTATGGTGTCTTTTTGGCGGGTGCCCACCGTGCCATTATATTTAATTGAAGCGGGAGCCCATCCCTTGTTTCACCACCGCTACCCAGCCCAAAAACAAGCTGCCGCTGGCCAGACCAGGAAGCCAGACTGCCTTGCCTGACTATGTGCAGGGCCACGAGAGGAAGTGGCCACGGCTGCCAATCACAGCGTGACTGGGCCGGAAGAGGCATCGCCTGTGGCAGAGTGAGGCTAGGCGAGGCTCCTGTGACCTGGAGGGAACCCCGCATGCTGCCGAGAAAAAGAGCGAGGAGACCTGGAGTAGTGGTGCCGGTCCCACAGCGAGAAAAAGCCTTGCATGCTGCTGCAGCCGCCACCGAGTCCTAGATGCAGACCGAGGCAGAGCCTGCAGACCTGGTGAGTGGGGCAGCCGCCTGAGGTTTGCCGGTGCCGGGGGGGTTCTGAGTGGGCCCGTCAGAGAGCGGGCAGCTCCAAAGCGAGCCACAGTGTTCCTAGGGTCCCTGTGGAGGCCTATAGGCCCAGGGGTGCCTGTCTCCCCCCATATGGCTATTTGATACAGCGGCCCGCCTGCTAGAGGGCAGCTGCATCGAGGGAGCACTTCCATTTTCTAAGAGTCCCAGAGTGGGGCTCAGACGGCACATGTGGTGCCAGTGCCATAGCTGCAACGATGGGGGCATTTCTTGGTTCACAGAGCCCCAGTGGAGGCCCCGAGGGCACAGTCGTGCCAGGGCCCCTGTTACTTTGTTTCCAGTTGCCCTGCCTGATAGAGGCCAGCTGCAACGTATTGGGCATATTTGTGTTTTAGAGTCCCAGTGGGGGAGAGAGGGCATCGTGAGTGCCAGTGCCCATCTCTTTGGCTGCACAGCTGCACTGCAATTAGCGGCAGCTGCAACGTTTAGGCACATGCATTGCTCAATTTTCATTATTGCTGCATTGGCAGCTGAGCCCTGATTTTGCTGGACATAGGGCATTGGAGCCCTAGGGCCGGCCAGTTGGCCTGGGGGGCAGTTGAAGGTTGGTAGGCCCTACTGTGATTTATGCCTCTAATAATGTGATGCCTCATGAGATTCATGCCCCATGATTACTGCGTAATGTGTTTATGTTGATGAGGTTTGGGCCTAATATGTTTGATGCATAATGTGATTTAGGCAATATGATTTATGCCACCTGATTTAGGCCTCTAATGATGTTTATAGTTATAAGGTTATTGCACAATGTGTATATGCTGGTGAGGCCTATTGCGTAATGTGTTTATGCTAATGAGGTTTGGGCCTAATGTGATTTATTGCCTAATGTTATGATATTTCAGGATGAGGTCTATTGCTAATGTGATAATGCTTAGGTCATTATGGTACCAGTAGTTACTGGTTGTGTTTTGCATTCACTTACCTATTCTGAGGGTTCTGACCGTGGCCCGATTGGCCTGGTCCTGTATATAATCCCCTGTGAATATTGCCTAGTACCAGTTAGCGCAGTGTAAATGTGTGATTATGTTTCTAATGTGTTTATGAGAATACAAAGGCTATTTTTATATAACCTTGAGTGGAGTTTCTTTTGTGGTGTGCCTAGTGTGTTGCTGCTGTGTGTGTATGTTGCACAAACGCTTTACACATGGCCTCTGGGATAAGCCTGACTGCTCGTGCCAAGCTACCAAGGGGGTGAGCAGGGGTTTTCTTAAGCGTGTAACTCCCTTGTCCTGACTAGAGGGGTGGTTTCTTCCTCTCTTTGGTGCAAGCCTCAGCCAACCAGAAATCCCATTTCTAACAGTGAGACCAGAAATCCCATTTCTAATAGTGAGACAACTCCAATGCCCACGTAAGGTCACAGCGCCGGCACAAAAAGACAGGTTGAACGCAAGTAAAGTAAACAAAACGATAATCCATACTACACACTAAGCATCACAAGAGGCAGTGTACTGAAGCATTCATGCATCCGGTCACAGAGCAGTTGCAGCCGGCCTGACCAGCGCATTACGACAAGAGGAGCAGCCATTGCGTAGTAGGCACGCCAGAAGCAGGACCCCTGCTGTCAATGTCAATAGTAACGGTAAACCGCCAAAGACGCTGGAAAAGATAGAATGAATGAATGCAGGTATCACACCAAATATAGTCTGAAACAGAGTCACGAGGCCAGAACACACATGTTTAAAAAAATGAGCCAGGCCTTGTGTATGCGATGCATTAAAAATATGATGAATCAACTCCCCAAAATGTTGTGGGAGGTTTGTGTTTAAAAGTGTTTGAATCTCAGACGCCGCACTAGCTACCCGGAGCGTGAAGGTTTCACGTGCGATAGTCAATGCAACTTCTTGTTGCGTTAGAAGCGCCTTTAATCTGGTCAGCTTGTGAAAACTGCCTTCAAAGTTGGAATTGAAGGGCACAGTGGGCGATCCAGCGGCCCATGCAGGTGGTGGGAAAAGCACATTATTGCAACAAATTACACGCTGTGAAACTGTTACAATGTAAGGAATGCCAGCCTACAATCCGCAGCATTTTTGCTTATTTAAAATAAGAGAGATACCGTTAGTAAGCAGTGTGAACGTGGGAATTATGGCTGCAGTTCGTTTACCTTTTAAAACACACGCAAGATTTGGCGCTGAATGGTTACATGCTCCGTGCAAATGTATATTTTTACAGACAAGGGAATGTCCCACAGTGGAATCGCAATACTCCCCTGTCTCAGTGTGGTCTTCCAAACATCGATAAGTGAAAGGCAGAGACCATAGTTCATGTAAAATTGCACGGCCAAGAGGTCCAAAACGGCCCGCAGGGTAATGTTTCATACAGGATGTAAATTGAAACAATGAGAACGGTAAACTTATAACCCCATGAATTAACCAGACTGCAGAATCTGATTCCACTACATAAAATGGTAAAGATTCTATTTTTTCAATGTGCAAAAGGGTATAAATTGCATCTTTCATGGACATAAATTGTTGTTTGTCTGTCAAATTAAACGGGGAAAATAATGCACTAGCGTTAAAAAAATCCCAAGGCACTTTCCCCATTTTCAATGTTTGCAAAGTCCATGCAAATTGCATTACTGAGCGTAGTAGATTTTGACCATGACATAACATTGAAACATCTTCTTGTACAATGTCGATAACAGAGAAAACAATATTATCTAATGTATAAATGCGTTTAGACAGTGTGTTAATGCTGTTGTCGACAACAGCCAAAATAAATTCCAATTTTGCCTGGTCTATTTCCCGTAAACGTGATGCAGCTTCTATTTGTGATAGTTTCCAAATGTCATTGTAAGCAGCATATATTCATCTCTTTGTTCTAGGAACTCTTGGTCCTAAGACAAAGTCGGCCAAATTAACTGATTAACCATGGCGCGAATTCCGCCGTGGTGCAGCAGTTTGATTGAGTGGGCGGGGCCGCGTCGGCCAACGGACATGCACAGCACTACTGAGGTAGTGCTTGCGACGGCCGTTAGCCGATGGGTGCAGCGAAGGGGTTAATATTGTTGGACAGTAAGGATAAATGTTGTTTAACAGACGACAGTGTCGAGTGCTGTAACCATTGTTGACAGAGTATACCAACAGAGTAGGTTGTGACAGTATGTAAATCAGAAAATCTAGGGTCTGGCCTGTCCTGTTTATAACCTAAACTATAGTTAAGAAATCGTAGTTGGCAGGCATTTGAACTATTAGGCCAGATTAACCAACACAAGAGATCCATTACAGAAGCATTAAATGAATTATTTTTCAATAAACCTCATAAATCGTCAATGGTATAATTTGTGTGCAATTGCCTATTATTATATTCAAAGCAAACCCAAAGGGGATGATGGCCGGAGTGTTGAACATTGCAAGCACTCACCCCCAGTAAACTGATCTGGGTTTAATCCATCACCATTCTTTAGCTCACTCCGCCACCCCAGTTCAGACATGGCCATATTCAAATTAGTCTGACCCTGTGCCTCATGGGAACAGTCCAGCGTGAACTGCCAAGCCATGTCTTCCCTGGAGCGGAAACAAGCATCCTGGGACCGGTTTCTGGCTAATCAGCCATCATCAGCCAGGCTGGCTTCAATACAGAGGCACAGGGTCAAGACTGATTTGCTTATGGCTGGGTTCAAACTGGAACGGCACAGTGAGCAAAAAAAATGAAGGATTTAGGCCCAGATCTCTGTACTGGGGTGAATGTATGACATTGTTCTGCATTCTGTCCATCAACTGTTGTTTTTGCATTATTATATTCAGCCATAGTCGGAACTGCTGGAGCATTAATTTGTTTAGCAGTTCCTAAACCACAACACGTGGTTTGGTATATGGTATTATTCAAAAATAGCATTTGAGTGGGGATGAGGCACCCATGATGTAGGGCCTCGGAGCCTCGTGCCTCCATTCTTTAGAACCCCAAATAGATTTGATATCAATCTTTTCCTTCCAATGGTCATAACCCTTTATGGACAGATTATGGCAAAAAGAAGAAGACTATATCAACCTATTATGTGTCAACATGAGTTTCTGAGAAGAGGGGCTATTCATTTTGAAATAGAAAGATTCAGGATTGGATGGGCTAAATTCTGTAAAGTAGGAAAACCTTCTCTTTAATGTTTTCGAGCTGCCCTTTACTGGTGTGGGGCAATGCTCCCACTGAGTGTAATTTACGACAGGGCCTAATGTACTAGTATTGTGTATGAAGTGATGGCTATAATGTTGATAACAGAAGAGGTCAGCATAATTTGCAGAATTCATATACAAGTCATCAGCATTAAAAGCAGCATTATATTTTAAATCTGAAAACAGAGCTTGAATCGCAAGCACATCTCAATCATCTGAGCGAATGTCTTGTGTAACCAAATCACCCATAGAGACTCTAAGGCCATACGGTACGTTAATCAGCTTTGTAGTACCATGAAATTCGCAGCCCACTTTATCCCAAACAATATCATCCAAAATAGGGAATGCTGAAATGTTAAGAGTCTGGTCATTCTTTATGATGTGTGGTGATGAATGTGGGGCTAGAATTCCATCATCAAAGTTTGCAGCATAACTTTCAGGCAAGTAGTAACCATTGATGAGTTGAAAAATTACAGTTAGAAACCCAATAGACATAAAAAGAAAAATTAAAAATAGAGTCAACCAAATGTATGTCCAGGGAGGAACCAAATAAGTCTTTTTAAAGCAAGATAAAAATATGGACAATTTTGTCAGGTCACTTGAGGATGTGGAGGATGCATCAAACGAATATCTGCCATGATGCAAAGGAGTATCCGGCAAATCATGCAGAGAGCCACTTGTGGGATATGTGTATTCAGCATCTGTCATATCTGTTGATACAGGAGGGATGGTAGGAGGCTCAATATCAGTGATCATCTCAATGACAGTGTCATTTGGCAAATTAGAAGATGTTATAGTTTCTCGAGTTATTGAAATTGTGGGACAGGAAACAGGAGGTGTCACACTATTTAGAATCGGCCAGATGTTGTAAATTGGCACTGTCCACTGAGCTGTATCTGCTGGCTTTGCAACCCAGTAGAGGAGGTAAAATCACTGTTTGAGTTCCCTTCAGGCCAAGCATTGGAACCGGTGCACAATAAGAGGGACCAAATTCTTTTTTGTTCTCCACCTTTTCTCTGACTAGATCTCCAACTTTTGGAAGCCAGCCGACCACTGGATTCTGTATCGCTGCATCTGTTGCTGAAGACAAATGTTCAGTAGCAAGGCTGGCATGGGTCTCTTGTAGACTCTGTAACACAGCAGAATGATTATCTACATCAAGGTTTGCGGCAGCCACCACAACGTCTAGTCCATCAAGGTCTGGCACAAACATTTTAATGCCAAAGAGCATTTCATATGGGGTCCGCCCACCCAGAGGTCTTTTGGGGAGATTAATAAGTACACGTTGGACGCCATACAAATGGGCTAACCAGTTCCTGCCAGTACCTAAGACTCTAGCTGTCAAGGATTGCTTTAAGTCACGGTTCATTCGCTCCACAATTGAGTTGCCCTCAGGCCTATTTGGAGATGAAAATTGCACCAGCACCCCCAAAGACCGCATAGTATCCTTGTACGCCTTAGACGCGAACGCTGGACCTAGGTCAGAATGAAAGGTGCCACAGGCAAAAATCCCTACAAAGACACACAAATCCTTGATGACAGTTGGAGCATCCGCACTGCGTTGTGGCCACACCCAAAGAAATCTGGTGCACGAATCCACTGTAATTAAAATATATTTATATGCAGTATCTGAAGAGAAAGGACCGCAGTGATCAAGGTACACACAAGCAAAAGGCCGATTAGCAATGCTAAGTGGTCTTTGTGGTGGACGTGTAACCACAGATGGCTTAATCTGCTGACAAATGTCACAAGAAAGCACAAAATTGTGAGTCTGTTTATTTAAACCGTGCCACCAGTACCGCTGCTGCAAAATAGAAACAGTAGCAGACACTCCAGCATGTGCCAAGGCCATGCCTTCGTGTGCGGTTTTAATCAACGTATGTCTGTAGTCCGCATTGGGAATCAGCCGATCTCCAACTTCTGGTATTCTAGCAAAAGGAACCTGATGAGAACATTTTGAAGGGAAAACCTACAGGTAATTGAGGCCCTCCTTTATAGCAGCTATTGCTGCCAAAATGTCACTATCAATCTTCGTCATGGATCTAGTAACGGCTGCTACGGAATACGTAGCTACTGCAGCTTTGGCTGCTTCATCAGCTAAACAATTCCCAACAGCGTGTGCTCCGACACGCTGGTGGCCAAGAGTATGTATAACATGTGTGAGTGACAAACGTTTTTAAGATCTGCCACTCGAGCCCAAAGCGTTTTATGCTTAATTGTGCTGCCTTTAGAATTTCGATAATCATTTTGAGACCCGAAGAATAAGTTGTCATTGAAAGACTGAACACAGTAATAAGAATCGCAGACAATAAGAGTTGAAACTTTTGGATCAGCAAACTCGAGCGCAAGAACAAAGGCACGCAGCTCAGCTAATTGTGCAGTATAGTCTCCCAGCGCCTGAGTGTGCACTATGGAAGATTTTAATTCTCCATTCACCATTGTACCTGCAACTATAGCACGCGCTGCTGAGTAAGCATGTTTAGAATCCGTGGCTGGTTGAGCCGAACCATTGGTGTAAATAATACACACATAGTCTTCCAAAAGAAGCAAAGACAAGGGAGGTGGATGAACATGTTCATACTGCAAGAACTCCTGTGTCAGAAGAGAAGCGTCAAAGATAAAAGTGACATCCGGGGATGTCAAAGAAGTAGCCCATTGTATCCAACAGGGTGTAAAGCTTTTGAGTTTGGCACACTTGCCTTCATACCTGCTTCTAAGGCAGGGTAAGGTGTAACCACCAAAATGTGTTTTCCCTGTGCCAAGGTGCGTTCCTTCAGAACCACCATTTGGACGGCTGTCAAAACCTTCTCGACAGTTGAAAAACTAATTTCGGTCGAAGTGTACAAATGAGATTTGTATGCGATTGGCATTGTGTCTCCTTCCTTGTACATCAAGTAAGTGAAACCCACTGCGCCTGGTACGATTCGTATCACCAGGTTAGTGTGGTTATCATGTGTTAACAAGTATTTAGATTCAAGCAAATCAGATTGCAAAGAAAGTAATATTGCAGAATGCTCCAGTAACCAGCTGGCTTTTGTAAAAGTAGGTTGTATCAAGGCATAAAGTGGCTTGGTATGCTGGGCATATTCGGGAATATAAGTATGCTCGAAATTTAAAAATCCCAGCACAGATTGAAGTTTTTTCAGTGTGGTTGAAGATTGGAACCGTGCATATTTCTCCAGGAAATGAGGAGCCAGAACCTCGACCTTCATTGTTGAGCTCATAGCCCAAGAAGAGCACTGCATAACATGCGATGTGAGACTTGGCAAAATTAAACTTGTAACCGTAATCTGCATAATGCAGAATTATGCGGTCAACTCGACACAGATGCGGCCATAATTAGTTGTCAGTGAGATAGATATCATCAACATGCGAATATGCATCTGGGTCTACGCTGTCTAACAAAGAGATAACACGTGCAGCAAAAACTCTGGGCCTGTTTTTGTAGCCATTGGGAGATGCCGGTATTTTTTCTGGACTCCCCCGTTGTGAATGCGGTCCATTGGCTGCATTCAGGGGACAGATTATGGCTGTAAAAAATATATGAAATATCCAGTGTCGTCTTGTATTTTTTACAAACTAGGCTGTCCACCAAGGCAGAAATATGGGTATTTTGTACCGCAAAGGTCCGGCAATGGGAGTTCAAATGCCAGTAATCAAAAACTATGCAGTAGGACCCATAAGGTTTGGAAACAATAAAACGGGAATTGTTCATTGGCGATATGCACGTCTCAATCACTCCTTGATATTCCAACTGAGTAAGAATGTCGGCAACAGGACCTTTAGCTTCCCATTTATTAGGATATTGGGGTTGCGGTTGAGCCATCGACCATAAAGGAATGACGCGTGGCGGTGAATCTCTATCCCAGCCAACTTGATTACGATACACAGCCGGAGCAAGGGCCAAAGCCCACTCAGCCGCAAAGGCTTCTGCATGCTCTTTTGGAACATAACGTGAAAAACTTGGTCCGCCTCCACTAGCAAAATGTCATAGGAAGGGTTCAGATTCTCCCCAAAAATCCCAGTAATAACACGCTTAATGTCACCCTCTATATGAAAGACTATTTTGTACAGCCGATCTGGGGGGGCTATCCGTGTGTTGGCTGTCTCTACAGTGATAAATGTCTCAGTTGCTGTCACCTGCAGACAAAGACGCAGTGCCTCCCGCACTATTGTAACTTCTGCTGCGCTGTACAGCAGGGTTACCGCCCAAGTCCAATCCAGTAGTCGCGTTCTCACTGTCTGAGACATATGTCGCTTTTAAAGCGGCAACTTTTTTCTTTTGAAAAAGGGCTTGGAAACGTGGTTGCTCTTCCTTCTTCCCTTTGCCGTCAACTTACGAGTCTGATCACGTCCCCTTTGAACTTGCTGACTCTTGCCACGATCCTGGCGATCCCCACCACCAGCTTGTGAGCCAGATGTGTCCTGTGAAGAACGAGGAGAACGCTGATCAGGGACTTGAAATCTATCAGGGGTCTTAGTTTTCGCGCGGTCGCAAAGTCATAATTAAGCTCAGAGGATTCATGAGTCAGGGAACTAGCACGGGAACCTTGTTTCTGTTGTTCTTGCCCCTTTTTCATATTTCTCCAGTTCTTTTTCAGTTTCAAGTAAAAGTTTATTGAAATGAACATATATTGGCATTACAAAAAACGAAGTGAATATAGCATCAATAATATGGATAAGAAGTTAGGGCATCATAAAAAAAAATATATATATATCATAAAATAAAGCAGGGGGGAAAGAGAGAAGAAAAAAGGAAAATAAAACGGAGATGAGGCTAAAAAGTTAAAAATTACAATCAATGAGGCTAGAATACATAAGAAGCAATGTGCAAGTATGCAGAAAATGAAATACTAGAAAGAAAAAAGGAACAAAAGGTTAATCAAGGGGGTTTCGAAACTTCCTGCTGTAACGGGGGTAAATGAAAGGACCGTTTGGCACAAACATCCAGGTAAAGGGTAACTGGGAGCCATAACGCAAGTCTTTTCGGCGCTAGGGTAATGGGATAAACAAAAGCAGTATCCAATCTATGGTTATGACATACATTGAACCACCAGGCTTTAAAAGTAATGCCCTTGGAATCTTTCCAGTTAACAGTAATTTGCTGGAATGCAACGGCTAATAACAAATCAATAATATGAACATTTGCATCAACACCAATCCAGGAAGGGGAAAGTGATCCAAGGAAAATATCAGTGATAGAAAAGGGGGTAGAGGTGTGGAAGATAGAGTTAATTTGATTCCAGACTTTAGTCCAGAATGCGAGTGTGAGAGGACAGATGAAAAGCATATGGAAAAGTGTGGCGTGAGGAGCGGAGCAGGACCAGCAGAGATCTGAAGTCAAAGGGAATCGTTTGTGAAGGAGAGATGGCGTGTAAAGAAGTCGATTATAAAGGAAAAAAAGTGTTTGTGTGAGAGAGGCAGCCCTAGAGGATTTGCGAAGCTTAGTCCATATTCTATCCCACAGGGATGTGGGCCAGGATACAGCGAGATCAGATTCCCATTGCTCTTCAACTGTGGTTTTAGGCCTAGGTGATGGAGGTTTGTGAAAGGAATGATAAATGGAGGACGCTGATGGGGTGGAGCGTAATTGGGCGTGAAGAGAAGAAAAGGGAGTATTAGAAATCGCAGGCGAGTCAGAATGAGAAAGGGAGTCATATGCAGACATAACTGCATTCTTGAGTAAGATGTATTTGTGGATAAAGGAGGAAGGAAGAGAGAAGATTCGACTAAGAACTGGAAAAGGTGTGAAGACAGAACCCGTGAAAAGTTGAGAAATCCAAATGAGACCTCTTTGCCTCCAAGTTTTCCAATAAAAGGGTTTCAATTTGATAAGAATGCTGTTATTGTACCAAATCGTGGAGGCAAGAAGTTCTGTAATAGAGGAGGGAGGGGGAGGAGCAGAGGCTAAAAGTAGTTTCGCAGTATATTTGTGAATTGGAGTGGAGATAAATTGGGGTTTGCGAGAAAAGGAGAGATACTCAGCAAAGGAAAAGGGAGAAAGAGAAAGGCGTTCGAGTTCAGCCCAAAGAGGAAGAGGGTCAAGAGGATCTTTAAGCCAAATGGCAGCTTGTTTCAGGAGAAAAGCTTTGTGATATGCGGGAAAATTTGGGAAATTAACTCCGCCTTCAGTTTTGGGGAGGCGTAGGCGTGATAAGGACATGCGCGATTTCTTTCCAGACCAAAGAAATGAGGATAAGGTGGAATTAATTTTTGCAAAAAATTTTGCAGGGATGGAAACCGGTATATTAGAAATGGTATAAAGGACTATTGGGGATAGCATCATCTTAATGGTGTCGAGACGACCCCACCAGGAAAGATAAAGAGGATGCCATCGAGAGGTGAGGTCAGCCAACTTCTGAGTGCATTTAGTAAGGCATAACGAGATAGTGTCTGAAACAGAAGGATTAATATACAGGCCGAGGTATTTTATGTGGGATGGACTCCATTTGAAAGTAGATGCAGCAAAGTCAGGTTTAAAGGTGAATTTGGTGAGAGGTAGGATTTCGCATTTATCGCTGTTTAGTTTATAACCAGAGAGAAGGGAATATGTTTGAACTTCGGCAAGGAAAGCTGGGATGGATGTGGATGGATTCGAAATGAAAAGTAAGATATCATCTGCGTAGGCAGCTAATTTAATTTGCGATTGAGCAAGAGGGAAGCCATGAATGTTTGGGTTTTGGCGTAACTTAGATAAGAAAGGTTCTAGGGCAAGATTAAAGAGAAAAGGGGAAAGAGGACAACCTTGTCGAACGCCTCTACCAAGGCGAAAAAATGAGGAAATGAGACCATTGGCACAAACCGCTGCTCTAGGATTCGCATAAAGAAAGGAGATGAGGGAAATAAAATTAGGGCCAAACCCAAACCATTTTAAAGCGGAGAAGAGGAATGGCCACTCTACCCTATCGAATGCCTTCTCGGCATCTAAGGCGATGGCGGCTAGGGAGCCATTAAAACGTGATGACTTAGATAAGACATTAAAGAGGAGTCTGGTATTATCGGAAATGAAGCGGCCTTTAACAAATCCTGATTGTTCAGGGCCAAGGAGATCAGGGAGGAAAGGGTCTAATCTGATGGCTAAAGATTTAGTATATATTTTATAGTCAATGTTGACAAGTGAGATCGGTCTGTAATTCTTGCAATGTTGGGGATCCTTGCCTTCCTTTGGGATAACACAGATATAAGCGTCTGAAAAAGTGCCCAAGGAAGCACCATTGGTCTTGAAGGAATCAAGAAGGCGGAATAGTTTGGGCAATAAAAGAGTGGCGAAGTGTTGATAAAATTCGACGGTAAAGCCATCTGGTCCGGGAGCCTTGTCTTTCTTAAGTGAGTGAAGTGCAGTATGTAGTTCGCGGATGGTAAGGGGAGTTTCAAGGGAGGCTAGGTCAACAGGAAAGTTGGGAGGAGGGTGTATGCTTGAGAAGAAAGTGGAAATAGAGTGGTAGGAAGGTTGAGTGCCGGAGGAGTAAAGAGTAGATTAGAATCGAGAAAACACTTCCAGGATATCGGCATCTTTATGTTGCAACAGTGAATTAACATCAAAAACAGAATCAATATTGGATTTGTTTTGTTTAACTTTCAAATAATTAGCAAGTACTTTCCCCGCCTTATTTTTCCCACCATAAAATTTCGAACTGGATTTCAAGAGGTACAGTGAAGCATCATCAGTAGACTGTTTGTTATAGTTCATTTTCGCATTAACAAGAGCTGTCAAACTTTCCTGGGTATGAGAGGTATAAAAGGAATGCTCTAGGGCCTTGATCTGAGATAAGAGATCATTGGTACGCTGACGAGCAAGTTTACGCTTTGCTGCAACATGTCTGAGGATAAAGTCTCTGGCTGCCGCTTTGTAAGCATCCCAAACAGTGTGAGTGGGTAGGGAAGGATTGTCGTTAATAACAAAAAATTCAGTAGTAAACTCAATAAAGGTGGTAGTAAATTTGGGATCAAGAAGGAGGGTGTTGTTAAATCGCCATCGTTTAGGACCAGTGGATTTGGGTAAAAAGTCAATGTTAACTAGGACTGGGGCGTGATCAGAGAATACAATGGGGCCAATCTCAGCTTGGGTAAGGGACTGGGAAAGATGATGGGAGAGAAAAATATAATCAATACGGGATTGAGAATGATGAACCGGGGAGTAGAACGTAAATTCTTTGTCGGTTGGGTGACATAATCGCCAGGCATCAATTAGTTTATGTTGGGAGATGGCATGTGTAAAGAGCTTGTGGGATTTGTTAGGAACAAAGAGAGATTTGGAATGTCTATCCAAAAAGGGGTCTAATGGTAGGTTACAATCGCCTGCTAAAATGAAATTATCAGCAATACAATCAGTAATATGAGAGGCAAACGCACTCCAGAAAGTGGGACTCCCACCTGCAGGGGCATAGACATTGAGTAGAGAAAAAGGGACACCTTTAGAGGAAAGTTTGACAAATAACCATCTGCCATCAGGATCAGAGTCAGAGTGTAACACTGAGTGAGTAAAAGATTTCCGAATTAACAAAACAACACCATTCCTTTTGCCATCACCCGGGGCTGAATAAACCTTTCCCACCCAGCCTCTTTGGAGCTTAGCATCCTCATCGTCAGATAAATGGGTTTCTTGTAAAAAGGCAATATCTACATTGAATTTAGCTAGATGGGAAAGTATCTTTTGCCTCTTTATGGGTGAATGTAAACCTTTAACGTTCCAAGAAGCAATGCGCACTGACATCAAGAGTGATTAAAAAGGGATAATGTAGACAGGAAATAGAAGAAAGCCTCATAAACTTCGAGAAGGGAGAAACTAGAAAAGAAAGAGAAAGAAGAAGGTACGAAAAAGAAAATAGCCAGAAGGACACTAATAGGGAGTGGCATGAAGAAGAAAGACTGTGTGAAAAGAGAAAAAAATCGTGATAGGAAAGTAACATGAAAGTGGGCGAGAGAGAAAGCAGTGGAGAAAGAAATCGATATAAGGGGAGTGAAAGATATTGTGAGGAAATAACAGGAAAAGGGATGCACAGGAAATAGAACAGGTACCTGAAACAAAATGCTAAGAGAAGACAGAAGAAAAGTGTGAGGGGTAAGAAAATAACAGAGAAACGGAGATGCCAAGAAGATGAAAAATAGGAAACAGGTAATAGAGAGAGGCAGTAGAGAAGAAAAGCATGGAGTTAAGAAGAAGAGGGCTGGGACATAACAAGTTAAGGAAGAAGGGAAAAGGGAAGAAGTAGAAGAAAAATGCAGATAAGATCCGAAAAGAGAGATAAACAGGTGTTTAACAATGGGAGATACTGGTAGTAAGGATAAAGAACAGATCAAAAACGATTCAAGAAAGAATATTCTCATGAAAACCAATAAAAACAAGGAAACAATCAAGACGAAAACATGCAGAACAATAGGGATCATGGCAGCAATAAAGAAGGAGAACGTAGGGTAATACTTACAAAAAATGATGGGGGATGGGTATGTTCAGAGGGCAGGAAACCAAAGGGGAGGAATGGAGACGAGAGGAGGGAGGAAAGGCCAACCAACGGAGGACAAGCAGACGGGGCCACGGGACGTCGCACCGGAGAGATATGACGGAACATAGGGAAATAATCTGTGAGAAAAAAGAAAAACAATGAGATTAGAAACATGCAAACGACTGAATAACAGGGGAAAACTTACGATTAAATGTGTGAAGAACCAACAATAAACCAGCATGGGTAAATAACGGGTAAGTTATGCAAAAGATAAGGAACCTGTGGAAAAAAAAAGAACACAGAGTCACGGAAACAACGGAGAACCGTGAATATCAGGATAATCAAAAAAGATTAGTAACAGAGTCAAGGTGGAAATAAAGAGGAGGGCCCAGAGAATTCCATGTCAGCTGGACCACAGGAATTCAGGAAACTGCGGAGCCGAAGAGGATCTTCAAAAGTCATGGTCTTGTTGTTATGAGTGACTTTGAATAAACAAGGATGAAAAAGTCCATATCTGGCCCCAATGGAGCGTAATTCTGCTCGCATATCAAGAAATGCTTTGCGACGGGAAGCAGTAGCTTTGGCGTAATCCTGGGCAAAAAACAAGGTGGAATCCAACCATTTAAGATGAGGTATAGCTTTTGCCGCAAAAAGAACCTTCAACAGATCTGTATATTCGAGAAAGTACATTATGACACCTCTAGGTTTCGTCTCGGAGGAAGTAATGGAAGGAGCTCGGCCAAGCCTGTGTGCACGTTGTATGTTTAGAGAGGTGCCTTCAGGAAGATGCAGGAGCTTGGGTAAGAAGGACTTAAAAAAGGTAATGGCATCATTCCCCTCGCAACCTTCCTTCAGGCCGTAAAGACGTAGGTTGTTGCGTCTATTTCTATTTTCAAGGTCCTCCACCTGCTTCTGAAGGGTTGAGATTCGCGTGTCCATGTGGACTGTCTTGGTAGCGGCTTTCTGAAGAGATGACACAGTCTTTTCCACCATGGAGACCCTAGTATCCATTAATGACCAGTTGTCAGTTAGAGTTTGCAGCTTTGAGTTTGTCTCCTCCATAAAGGGACGCAGAGCTCGTATTTCTTCAAGGAGAAGCTCCATGGAAATGGCTGACGGTGACTTTGGGGGCGACGGAGGGTTATGTTTCAATCTCTTAGGAGTAGTTTTCGCCCCTGGTTGAGGAAGAGCATCCATGGTGGGAGATTGGTCGCAACTAGAGGAGCCTGCAGAGGCTTCCAATTGAGCCAACGCAGTAAATAGTTTCGAATTCTTGACAAAGTTGCGTTTAGAGGTTTTGCCAGGACCCTCCGCCATGGAAGCAGCAAGTAAAGGTAGTGCCCAGTAATGTGTAAAGCAAATGGGCACAACAGGTGCAAGGGAAAAACCCGCAGAATGACTAGTAGTAGGAGGTAGTATGAAATCCAAGATGAGTCAGACAAAATAGGGAAGCAGGCGTGTGAAGACTGAGCAAAACCACGTTGAAATTAAAGGCAGTGCACAGGCTGATCTAGTAGAAAGCCTAAAATGGCCGCCAAAGCTGAGGAGAGAGGTATAATGCAGATAAAAAGGAAAAAGACGATTCCAATAGGAAAATAAAGTCACCTGTGGCAATTGTTAAGGTTCGCCTTCATTTCCTGCCGGTTTATATCATTTTCGGAAATGCGCCCACTGCAGGAGGCAAAATTCGTAGCAGACGTGCTCCTCAGGCGAGCGCCGTCTGAAGAGTCAAAATGGCAGTCGCGGCTATATCAGAGCCGCGACCGGAGCAGAAGTGGAGCTGCAGGGCGAGAACGAGGAGTGCGACATTAGCAGTTGCTTCTGTGGACGTCCGGAGTGTTCCGCCGTCGTTCGCTATGAGGCATGTCGGAAGACGAGGGCTGGAACCGCCAGAAATCTCCGGTGAAGACGGAGCCTCACCCCGTTGCGTCCATCCGCATCGGGCGCTAAGCCACGCCCCCCATTTCTCCAGTTCTTTTTAGAAAAGACTGGGTGCCCATCTGTATCAGATGTGACTTTTGGCTGCGATTTGGCCTGTGTTTGCATTTGAGTAAACGGTTTGTTCCCAAACTATTGCGGCCAATGGTTTTATAAGCGATAGCAATAGTTTTTGGTAATTTGTGTGGTTTGTCCATCCCAGGGACTGCTGCCAAGCCGTTAGCGACTTGAAAGCTCACAGCATCGCCCTTGACATTGGCAAGGATCATATCAGCTACCACGTCGAACACTCCCACCAGACGCATCCCCAATTCCACAGCCGCTTCAGCGCGGTGTTCATCCTGGACATGCTTCATCACAGAGGGGAGGACAGTCATAGATGGTGCGCTGAAACACTTCATATGTTTTTCTTGCACATAGAAATTTCAAGTGGTTCTCCTGAAGAATGCGTACGTTACGCCGAAATGCGCGTAGAGGTCGCCACCCTACCTATTCAGTCTTTACAACCCTTGATTATATTTTATCATTGGATGCTGATATTTCAGTTTTTTTTATGTTTTTTATGATTTGATGTAACAATTGTTTCAATTGTATTGTTATTTTTTATATGTTGGACGGTAAGATTGTTTTATATCTCAGAATTCTTTTACATATGCAATAAAAAAATGAAAACACTTTTTTAACTACAGTTCTTTGTTAGTACATTGAATTTCTGTTTCTTATCCTGCTTGTGTCTAGCCCGATATCATACGGGTATCCAGTTGCCTAGGAATTGTTATTATTTAAAATATTGTTGCCCTGTCCTAGGAACAGTTACTAGTTTAAGGGGGCCCTTTTTATCTTATTTGAAACACTTCGAGTATACAGCTGCAAACACCTTTCCCCAGGTGTTACAATCAGCTAACTCGGGAAGCAAATCTTGAGGCAAACTAATTGTTCAAATGTGGTGTTTCTCTACAGGAGAGGTATTAGGAAAAACAGCTTCACGCTGTCCAAATGTTTCAGCAAGCCATTAAGGTAGTTCATCCTTATTTGTCGGACGCTTGCCCATTACCGGATTAACCATAACAGGACTGATAGTCACATCACCAGTCCCCGCCGGGTACGCAACAACTCCTGGTGGCTCTGCTTGAAAAGCACGGGACACGAACTGTGTAACACCTCTATGTACACGAATAAAGGAAGAATGCAACACCCGCAGCTCATCGAGATTAGCGTTTGTTGACGCACGTGGGTGCAGTGCATACCCAGCTAACACCGGCCATAAGGCTCCTTCAATTGATAAAGGACCTAAACGGGCAGGTGTATATGAGTGAGGAAGGGTGCCATTAAACCAAATTTGGTGTTGCCAAGCCGTTAGCAGAACCTCTATGGTCTGATATGGACGATACGCGACCATCAAAATCCTAACTTTACTACTACTAAATGCCTTCTGTGTATACCAAAAGTAGTAAATTTAGGATTTTGTCTTAAGTTAGTTCTGTGAATCAGGTCCATAGAGTTTTTGCAGAGAAGAGTAGAGTGGCGCATTGACATAAAGTGCAGTAGCGTAGAGTGAAGTGGCATAGAGTAAAGTGGAGTATCGTAGAGTAAAATTGTTTAGAGTGCAGTGACGTAGAGTACAGCAGAGTGAAATAGAGTGCAGTGGTGTAGGGGGCAGGGGATAGAGTGGTGCAGCATATAGTCGTGGAGACGAGTGTAGAGTGCTACAGAGTAGAGTGCAGTGGTGTAGAGTGCAGTGGCATAGAGTAGAGTGGAGCAGAGTAGAGTAGAGTGGCATAGAGTGCAGTGGCGTGGAGTGGTCTTGAGTCTAGTGGTGCAGAGTAGAGTGGCAGAAAGTGCAGTGGCATATAGTGAAGTGGGATAGAGTGCTGCACACTACAGAAAAGTGGCATAGATTGAATTGACATAGGGTGCAGTGCCATAGAGTGACATGAATTTGAGTAAAGTGGTGCATAGTAGAGTGGTTTAGAATGCAGTGGCATAGAGTACAGTGGTGCAGAGTAGATTACCGTGGCATAGAGAGGAGTGGAGTAGACTATAGTGGTGTAGAGTAGAGTGGGGTCGAGTACAGTGGCTCAGAGGTATGCACAGTAGAGTAGAGTGGTGTGGAGTGAAGTGGCATAGAGTACAGTGGTATAGAGTACAGTGGAGTAGAGTGAAGTGGCAGAGTATTGGTGCATAGTAAAGTAGAGAGGTGTACACTGCAGTGACATAGAGTGCAGTGGCATAGATTAGAGTGAAGTAGAATAGAGTCGCGTAGAGTGCAGTAAGTGTAGAGTGGAGTGGAGTGGAATAGAGTGCAGTGGCGTAGAGTGGAGTTGTGCAGAGTAGACTGCAGTACAGTTCCATAGAATGGAGTGGAGTAGACTACGGTGGGGTGCAGTACAGTGTTGCAGAGTGCAGTGGTAGAGTGCAGTGAGAAGTGTAGTGGAAGAAAGTACATGGAAGTGGAGAAGAGTAGTACAGAGTAGAGTACAATGACATAGAGTGCAGTGGCTACGAATGCTGTGTCATGGAGAAGTGTGCAGTGCTGTAGAGAGTAGAGTACAGTGGTGTGAAGTACAGTGGCATAGAGTACAGGATGGGGATAGGAGCGAAAAGTAGCAGCATGGAAGGGGAGCGATTGATGGGGATATGAGAGACCAACTGAAAACAAAAACACTCAAATGGAGAGTTTGAAGACAAAAACAAAAAGTAACGCCACAAATGGGAGGAGTGGTTGGACACAAGTACTTGCAGTGGCACAGAGTAGAGTCATGAAGAGTAGAGTACAGTGACAGAGGACAGGGGTATAGCGTAAAGTGGTACAGCATATAGTGGTGCAGAGTAGTTTAGATTGTAGCAGAGTAGAGTGCAGTGGCGTAGAATAGAGTGGTGCAGAGAAGAGCAAAGTGGTGTGGAGTGCAGTGGAGAGGCACAGAGTAGAGTGGCGTAGAGCAGAGTGGTGCATAGTAGAGTAGACTGGCAAAGAATGCATTGACATAGAGTGCAGTAGCATAGTGTGTATTGGCATAGAGTAAAGTGGTGCAAGTAGAGTAGAGTGGTGTAGAGTACAGTCACAGAGAGTAGAGTGGTGCATAGTAGATTACAGTGATTTAGAGCATAGTAACATAGACTGTAGTGGTGCAGAGTAGAGTAGAGCAGCGTAAAGTGCTGTGGTGTAGGGTGGTACACAGTAGAGTAGAGGGGTGTAGAGTGCAGTGGCATAGAGTGTTCTAGAGTATAGTGGAGTAGAATGCGTTAGCATAGAGTCCAGTGGCTTAGAGTATAGTGGTGTGGAGAACAGTAGAATGGCATTCAGTGCAGTGGTGTAGAGTAGGGGGGTGCAGAGTACAGTGTAGTGGCATAGAGTGCAGTGGCATAGAGTACAGTGGCGTAAAGTAGTGTAAATTGCAACTTTGTAAAGTGGTGCAGAGAAGAGCGGCAGTTTGTCCATTGCACCATAAGCCCCAGCCTTTGTGATGGAAATGGTAGCTTGCAATGTATCACTCATACACAGTGGCCCATCGCTGCTAGTGTATTCATCTTACACCGGTAAATGACAATAGAAAATGTACCCGAGTCAGTAACCATCACTGTTGTCTTGTAAATGCAATTTAGTAAATATGACAAGTTTAACATTATCATCATTCCTTGGTATTGTCTGGTGACTTTCTCCTTTTTATTGCCAAATACAGCCAGAGGACATTCATCCAATGATGCAATGGGCGCCCCACTTGTAAGGAAGTATTGTCATGAGGTACATCAACCCAGACCACGAGCACCAATTGGTACGTAATTATGGCCAGAAGAGGGTCCCACCTACTACAATGTGATCAGACAACCCAAAGATATTTTACATAGAATCCATCAATAGTCTCAGACATGTTAAATGAACTAGGAAGTTTTGTTTATTACATGTGTCAACTAGGATGTAAACTTAATACACTCATCTCATTTTTGTCCCAGTGACGTTGGGCAAAAAAACACAGTCCACAAGGTCATCTGATCAGGAACTTCACAATTGGCATATGGCAAACCCTGGTAAGTAAACTTAATAATGAATTCACAAAATGCTCATGCTTCAAAATATTGGGTGAAATGTCAGCAGTATGAGGTGTGTGCCTAATATCCCTTTAGTCAGTCATCTCCATATGCTCGGATATGGCTCATAAAGTATACTACTTAATAAAATTTTGCCTAATGAAAGGGTGACTCTAAACATATTTTAAGTGAACAGGGCGTACCAATTGCTAATATTGTCTCTTCTAAAGAGGAGTAGCCAGAACTGGGTTAAATGACCATAACACGGATGCTAGCAAACAAATTCCTGTGGGCCAAAATGCATGGTCATTGGTGTGGGTTAAGGTCACAATGATGCCAGAGGTAAGGTGGGTGTAGAGGAAGCAAAGCAAATAGATAGGGTGGCGGAACTGCACAAAACGTGAAACCTGTAACCTTAGCATTAATCCCAGTTTCTACCCTTGACCAAACTTTTGTGATCCTAGCCAATTGTTTATTTTCACTTTCCCTCTTCTTTCTTTATAATCACTAATCAACGAACCTTGAAATACATGACTTCAGAGTGTGTGCTGTAGAAAACTTTTGCCGGTGTTGGATTAAATAAACTATGATGTTGTTTATGTATAATATGCACACAAGCCACCCAAACAGTGCACATCAAAAATGATTTACCTCTCAGTTCACTAGGGCATTGGTGTCCTGTGGGAAAGGGGGTGGAAGAATAAATGTTACCAAATTATGGTTTGAAAAATATTCCTATAAAACATTATTTTGCAGTGTGCTATTTGATCTGATGTCCAAAGGTTAAACAGTTCTGCATGTTGATATACACACTTTTAGAATTTGGAAGAGACATTATCATACTTTTGCACCTATGCAGCAAGAAGTCTCTAAAAATGTAGCTGTTTCCAAAGTTAAGCGGTACAGGACACCCTAGTTACTTCCTTACTTTAACTTCCATTAACCTTCAAATACATGTTTTCCGCTAAATTTAATATATCCTAAATGTTAGTGTTGTATTGTTATGTTATATTATGTTCTATCTACTTATAGATTGCAACGAATCACACCCAAAGGTGTATCACGGCGCCAGGCCTTTCTGAAGTAATGCAACCAATTCTGAAAATAACCAGGTTGTCAGTAGTCTGTTAAATTGGGTAAAGTCTGTACATTTCGCAGGTCTTCAGGAAGTTGATTCCATGCCCTCGGAGCAGTAAAAATAAAAGCCATGCCTCTCTATCTTGAGGTACGAATCAAAGGAATCACTAAAAAAGCCTTGTCACAAGACCTCAGTGGGCGTACAGGCTGGTTGTAGCATAATGTGTCCTTCAGATAGACCTTAAAGAAGATGCACTTCTTGACTGGTAGCCAATGGAGGGATCTGAGGATAGAGGGCGAAGGAGAGCCTATGGAGAGGTTACAGACAAATCGGGCTGCTGTATTTTGAACGACTTGTAATATTGTTAAAAGAGTATTGTTAGCTGCCATAAGCAAGGCATTGCTATAATCTAGGAGACTGATAATCGGTGCTTTGCCCAGCATTTTCCTCACCGAAGCCAGGAGCCAAAGAAAGACTTTCTTAAGGGCTTGCACAGTGGCAAAACCAATCTCTCTCATTGCAGCTACATGATTTTTCATAGACAAGTCATGATCAATTTGTGCCCCTAAATTTTTTGCTGAATGATTGGGACATGGAGCAGTGCCAAATTCTGCAGGCCACCAGTCCAAAGGCCATAGATGTTGTGCCTTACCGAACTTTGAGACTTCTGTCTTTTCACTATTCAGCTGGAGACATGTTCCTGGACATCTAAGCAGCAATCTCTCTCATAGAATGTCTCTAATGGAGGCTGAGCTTAGTCCTCAAAGTCCTGTTTCATAGAGATGATCAACTGCGTATCATCGGCATACAAGATTATTTCGAAAAAATAGGTTCTAACAATCTGCGCTAAGGGAGCCACGTAGATGTTGAACAACGTTGGGCACCCCCTTGGTAAGAGGTACCCGCTGAGATTTAAAGGATGCCAGAATGGTAATTTGGGAACGATCTTTTAGAAAGTCAGCTTACCACTGCAAGTCAAAACCTCTGTCCCGATCCCAAGCAGTCTGCTGATGAGAACTGCATGGGACGTGGTGTCAAAAACCGCCGAAAGATCTAGCACAACCAGCATAGCTGGAGTACCAGCATCGAGAGAGATCCGATGGAATCAGTAACTGCTACCAGAGCAACCTCACTAATATGGGCTGCTCGGAATCCCAATTGAGAGTGCTCTAGAACAGCATGAGCTTTTAGGAATGCCATAAGCTGTTTGTTGGTACAAAAGGGGGTGGTGATGGACGGAGCATCTGAACCAATCAAACACTCACACCCAGTCAAAAGATCTGGATTTGATCCATCACCGTTCTTTAGCCCACTCTGCCACCCCAGTTCAGACATGGCTATATGCAAATCAGTCTGACCCTGTGCCTCATGGGAACAGTCCCGCCCGAACTGCCAAGCCATGCCTTCCCTGGACCGGAAACAAGCTTCCGAGGACCGGTTTCTGTCATTCCAGCCGTCTTCAGCCCGGCTTGCTTGAATCCAGTGGCAAAGTGAGCAAGGGACTCACGTCTGCGCATACCCTGCCACACTTATGGCGGCCACAGCGGTACAAAAGGGGGTGCTGATGGACCACCCCCTTTTGTACCGCATAAGCTGTTTGTTCACATGACTTTCAAGGGATGTACGTCATGACAACGCGGGCTTTTACACCGCGCTGCCATTACGACGCATCCATTACAAAGCAAGTCGTTACAACAACTTGCGCTGTAGGCGCTGGATTTTGGACTAGTATGTTTACTATTCCAACTCTAGACTACGCAACAGTAGGGAAGGTGTTGGAATAGTAAATCTACTATTCCTTAGTCTCTAGCGCCATCCAGCGCAAGTCGTTGTAATGACTTGAGTCGTAATGGCAGCGCGGTGTAAAGCCCGCGTTGTCATGGCTGTCTCCCCTTTCAAGTATTTTTCCTAATAGAGGAAGGAGAGAGATAGGGTGGTAGTTACTAAAGTTATTAGGGTCTACATTGGTCCTCTCTGCTAGAGAGGTTACAATCCTCGGAAGGCAAACATCCAACGGAGAGCCTGACTTGGCAGTCCAGAAAGTAAATAAAATTAGTTCTAATGTCAGAGGTAAATTCCTATACCAGTATGAGGGAGTATTGTCCTCAAGCAACCTCGGAGGGCTAGCAGTAGACAGGTCCTGATTCATAGGAAATTTCCTATAATATGCATCAAATTTTTCCTCAAAAAAGTCTGCTAACAAATTACAGGGTTATTGGGAAGCCGGTATTTCAGAGCCACAATCATGGGGGGACTTGAACACTACACTTTGTACAATGCCCTAGAGGAGTTACCCACATTATTTGATTGCAGATAAAACTCAATTTTCTGATTTTCTGTTGAGAACATGGTATTCTTTGAGAGTGACTTTAAAAGCTTTTTTTTCATTGAAAGCCTTTTACCCTCGCCACCATCTTCCCAATCTCCTAAATCCTGCTTTCAGCTAGGCAGGTCATTGTTAAACCAGGGGGCATGAAGCCTAGATTAGGTTTGTTTAGAAACTTTATAGGGTGCGAGTTTATCAAATGTTGTGAATAAAGTATGGTGAAAGTTGTCTACAACAAAGTTAATTTTAGGTTAATGGGTCCCCATCAATGTTCCCTCTAATTTTTTTCCTCTTTGTGCGGCAGCGTAGGGTCTCTATGCGCTGCAGCCATGGCTATGTGCACCAGGAACCACACTGCGCGTGTGTGCAGCGCGGAATATCACTCCAAACGTTTGCTTAAAACCCTAGCAGCCCAGCTCTGTTAAGAAGAGACATTTTATTCCTCTGTCTGATGTAACATTTCCCATACATTGACCTACACACTATGATTCAGGGTCTTTGTGTAATGGTGTATGCGATGTAAAGTGCTTAACACCTTACACTGGAATGAGTGCGCTATTAAACAAAATAAATATGAAAGAGACAAGGGTTGTGGAGACTTGAGGGTCACTGTTAAAGGTTGGTAATGAGAGTATCCGTGGCGGAGGTGGTCATTGGGGCGCCCACACACATTGTCACATCAGGCGCCACCAGCACTAAAGGCGGCCCTGTTCAAATGGCACTAATAATTACAGTGAAATTATGAAAACATCCCACATTCCAATTTATAACCTTGGCAGCTATATATAGAATAATAGGACCATGTGTATAACAAGATATCATGTTGATCGCATAGCTGGACACCTACTGCTGACTTCCATACTTTGAATCGAGCATATTTAATGAACAACACAAGACAGGGAGGGTGTGAACAAAAAACATTTATATATTTTTGGAACTGGAACTTTCTGGTTGGGTGAGGCAGAGCCCAACCAAGCAAAACCTACTACTCATGTCAGGGTTAGGTGAGTACACTCACTGTACAACCTGTGCTCACCCTTGGATAGCTTGGCTCTGAGCAGTCAAGCTTATCCCAGAGGCAAGTAGTAAACCATTGGTACAGCACTCGCACACAATGAATACACTGAGTGCTACAAAAGAAACTTCATACATGGTGTATGTAAATAAAGATTGTATTCAACACACACAGTGACCGTCCTGACTCGTGCAGATCCGGTTGCTCCCCTCTGTCCTCCTGGGTATCGTAGCGCTACTCCTACGCTGCTTGTGCTCTGTGCTTGCTTCCTGCTATAACATCATTGCGCCGCATTGTGTCTGAATCGTGCTCTGACCTTAGCGCTGCTTCGCTGCTTTGATTACTCATTGCACTGTGCTCAATTTCATAGCGCCGCTTTATACTTTTAAAGTGCTGTGTTCATAGCGCTTCTTTGTGACCCCTCACAGCGTCCACCACTCAGCCATTTCATTTGTAAATTAATTGTTTTAGCTCCACTGCTCGCCCCAACCTCTCCCTGCGTAAAGTTGTTGTTATTGTTGCAGCCATTTGCTTGTTGTGACGTCCAAGCCCGTCCCTCCAATCACGCTCCCGCCTCCCAGCTGAGCCTGCCTCGCCCCTCCCCTTCCAATATCCACTTATGACAGAAGCACTTGCGCGCAGCGTTTACGCGCAGCAGCGTTCGCGCCCCAGTCGCGCCGAAGGTGCGCCAAAGGTAAGCCCGTCTACGCCCGTCCGCGCCTGGACGCGCCCAGCGCCCGTCCCCCTGCTCCTTGCAGTTCCCAACCCTCTAGAGTGACATACGATGCCGCTACTCTCCTTGCCCTCAACCCCGGACGCACCCCACTATGCTGCGAAGCTACCCCAGGACGCACCCACGGCCCATTCGCCTGCCTCTCCTGCAAGTTCAACTGCTTCAGGACCCTCACCAAACCCACTTCCTCCACACACAGCTCCGAACCCAACCGCCTGAAATGCATCCTACTGAACACCCGCTCGGTCCATAGACACGCAACAGAACTCTGGGACCTAATCGACACTGCGTCACCTGACATCGCCTTCCTTACTGAAACATGGATGAACGCATCCTCTGCCCCCGACATCGCCATAGCCATACCGGACACTTACAAGATCATTCGAAAAGACCGCACCAATCAAACTGGAGGAGGCATCGCCATCGTCCATAGAAACACCATCAAAATCACAACCAGCTCTGACGACAATCTTACAACCGCCGAACATCTCCACTTTCAGATCCACACCGACCCCAGGACCACCCTTAGAGGCACCCTCATTTACAGGCCCCCAGGCACCCGATCTCAATTCAGCGACGACATCACAGACTTCGTCAGCCTGCACGCCCTCGCCTCCAAGAACTACATTCTTCTAGGAGACTTCAACTACCACCTTGAAAACATACTCGACAACAACACCACCACCCTTCTGGACAACCTGGCCAATCTCGGACTCAAACAACTTGTTGACACCCCCACTCACACAGCCGGACACACGCTCGACCCCATCTTCACCTCTAGCAAGCACATCTCCTTCGATCACACTACAGCTCTCCACTGGACGGATCACAGCTGTGTTCACTTCAGCTACAAAACCACCCTGACCCACAATCGTCCACAACCCATTCCCCGGAGAAAATGGAACAAAATCACCACCGACCAACTCCTCACATCACTCAACCAAAACCCTCCCACTCTAGCAGTGGACCCAGACCAAGCGGCCACCAACCTCAGGCAATGGATTACCCACAGTGCGGACGAACTAGCACCCCTGAAAAAACACCAGTTGAAATCATCCAGCAAAAAGGCTCCCTGGTTCAATGATGACCTTAAAAAATCCAAGAAGACATGCCGCACCCTGGAGAAGAATTGGAGAAAAGAACCAACCTCAGACAACATGGCCTCCCTCAAGACAGCCACCCGCAAACACCACCAACTGATTCGATCCGCCAAGAAATCAGCATTCAAGGACCGTCTCGACAACAATTCTCATAACAGCAAGGAACTCTTCAATATCGTCAAAGAATTCACCAACCCTTCCGCAGCATCCAACGACATCACTAACTCCCAAGACCTCTGCGATGCGCTATCCTCCTTCTTCTACAACAAAATTGCCGACATCCACAACAGCTTCAAGAATACTCCCAGTGACCAACCCGCCCCACCCCCTTCAGATCCCACCCCTCCAACTAACAACCTCAGCTCCTGGAACCCAATCACCATTGAAGACACCATTCGCCTCATGAACTCAATCCACTCTGGCTCGCCTTCTGACCCCTGTCCCCACTACATCTTCAACAAAGCTGACTCCCTCATCGCTCCCCAACTCCGCGATGTCATCAACTGCTCTTTCAACTCTGCCACCTTTCCAGAAATCTGGAAACACGCCGAACTCAGCGCCCTTCTGAAAAAACCCACAGCAGACCCCTCAGAACTGAAAAACTACCGACCCATATCCCTCCTCCCTTTCCCGGCCAAAGTCATCGAGAAAGCCGTCAACAGCCAACTCGCCGCCTTCCTTGAATCCAACAACTCCCTGGATCCCTCACAGAACGGCTTTCGAGCCAAACACAGCACCGAAACCGCCCTCATTGCGGCGACCGACGACATCCGAGCACTCCCGGACAACGGAGAAACAGTGGCCCTCATTCTACTCGACCTCTCCGCCGCCTTCGACACTGTCTGTCACAGCACCCTCATACAACGCCTCAACCACATCGGCATACAAGGAAAAGCCTTGGACTGGATCATCTCGTTCCTAGCTGGGAGAACCCAGAGAGTCCGACTCCCCCCATTCTACTCAGAGCCCACCGAAGTCATCTGCGGCGTACCTCAAGGTTCCTCACTCAGTCCCACCCTCTTCAACGTCTACATGAGTCCTCTCGCCTCCATCGCACGTCAACACAACCTCAACATCATCTCCTACGCCGACGACACCCAGCTAATCCTTTCCCTCACCAAAGACCCCAACACCGCCAAAACCAATCTTCACGAAGGTATGAAAGAAGTAGCCGAATGGATGAAACAGAGCCGCCTAAAACTCAACTCAGACAAAACAGAGGTGCTCATCCTAGGATCCTCCCCCTCAGCTTGGGACGACTCCTGGTGGCCTTCCGCTTTGGGATCAGCACCCACACCCACAGACCATGCACGTAACCTTGGCTTCATTCTAGACTCCTCTCTCTCAATGTCCAGACAAGTCAACGCCGTATCGTCCTCCTGCTTCAACGTCCTTCGCATCCTCAAAAAGATCTTCCGCTGGATCCCCCTCGAGACAAGAAAGACTGTCACCCATGCACTGGTCACAAGTCGACTGGACTATGGCAACACACTTTACGCTGGAACTACAACAAAATTGCAGAAAAAGCTCCAGCGCATCCAAAACGCATCAGCGAGACTCATATTAGACATCCCTCGACAAGATCACATCACCGGACACCTAAAAAACCTCCACTGGCTTCCCGTCAACAAAAGAATTACTTTCCGCCTTCTTACCCACGCACACAAGGCCCTTTATAATCTAGGACCCGAATGCCTCAACACCCGACTGTCCTTCTACAATCCCACCCGCCAACTAAGATCATCCAATCAAGCCCTCGCCGCAGTCCCGCGCATCCGAAAAAACCACCATGGGTGGCAGATCCTTCTCCTTCCTGGCTGCCAAGACCTGGAACTCACTCCCCACCCACCTCCGCCTTACTCAGAACCACATCTCCTTCAGAATAGAACTGAAAACCTGGCTATTCGACAAACAGTGAACCCCTCCCCCCAGCGCCTTGAGACCCTCTGGGTGAGTAGTGCGATATATAAATGCCCGAACTTGAACAGTGATTAACAGAACATGAACATCAAGTATTTATTGTCATAAATCACACCAGGAAAAATTACTAACAGTACTAGGCTTAACAGTGTTAAAATGACAAGTAATATGCACACTTGGGAAAAATCCTATTTTACCGCAGCACCCATATATGGTGCTATACGTTGTCAGAACTAGGCCTACCCTGGCAAATAACACAATTCAAATCCATACATTTCTAGGGTGTACCCAAGTCACAATGATATCAGGAATGTGTACACCCAGGACTTTATAACACTTTTAATCCTTACCGTGAGCCAAGGACACACAGGTGAAACCAATGTCAAAACTGAGTATTTGTTAGGTAATGAAATAAACAAGTAAAATAACACAGCTGCGCGGTGAAACTATTAGGAGGCTGTTCTCATGCAGCACACTCTCCCACACTCACGCAGCACTGTAATGCGATGCAAAGGATATCAGCAAGTCTGTATGAAACACACTTGCAAACACACGGATTCGGCACCGTAATTCGGTCCACATGATATCTGGAAGGTCAGTTGATAATTTGAATTCGGACCCTCTAGCACAAACCTTCCCACGCCTCTCAGTCATCCCCCCAATACTCTGCCCACAGGTTAGAGTAAGAAAAACCACCCCTTACTATACAGGTTTAAGGCCAGAGTCACCCTTAGTCAGGGACTCAGTGGAGAAGGCTTGAACAACTATCATGGTGAAGAAGCTTGGTTCCAGGTTCTAGATTTACTCTGGAAACCCTGGCCAATGTCTCTTTTTTTCTGCTTGTAAGTGTGGAGGGGAGAAACAAATATGAGCCAATTATACATTCCCAATCCAATGAACCATGACTCTGAAGAATCAAAGACTCCAGATTCAAGGTTTAGTAGATTTATTACGAAGCCATGAACTATTGGACATACAGACACCTCAATACAATGGTGTAAAAATACATTGGAACTAATACAAAGCCAAACCTGCGGGTGAAGATAAGACAGTGCAGCATGATATTAAATTCCATTATCAGGACTCAAATCATGATTGCTCTGATATCAAGAGTCCCATTCATCGGAGGTTCGTAAGTGAAAAGCATTGATCTCTCCCTATTCTACAGCTAACGTGACATCACTACTTAGAATTCTCTAGGCAAGTTTTAAAAAGGTGACAGCTCATGAAGGCTTCCTAGGAAGACCATTCACGGGGAATGGGTCAAGTAGAATGAAGCTACAGAGCTCGTTCTAAGATGCTCTCTTTCTCATTGCAAGTCAGAAGTCCCCTGAACTCTGTCCCTAATTCCAATAATTAAATCTGTGAAAGACGTCCCACAGTTCTATTCAACATCACCCGATCCACGCAGCCACCTCCTCCTTCACTGTCAGTGAAACTGCCCTCCCACCCTCGCAACTCCACCATTAAGTGAGGCTCTCTTGAGCCCCTGCACTCCCGTAGTGTTTGGTGTTCGAAGCCCTCCTCCACCCGCAGCTTATACTTGCGCCTCATCCCTGGTGGTCCAGTGGACCTCTGACTCCATCTCTCGCCCATCTTTCTGCCCCCTTCATCCTCTCCTTTCTGTTCCGTTTCATCCTTTAACTTAACATTTTTCACTCTTTGTATCACTTTTCTCCTGCTTTCTACTCTGTTTCACCCTTTAACTGTTTTCACTCTTTGTATCACTTTTCTTCTGCTTTCTGATCTGTTTCACCCTTTATTCTTTTTACCCTTTTTAGTCCCATTCTCTTTCTTCTTTTTTCTTGCTTTCCCCCGTTTGTCCCACCGCTGCTGCCCCCGCGGCCCCTCCCCCAGCGCGACAAGCCCGAGCCAGTTCCCCTCCCCACTCCTGCTTCCCAGCTGTCCCGCCTTCCATGACCCCTACTTAATGGCAGCTGTGCGCAGTGGGCGCGCCTCTGGCATGCCATACGAGCACCAAAGGCAAGCCCGTCAGAGTCAATCAGCGCCCGTCCGCGACCAGCGCCAGGAACCTTATACCTCCACACCACCAACGTTACAACCCAGCGGCACTCCATGCACTCAACCCAGGTCACAAAAACAACTGCATGCTAGCCTTACCAGCCAACACCCATGGACCTTTCAGCTGTCAACGGTGCCGGCACACCTGCAGCACCGAGCAGACCGCGGATCCAGCACAACCCGCCTGCAAGAACACAACCACACTGAAGACCCTGCAATGCATCCTCCTCAACGTACGATCTCTCCACAAACAGCCACCAAAATCTGGGACCTCATCAACAGCACCACCCCAGACGTCGCATTCTTCACCGAAACCTGGACCAACACCACCTCGGGACCGGACATTGACATCGCCATTCCCTAAGGATACAAGATCTCCTGGAATGACCGCCCCAGCCACCCTGGAGGAGGAATCGTCATCATCCACAAGCCCACTCTCTGATTGTGCACACTCCCAGATGAACCCAAAGAACTGATGGAACACTTACACTTCAAGATACAGGCTAGACCCACCACCACCCTTTGAGGAACCCTAATCTACCAACCCCCTAGACCCAGCGGATCATTCACCAACTCCGTCAAGGACATCATCTCGCCACAACCCATTGCATCCACCAACTACACCTTGCTGGGAGACCTCAACTTCCACCTCGACAACCAACTAGACCCCAACACCACATCCCTCCTGGGCAACCTCCACAACATTGGTCTCTGCTAGATCGTGACTGAACCAACGCACTCAGCAGGACAAACCATTGACCCCTTTTTCACAACAGGAAACTCCATCACTTTCAACCACACCACTGAGAGAGCACCACGTTATTTTAAAAATTGTAGGGGTGCATCATAATCCCGAGTAGTCAGCACCCACATATTTAGAGGACTTTACTAATGTAGTTTAGAAATGTAACATTAGGTCGGGGATCAGTGCAATATGTAGTGGTATGTTTATTAATCACAGACTAATGTAGTGCTTTAATCAGAAAATAATGTTTGTTTAACTTAGAAATGTAATCATATGTGAAATGTCGTATTAGCAATGATGTGCCTTATTGAAGTATATACGTGCTTATTAATGAGTGAATTAACATAGGCTTTTAATATGAAAGATACACTGCTTACATTGAAATAGAATTAATGCTTTAAAGTGATGAAATGTAATGTCATGTCATATTAGAAATGCATTTACACGTGCAAAGGCCTGGGATATGCTGAAGCCAGTAGAGGCCTAACTGTAATTTTTTGGTTAGCCTTGGTCGAAAAGAAATGATTTTCTCTCACCTGAGAAAGGCTGTCCTTGAATTTTAACTTTGAATGTTTGCAAGGTTGCTTCTCACGTATTTTAGCTTGCAGGTGCAAGGCCACAAGACTTGTTAGGTAGAAAGATCCATTGTTTAGAAGTTAGGATAGTAGGCGCGAGTGCAGAGGAGCCGCCAAGGAATTTGGGAGTGCAACATTTAGCGAAGAAGGTGCCTGAGACCCAAGGACACTCCAACGGATGCTTGATGGAGAGGTGCCATACTGGAAAGATCCGTGGACCGGTACCTGCCAGAGGGGCGAGCTTCTGGGCATGTCAACTGTTTTTGGGATTTTGTATTAGGGACAGCATCCGAGGGTGGAGAGTCAGTCCGGAGTGGAGAGCAGACTTGAGCAGATTCTAGCAGAGAGCAGACTAGGAGTCAGAGAGTGGGTTTTGGGGAAGGCAAGTTGTAGGTAGTTTGTGAACTTAAGGCAGAGTAAGGTGTAGGAAGGAGCATCTTAGAACGAGCTCGGTAGCTGAGGCTACTTATCCAAAGTGAATGTACTTCTGAGGAAGTCTTTACTGCTGACACCTTTCTGTAAATGCAGTCCAGACTTCCTGCATTGTCGATCATAGCATGCCTAATGCTTCTTGAATTAACTTTGATTTTCATTCTGAGTCGTCTGAGACTCTTGCGTAGGATTATGTTTGTACTTGTAGCAGTTTATTTCTTGAATCTCTTGCTGAGATGTCTGTATGTTCAATTATTTTTGGCTTTGTAATAAATCTTCTAAATTTCAGTTCGTATTCAGTGGTCCTTTGAGCCTAATTTGGATTTGAGTTGTATAGCTGTTTAAAGTTATGGTTGTAGAAATCTTCCCTCTACGCTTCTAAGACAAGTAAAAAGGTCCAGCCGACCTGACCTGGGATTCTAAAGATTGGTAAGTAAAATCTAGACGAGAATCCCATCTTCCCCAGTCGGTAGCAGTGTAGGATGGTTCCCTTCTAGAGTGGGGGAAGATCTAGATTAGGTTCAGAGTTTCCCAAGGCCCATAGAAATTATGTGATGATTGCCCAGTGGATTGTCGGCAGAAGACGGCGTTTCATTGAAACCGACAGAGAGCGACTGTGCGGTGAAAAGCAGCAGTTCGTAGGAGAGTGAGTATGAATAGGGTCATATGTTGTTAGATTGCGATGTTTATATGTTGTGTGTGTTGTGATGTCTTGCGGAGTTGGAATAACTGTAGTATGAAAGGAGATCAGGCTGTGTGCGTGTGCAGCCTGGGGAAATCTTAGGCTTAAGGAGTAGCTTAAGTGGTTCGGGTGTATCGAACACCCATAGTAATTTTCGACCATTGTTAAGGAGATCGTGAGGTACCATCGTTTGCCCGCTGGACCGAGATAGGGGTAACGAATGTGTGAGTGCGTGAGTAACTGACGCTGGTCGTGAGTTGCTGTGTGTTTGTAACCTATCAGTGAGGTGATTGTCCGGTCGCATCCTGGATAGACAGTTGCCAGTTTGGCGACAATTACGCGACTGTGGATGTACAGTCAAACTGTGGACGTACAGTCAGTGTTGGTCCCGGCCCTTTTTGGCAGGTTCACCCCGAAACTTTTTGCTTTTGACTAGCCTGTTTCTGCGCACTTTTTCACTGTGGTACAGTGTAAAGTGCGTGAGCTCTCTGTGTATGTGTGGTGAGTGACCTGCCCTCCCATAGGAATGCATGGGGAATATGTGTGACTCCCTTGCCCTGACTAGAATGGTGGTTTCTGCCTAGCTTTGGCGTCAGCCTTAGCCTATCAGAAATCGCAGTTCTAACATTGTTGGTCAGCGGTGCAGATTAGGACTTATGTTTGGGCAGTACCACAGCGACAGCTGGCTACATTACAAAACTCTGCATTTTTTAGATAGTCACATGTTTGGGATTATTGTTTATGATTTTGTTTTTCCTCAAGAGTGTCATTTTCAAATGGTGTTCCTGCGCTTTATGTTTAGTGGCAGATGAGAGAAAATGACAGGGCGGGACGCTAGTAGAGGGGGAGGTTCCCATAGATTAGGAATCCCTTGCTGGGCCCAGTGTCCAATCCCTGTTCCTGTCCCTGTGTGGGTAGATGGAAGAGAGGGAGTGTGGAGGAGAAATGGCTTGCTTGGGAGGGTGGTTATCCCCTGAGTGTAGTGTGTGTGTCTGGATTCCCCAGTATGGTAGGATCCAGTGGTGGCAGCTAAAATGTGTCCAGTGCGTGTAGTCCCATTCCCAGTTCCCAGAGTATGGTGCCTGGTGGTCAGTAAGAGGGGTACAGGTTGAGAGTCAGGGGCAGTGAGGAACTGTCTCACCAGTCTGGAGGGGGAGTGTGTGGATGAGTGGTGTGTTGAACTGGAGGAGTTGGCGTGAATTTTTTTAAAAGGAGCTTGCACAGGAGGTGTACCTCTGGTGGTGTGCAGGAGGCCCTGCAGAGGCCCTGGACAAGAAGGTGGATGTCTGGCAGTGTGCTAGATGTCTTGCAGAGGCATTAGGGAGTGATTCTAAAAGTAGTGGCTTGTGTATCTAATGATCCTGTGTAGGGGAAGAGGTTCATGTGCAGCCCAGCTAGGTCCCAGTAGGATGGTAGGGGTGTAGGGGCTCACGCCCTGTCTCAGTGGAGGCGGAGTGAGTGTGGGGCGGTGTGTCCCGCGTTGGCCCGAAACCCTATCTCAGGGCCTGGAGGGTTCCCTAAGGGAGCACCAGGTCAAGGGCCTAGGCTGTACTTACAGGTCATTTGAGGAGGATCTTCCTGTGTCTAGAGGACGGGAAGTGTCTGTAACCAGAACTCCAGCGGTCCTGGTGTTGGGCAGTACCACTCCTAAGTGGAGGGTGCAGAAGTCCTGGTTTGCTGGGCATTTGACCGTCTAGAGCGCTTGACCATTTTTGGGGCCTCTGGAGGTCGTTCCCCGAGGTGGGGGGAAGCCAGGTTCAGGTTCAGCCTGACCTGGAGAAAAGGGCATCTGTAATCAGTGTCCTGACCGGGTTTTGGCTTCCAGGGGTACCGCTCCAAGGTGGGAGGGTGTAGAACTCTGGAAGGGGGTGCAGAGGGACGGTGTCCTTGTCTCTGACCCCGGTGCAACCTGAGGGTTTAGATCCTAGGTTGGGAGATTAGGAAACTTCCAGGTCAAGAAGGAATCTCTGCCAAAGTAGATCAGCTGAAGAGACTGAGGGGGCTGCCTTTGCTGTGTGACCTGGGGCCCACCTGCAGTTTGTTGTTTCCACTAAGGTAGAAGAAAGGGGACTTTGCTGTGTGCTGTGTCCCCCCACCTGCTTGAAGAGGGACTGTGCTGTGCGCTTTGTACCTCAGAAGTAAAATAGTTTCCAGATCCCAGGTGGTAGACCAGTTGATGGAGTGAGGTCCTGATCTGGTGGGAGAGTTGTGTTCTGGTGGGTGCTTCCCTGGGAGGGTGCAGAACCCCAGAAGTAGAGGTAGGGTGGGGCATGCTTGCTTGTGACCTCTGGTCAGCCTGAGGGTATGGTCCCTAGGTTGAAGGATCAGTGGTAGTTGTAGCTACACTGAGAGGGAGAGTGGAGAATGGCTATTGTGTGCCAGGGGTTACTGCCCCCCACTCTGTAGATTGGTCAGGACCTGTGACATTTGGATGGCCTAGGGCCTGGTCCTGGCCGTGGATGACTAGAGAGTACCAGTGGGGTATCCTAGTTGTGCCAGAGAGCTCTTGTTGAGAGAAATCCATGCGGGTTCAGAGTGGCGCAAAACCGGAGGGTGTCCCTGCCGTGCGAGCCCGTGTCCGTGTTTTGTCGCCCAAAGCAGGGAAGCCCATCAGTGGAGTGATTGGTCTACCCTGCGTTTTGGCTGGAAGGGGGTTGTGTTGGACCCGGCCCTTTTTGGCAGGTTCACCCCGAAACTTTTTGCTTTTGACTAGCCTGTTTCTGCGCACTTTTTCACTGTGGTACAGTGTAAAGTGCGTGAGCTCTCTGTGTATGTGTGGTGAGTGACCTGCCCTCCCATAGGAATGCATGGGGAATATGTGTGACTCCCTTGCCCTGACTAGAATGGTGGTTTCTGCCTAGCTTTGGCGTCAGCCTTAGCCTACCAGAAATCTCAGTTCTAACAGTCAGCGAAGGGATTGCTTGGTCGGAAGTGATCATTTCAGTGTATGATTGGGACGTGTGTGTGAGTGAGAGACGAGCTGTAAAGGAGGGGAACTGCTGTGAAAGCTGAGGCGAGTGACGTCAGAAGATGCCGCGCTGGGATAGGGAGATGATAGTGATACGGATGATAGCTTGATAGAAAGGCTGTTATCTGAGAGACCACCTCTATACAACCCAGAGTCAGGGGAGGAGAGATCAGCCCCGGTAGAGGAAGTTAGGGTACCGCAAGTTCCTCCTAGAACTGAAGTAGTGGGAAAGCTCTCGACAGGAGAAGGACAGAATGTAGAAAGTGTCAGTTCTCAGAGGTTGCCAGATGCTCTTAAAGTACCGGTTACCATTGGTGCCATGGTGTCAGTATACAATCCAGAGCAGACTCGAAGCGGAACTCCACCAAAGATGGGTATGGAAGGGAGTACTAGCTATGGAAGGAACAGGGTAGTGAATGGATTGAGTCAAATGTCAAGGCCTGTAGAATTGCGTACCCCGTTACCAGCGACGGCAGATTCGTCGAGAGGGCCGATGGATCTAAGGGGACCAAGTCCAAAATCTTTCAGGGAATTGAGGCCAGATTTGAGAACATGGGAGATAGTTGAAGGGACTGGACAGACCATTGATGCATCCACTTCTCCTTCTGAACACCCATCATCCATAGACCCCAGCACCTGCTCCCACGAAGAAACTGGGCTAAAATCACCGACCACCAGCTCACCCCTTCACTCAGCAACTCCACCCCAACCATCGTGGAAGATGACAATCCCAACAACGAAGCCCAAACTCTGCACAGATGGATCTCCAATGGAGCCAACACCATAGCCCCCCTCAAGAAGAACAACACACGTGCTAAGAAAGCCAAATGGTTTACCACCAAACTTCGAGAGTCCAGACCCACAGGCCTGGAGGAACTCCAAATCAACAGAAGGATACAACAACTTCAGAGCTGCCACCTACGCCCACCACCAGCTCATCAGAAATAAGAGAAAAACAACAATCAAAGACAGATTCTCCACACACACGCACAACAGCAAAGCGCACTTCAGCATCATCAAGGAGTTCGCCCAACCCACCAGCGAGTTTACAGACATCACTCCCTCTCAAGACCTCTGCGACAAACTCAGCACCTTCTTCCACCACAAGATCAAGAACAGTTGCGAAGACAGCCAACATACTGAACCCTCACTATCCACCCCTACACCCTGAAGCCAACGATTGACAGCTGGACAGCCCTCACCACTGAAAACATGCTGAAGACGAGAAAGTTATTCCACTCCGGGGCCCCCATGGACCCCTGCCCCCAACACATCTTCAACAGAGCCGCCGACACCATCACACCCATGCTTCGCCACACCATCAACCGCTCCCTAGTGAACGCCTCCTTCCCCGGCGACTGGAAGCACGCCGAGATCAACCCCCTCCTGAAGAAGCCCTCAGCATACACCATCAAACTAAAAAACTACAGACCCATCTCCATGCTCCCGTTCCCAGTGAAAGTCATTGAGAAAGCCATCAACAGCCAACTGACCACCTTCATCGAAGAGTACAACATTCTCGACACCTCCCAATCCAGATTCAGAAAAAACCACAGCACAGAAACCGCCCTCCTTGCCGCTACAGATGACATCCACTCCCTGCAGGACAGAGGAGAAACAGTAACCCTCATCCTCCTCAACCTCTCAGCCGTCTTCGACACAGTCTCTCACCGCACCCTAACAAGCAGACTTCACAACTCAGGGATCTGGGGCAAGGTCCTCGACTGGATCCACTCTTTCCTCTCCGGCAGAATGCAGTGGGTCAGACTCTCTTCTTTCCTCTCGGACCCTACACCAACCACCAGAGATCTTCACTCAGTCCCACGCTGTTCAAAGTCTATATGGCTCCGCTCACCCCCATAGTCAGGACACACGGCCTCAACATTGTCTCATACGCAGACACCTAACTCATCCTCTCCCTATCCAACTAACCCAATGCAGCCAAGCACAACTTTCAAGAAGGTACGGAAGCAGTCGCAAAATGGATGAAAAGCAGCTGCCTACAACTCAACACTGACAAAACAGAAGTACTCATCATGGGCACACACCCCAATGCCTGGAACAACACCTGGTGGCCCCCCACCCTCAGAAACCCACCCACCCCCACGGACCACGCATGCAACCTCGGAATCATCTGTTGCATCCTCCTTCTTCCACACCCTCCGCCTCCTACGCAAGACTTTCAAATTGATCCCCCTCGAGCACAGAAAGACCGTCACTCACGCCCTTGTCACCAGTAGGGAGAGGAAGAGGTCCCTCAGATACAGAATAATATCATCTGCGTACGCAGAAAAAAGGTGTATCCTAGACCCTAATTCAATGCCCATGTCACGGAAGTCCTTACGCACTTTGAGTGCCAGGGGTTGTAGGGCCATAATAATTATTAGAGGCGATAGGGGGCATCCCTGTCTCGTTCCCCTGTATATTGAATATTCTGCCGGGATATTACCACCAGTACGAGCACGCGCAGTAGGAGCAGCATATAAAAGACGTAGCCAGTCAATCTAATCCACTGGGATCCCAAATTTCTCCAGCGCACTGAACATATAGTCCCAATTAATAGAATCAAATGCCTGACGCAAGTCCAAGGATATGCAGCCTGCATGGTCATAGTGACTCGGGGCTTCCGTCAAGAGATAATGAAGCTTCCTGATATTCAGAAATGTACTGCGGGTGGGGAGGAAACCAGTCTGGTCTACATGAATCAATTTAGTCAGAGAGGGCAGCAATCTATTGGCCAATACCTTACTTAATACTTAATATGTTGTACTCAGTGGTCAGTAATGATAATAGGCGATAACTGGCCATGTCTGCGGCGTCTCTGCCTGCTTTCCGGAGTGATACCACTAACGCTTGTGCCGTCGTGAAAGGTAAAGAACCTTTCTCCAGCGCTGTATTGTACAATTCTTCCAAGTGGGGCACCAGGGCATCGGCATTTGTAGTATAAAACTCAACTGGCAGGCCACCGAGACCAGGGGTTTTATTACGTGAGAGACCCTTCATGGTGACCCTAATTTCAGACTGCGTAATGGGCCCCACTATGGCCTTCCGGGCCTCCTCCGTTAACTGCGGGTATGGGAGGGTGAAAAAAAGGCCTCCATATGGGCCACCTCACTGCTACTAGGTTTGCCATACAAAGAGGCATAATATTGACGAAATGCAACATTAATGTCCCCTTGGGTAGTGACCCTGTCCCCTCCCAGGGTAAAGACCGCATTTATGATAATCGCAGGGGGAGTGTCCCTAATTATTCTGGCAAGCAATGTCCCTGATTTATCTGCCTCGGTGTGGCTCAGCTGCGAGTACTTTTGGTAATTTATTACTCAGAGATCTTCTAGCAATTCTGCATGCCTGATTCTAGCCTCCTGCACTCCCACACAGAGACTTATGGAGTTATTGTCGAGCGCCCAACTGTCGTACTAATGGCCTGCCCACCTATCACTGTCTTAAAGGCATCCCATTCGTTCAATCTATTCTCAGCAAAATAATGTTCAATAGTGTCTGACATAGTCGCCCTGAACACTGAATCCTCCAATAGTTGCGGCCCCAGATGCCAGGTGGGTACCGGAGTAGGTATTCTTCCCCAGCCAAGAACAATCTCCAGTGGGTTATGGTCCGATAAAGTCTCTGCCAAGTACGTAGCCTCGGACACCTGCATTGTAATCCTGTTGGATCAATATATTCAGTCTATTCTCGGTTGCAACACGTGAACAGGGGAATAATAGGAATATTCCCTATGTGTAGGGTGCCACATCCTCCAGATATCACACACTCCCCAACCCTCAACCCCCCTGCCTAATGACTCCGCTTGCTTAATCACTCCTGCTCCACATATAGGTGGGTGAGACCTGTCCAGGTTAACATCAATCACTGTATTACAACCGTCCCTATGATCCATGGGTGGAGCTCCTAACCCATCAGAGCAATATTCATCACACCCCAGTACTTATCTTGCTCAAAGTTAGGTGCATATATGTTGCCCATAACCACTTGCTGGCCATCCAATGTCCTCCGCACAAAGATATATCTCCCTTGCTTATATTTCCACTGCTCAAGCGCCAGAAACGGCACTCTGTGTCTAACCCAAATTGTGACCCCTCTTGCAGAACTGGAATATGTGGTGGAGAAGATCTGACCCCTCCACTTCCTACGAAGTTTTGCCACTTCCCCGTCCGCCATATGGGACTCCTGCAAGTACACTATCTGTGCTTTGCGGCGGTGCAGCTGCTCGTGTATTCTGTGGCGCTTCTGCACAGAGCCCAAACCCCGAACGTTCCACATCAGTATGGTGTACCTACCAAGTGTATGCATTGCGATGCTGTCTGTGCCCGCTTACCCGCAGGCAGTGTCTCTAAGCATTCGAACCCCTCCGCGCCAGCATCTGCAATAGGACTGTTTCCCCCCCCAGAACTCCCCAATACTCGGTCCGGTCGAAGAACTATACCGGACCACACAACTAAACTGAATACAAAAGAACATTGTAACTACAGTAAGCGCTTTCGCCATGTGAGGAACATTGCTAGCACTTCGCATGTGGTGTAATCTCCTTCTCAAGAGTGCATATAAGCTCCATCGGGACCCTGGGCTATAAAAATGCACTTACACTACACTACCGCATATGAACTGAAATCATAACCTACAGAGTCATAATACTTTCACAGATGCAATCTAAGATAGCGTTCAAGTTAACCAAATAATCCGTCAGCTGTCTGCGGAGTCACAGTAGGGAACAGGGACATGCTCCCTTCCAAGTCTGTGTCCTGCAGATCATCTTTGGAGGAGGTCTTATCTTCCAGGCTAGTAGTATGCATGAAGGTGGCCGCCGCGAGGATCGCCTGTGACTTGCTTTGCTGCATCTGCTGCGAAGTGAGGAACTTACGAATAGTATTTCTGCGTGAGCGCCTACCACCTCGGGCACCAGGCACACCCGTACCAGCGAGGCATGTGTTCGCTTCTTGAGATACAGAGGGTGCAGTTTTGGTCAGTTCCATCACGTCCAGCCAATCATCCACGTCCCTGGGGCTCTCAAAAAAGTATGCTTTTTGATCATCCAGAATTTTTAATCTGGCCGGGAAAAGTAGTACATACTTCAAATTCATATCTCATAGTCTTCGTTTAACTGCCATAAAAGAAGAACGTTGCCTCTGTACCAGAACTGTGTAATCAGGATATAGCGATACCCTCGCATTCTCGAAGTTGATCTGGGGCAGTTTGCGAGCCTTCTGCAGTATTGCATCCCTATCCCAGACGTTCAACAGCTTCGCTATTAGGGCCCACGGGGGCCCTCGGTCACCCTGTAGGAATCCTGTGCGCACGTTCAGCACAATATTGAGTGGATAGCCTCTCGGCTGTGACATGATCCTTAAACCACTGCTCCATATAGCGCGTTGCATCACTCCCCTCGCTTCTCTCTGGCAAGCCAATAATGCAAATGTTGTTCCTCCTTGCCCTCACTTCCGCGTCCTCCACTTGGTCCCTCAGGGTGGTAACCTGGTCCTGCAGCTGTTTAATGTGCGCCTCGCTCTTCGTCTGGCACGGTGTCAGTTCCTCCAATGTCGCGGCATTGTCTTTTACCCTCTCCGCAAGCTTCACATGGTCTGCCTGGAGCAAGGTAAGGCCTATCATTAAGGTCCCAATCTGGACCTTGATAGCTTTCCTGGACTCCCGTACTTCCTGCAAGATTAAGTCCAGTTTGTCCCTGGCTCAGTCAGGGCAGTAGACGGGATGCAGCTGAATGGTGGCATGCCATCGGTATGGTCTGCGGTGTCTAGTACAGTCTCAGCGCCGCCTCCCTGCTCCTGTTGCCTCCTCCTAGGGTGCCCCATCACGGGGGAAGTCGAGAAATCACACAGCAACGAGCAGCTTGTCTGGTCACCCCAACACCTTGCAGTAGTGCGCACAGCCAAGATGCCACCACCACACAGCCTCGCGTCCATTCAGTACTCCAGGCTTCTGTAATCTCTATATGCCACGACCCAGCCGCACTCCGGGTCCATACAACTCCAGACCAGGTCTGGCCCATAACCGTTCCAAGTGCCAGAGAGGGCGTAGAGGACAGATCACTCTGCCCCACAGCTCAGCTCCCACATCCCTGGCACACCGATTCCGGTCGGCACCAGTCTTCACTTTCCCCTGCATGCCCAAGATTCCTTCTCAGTGAGCAAAAGGAAGCAGGATATATCTAGGCCCCACTGCACCATCCGCCCCATCCGTTAGACTTTCCTCGTGGGCACAGCACTGCAGGTACACTTCTCTCGCACCGCAGGGATCCCCACATGCCCCAGACTTTCATCACTGGCGTGCTCACCGTGTGTGGATCGCCCCATGCGACCTCCGCTATCCCCTTCGGCGGGCCGCCAAGTCCGTCGCAGAGAGTAGGCCTCAGTGCATCCCCGGGCTCTCATAATAGCAGTGCTCCACACTCTCAGTCACCTCCGCTCCCTCTCAGCAGCTCAGAAAATTTGCTTCAGTTCACCTCCAGCGACACCAACAAGATCTCGCTATAGTTCCGTAGCGCCTGAATCCCGGGGCCAGGGCAGAGTCTAAGGCGCCAGGAATCGCAGTCGCCCAGACCTCCTGGCTCAGGGCCTACGATTCCATTCCACAGCACGTCAACCAGCCAGAGTGTAGGGCAAACCGTCCTTCTCACCGGCGGATCGCGGCCGAAGGTAGCTCTGAATTTCAACAAAGCCGCAGGCAGTCCGCTCCTCCTACTGCAGACTCCAAACTATTGCGTGCAGCAGGATAATGACATGATAATGTAGCCCAGGTCCGGAGCTCGTCTAAAGGACGACCGCCATGCTCAGCCTGTAGCCACGCCCCCATGCCAAACTGATCATAAGTGGACGTGTGCACACACTGGCCTGCAATTGTGGGCTTGAAACATGTTTAAAGGCTATTCTAGTGGGTGGCACAATCAGTACTGTGGCCCACGAGTAGCAAGTGCAGTATCTGCCCTGGGTATGTGAGGCACCTTTCTACAGAGTACTCACAGGTACCACACCTAAACCAATCAGATAAGCACCACTTCCTAGCATGTGTAGAAGGGCATCAAAGTGAGTAAGGGGCATATGTAGGTAGCCGTTTGCGATTAAGCATGGGCGGATTTTGCGAATTAGCAATCCGCGAACTTGCGTATTTACGGATTCGCAATCCGCAAAATCCGTGAACTCTCGCGAATTTTTTTTTTTATGTGTTCGCAAGGATTTCTGCCAGTTCGCGAGGGTTCTGTACCAGTTCGCAATTGCGAACTTACTTGTCGGCTCGCAACGGCCGCGACTATGTTGTTTCTACATCTGGTTCATCATCACAGGTTCACAGCACCCTCTGTTTCACCACTGCCACCCTCTGGTACACCCATGCCACCCTCTGGTACATCACTGCCACCCTCTGGTTGGTTTATCACTGTAGATTACGGGGGTGAAAAAAAGCAAGCACACCTGCCCTGCTTCAACTGACATGAATTAATTTGGGGTTGATTAATGTGTCACTGAATTTAAACTTCCAGTCTGGCTGGCACCTGCTTCCTTATCTGTAATTTGCTGAACTCTGAAGGGGCCCCTCAGGAAGCACTACAGGGAATGGTTACTAATGATAAGATTGAACTTTTGCACCTGCTGAGTGCTTTCAGTTTTGTCTGTAATTGCTTTCTGTTGCAGTGTAATTTTTTTAACAGGACCTTTGTTGTATACTTGTAGCTATTCTCTGAGCCTGCTGTGAGGGTCAGAGCAGGGTCATAGAATAGTTGCAAGTAGGCAAATGAACTCTGAAGGGGCCCCTCAGGAAGCACTACAGGGAATGGTTACTAATGATAAGATTGAACTTTTGCACCTGCTGAGTGCTTTCAGTTTTGCAAAAATCCAAATATCCAGCAGCATCCACAAAAGTAATCCTTCCAGGTCAAGATCCAAATCAAAGTGACCAGCACATGAAGAAAGCACTGGGAGGAGCCTGGTGGACAGGAACAGGAAGTTGGAGACTGTGGGGCACTTCCTTCCTCCCACCCCCACCCCCCAAAATGGACTCCTTGCAAAGAAAAAGTGCAGGCAAATGTCAACCTGAGGAGTTATTCTGATAAAAATCATAATTTTCAAGGTTTATGCTGCCTGCTGGTGGATTTCTTGTGCGAAATTGCAAATTTTGCAATCTCGCAATTGCGAGATTGTCGCTGCCCGCCGCATCTACGTGTTCGCAAGTATTTACTCCTGCGAAATTGTATAGTATTCTAGTTGGCAAGTGCGACCAAGCAAAAAATCCGCTTCGCACGGATTTTACGAATTTTCTGCAAGTTCACGAGAGTTCGCGGATTGCGAATTTACCGAAAATCCGCAAGCGGAACAGATTTTACGCCCATGCTTATTTGCGATTCGAAATAGCCGAAATTCTGCGAATTTCGGCGTTTGCGAACCGCAAATGGCGTTTTGATATGTAGGTGCCAAAAATTGCGATTCCTTATTTTGCTTATAGCATTTAAGGAATCGCAATTTTGCGACTCCTTAAATGCTATTTTTGCATAAGGAATCGCAAAATACCACCTACTTCAAGTAGATGGTATTTTGCGATTTCCTTCAAAAATGCATTTTTTTTAAAAATTCAAAGTGCCATGTTGCGCACAGACATGCCCTTAGGGCATGTATGTGCGCCACATGTACTTACAGGCACATTCCAGGGGTGCAACAGGTGTCCTTTGGACACCCTGGCACCCCTGGAATTGCTATTCTCAAATTGCGATTTTCACACAGAAAATCGCAATTTGAGAATGTATCCCCATTCATTCCTATGGGCCTTTTGGCCCATAGGAATGAATGGGACACTCATTCCTTAATTGCGATTCACAATTTGCTAATCGCAAATAAGGAATGTTAGAGATTCGCAAAAAAATTGCGAATTTTTACCTACATTCCATTTTGCTATTCTCAAATTACGATTCCTTAAAAATCGCTATTTGGGAATCGCAAAATGGAAATTACCTACATATGCCCCTTAGTGCTGAAAGTCCTAAGGTCATTAAAGAAAGTCAGCAAAAATCAGGAGGAAATAAAACGCTTTAAGGAAATCCCCTAAGAAGGGCCATGTCCAACATATCTCATGAAATGAATGAGTAAAAACTTTCCATTGGAAAGGGAGAAAGTAAATCAAATAATGATCTTCAGCCAGAAAGAGCAAGGGAACTTGGATGAGGTTGGGCTAAATAAATAAAACACTTCAGGAAGCGTCAGGGGAAAAAGTCTATGTACATGAGGAAAACAAAAAGTCCACAGTCCAAACAGTCCAGTAACTGCTCATCCTTACTGTTCTTTTCCGCAATGTTGAGAGCCTCTGCTACCCACAGGAGCTGTAAACATGAGGGATTGCAGGGGAAACAGTGAAGGAAGAAGACACATGGACAATGGTCTAGGTGAGAGGCTGAGCTAACGCAGAAAATATGGCTGCACCCATGGCAGTGATGAAGGCATTGAGGGTGGCCATTTCTTTGGAATGTGTCTCTCGGAACCTACAGAGTTCCTCATGGATCTCCTGAAGGTTCTCCTGTAAGATCCATCCAAGTAAACACATCTGGGTCACCATCAGATGTTACCATCACTTCCTGGGAATTAGCCACAGGATTCATGATACATGGAGGGATTTGGGTATGACATGAGGGGTGTGGAGTGATGGGGGCAGAGCTTTCTCTCACCTCTTCGGGGCAGGCACTTGGAGGGGAGCTAGTGGCAGGGGGTACTGATGGAGTCACCCATGGAATTGGGGCTTTAAGAGTTAGAGAGGGGTTATTGCCAGGCCCAGATGGTGGTGCGGCCTGCTCTGGGGACACCTCATCAAAGTCCAGTTCTTGTGTGTCAGGGGGAGAGTCACAACCCCTCCCCCACCCCCGGCCAGAGAAGTCCTGATCAATGTTACCCTCTTCAGTGTCTTCAGCCTCTAACCAGGCTGTTGCTGTTGATGTAGTAGGCTCCATCCAGGTGGGCATACTACCCTGCCTGATGTGCTTTGTCACTCGCCTCATCAAGTTTATTGTGAAAGCTATCAACATTCAGCTAACTAGACATCTGGAGCACCACAACCTTCTGTACCCCTCCCAAGCCGAGTTCAGAGCAAACCACAACTCTAAAAACAGCCACGAATGGCATCAAAATGCAGCTAGACCATGTAGAAACAGCAGTCCTCATCCTCCTTGACCTCTAAGCAGCCTTCATCACCATATCCCACCACACACTGATCAACAAACTCTTACAGATTGGAATCCAAGGAGCAGCACTCAAGTGGAGTGCTTCCTACCTCACAGGAAGGACACAGAAGATCATCATCCCTCCCTACTCCACGCTCCTTCATCACCTACAGTGTATCTCCAGGCTCATCCCTCAGCCCAACCCTTTTCAACATATACATTACACCCCTGACCAAAATCGTCGGAACCCACAGACTCAACATCATCTCCTAAGCTGATGCCACCCAACTCATCCTCTCCCTGACAAACGACCCTTCAACCATCAAATACAAGTTCCAAAGATGCATGAAGGATGTGACCATCTGGATGAACAACTTTCTCAAACTCAACACAGACGTTCTCATCTTTGGGAAAGGCAAGGACACCATATGGAACAACGAACGGTGGCCCACCTTAGCTGGGCCCTACTCCGAAACCCACCAAGTAAGCAACCTCAGCATCATCCTCCACAGTCAGCTAGCCATGAAGAAGCAGGTCAGCGCTGTGTCTTCCGCTTGCTTCCTCACCATCCGAATACTCATGAAGGTCTTCAGATGGCTCCTGCTCACCACCAGGTGAACTGTCATTCACTACCCAGCTCTTGAGGAAACTCCAGATCATCCAGACCACAGCAGCCAAACTCATCCTCAGACTCCCCAGATAGATGCACATCAACCCTCACCTCAAGAAACTCTTTTGGCTACTAGTTGCGAAGAGATGCCAGTTCAAGCTGCTTACCCACGCTTACAAGTCACTACACAACGAAGGACCGTGTACCTCAACAAACAAGTGCATTTCCACCAATTTATCAAGGAAGTCCATTCCAGATCCCTCTCCCTAGCAGCCACCCAGCACATTGGGTTATTAGTGGTTGGCTCTCCTTCTTCCACCTGGCAGCTAAGACCTTTAACATCCTCCCCTGCACCTCAGAGCATCACTGTCACTCCAACAGTTCAGAAAGGACCTCAAGACCTGGATGTTCAACTAATAGGAACAGGCAGCGTGATCCTGCAGAAGGACCCCACAGTAACTCAAGACCCTCGCAGGTGAAGTAGCCACACTATACAAATCCTGATTGAGTGATTGACAGGCCCATAGCATGGCACACACAAGCCATGTTTGCTTATGGCATTATGGATCCAGCCATCATTATGGTTGGGGTACTCAGGGCAGGGGTGCACATTCATTAACAAGTGGTGGACTATTACATCCCAACTGATGGGAAGGCAGAGATGGAGTGTTGTGTGAGTTATCCACTGAAAAATCAGATATCGGAAAATCCCATGTGTAATGAATAACTTTTAACAACCTCTCTCCATATTTGAAGCATTTGGTCAATGTGGACCAAATCTGGCACACTGCAAAGGTTGACCTATGAACTTGTTTTTTTTTCCAAGGTTACTGCAATTAGACAACTGTGGAACAGTTATAGAGGGGAGAAAAATAATGTTGCTGTGTACTGAATGGTCGATTTAAGGGTGATATGCAGTTACTTGGCGAACCTTGGTGCCTAGTCAATAATTTGGGGCAGTGGCACAAAATCTTCTCTTTTCCAGCCCATGAGTACCTTGCTCGCTCAAGCAAGTGTTTGACCTCTCTAAGGATCTTCACTATTATAGGATGAATACAACCTAGTCGCATTGACTTATCTACCTTAAGTGACCCAGACTTAAAAATATTTCATTTTCTATAAAAGGAAAACTCTTTGCTCGTTTGTTTCAGAAATATGTACAGGTTGCCCATCCGAAACTCTTCTTCTAATAGTGCTTTATTTTCAGAGTGTCGCCTTGTTGGCGATTAATGCATGCTGTGAACAGAAACTTTAAGTATCCATTTTACCACCAATGGCCAGGAACACATTTTTTTTCAAATAAATATTATGTATTTGCCACTTTTAGTTTTTGTTCTTCCAACTGCTAGTAAATAAGTATGAAATATCTGAAAATTAGAGAGAGATTATCGGGATTTCCATTACACCTTCTGTGTAAAACATTTACATAAACGTTGTGTATACAGATGACATAATTTGAAACGTTTAATATGCATTCATGTGTTATTTAATTATTTCTCAAGTTTATAAACACACTTATATGTGCCAGCAGGCACACAGCAGTTTGGCAGAGTAGATCTTAAAGGCTGTGTTAGAATGGTTTGCTTATACATTTAGTTATATTACTGTGCAGGTTAGCAGGATGTAGTTCTGGTAAAGATCACTTTCTGGCTAACTTCTAAGCGGCAACCTGCCAACAGTGGGGTGGAGCTTTAAATATTTCACGCACTGAAAGAAGACAGACTGTACGTCATTCGGTCAAGACAGTATGGGGCACATGTATGAAAAAACCGACTTGCGAGTCCTTAATAGCGGTTTTTGCTAATCGCAATAAAGGACTCGCAAACTGCTATGTATGTAGGTTTTGCATTTAAAATAGCGATTCCTACACATTCCTTATATGCGACTCGCAAATTGCGAGTCGCAAATAAGGAATGGCTTCCCATTTATTTCTTTGGGCCAAGAGGCCCATAGCAATTAATGGGAATTGCGTGTGCAATTTGCGAGTACCCAATAGGTACTAGCAAATTGCGCAAGCAATTTAAAGGGTGAATGGGTTCCAACAGGATGTATTATAATTCTTGATTCTTACATAAACTCTGCTAGCCTAGCTATCTCAAAGGTCCCTAACCCTCCTCCCCCTCCCCCTCCACTCTGTGAGTTTTAGGTTTGACCAGGAGGATGTTACCCAGCATCTGGAGAAATTAGGACTTGTGATTGGAACAAAATGCAGCGCAGAGGGGTATGTCTGTTGGCTCAAGTCCCTTCCCAAAGAAGTCAGCACTTTTGTGACTGCCCAAAAAGAAGCTAACTTACCCCGCGCTCCAGGCCGGTGTGAAGTAGAACATTGCTGAAAACTGCTTTTTCGTCTTGGTTGATGGACATAGACTAACTTTGGGCCCGATTCACAAAGAGGCTCCGCAGTCGTGGAGGACGCTCCACAGTCATGACGGAATCTCCGCAATAAGAATTCTCATTGCAGAGAATCCACCGCGACTGCGGAGCCTCCGTCCTGACTCCAGAGTCTCTTTGGGAATTGAGCCCTTTAACTTTTACAATCCCGTCTCTTGAATTTCCTTGAGTGGTCTGACAATTTTAGGGTTTTGTTTACTGACTTTAAGGGTTGTTTGGCACGGCGTTCATTCTTCATATGCGTCTCTGTAGAGAATGCCTGCTGCTTTGTGCCATTAATAACAGAGGTTAAGCTCAGGTTTTCCCACTGAAACTATGTTTTCCTTAACAAGGCATTGGACTGGTTTGCTAACGTTGTGGATCTCTATACATCATTCTATTCCCAGTTAATACTCCTGGATCTTACAACTCCTGTCCATGCATACCACAACCAGATGTTTCCCTCCATCTCCTCGCCCTACTCTGCAGAGAAAAACTGCTGTTGATAAACCAACTAGTGTTTTTGAAAATCCTTCTTCAATAAAACCTGTCTTTTGCACTACTCTCCTTCCAGAAAAATGTTTATTTTATGGAAACCATGACAGAAAGATAATGCAGCAATCTTGTGATTTCATATGAAGTCTTATTAAATGTATATTCAACTATTTTATTCTTAAGTATCTGACAATTCTAATGATGATCATGGATGTGTTGTCTTTTTTGTATCGCACAGAGGCAACGAATTCAAGTGAAGTGATAGCCTGTTTGAAGAAGAAAGGAAAATGCAGGAAAGGCAGCTGCTTTAGATTTGAGATGCGCTCAGGAACCTGCAGCACATTTGGATCACACTGCTGCGTCCCACCACCACCTTCAAGATAAGTAGTGTGGAGGTGCTGAAGATTCCCAGATGAACAATTGCAGTCATCAAGGGAGACCTTCTCAAAATACATATTATACCCTTATGGGCTGCGGTAGGAGTATGTGACTTGTAAAAGATGCGTCTTGTCTTCGGGGGCCAGACCTAAGAACCTGCTTCCTTCTTGCAGCATTATTGATTCTGTCTTGAACATCTAGCTGGACATTATTTTACTTTACATTGCTTGTACGTCGTTTCCAGGTACATATAGCTTGACATAGCAGAATAGACTGATTTATTAGCATGAAATATCTGTGGTGCAATGTAGTCTAAAATGATTTAATCAGTGACTTTTTGACTTTCTAATCACATTCCTGCTGGGGTTGTTTTCTGTCGTTGCTAAGAACAAGAGTTCTAACTAAATTTCTGCTTCAAGTCAGTGTCTCTTGTTTTCATTTGAAGGAACTTCAGAGAAGGGATTTGGTTGTTTAGGCATTTCCTGGGAAGAAGTTTGTGGGTATCCATGATTAAGACCAATATTTGTTTTACCTTTCACAAATGGTAAAGATAGGATCTGACACTGAAGACATAATAATATATGTATTCCAAATTCATCAATAATGCTGGAGCACACCGGTACCTGCATAGGTTTTTAGGGGCCTATTCAAAAACTTCATTTGACAGAAGGTTTTGTAGTCCTACAATCGTATTACAAACATTCCACAAAATGATCTTACGAAACCCATGTGCAGAGTTTACACCTCCCCCTCTCCTTTTCTGTGCAGAGGTCTCTACCCTGACTGTGGAGTCTCCACAAATGTAAGTATTTGTTTTAGTACCAAATTTGGAAGGGGCATGGGGGAGTGGCAGGAAAATGGGAAATACTTAATACTAAAGGGGAGGAGGTTAGGGAGGAGTAAGGATCGTTTAAGGAGGAATGAATACCCCGTGCAAAACAGTAAGCCCATTGCAGTTCAAAAACTACCCTTCTAAAGTTAATGCAGCCAAAATGGGCCAAAAACTGTTGTAAATTACTCCAGTTCAGAGCCGAAATAAGTTCAGCACCAAGGTTGGCCAACCATTTGTAGTGCAACACCCTCCCATAGAAATTAGTGAAGTTAGGGACTTAAAATAAACCCTCAAGGAAATAATATCAAAATAAATTAAATAAATGCAACTACTTAAAAATATAAATAATGTACATTTTAGTGCTAAAAATATATAAAAATAGTACTTATTTTGTCATTTATTTACAAAATATTTGCATACACCTTTTTGCATTTAAACATGAGTGAACTGAACTGAGTGTAATAATAAATTTCATTACATATCTTTAAATTACTTTTTATTAATTCTATTCCATACTTAAAATAATATTAATGCATATTTATTTTTTACTTTAGGTGAGATTTTTTTCCAATTTAAGTTTATGCAAATTAATTTCAATGTAATGCAAAATATTCACGTTCATTATTGATTTGTTCTAAAAAAAAAAAAGTGAATAGTTCTGTGGCATTTCTCTCCTTAATTTCACATTTAAAATAAATATATAACATGACATTATTATTTAACATAAAACATTTTTACAAGCTTTTTCCAAGTTTAATAACCTTAGTTACTTATCCCTGAACTTTACCATAAGGAGACTCCTTGGCCTTTGATTGATTGAATCTAAATTCATAATTACGACGTAGATGGTCTGGTCTGGCTACTGGTCTTTTCTTAATAAACAATGCAAAACACATGTTTAAAAGAGTACGCTTTAAGGCTATTTGTTTTGCACTGTTCTTTTAGAGGCGCCAGCAGCTCCCCAGCAACAAAATCAGCCCCCTCTGGAGTGAACCTGGAATTCACCCTGCCACCCCAGAAAAAAACGCCCGGTAGCCAGTCCGGTCCTGCAGATGGTCATTGGGCTTTTTCCCTCAACTCTGTGATGGCTTGGCACTTTAAGAATTTTGAAATGATGGTCCTGAAAGGCCCAGCCATCACGTTTAAAACTTTTATATTTCCTTTAAACTCTGCCTGGCATAACCATATGTCCTCTGTTAATGGGCTTTCCCACCACATCATTGTTGACATTCACTTAGGATCTACTCAGTGAATCCTCAACTCCACCTGTAGGCTTACTCACACTCTTCTCTGCCGGTACAGTGCATGGCGAATGTCTGCCTGAGCGTGAGTGCAGTAAAGCACAAGTTCCCAAGACCAGTTGTTGGTGCTGTTTGATGAGGGGTAATGGAATGCATAGCTGGACCTGCAGCTGGGGTATATTTGGTGGAAGTCACTGTAACTACTGGGGCCAGACTCAGTGTGAGAGGTGAGGGGTGTCTGCTGTTGATGCACTGCTGGAAGGAGCTGCTAGGATGGAAGTAGCTGGAGTTCCCAAAACAATTTCAGCAGTCATTGCTAGTAGAGGTGTGGGGCAATATTATTGTTCTGCTTCTGATCACACACCCACTGCCCTTTTTAAATTCTTTGCTCCCATTACTGGGACACGCCTGTGCTCATTTCTCCTATCCCATCCCATGTTCATCTTAAAGAGATTTGGAGTCTTGGACAAAAGTATGCTGTGGGCCCTCTATTTGGAGCATTTACACTTGAAAAGTTGAGTAAAGTGCACGCTTTCATGATTCACAGCCTCATGAAGATTCAGGTGTGGGAGGAAGTGTGAAAAGAGATAAATTATAAAGTAAAAGAAGATATTTATTATTTTTGCAGAATTGAACAACTGGCAGACAAGGGAGGTGTGTAGGCTTCTGTTTTTAGGGACATTAAAAGGTACTCATGTTTAGGGAAAAGGGGGCCAACAGACATTACAGAGATACCACAGGCACCACCTTCAAACAAAAGAGCTAGTGGCCAGGTTACCAGACACTAATACATGCTCAGGCTTTTACTGGAAATAAGGTTCTCATGTAAATCATTTCATATAGGTTTAAGCACGAATTCTTCAGGTTTAAAAGCTCTTTTCGTCACATGCACAGGTTGGCCAGGCATCTGCCTAACGAGGACAGAAGGAGTCTGAAACAAACATAAGGTAAGGTATAATGGCACATTGGAGATTTTCTCCATATGGCTTTTTATCAGGAAAGTAGTGGAAAATGCTCAATTGCTGGTGACGAAAACAAATTCTTTAAAGGGGATTTCTTGGCATTAGTGAAATGATTTAGGTTAGAATACCGACTTTTGAATATCGTAAGCAAAAACATTCTGAAAAGAGCACTTGCTACAAGAATATAGTGAAAGTAAATATATGTAGGTATGGTTAGGTTTACAATACTTAACTTCACATATATATATAAAATGTATTTTCCATATAAAACAGACAATAAACGGCGACAAGTGCAAAAAACCAGAATATTTTTTCAAAAATGAAACACAATAGATTGCTTTTAGATTCAGAAATAGCATCTCATCATATTCTTAGACACATCATTGCTGGGTATTTATTGGAAGCAAATACGATTTTTTATAAAAAAGCAAAATAATTTAAAGTGTACAGTACTAACACCCTTGCCTCAATACTAGCTGGTGCACATGTACCAGCAAAGTGCACCAACACAAAAGTCGAGATGTAGGTGTCAAAATCTGCACAATAAACATGCAATAATAATTATTTTCACTCTTACAAATGAGCTAAAAACCAAAACAAATAGTGAAAGGGGAAGATATTATCTTATTTTTTTTAATTTCAAAGTATTTTATTAATTTTTTATAAGCAGATACATTAGCATTTCTATTACAAGGTTAGCTAAACGTAGTTTGTAGAGCAGTGTTTACAGGTGCTTTGAGATCAGGCCCGGACTGGCCATAGCGGGCACCGGGCAATCCCCTGGTGCGCCGCAAGGGTGGGGGCCGGTTTTGAGCCCCTGGGGGCCGATTTTGTTAGAGGGCCGTTTTTGCAGCATAGCTGCAAAATCGGCCCTGCAACAAAATCGGCCGAAAACCGGCCCGCACTATTGCCAGGGCCGGTTTTGGTTTCCAGTCCGGCCCTGTTTGAGATACATATTTAGCTAGACCATTCTGACTTGACTAGCAGGAAAATTAGGCAAAGGATGATAGACAGAAAGAAGCAGAAATAAATGGGTGAAAGAGAGGATACAAGAGAGGTTCTGTTACAATAAGACTAAATGGACTTACAGCCGCTTGACAAAGGTCACCTCACTGGTTAGCTTGTGGCAAGATTGGTATCCATGTCAGCAGGGTTCCAACACGCTCGCCCACCGCCCACAGGAGGGGTGGGGGAACCTGGATGGTTTCATGGGGGTTCGCAAGAGTCTAGGTACGTGTCGAGTGACTTCCACATCCCCCTGGTTGCTGGACTCCTGGATGAGTTCTGCAGTGTGATGTTATCCGTGCCTCTGAGGTGCATCACCCAGTTGACCCAGCCCTTGTATGAGGTCTTAGATGTCTTTCCAATTGACCAGGACCATTTTTACCGCCGCAGTCAGCAGCAGGTCTAGTAGGTCTTTGTCATGCTCTGATCTTAGTTCTGTGGTCATGAATGCAGTGGCGAGGGAGTAAAATTCAGCTGTTAGAGTGCAGCCCAGTGGTTTATTTATGAAACCAAAGATTTTCTCCCAGAACGTCTTGAGTGTTGGGCAATAGTGGATAATGTATAAAACAATATAATTACATTGACAGGGAAACAGGGAAATCAAGAATAAAAAACAAAATATCTCACAATAAAAAATACAAATGGAATATGATGTTGGTTGTATGTTAGAATAGTGGGTGCAGAAATATTGTATGACAAAAATGTCATATCTTAAATATCCTTCACAAAAATATCATCCCATTGAGTAAAGATGTTTTGAAATTAACTCCAGTGGGGCACAACCGTTGCATATGATATTTGAGACACAGTGGCATATTTATTAGAAAATGTCAGAGCGTGGAGCAACAGCAAACTTGGCAGTGTCACGAGCTGACATTTTCAAAACACAGGGATGTGCCATATTTACTACAATATGGCCCACCCCTGTGTTATTCCTAGCGCTGGTGCTGAAATTAGTTGCCTAGCACCAGCGCAGGCACCCTTGCACCTTAGTGCAAAGGTGCCTGTGTTACAGGGAATGATTGTGTATGTGCAGGAAGGTGTCCCTTTCTGCACATAAACAATCCAGAATGGCTATTTGTTACCTCTATGCATGCTGAATTCTGCAGTACACGTAGAAATAGCAAATTGTCATTTTTTAGTGATTGTTTATGTGCAGGAAGGGACACCTTCCTGCATATAAACAATCATTAATGGCTTTTTGCTCTTTCTATGTGTGCTGCAGAATGCAGCACACATTGAAAAAGCAAAAACAAGGAGAAACAAAAGCATCTTTCCTCGTGTGCCATACTAACGTCTGCTCTTGCATGGGGTTATTGTTTGGCACTGTCACAGATTTACACCTCCTTGTTGGGGCAGCATCAAAAAGCAATGGGTGTTGCGATGGAATGCCCACAGCAACACCCATTGCACGCTGTAATAAGGTTGGTACACTGGAAGAGGTTGATAGGAGACACTTTATTTGAGAGAAGCGGATATCAATAGAAGTTACGTCCTACCCACACAGCACGAGCAACAACTGACCTGTGAGAGTTCTAGAGCAAACCAAACTAGATGAAAGCTCTAGAATGAGGATCTCCAGGCAAAGTGAGAATCATGGAACTAGATGACACACAGGTCATTACACATCTTCCCCCTTTACAAAAAGAAAGCAGAAAGGAGAAGTACAGAGGGATCGGGACAGAGAAGAGGAGAGATAAAAACTAATAGTTAGCAAATAAAACATTAACAAAGAACATTCTATAATGAGGAACTCCAGGCATAGTGAGAAGCATGGCACTAGATGACACGCAGGTCATTACACACCTTCCCCCTTTACAGAAGGAAAGCAGAAAGGAGAAGCACAGAGGAATCGGGACAGAGAAAAGGAAAGATAAAACCAAATAGTGAGCAAAGAAGACATTAACGAAGAACAAAATCATGCAATCTTGCCGGAATCTTTTCAGTGCGAGAACTCCTATGTAGTGCAGGTAATTCTTTGGGAGGATTACGTGGAACAACTAACTCGGAATTAAATTTATTGCGCATGGGGGCAATCCTAACCTCGGACTCAAGCAACTGGTGACCACCCCCACCCACCTCGCCGGACACACACTCGACGCCGTCTTCTCATCCAGCAAAGACATCGCCTTCAGCCACGCTACAGGACTCCACTGGACGGACCACAGCTGCGTCCACTTCACCTTCAAAAGAACGACGATCCACCACCACCAGCAACAGGTTGCCCGAAGAAGCTGGAACAAGATCACAGCTGACCAGCTCATCGCCTCCCTGAGCCAGCACCCTCCCGCCGGCTCAACGAACCCCAGCCAGGCCGCCGACAACCTCACGAAGTGGATCAGCAACTGCGCGGACGAACTCGCCCCTCTGAGGACCCCGCCCAGCAGACCCGGCAGCAGAAAAGCCCCATGGTTCACCGACGAACTCAAGAGCTCCAAGAAGAACTGCCGAGCCCTCGAGAAAGTGTGGAGAAGGGAACAAACAAGGGACAACATGGCTACACTCAAGCTCGCCACCCGGAAACACCACCAACTGATCTGCGCCACCAAGAAAAATGCATACAAGGACCGGCTTGACAACAACGCACACAACTGCAAGGAACTCTTCAGCATCGTAAAAGAGCTCTCCAACCCCAACGCCGGAAACAACGACATCACCCCGTCGCAAGACCTCTGCAACTCCCTCGCCTCCTTCTTCCACAACAAGATCGCGGACATACACAACAGCTTCAGCACCCAACCGACGCACGCCACGACCACAGCAACGCCACCCACCACCACTCTCCGCGCCTGGACTCCGATGAGCACCGAAGACACCATCCGCACAATGAACTCCATCCACTCCGGATCTCCAACCGACCCCTGCCCTCACCACGTCTTCAACAAGGCCGACGCGGTCATCGCACCCCACCTGCGGGACATTATCAACACCTCCTTCGACACCGCCACCTTCCCGGAGAGCTGGAAGCACGCAGAACTCAGCGCTCTACTCAAGAAACCCACAGCGGACCCCACCGAACTCAAGAATTACCGTCCCATCTCGCTCCTCCCGTTCCCAGCCAAAGTCATCGAAAAGACCGTCAACAAACAGCTGGCCGCCTTCCTCGAGACGAATGGATCCCTCGACCCCTCACAGTCTGGCTTCCGAGCCAACCACAGCACCGAGACCGCCCTCATCGCTGTCACCGACGACATCCGAACCCTGATGGACAACGGAGAAACAGCGGCCCTCATCCTCCTTGACCTCTCCGCGGCGTTCGACACTGTCTGCCACCGCACCCTAATACAGCGCCTCGGCAACATCGGAATCCAGGAGAAGGCACTGGAATGGATCACCTCCTTCCTCGACGGAAGAACACAGAGAGTCCGCCTACCACCGTACAAGTCAGAGGCCACCGAAGTCATCTGCGGCGTCCCCCAAGGATCCTCGCTGAGTCCCACCCTCTTCAACGTCTACATGAGCCCCCTCGCGGCCATCGCTCGCAAACACAACCTCAGCATAATCTCCTACGCCGACGACACCCAGCTGATCCTCTCCCTGACCAACAACCCCGCCGCCGCCAGAACCAACCTGCACGAAGGGATGAGAGACGTAGCCGAGTGGATGACGACCAGCCGCCTGAAACTGAACTCGGACAAGACGGAGGTCCTCATCCTGGGCTCCTCGCCCTCCGCCTGGGACGACTCCTGGTGGCCCCCTGCCCTAGGCACCGCACCCAAACCGACTGACCACGCACGCAACCTGGGCTTCATCCTGGACTCCTCCCTCTCCATGACCAGACAAGTCAACGCCGTCTCCTCATCATGCTTCAACATCCTACGCATGCTACGGAAGATCTTCTGGTGGATCCCCACCGAGACCAGGAAGACCGTCACCCAGGCCCTCGTCACCAGCCGACTGGACTACGGCAACGCTCTCTACGCCGGAACCACCGCCAAGCTCCAGAAGAGACTCCAGCGGGTCCAGAACGCCTCAGCCAGACTCATCCTCGACCTCCCACGAAACAGCCACATCTCCGGACATCTGAGAGACCTGCACTGGCTCCCCGTCAAGAAAAGAATCACATTCCGTCTCCTCACCCACGCACACAAAGCCCTTCACGACCAAGGCCCGAGCTACCTCAACAACCGAATCAACTTCTACGCTCCCAAGCGCCACCTCAGATCAACCAGCCTCGCCCTCGCCGCCGTCCCCCGCATCCGAAGAGCGACAACAGGAGGAAGGTCCTTCTCCCACCTGGCCGCCAAGACCTGGAACTCCCTCCCGACTGACCTGCGCCTGACCCAAGACCACCTCGCCTTCAGGAAGAAGCTCAAGACCTGGCTGTTCGAGCAGTAACAGCACCCCCCCCCCAGCGCCTTGAGACCCTAGGGGTGAGTAGTGCGCTCTAAAAATGTCGTGATTGATTGATTGATTGATCCTATTTATGTTCCAGATGCGATCATCATTCAATTTCACCGCATTCTGAAAGTTTTTTTCACAAAAAAAGGTGAGGAGAACTTTGAGACTCCAACGGACCTCTGTGGAAGACGTACACACACTTTGTCACCCACACGCACACCCACACATGCCCTAAATCGTCCAGTCAGATCTTGGCATTTCTTCAGGACTCGGGGATCCTCGTCTACTCTAGAGGGAATGGTATGTGTACGTATAATGAAGGTCCCATCCCCTGTAGTCTGGACTCGTGTGGTAGCCCTGTGTGGAATTGAAAATGGTTGGAAAAACAAGGTAAAGCGAGATCCACCTTCTGGAAAACACCTGGAGGGGAAAAACAAGTAAAACAACATGGTTAAACAACCAAAGTTACATTTGGTCGGGAAGTACAATGGCCAGTGGAGGCACCGACATAGGACAGAAAGTAAAAGCAAAGGTGCAAAATCACAACTGGAGTGAATCTCCAAAGACATTCAAATACACTTGTCAATCAATCATGCGTTGTTGTGGTGAATGCCAAATGACATGGTGCGCAGTAATATGGGATTGCCCTGCGGGGGCGGGTAGTGATGTGCCACCGCAGGAGTATCCAAGAGCATGTGTCTATTTCACACTACAAAGAACTCACCTAGAAGAGAGGATTTTTAGTGGGTTGTTTTTATTTATTGCATAGGAACCCAGCGAGAGTGGTCGACCTTGAAGCTGGGGAACTGGGTTCGAGTCTCGGCAAAGCCGCTTAACATCCTGTGATTCTGGGCAAATCACTTATTCTCCCTGTGCCTAAAAAAAATGTATTTGTCCTTGTGTAATAAAACTGGTGCTCATGTAAAGCGCTCTGATACCTAACATCTTCAGGTCTAGTTTGCACTGTATAAAACTCTAAAAAAATAAATGTTTTTGGGGAGCCACACTTTTTGCTCCACATTTCTACTCACCACACATACGCCCTAACACCACTTCCTAGCTTCACATCAGCAACCTGAGAAGACCTCAATCAAAGAGCGCGCTTGCAGGGCCCGTATGGCATTGCAGCGCCGGCCCAGCGAGGAGCTGCCAGATGATGATGATGCATGACACCCTTTGGGATGTGTGAGGGTTTGTGCTCCTAATTGGAGCTACTCCATCTTTGGCCTTGCTTCCCGATTAGGAACACCTGGTACCCACAACTTTAACCCCCTTCCTCCCTTTTCCCCCCTCCCCCTACTTAGAAACTACATACCCTTGTGTTTGCCATTGCTGGAGAATTTCTATCACCTTGTAGTTGGGGGTAGAAATTGTGTCTCATTTGTGGATGCAAAATCTGTTGCTCAGACTCTAATTACATCCAAGCTTTGAGGTCACCATTGGATTTATCCATTGCAAAGAGGAAGCAAGCCTTAATATGTTGGGCTACATAGTGATAGGATGTAAAAGGTCTCATGGAAAACATGTAAGCATATCTGGTCTTTCAGGGAAGAAGATATTGATCCCCTAACAGCCTAATAGAAAGGAGAGAAGCCGCCTACAAATTTCACTCATAGATCTATTTCAACTCGGTGACATAAAGCAAGGAGTTACCACATCTCAACTGGATGTTACCCACATAGAGCAGGTGTTCTGAGGAGCTTGGAAAGCCGAAGTGATGCTACTTTTGACATATTTTGGGAGATCTAAGCAAAGGAACCAACATGGGATGTCCTAATTCTCGACCAACCTGAGCCAGTAGTGATATACCAGTTGAACTGCAACTCCTAGTGCAAGAACATGTTGTACGTTGTCGAAACCTTCAACTACAGGGGTAGGTTTTCATGGAGATCCCATCACTCTGTGTCAGGGTGCCACTGGACCATACCACAGAGACAAAACAAAATGCAAGAGGGCCTGATAAAGAGAGACCTCAGAAAGAAGCAGGTGCATAGTTGACCGCAGTACTTTTCTTCTGTTATAAGGGGGGTGAAGGGCACTCCAATGGTTCTACTCCTTCCTGCTAGGAAGGGCCCACTCAGCCACAATGAAGAGAATGGTACCCCCTGCTACTATGCTTTAAGGTCTGGGATGAAGGGGAAAAGAACATAATCCTCAAAGTACCATATGGTCTGAGTGTAAACCAACTTTACAAAATGAGCATACCACTGTATTATATTTGTATCACTTTTTTATGTATCTATAATTATTATTTGTATTATTATAAATGAAATATAATAAAAAATTGAATTCAGCGGTATGCACATTTTGTAAAGTTTCACAGCACCACATGAATCTGGCCCAGCGTACTTCACAATCTCATCTGCTTTCACAAAAATCCAGGCACCTCCGCTCGTCCGGACTCCTACTTGCACACATCCCCATACAGAAAAACAGATATGGTGGTCGAGCCTTCTCCTACATCACTGCATGCAACGACCTGACGCTACATATAAAAGCCTCCTCCTCTCTTCTTAAATTCCACAAGAATCTGAAAGATGTGGCCTTTCGAGTAGTCCCACTAGGCTGAAGGTGTGGCAAGACTCACACCTGCTCAGCACCAGGATATCCTCCTGGGTGATAGTGCCATCTACAAATCTGCATAACATAACATAAAGAAGCATTGCAGCTTCTACAGGAAAGGTGCTCATCTTGTAGAAAATCTATACTAGAAATCACTCAAATATCTTTGCACTATGGTGTAAATGTGTCTGTGTGGTGCTAGGCTGGTTGAAAGGAAAAGACACACAATTGATGGACGGAATGCCTAACAAATCAAAACATTCACCCCCCGTCCTCCCTGGACTGGAAACAAGATTCCAAGAACTGGTTCTGGGGTTTCACCCCTCATCAGCCACGATAGCTTGAATCCAGTGGCACAGTGAGCTCGTGACACACGTCTGGGCATACCCGGCGCACTCAGGGCGAGAAAGCAACAGACACACAATTAATAGACGGAATGCAGAACAAATCAAAACATTCACCCCCCAGTCAAGAGATCTGGGTTAAATCCATCATTCTTTTGCTCACCATGTTAACTCAGTTTAGACCTGACCACATGCAAATCAGTCTTGACCCTTTGCCTCATGGGAACAGTCCAGCTCGAACTGCCAAGCCGGGTGAAAGAGCATTAGCATTCGGGAAGAGAGCAGCAGCGTCATATTTTAGTTGATATGGAGATGGCCTGTTTTCTCTTCTAGTGCAACCCAACACAACAACTTTGTGTCCTGTGCTGCGTTGTGCTATAAATGAGAAAATATCCCCTTTGTTCCTAATTAGTGAGTGGCCAGATTACAGTCTGACCAGCACTGAGAGCAAGGTGGTCAGGTCAAATCAAGAGTTGATGGAGGTCAAGACCTATTTGGTGTTGCTTAGACAGAGCTTAGACAGAGCTCGAAATGCCAGGCATCATGAAACCCTTCCAGAAGCTAGAGTTAATGTAGTCAAATAGGTAGGTGTCTACAACAACACAGGAAACTATGCAAACAGGTTTGTTCTATGTTATCTTATGTTTATAAAGAAAGCCTGACATCTTTTGTTGGCGCCTGTTTTCATATCACCAATGACAGCTGAAAGCCTGTGATACACAATAGTATCTGAAGGTTCTCGGGAAACAGACATTTTGTAGTGTGGTACAATAGACACACATCTCATATTCATCTCATCTTCTCAGGCACTAGCTGTGGTTATAAAGATTAGAGGAGAGGAGACTTTAGTATATGTACAACCTATGCTCTTCTGGCGCAGGTATATTGAACCAACTCTGTATAAAATATTGTTAAAAGTGCTTCCATGCCACAAATACTTTAGATACATCCGTTATTGGGGGGACACAAAAATGATAACTGGTATTCCCTGTACTCGGGATTTCGAAATATAATGTACATAGCACATCCGCCACTAAAACGGCAACAAGCCAGCTAGCATCCAGTAAGCACAGAAGGCAACCAGTTAATCATAATTTCACAAAGCGTTGTTTGCTTACTGGTTCACATTGGATTATATTTAGAATTTTGAAGGGCCATCCAATCTAGATAGAACGTCTAATCTCTTTCTCCAGGCCTGCATCTCTAACAATCATCAACAGGCACTCTAGAATGCTTTCTTTCCCTAGGCTTGCATCTCAACAGTCATCAACAGGCATTCTAGAGGGCTCTCTTTGCCTGACCTTGCATCTCTAACAATCATCAACAGGCATTCTAGAAGGCTCTCTTTCTTTAGGCCTGCATCTCCAACAGTGACAAACACCAGGCATTCTGGAATGATGCCTGTTGGAACCTAAATATGTCAGGTCACCTAGGGTAGCCTGGCCTAGGGTAAGGCAAATTCAACAGAGGCACATGTGTAAAGGTTGCAAGCCACCCCGCAGTAATTCAATGCAATATCACCCAAAAATGACACTACACCACTGTTTGGAAAAATACGAGCTTGTTTATAAAAATATTCTTTGCTTTCTTGTCTTCAGAAATTACAGCTCAGTACATTACATTTAATCATGAGATTATTAAGTTCCTCAAAGTTGCCAAAACTCTTCACTATTTGGCTTTCTAACTTTACATCACATTACAGAAGTTCCCAGGGAGCAATGACTGCACTCCTCTAAAAGAATGGTTAACACATTTACTCCCACTCCACCACCGACATCAGGAAGTACTGGCTAACCCTCCACACTTCCCTTATTTAAGGACTTGCTCTTCTGGAGAACTGTCACGAGGCAGGCACTGTGCCAATATTTATATAGCCAGTAGGAAACAACAATCTGTGTAGACCCCTATGGAAGTCTTTATGGGCGCTGCACGATTTAGGCTTGATCCTTTGTTTAAATAAATACTAGGCCTTGCTTCTCTGCCTTTGTTTTTGTTTACTTAAAGAGGACACCTTCCCCCTCTTGACCTCCTCCTTACTTGTAGAGAATCTGCTGGGCTGGTGTCTTTGATCGCCGGGGGCGGCAAGGAAAAGGAACCGAATCACACTGTGGCTCACCAGCCTCTGGGGGCTCCTCGGCTCTCCCCTCCCGCTCAAGCCAGCTCCTCCGTGTGGCGCTCAAGCGGGTGAAAGAAAGCACAACAACAATCACGAGCTGCTGCTACACTCCAGGCGCTTCCCTGTCCGGTTCCGCCTCCGCCTTCCTTGAGGGAAGCGGCTAGACCGGGCATGCGTGGGAGAGTAGCGGCTCAGGCCAGAGCCTGCTCGACTTCGCAGGACTACCTCCTCCGGTCCCGCCCACACGCGCCGACTGACGCGCTCAGACAGCAGGGCCGGCGCTGATCAGAGACAGGGAAGGAAAGGGTGATTCTCCTCACACGATGTCACCGCCACAGTCACCGGACCCAGGGCGACGAGGGCGGACTCCACCAGGCGGCCAGTACACTCGGCGACGCCTCGCCAGGCACACAACTTTAGCCCCAATCCAGTCAATCCGACTACTCCTTGACAAGGGGCTACCCCAGGTAACGGGGAGTTGGGGGAAGAAAGGTTTGATTAAAATGTCTGATGACTCCTCTTTTGCTCACAGTCCCCTTGGCTACCGATGGAAGTATCCAGGAGTCCCTTTCCTCAAATTCTGCACTAGAGCCTCTTTCCTCACTGGTCAGGGGGCTTCCCACAGGTACAACCTCCCTCACCCACGCCTTTCGCTGGGACCAGATGAGTACAGGTGCCCAGGTTCTTCAGGATCCCCTACAGGCAGGGTCAGGACAACGACCATAAGGGTAGAAGGGTGGTGAACCAGTAAGGAGCGTCCCTACAATGGGAGGTCAACCCTCTGATGATCCTACCCCCGTCTTATACTCCAGCCTTAACTCCAGCCAGCTTACACTGCAAGACAAAATGACTGACCAACATTCCGCCTTATATAGGCTGACCCTCAGAGGTCCAGAAGGGACCAGAAGGTTCTGGAATGTCCTACTCTATCCTATGGGACAGGTTCCAGGTATGACAGTTGTGACAGTTGGTAGCCACCATTTTATGACTCCAAGGAAATTCCTGTCAGGAAAGGCCTTTAGGCCTGAGGTGAAAAACTATGAGGGCGAAAGAGCACCTATCCCCTAGACCAACACCTTGAAAAATCTAGTGGACACAAAAATGAATAAGGGTATGAGGGGCAAAAAGGGAACAAAATAAATAATAAATTTGAGGGACTACGCAAAGGGCCAGACAGGTCTAACAATGCCTTTCTCCAGGCCTCCATCTCTAACAATTATCAGCAATAGGCATTATACAACGTTCTCTTTCTCCAGGCTCCCATCTCTAAAATCACCCAAAATAGGCATTCTAGAATTTTCTCTTTTCTTATGCTTGCCCCTCTAACAATCATCACCAATAGGCATGCTAGAATGTTCCCTTTCTCCAGGCCTGCATCTCTAACAGTCACCAACCTGAGGAATTCTGAAAGGTTGTCTTGCTCCAGGCCTCCCTCTCTAAAAATCACCAGCAGTAAGCATTCTGGAATATTCTATTTCTCCAAGGCCGGTATATCTAACAATCATCAACAAAAGGAATTCTAGAATGTTCGCTTGTTTGATAATGGCAGTTTGAGCTTCGCGGTCTTTTGCAACTCACTCAAATAGTCAGTGCTGCCGTCACTGTGACACCAATTATAAATCCTATCAGATATTCCGAGAAAAACAAGTTTACCTGTCTTGCCTCTCTCCCCTCTTTAGATTAAAGAAATCTATTTTCTTAGTTGGTGCAAGGCTGCGAACCGCCCTCTTGTAGTCAGTCCCAGAGAATAATTCACATGCTGGGGCAATCTACGATGCTTGTGTTACCCCGGCCTCGGAAGATGATGTTCCAACCCCCACGTCGCTTCCGCTGTACATGGTTCACCATCTAGCAGGTCAAGGGTCGGGAACTAACTTGCATTTTATAAATTACTCATAAATACATTACACTCAAGGCAGGGACTATGGGATCGACCATTAGACGAGGGTCAGGAACAGCCTGGTCGGGAAAGTAGTTCTTGGTGTGCTGTGAGGCCACATTAACATAATACAAATTGTGTGGGAAAATGTATTTTTGCACATTTGATCAGATACCATTGAAATGCACAGCAGTTTGCATGGGTAAGAACAACACGTATGGGGTGAATGGACCAGGAGAGGACATATCGGAATAGAACGGAACGTACAGCCCTGCCACCTGCAGCTTAAGTGACGTTTCTTGGTTTCCTCCTGCTCCCTGACACACTAGACAGATCGCAGAATGGTCCAACCATCAATGAAGGAAGGCGGGCTCTTGCAGCGCGCGCCCACACACCTGCCCCGCTCTCCACAGACAGAGATGTATAAAAGCCACGTCTGGCTGTCCATCAAAGTAACACTTTGCTGGTGTGACCCTGGGCACAAGCTGTGACGTACTGCGTGACCGCTGCCTTTCTGCCTTGTCTCATCAATCTAGCCAGAGGCTGAGCTCAACATGAAAGCCGCCTGCCTGCTCCTTGCCCTGAGCCTCTGTTTAATGGAATCTGATGGTAAGATTGCCGAATGGAAGCCTGTCGTCGTAGCTACCATGACGCAGTGTCTGGAGGGAGGCTGATGACAGAGAGGGTGTGCATGAGGTGGAAAGGCAGACTTGAATATCTGTTCCATGCAGAACTGCAGGAACTTCCCTTAGCCGACATGTTTATTTCAATCTGACAAGTGCCGAATTTCATGCGCCTGTGACTGAGCAATTTTGCACTGGTAGCTTGGAGGTTTTATACATAATACCAATGACAACCACTGCTAAATATAATTTCGTGTGTGTGTAAAAGTTGTTCTTGCACTCATTGGCCGCTTCACATTTAATTCTGCACTAGGGAATCCGTGCAAAACTGCAAGTCGCAGTACAACATTGTTCAGTCACCTGCGGAACTCATTCAGTGCGGGCTCATTTCGGTTTGGTATGAAGTATAAACCAGTAGTAACAAAACTTTATAAAACAATTATGCTTACTGACATAAAAGTGAACTTTGCCTTAATATTTTAAATATGATGTTTAGTGCTAGTTGAGAGGGTGGAATGCCACCTTGTGGGTAAGGTAAACTATAAGATTGATAATTTTTCATACTGTCAAATTTCTGGGACTAAATACACCAAGCTGCTTAATATGTAGTTTCTCTAGGTGGCACAGAGGCAACCACTTTTAGTTCCTCTCACACAGAACGACTAAATTAAAGTGCTTCAGTGTATACTTCAAGGAGGTTGTCAATGAGTGTTGCTAGGATAAAATACAACCTGCTATCCACTTGTACCAGGTGTTTGCCAGTCTGCATCTCAGACAGAAACGACAGAAGTGTCTCCCTGATCAGGGGCAGATCCAGGAAAGCCGACTGTTCCTCCATTAAGAGAGTCATATCAGCCGCCATTAGCTGTTCCCAGGGCTTTAAGTGGGATGAAAAAACTGAGAGTCTGTCAAAGGTGCGTGGTCAATGTAATTAAGGGCATGGCTTAAAAACATGTAAGCTAGATATCTGTGTTTAGCACAGTGCGCCGTGTCATTGTGTCTAGATATATAATACAAGTCATATCATACCTACAAGTCACGACTATTGGCTTTGTCAATGGTTGCTAGTTGCATAAGATAAATAAGTAGCAAGTATGGCTTGTATATAATATTGAAGAAACTTCCACTTAAAGCCCTGGTGACACCACGACAATGTTGCAGCTCCTGCGTTTCAAAAAGTGAAGGGAAATCCAGAGAGAAAATGACTCTCTTTAACCGCTTCCGTGCGGCGACGTAGCCGCCCCCTGTGCTGGACATTCCAGAACAGGGCGCGGTCGTGACGGAACCGTTCCGTCATCAGCACAGCTCAGCCGTGACTGATGACGGAACGGTTCCGTCACCAGCATCGAAGGGGTTAAAGGATTTCCCTTTCCCCTAAAATGCTCACCACGCACACATGGATGTGCCTGCTGTCACTGCAGTCCAGTAAAAAAAATGGACCGCCTGTGCCAGGGCACAAAACAGAGCCCGATAGAGACCCGTTTCGAGGCCCCCTGAGAAAAAATGCCAGTGCTCAGATCCGGTGACACCCGGCCCACTTAAAGCCCTGGATCAAGGGTCAACCGGGCACATGCATCAAAGAAAATTGCATTCGCAAACGGTGCGAATCGAAAAATTCAGCCGTTTGCGAATGCAATTTCCATTTTTGGGATGTATTATGCATTTTGTTGTTCTCGCAATTTAAGAAATCGCAAAATTGCGATTTCTTAAATTGCGATTGCATTTAAGGAATCTCAAATTGAGATTCCTTAAATGCAATGCATCAAACTTTTAAAATTTGTGAATTCGCAAATAAGGGGTGCAAATTACCATGAAGTTGACCTTCATGGTAATTTGCGAAAACTTTGAAAAATGCACTCAAGTGCATTTTTCAAAGTGCCATTTTACACACCTTTATGAGCGACAGACATATGTAAGGAGTGTCTCGTGGTGGATTAAAGGAGCATGCATGAAGTTGAATCAACACATCGCCTCTTTGGTATTAGGCGCTCAGGCATTCCAAAGGGACAGTCACGGACTTTTGAAAAAAAAAAACCTTTGCCCCACAACTTACTCCTTTACAAATTAAGCACTGCATAGATGTTCCCTCCCACTGCTGCAAAGCCGACAGGGGGGATCCAGAGGTTTGAGAATGTATTTTGCTTGAATGGAGTGAGCTAACGAAACATCATTGTGTGCATACGAAAATAAGTACAATTTCATTTTAACAATATGTTTAAAACAAGTAACCACCCCTAATTCGATGGTTAGATAAAAATCTGTTATATTTAAAGTCTTTAGTGGCAAGATCTGGTATGGTGCCTCATTCATTACCCCCCAAATATCAGCTTTTTTTATTATTTTGGTTGAGGCGAATCTGGTTCTGTCAAAAGACATTTTAAGGTATGAGTAAAGTAGGCAATTGCCAAGGGGCCCGCCTTTCAAGGGGCCCCTTAAAGGGATCGGGACAGTCCAGAACAGTACAGACATAATAATCATGTACAAAAAAGTTTTATCTTCTTATTTTGTTTTCAGCCTCTAGCTGACCGCTTTTCAGTGAGAGCATTGCAAGGGTTAATGATGCGCTGGGTATGCGCACTGAGCGACTTTCAAGAGTATATGCCCTACCGCACGTGCCTTTTAGAGCAGAACAGCACACAGTTCATGGCTACCCCTGTCACAACTCGTCGAGTCTGCAGTGTTAAGGCGGGGGTGCAGTCACGGTGCAAGATGGGGTAGCAAACTAATCTTTACCTCACAAACTCTCGCGTGAACTCAAGAAAAGGCCCAGCAGCGGCCACTCTCATCTGTGAGGTCTGCAAGCGCCAGTCTCTCTAAGGCAGAGGTCTTCAAACTTTTTGATGCAGAGACCCCCTTGTCAATCCTTTGTAAGCATAAGGACCCTCTTCTGACAAAACATTCTAGAACAAGGTACTCCCCATCATTGACAACCATAAACGCCCCAATTACCACAGCAACTAATTTCCGCGAGGCGGAAATAATATTAAAGTCTTTAGAAAAACCAAAGGTCAGTGAGCTTGGGTGGTGTAATCAAAGGTGTAGCTAAAAACAAAGGGCTATGCCAATGTGACAGGGAAGGAATGCACCGTATTTATGAAATACGGTGGATTCCTGTCCTTTTTCCTTGCAATGGTGCACAAATTGCTGCCTAGCACCAACATAGGCAGGATTGTTTTGTGCAGGAAGGGGCACCTTTCTTCAAAAAAACAATCCTGTAAGGCGTTTTCCTCTTTCTATGTGAGCTGCAGAATGCAGTACACATGGAAATAAGAATAAACAAGGAGAAATAAAAAGATTTCTTCTCATTACGCCTCCACTGGGGAGGCATCCGTTTTTAGAGCTGCCCCAGGTTGACATGATTTTACAAATATGAGGCAGCATCAAAATCCATGGGTGTTGCGTGGGAATCCCATAAAAAGCCCATAGAACACCTCCTTGATTCAGAGTAAGGCATCGCAGTGACTTGCGCTGCTATGTCTTACTCCATATCTATGAGGCCATGCAAAGCCACGCACTGCCTTGTAGGGATGGTTGAGACCCTTGCACCACCGGAGTATCAAAGTGATGCTCTGGCGATTCAAGCCTCTCATAAATAAGCCCCAACATATTCTGTACATATTTTAGGTCTTTCATCATCAGGTATCTACAGAAAATTATGGCCAGAGTGAATGAAAAATACATTTAAAAGGTTGTTACTCAGTAGGAAATGCACTGCAGTACATTAAGAAACCTCTATTAGTTAATGCACTGCAGAGGTCTGTGTGTAACCAGAGAGACACAGAATGAAATCTTGATTGGTGCAGTGGAGAATAGTGATGTGTATTTTTAGTGCTACGAGATCACAGCCTGTGACAGAAAGCACTGTGAATATGCAAGTCATTATTTTATATTTGCATTACACACAGTGTAAGATGGAATGCTGCAAAACATGCAAATAGTTTTACGATAAAATGGTGCTGTCAAAATGTAGTTTTTAGTAATACCAGAGCGTATGTAATGCTATTTCAACACTTCTTTAGGGGTAACAAGGGTTGTGTAAATGCAGCTAAAATTAAAAGCAAGCGCTTCCCAGCCCAGTTGTGAACTCTTTGCACTTCCACACAAAATACCAAATCTTTGTCATCACAAAGCTTGGAGTGATTTGATCAATAAAAGCCAGAACCTCACCCAAGCATCCTTGACACTTGCAGATTAACTGATAAGGCACATTTGCATTTCATTCAGGCAAGCAGCTCATAACGATCTAAATTATCCATCCCAGGACGGCTGTCTTTTTCCAAAAGGAAAGCAAACGCTTTGTATTGCAGGAACAAGTGAAGCTGGGGAATGCATGACCCCCTTCCCAGGACTCCATGGCCACCCTGGGGGTCGCACCCCACAGATAGAAGACCTCTGCTCTAAGGACTGGGGTTCCTAACACGGCGGCAGAGTGGGGTTAGTTCTGTAATGAACTGCACTGTAACTTGCTTATAATGCCCCAATTTGGAGGCTTTAAATGGGAAATAGCCATTACATTGATGCGTTACAACACATGTGATTACAACGCAGTCGTTACGACCTCGTTGTTACATCGCAATACATTACAACGCAAGTCGTTTAATTGACTTGCTGTAGGGGCCGCTCTAACTTAATGAATAGTATAATTTATAATTCCAAGACCTTCCCTACTGTTGCGCACACTGGAGTTGGAATAGTACATTATACTATTCCTAAGTCCAGCGCACCCCCTTCAGCAAGTTGATGTAATGACTTGCATTGTAATGTACTGCAATGTAAAAATGCTGTCGTTGTAACGACCACGTTGTAATCGCATGCGTTGTAAAAGCATGCGATGTAAAGTGTCCTATTCACTTTAAACGGCCCTTACTGGGTCTCATCTCCCTCATCAGCTCGATGCCTCTACCTCTGAGGCCCCGGATCCCTTTCCACCCACCCAGTCAACTTTTGAGTATTGGAGTATTTCATTGTATTGTCATTTCTCTTGTTGCGTGTAACTCAATATGGTGGATTTCACAATTCGGCTGTGCCTAGCTACTTCACAGTGCATCACACACTGCGTAACAACACTGTGGGCACCTCATGTTCGGGGTCTCAGACTTACGCTGTACTAACAGACCATGAAGGATCATTTTATGCCAGTTTAGTGGGCTAGCCTGCTGGTGGTGTGCAATCTGTCTGAGTTTGCTTATGGTAAGTGGAAATTCCATAGAGTTTGCTTATGATGAGGTGGGGATGCAAAGTCTAATAGGATAGAATATGGTAGGAGTAGCGGTGGTGATTTTGTGTGGGTTGTGTGATGGAACACCAGTAGGTAGTTATAGTTAGAACCTAGTTTTCATAGGAAAAGCGTTTATTTATTTGCCAATAACTCTGGTGCCATTTGACGAATCTTCATGAAATTTTCAAAACTAATTGTTCACTCAGGTCAGCTCCTGTCTTGAACGTTTTGTGGTGATTTTCAAGGGGGGTGGGGGGCAGAGAAAAAAGGGGGCCCCCAAAATGTGATTTCTCCATGTTAATTTCCATAGAAAACGTTCGACACGGTTATAGCCTGAAATGATGAACGGAATTACACCAAATTTGGCAGAGAGACAGCTCTTGGCCCAGAAAGTATGCTTTATTTTAAATGGTGTAATTCCATCCAGTAGTTTTTGAGATATTTAAAGATTTACAGATATCGATATTTGCGAATTGTGAGATCTGATTGGCTGAACCCTCCAGAGTACTGGCTGCCAACACTTCAAACCAGGAAGTGTTGGCAGCCATCTTGTGCTTCAGACCGAGGGAGAAGGAAAAGGGTTAAAAAAAGATTAAAAATAAGAAAAGGGGGCAGGGTAAAAACACCCTGACCCCCCAGGCCTGCAAAAAAAGCATTTTTTCTTACATTTTTGGCCAGGTAATGCTGGGTGCGCGAACCCCATCGAAAATGAAAGAAAATGAAGCAGGGCTCCCGCGCTTTGTTTTTTAAAGCCCCCGGGTGAGCCAGGTCCCGGGGGCAATGCTTATTTATGTAGAGGGGTCCCGGCACCCACAGCCCCGGGGACCACCACCTCCCTGGGGCTTAAAATAAAAAATTAAGTGTGGGGGGCTCCTGCCCCCCCGCACACTGTCCCGGGGACCGCCACCTCCCCGGGGCACTCTTTAATTGAATGCGGGGGTCCGTTGTGGACCCGAGCCTTGGGGACCACCACCTCCCCGGGGCTTTAAACAGTAAGGGAGAGGGGCTGCGTGGCCCCCCTTCTGGAGCCCTTGATGGCCCTGGCCCATGGCTCCTGCAGGAGGCGGGGAGCCAGTGGAACCGTGGGGGCATTTGAGCTCCCCCCCCATGGTCCCCAACGGACAGGCCAGGCCCCGGGAGATGGGGTCCCCGGGGCCAGAAGTGACCTGAGGAGGGGGGCCAGGCGGCCCCTCTCCATTTTTTTTTTTCAAAACAAGTCTTGCCATGCCCTGGTGGTCATTTGAGATGTTATCAGTGATGTCACTGAGCATGTCATGAGTGATGTAATATGTGACGTTATTAACAGTGCATTGCGGGGGTGCGAGTTATAGTTAGCTCTACTAACTATAACAGCTGAAATTCTCTGGTTTTATACAAGTGAAATGTCCAACTAACTTAAATGTCCCTGAAACCTATGGTTTTTTCAGTGAAATACTAAGGTTTTTAAATGCTAATTTCTAACTATAACGTCCCTGAAACCTATGGTTTTTTCAGTGAATATATATATATATATATATATATATATATATATATATATATATATATATATATATACATATATATATACACACACACACACACATACAAATTACCTACTGGTGGTCGCCAGTAGGTAGTTATAGTTAGGAGCTAGTTTCCATAGGAAGAGCATTTTTTGTTTTGCTTATAACATTGGCGTTGTTTGATGAATCTTCACGAAATTTACCAAACTAATTCTTAGTTCATATCAGCGTCTATGTTGAAAGTTTGGGGGTGATCCGTCAAGGGGGGGCTGAGAAAAAAGTGGGGTCCCAAAACGTGCTTTCTCCATGTGAATTTCCATATGAAACTTTAGACAAGGCTGCAGGTCGAACGGGGGAACGGAAACACCCCAAATGTGGCAGGGAGAAGGGTATTGGTCTAGAAAGCACACTTCTGTTTATTTGGTGTAAATCTGTTCAGTAGTTATTGAGAAATATCGAAATTTACAGATATCGATATTTGGGAATTTTGCCATCTGATTGGCTGAGGTGTTACGAGCACGAGCTTGCTGCTTATTGGTTGCGAGCGCTGCGAGTGGTTGCAACTAGAAAGTGCTGGCCACCATTTTGTGAGTCCATTGAGGCGAGTAAAGGGGAAAAAGTGCGAAAAAAGTAGGAAAGGAGGGTAGGAGCACTGTAAGCTCTGTGGGGTAGTGTGAAGCGAAGTAGTCACTCCTACCAGTCTGAAAGTGCGGTGCTGCTCAGAGTGACATCGTGCTGAGATGATATGCTGCAACACTCGTGTATGAAACTAAGAGCCTAAACTGTGAGCTTGTTGTTGTAAAGTGATGTGCTCTGGTCTTTGTAGCATACGTGTGCAAGTAGTGTTAGTAGGCGTTTATACTATACAGGGAGTGGGAAGCAAACTACTGACCACTACTGTGTGTTTATACTATACAGAAAGCGAAGTACTCACGCCTACTGGTGTGAAGACTCTGGGATCAAACCGAGCTGATTGCTGTAAAGTGATGGGCTCTGGGCACGGTAGGATACTAGCTGCTGTAGTATAACTGTGTATGTAGTGTTAGTATGCGTTTATAGTATATAGGGAGTGAGTAGCAAACTACTTTCTCCTACTGTATGAAGACTCTGGGATTAAACCGTGAGCCTAAATTGGGAGCTCATTGCTGTAAAGTGATGTGCTCTTGGCACTGTAGCATACCTGTGGAAGTCGTGTTAGCTTGTATTTATATAATACAGGGAGTGGGAAGTGAACTACTCACCCCTACCGGTCTTAAGACTCCTGGATGAAACCATGAGCTCATTGCTGGAAAGTCATGTGCTCTGTGAAGTATTCCAATGTAAGAAATAGTAGAATGTTAGTATGTAATTCTACTAGAATATAAGTATGTAATGTTAGAATGTAGGGCTGTCATGTGGGGAACCTTGGGGAGTTTGTACATGGTGCTGGAGAAGACGGTTACCTTGCTGCCTGCTCCTGTTGGTGGGTGTTAAAGGTGTCTTGTTTTCCTGATACAAATCTACTTATCGGATCCACTGCTGTCTGCCTCTTCACTACATAAATTTGGTGACGAGCGGGAGAAGGTAAAAAGAAGGCAGCACTCACCAATACTTTGAAGTTGCTTGCGTTGTGCTGAAGACCCGTTTTCTTCATGTAGCTGTTTCTACTCATCTCAGGGTCGCCGGCTCATTGAACTATGTCATCCGACCTCTGGTACAATTTATATTTTTAGATTTTGCGCTTCTTCTGCCTCTTCACTACACTCTGGTCGCTGTACTACACCTGTGTAAATAGTGTTAGTATACGTTTATACTAACCAATGCATCATGGTCCTAGGGAGCGCGACCTCCCAGGCGCAGCTCATACAATGTCCCGGGGTGTGCATCTGCAGGACATTTATATTTATTATTAGAGGGCGGGTGCATGGCTTCCACCCTGTGATAGCAAATCCTTGTTTGACTAGTTGAAGCGAGAGGAGGAAAACCTCGTATCGCTTTAATATAGAGGATCCGGATGGGAAAAATGGTAGGAAAAAAAGGCGGGGTCTCACTTGTTGATTGAAATTAAGCTCCTGGTGGGTAATGTTCCGTGGCTAATCCTATTAATATATTGCGGGGTCCCTGTAGGACTGGGGATCTTAATGTCACATGTAAATTAGGCGCGGAAGGGCACAGAGACGTTTCGTAGCCTAGGGGATCGCCACCTTCTCAGGTATTGTTTACTAATTGTTCAGGGGGCTTCGAGGCCAACTGAAGTCCAGGGATCGTTACCCTCCGGGGCTTTACTTAAATATGCAGGGTGGGCCTCAGCAGTCCCTGAAGTCGCGGTGGTCCTAGGCAGTGTCTTATTGGTTCTGTAATCACACGGGCAGTACTCATGGTGTTATAAAGTGATGCACGCATAGAACCCTTGCAGTTGTAGAATGACGCAAGCTTTATTTATGTAATAGTATATTCTGTAGGTGCACCGCAAAATTACAAATGTTTTCTCTCATAGCCTCCTATAAAAAAACGATTTTCACAATAAACTACAGACAAGTGTTGTCAGAAAAAGAAAACCTATACACTCACTTATTTATTGGGGAAAAAAAATCTTTATTAAAACAACACAAATAAATGAAAACGCAAGTTTATTAGAACAAACAATAGTATAACATGAAATACGTGGGTGGGACTGCTCCGGAAGCAGCGTACAAAACTTGAAAGACAAAATTGAAATATAAGTATGTGTGCCATGAGGAAGAGGAAAAGAAAGGTAGTCCGAATGAAAGGAAGACAGTGAGAATGGGATGGGGAGGGAGTGGGTGGAAGGAAGAAGGGGAGGGAGAGTCAAAAGAACAGAGGGAGGAGGAGACAGAGCATCAGCCTATTGCACCCAGCCATCAGTGTTTACCTCCTGTCACCCGTTTGTCTAGGACGCTGGGGTCCGCGAGAAAGAGTTTGGTCGAGCAAGTCCTTAAAATGAAACATATGAATGAGGCACCCCAGCACCTTCCCCCGCACTGTGCTCAATTGTATGTCCTGCACACCCAGGCTTCTGTGCTCACCTGCCACCATTGATGTGTCCAACAACGTGTTGGTGCAAGCTCTGAGTCCGGGGTACCTTTATAGGGTGGGACAGCAGGTCTCCAGTCAGAGATGGTGTCTTGATACCACGATGGAAGGCGTCAGAATGCCGAGGGCATCATGACGGGGTGAGCTCCCGCTCCGCCCAATTTAGTGTCTCAATCAATTTAGTGTTTGAACAGGGAGAAATAATGTAATAGTGGAAATGTTTGGAGGTAAATGAAGATTTATTTCAAGCTTAATAGAAAACACCAGTTGAGTGCATCCTTTGTTTTTGAAGTACGATCTACCAACTGTTAGTGGTAATTATGGTTCAAAGAGGAGTTGGTGTGCACAACAATACATAAGGTTAAATAATATGTTATAACAAGGATTCACATACAAAGGAACAGAGCGCATGCTAGAAGCATAATGTGTGCGTGTATTGCAGTGGCGGAAGCCTGTGTGCATGTACACTTAGTAATGAGCTCACTACAGTGCCCTAAAAGCCAACACCACGTGTCTGTAGGGCAGCGCTGCACGCTGGCTCAGGCCTACAGTACGGTCCAGCAGGTCCCTAAAGTGAGGCAGACATGTGACTGAATGAGGTGAGAGATCACCTCATTACGCACGGCAACATCGCTTTTTTGCACCTGCGCACCCAGGCTGATGTAGCCCACCCGCAGCACTGTGCTCAACACGTGCCTGTAGAGCAGTGCTGCCCGCTAGCTCAGGCTTACAGTACAGTCCAGCAGGTCTTTAAAATGAGACAGAGATGTGACTGAAGGAGGTCAGTGATCACATCATTATGCAGGGAACTTCGCTTGTTCGCACCTGCGCACTCAGGCTGATGCAGCCCACCCCTCCCTCAGCACTGCGCTCAATTGGAATCGCTGTGCACCTAGGCCCCACTGCTCACCTGCTGTCATTGTTGTGTGTGCAAACACTACGGGCAGCAGTGTTCACAATTGAGTTGTAGTGTTGATTGCAGGATGGTGTACACCTCATGAATCCCTTTGGAAACACGACGGGCAGTAGGGTTCACAATTGATGTCCAGTGTTCATTACCAGGATGGTGTACACCTTATGGATCCCTTTTTTTTTTTACATATTGTGATATGCAAGGTGGATGCGGCCATATAACCTGAGAAAGTGTGAAAGAACTGGGACATGTGGCGTCGTTGTTATCCTATTTATACGTACGCAAAGTGGGCTGGACCTGCGTACGCCAGGCCAGCGTAGGGGTGTGAATAATTGTTCCAGGGATCTGGCTTTGTTCAGTTCCTGCCTGGCCAGGAAGTGTAGTTATGTGTGTTTCTTTTGCAGTTTTGATGTCGCCGAATGCGCATTTTATATTAATGTAGCATGTATCAGGAGGGCGGCAACTATCGTTAATGACATGCTGTACGAAAAGATTGAATGCGAACATTACATGTCGTTGTCAAGGTTGTGGATATGCGCAGCCATGAATGTCAACGGTGTGCAGTATTATTGAAAGTGTTCCTTTTGCGAAGCGGCACATGTGAATGTGCTCGGATGGAGGGAGGATCAGCAGTGAGGCTACATCATGCACAGTGATAACACTCATTACAGTCAAGCAATGTATGTCAAACGTGAATCTGAAAGTCTCACATATGACACACTACTGTATTAGTAAAGCCTAATAACAGAGCGTACAGCAATACAAATCTACACATTACTGTTTACTGTTTGTCACATGTGATCTAGGATGTGTACTCTGCCCGTGGCTGATGATACTCCTTACATCCACCAATACCCAGGCCAAAAGGCAGCACAATAATGTGCACACACACACACCAGGGGCATCGTGTAACACACATTTGTTTTTTGATGTAACGTTTCACATGCATGGCCATCACACGTGGAAGGCTTAATGTACAGGCCATGAATATTGATCAAGATGATCGTTGCATGTTGTGTGTAGTATAAGATATGTGTACACAGAAAAAAAAACCTTTCAAAAAAGCTGTTTAAGGTGAAGTGGTGTCTCAATCAAACGCTGTAGAGAGAATAACTAAAATGGGTGGGGTCGTCCAACTGTTACAATGGGAAATGTTATGAATGTTATGAAGCAATCAAATGCTTTTTTTTAAGGTCACATGGCAATCGAGCACCGAGCACCCGACGCGATTTTGAGAAAATATATTTATCATGATATAAGTTCATTACAGTGAGAAATATATAAATGTGTAAAATATTTTAGATTATCGCTTACTGTCATATACTGTTTAAAGTTATTTAGATATTCTTTTGAGACAAAAAAAAGAGAGAATAGCGTACCCGGCGCGGCACCATATATCTGTGATGTAATACAGTGTCTGGCGGCGTGTACTCGTCGCATACGCAGCGCGCAGCAGGCGCAACCCCATACGTACATGGCGTAACGCGTGACTTGGTACTGCGTACCCGTCGGATACCAAAGTAGCAGCTGGGGCGACTTCATGCGTATATGATGTTCTGCGGGACGTGGTGTCACAAACCCGTTGGATACAAAATGCGCATCTTTTACGAGTTTAGCAATATGGTGGATCGGACCGGTATGAGAGTGCAGTTTTCTCAACAAAAAAAAGAGATACATATTTTCGGGGGAAGATATAAAACATTACATCATTTTTAACCCCTTCCATGCTCATGACGAGCTCAGCTCGTCATGGCATATACCTCTCAGGTGCTCATTACGAGCTGAGCTCGTCATGACCACACCCGTTTTCGTTGCTGTCCAGCACAGCAGGGGAAACTACCAAGCAGCGATGTGGTTAAAGTTAAAAAAAGAAGTAAAATAGAGTTCCAAAATATTTAAAAATATAATGGAAAAAATATAGGTTTTATAAACATTAAAATATGAAATTAACATTTAAAAAACCTTTGAAATTCACTGAGAAAACCATAGGACTTACGGACGTTATAGTTAGGAGTTAGCATTTAAAAAACCTTAGAAATTCACTAAAAAAAACATAGGTTTCAGGGACGTTATAGTTAGTTGAACATTTGACTCATATAAAACCAGAGAAATTCACCTGTTATAGTTAGTTGAGCTAACTATAACTCTTTCACCCGCAATGCACTGGTGATGACATCACATATTACATCACTCATGACATGGTCATCACTGATCACATCACTGATGACACGTGAACATCTGATGCATATACTGATGCCCTAATATAAAGTTTGATACACGCACTCTAAAATAAAGACTACTATTTTTGAAACCATACACACAATAATGCCAGATACTACATACCACCCACTATTTCCTATGTCTGTACACACATCCAGTCACTTATACATGCAGTTACTCATCAATACAGTACTATAATATGCAATCATACACTTATACATACAGTAACACTCCGCTACTCATCCATAGAGTTACTCACACACCTAGTCAGTCATGCAAAAAATAAATCACATACCAATTTACTCATGTATGCAGTTATACACACTAACTCCATTATTTATACACACACCACATCACTTATTTATGCAGATACTAGCACATACTTACTGTCTTATACAATCACTGATACAAGCAGACACTCATTTATACACACATCTTCAAATAACTTACTCTCACGTATAGTCATTTATATATTCCAACACTCACATATACTGCCTTAAAACATATGTAGTTACCCACACATATACCACTCAGACAACAAATCAATAACCCATATAGACATTCATGTAGCTACTCACCAACCCATGCAGCTGCTTACACACCAACTGAGAGACTAATACAGACTTTCACACAGTTTAGTCACTAACCCATGCATTCAGTAAGAAACATTCAATCACTCACTTATACAGTCAGTCACGCACCTACTAAATAATCCATTCAGGCACTTGTAAATTCACTCATTCTTCAATACACCTTGGCATAGATATATATGAAAAATATTTAAACATTCCAGAAACACACATTCACTGGATGATGTCATCAGTGATGTTATCAGTGATGTCATTTGAGATGTCATCAGTGATGTCATCAGTGATGTCACTGACCATTTCATGAGTGACGTAATATGTGACGTCATCACCAGTGCATTGCGAGGGCACGAGTTATAGTTAGCTTAAACTAACTATAACAGGCACATTTCTATGGTTTTATATAAGTCAAATGTTCAACTAACTATAACGTACCTGAAACCTATGGTTTTTTTGTGAATTTCTAAGGTTTTTTAAATGCTAATTCCTAAATATAACATCTGTAAAATCTATGTTTTTTTCAGTGAATATAAAGATAGATAGATAGATAGATAGATAGATAGATAGATAGATAGATAGATAGATAGATAGATATATGTGTGTACCCTGACCCCTGCCCCACCTATTTCTTTTGCCCATCCTGCTTGTATTCTCAGTCCCAATGCTTCAGCAGATAGCACAAACACCCAAAAACATTTATGGCCTGATTCACAAAAAACTCCTCTGCAGTCGTGGTAGTCTTGTTGCAGGGATTTCCATACAAATGTGAAAACTCTGCCATGACTGTGGAGTCTCTTCGGAAATCGGGCCCTTACTGTATAAGGCAATCTCTGTCAGCTTGCCCTCAATGTTCACAGCAATAAGATTAGCCTCAGTTAAACAAATGACAAACTGTACCACATCATCATGCCATCTCTGTAGTAAACCTGCTGCAAACTCCCTTGTATCTGCTCCACTGACAGAAAACTCCCACCAAGCCAGATAACAACTTCTTCTAATAAAGGGTGTTAAAGAACTTTCAACCAACTAAAGAAGATTCATTCACCTAATATCTAGAGCTACGTTGACTATGTTGGCATCCTGGTTTTCATACAATTTGCTCTGGGTGTCAGCTGACATATTCTTTGCCTCTGAAGTCAGTGTTATTGTACACCTGGCACCTGTCTGGCCCTAAATAACCCATTAAAATCGAAGAACCTCAAAGTCTCCAGATCTAATAATATAGGGTTGTCAGCATTGAAGGTCATTTTCCTGTCGTCCAACTCCTTCCCCCACAATTCCAAAAGAAAATAATCCAAAAACGAAAAATCTAATCACTGCCTCGTCAGATGTTCTGGTAATTTCTCTTGTACCACCCCCCACCGAGAGAAAAGACCTAAGAGCCTGATTAGAAGTCTGGAGGTCTTGCACCCGCCAGACTCACGGAGGTGCAAGAGTGGCAGTCAACTGTTTTGCCAATTACGACTTGCAAAGTTGTATCGGTGGTGGACCACCGGCTGCGCCAGGGAACAGTCCTGTTTTCCAGGCACCGCCATGAGAAAGACAAAGAGGCCACTGACTGTATCATGAGCTGAACTCTTGTAACACAAGTTCAATTTGTGATATGGTCGGCGTTCTTTACACAGGTTTGGCTCAGTTGAGCTGGCGCCGTTGCACCAAACTTGAATCAGGCCCTAAGTTCTTGCCCCAGTTCATCAGAAAACATTTCAATCTGCCATACCATTTCATCATCTAAAATCAACATCATAATTCCAGTGATATATTTGCTTCAGTTAAGTAATGAATATGAGTTACTGAAGTAACACGTCTACAGGTATCTTCAGCTGCATCATGCCTTAGGAAAACATATTGAGATGAGGTGATGTACTGGTATAGGCCCACTTGAGACAAGGTTTTTGATAGAGAGCACGGTAGTCTCAATGATATATAAAGTACATATAAAAAATGCAAAGAGAGACCCTTAGAAACTGAGCCAGAAGTGGCATAAAGTTTTTGGGGAGTTGGATAATGAGGATTGTCAGAAATATTTAAATGTGTCCACAAGTGGTAGCTACTGAGGCCATTTTCAGACTCATACAAATAAAAATATTCCAGAAGATTTACTATTCCAGAACACAACTTAAAACATGTGGAGCTACTATTTCATCATATTGTCTATGTGGATGTGGGTGGGGTATGCATTATTACATAGTTGAATACAGAAATTTAATTGTTACATTAAATAAGGAATAACTGCAAAATCATGCCAACAAGGTTGGTACATCTCAGGATCTAAGAGCAGGTGACTGTTGCCAATTATCATAAACTGTTTTGTCTGTAAGGAGGAGTAATATTGCTCAAGCAAGGGGTAATCCACTCCCACCATAAAAGAGAGGTCTTGCAGTGGATTTCCTGGTGTATGGAGGGTGATCAGGCAATGTATCAGAGCAGAAAGAGCCCCAGATAATGTGAAAAGATGTGGGGGGCAAGGAGACAATATCTTGATCCACAGTGACTTTGTCACTATTGGTTGTAGTAGATGTCCTTCAACAGATAATATAGTATTGTGTTAGCCCAAACGGCCTTTCAAGAAGATGATATGATAGTAGAGGATGTATGTCAATGTCGGTACATATTTTGACCTCTTGTTTACCATGCTGATTAGTTGTGGCTATGTTTGCTGTTTTGTTGTAAGTAACACAAACCAATAAATGTATTAAAAAACAGAATAGCACATCTCAATAGAAACTTATCTACAGCTACAGCCCCATCAAACTCTATGCCTAAAAGAGAAAAAAGACTTTAGTGCCCCATCAACAACCTAGATGCTGATTTAATATCACATTATGCCAGTTCCCTGTGAAGTTCACACCATTTTATCATTTAATTTGCATCATCCACTGTTGCATAATAAACTGATATATCTTCTGACAAAATGAAATCATTCACTGAAGTGATTAATTATATAACTGATGTCTAATTTTTCCCGAATGCAATAACCCCTAATAAAAGACCAGCATGCCCCACTCTGTGAAAATGGAGTCCTTCCACCTTGAGCATGGCCCTAACCCTTTTTCCAACCTCGTTCCTAACCTAACCCAAAAGCACAACACCCATTCATAGACCCCTCCACTGTGGATGTAACGATGATACGAGGGACGTACTTATTGTCAAGCACAGGTACCACATACTGCACCAGTCATGCGGGGCAGAAGAGGATGCGCAGATTGCAGGTGTCGTCTGCCCTGTTATCCTTAGAAGTATATGAAAGACATTGCTTTAAAAAAAACATAATAATAATTATTGTCATTTCCTAAAACATACATAACATAAATAACAGTGGCTACAGTCATCCAGCCTTCAGTGCAAACAGTCAATATACAATACAATAGATTTTCGTATGCGTTACACTGCCTCCTGCAGTACCAGCATGCAGTAATCATTAAATGAATACAATTCTTTTGAACCGTTCCCTCTCCTAGATCCCTGGAGTTGATTGGGCTATTTAGGTGTCTGGGGGGGTGTGGGGGGGCTGTCCAGTAGGATCCGGTTGGTCATCATCCTGTAGTACATCGAGAACGGAGTACTTTCTCCAGTTGCACCATGCCTTTCGAAATTTCCTGGGGCAACCCCTCGCCTTCCAGGTGACCCTTTCAGCTGGAGCGTTGTTATTCAGGGTTTTATATGTTAACGAAACAGCTTTAGTTGTGATACAATCTTGGAGCACCGTGTCGTCTTCTGGGGTAATTAGAAATTCCTGTATCCCTAGCTACTGGCGCACCTGGTAGGCCAGAACCTCTATCGTGAGGACAAATAGTAGTGGTGAGAGCGGGTAGCCCTGTCTCGTACCATGTTGTATGGGAAAATCCTCTGATGTTCTTCCATTCACCCATGCTCTGGCCCTGGGGTCTGTATACATTAATCCCACCCATTTCCTGAAACTACGGCCGAGGCCAAATTTAGTCAGGGTGGCCTCAAGAAAGGGCAAATGGACTGCATTGAATGCTTTTTCTGCGTCCAATGATAAAAGCAGATGCGGAGCATCGCGCCCCATAATCTCCATCATCCAGTTGTGCTTCCTTCCCAGGAGGTTCAGCCTGGTCGCCGGGCCAGGCAAGACACCTGATTGGTCCTGGTGCACCAGGGTCGTCATCACTTGGCGCAGTCTGGTGGCCAAAATAGTTGACAGAATCTTTACCTCCGTATTAAGCAAGGATATTGAGCGATAGGAATCGCATTTATCCTTAGGTCCCTGACTTATGGACAGGTATAATTGTAGCCATTCGCAAGTCTAGTGGAAGGACCCCGTCTTCAGTCGCTTCTTTAAAAAGAGTTAGAGGGGCCGACCGAGAAGATCTGCACACTTTTTATAGAGTTCTGCCGGTATACCGTTTGGGCCTGGTGTCCTCCCTCCCGGGTGCGTAACTGGGCTATAGCTGCTTTGATTTCTTCAATTGTGATTTCCGCGTCAAGCCCCTTCCTGTCCATATCGTCCAGTTCTGGGGTATCTACTTCTTGAGGCAGCTATGTCCTGGTGGCATTATAGAAGTTCACGGAGTAAGAAAGAAATCTCTGCAGGATCTGCTTGTCCCTGTCCTGTAGCACTCCATGTGGGTCCACTAGACATCCGGCCTCTATTGCCTTGCAGCTAAGCCATGCCATGAGCTTTCCAGATTCATCATCCATCCATAGAATTTGTGCAGGGTCGCCTGGGCCTGTGCTTTAGCCACCTGGGTTCCTAAATCTTTATACTGACGTTGGGTGTCACTCAGTTGCCTCGAAAGCTGGGGATCAGGGCGCGCTACATTACGGTCTTCCAGGGTTAAGATCTGGGCTTCTAGCCATTTCAGCTCCTCTTTGTCTTTTTCCCTGTCCCACCCTATGTGGTTCTGGGCTCAGTCACATAATACAGTCTTGTAGGGCTCCCATAGTACAACCCCGGATTGCACTGACCCCTCGTTTTTCGCGAAGAAAACAGTAGTATCAGCTCTGATGCCTTTCAGTAAAGAGTAATTTTGTAGGTCCTACGCATTTAAGCGCCAACCCATGTTTCGGTCCCGCTGTCTGTCCCCTATCCGTACGTGCACTGGAGAATTATCCGATAGGCCCCTAGCTAGGTATTGGGCTTCGAATATGTCGCATATTTCTCCTTTTGGTAGGAACACATAGTCAAGTCGGGAGTAAACCTTGTGTGCCCTGGAGTAGTAAGAATACTGTTTGACTTCCGGATGTAGATGTCTCCAGACATCCACCAGCCCTGGAGTCTCAGTAAGGCGTGTGATCAGTGAGGTATGGGGTGCTTGGGCACGGTCTATGGCAGCATGCATTACGTCGTTGAAGTCCCCCCTATAACATATAGGGAGCCTGGTATCTCCAGCAAGATCTCTGTCAATTTGTCTAGTGTGCAAGCTTGGAGTTTCGGTGGTGCATATATTGAGATAAAAGTTACCATCCTGTGGCAAAATCTCCCGGACATTCCGGCATATTTGCCCTGGGGATCTAACCATGTTCAGTGTACACAGAACGGGGGGTCTTTTTGACAAGGATAGCCACTCCCCTGGAGCTGGAAGTCTACCCCGCGTGCGCTAGAACTGTGTAGACCCCCGCACCAGAAACTAAACATTTGGTACCCTTAAGGTGAGTTTCCTGCAGCATTACCACATCGAGATGTCTACATTTAATGAAGGATGACACTAGCCCTCTCTTGATTTTGTCCCCGTGGCCGTTCACATTCTAGGTTAGTACCGTAAAGGGAGTATTTTCAGAATCTATCATTTGTGTCTGGTAATAATGAACTGAGCAGGTCCGATGCTGCAGGAGGGCTCAACTTGACTAGATATCTGTATCTGGACATGTCTTGCATGTAAAACCACTAGTTTAGGCTGAGACTGATACCTGAACAACAACAACTTTGTAGCCAGTTGAAAACCCACCCTTAAGCCCCCTCCCCACCTCCTCCCTTCCTCCAACACATGCTCCACCAGAGTCTCTCTCTCTCTGTTGTGGACATGGGTGGCCACCCTGCCCAGAAGAAACTAAATAGGTCCCAGTGCCTGGAACATGGCACAAAAACTTAAGAGAAATACAACAAATTAGCAGCATATCTGTCAGGGAGCAGGGTAAGGAAGGGTTGGGGGCCTAGAGGAGGGAAGGAAAACGAAATAACCAGGGAAGGGAGGAAGACAGGAGTATTGCAATCAGTGTCTCAGGCCTGGAGTGGCCTATCACCCGCTCTTGGATTGGGGATGTCTGTCTCTATGCAGAGCTGAGAGGGCGCAGTCGTTGGGGGAGTGGGTGGGGTCATGTTTGAAGCGCCATGCCGGGAAATTGCGCTAGGCCCTTGGATTTCTTGGTCATTCAATGGAATTGGGCACTTCATACTGCGTGGCAGGTTTTGTTGTCCCGGAGTCTTGTTCCATATCCACTATCTCAGCCAACAAAGCATGTTGCGTCTTTTCAACTTCTTCCTTGCCAGAGGGTCTTTCTCTAGTGTCCGTTTCAGTGCCAGGGCCGGTCTGTCCAAAAAAGCGGGCGTGCATGTGTCTAACTTTCCCTGGAGGCCCTGCGACCACTGGATTCGTCTTCATAGGCGTCTCGTGCCCTCAAGCGCATAGTGTGTCGACCCCTGTATCCGCAGCCGTTGGTGACTTTGGGTCTGGATAGTTTTCTAGGGGCCAGTTGTTGTCTGTTTCATTTCCTTCGGATGTTGGGTCATCTGCTGTGGGTCATCCGCTGTGGGTCTTCTGATTGTTTCGTGATGGGGCGATCTTGGATCTGATCCTCCGATTCTCCTATTTGTGTCTCCGATGCTTGTCGCAAGAGTGTTACTTCCGAACCAACCACCTCTATTTTCACCTCCAGCACCAACCTGGAGGCGGGGTTGGGGTGACCACCCTGGTGTAACTGTCCATTTTACCCTGCCTAGAAGGTTTGGAGTCTTTATCTTTGCTCATTGTGTTGCTGCGATGGCCAAAAGATGGCAGCCCATGTCTTCTCCGTCCCAGGGGAGGGGGATGGGTGGAGGATACCTCCACCCTCTGGAGGGCGCCTCCTGGTGTGTCCCCCCTAACTCCAGGGTGCTCCTAGCTGTGTTATATAGTCTTGGCTTAAGGCGCCTCGGGACAGCTACGTGCAGGGGCTCTCTTCCTGGAGGTATGCAAATTCCAAATGTTCTCTGAGGACCCCAGTGGGCAGTCTTCCCACCACCAAATAGGGCCCTCCATTTTGGTCAGGGCCGTCCTCCCTCTCTCAGCCAGGCTCTCCTGCTCCTCGAATGGGGGTCTTACAGAGTCAATTCCACCCCACAGGCCACCTTATCGCTGCATGGAGTGTGGTGTGACACTCCATGACTCTTCGGGGGTCCGCTGATCAACTCAGGCACGTGGGCCCATGTGGGAGCTATCCCCAGGTGTGTAATTTAGGCGCTAACCAGGGGTACTCCATGGACGATCCTCCAGTGTAATGGGGGCAATCAGGGGGAAGGAGCTGTCTTGAATCCAGGCCTCGGTTTACCGCAATTGCGGTCTGTTTTCTGCATTCTAGGTGCTGGCTGCTCACTCCCACCCCAGGGTCTGCCCCTCTCCCCCCCTCCATGCAGGAGTTACCTCGTGACATTGTCAGGCTCCAGGGTGTGTGGCGTCGTTGCTCACCACCTCCGTCGTCCAGCGGCAGGGAGCCGCCGCAATCGTGCTCTACTCCGTGTACAGAGGGCACCGGTCGTCTGCAGAGTCCACGGCCTCTGCTTACTTCGCTGGTGAGAGCCTGTCACCACCCTACTATTGTGCCCCGGGCGGGGAGGGGGAAGAAGGAAACTGCGTCAGCGCTCTTCGTTACTGTCTTTCCTTGGAGGGGTACCGCCACAGCAAGGGTGCCGCCACGGCGCTACAACAAAGCCGACAAAGCAGCTCACCCGCTCAGCGCCATTTTGATGAGCACGTCGCAGGTTCAGGTCGCTCCGGAGCCACCACTTTCAGGCAGTACCAATATGGTTCCACACCCCACAGTGCAGTTCTGGGTACCGGTGTTGCTGGAGTACAGGATCGTATGTTTTATGCCATTAATGCCATTAATGCCGGATTTATGGACGGATTTTTGATATCGGTCGGAGCTCCGTGAAGATGTGTCCTAGTCGGCCATGTCGCTAGCCACGCCCCGTATAAAAGACATTGTTGATCTCAGAGATGTATTCTAACCCCACTTGGAAAAGGTATGAACTTAACACATTTCTTATTTTTACCAGGAATTATCCATTATCATCACAGACTCTATTGCACTTGTTAATTTGCCAAAATTCATCTGTTAGGATTATGAACTCTACCTTGCACTACATGTTTCCTACAAGGAATCATCTGTTTGCATTAAGAACTCAATCACTACTGCAAATGTTTGCATTAGAAAAGTCATTGGAATTATATGGCACAGAATTGTTGTGAGACAAATATGATATGAAGAAATTGGTAAGAGTAAATATTTAATTACCAAGGATAATAATGAATTACATGATATTGATAAACATGTTTCCTACTACAGTTATCAGCAGATCAAGTTACTGCGTAACTTTGAAGATAGCTCTCTTTAGTAAACAACATACAACAGATCAGGGCAGTGTTCACAGTTATCATATTAACTTTAATTGCATAACACCTCAGAAGAAATATATTAACACAAGGAGTGTCAACCAGTATCTCAAGTATAATATCCAACCATAGCAAAAGTCTTCTATTATTGTTACATATTAGCACTTCTGCTGTACAGATTAGGCCAAGGTGTGTAACCAGGCAGTGTGATGATATCCTGTGTCTTTGTTTCTCTCTTTTGTCCATTCATCTTTCCCTGGTCAATTGCTGACCAACCTGGTAATAGTGTGAGGCTGACTGTAGATACGGGGAAGTGTGGAAGCTCCCATCATCCCTTTTGAATCTGGGCTGCAAGGTTAGTACATCTTGATAGTGGATTTGGCCATCTGACATGTGCCCTAAAGTAACTATAGCTCATGCTCTCACCTTGCACTGCCATGCACTGCTTATTACCTCACATATTACATCACTTATGATATCTTGTATGATGTCATTGATAACATCACTGCAACATATGTAATGACATCATTAATGACAACACTGCATGGCAGGGGCAACAGTTTAAGTTAATTTAGGGCTAAGAGATATCTATAATTGGTGAGTTTCACTGCTTTTGTTTATTTATTTATTTATTTATTTATAGCACTTATAGAGCGCGCTGATACCAAACGATGTCCTGGCGCTGTAGTGATAGCTCCCCTGACCATGAAGCCTGTCATTAATTGGTGAATAGCCATGTTTTTAGCTTTTTCCGGAAGGCCAACAGATCCGTGATCTGTCTCAATGCAATTGGCAAAGCATTCCAAGCAGTGGCAGCCCCTAAAACAAAACTTCTACCCCCCAACGCGCTTTCCTGATACGCTTTCCTGATACGAGATTGTTAGTAGAAGTGGCTGACAAGGCATAGATCCATAGTTCTGCCACAGCCCAGGGTGAGGTCTCGAAATCATTGCCAAGCAAACATTCCACTGGGAGTGACGGAGAGACTGCAACCTCTTTCTTACCAGCAACCCCCCCCCCCCAGTCAAAAGACACCATCGCTATGGGATGGTTTGTTGTCACATTGTCATCTTTGGTGACTGGATAGGACCTTTCAGGCATGTACTGATCAGGAGACACTAGGTTCTGGGCCACCATGGTGACGCTGACACCAGTGTCTCTCAATCGTTCCACCTTTACCCCATTAACAACAGGATGCTGGCTATATTTTTGATTGTTAGTGGGAAAGACAGCTAAGGTAGCTACGTCCGCATCCCCTACAAGAGTCGCCTCAGTGAGCTCTCTGACATGCTCAGGGCCCTCCTGATCTAGAGATTGGCCACTGTATGTACTGCAGGAGGACTAGAGGCATTATTCATGTTTTTACAGCCAGGATCTCCAGTTCGGTGCCCCAAGGACCTACACTCCTGACACCAAGCCTTCTTGAGATCCCAGTTCTTCCCCTGGTACCCACCCTTTGGCTGTGAAGAGTCTTGGGGCCCACTCTCCTGAACATGTTTTGGGGGCCTGAGTAGGATTTTTAGTTTTTAGGGTTACCCTCTTTCCCTTGGGGGGCTTTTTGTCCTCTTTCCTTTGGTCTCCCCCCCACCAGTGGCAGTTCTGGTCACCCTAGTTTTGACCCAGTGGCTACCTTCTACCCAAATTCAAGAGAAGAAATGAGACCTAGGACTACCAGATGCTGATGTAACTTCTCATTGTAACAATTAATTACAAAATGTTCCTTCACAATTAATTGTAAAGCCCTTCATAGTTTTTCACATTGTTTCCTGTTAACCAACCAACTAATGTTTTCACTGAAAAGTCGACAAATTCGACCCAGGACTGACTCTAGGTTTGTTTGTTTCAGGGACTTAACCGAGGCCCTAGCAGTTTATTTTAGACATTTAAAAAAATTGGTCCATCAAAAATTGGACTATCTCAAGCCAGTTTTTGGATTGATCCGTGTGGTCACTTATTGACAAAGTGGTCCACTCAGTGAGTGGTAGTGCCTCAGCTGTTTAGGGAGTTCCTCCTCATGTTGGCCCACGATATCCCACTAGCTGGATACCTTGATCAGAACAAAACATGGAGTAGGCTTGTTAGCCACATCTACTGGACAGGAATGCACCAGAAGGCAAAGGAGTTCTGCAACTGCTACCCCACCTGTCAAGCCAGTGGGAAGGCAGATGGGCACCCAAAGGCCCCCTTAATCCTACTCGCAGAGGTTGAGGTACTCTTGGGTGTCAGACATTGGTAGCAACTTCATGTCTGGCTACCTAAACACATGTGGAAGGATTGTGGAGTGACTTATAAGTTTGCTACCCCCTACCACCCACAGTGCAATGGCCTTGTTGAAAGATTCAACAATACCATAAAAGGTATGATTGGGGACTCCCTGAAAAGCTCAAGAGATGGGATGTTTTAGGCAGAGTTTGCGCGTTTCACTCTGCGTTATTCCACAGAGTGTCTGAAAAACGCTGCCTAATTCTGTGGAGTTCCGCAAGCGGGCAGAGTGTTGCTCTGCCACCCCTTTGCACCATGGCACCCGGGGTCATCACTCCACTGAGCAGCTAAGCAAACAGTCCACAATGATGGTCCACTTTCACAGCCCAAAAGAAGATGCAGTGAAGTAGTGTGGCTCGCACACTGGTACCCAGCTATACTACTCCGTTGACGCACATGTGCCCATGGTAAGACCTCAACATGGGGTGTCACTGCGCAGCACTGAGCTTTACCACCCCACGGAGGGAGTTCCTGAGCCATGCAGATCACACAATGCATCAACCATGGAAGGCACTCTTGTGCTGCTCAGCGCACACACTATCACCCACGGAAGGCACCTGCTCCTATCATGCCACACATGCTCCAGTTAGGTACCTCGAACCCATAGGCAGAGCCGCCCCATAGGCACAAGCTCCAGTGCATGTGCCAGGAGATGGGGGGTCACTTTTCCCTCCATGCAGCTGTCTTTACATCAGCATAAGTTACGCTTGACCACATCCTCTTCTCCTTTCTATCTCCTGCACACAGTCAGTACATGAGCTATGTACATGCAGCACAGTGCAGTGCTTGAATCAGCCAACACTACAGAGTCCCTCCTTCCGCTCAGCACTGACATAGCTGTGATTTGGCACCAAAGCACAGATTGGTAATGCCAGATTATCCCAAACAGTACAATTACTGGCGATGATTCTGAAATGTATTACTACAGCAGCTAGAGTGAAATTTATTGCGGGTCATTTATGCTCGGCAATAGGGCGAACATATAAAATAATCTGACAGGTTTCTCTGAAAATGAGCAGTGGCTACCCAAAGCCCCCTTCTTGCACAGAGGGATTATATTTCAGGATTTCAAGCTTGATTCTGCATGACATGCAGTTTATACCCCAACGGGTCATTTCATACAGCCCCAGATGTTAGACAAAGCACCCCAAATGACATCACTGAACTCCTCATCGCCCAAAAGAAGCCCTCAATACTGCACACCGTACCCTTATCATCAGCCCATCTTTACACACGAGATGGCACAACATTACCAGGGGTAAAGTGATGCCCCTCCCTCTCATGCCTGCGCCCCATTTTACATTTTGCCCATCATCCACTAGAAGGCAATCATTTGAAATGCTTGCTGTAATAGGAGTAGAACTCTGAGGCCCGTCCCTCCCAGAACTGACCCCACAGCAGCTTCTAGAAGGCTGGGGCAGTACTGGAACCTAACTTACCTGAGGCTCCTATGGTTTCTGTCTGTGTGATTATGCAGCGGGAGAGCAGGTGGGGCGAGGGTCACTGTGAAGCCTTCCAGAGACCAATCCGCATGGAAAGCACCGACAATTCCCGAGGCCAGAGACACCTTGTACCGGAGGGTGACGTCACGTCACCAGGACAAGGGCTGCAAAAAGCAAACCCTGCACACAGGCTGAACTGAAGTGGCTGAGAAGGCAGCTAAACCATGCACCGGCTGCATTGGAGTGGCTGAGAAGGCAGCTGCTGTAACCAAACACCGACTGCACTGGATTGGCTGAGGAGCCAGCTACAATCATGCATCAGCTGAACTGGATTGGCTGTGAAAGCAGCTAAACAACGCACTGCCTGCACCGGATTGGCTGAGCTGGGCAGCTGTCAGACTGTCGCATCTCCTGGGATACAGCAGCCTGGCGTGAGCTGAGTCCGCTGGTGGATGTTAGAGTTTGCACCGAACTTCATGCTCCAAGCGGAGCACAGAGTGGCAAACACTCTGTGAACTCTACCAGCAGATAGGAGTTTTACGCTCACCCCTAACCAAAAGCTTTAGGCCAACTAGGAATGCCAGAGGCATTGATATGATCAAAGGCCGCTTTGCTAGAGTGCAAACCAGGGCAGAAGGTATGGGTGTTGGGGCTTGTGGCCCCCAGGGCCCTCCAAGATAAGTGGAGTGGGCCCTACCCCATCCTAAAAAGAAAAGGGGAGGTCACCTACTTGGTGCACCTTAGCTCTTGCAGGAACCCCCTTAAACCCTATTATGACAGAGCAAATGGGACCATGTTATGGTCACAGATGAGGATCAGGAAGCAGAGAGTGAACCTCTCACTGACCTCCTGTCCAACAACCCGAAAGATGGGTCAGTAGAAAGAGTAGTCTTTTCAGTCATCCTCACTGCCGAACAGCAGACTGATTGCAGTCAGACTAGCTGGTGTACCCATGACATGGACACCGGTGAAAGTCTACCTGTCAAAAACAAAATTTACAGGCAGTCTGATCATATGAAAGAGAGCAACAACGCTGAATTAAGCAAGATCCTAGAATGCGGACTCATAGAGCCAGCTGAAAGCCCCTGGGCCAGCCCAGTCGGCTTAGGGCTACATGTCTCAACATTTGGAATCGCAATTACCTAATTGGAGTTTTCTGCGCATCGCTATTAGGTAATCGCTATTTCAAATGTATGAAACTTCAAGTGTTTCATTTGGTGATTCGTAGGGGTTGCAAATCGACCTACCTCATTAATATTAACGAGGTAGGTCACAATTTGCAACCCCCCAGGAATCGCTAAAACCACAGGGATGGTGGCCTGCTGGGGTCAGCAGACCACATGTCCGTGATTGCTTTTCAATTAAGCAATCTGTTTTTTTAAATGTCCGCGGGACCTCTGCCTGCTCTTCAATAATGTTTTGCCATTCCATTCCCAAAAGGGAAGGGATCCCTAAGGGATCCCTTCCATTTGCAAATGGGTTACCGCCACCTTGAGGTTGGTGGTAAATTGTGAATGTTTTGCGACTCCATAGACGGCCACAAAAAATTCATACATACTGCTGCGATTCGGTATTTGGAAAGGAAGCCCTAAACATGACCCTTCCAAATAGTGAATAGCTAACCCCACTTTTGCGATTCTGTAACAGGTTATCGAATCGCAAAATAGGGTTTGATACATGGAAAAAGCCTTTTTTGCATTCAAACACAAAATTACTAGATACATGTGGTCCCTAGTCCCTAAACCTTATGCCGAGATTGGTAAGAAAGAAATGAGGTTCTCTGTGGATTACAGGGGCCTTAATGCTGTGACTAAGACTGATGTGCACTCAATTACTTGGGAAGACAAATTGATTGACAGGTTAGGAGCAGACAAATATACCTTTGATCTCATATCAGGGTACTGGCAGATAGGCCTGACTGCAGGAGCCAAAGGAAAATGTGCATTTTCTACCCGAGATGGACATTATCAGTTTACTTCAATGCCTATGTGCCTGAAAACTGCACCTGCCACTTTTTAGAGGTTGTGAATAAAGTGTGGCTGGTTTGGAATCCTATAGTGATGCTTATCTTGACGATATTGCTGTCTTTAGCTCCACCTGGCCAGATTACCTGATCCACCTCCGTAAAGTATTAGAGGCTCTGCTCAAGGCAGGGCTCACTACCAAGGCTTTAAATATAGTTGTAAACTGGAAATTACTTTCACTAATCAAAGTGGAAAAACTTAACTGCAGTTAAAAAATCCTAGGAACTTTCCAATTTGTGTTCCACCAAGCAAACTGAAAAGCGGCAAACTAGAGAGAAACTATGCTAAACAAATGACAAAGCTTACATTCTACTAATATGTGCTTCTGAGAAATGCAGACATTGCTCAATTTTTTTACATTTCCATTTTGGAATTGCTGTGTATTTAACAGAAATGTAATCCCAATAGAGAATTGGTTAACCTAGACTTGTCCCTTCTAGCTATCACTGCAGCATTTCCAAATATATCCAAATAATTGAATGAGTGTAGAACACTGTCTGGTAGCATTGGTTAGTCCTTACGAAGGTCCCTTGAAAGAAATGAAAGCCTCTAGCTAGCTAAACCTCGAGACTTGTAGAGCTAAAATGAAATCCTGGGTATCCAATTTGATTAGGTTGTGTGATCCTGGGCAAATGTTTTTCTGCTCGTGTTTCCATTTCCCTAGCTGCCAAGAAACTTTGAGTGCCACAGAAGCAATTGCTTTCAAGAACATGCACTCTTTTTTATTGAGTCAATCCCAAATATTCCCAGGGATCTCCAATTATCCCAGTAGTCGAAGAAGTGATGTTTTTACTTTCGTTGCATTCTGGTACTTTTAGTTTCGTTTTTCTCCATTCTAAATTGAGGACAACAGCCACCAGAATGCCAACGTCAAAACCAAGATGAATGAATTACTGACACTTGAGGGGAGATTTATTACAAAGTCGTGTAAAATTACGCAGAAACCAAAGTTGCTGAGCTGCGTTGCACTAGGAGGAGAGAGCAGGAAAGCTCCGTATCTACTTAGATGTGATGCCGCTGCTTATCCCCAGGGATAGGTTTACTTAGTGCCACTCACCCACCTTTGCATGGTAGTGCTAAGGTGTGTGCTTAGGTCTAGCATAGGTTTTGTACTGAAAATGTATCCTCCAGTACTAAAAAAAAATACAAACTTTAAAACGTAAAACATTTTACATGTGCTCGACTGAGCAGCACCCATGCAAGTTTGAAAAGTTTGGAGAAATGAAAACATTTCTCCTCATTAACACATGCCTCAAGAAGGGGTTGCTTGAATGGAGCAAAGCCCTGTCTATAAATGTTTGTAGATAGGGTGGTTGCGTTGGAACACCCTACACCCATGAACCACCCATGCAACCCCTTGATGCCAAACAACGCAAAGTGGTGCACAGTGCAACTTTGCATTCATTTTAAACAACTTTCCAGGGCAAATAACACATTGTGCTGCAAAGGAATTAGTTTATCAAGGCTTTGAATGGTTTCTGTCACTTCTTGTGACTTTGAACAGACACAAAGCCTTGACAAATCTGGGCCCGTTGGTCAGAAAGCTTGAGAATTCTCTACATCCAGCTCCCCGGTACTGCGAAGATGTTGCTCCTAAATTGTCAAATCTGAATCAAGATAATTGAATATATAAAACAATATATTAAAAACTGCTGCAAAAACTGCTCCAGTCTTATCCTTTTGTTGAAATGTACTAGGCTACAGTAAAAAGAAAGTATTTTCCCCTACTCGGATAGGGCAATGTGGCCATGCCCCCTGGTCTGACAGGCCAATGTGTGGGGAAGTGTTTTGGCTGTTTGTGGGCCACGTTTATGGCCCAGTGGGCCGAGTTTCTCACTGATATTACACCAAACATTGCCTATAGCAGGCATATATACAAACAGTCGCCCATATCTCGAAAAGTGGTATTGCAAATGTGGACCACTCTTTTGGCTTTCTGATTCGCTAATGGGGCCATTTTTATTTTGGTTCCCGGGCATATTTTCTTTGCCGTCCAACCCTGTACCCCGATTCACTTCCTATGGTCCAGTGTCTTACTCCGGCACATTCTCAATCCTGTAAACTATCCGTGATGTGGGCAGCGCGTAACAGAAAATGATTTGATAATCTTACAAAATTTATCGAGGGGAATTCAAGATTCTGACCAGCCTTGTTGTGGTCACTTTACTACAGACCACCTAAATATGTGCTCACAGCTGACACCTGTATGATCTGCAGGTGACAAGTTCAAATTGGGGAAATGCCAATGCAGCTTTACATCCTTACAATGTTGGTTATTTGAGAGCTCTTGCAGGTAAGTAAAAGTAAGACTTGTTATTTTCATTTGTTTTATATTTTCATTTATAAATGGCAAAAACGATAGTATTATTTTCTATACAGAACTTGTAGGAAAAGGTTATTATTAATACTGTGGAATGGGGCTAGCTGACCCTACGGTTCTGGTTTTCAGTCAGTAAATCAGGCCTACAGATGTAAAGACACCTTAGTTCTAGTCTTCGGCTTTAGCCAGACACAATCTTTTAATTGCAATAGAGTATGGTTTGCTAACAATGTCTGGATACACAGATTTAGTGCCCAAGCGCAGTATTATATTATCTTCCCAGTTAGAGCTGCAGCACCTTCTCAGCCCTTGGGGAATGTAGCAGTTTCAGTTCAGTGTGTGTCCACTGTCGTAGGACCATATTTCTGAGAGTTTCATCTATGGGCCCTCCCGTTGCTTTAGGTTCTCGATGGTGTCAGCTTCCTCATAAGATGCCTTCTCCGTGCTAGAGGGCTCCAGCAGCGTGAGAATCTTCCACTAATTTCTCTGTGCTTTACATTGCCTGGTCCTGCCAGCTTGTCTCAGCAGTACCACAAGAGCCCTATAAAAGCTCAGCAGAGGACCTTCTCCCAGGGATCACGTCTAAGTCTTGTAGGACCCTTTCGACATGATCCTCACTTTTCAGGGCTTTGCGTCATTTGGCGTTGATTCCGATGAGGCTGGCAGCTGTGTATTAAGGCTTTGAGTTGCTTCGTTCCAGATTTGCTGGAACCTTAAATTAGGTCAGGAAAAGCTCTCTCTCCGATACCGACTAAGTGTCCAGGACCTAAGGAAGCACCACTGGCTCAAACAGGGGCCAGCAAGGCTCAGGCAGGTCCAGTGCAGCAGGTTGGCTGGGCAGTAACAGGGAGCCTCAGGAGCTTGTTATGTCCCTGTAGCTCACACAGAAGGGGAGACAATTGACCTTTGGTGTCACTGAGCCTGGGATGAATGGTGCAAGTCCAGTATTCCTTCTCAATAAGCAGGGCAGGCCTCAATCAGCAGGCAGCAGATTGTCCTTCATCTGTACTATCGAGAGCTCCAGGAGTGTACTGAAGAGTGGGTCTGAGGATCCCCTTTTTATACCTGGTGCCCACTTAGAAGTGGAAGAAACGCCTTGAGTTTCCACCTACAGAGGTGTCTGCCTTTTACTGCCTCCATGCCCTTGTCTCAGACTTTCAGAGTACACCATAGGCTAGTGTAAAGTCCTTGTGTGTGAGCCCATCCGGTGCCGTTGAAGTATAAGTGTGGTAGGTGACAGATCTGCCTCCTAACAAGTCAGAGATGGCCCGTCCTTCCAACACTCTGTTGTGATGCTGTCTGAGAAAAATACACCAAGGGCCACTGCCAACTACACCTAGTCATGTGACTCAGGAACATGCCGTAGGCATCAAATGTTTGGGACAAGAAGATGCCAAATTTCTAAAAGTGGCATTTTCAGAATTGTGATTTAAAATCCGACTTTACCATTAATTAAGGTTTTAAATTACAATTCCTTAGATACCAAACATGGCTTTTCTTACCTGCTTTTGAACAACAATAATAACCTACCAGACTAGCAAGGGCCCTTAGATACTTATCTTAAGGTTACCACAGCTCATGCAGATGCTGTACATGCAACAAAATCTCAGAAAGCAAATGAAAGACCAAGAGTGCTCAGAATCACTTTAGGATTAATGGTACCCCATCACTACACAATCATTTGCCCAGCGTCATCATCTGGGTTCCATACACAACAATATTCGAGAGTTGCATCCTTCTATATGATTCTTAAAGAAGGAAAGACAATACATGTGATTGAGTAATAAAAAGGTATTTATTAGGGTATCATTAGGGTGCAGTGCAAAAGAGAAGTGATGATTGTGAGTTAAAAAGGATAAACCATAGAGAGGGTGTATTCTCCTATAGTTCAATGTCTCTTATGTCTTCCTACTAAAATATGTGAAAAAAGGTGAAAACAAATACCAAAAATAAAGCAGTTAGAAATTAATCACTGCTTTCTTGGTCGACATGTTTCAGCCGTGTGGAGAAAAATTCTCTGTGGCTTTCTTCAGGACCTACAAATATTTGTTGTCACTGCAAAAAAACTTATTTAGATAGGACAATATACATACAATTTTGTTGTTTGTGCTACTACTCTTCTCTTGATGTTAGCATGATGGTTATGCTGCTGCATCTATAGAAAAATATGTACACAGAAAGAGACTTTTAGTAAACCAATGCTTTCTTCAAAGCTGATACAATACAATGCTAGCTTCACAAGATAGCTCGCACAGATAGCAGAATCATTATTATGCAAATAGAGGGGGGCTTACCATTGCCATTCAAGAGGTAAACCTCACCTCACTCGGCACCAGCTCGTGTGAGTTAGAGGCCCCGCCCTGAAAAAATTCAATAACATACATTCATGATGAATCCGAATACTGATGTCACACAATCACCAGACGTTTGAGCTTAAAACAATGTATTAGCTAAAACAGAGCAAGGCATGTTGCTCTGAAATCGGCCACCCTCCCTAGCAAAGATTGAACTAGCATCTATATAAATGTGATACAATATCCTTTTCAAAAAGTGAAACAGATTTTATAGACACCACTCCTATATGGAGTGTAGATAACACAGATCTTCTAGTCTTTAGTTTTTACATAAATCTTCCTATATCGCTGAACCCCTTTTCAATTGCCGCATTTAATATCAATGCCTGGGCAATTATGGTCTCAAAAGGCCTTAGTATAATGCTTTCCCAAAACTCTAAATATAAGAATTAAGGCCTCTAATGGGAAAAAAGGGACAAGAAAAACCACATCTCACGGGTACACATCTTGTGTCATTAGTGCGGCTGATATGCTCCGCTTCGAATTTCGTGTGAGAAAATGCCGCTGCGTTTGTTGCTTGTTCAAAGCATTCCCCGTATACCGCTAAGCCTACGCTCATCGTGTCTATTCTAAAAATAGTTATAAAAGTAAAGAGGATCGTGGCACGGGTGACTCACCTATCCGTCGGTACCTCCTGGCTGGATACTAAGCTGGAGTGGAGGTACCGATTAGGCGTGAGAGAAAACATTATATCAGAAAACTAACGTGCAAAACGTCGTTTCCTTCGACGTCAAGTCACGTGATTATCGTCTGTAGTTCTTTCATCCAATCACTTTGATGCTTTACCCGCGTACACCACACCATGGAATCTCACGAAAGTACAAGGCCACTTTCCATGTGGCTCCTGTGGAGTATGTGTGCAGACTAAGCAGTCCAAATTTGTAGAGTCTGGTCAAGGAAGGCTGGGAGCAATCTCCCAGGAAACCTCCCCAGGATGTAAACAGTTACATGCTGGCCTTCAGGAAAAAGACTCGGCGATTCAGAGAGCTTGCTCAGGCGAATCTGGAAGCCAGCCAGGAAGAGATGAAGTGGTCGTATGATCAGAATGCCACTCTGATTGAGCTTCAGCCTGGACAGAGAGTTTGGGTCATGGCCCCTGTAGAGCCTTGGGCGCTCCAGGACAGGTGGACCGGTCCATTTGAGGTGGTGGAGCGCAAGAGTGATGTCATCTATTTGGTGAACTTGCGGTCTCCCAGGAACACTTTGCGGGTCCTACATGTTAACCGCCTGAAGCCCCACTTAGATAGGTCCAGAGTGGGGGTGCTCCAAGCAATGGATAATGGAATGGAGGAGGAGACCGAGCCTCTTTCTGACCTCCTGTCTGCAACAGAGCAAGATGGGTCAGTGGATTGTGTCAGCCTCTCTGCCACACTGACCCCTGATCAGCAGCAAGATTGTCGCCAACTGTTGAGACAATTCTCTGATCTATTTTCCTTTAACCCTGGTATCACAGAGTGGTGCATCCATGATGTGGACACTGGGGACAGTCCTCCTGTGAAGCACAAGGCTTACAGAGTGACTGACAAGGTCAGGGTGTACACCAAGGAGGAAGTCTCCAAGATGTTTGCTTTAGGGGTGATTGAGTCCTCAAACAGTCCTTGAGCCAGCCCAGTGGTTTTGGTCACAAAGGCTGCAGCGCCCGGTGCCACACCTGAACTCCGGTTCTGCGTAGACTACCGAGGACTCAATTCAGTCACCAGGACTGACGCGCACACCATCCCCAGAGCTCATGAGCTCATTGATCGGTTAAGGGCTGCACGGTACCTTAGCACGTTTGATTTGACATCTGGGTACCGCCAGATCGCCTTGACTGATGGGGTAAAAGAGAGGTCAGCATTCTCCACACCAGATCGGCACTACCTATTTCCAGTTATGCCCTTTGGGATGAAGAATGCCCCTGCCACCTTTCAGAGGTTGGTCAACCAGGTGTTGGCTGGACTGGAGGATTTTAGTGCCGCCTACCTAGATGGCATTGCAGTGTTCAGCGCCAGTTGGGAAGAACATCTGCGCCACTTCTGGGAAGTGTTGATGGCACTGTGAAAGGCAGGCCTCATGATCAAGGCTAGTAAGTGCCAAATCAGGCAGGGTTCCATGGTGTACTTGGGTCACCAGGTAGGGAGCGGCCAGTTGGCTCCCCTACAACGCAAGATTGATACCATCCTGGCATGGGAACCCCCAAAGACTCAGACACAGGTGAGTGCCTTTTTAGGACTCACGGGGTACTACAGGAGGATGTCAAAGGGTATGGCAACATTGTTGCACCCTTGACTGAGCTGACTTCCAGGAAGCAGCCCAAGAAAGGGAACCGTACTGACACCTGTCAGAAGGCTTTTGATGCCCTGAAGACTGCCATGTGCACAGCACCCATGCCTCAGGCACCCAACTTCTCAAAAGAATTCATTGTTCAAACAGATGCTTCAGAGCATGGTGTGGGGGCTGTCACAGAATAATGAAGAGGGTCTAGACCAACCTGTAGCCTTCATCAGTAGGAGGTTACTTCCACAGGAACAGAGGTGGAGTGCAATTGAGCGTGAGGCATTTGCTGTGGTCTGGGCACTGAAGAAGTTGCGATCATACTTGTTTGGGACTCACTTCCTGGTTCAGACCGACCACAGACCTCTCAGATGGTTAATGCAGATGAGGGCTGAGAACCCAAGTTGTTGAGGTGGTCCCTTTCCCTACAGGGTATGGACTTTGCGGTGGAACACCGCCCTGGTATAGAACACACCAACGCTGATGGTCTGTCCAGATTTTTCCGCCTTAGTGAAGAGAACTCCCAAGGGGAAGGGTAGTTCTCCCCACATTTCAGCTGGAGGGGACACATGTAAGACCTGGCATCATTGGCGTGAGTTTCCCTTCCATTTTGTCTGATTACCTCCTATGTTTTTGATATGTTTTTGCTGGTTATATGCTTTCGGCACTGTGCCACTGCTATTCAGTACCACAGTGCAAGTGCTCCCTGTGTTAAATTGATATATCGATTAGTGACTCCATGATTGGGTTATTTGATTTACTTGTCTGACCCTAGTACAGTGCACCATTTGGGCCCAGGGCTTGTAAATCAGATGCTGCTGGTGGACTTGCAACCATTGTTGTGCCACCCACAGAAGCAGCTTGTAAAGTGCGTCTCAGGCCTGCCATTGCAAGGCCTGTGTGCAGTCTGTGACTGCCATGTCGACTTGGCAAATACACCCACTTGCCAATCTCTAAACCTTCCCTTTTCTTCATATTGGACACCCCTATGGTAGGCCCAAGGACAGGGTGCATTGTAAGTATAAGGTAAAACATGCCCTGGTGTGTGTGGCATGTCCTAATAGTGAATTACAGCCATTTTCGTTTTTCACTATTGCAAGGCTACCTGTTCCATAGGCCAGAATGGGCAGTTAGATTATTACATCTTATAATCCTAACTGACTCAGGGAACAAGGTAGAAATTTGAGTTTAGTATGCCTGAACTCAGAATGATAAAATACATCTTTTAGTAAAGTTGGTTTTAACATTCTGTGTTTGAAAATACCACTTTTAGAAAGTTGGTATTTTCTTTTCTAACTATCCAAGCCTGCCTCTGCTAGGTTGTGTATTCCTTGTCCTGAGTTTGAGTGACAGGGCTGGGGGATACCAGGAGACAGAATGAGTCAGCCCAGTGGTGAATAGGGAGATCTGCATCTAGATAGGAGGGAGGAGTTGCACCTGGGACCTGAATAGGGCTGGACCTTCCCTCCACAATGCTGGCTCCACCCCCTGGGGTGCGGCTGATGTCTTTGCCCTGCACTGTGAAAGAAGAGAAGGAATCATGTCAACAAAGTCCTCCAGGGCTGTGCTTTCCCTCCACAATGCTGGCTCCACCTCCTGTGGGGCGTCTGATGTTTCTGCCCTGCACTGTGAAAGGAAAGAAGGAGTCATGTAAACAGAGTGCTCCAGAACTGGTTTGGACTGGGCAAAGGCCCCTCTGCCTTCAGAGAACAAGGAGAAAAGTAGTATAAATATTGGGACCCAGACCCAAGAACTTTAGATCACTTCTGGGAAAAGGACGAACCTTTTGCCAAGGAGAAGAACCAAGGAAGCTGCAGGAGTTTGGACTGCCCCTCTGCCAGTGTGCTGTTTGCTAGGTTGGCCTGCAGTGGTTTCTTTATTGCCAAGGAAAAGGAGAAGGAACTTTTTAAGAACTTTCATTATCTTGCAGAATATTACTCCAAGGGCTTGAACTTGTGCTTGCCTCCTGCTGAAGTCTCAGGGACAAAAGACTTCACCTTCAGCTCCCCTCTGAATTTCCTTGCTGGGAAGTCTATCTGCAGAAACCTGCATGTCGCTGGGAGCTGGAAGTGCGACGCAACGAGAAGAAGCGTGTCGCCACCGCAGCTGTTGTCGTCGCATCGCCGGAGAAGCGTGCCGCCACCGCATCTCCCAGGAAGCGAGTCTTCATCGAAGCTGTCTGCTTTTGCATCCCCGGAGAAGAGTGACGCCATTGAGAGGGCCACCGTCACATCACTAGAGAAGCGTGTCACAGGCCCTGTCGTGACTCCAAAGTACAGAGTCGTTGCGAGGCTGCCAGGGCGTGAATGCGTCGTCATCGCATCAAGGGCACCATCTTCTCGCATTGCACCATGATTGTAGCATCGCATCGAGGCGACATCTTGCACATCGCACCAAGGCCACAGGCCGAGAACCTACGCTTCACCCCCGCACCGGTAACGATTACGACGCATCCCCTACTCTGTGCAAGCATTGAGGCGCAACGCATCATCTCCCCCGGAGCACGGAACCGACGCATCTGCCTCTGCAAGCCTTTTGTTTGTTTTGCATTACGCATCCAGGTACTTTTGTGAGAACTGTGTTGCATTTATCACCAACTTGAACTAAGCAACTTCTACCATCTTTAAGTCAATCTGAAGTACAGTTTGTGGATTTTTGACGTTTGTGGTCTTCCGTTAAGTCTATACAAAAGAAAACTTATTTTTATAAAACCTGTGTGGTGTCCATCTGTAGTGTTTTCACTGTATTGCTGTGTATATTCACAAATGCTTAACACACTGCCTCTGAGATAAGCCTGTCTGATCATGCCAAGCTTTCAAGGGGGTGAGCAGGGGTTATCCAGTAGTGTAGTTCCCTTATCCTGACTTAGAAGCAAGGGTCCCTATTTGGACAAAGGTGTCGGTGGCAGCTTCTCCCACCCCGCTTGGCGCCGACCTTGTATTTATATCAGCCACGCTGTGATAACTCTGAAAATCCTGAAGCGGCTAGAGATATTGAATGATTTTAAAATTCACTTGTCACCACAGTGATTGTTTTTAAATGTAGAATTGTACAATTGTGTAGCTGTTAGCTGTGTAGCATCACGCTGTACTGAAAAATTCCACTTACCTGCACTCATACAGGGTTTTTAGTAGTGGGACTGTTCCTTCTGCCTCCTGACCCCTGAACCGGCACTGCAGCCAATCGCGGTGTTTGGAGGGCGGGGCAGAGACGGGACACACGGAGAGTCGAGCGGTTAGCGCTCTAGACCTCCAGCATTTCAGGGCTATTTAGGCGGCGAGGAGGCCGGCGCGTTTTGCGGTAAGGAGTCGGTGGCAGCTTCTCCCACCCCGCTTGGCGCCGACCTTGTATTTATATCAGCCACGCTGTGATAACTCTGAAAATCCTGAGGCGGCTAGAGATATTGAATGATTTTAAAATTCACTTGTCACCACAGTGATTGTTTTTAAATGTAGAATTGTACAATTGTGTAGCTGTTAGCTGTGTAGCATCATGCTGTACCGAAAAATTCCACTTACCTGCACTCATACAGGGTTTTTAGTAGTGGGACTGTTCCTTCTGCCTCCTGACCCCTGAACCGGCACTGCAGCCAATCGCGGTGTTTGGAGGGCGGGGCAGAGGCCGGACACACGGAGAGTCGAGCGGTTAGCGCTCTAGACCTCCAGCATTTCAGGGCTATTTAGCCCCTCGTCGGCCTCAGCGCGCAGCGTTGGCGCGCAGGGTGGCGCCTAGTCCTGCGCCTAAGACGAGCCAAAGACCAGCCCGTCTGCACCCGTCCGCGACAGGATGGGGCTAGGGGCAGGAGGATATGGCGATTCTCCCTGTCATCTTGGAGATCCCCTGCACTAAGCGGCTAACATATACTCCACAGGCATTATTAGACTTACATAATCATCTACCGGTTGCTTGTGACGTAAAGATAGAACACCACTTAGAAGGACCATTTGCGTGCATGGCATGTCGAACACAGTTCTGCCTTGAAGCAGAGGGAACTGCTCAGCAACAAGATCCTGCCGCTAGGTTTATTACAGTGCATAATATCATCCCTGGAATTATCAGAAAGGACAATCCCCCTTCGGGGAGCAAAAACCTGCTCTGTAATGTACGATCGCTAGTAAAGCATGCCATACAGGTCTGGGATCTGATAGCTACAGAGAGACCTGACCTATGTTTCCTAACAGAAACTCGGCTCAAGCCTCACTTAGTCCCAACTATTATGCTGGGCACCCCGATGGGATATAAAATAATTAGAATGGATCGCCCTAAGTAGGAGGGGGGGTGGCAATTGTGCACAGAGAGGAACTAAATATTACTACTCTGGAGGAAATCAGCACCCCACAGATGGAACTTTTAATCTTCAAACTTAGCTCCACATCTAGGGAACAGAGAAAGGGCGCTTTGGTATATCGCCCTCCAGGCCCGAGTGGGAATTTCTCCATTGCCCTCATAGAAGCCCTAGCACCATTCGTAGAGGAAAATCAGAACTTCCTGCTAGTAGGGGATTTTAATATGCACGGAGAGTTAGAAAAATGCACGGAAGTTAGAACCCTTCTAACGGATCTCGAGACCTTAGGTCTCAAAAAGATTAATCATGGACCTACACATGAGGCAGGCCATACTTTGGACCTAGTGTTCTCTAATTCACCCCGAACTACATGTACAGTACCTACTCAGGTAGAATGGACTGACCATTTTATACTAAAGTTCTACACTGATGCCATGGATAAGCCACGCATACAGACCACCTTGGCTACTAAAAGAAGACCCTGGCATAAATTAACTGTGGATACTTTCAGAGAGATGTACAAAGCCCCCCTGCCTAATGACTACTCAGGAAATATGACCACTGAGCTCCAGCGGTTTGAGAAGACTGTTAGTGAAACAATAAATTCCACCATCCCGCTGAAAACTTATAAACCCCGCCAGGCAGATAGACAAGAAATATGGTTCTCCGAAGACCTGAGACTGCTGAAACAAAAAACCAGGAAGCTGGAAAAAGCATGGAGACAGTCTCGTAGGCTGGATGATAAGGAACTCCATAAAACCTCACTTAGGGCATACCACAAAGCCATTAGGGTAGCTCGGAAAAATTACATTGCAACACAACTAGCAGAGGCTGGGAAAGACTCCAAAGTGCTGTATAAAATCTTACAAACATTTACCAGACCAGCAGCATGTGAGACCATAGAGGTTGCATCCCAAGCTCTATGTGAGGAGATTGCACTATTCTTCATGAAGAAGATTGATATAATCTATGAAAAGATAGTAGCCTCGAAGGCAAGTGAGGCAGCTGAAATAAATCTCTCTCATAACAACATACAACAGAAACCAAATCCCGACTGCCTTAAAAGCTTTCCCCCTATCTCTTTAGAAGAGGTCACTGCATTAATCACCCAGATTAAGAGTGGTATCCCTCAGGATATCATCCCAGCCCGCATTATGCCTATGTTGTCGGAAGTCCTTGGGCCAGGAATTCAACAGCTAATTAATCTATCTCTTAGTACTGGAGAAGTTCCAAGAGACTGGAAAAGGGCGCTAGTGAGACCTTTGAGGAAGAACTCCGCTATTCCCTGGACTGAATTTGCCAACTTAAGACCTATCTCTCTTCTCCCCTTTATGGGCAAGATTGTGGAGAAATATGTCAATAGACATTTGTCAAAATACATCGAAGAGACAAATGGACTGGACCCCTCCCAGTCGGGTTTTAGGCCAAGACACAGCACCGGGACCACTTTGCTGTCAGTCGCAGACGATCTACACAGGTTCCAGGATAAAGGCTACTCTGTTATCCTGGTTCTGTTGGATCTGTCTGCGGCGTTTGACACTGTGTCATATGACATCATGACCACCAGGCTTATTAACATCGGCCTGGAAGACAAGGCTTTGGCATGGTTGAGGAATTTCTTGGCAGATCGCACCCAAACAGTCACCTTGGGCGCTTATCGGTCAGAGGAGTTGGGAATCTCGAAGGGGGTGCCACAGGGCTCTTGTTTGAGCCCTACTCTTTTTAACATCTATGTGGCCCCCCTAGCTAACATCATGAGATCCCATGGGTTTATCCCTGTGTCATACGCGGATGATACCCAACTCCTCTTTCCCTTTAAATCCCTTACGGATGAGATCAGGAACTCCTTTTCCCAGGGGATGAAGGCAGTGGCTCACTGGATGGCATCTAACCTCCTGCAATGTAATGTTGCAAAGACGGAGGTGATGCTCTTCGGTGAAGCCAAACTCCTGTGGTCCCCTGACTGGTGGCCGCAGGATCTTGGCCCAGTCCCTGAGCCCAAGCAGGCGGTTAAGGACCTCGGTGTTCGCCTAGACCAGGAAAGCAACATACTACTCAAGTGGTGGGGTCTTGTTTCCACAATATTGGGATGTTGCGGAAAGTATTCCCTCTGCTTCCTGATTCAACCTGAAAACCTTGGTACAGGCCTTAGTGTTGAGTCGCTTAGACTACTGCAATGGGTTGATTCTTTCAGCTAACGAGGGAGTAATCTCTAGATTGCAGGTAGTCCAAAACATCGCTGCTCGTCTTGTTCTCAATCAGCCCCCTCGAACACCCTCTAAACCCCTCTTGACCACTCTGCATTGGCTCTCCGTGAAACAGAGGGTGAAGTTTAAGGTCTGTTGTATTATTCACAAGTGTCTTCAGAGGAAAGGCCCTATGTACCTGTCCAATAAATTCTCTCTCTATGTACCCTCGCGATCCTTGAGATCTAGTGAACAGGCTTTGCTGCGGGTACCTAGAGCCAAAAAGGCAAGACAAGGGGATAGAGCACTTTCCATTGCTGGTCCAACCCACTTTCCTTGAGACTCTGTAAGGAGCATTTCCCCTTTAGGAGACAGCTAAAAACCTTTTTATTTCAAAACTAACATGTTACACTGCCAGTACTGTTTATTTGCAATAAGGATGCCAAAGGCGCGGAGATACTCCTTCGGGACGTGATCCTAGCGTGATACAAACTCGCAAATAAAATAAATAAATAAATAATTATACCATTGCCAACTAGAGATCCCAGATCTAACAGCGGGGTACTCCCCCTACATACAATGTCTAGCGACAGGGTTTTACTTTTACCAAACTTTGCATCCTATGGGGTACTTCCTCTACAACTGCTAGTGACAAAGTACTGCTCTTTTCCCACCACCACACACACAAGTGTAATGCACTCGTATCTCTTGAAATGGGGTTCTACACTTCCCCACATCCACAACACTTGGGCATACACAACAAGCAAGAATCGACACAACAGCACATAGATGGAAACAAAACCCTCTTGCCGAAACTGCTAACTAGACTCCATACAGTACACACTAGTGAGCTGGGACATGGTGCGAGACACCACAAACAACAATAATAGCAGTTGAGGTGGAGTAGCAATCAAGCATAGGCTTGATGCAAAGATAGGTTTGGGACATACCACAGGGAGCTAGAGAACAAATAGCATGGAGAATATGTGCAGCACACTGACACCCAAGAGGTGACTTGCAGAAAATTCCAATGAAATACATCACACTGATGACTGTTTTTCTAGAAATAGCCACTCAAAGGATATGAACTATAATAAAAATAGGTTTATTACTTTCTTCAAAATTCAATTATTCTGGTCAAGGCTACATACCTTAATGGACTTATATTTTTCAAGGCATTTCGTAAGGGTCCAAAATAAAAACGTATAAGATGTAAGAAGTCATGAGACGTTGGCTCCTCAAGCATACAAATTAAATATGAGCCAGCCTCACAGTTGTGTAAACTTCTAAATACACTAATTCTGGATTAGGTGAACTCTTCAAAATGGCCAACAAATCAATTCAACCCCAATGCCCAATTACTGCTACACCTCCCACTCAAGATATCTGCACCTCTAGAGACTCCTTCATCGAAAATGTTCAAAGAACCACAAACAACATACCATGTAGCTGGCCCATTCGCACAGACCTTCCCCTAACTGGATCTGAAGTTATGATGCAGTCATTCTGCTTTTCCAACGTTCTTCAGGAGTGGGTCTGGATACAGCCCAAAACATTATCCATCACAGCAGAAATCTCTACTGGCTGTGCCTGAAGGACAGGATCCCATTCAAATTCATCTGTCTAACTTTCGAATGCCTCAGCCCTCAACTACCTACTGAACAAAATCAAAACATATATCCCTTCCATGCCTCTATCTCCAATGGCCTTAATATTCTCACTTACCTCAAACTTAACTGCAAATCTTGAGAAAAGAGATGCCACTTAGTGGCCAGACCTCACAGCTGCAACAATTTTATCAACACCTATGGACCTCAAACAACCTTCTCACGGGCAGCAAACAACAGTAAACATAAGTATTCATAGCTTCTCCACACAAGCCCTCTCCTTCCTCTTTTTAGCAACTCGAAGCAATTCAGTTGTGCAGTGTGCGCTGTAAAAGACTGTATAAATAAATATTAATAAATAAATATGCATAGGTCCTGAAAAACCTGAATTGTAGCATTAATGGGCGCTCAATGACCAGAATGCTCCAGGTACCCATAGCTCAAATAATAAATAGACAAACATAAGTCTGTGCAAAATGTTTGAGTTCCGTGCGACAAAGGAGGGGAGGGAGAATGTAAAAGTGGTGGAGCCAGGCCTGGACATGGTTGGACTATGTGTGCCGTTTTCAGTATTAAAAGAAACTAGCCTATGTTGTGGAAAGGCGCTCTCATTTTCTGGTCTTTACCCCAGACATCCACCAGTAATAAGGGACAAGCTAAAGTTATTGATAGGCATTAGTCTGTTTGACTATGTCCCACAGTCCAGTTTAAAGATGGTTAGATGTTTCTTGAGTTACCTTTGGTATCTTGGCAGATAACCAACAGAGTAAAGCAATCCCCAGAGAAAAAGGGTGAGTAGTGCAACTTAAGAAGTGAAGAATCCAAGGTCCACACCGAGTTCAAGTAAAAAAAAAATCTTTTATTAAAACAGGCCAAATATAAATTAAGAAAATAGATAAAGTGGTTTAAAATAGGGTACAAGATATGGCAAAAAATTAATCCCATGCAAAACTATAAAGAATACGGTTACATTAAAAACTATGAGAAATGTAAAGCTATTGCAACAGTTACAAAGTGTCCTTCAGAGATTTCACTAGGCCTCGGCAACCCTTGTTATTGACCTTTGAGAACTCAATGTTGTGCACCAGGTGGTAGGATTCCCTTGTGAAGGATTTTACCTCCACAATTAGAGTTAAAGAGAAATGATTATGGTAACTGAGAAGCACCTAGAGGATCAGTGAAAGATTGAATCTAAGGTAGTTAGATACATCTGGAAGGCCTGCAGTGACAAGTGCTCAATTGATAAAAGCACATCCAAGTGGTAAAGGTTCCCAAATAAAACTAGACCATAAGTCACAAGTGCATGCAGACTGCAGGAAGTAGGTTTCCTTAGAATCACTGTCAAAATATCAACCTACAAAATATCGACCTACAGGAATATCGAAGCAGAAATATCGAGGGCAAGAATATCGACATCCTATCTACAACATGGTAAGTACAAAAATATCGAGAAACAAAATATAGATGTTAAAAATATAGATGTTAAAAATATCGTTTTTTATTCTGTAAAAATATGAATGTAAAATAAAGTAAATAACACTAATGAATAAAATAAACATAATTAAAAATATCTAATAATGTTTAAAATTAATAAATAATACATATATATTAATAATGCATTAATTAAACATATACATAAAATATGTATTATATACATACTTAATAAGTTGTAATAATTATTTTAATTTTTAAATTAACAAACAATATTATAAATTACAAATACATTTACAAACATAAAACAAAAACATAAATAAAAAGTAAAGAATTACGTTTAATAAATTAAAAAAATTAAATATACCTTTAATATTTTTTACATTAATTATATACTACATTATCTAAATTTATACAAAAAAATTAAATAACTAAATAAATAAAAATACTATTCAAAATCCATAAGTAAAAAAAATACAGTAATGAAAATGTTGGATAGCATAGAACTTAAAATTACCATTCCCACTCCAGAGAGCGCAACAGTAGAGAAACCATTGTATAGCGTAGGGGTAAAAATTACTATTCCAACTCCAAAAAGTGCAACAGTAGGGAAAGCGTTGGATAGCGTAGAGGTAAAAATTACTATTCCAACTCCAAAAAGTGCAACAGTAGGAAAGCGTTGGATAGCGTAGGGGTGAGTGTGGCTCACTGATTAGAGCGGCAGACCCTGATGCAGAGGTCTGGCCCGGGACCAGGGTTCAATTCCCGTCGCGGCAGGGTCTTGAGCTCAATTGTCCGCGGACCCAATAATTCACGGCATGGTGCCTACTCTAATCATGGGGTCCCACGCTGCAACTCTGGGCAATAGCTTGCTTAGTCTCCACACCGGCCCTAATCGCTAAGGATGCCTGGCTTCACCAGGGTGGTACCCAGGAGTTGGGAGCCTCACAGGAACAGGCCAGGACGGGTTCCTCAGCAGTTTATTCAGCACGGGGGGACACTGGTAAGTGTAACCATGCGCTTTATAAGCTTCAGAATTAATTACAATTATTCCAACTCCAGAGAGTGCAACAGTAGGTAAAGCGTTGGATAGCGTAGGGGTAAAAATTACTATTCCAACTCCAGAGAGTGCAACAGTAGCGAAAACATTGGATAGCGTACGGGTAAAAATTACTATTCCAACTCCAGAGAGTGCAACAGTAGGGAAAGCGTTGGATAGCGCAGGGGTAAAAATTACTATTCCAACTCCAGAGAGTGCAACAGTAGGGAAAGCGTTGGATAGCGTAGAGGTAAAAATTACTATTCCCACTCCAGAGAGTGCAACAGTAGGGAAAGCATTGGATAGCGTAGAGGTAAAAATTACTATTCCAACCCCAGAGAGTGCAACAGTAGGGAATGCGTTGGATAGCGTAGGGGTAAAATTTACTATTCCATCTCCAGAGATTGCAACAGTAGGGAAAGCGTTGGATAGGGTAGGGGTAAAAATTACTATTCCCACTCCAGAGAGTGCAACAGTAGGGAAAGCATTGGATAGCGTAGAAGTTAAATATAACATACTTATAAATAATTGTTGTAAATAAAATAATTAAAAATTTAATTTTTAAATAACTCTACATCATTTGCAAATACCCATTAATAATTACTAAAAACATATCTAAAATTGAATAATTAATTAACACTAAATTAACAATAAATACCAATAACTATGAATTAATCAATATAAATGACCAAATAATTAATATTGAACACTAAAATATTTTTCAAAACAAAAAACATATTGTTGAATAAATATTGATTAACAATTAAAAAATGGTAAACAATAAATGTATTTTTAAATAAAAACATGTTGTATGAAAAATTAATTACCAATTAATAAAATAAATTTCCAATTAATAAAAAGTAATTAACAATTAAAAATATCAATTACCAATTGTAAAAAATGAATTACCAATTAAAAAAATTAGTTGCTAATTAAAAAATGTAATTTCCAATTAAAAACCTTAATTACCAATTAAAAAAATGAATTGCCAATTAAAAAATGTAATTTCCAATTAAAAACCTTAATTACCAATTAAAAAAATGAATTGCCAATTACAAAATGTAATTACCAATTACAAACCTTAATTACCAATTAAAAAAATTAATTAGCAATTAAAATAATTATTTACCAATTAATAATTAATTAGAAATAAAAACAATATCAATACCAATAAAATATAAATAATTACTTAATTACAATTAAATTACTTCCCACCCAATTCCCCTATAAACCCACAACCCGCTACAGAACGTAAGCGCAAAAAATAATTAAAATTAAATTACAATTACTAAAAATTAATAATTAATTTACTATAATTAAATTACTTCCCACCCTATTCCCCTATAAACCCACAACCCGCTCCAGTACTGAAACATAAAATTAAATTAAAAATAACATTTTTAATATAGAAAAAATAGTACACATATCATTTAAAACAAATAAAATACTTAAAAAAAACATATAACACATACATATAAAATACATAATAAAATACATAAACAAATATCGATATTAGTAACAACTTTGATATTACTTACATCGATATAAAAAAAATCGATATTACTTACCTTAGGGTCGATATTCTGTCCAACGATATTCTTGACCTCGATATTCTTCATCTTCGATATTTTAAACTCGATATTAATATAACTCGCTAATCAGGAATCGATATTTTGACTGTGCACCGTTTCCTTAGTCTGAATTTGCATGAAAGTAGATATACTGCTGTATAAACAAAACAGTTGTCCAGAGATTTTCATTTTTGATTTGTGTTTTTTGCATCATTAGAGAAGTAATTTAACTTTGTTAGACATTGGTAATCAGGGCCAAATTTTTCTTGATGACATTTTTAAAAGTGTTGAATGTGTTGCAGTGATGATGTAATATTTCAGGAACCATGAGACCTATATACTTCAGTTTGGTGACAAAACATAGGTTTTGATGGATTAAGCACTCCTATACAGACCCAAGATAACTCCTCAGGGCAACTCTTCCACCATTTTCTATAATGGAGGCTCTCTAATGATGTGTTTTAGCCATCATATTAGTAATTTATGTTAATATTGTTTTTGTTTAAGGTTTTCGATTGATTCAAATTCATAAACATGAGAGAAGCAGGTGGTAAAAATGTGTGAACATGAGAGAAACAGGTGGTAGCAGAGGATCTTTACCTCCTGACAGAGTGTTGCTGACTAGAAAATCTGAGGACTCCTTCAACAAAATAAATGTGTCCTATGCCAAAATAATTCAAAATGAAAGCTAACATCATCGGTGGCTGGACGGAAGAGAGTTTGAGATACTGCAGAAATACGGCAAGATGAAGTTTACAAAAGATTGAAAATGATGGGTGAAGAGGATCAAATATTTTATCATTGTAACAACAAGTGATACTAGTTGATAGAATGAAAAAAAGCCTGGTAAACATTTGTCAAGCAATAACAGAAACCAGTGAATCACAACAAGAATTCAAGTCTTCTGAGAAATCGATGGCAACCAAACCCAATGCCCAACCACTTAGAAGATCGATAGCTACTCCTCGTCCACCTCTAACTGCTCATCATAAAGCAGAGGATCTTCAATGTGTTATCTGTGGTTTAGCCAGAACAAGGGCCAAAGGGATTGATGAAAGAACAAAGTACAGAGTATGTGAGCCAAAAATGGCAAGCATGTTTTTAACTGCAGCTAGTTTCTTCCAAGATAAAGTTTTCAGCTGAGAAGCTGATCTAACCAGCGAGGTGAATGTATTTGCAGCAGACTTTTATGCCCACCCGAACTGAATCCATGCATGCTTTCGAAAATATGAATGTACAATGAGCTCCCAGCAGCAACTTAACCACCAGCCGTCAGTTAAGTTTGCAGTCTTTGAAACAGCAAATTACATTTTAAAGCCACTCTTGAGTGCTGGCTACGGGTTCACACTAGGTGAGATCAGAGAAATAACGGTCAACAATGATGAAACTGTATTGATTCATAATAATGAAATTAAGATTTTTCTGGTGAGAATGTATGGCAGAATTAGTTTTTGTCAGTCTTACAAAAAGAGTAAACCTCTTATGGTGTTCCCAGCGAAGTTAACTCCTAAAGTTGTTGCTGCCCAAATAAGATCAGGGGATGCAGTAAAATCAGCAGAATCCATTTTAAGAAACGTCCAGAAATATTTCGATTTTGGACTTAATGACACATTCTGTGATGCCCCAGAGCTCCATAAATCATGGGAGTCAACAAGAATGCCTGATATTGTCTTAACACTTTTTACATCATTGTTTAATATCAGCAAAACTATTAATAACTAAAACTATTGAGTTCGGAATAGAAGTCTACAACATTGATGATGGCTTTGAAGATATAAGTGAATAAGTAGAAGACTATCCCATGAATTAACAGGCTAATGTACTGTCTTTTCCAAGTCATGTTTTATGAATTACCTTATGGCAAAAAAAAAACTCTGCTACACATGATGACAGCCCACGAGATCTATGACAAGTGCAAAAGTAGAGAGCTAATCACTTCTATGAATAAGATTGGTGTATCAACAAGTTATAATGACATAGTACGGAGCAGGAACTTGTTAGCAGCTCATGCTGTAAAAACCTGTGCATCCGACAGCACACCACTTTCAAGTAACTTTACCAGGAAAGGATTTACAATTGGAGCTCTTGATATTCTTGATTTTAAAGACAGCTCTTCTTTGTCTGGAACATCCAGCACACATGTTACTGCCATGGTGCTTTTTGAAGACTGTACCAATGAAGTAGCTACTGGAAAACAAGCTGTGTCAGCTGTAGGCATAAACATAAGAAGCTGTAAACTTTTAACTCAGCTGCCTTGCCAACGTGTACAAAATCACTACAAGCCATCAACACATCCCAATCTACCAGAGAGTTTCAAAGTGGCTGAGGACAAAGATCTTCTTCTACCTGATGTTGCGGTCCGCAAAACTAATTTAACTTAATTTATCATATCGCTTATTTGGTGCTGACTGAGTGATGAAGAAAAGCCAGTTTCTCCGTGAGCTGGAATTCATGCTGTGATCTACCAGAAAAACGTCCCACAGAAGAAGGTCGGGTTTTTACCAGTGATAACATCTCCAGTCACAAACTACGCAAAAGTATACACAGCTCTAAAAAATGTGCATGCTCAGCTTGAAGATCAGCCTATCCTGCCAATTTTCTCCGATGAATGTGTTTTTACGTATTGTAGCTGACATTTTTTATGAGCAATCCAGTAGAATTTGATGATTGTTCCCCAATGATGGGCATTTTTGACAAAGTTGTATTGCAGTGTGCAGGAAGTTATCTCAGTGGATGTGGTACAGACACTGCATTATTGAGGATGAAATCTTTGGAAGCAAAACTGCCCAGTCAGTATTGCATGGAACTCATTAGATTGTTTCAAGGTATGCTCATCATATCTAAGGCTTTCTTTTGAATGCTTTCTGGAACAAGATTGATAAATTAGGTCTTGCATATCTTATCTCAGAAGTGAACAAGACCCAGTGTGCAATTCATTCAAAAGACATAATGCAAAGTCAGGCAATGTTCAATACACTCAGTTCAAGATCAGAAAAGCTGAAAACCAAGGGGTCGATTCACAGAACTAATCTGAGACAAAATCCAAAAACTCACTACTTTTGGTATTCACAGAATGCACTTACGACTCCTAACTTTTCATCTGCACTGGGGCCGGAATTTCCACACCCGGAGCGTACTCTCCGCACCCGGACCGTACTCTTTTCACCTGGACTGTACTCTCCGGCAAGGGCCGTACTCTCCTGCTTGAGCCGTAATCTCCGGTTGGGGCCGGATAAAGTGTAATCAATGGGCCGCATTGCAATTTTTACAATAAGGAGCATTAGGAATGTGTGCCAAATGGTAGAGGAGGTCATGAAAAACAGTTTGGGCATGGAAAGGGATACTGCTAGAAACTACATCATAACCTAGAAAGTTTTCTCCTTAGCATCATGGTACATGCAGTGCACAATTTGTGCTCCCCTCAGTGTTGACTTTGCAGTCAACACTGTTATGTTATTTATTTCTATTGAAAATAATGTTGATCCTTTACACTATTTAAAAACTTTCATTATGTTGCTGATGTCATCAGCCAGGTAGTGATCCTTTCACACAAACACTATCCATGTTGTCATCTAATCTCTGTAGCACAACTTTGGCACTAATAGGATAACGCAGTCATTTGTCATTTCACAGAGGCAAAACCCATGCACTCATGCAATCATCAAGACACTACCCCTGCTCTTATGCAATCACCAATACTCTACCCATGTACTCATGCAATCACTCAGGCACTACTGTTGAACTCATTCATTGACCTCTAATACTACTTCTGCACTCATTATTTCAGTGATACACCAACCTTGCACTCATCCATTGACCCAGGCATTTCTGTTGCAGTCATCCTTTAACTCAGGCACTGCCCATGTACTCATCTAAGCAACCAGATATTAGCCATGCACTAATAAAGTCAATCAGACTCTGCCATACGAAGTAGGCATCAACTTTGGCAGCACTGATTGGGCGCACCGCTCAGTCCAATCATGGCAGTGTCCATGAGCAGAAGGGGCGCTTCCTCACGCAAGAGGATCCAAGGTGAGGACGAGATTGTCTAGAACTGGTGGAGTGGCCTTACTGGTGAACGGCTGAGGGTCCAGCTCACTGGAGAGATTGAATACAATGCAACGCCCGAAGAGCAATGTTGTCCAATAGAAGCAGCAAACCAGGACAGCAGACTAAGTTGAACAAATATACGCTCCCCAAAACAAGCATGCCTGAACCCTCCCTCACGAACAGAAATGGAGGTGAGGGGAGTGGTGCTGACCCAGAACCCACACTCAAGGACGTCCTGGAGGCCATCGCTGGCATCAAGTCCTCACTGGAACATAAAATGGACACCATCATGGTAGAGGTCAACCTGTTACGGACGGATATGAACAAAAACAACAAGCGTATTAAACAAGTGGAGCTTACTGCGACAAGCCTAGTAGAAGACGCCTCCCAGCTGCAGACGGAGGTTGAGGAACTGCAGAAATTCCGGAAATTTGCTGAAACCAAACTGGACGACTATGAGGGGCATCTTCGGCGCAATAATGTTCGTATTTTGGGTCAGGCAATGGATCTCTTTGAAGAGGACGTCATCTTAAAACACCTGCAACCCACGGGGCTCAGAAAGTTTTTTGTTGTTGAAAGAGCCCATAGAGTCCCCAGGGGGCGGCCGAGGCCGGGAGCACCCCCTCGCCCAATCCTTGCCAGGGTCCTCAATTTTCGCAATCGTGCTGTGATACTCCAACATGCTCGGACGGGACCTCCCCTGAAATACGAAAATTCGGAAATAACCTTCTTCCCAGATTTCACCCAGATGGTACAGCGGCAAAGACGCTCCTTACTAGGAATCAAGAAGACTTTAAGGGACAAAGGATACAAATACGCCATGCTGTTCCCAGCCAAGCTTCGAGTGGAGGCAGACGGAAAGGCCTGTTTTTTTAATAATCCCGATATAGCACGGACTGGCTGGAGAATCACTGACTGTGCCCTCTTGAGACAATGTGCTGAGACGGTTCCGGGGGGTGGATGGGAGGCTGGGAGTTTGGGGAAGGTGGGTTCAGGCGGACACCAGACCTCTGATGGAGAGTTGTATCTCTAACGGGATGATCCGATGATAATGGAAAAAGGAACCATTGACTATTCTAGCCGCACAGGCTGGCCATGTAGATCTGGAAAGGTAACAGTGCACAATTTAGCTGACGGGAGTGGGGGGGCGGGAGTCGGGGGGGACATCACGCACCCCACTTTTCTACTTTTAGTATCTTGTAGGGCGACAGGCACTCTGCAAGTTGGATTATGGGCAGTTCAAAGCCCAGAGAGCAGGGGTGCAGGGAGGGGGGTAGATGGGAGGGGAAGTTATTGTTCGTAGAACTTGTTATTTTGACACCATCAAAGAGAGATACAGAGCTGGAGCGACTTCCAAGAGTCAATATAGTTGAGTACACAACGGGAAATAGGGGTTAGAGTTCTCAGTTGGAATGTAAATGGATGGCTACTCCCAGGGGGAGAGTATAGTAGAGCATTGTATGCCAAACGCCGCAGATTCCCTCTCCCCGGACCTACTGCACATTCAGCTAAAGCCAGAGAGTACACCCTAGCCGGGGAGTCAAACCCTAGCCGGAGAGTATGGTCCGGGTGCGGAGAGTACGAGCTGGAAAGTACGGTCTGGGTGCGGAGAGGACACTCCGGGTGCGGAGAGTATGCTCCGGTTGAGGAAATTTCGGCCCGAGTGCAGACATAAAGTTAGGAGTCATAAGTGCATGCTGTGAATACCAGCAGTAGTAAGTTTAGGATTTTGTCTCAGATTAGTTCTGTGAATCGTCCGTCAAGTTTTTTTTAAATATATTTTTATTGTTTTTGGTTAACCCCTTCCGTGCTAGCTTCAGCCAATGGCCGACGCGAGCACTCCCTCCCTGTTGCTGAGCACGACCGTTGGCTGACGCAGCCCCACCCCCTTTAGAACGCCCGCATCGCAGCGGAATGTTCGCCCCAGTAAACGGGTTAAACAATCCAATGCATGCAATTCAAAGCGGATATACCTGCACGGTGAACATCAAATTACGGAAAGGAACAAACAGCCTGATTCATCATTCTCCCGTTTTGCGAGCCCCTAATAGCGATTCATAAGGAATCGCTATTAAGGACTTTCAAAACGGGATTCATGTAGGAATTGAAAAAATATTGCGATTCCTACATGTTCCTTATTAGCTAATCGCAAATAAGGAACATGTAGGAATCGCAATATTTTTTCAATTCCTACATGAATTGAATCAGGCTGTTTGGGCCTTTAGGCCCATAGGAATGCATGGGGAGTTATTCCTTATTTGCGATTAGCAATTAGCTAATCGCAAATAAGGATGCGATTTCAAGGGTGCAGGGGTGTCCAAAGGACACCCTGTAGCACCCCTGAAATGTAATCTACATTGGTGTTGCGCACACACATGTCCAAAGGACATGTGTGTGTGTAACATGCAACTTAGAAAAATGCATTTAAATGCTTTTTTCTAAGTTTTCGCTATTTACCACGAGGTTTGACCTCGTGGTAAATAGCGGCCCAAAATTCCGATTTCGCAATTTTAAAATGGTTGATGAATTGCATTTAAGGAATCTCAAATAGAGATTCCTTAATTGCAATTCCTCGTAAATGTGCGAATTCTTTATTAGCGAATTTTGCATTTGGGATGATGAATCCCAAATGCAAAAATTGCACTCGCAAAGGGCCAGATTCTCAGAATCTGGCCCATTGCGAGCGCTATTAAGCTTGATGAATCAGGCTGCATGTTCTGGATGAAATCACCCGCTCCCGACTAGATAATAGATGTTACAAAAGCCATTGTTCATAATATACTGATAACCCCCAAGCCGTCATATTGTCAATGAGAATTTCCAGAAATATCAACTTCAGCACCATCAAATGGTAGTTGTTACCAATGCCTCAATGTATCAAATAACTCGAAATGCAAACCCAATCCCACCCACTTATCCCTCTCCTCTCCCAAAAGGCGTAACAATGATTTAAAAACAAAGTTTAACGACAAGTCATGGTTGTGTCAATAGTAATTGCGCCCACCACAGTAATCCAATAAGCCAATCTACACTGTCAGAGGCAATGTCATAAGAGCAAGCATTGTAGCTGTCTCTTAAGGATGGGCAAATCCTCAAGGAGGAGTCTCCAACCCTGGCGTGTTTGAGTCTTCATCAGTGTCAGTAAGTTATGCATGCAATAATTGTACTAGTGGCTCCCAGACCCTCGCCTGCTCCATCCTTTTATCGCTTTTGGAGCGGGCTTCCAGTTGCTGTAGCGCAGTACCTTCACATTCCGCCCATTTAAGAAATTCAACACATCATCTCTGAAAACTAGGGCGCCCCTCGAAGCTTTCCAGTGGGATGTTATTTCCCTTTTTGCTACTAAAAGCCCCAGGTCTATAAATTTACTGGTTGCCCGATTTTTAGAGGTATGGGGGAACCTCACAACGGGGGTTCCGCAGGGCTCCACTTTGAGTTCCCTGCTATTTAACACATACTTAATCCCTTTGGTTTATCTGCAGAGGAGCTGGGAGCAAACGTTATAGCGTATGATGACGACACTCAGCTGCTATTTACCTTGAGGGGCTCGGACCTGGACACTAACACCGCCCAGACGTGCCTAGCATCGGTATTCCGCTGGCTGGCCCAGGCCTCTCTCAAGTGTAATGAGGATAAATCTGAGGTTCTCCTGTACGGCCAGTTTCCCTTGGACTTCAGACAATGTTTATGGCTGCCAAACTTCCCCACCCCGCGCTCTGAGGGAGGACCTGTCAAAAATTTGGGGGTATGGTTTAGTGAGGACCTGCGCTTTAACGACCATGTAAATAAATTGACTGGAGTCTGCTTTGGCACCCTCTGATTTTGTCCAGGCTAGACTATGCCAATGCTTTGTTCATAGGCATGCCTGGCTATCTGCTGTGCAAACTACAAATTATACAGAATGCCTCGGCTAGGCTCCTTTTTAACGCTGCGAGGAGATCCAGTGCTAGGCAATATCTATGGGAACTGCACTGGCTGCCGGTGGCTCAGCGAGTGCAGTTCGAAGCCATTACCCTGGCTCACCGGGCCCTTCACGGACATGGTCTCATGAACATTAGGAAGCGTTTTGCTTTCTATGTGCTGAATCGACCTCTGCAATCTGCCTCTCTCCGCCAAATGATTATCCCGCGTTTCCACAGAGCTCGTATGGGAGGCCAGTCGCTTTCTGTCAAAGCCGCAGCGGCCTGGAATGCGCTCCCTCCTGACCTTCAACTTATTCAAGAGTTTCAACTCTTTAAAAAATACATCTGTTTAGTCAGACCATCTAATTTGACTCCCTCCTCTACCCCAGCCCACTTGCGCGCCAGGACACTCTAGAGTATTAGTGCGCGATACAAATTAACTATAACATAACATATAACATAACAATGCAACAAACAGAGGTCTATGGTGGGTTCTATGTTCCTGTCTGTAGTAGCATGCAGAAGAGCAACCACTTCTTCCCAGTATGTACCAAGTTGAGGGCAATTCCACAATATGTGGCAGAAATCCGCCCCTATTACACTGCATCGCGGGCATATTGCTGAGGTCAATTTTTTCAGGCGTAAGATATGCTCGATGTAGAATAAAGAAGTGTTCTAGCTGAAAATGTGCGTTTCGGGTGCTTTTCCATGCACGTTCCACCAAACCCTCCCACGCCTTCCCAGGAATTTCAGCGCCTAGGTCCACTTCCCACCGCTGCCGAAGAGTTACCAGAGGGCCCAGTCGCTCATTTGTCATTCGACGATATAAACAAGTAACTGCCTTGATGGTGCCAGCTAGGACCACATATTGGCAAACGACGGAGGTGGGAGGTTCCCTGAGTCCCCTTTTCCAATGTGCTTGGATGGCCGACACAAGCTCTATTTGTAGTAATTAATCCCCCGAGCCAGTTCATATCTGTCTTGTAAATACCTCATATGGTATTATGGTACCATCGTCATACAGATCTCCTCCGGTAATGAACCCCTCTCCGCCCAGTCCTCCAACGCCGCCCAGTTACTGCCATGTGGTAGAGCATTACATACCACCAGCGGTATTTCAGGGGCATAATGACGCACTATCTGTGCACGCCTGTGACTCCTATTCCAGCAGAGCCTAAACGTCCCCACCTCTCGAGTCAGCGAAGAGACGTGGAGTGGCAGTTGCAATTTGGAAAGCATCTGCCTATTCCGTTGAGACCTCACCACATCTTCATCACTGTGAACGACCGTGCCACAGTCTGAGTAAGCCACTGCAGTTGCGCCGCAAAGTAATATGATTTGAAATCAGTGACTGCCAGCCCCCCCTCTCACCGTGGTCTCATTAGTGTATTGAGAGCTACTCTCCGTCGTCCCCCAGCCCAAAGAAACCCAACCAACATCGACTGAAGTTGCTTAAAAACCGACGCCGGGAACCAAACCGGTAGTGTTCTGAAATAATACAACAGCTTGGGGAGCGCTACCATCTTGAAAATGGCCACTCGTCCAGCTACCGAAAGTGGGAGCGTACTCCAAAACTCAATACAACCCTTAAGCGATCTAATGACCTGCCCACAGTACCCTCCAATAAGTCAGCTTGAGTGTGATAAATGCGAGTACCAGGGTACGTCAAACACTGTCGATCCCATCGTATCTCCTGCGTATACTCTCGGCCCACAGACTGTTTCACCGTCGGGAACAGACAAGTCTTTGTCCAATTTACCTTCAGATCAACAACCTTGCCAAGGTCTTCCAATAGCACCTTCACACCACGAAGGGCACCCTCTGCGTCTGCCAAAAATAAAAGGAAATCGTCAGCATATAATGCGATATGATGAATTTGCATGTAAGAGATTTCCAATCTACGAAACCATCCCCCAACCCAAATCGTCTCATGACGTGGAACAAATACGGGCATTCTAAGCTATTAAAGGCCCTTTCAATATCTATCGCCAATATGGCAGCAGATTCTTTGCAGTAGGTGTCTGCTTCTAGGACATTAATGAGGCAACGTACATTCTGAGCCGTATTCCGTGTGTATTAAGTGGACCATAAAGGGGAGTAGCCGGGCTGCCAGGATTCGACTCAAGATCTTATAATCCGTGGTCAGCATTGACAACGGGCGATAGGGGGTCCTATCATCGGGAGGTTTACCCGGTTTAAGTAATGGTATAATTAACACCTCTCGAGTAGTGGCAGGCAAAAGGTGCTCTTTCTTGGTAGTATTATATAATGTCACCAACCTAGTGGCCAACAGGTCCACATACGCGCTATAGTGAATCAGCACCCAAGTTAGTAGTTTGTCAAAGTATGTGAAGAAAAATCAGAACGTTTCAAGTAGAGGGGAAATGTTTTACACATGATAGCTCTAGTGAAAAGCTTGGTACATGAAGGGGATTGGGTGCTGCACGTTTAGACGGTGGAGTCACTGATTACTGTGTTTCGTGAATTCACTTGTATAAAGTACCTGAGATATGTGTCCTGGTATTTGGACAGAGTGAAGAATCTAGAGGTGGAAAAACAATACCTCTGCAGAAAAGCAATCCAAAGACATTTTGTGGTGAAAGACAGAGAGAGAAGGTTCAAGGTTATGGCTCCTGATATGAAACTGGAACAGACAATCCAGGGATCACAGAAAAGCTCAAAGGAAATTGTTGGTCAGGCATGTAAAAGTGATTGTGTTGCTCAATGGCAGCCAGTTTACCATGAAGTCCTTTCTATTTGTAACCTTTTCAGAGAGATGGCAAATTCAAAATGAATGGACCATCGTGTAATTGTTCCTCACCACGAACCTGTGGTAAAAAGAGAGGAATATTTTAATAAACATGTTGAGAGCCTTCTTTATTTCATGCAGCAGCAACAAAACCCCTTTGAAACCCCTTTGAAATGACTGAGCCTGTGTGACTACACAATTCTATGTCCAAACAATATGAGGATAACAATATAACAGCACGTCTACTAGATGTCCTGAAACATGGATCGAAACTATACGCAGAACTGATGCAGTAGAGATATGTATTGAAAGAGAAAATGTTGTTTGACATAATCACTAAAGCTAAACGTCCATGCTTTAATTGACATTGTAAGAGTTTCGTCAGCCACTACAAAACAGGTTACAAAAAACAACTTTCCCAAGTACATAGAGATATGGATGTAGCAAAAGAAAGCGGTGAATTTATCAAGGACATTCTGTTGCATGATCTTATTCCCACAAACTCATTATTTGATGGAGATGTTGCAACCAAACCAGTGATTCACAAACTCGTAGAGGAGCTAAAAAAAAAAAACTTTCCCCTGAAGGATTTCAATATGAAATGGTGTCCTCATTGAAAACCGCTGGTGTTGTGGACTCTAGGTCAAAATTGCGAATGATCAAGGTTTAATCCATGCAAAACTTCGGAGAAGTCAATCAAACTGTTTAACAGATATTAAAGTCAGCATGCACCTTGCAAGAACTGCACATTGTCTTTGATAGTTATCTTGAACTATCTGTGAAAGAATCAGAAAAATGTCTACAAGTGAAACAATTGACCTTGCCTGCATCAAAAATTCGACACCTATGCCTGTGCAACTTGATAAAGGTGAACTTGGAGATGTTAACTCGCTAAAACATTGCTGATGCTTCAGCGAACACTGAATTTCCAATTATAGCAAGTGGAATGATTGTTAATGAGGAGTTAGTGCCTGTAGAGATATATTCAAAAAGTATAGGCCATATTTTTCAAGAACTTAACAGCAAATTGAAGAAAGCTGAGCTTCGTGTTGTGCCACATGTTGTGTGGGCTGTTTGAAAGGGTTCCAATTGAGCCACTGTACCGTCAAATGACACAGATGTTATTATTGTGCTACTTAGGTTTGTTGTAATATTCTTAAGTTAACGATCGCCAGAGTTATGTATATGTTATAGAACAGATGAGCAAGGACAATAATGCCGCTTTATGTTCTGTGCAAGAAAATTGGCCCAGAGATGCCCAGTGTTCTTCTCAAGACATTTATTCTTACGAGTGATCCAATCTTCGAGAAAAATTGGAACGAAGCTTGGAGCTTTAACCGCTGAACCTGTGAAGTTTAACCTGTGAAGTTTCTAAAAGGATTTGCTGGGACAGAAGAAGAATGTGATTTTAAAGCCATAGAAAAATACCTTGTGCACGTGTGAAAAATGAGTTCTGACTGTTTCACATTTCAAGATCTTCGGAACAGTGAGTTCAAGAGATCAGTCCCGCTAAGTGACCTTGCACTGACATCATATTCTGAGTGTGGACACATTAAAAGATCATTCTACTTGATCAGAAGATGTGTAAATGTTTAGGCTCATGCCTATGTGGGGAAAGATCCATGTGAATTTGGTTGAGAAGGTAATGATGGGGTGCTAAACCTATGAAATTTCTAAAGCCTCTACCCACAGAACTTACAAGTACATGTACAAAGTGAACTATGAAAATGTATATAAACAGGACGCCCTTTATTACACAAAACACTTTCCCTTTGCCAGAACCTCACCTGCCCGTTTGGGGATACACGCTGCTGCCTGGGACACCCTGCTGGTCTCCTCCGCCGCCGCTGCACGTTTCCATCGGTGCACGGCCCCCGAGAGGGGAGACCACAACCCCCAGCAATCCCTGCGGGCGACCACGCCCACCACTCGTTTTGGCGCCAGGAGGCGCATTTAAACATTGACAGGGTTCCCGCGTCGCGTGCGCGGGACCGTGCCGGGCGAAGCCCGGGCCAAGGGCGGGCCCGTTTAAGCCCGTTAAAGACCGGGTAAGACTGGACTGGGCCACCTTATTAACATTCCACTATCGAGACTTTGCACCCTGTATCATTTATATATGCTCAATTGCCAAACCTATGTGTCCAACTTATTGTTAGCAAGAGGGCTTTCATTAATTATTAGGCATACGTTATTGTCACCTTCTATTATCCCTGTGTTTTGTATTACCCTCGCTGATTCCTACCACTAATTATGAGTACAAGGGGAAGTAGGAGCAAAACGGCTCAGGGTGTAGGCCAGATTACAGGCCCGATTGATCAGTTTATCACGAGGGCAAATGAGGCGATAGATCAGGGCATCATTCTGTTGGAAAGAAGGGTATCACAAGACCTAGCTACAGCACGAAGGTCTTCAATGGGCCTTTTGGCGTCAGCCAGAACTCCAATGCAGTCAGGAGTAATTGGACCACTCTTGTTGGAAATCCCCGCAGACATTCATAGTATCCCTAATAATGTAGATCTATCCGCATCCCAACTTACAATGGACTCTGAGATAAGGGAAGACTTGGAGAAAACTCCTGACCTGGTTATGAGCCCAACCCAAATAATATCCCCAACCCAAGTAGAATCCCCAAAAAAGCTGGAAAAGGGGAGGAGGGAGGGAGCCATTCCAAAACAAAGAAATAAGAAGAAGAAGAAGAAAGAGCTCAAACAACAACCTACTAAAGCTTTTGCAAAGAATCAAAGACACCGAAACTCCTACAATACTACAAATACATCTATAGTCAACCTTTCTCCAACACCGCCTAATGCAGGCGCTACAGGTGGAGGGGGGGATGTGTGTAATTTAAGTGAATCAAATAAACAGCTGCTAGCCAGCATCAGGGAGATGATTAAGATTCATTTACTACCAATGGAGCGAACTCTAATGAACATTGAAAAACAAATAGCCAAGCTGACTAACCACCTAAACAACCCGACCAATTCAAAAGCATTAGGAGTCACTAATGTGGGGGGTAACAAAGGCATTACCGCATATAAACATTCAGGGCCAACAATACAAACTAAAACATCTTCAAATATTCCCAATGTACAAGAAAAATCAAAAGTAGTTCAGGCTAACACACAGATAATACCTGATAACCCTAATGGACCCACTAAAGCAGACAAACAAAAGCCAATGCCACCTAAGACACCAGTACCACAACCTGATGGAGATAAAAAAAGGGAGGGAGGTTTAGGCGTACCATCGATCTCCCTCCCGAGGCAAGTCCTTTCACTGTGGTTCTCACAGGGGTTCCAGAACTCCCCGAAAATGCGAGAGAAACCACTTGGTCTTTAAAAAATAAAGTTCAGCAATGGCTGAGCACAAATAGACCCCTTCCCTCTTATCGTAGTGGTAGAATTTCTATGGTGCGCCAGGTACCCTGGATTGGAGAAACAAAGAAAAGAATACAGGGGGACTGTATCATTATACATTTTGATGACCCAGGTACAGTCAAATATATTTGTTCATGGCCAACACTGGCAAAAAAAGAAGGAATTGATGCAAATTGTCTATCCTTCTTTTATCCTCCAACATATGCTTATGATCAAGTACCCCCATATAACTGGAACCAATGCTCTGAATGGAACTGGAGCCAAGTAGACCCCCGGAATAGGAGAAGGGACTGGGAGGCCTGGTCCTGGAATCCAAGAAGAGACCAACCCTATATGGAGGGCTGGAGGGGCATACCAACTAGCAACCGATTTACATGTCTAGAAATGGTAGACTGACCATCACCAAGCTTAAGACCTACCGAGATAGATGCTATAAACCCCAGGACGTCCATAGCCCAAAGGGGAATCCGTTCTCAATTAAATGAGAGGACTTGTCATTCATTCAAACATAAACTAGGGAAAAATAATAATACTGATCTGTCTATTGACCAAGCACCCCCCAGCCCACACTCATTATCAATAAGTAATCTATCTGGGAGGAATAACATAACTAACATTCCAACTAATAACAGGGGAGACGAGGAAGTCTTATCGGATGGCAATCGAAATAATTTTCTACCCCAAAGAGATAGTGAAGGAAAAGATGGGAACTTAATCCAGCTAAGAGTGGGGCCAAGTTAAACGGGGCCAACTCGAAAAGACTCCAGGGACAATCTGTCCATTGTAACATGGAATATTGCGGGACTTTCCAAAAAAGCCGCCGACCCAACTTTTTTGAACTTTGTAAATAACTTCGACTTAATATGTCTTCAAGAATGTTGGGATCTGGAGCCTACTAACGTAGATGGCTTTAGCACTAATTTTACCCCGGCTATACAGACTAGTAAAGGCAGGAGCTCAGGTGGTCTCTGCATGTATGCTTCAAATATGGCAAACATGGCAGTAGAGAGCCTGGATTCTGAGCAGAATAAGAATAAGAATAAAAATAACAAAATTGGACACTCAATCCAGGCATTCATATTGAACGGGAAAGCGGCGTATAGCTTCTTGTTGATCAATTTATATAATAACATCGCGAGGGACGCAGAATTCATGGACGAGCTATCAAATGCGCTGAAATGGGGAATGGGAAGGGATAAAGAGGAAAGATGTGCCATAGTGATGGGCGATTTCAACTGTCATTTATGCCCCCACAGTGGATCGAATGTTTGCGATATAAGAAGCCCTAATGGCGAACCTAGTACCCACTTCGAACATACCCACCTTGGAAATTTAATGAATACATTAATGCATGTTTGGGACCTAGGCTTTGTTAATGAGCTCACTGAGCCAATGGTTAATTTCCAACCCACTTTCCACGGGAGGGGGGCATATTCTTTAATAGATTTCATGCTGATGTCCAATAGCCACCATCGAATTGCTATGGCTTTTAAAAATGAGGACATCGCCATGAGTGATCACTATCCGATTAGCGCAAAATTTGATGCTGGCCCTAGGGTCAGTCAGACATCGGATGTGATGGAAACCTTACACTGTCACTCGATCTCCCTGGCACGTACAAATGGTTACTCCATAAAATGGTCCAAGGTAAACACAAAAATTTTTTTGAACGATCTGATCATGGAGGATCTTGATCAATTTGTGATATGCCTTGAAGAACCTTTTAACCCAAGCGCAGTAAAAGCGGCCTTTGGAAAGATAGCAGCCACAATTAAGAAAAACTTGACAAGGAAGCAAAGAGAAGATGACAGGGATAAGACTGTGGGTTGGTTTAACTCTGAATATTCAAAAGCCCATAATACCCTTAAAGACACATTAAAAAGAGTACCCAAAAATTTACTAGAAATTAGAACTGCTCGATTGGTATATAAACAGTCAATTAAGAAACGAAAAAGGGAACTGAAAGATGCCGCCTGGGCGGGAAGTGAACGCACCTTTTTTTAGGGAGAGGACGTCAGACCTCCTAGAAATTGCTATAACAGAGGACGTCTGGATCAACCACTTCACAGATTTATATAAAATAGATGATTTGGTTGAACCACATAACCTCTATCCCTGGATGTTAACCGAGGGTGACCTACAGAGATCCCCGGCAGATATATTCCCGTTACAGATATACTTTTCACTTCCAGAAATAGAACAGGCCATACTGGAAAGTGCACACTCTAAAGCTCCCGGGCCAGATGGAATCCCAATCGACATATTCAAAGATAATATGTCTTTATGGGCCCCCCTCCTTACAAATGTTCTTAATTCCTATAGCCTAGAAGGTTTTCCAACAACATGGCAGGAAGCTATTGTAATTCCCATCTTCAAAAAAGGAGATAGAACGGACCCAAAATGCTACAGGCCAATATCCCTACTTGATTCAATGATGAAGGTAGCAGGTAGAGTCCTGTTGAATAAATTACAAACTTGGGCCACAGAAAAGGGAGTTCTTTCAAAATTCCAATATGGATTTGTAACGGGGCTAGGCCCTATAGAGCAATGTCTCAACCTGGCCTTGATTACAACTAAATACGCTGTGGTAAAAAAGAGCAATCTATACATGACTTTTGTTGACTTAAGTTCAGCATTCGATTGCCTCAACCACAGCGTACTTTGGAGCACCCTTATAGAGCTAGGAATTGATTTAAACATACTTGGATTCATAAAGGAATTATATCGAGGGGCGGGGGCAATGGTCCGATATGGAAAAAACGAAAAATGCACTAAGAAATTTCCTATAAAAGAAGGTGTCCGCCAGGGCTGCATCCTTGCCCCGTTTCTTTTTAACTTATACATAAACGGAGTGGCAGATTACGTGGCTAAGTTGGAAGTAGATTACCCCACAATTAATGGCATGGCAGTACCAATATTACTTTATGCAGACGATGCTGTCATAATGTCAAGAACACAACTAGGTCTGCAGAAAGCACTGACTGGTTTTTCCTCATTTATGGGTTCTAGAGGACTTAGGATAAATGTGGGAAAAACCTTTACCATGTGTTCCACGTTAAAAAACAAAGTAGACTGCAATACTTTTTTAAATCAATCAAAGATAAGCTTGACAAAGACCTTTACCTATTTGGGTATTGTTTTTAATAGTAGGGGATCATGGAACACAGCCATCAACACACGCAATTTGGCCTTTTGTCGCGAAATAGGCGCTTTGAAGAAATTTGCTAAAAAATTGGGCGGTAAGCCGGTCCAGATCCTGCTCAATATTTACGCAGCGAAATGCATTTCTACTGCAACCTATGGCGCAGGAATCTGGGGCATGGCGGACTGTCGAGAGATCCAAATTAGTGAGAATGCTTTTTTGAGATACTTATTAGCAGTACCTAGATCTATTTCTACTACCATCTGCCACAACGAACTTGCTCGGGTCCATATCACTGACGTAATTAAGATAAGTCCAATGTTGCTTTGGCATAAGATATGGACCTCTAGTGAAACAGACTTTAGCAAGGATGTTATTAGAGACTGTATGGGTCTAGCCGCCACAAGAAATATACCGTGGCTTTCTTATGTTAGTAAATTTCTAAACTCTATAGGCCACTCTGAACTGTTTGAAAATCCTACTTCATGTTTTTTAATTACGAAAAAGGCTCTCAAACAATGTTGCCTAGGTTTGTTGGAAGATAGGCGCTCTTATTTAGAGGGAAACAAGCCAACTATTTCCCATCATCACCTCCTGTTGTGCGGAGCAGGTATTCAACTATACCTATCACCATTATACTCCGCCTATACGAGATTAATATTAACAAGGATGAGGACTGACTGCTTCTTCAGACTGATAACATTTCCCGCTGTAAATGATTGGTCTGCCAAATTGATTAACTGCCCATGTGACGATACCTCAAACCAATCAAATATCCATTGCATTTTATTCTGTAAATATTACGAATGGGGAAGAAAGAGGTATTTGGTTCCGCTGCTAAAATTATGGGGCCTTAGGCAGTGCAGACCAGCCTTGATTAAATTATATATGTTACAAGATGAAGTCACTGTGGCAGCAGTAGCTAAGTTTCTGAAGTATGCAGTAAAATGTAGAGCGTCGATGAACTGGATACTTCCTATCAACTATTTTTTATATACTATTTTCTGGAAAGACTTCATAACTGGTTCTTATTAATTATACAAATTTTAACCTCATGTATAACGTACTAAATGTATGGAAATATTTTTACAAATTGTATTTAAATGTGCTTTTATGGTTTTTTATCTTCAAAAATCGAATAAAGCTATCTTTGAATTGAATTGAATATAAACAGGAGTGTCAAACATTATTTTTTTCATATTCAGATCATTAATTTGTTGAGTTTATACATAAAAGATTTAAAAACCATTACTATTTGTTTAATTTCTATATATGTCTTTTCTTCCTGTATTATAGCTGCCATTTAAAAAAATGGTGGAAGAGTTTCTCTGAGAAGTTGTTTTCTGTCTCTATAGGACTACTTGAACCCCAAAATCTATGTTTTGACAACAAAATGAAGTATATAGGTCTCATGGTTCCTGAAATATTACATGATCACTGCAACACAGTCGCCATGTTTAAAAATGTCATCCGGAACAATTTGACCTGGATCACTATTGTCTACCAAAGCTATATTACTTCTCTAATGATCCAAAAACACAAATCAAAAATAAAAATCTCTGGACAACATTTTTTTTATGGTCGTATATCAGGGGGCTGGGATTATATTGATTGAGTAGATGAAAGCCGAAAGAAAGTCACTTCAGTGTCAGATACCGTCAATTAAATACCAACTCATATTAAAGAACATCTTCTTACCCATCAGCTGGAACAGAAATGGTGCCAGTGATACCCTGCTGCCCAACTCTATAAAACACATCTGTGATGGTATTATATGAAAGTAATCCATCTAGCTAAATCTGAATAGCCCTGCACTTGTGTTCATTCACGTTTAAAGCTTTCAAATCCTTTCTGAACTTTGTCGCAAGAGTTCTACGACTATTTGGTATCCATTTTTATGGCTTAAAATAAATGTATCTATCTATCTATCTATCTATCTATCTATCTATCTATCTATCTATCTGAATATTCGTCTGTCTCTCAGTCTGTCTACCTATCTATTTATCTGTCTCACCATCTATCTGTCTATCTATCCATCTGTCTATCTATCTATCTATCTATCTATCTATCTATCTATCTATCTATCTATCTATCTATCTATCTATCTATCTGACTGTCTGTCTTTCTGCCTGTCTCTCTGTCTGTCTGCCTGTCTGTCTGCCTGTCCTACCTGTCTGTCTGCCTGTCTGTCTATAGGTCTGTCTGTCTATATGTTTGTCTGCCTGTTAAGGTATAAAACGCGTTCAGTCTCTTATGAATTCTCCAGTGTTGTCCAGTTCACTGTTACTACCCAAGAACAGCTGGCTTTCCTTCTCTGTAAGACCTAGCATGCTTTCTCATAAACCCAAGTGGGCTCATCAGACTATATACCTCCAGTGCCAATACAAGAAATATTTCCCATTGTGATTCTTCAGAGGTTTACAGAGATTATCAACCTCTCCCTGCCTTCTGGAGTGGTCCCACCCAAATGGAAAGCAGGAGTTATTGCTACCTTCCCCAGAAAGGACGTCTTAGTTCAAGATGTAATTCAGACTTCATCACACTTCTCTTAGCTCTGAGCACATAGAATTGCCGTAAAGCTAGAATCAGCATACCAAACACCTAGGACTCTTGCCAGCTGGGCTTCCGTTCAGCCAGCAGAACTAAAACTACCCTGAATGAACCCAAAGCCACTAACAGTCACAAGGTACATGACACAAGGGGCAAATCCTGTTACATCTCAAGTGTCATTCCTGTTCTTTTGGTATCTGTGTGCTTATTCCACAGCATCCCTGCCTAGCATATGTCGCGATATGTACTACTGGGCCCTTTTTTGATTATCTCCCTTCTATGTCTTACATACTCACACCTACTACACCACCAGGCGCTGAACCCCCATAACACAACATAAAAAAAATAATTGTCCCACATAGGTAAAAAACAAACAAAAACAGCAGCCTTCACCCACACACCCTACACAGTGTAGCATGCTATCTGTGGGGGTAAGCAAAGCACACCACATAGGGGTAGTAAGCACTATATAAATGTTACAAAACAATTCAGTCTGGTCACTGAGTGTGATATAGTGTATCAATCCATCCATCAGACCAGGATATGTGAAGGTGGCACCTCCAACTCTGTCCTTGCCTGCTGCGCCTGACTTCTTGAGGACCCTTGTCAGTCTCTCCTCCTACCATTACCTTCTCCTCTTGTCCTTCGACTTCAAGATGACTAATTCTCTTTGCGGAAGTCCTTTAAGACTAATTATTCCCTGCCACCCCAACATTTCAGATTTATCTTTAATTGAGAATTCTATCCCAGGCCCAGGACACCATTCTGGGAATGGATGTGAGTTTTTCCTTAAGTGAAACATAGCACTTCAGAAAACTTACGTCCATTCATTCATATATGCATTCATTGCCAATGTTATTTTTGATTTGATTTTATTTTCTGTGGAGCTACTACCCCTTGTTTATGTGAGTGTATATTACAAGTAACCAGCGAGATACAATGAAAGAAGACATTTCCTGAAAAGGAGAAAGCTGTTAGGTGAGAATATGAAGAAAAGTCAAAATCAAACAGAGTTGTTACAGGCACAGTCAGTCAGCCAAAACATCTGCACTTGTAGCAGTTTTCAGAAGTGAACAGATGCAGATATTGAGAGTGTGTTCCAGAAGCTATCCTAGTGGTAATCGGGACCGCCCGCCATAAGGGCGGGGGTCCCATGGGGAGTATTAGGATGTGCCCGCCACAGTGGCGGGCACATCCTGTATTTTTAGCATTGTGGCGGGCGGTGCTCTATGCACCGCCCACCACAATGCTAAAAAAGCATTTCAGCATTTGCATAATCAAAGCAGCAGGCACCGCACGGTGCCTGATGCTTTGATCATGCTAATGCAGGGGGGTACCACAGGTACTCCCCGTGTGCACCCCCATACTCTCCATTACTCTGGGGGCCCGCACGGGGCCCCCAGAGTGAAGTCCGCCTGCCTTTCTGTGGTGGCATTGCCGCCACAGAAAAGCAACTGCAGACGCCCATCCAAATATGGCTGGCAGTGTCTGATAGACACCGCCACCATATGAACCCTTTTCCGCCCCGGCCGCAAGGCGACCGGGGCGGAAAAGTGGCGGGCGGTGTTTGCCTCCGCTGCGGTCCCCCCCACCATTGTAATGTGGCGGGGGGAAAAGGGTGGCGGGCGGGCATTTATGTCGGGCGGATCACCACCGCCACCATGGTGGTGGGGATCCGCCCGACATGGTAATGGACCCCAAAATATTCAATACATTTAAAATAATTAAATTACTTCCCACCCAATTCTCCTACAAACCCACAACCCACTACGGAATTAAAAACGCAAAATTGAAATAAAAAAATATTAATAACAACTAAAAATAATCTATTAATTTTATATAATTAAATTACGTCCCACCCTATTCCCTTATAAAACCACAACCCTCCATGGAACTAAACACGCAAAATTCAAGTAAATTTTTTTTTGTATAACTACAAACTTTTAAGACATATAATAAAAATACAAACAATTCTTTTACAAAAAAAACAGTCAGCACTTATATATCAAATATATACTAAATTACATAACATTAATAAAAAAATGATATTCTTAACAACAATATTTTTGCAAACAATATTAAACACTTCGATATTTTAAACATTGATATTACTTATCTAAAATCGATATTCTTGACCACGATATTTTCTCCGTCGATATTTCTGACCCACAATATTTTTACCTCTATATTTTTTTGCAAGTTGATGATTTTGCATTGATATTCTGTCTTTGCACCGCCTACCTATAGTAGTTTAAGCTGTGTAGAGGTGGAAAATGACATACCATTTTTACTGAGCACATGTGGCTGGAGACTTTTTGGCACATCTCGGCGAGGAGCAGGGATCCAAAATCCTCAGTTCTAAATATTTAAAAAATTGAACATGTCTTTGTATGGAAGTGAAATGCTCTTTATAGGTTACACTTAAGCATGAACAGGGTCTTTGTTACAAAACACACACTTTTAATATCAAAATGTTTAAAAAAATAGAGATACAAAAAATAGTGGTATAAAATTAATTAAACATCCTTGTTTATGCTGCAGGTTTCAAAAGTCCCATACCAGATACATCTATGTGCAAACTTGTGCTTGGATCATGCCGACACTCACTAACATGTCCAGATTACGAATTGCGTGTGTGGAGCTGTTACAAATGGCTGGGCAGCTGCTGTAAGCCCAAAACAGTGTATGAGTGACCTGGAAGCCAATGAAGAAGCTCCAACATACGGCTGGTAGGAACATTAAGAATCATTTCAAGACTCCTGTTTCAATCCTGTGAAAGCTGCTGTAGATTCTAATTTCATCCATACTTCCCTAACTTGAATCTTGTAGTAAAACTTACTTGAACATGGTCCAGCCTGGTTCATTTATTTCAACTATTAACGCCTGACCCACAGTTTCTTCTAACAAACCAAGACATGACTCTTTTGTTGCCTGAAGGCTTGTCAGAATGTATGAGAGAACATCTACAGGCGTGATGCCCTATTAACAACCTTGTTTCCAGCCTCTTCCTCCTATTGTTGCATACTCTGCGTTGATCACCATAGTAAATGTGTGCTGAGCATTCCTGGTAGCAAATCTAATATTCAAGGTAAGTGGTAAGGATGTCACTAGGTGAAGATCAAGTTGCAGTAGATTAAAATCAGAAAGAGTGGTTGCAGTATTTAATTTGGAAGGACATATCGAGGAGACTGCCTTTGAAAGGGCAATTTGGGGAAATAAAGAGATTCATGAAAATATTTTATGTCCAAAAGGAAAAGAACTGCAAAAAACATTGAAAGACATAGCTATGTCCCGGGAGAACTTACCAGAGAATAACTGGCCCAAGCAATAAGAAATTCTACCAGAAATCATATTTATGCTAAGAAACCAAGGAAAGTGGCAATTGAAGATTGAGAAGCAGCACAAAGGAAAAGAATAAGGCTAAAAAACAAATAAAGAAACCCAATATTGGCAGCTTTAACTGGGAGAAAATGTCTAATAAATTAACTTAGACGTTCAGGGACATTTGTGGATCAACAGTAGACGGAATAATATATGCCCGAGACAAGTCTATTAACGTGGAGCCTATAAAATATGAAATACGTTCAAATACAAAAGCAAATCTAAAGTGTCTATCAGACTGTGAATTGAGAAGCATAAAACAAGAACAAACCAAAGATAAGAACAAACCAAAAAGTATTAAAAAAGGGATTAACAGTGGCAGACTTAAAATACCACATACATAAATCTACTTTGAGAACTACTAACCGATGCCCTTATAATTTCACCATGGACTCATTGAACATGATCCCTTGGGAACAATTTGGATTTCTCAATGATAAGTTAATTAAGACTGGTGTTGTAACTGATTTACATGTGAATGCACTGCATGCAAATTTATCTTGTGTGGTTATCTTGAGAATATGGTATGGTTCAACTTAACTGAACTAAATCGTTGTTATTGATTCCTACATTTCCCATACTTCCTGTAACTACTTCTTAAATTTCCAAGATGAATTAAATAAGGGACACAAAGTTAGACTAGGAAAATTTCAGGGAATTTCAGGCAGGTTATATCACATTCTGTCATGGAACGGATACATTTGATGCATAATAAGAACAGCCTGATAAGAGGGACTGTTCAACAGGTGTGTTTAGCCCAAATGCCCTTATTAATGTGGTGTGGTTGGTAACATATGTTCTTCTGCACTTCTGAACATTTGATGTGATGATCTTAGTGTCATGCAACCATTAATATGAAGTTAGGCGTAAGAGCCTAATTTCATATTAATGGTTGCGTACCTTCACCACTCCCAAGAGTTAGATCTGCATAAAACTAGAGTTAGCTGCCAGCATACATCAGCGTCCTTGTGTCAATCAGGACATCTATCCGCTATGAATTCATATAAGGAAGTGGACCGCAATATAAAAGTCATCTACCTGCTACTCAATGCTTGCCCCTGCTTCATGTAATATAATGGTAAGATGAAACAGTACAGTACATGAGTGTGAACAGGGGAGGCAATGGATTAGTTCATTGGGGTTGGAAGTAAAAATCTTAAATATGATTATCAAAGTTTGATGAATACCCGTATCTTCATCATGTAGACCTACTTACCTATGGCAATTGGTCCGGTTGCTGTACTGTATTTATGTTGCTCATCTACTATACAGCGGAGTAAACAACAAATCAATAGTGATAAAATAAACATATTTCCTTGACAATAAGATTAAATGTTGCTGATTACACTACTTTAAAGACAGTTCTTATACGTTTTAAAAGTAGCCATACCTTACATCCCATTACACAAGGCCAATGATTAAAGAGTGATTCGACTACACAACTGGACATCACAACAATACAAAAAAGAAATGAGTCGCCTAAATCATATATCTTACAAGATGTTAAAAGTTAAGAAGCTCCTTTACAAACTCCTATAGAAAGTCTACTACATTACAGCACAAGCATTCCTGCACTTCTACCTTTGGATCCCCAGGGGATCTTCTATTGGCTAGTATACACTTTCAATGTCAGTCCTATTAAATTCACTGCTGGTGTGTACTATAAATGATTTACTTTAGGGGATTTTTTCCTGTAGGCGGTGAGTTAAAAAGGAAGAGTTTTGTTTATTAAACTTATAATCCTTATAAAAAAGATGTGTTTTAGAGACCTAATTTTGAAATCTTACCCTGAATGCTTACCTTTTAATACAATTTAGATGATAAGTTAGACCTATTGATGCCTGAGGCTTGATATTCAACAGCATGCACCTCTTCTATCTGTCTCACTCTGCTGCTGTCAATGAGGCCTTTCGAAAAATCTAATAGGTTGATTTAGAGTTTGTTGGATGGGTTACTCCGTTATTGCATCTGCTCTTTAAAAGTGCATTATATCCAATGGCATTTGTAATTCAGCTAACAGGATATCCGTCATGTTTGTGATAGAGTAACCTGTCCACTGCAGAATAGCATTACAATGTCATGTGTTCAAGCTCAGGCAGCTGGATAAATAAACATAATGATCACTCTTGGCTTCCAACATGTGGGTGGATCCAAAGTCCCTCTCGTGGTGATTCTTAGATAATGGTCTGGCGACAGCTGCATTATCAAGACAGACCATTAAAATCACCATGATTGACATTTAACTTTCTTGCTGCAAAGAATTACTAATGGTTTTATTGCCAGCACTACAATAATGGCTCCAAGCCAAAGTCTGTAGAACATAATGATAGTGAATCCACATCAGCAGTTGTTAACATCTCTTACTTTAATTTAAAAATATTTATTCTGCACAAAACCATAAAAGTACATAAAAAAGCATATTATTATTGTTAAAATCAAGGGGTGTGGTACATAAATAGTTAAGTTAGTAAAAACATTACAACAATACAGTTTAGCAGAAAATGTACGAACAGGGTGTAAGCCAAATCAAGCAACAATAAAAGCAGGATCACTTAACTGCAGATTTTTGGACCTTAGGGGGTCATTATGATGGCAGAGGGTCCGCCACCGCCAGCCGTGCGGTGGCTGGTAGCTCCTCCGCCATCGAATAGCTATTTTCCCCCTGCCATATTATGATGGTGGGGGGAATCGATGCGGCAGCGTGGCAGTCGCAAAGACCGTCTGCCACGGTTCCGCAAGGCAGTCCTTCTCTGACTGCCTTGCGGAACCGAAACATAGGCCAGCATTGCGGTGGTGCCTTGCATAGAGACACTCTCCAATGGAAGACATTTAGTGCAAGGGCTGACACACAGGGCAGGACATACCAAAGATGTAGTCTGGTCCAACCTTACCTCAATTGAGGTAGAGACCCCCATTCAGCAGGCCTGGTCAGATCATTATTTTATTCGTCTGACCATTCCAACACCTAAGTCGGAACATGTAGCCACAAACAGCATTACAGGGGTGCCGAGACGTAAATGGCATCTGCTAGCCACTAATCCCAATGCCCAAAATAAGATACCTACCCTAACTGGGGAACCAGCAGAGTATTCCATAACTGGCTGACAACCATAAGTGAGGAATTAATTCCCTTAAAGCATACCACCAGTAAGAGTAATAGGAAATCACATAACGATCCATGGTTTAGGAAAGATCTAGCACAGCAGCATCTGCACTGTAAACAACTCGAACGAAGATGGAGAAGGGGAAATGAAGTAGCCAATTTACATATTTTCAAAAACTATAGGAAACAATATCATCTGGCTATTAAATTAGCCAAAAAATAGTACTTTGGTAATAAAATAGCCATGGCAAAGCAAAACCAAAAAGAGATCTTTGAAATTGTAAACATTTTTATTGAGCCTAAAGCGCTACATTCAGAAATCCCTCCCTCCAAATGCTTTGCAATGATATTGCAACATACTTTGAAGACAAGATCAAGAACATACAAAAGGACTTTGGAACATTAAGCGTACCAGAACTTACCAACGGACATGAGCAAGATCATAGGCAGGACAAGCCGGTCCTTCAAGCTTTTCAAACTGTCACCTTAATCCAGACATATGAAGCCATCCTGGCATCTAAGTCAGGTTCACCACTACATGACTGCCCACCAACGATATTACATCAGATCATTGACATAGTGAACCCTGTGGTCAATGACACTGTGAATTCCTCCCTATCTTCCGGTATAGTGCCGGATTAATGGAAATTTGCCATTAAAGAAAAAACTAAATATAGATTCTTCTAACCTTTCCAATTACAGGCCATATCCCTTCTACCTATTTTAGGTAAGATTACTTAGAGAATGGTCCATAAGGAACTTTCCTGTTTTTCTGAAGCGGCTTAGATCTTCCATCCTCGTCAATCTGGCTTTCGCCCTAAACATATTACTGAATCTGCGCTACTGGAAACATCGGACACCATGAAATTTATTACAGACAGCAGCAAGAAGGCAGTGTTGATCCTTTTTGGATCTCGCTGCTGCGTTTGATACCATCTCTCATAACATCTTACTAGCCAGCCTAAAATACTGCGGCATTTCCAACATGGCACTGGCATGGATCACATCCTTCCTGTCGAACCAGGGACAAGCTATCTCCCTGGGCACCTTTCTCTCCTCAGACCGTACCATCACTACGGGTGTCCCACAGGGTGCATCACTTAGCCCACTTCTCTTCAATATTTATATGGCTCCACTTATTTCCCTCATTGCGGCTTACGGTATTGAAACAACATCTTACACTGATAACACTGAGCTAATCCTGTCTCTTGAAAAAAACTCAATGGAAGCAGAGGAAAATTTTAAATCCTATCTCACCGCGGTCATCAGATGGATGAAAAGCAACCACCTCCCTTGTTATATGGATAAGACTGAAATCCTATTGATATGGAAAAACAACCCCTTTAAACCCAAGGATTGGTGGTCGAATATATGACGTTATCCCGCAGACAAACAGCCCGCATACCATCAGTCCGCAAAAATAATCCCGCATGTACTATTAGGCCGCAAATTAAAAGAACGAAAACTTTTAGAACGAATATGCCTTTAACACGCATGCCTTCATGTTAAAGGTATACTCATTGTAAAAGTTGTAAAGGTAAGTAAAAGTACACTACGCTACCCTACACTACCCTACACTCTAACGTAGTACCCCTGCACCACCCACCCTTGACACACAGTCCTTTTTCTACATTTACACTACCCAGCACGACCCCCCAACACTACCATAAAGCACTTTACTTCCCTACACAACCACTACAACAGTAACTTAATACACTACCCCCAGATTGACCCTACACAAACACTACAATACTACACTAAACCACTACACCCCAGCATGACCCTACACTACACAAACACTACAACACTACACTAAACCCTAAAACACTGCCCCCAGCATGACCCTACACTACAACACTACCCAAACCCTAAACCACTACACCCCAGCATGACCCTACACTACACAAACACTACAACACTACCCTAAATCCTAAACCACTACACCCCAGCATGACCCTACACTACACAAACACAACAACACTACCCTAAACCCTAAAACACTACCCCCAGCATGACCCTACACTACAACACTACCCAAACCCTAAACCACTACACCCCAGCATGACCCTACACTACACAAACACTACAACAGTACCCTAACCCCTAAAACACTACACCCCAGCATAATGCTACACTACACAAACACTACACTACCGTAAAGCCTAAAACATGACCCCCCCAACACTACCATAAAGCACTTTACTTCCCTAAACAAACACTACAACACTACCTTAATACACTACCCCCAGCATGACCCTACACAAACACTACAACACTACCCTAAACCCTAAAACACTACCCCCAGCATGACCCTACACTACGCAAACACTACAACACTACACTAAACCCTAAAACACTACCCCCAGCACGACCCTACACTACACAAACACTACAACACTACCCTAAACCCTAAAACACTACCCCCAGCATGACCCTACACTACGCAAACACTACAACACTACCCTAAACCCTAAAACACTACCCCCAGCATGACCCTACACTACGCAAACACTACAACACTACCCTAAACCCTACAACACTACCCCCAGCATGACCCTACACTACACAAACACTACAACACTACCCTAACCCCTATTACACTTCCCCCAGCACGACCCTACACTAAACAACCACCACAACTCTACACTACACTAACACAGCACTACACTACACAATCACTACCCCAGCACGACCTCCACCCTTAAAAATTAACCCAAACCCCCTTACCTCTCTCGTCATCATCATCGTTTACAACGCAAATGCATTTACCATACATGCCTTTGCAACGTATTTCGTTGTAAAGGCATGCGTGATAAAAGCACATGCGTTGTAAAAAAATGCGGGATGATGATATGCGGGATGAATGACATTGCGAATTAATAGTATGCGGCCTGAAATGCGGGATAAAGGTTGATTACCTTGGTGGGCGATAGAAGCAGCAGCTCCCCCATCCACTGTAGAAGTGGCAAAAAATCTGGGGGTATGGTTCGATTCCTCCCTCTCTTCCACACCCCACGTACTCAAGGTGGCGGGTACATGCTTCGGCCTAATTAGGAATCTGGAGAAATTCTTTGACCTGCTCCCACTTGCTGCCAGGAAAACAGTGGCAGTGGTGTTAATACTTCCACATCTAGATTACTGCAATAGCCTCCTGGTAGGGGTTAATAAATCTACCCTGAAGAAACTACAGGTGGTGCAACATGCAGCTGCTAGATTGGTCTTAAAGCTCCCCCATAGGGTGTCAGCCTCAGCAGCCTTGAAAACTCTTCACTGGCTCCCGCTACACAAAAGAATTTTGTTCAAACTTCTCCTCACTGCCTTTAGAGCAATGCACCGATTAGGGCCAGTATATCTCTCAACAAGAAATATGCCATACACAAGACAAGGAGGACACTTAGATCCACTTCCTCAAACCTCCTCAAAGTACCAGATTTCAAACTCAAAGCTAGGGGAGGGAAGTCGGCGACTGTGTTAGGGGCAAAGGCGTGGAATTCCATGCCAAGCAAACTAAGATCAATGGAATCTGAAGAACAGTTCCAGAAGGCCCTAAAGACATGGATCTATGGAACATCTGATGAATCTTGCATCACACTCATCTAGATCCTAATCTTTCTCTGCTGAAGCACGTTATCATCGCAGGCAGGACGCTCCCCACGCCACCACACGGCCGCCAGCTGCTTCGTACCTGTGCCCTGCCGCCCGCCTGTTTTCCCGCCGTTTCCTGCTCCTTCCCGCCACTGCATCCCTGTGGCCCGCCCCCTGCTCCCCATTGGCCACCCCGCTCCCGCCTCCCAGCTGCTCCTCCCTCCCTCTCCCCCTCTTAAAGAGGCTGCGCAGTGGTGTAGGAGCGACCTCTGACCCTGCTCGCAGGCGGGTCTCTCCCCATGCCACCACACGGCCGCCAGCTGCCTCGTACTTGCTCCTTGCCGCCCACCTGTTTTCCCGCCATTTACTGCTCCTCCCCGCCGCTGCATCCCTTCTGCGCCCGTCTGCGCCCGTCTGCGCCTGGACCGCGCCCAGCGCCAGAACCCCTGAACCCCGCGAACGCCACAACACCAGACTCCGCTACGACGCCAGCACCCACTACGCACTCAACGCTTACCAAAATCACACCTGCTTCCAAGCCGCCCCGAAACAGACTCACGGACCTTTCTCCTGCCACACCTGCAGCTTCACCTGCGACAGAGCCACCAAACCTCCAAGGACTGGACCAAACCACCTCCGCTGCATCCTCCTCAACACCCGCTCCACACGCAAACACGCCGTCGAGCTCTGGGATCTGCTCGACACCTCCGCCCCAGACGTGGCCTTCCTGACCGAGACCTGGTGGAACGACTCCTCGGCGCCCGACATCGCCATAGCCATCCCGGACGGCTACAAAATCACCCGCAGGGATCGCGCCAATAGAATCGGAGGATTAATAGCCATCGTCCACAACTCCACCCTCAAGGTTGCCACCCACACAGACGACAACCTCAACACCGCCAAACACCTGCAATTCCGGATCCACACCGACCCCAACACCACCCTCAGAGGAACACTCATCTACAGACCCCCCGGACCCCGAGCTCAATTCAGCGACTCCATCGCCGACCTCGCCAACACCCACGCACTCGCCTCCATGGACTACATCCTCCTCGGGGACCTGAATTTACACCTCGAGAACAAAACAATGCCAACTCCGCCACCCTGATCGCCAACCTCGGCCTCAGACAACTCATCACCGCACCCACCCACGCCGCTGGCCACACGCTGGACCCCGTCTTCTCAACAGGCACCCACGTCACCTTCGACCACACCACCGAACTCCACTGGACCGACCACCACTGCATCCATTTCACCGTCAATAAACCAACCACGCACCACCACACCCAACAGCTACCACGCGGCTGCTGGAGCAAAGTCACCGAAGACCAGCTGATCACCACCCTCGCCCAAAACCCGCCCACTGACCCCACCAACCCAGAGACTGCAGCCCGCAACCTCAGACAGAGGATCGACGACTGCGCCAACACCCTCGCCCCACTCAAGAAACCCTCTAACAACCACGCCCGTAAGAGAGCCACCTGGTTCACCAAAGAGCTGCAGACCTCCAAATGCGCATGCCGGAAACTGGAGAAGATATGGCTCCACGAACGCACTCCGTACAACTACGCAGCCCACAAGGACGCCACCAGCAGACATCACCACCTCATCAGATTAGCCAATTGATCCTCCTTCAAAGAACGCCTGGATAACAACGCACATGACAGCAAAGAGCTCTTCAGCATCGTAAAGGAACTCTCCAACCCCAGTGCCAACGCCAACGACATACCGCCCTCACAAGAACTGTGCAACTCACTGGCCATCTTCTTCCACCGCAAGATCGCTGATATCCATGACAGCTTCAACACCATGACCGCCCCAACTACGCCAGACCCCACCTCCCCTGTGAACACCACCAGCGCCAATCGCCTGACCTCCTGGTCCAACGTCAACGGCGACGAGACATGCAAGGTCATGAACTTCATCCACTCAGGATCTCCGCCAGACCCGTGCCCACACCACGTATTCTAAATGAAAAGCGGTTCTGTTGGGTCGGACCAATTACTTTTAGGAACATTCATTAATGAGAACAAAGACTCTCTGATACAAGTCCAACAATTTGAGAAATAAATGCTCAAAAGATTAAATTCATATGATCAATCAATTGTATTAAAAGATTTCCATCACATTTGGTATCTGAATTGTAATCATTCTTAGATAACATTCAATGCTTATGGTGACTGTCAAGTATAAGGTGACTTTCAGTGAAAAAAGTGCTCAGTGAATGGCAAAATATACAGTGCAAATTATGTACAAGTATATACAAATATCTTCATTGGCCAGATAATGCTTTTGAACCAAGGATTCCTAGGGTTCCTATCCGGATCCTGGTCTCTCTGGGCCTATAGTGTTCGTCGACGTTTCGACCCTAGTACGCCCCGATTGGTGGGCGTGGCGGGTCTTTATCAAGACAAGTGAAGGACAGTTTGGGGAACAGACCGGATAACTAGGGCCTGAAACCGATGTGGCAAGATTGCCAGTTCACTCTTGTAAAGAAGTATTTCTTCATGAATTCCAATCGAAGCCCATGTTAGATGTCTTCACATCTAACATGGGCTTCGATTGGAATTCATAGAGCATATTATAAAGCACATTATCGCCACTTTATCGGCAGTTTCCTGCCGATAAAAGCGGCGATAATGTAACGCCCGTTCTTGATAATATGCCCCTGAGTCTTTCTTACTGTAAGCTCTGTTGAAATTGATTGGGGAAGATAACTGCTAATCTACACCTTTTAAGATCCGCTGCTAATGAACTAGGGAAGAGGCTGTAGTCTGGTTGCTTGAGAACACATGTATTTACATGTGTGTAGGCTGAGCGGGTGAGACTTCTGTCTAATTCAGTCTGGTATCTGGACGCAGTAAGCCTGTCAGAGAGGGTACCTTTCACGGATGTGTGCTGATCCTGACAGGGCTTATAATATGTGTTCGCATTAAAAGTGAGTATGAACATCTGTAGTTCTTCACTGAAGTATGTAGAGTGCTTTACTCTATTGTACACTAAAGGCGGAATCTGCACCAACTACCATTTCACCATAGTTAGGCTAGAGATTAGGATGATGCACCAATCCTATGTTAAGTCAAGATCCTGATTGCTCATCTTGTTATAAACATACAGTTTTATCTCTTCTAGGTTTTCCCTTTTTAGGTTACATCTGTTAATCATTTACATATGAATGACAAATATAGACTGTGTCTATGTTTACAGCCACTTTTACTTGCAATGTGATAAAAAAGTATGCTCGAATATATTCACATTATTTAATTTGAGCTGCATTCTCTGTTCTAAAATAATTGTCAAATTGTGAACAAAGTTGTATGGAAGCTGATAATTTCAATCTTCACTCATTATTTTGTTCAAACAGCACAGTTTCATAGAATGAAAATAAGTTTAAGGGCTTCATGCCATTTTTGATAATCGTTTATTCTGAAAGTTTCAACAATGGTCAAATAATGTTATTTAATAAGAAACATAGCGTGAATGGATAGAGGAACTTCATGCTAGGAGACTGAGAGGAGACGGTCCAGGCAGAATCACTTCACCTACATTCACTGAAGTTTAAGGGGAGGCGCAATCAGCTTTCACTTCATGGGGGCTAATCAGCCTTCTTTCCAGCGAAATGAGAATAGCAGACTCAGTTATTATAATGACCAATAACTGCATTGTTCAAAGCAGGTTTAAGAGTGTAAATCATCTTTGAAACTTAAATTAGGCTTTTCTTTTAGTGCTGAGTTTAGTTTAGTAAGCCAAAGATATGAGGGTGGGGTTGATCTTAAGTTAAACAGCCTATATGTTGGAATATTTTCTGCTGTCCTCATTATTCATAAACGTAGCAACTACTAATCTGTTGGTTTTTATTATAGTTACTGTTCATATTGTGTGCACTTGGATCAAATTTTAATTATCAAGTACGCCTTTAAAATCAATCCTTTGTTTCCTAGTGTTCCTGAATGTGGCTTTCTATCATGAAAGAGGGTTTAGGGTCCACTATTCTTCCTTGTGATCTAGAAAACATATCATTTTGGGTGCCCTGCCGTGGGGCATATTCTTCTAGATCTTTGAGTAATTTTACATGACATGAAAGCAATTATTATAGATAGTAGTATCATCCATTTTAATATTGAAAACCTCCTTAAACTCATATAGTCAAGTCAAGTCATAAAATTTGTATAGCGCACTACATACCCAGAGGGTTTCAAGGCGCTTAGGAAGGGGAGGGGGGTTATTTGTCGAATATCCATGTTTTAAGCTGCTTTCTGAACGCTAGGTGGTTCTGGGTGAGGCGAAGGTAGGCGGGGAGTGAGTTCCATGTTTTAGCAGCCAGGTATGAAAAGGATCTGCCTCCCATGGTGGTCTTGTTGATGCGAGGAACAGTGGCGAAGGCTTGGCTGGAAGAGCGAAGTTGGCGGGGGGGGGTGTAGAAGGACAGTCGAGAGTTGAGGCAATCTGGTCCGATGTCGTAGAGTGATTTGTGTGCGTGGGTAAGCAGTCGGAAAGTGATCCTCTTATTGACGGGAAGCCAGTGGAGGTCTTTAAGGTGACCAGAGATGTGTTCGTTGCGTGGGATGTCTAATATCAACCTGGCTGAGGCATTTTGGATTCGTTGTAGTTTCTTCTGGAGTTTAGCGGTGGTACCTGCGTAGAGGGTGTTTCCGTAGTCCAGTCGGCTCGTGACTAGAGCGTGGGTGACTGTTTTCCTTGTTTCGGGGGGGATCCTCCTTTCTGCTGTGGGTATGTTGGACACCTGACTCACAAAAGATTTTTCCCGTTTGATATCAGTTTTATATCTCATGTTTTGAATCTGTTTGCTGATAATGGAACAAGCTGCTCCTGTTCCATTAGGGGTACTTTTCAAGACACCATTCACACAAAATCTCCTTGCTAGAGCTGTCACTAACACGGGGATACTGAAACTTTCATATTAAACGCACAAGCAGCATATCCTTTGAGACATCATGTTCATGGGTGGAGTTTGATGGTGTCGTTTCTAATATTGGGAATTTTCATACATACAGAGCTGCAGCACTAATTATGCACCCTACAATGACTCCCATTAGGATATTAAGAACATCCAGCATTGTTTGGTGGTCAGTTACCCCGCGTAGTTGAAAACATTAGAATGGACCTCTTAGGGAATGCAGGGCTGCCTGACCCACATTAGCTCAGCGTACATCACATCCTGACATGGCAAATCTGCTGAATGCAGAAGTAAGACTATTACTATGTTATGTTATAATATGCAGATTTTTAGAGCCCACTATCACCCAGGAGGGTATCCTGGCCCTGAGCAGGTGTGCGTCTAGCCAAAGCTAAGTCCTGGTGGAACTACTCGAAAAGCTAGTTCTTTAGCTTCTTGCGGAATTCAAGAAATGAGGAGGAGGAGGCTCTTATGTGTAGTGGCAGGTTGTTCCAAGCTTATGGAGTGATGTAGCAAAAGACTCAACCTCAGGTTCTGGTTTTCCATATGCAGGGGAAGTGTACAAGCATGAGTCCAGTTGAGCAGAGATATCTGTAAGGTTTGTTAAAGCAGATGCAATTGTTAAGGTACACAGGACTATTTATATGTAGTGCCTTGAAAGTGTGGGTGAGGAGTTTGAATTGTTCTAGTTTGTGTATGGGGAAACAGTGGAGCTCTTTCAGATGTTGTATTGTAGTATGGTTTATGGGCCTCTTTTTACGTTCATGTCAAGTTAGCATGGCTTATTAGAAGTTTAAACGCCATTTTACCTTTTGCTGATTTTTGCACACAACACTGCTTAGCTGTTTTTGCAAAGTTAGCTTTCACGAAGGTCTACACATGAGAAAAGGTTTTTTTTTCAACATCTCTAGACATACATCGTGCCCCCAGTCTGTACAGTGAGTGCTGAGCCACCAAGGTTATCATAACATATGAGCCTGTTTATCGGCGTGTCCGTGTAACACATTCTAGACACAGCATTTTGGCAGCTGCAAGCCGAGTAGGATTCTGGTGCCTTTATCATAGCACACTTACCAGAATTGATCACCCTTGGAAGATTCCAGGCATGCAGAGAGACTAACCGGTCCAGATGTAATTTACACTTACTGAGCGGACAGGTAATGGGGTCCCCCAAAACAAGCTCAAGAGACCTTCTATAGTTTTATAATACATAGTTCCTATATAGGGAGGGTGTTCAAACCATGTGCTTTTATCACCTGTTTGCACTATCATTGTAATATGATTCCTCCTTTTGTATTTTATGGAGTTGTAACCATGCTGACCATATTATTTTTAATCATATGTATGCTTATGTTGACTAAAATACTGCGCTTGAGATCACGTCGTTAAAATAAATATTTTAACCTTACCGTGTCTCTTTTTTACTCCTGTTGTGGACTGGTATGAGAATATAACAAAAGAGTGTTCTCACTTCCCACCATTCCTGAGATGGTCCTAAGTTGCATGTTCTAGGTTGACTAATCATTGGTTACTTTGCTATAGGACGAAGAGCTAATGTGACACTGATTGGTAGCTGGTTGGGGTTTCTAGGTACTGAGGTGAGTTTCTGGTACACCACAATTCACTAATGTCCTAGGTCTCTGTGCACAGTTCTGTGTATGAGCAGAAATCCTTGCAACAGTATGATGTGAATGTGGCATTAGAGGGTGAGAGTAATTCTGGCCACTGAGTTCCTAATGGACTGAAGTCTTTTAATTAGTTTTTTCTTGACCCTGGTTTAGAGGGTGTTTACGTAGCTCAGATGAGGGCGTGTGTGATGGTTTTCCGAGTGCTGATTGGGAGCCTTTTGAAAATCTTCCTCGACATCTTCAGGGTATGGAAGCATGAGGCGATGACAGCATTGACTTGTTTGCTGTCAATGACAATCCTGAGGTTCTTGTCATGGGTGGTGGAGGTGGGTGTCTGTCCTAGCTCTGTTGGCCACCAGTTGGAGTCCAACAATGAAGTGATCTTCCCGAACATCATGATGTCAGTCTTGTTGGTGTTCAGCTTCCAAAAGCTACACTTCTTCCGGTGGCCGATTTCAATCATTCCGGTATTGGACTTAAACCAAGTACTGGGTGCCTTGTCCATGATGGACAGAATGAGTTGCGTGTTGTCGGCTTAGGACAGAATGTTGATGTCATGAGAGCGGATGATGCTGACTAAAGGGATTATATATGCATTGAAGAGGGTCATGCTCAGGGAGGATCCTTGTTGAACTCTGCAGATGAGATCGCAGGCATCCAAGGTGTACTGTGCCAGGCTGACTGACTGGGTTCTTCCCATCAGGAAGGAGGAGATCTAACATAGTTTGTCTCCGTGGATTCCCATGTTGTGTAGGCGTTGGATGAGGATCAGGTGGGAGACCATGTCAAACACTTTGGAGTGGTCCAGGAGGATGGGGGCCATCATGTTTCCTCTGTCCAGAGCCATGTAGAGGTCATCCGTGGTTGTGATGAGGACAGTTTCTGTGTTGTATTTGAGTCTGAAACCAGACTCAGTGATATCAAGGAGTTGGTGGCCATTGAGATTTTCGATGAGGTATCTGTTGATTTTCCCTGAGACCTTGACCAAGAATGGTAGAGGGAGATCGGAATGTAGTTGAAAAACGTTGAAGAGTCCCCAAAGGCTTTCATCAGCAATGGGAGGACAGTTGCATGTTTACAAGTGTCTGGGAAGGTAGCAGATGAATAATGGGAAATCGAGCAATGTCATTTCCTGTGCAGAAGGATGATGGAAATGAATCCTCCTGCTTGACTTCTTCCTTTAAATACAGTTTCAGCTGGAAACTAGTGGTGTCACTTCCTGTGGCGATGGATGATGAAAATCATACATGAAGTTGAGAAGACGGATGGCCATGTAAATCCTCCAAACAGGATTTATGATGTTGAAATACAAATTGAAGGTGATATACTGTGCCTTCCACATGGAATGTATGACGTATTCACACATGCTTTTACAGCCCATGCCTTTACAACATGGGCATTACAATGAACGTTTCGTTACCATGTGTTCCATTACAACGCAAGTTGTTACAACGACTTGCCTTAGGAAAGCGCTGGACTTTGGAAATGTATATTTTACTGTTCCAACTCTGTGCAACAGTAGGAAAGGTGTTGAATTTAAAATCCAACAATGTGTACCCTAAAGCAAGTCTTTGTAACGACTTGTGTTGTAATGGAACATGTGATAATAACGCATTCTTTGTAATGCCTGCATTGTAATGGCACTACTGCATAGTTCTGTCTGCGTTATAAACGCTGTTTCCCTTCCACATGTGTTTCCCTTAAAAAGTGAGGCTCAGGTACAAGCTCAATATCCTTTGAAGCCAGATGCTAACGCAATATAGCTGGTTAGAACAATTAATGCATTTTGACTCCTATGTTTTCTGAAAAACTTTAGACAAAAGCACAAACAGTTCTCTTCCATGGACTGAAAACATACATGTTAGAGACTAAGGGCCAGATGTAGGTGGCCAATTACCGGTCGGTAACGGCTGAAATCGGCCGTTACCGACCGATAATTGGATTTTGAGATGTAGGGGGGAAAAACAGGCATTTTCGGTAATTTTACCGAATCTGTAAATATACCGGTCGGTAAAATTACCAAAAATGCATTTTCGGTATGTAGGTGCCAAGTTGCACATTGACACAGGGCTTTGAAAATCGGTATTTTACCATGCAATACAATTGCATGGTAAAATACCGATGCAGGTGTACATGCACATCTGTGCATGTACACCTGTGCCATGTGGCACACATACATGCCCTAAGGGCCTAAGGGCATGTATGTGTGCCACATGGCACACAAGCCTAAAACAGGGGTGCCAGAGGGTGTCAAAGTGACACCCCCTGCACCCTTGCTAAAATCGGTATTTACCGATTCTGTAATTACAGAATCGGTATTGCCCATTGATTCCTACGGGCTTCACAGCCCATAGGAATCAATAGGAAATACCGATTCAGTATTTCCAGATTCGGTAAATACCGAATCTTAACGATTCGGTATTTCCACATCTGGAAATACCTACATCTCCCCCCTTCATATTTACCACTTCTTAAATACCGAATCGGTAAAATTCGGTATTTAAGAGGTGGTAAATATGAATTACCTACATCTGGCCCTAAGGACCTGATTCACTGAGGGAAATTACATTTTTGAGTAAGGTTACACTTTTGAATAAGTATACTAGTATTCAATAATCACAAACTATTCAATAACTTATTCACAAAGGTAATTTACACTTTTGAGTAAGCTTTTTAGTAAGTTTATAACTTTCACTATTCACAAAGTCTAAGTGTAAACTTACAACAAAAATTTAAGTTACATAACTACACCCCAGAGTAATGTAATTGGCTTACTCTTGTGTGGCTGGGTGACGTCCCTCCTAAACCCCCCTACTGACTCTCCCTACATTTTTCTTTCTCTTTGCTAATCTTATCTCTCCTAGGGGTCGATTACGATTCCGTTCGGCCGGGCTCCGAATTTGATTCCAGTTTGCCGAATCTGAATGGAAACCCTTGTTGCCGACTGAATCGTACACAGTTCCCAATGATAGATTTAGATGCCTGTAGACCAGTAGGGTTGTCCTAATCAGTTCAGGTCAAGTCTTTCGGTGCCGAATCGTACTGCTCTATGGACCCATTTTCCGAGAGAGCGATTACGATGCGATGACTGATTCGGACAGGGGTTCTGTGAAATGGCCCCTCGGGAGACGACCCCCGGGACCCTGTCCCATACACCATCGGAGCTGCCCCCGTTAATACTCTCACCTTGCACAGCGGATCCGGCAACAACGGCGTCCCTGACACCCAGAACCCCTCCCCTCTCTGTTTTTCAGGAACCAATCCGGAACGATCGGGAACCGGAAGTGCAACCCTCTGACCCCGGAAGTCCAGCCTCCCCGACGCCGGCCGGAGAAAGAAAAGGCGGAAGCGGAGAATCAGAAGGGGTCGGAAGATCGTGGCAGGAGATTGCGACCGGAGAGGAAGAAGTGAGCGGAGAATATGGCGGAGAAGAAGACGAGTGGTGCGAGGACTGTTGGAGTCCCCCAGGAGGAAGCTGAAGAGCGGCCGCAACTCACCTGGAGAGTTGCGGCGGAGCCCGTGAGTAACCCCTCGCCTCTCTGTTGCACATTAGGTGCTTGTATATAGTATAGAGTAGTGTTTTCTTCTATTTTTAGCACATCTTAGGCACGCTAACCCTGTCAGGTCACTGTATATACCTGTAAAGCACTTTTGATGTAGATAGCCCTTGAGTACTAATCAACCCCCCCTTCTAACACGTCTCACCCACAGTCCTTAGCCTCTGTATCCGTATCCTGAAGCCCCATATCCTTTTCCCCTCACAATACCTCTTGCCACTCCTCACGTCCCGGTGTTGGTGGAGGCGCTTATAGTCCGATCCAGTGGGACTAACGGCTCCTTTCCTGTTTTTTCTCACATTGCCCTCCGGTGGACTCCCCGAGCAAGACCTGGCTCTACACCCGAAGACCCGGCTCTACACCCGAAGACCCGGCTCTACATCCGAAGACCAGACACTACACCCAAGACCCGGAGCTACATCCCAAGATCCACCCCTTCTTCTCAGAACTCGAATCCCCTTCGGACCTCCCCTCACACCCCTTGGACTCTGTCGCACAGGACTCTCAGTATATCAATAAACCACACAATTGCACGTTATATCCGGCCTCCTTGCCTGCTTTTCCAGCCAGCCGACCGCCCAATATCACAGGTTCCGAATCAGTTACTCCAGAACAAATCAACTGCTGGAATCTGTTTTTAGGGGCCCAAAGCAAGGCCCCCTTCACCCTGGGCCCTCCCAATCGGGCCCGTGGAGGTACCCATGGGAGCACCCGGCGGTCACTGCCACAGAATGCAAGGTTATCCCTAGCCACCCCTCACTTCAATGGGAGCCTGTGTTCTACTTCGGAACACAGGCTCCCATTGAGGTCAATGGTAGTCCGACCGAATCGTATCCGGAAGCATTCGGATACATCAAAATCGCTCATTCGGACTCACCTGATCCGAGTCGTCCAGAAAGCATTTCAATACAGATTCGGTAGGAATGCTTTCCAGACGAGATCGTAATCGGCCCCCTAGTAGTAAATTTGGCTATTTTCCCACCCCCACTCCCATGTCTCTCCCACATTTACTACTAAAGTCTAAACTTACATGTGCGAAGGCTCTGTAATCAGGGCAGAGAACTCAGCACAAATAAGTTTAGGCAAAACTTACACTTTGTAGTATGTTTTCTGAAACGTTTTGCAGCAGGGCCGGTCTAGGAACCCAAACCAGCCCTGGCACTTCAGTTAGACCAGGGGAGTTGTAAGGAGTAGCAGTGCCACCGCATTAGCACTGCTGCCAGCCGCTTCAGCACCACTGCTGCTACTTTTGTTACAGGGGGCCGATATTGCAGCACTGCTGCAATACCAGCCCCCCTGAGCTCAAAATACGGCCCCCACCCCTTCCGGCCCACCGGGAAAATGCCCGGTGCCCGCTACAGCCAGTCCGGCCCTGTTTTTCATTATTACAACACGTACTTCCAAGTGCAGTTTTAGAACAAAACCTTTAGATGTAGTTACTACTAAAAATAGCCAACCACACCTTCCCATAGAAAATAATACCAGTAGAGACTAAGGGCCAGATGTAGGTAGGCATTTACCGGTCGGTAACGGCCGAATTCGGCCGTTACCGACCGGTAAATGCAATTTGAGATGTAGGGCCCTGTATTTTACAGATTCGGTAAATTTACCGATCGGTAAATTTACCGATTCTGTAAAATACCGAGTCGGTATTTTTACCGAATCGGGAAAATTGATATGTAGGTGGGACTCTTCTGAGTCCCACAAGCATTAAAAAATCGGTATTTTACCATCAAATCCTATTTGATGGTAAAATACCGATTCAGGTGTGCATGCACATCTGTGCATGCACACCTGTGCCATATGACAGGCAGACCTGCCCTTAGGGCAGGTATGCCTGCCACATGGCACCTGAACCCGTTTTGGGGGTGCTAGAGGGTGTCAAAGTGACACCCCCTGCACCCTTGTGACATTCGGTATTTACCGATTCGGTAATTACTGACCGGTAAATGCCCAATCATTCCTATGGGCTTCAAAGCCCATAGGAATGAATGGGCGTTTACCGGTCGGTATTTACCGAATCTGTAAATACCGAATTTTACCGATTCGGTAAATGCACATCTGTATTTACCTACATCTCGGTACTTCTATTTTACCACTTCTTAAATACCGAATCGGTATGATTCGGTATTTAAGAGGTGGTAAAATAAAATTACCTACATCTGGCCCTAAGAATACAAAAACATAAGAAATAACGTAAAATTAAATAAAATATTTAAACTAAATGTAAGTTAATGTTAAACATTTGTAAAATTAAAACATATTTATTTTTTAATTAAAAATTATTTTACCAATCCATTTTGAATTTACAAAATAAGGAAACATTTTTTATCAACAATGATTCAACTAACTTTAATGCATTCTAAAATATATTTCAAAAGAAGTTTTTACTGCAAGTCCTGAGCCAACCCTTTCTCTTCTGAACAAATCATTAACACAATGTTGTGTTCCTAGAGCCTATATATGAGCCTATATATGAGCTATCATAGTTCCTCTCCTAAAAAAACCTGGGGAAGTAAAATTAGGATAAGATGGCAACGCCAGCGGAATGATCAGTTGTTTCCGACCGCTGCAGTCATGCGAAAAGATGAATGGCAGAGCTGGCAGAAGGATCATTGCAATCAGACCGCTGCAGTCACACAGAAAAGGGAAAGGCTACGAAGTGTGGCTGATTTTATTGTGCAGGCTCCAAAAACATTTCACACACCCCAAAAACACATCCCCATGGCCAAAACAAATACAAATCCCAGGTCCTGCCAGAAAACACACCTCACATGAATACCTTATTTGGACACACCCAGATAGCTGAGTATAAAAGAAACCCCTTCCCTACCCAGCATCCCATGTAAAACTCCAAAAGTGAAGGGCCAAACATCACAGCACAAAGGAGAGGCAAATCATCACACATCACACCATCACAACCACCCACCTCACACATCTCCACCAGCACCTTCCCACCTGCACTTGTCACCCATTTGCACATCACACACCATGACACAGAAAAAAATGCCAACATTCACAGACAATGAGTTGTCAGTCATGGTAAATGAGATAATCAGAGTAGAACCACATTTGTTTGAAAGCAGGGTCCAACAGACACCAGTAGTAAGAAAAACTCAAATGTGGGAAAGGCTAGTCAACAAAGTCAATGCAGTAGGGACCACCGTACGCACCCTGCGTGACATCAAGAGGAGGTGGCATGACCTCAAGAGCAGGGTGAAAGAGAGTGACAACATGAACCATGAGCTGACTCCGAGGATTGGTGGTGGCCCTCCCATTCCACCACTAACATTCACTGAATGGGAGGAGAAGGCGCTTGCCACACTGCATCCAGGAGTCTCACAGGAATACCTGGGGGAGCGGAGGCTGGTAAGTACCAACAAATGCCGCCAATTACACTGCTATGTACTTTCTTTCACAACAAGAAAGATACACTTCCTAGACCTAAAAGCACTTACGTACAACACACTCTTCCCAACACATGTCTCAAAGATCTAATATTCCCTTCCTATGAATCACCCCAAAGGTAGCTAGCAATAGTTCCATAGGGGCATGTGTACAGGCAGACAGCACTACAACTCCCAATAGGCACCCTTGTCCCACAGCTGAGCAAGATGGAGCAATCCCCATACCCACAACCACGTGGCAGCCATTTTATTGTTCTCATCAAACTCACAGGTTGATAGTCATCCTAATGGGGAGGTTGGTTTGTGGGTAGGAAGACAGCACTACAACCCACCTGGCCCCCTTGTCCCACAGCTGAGCAAGATGTAGCACTCCCCACACCCACAACCATATGGCAGCCATTTCATTGCTCCCCTCAAACTAACATCGAGGTAGCCATCCTAACAGGCAGTGGGGTTTGTGGATGGGCAGCCAGCACTACACCTCCCACCAGGCCCCCTTGTCCCACAGCTGAGCAAGATGGAGCACTCCTCACACCCACGACCTTGTGGCAGCCATTTCATTGTTCTCATCAAACGTACAGGTAGGTAGCCATCTTAACAGGGAAGGGGGTATGTGGGTAGGAAGCCAGCACTACAACTACAACCAGGCCCTTTGCCCCACAGCTCACCACGATGGAGCACTCCCCACACCCACAACCATTTGGCAGCCATTTCATTGCTCTCCTCAACCTTACAGGTAGGTAGCCATCTTAACAGGGAAGGGGGTTTGCGGCTAGTCAGCCAGCACTACAACTCCCATCAGACCCCCTTATCCCACAGCTGAGCAAGATGGAGCACTCCCCACACCCACAACCATGTGGCAACCATTTCCCTCCACTGTGTTACCTAACAGGTAGGTAGTGAGTGGATACACCCTGTCATCCTTCTCAAAATGCATGGAGCCATATGACCACACCATCCCTCACATGTCGGCCAACTCGTCATAGATTCGAAAGTTACATCCAGTGTGCAGCCAGCTAAGCACATGTAACTGTCACAGAAATTACACTTTGACTCACCAAGTCACATGTGAAAGAAAATCAGGGCACAATCATGCATAGCACAGAATGCAATGTATAAGTGCCATGGTGTCAGAGCATGAAGGCCCACATGAACCCAAAACATTCACTGTCAATCTTACAAACAAACAAAAGTACATGATATGAAAGAACATTTGTAACATTCCAATGGCTAGTTTTTGCATAGCTGAAACTGATCCCATCAATCAGTCAATCAGGTGAATTTTAAGCGTACTACTCACCTGTGAGGGTCTCAAGGCGCTGGGGGGGGGGGGGTCAGCGGCTCTGTTCAGTCAAAGAGCCAGGTCATGAGTCTCTTCCTGAAAATGTTCAGGGAGGGGGCGTGCCTGGTGTCGATTGGGAGCTCGTTCCAGGTCTTGGCCGCGATGTACGAGAAGGCCCTTCCACCTGTTTTGGATTTGCAGATTTGTGGGGTTTCGACGAAGACAAGGTTGGCAGATCGGAGGTTTCACTCGGGTACATGGAAGGAGATTCTCTTGTTGAGGTATTGGGGTTCTGTGTTGTGGAGGCATTTGAAGAGTAAACAAACATTACAAATTATCAAAAGTTGATGTCCATCAAGTTGGTAGATTATGACATGTCCTTGTAATCACACAATCTGTACGTAGCACATAGTTTCAATTTACATGTTACACTATGGACAAGTAATGTATGTACTTCAACATCATTTCATGATGCTCATTATCTTTCAGCCATACCAAGTGATTGCAATGTAAAATGTTTGGTGTATCAAATGTACCATCCAAAAGTCTAACACCAAGCTTGTGGAGTGCACATAACTGACAATGTAATCTCTGTTCAACAGGCGAGCCACAAGCAATTGCAGCTTAAAACACCACCAACCAGCAAAGCCTGTCTCCCCCGCCCCCAGAACGTAAACTCTCTAATGCAGAGTCCCTACGTTTCTCGGATGAGGAGCCACAAACTGGCCCCTCAGGACTGCCAGGGCGCACTATGTCTCAGGGCCTCATTGTCCCCATCACCACCACCACCACAGCGACAACAACAGCGCTGACCCCTGCTACAACAAGCTCTACGGCAGCCACCTCCACCATCACCACTGCTGCTTGCAACACTCTCCCTGTCTCAGTGGTTACCAACATCACCACACACTCTGAGGATGCCAGAGAGAGTGTGCGGGTGCATCGAGTCCCAACGCCACAGGTCCGTGTCGGCAGGGCAGGTGGGAGGGCAACTGGGGGACAATCACAGGAAGAAACTGAGACAGAAGAACTGGCCACCGTTGCAAGAGTCCTTAGTGCATATGAACAAAACCAGGGACAGATGGGCCAGGTTGTCGAAGAAGTGCGTGAGCTCCGCCTGCTGCTGAGGTCCATGGACACACGTATGGGCCAACTTGTGGATCTCCTGGGCCAGCTTGTGGGTGTTCTGAGGAACAGACATGCGGCTGAATTGGCATCTCAACTCCCCTCCAGTGGTCAGCTTGCTGATACTCCCACAACCTCAGCTGCAGCCACAGAGAGGGGTGAGCTGCAAAACAATGACTCCTCAGACACTGCTAAGCCTGCAGCAGAAGCAGGAGGGGACGCCTGAGAAACACCACGCAAGGATCATGTGGCAAAGCACTAACCAAAGGCAAATCGCTGAGTCAGTCATGATGGCACTTGTGTTGTCCTTGACATTGACTTTGTTAATTATCCTAACCCACATTGCCCTGTTGATGGCAGGAGTTTGTTGGACTGTGTGATTACATTAATGTTGTGACTACTCTATTTCTCTCATTTACCATCACTGACAACTCATAAACTCTCTTTGCACAATTTCACAAACAATAACTTCTCATTCACAAAAACTTATTGAAAATAAACACTCTTTACACACCTATGCCTTTTTTATCACTTCCATGTTTATCACAGTATGTACAATGTCAACTCAGATTCCAATGTACCACAAGCTCTGATTGTGACGAGGCATTTATAGGGTGACGGAACCTAGAAAGACACAAGAGAATGACATTTACTTGTCAGGTGATACTATTAGAGCAAAAACACACCACTAGTCAACAACGTACATTACCCATCGCGCATAACGATGACCAACACCATCAACATAGACATGAGGTACGTGGAAAACCATACACTGTGCCAAACACATCAGCCATTAGCAGTGAGCCAACAACAGCCAGCATCTAAAAAGCTCATCTATGCTTTGCCACTACCATCAAAGCCAACAGACAATGTCATTGTTGTACAATGTCACTTACACTCAGTGAAGTAGTTGTCGATGAGTTTCCTCTTCTCCACTATCATCGTCACAGAGCATGTGTGGATTTGCAGCGGGGGGGGCATCTGTTGCTCATCATTGTCCAGGAGGAGGGGGATCTCTTTACACAAAGGCCAGTTTGTGGAGCATGCAGCATGCAACTATGATCTGACACACCTTTTGGGGAACGTAGAGTAGTGCACCACCGCTCTTGTCCAGACACCAAAATCTAGACTTCAGAAGCCTAAAAGCACGCTCCACTACACGACGTGTACTCCCATGTGCATCATTATAGCGGACTTCCCCCGGGGTTCTTGGATTTCTCAGTGGGCTAAGCAACCAAGGCCGGTTGGGGTACAGAGAGTCAGCTAGTTGTGAGATACACAGACCAATCTTGTAATGCAAACAGTTGACGAAAACAGCATGTCACACATACAGCACACTACTTGACTCAGCGTGCTCAACAAAAATCCAGGCACGCTCTGGATGCAGATTTATCATCAATTGTGGGATGATGCTGTTACGCAGTATGTTTGAGTCATGTGCTGAACCTGGAAATTTGGCACAGACATGGGAGATAATCATATTCGCTTGGCATACCACATTCACATTAATGGAATGGTAATGCTTCCTGTTGCGGTAGATGTGCTCACGTGCATGTGGTGGAAATAGGCCAACGTGTGTGCAGTCAATGGCTCCAACAATATTAGGTATGTGTCCAAGGTCATAAAAATAACCCTTCACATCTGCCAATTCATGTCTCCTTGGAAAGTGGATGTAGCCGTCCTTGTAGGTCAACATTGGAACAGCACATCATGCAGCACCATCCTGAACATAGCTTGAGACATACCACTGGCGATGGCCACTGTCTACTGAAACAAACCAGTGGCAAAGAAATACAGTGCGGCCATCACCTTAACTGTTGGTGTCAAAGCTGTTGGATAGGTTCTGTGAGGCCTCAGATGGGGTTCCAACTTAGCACACAGCTCTTGAAGGGTAAGGGGATTCAGATCGAACTTCCTTATGGTGTCCTCATCCTCCATGTTTGCCAGCACTGGGAAAGGCCGATGCACATTTGGTCATCTCCTACGTATAATGAAAGAGGACACATGTAAATACAATACACAGATAAGATGTGGCAACCATCTTACCAAATGAGTAACACAGCACCAACATTGACAGGACTGTAACAACAGCTCCATGCACAAATCACATGCACAGACACCTTGATATTATGTAGTCATATATGTGGTCAGTATGTACATGCTAACTACTTCCATATCAGATATAGACTATGTGAATGTTAAATGGTACACTCCTACATCTTGTGTCACCAGCCCTGGGTGTAGCTCAAACAGCACATGTGGCAAACAGCATCACTGCTGACTTCTACGTAGCTGCTGTACCTACAACACCTCCTTGCTTTAGTATCACTAAGCACAACATTTGTACACAATGAGTACAGTGTGTGTGAGCTGGTCAACTATCAAGATAAATACAGCACTGTACACAGTGATATGGGCACATTATGTGGTCAGTCCTTTATTGCTGTGGGTTGAGTAGCCATTTAACATATTGACATGTTCACAAATACGAGACTCCATTACACATCAAAACTGTGTACATGCACACAAATATCATAATTGACATGTGAGGAAGTACATGGCAATGCATGTTCTCATGTGTACGGACATGACATGTGTGGGCATCATTGAGTTTAATGTCACACTCTCAATTCACTTTACAACCAGGTGAAACATGAAAGTGTAAATGCATTGTGATCAGTGCAGGGAATTGTCAAGTGGGAATGCAATAGAACAATGTGTCTATAGGTGCAGTAGAAGTGCTCCGCCATCGCGGTAGGGCAATACATCTTTAAAACTCACGGTAGGCGTGCTCCGCTACCACAGTTCTGGTCATTGGATATAAATGAATGATGCAGGATTGTGGTAGAGACCACCTGGCCCCTGCGGTGTGACACCACCAAGGCCATTACAGCCAATGGGAACTGCGATTGCGGCGGTGCAATATATTTTTTAACTCGCGGTAGGCATGCTCTGCTACCGCGGTCCCGGTCATTGGATACAATTAAAAAATGCAAACTATTCAGACTAATTGCATCAGCAGAGTACCACTGAAACAACTCCAGGAGCCTATAAATGTCTGTGGGAGAGCCACACATGTCATTTGCATTCAGACACTGCTGCCTGCCATTCATCACCACCAACTGCTCCTGTTCCTGTATTCTGGACCCAGTGATGGCGAGAACTGAGAACATCAGGGCCCGTCCCTTCACCACAGAGGAACTGGAACTCCTGGTGGACGAGGTCCTTTTACTGTGTGGGAGGCTGTATGATGCCCCAGATATACTGGTAAGTGTCTGAGTAAACGTTTGAGAGTGCTCAGAATGCTCACATGATGTTACTGTGCAGTAGTATGGTGTCTGTGAGTGCAAGTCAATGTGCATGCATCAATATTTTGCCTATAGCATGCTCCATACATGGACTATTACAAATTGCATTTGAGTATGCGGGGAGGATGGCAACATGGACACTTGTACAGCTCTTCTTAAGCCAAAATAAACACATGTTGGTCTGAGACTGGGTAATGTAAAGGTGTGATACACAGCCTAGCATGCTGAGTTCATGTCAATGGGGTGTGTAGCCTTATTTCAACAGACCCACAAATGTATTGAAGAATGGGAGTGACATACTGTGGTTTTGAATTTATACAGTTACACTGCTGGTTTTGAGACACTCGAAGTCTGAACACACATTCCCTGTGCTATGTGATGTCATAGTCCATTAAGTGATCATATGCTCATTTGTGACATTACAAATGTATTTTGGCCAGAGGGTACTGTATAATGTGTGTACAGTTTTCAAATTGACCCTATAGAGATGTGTCAATTATGCACAAGAGTACAATGCCTGAGTGTAACACTGTTGGTGGTAATTCACCTATGACAAAACAGATAAATGTGAGGTGGACATGTCATCCTTCTATTGATTCCATGATGTGTTGAGTCTCGCAAGTGTAGTCCCTGGTTCTCAATTCATATTTTACATGCATGTGATTTCTGTGATGACCCACGTTTAACCTCAGTGGGGCCAATTCACAGAACTAATCTGAGACAAAATCCTAAACTTAACTACTTTTGGTATTACTGAAAGGCATTTAGTAGTAGTAAAGTTAGTATTTTGTCTTAAGTTAGGATTTTGTCTTAAGTTAGAATTTTTTCTTAAATGTTTGTCTTAAAACAAAATCCTAACTTAAGAGAAAATCCTAACGTAGGACAAAATACTAATTTGAGACAAAATACTTACTTAAGAAAAAATACAAATTTGAGACAAAATACTAACTTAAGAAAAAATACTAACTTAAGACAAAATACTAATTTAACCCCTACGCCGCGGTGCGAATTTCGTCGCGGTGTGGATGGGGGGCGGTGTTGGGTGTGGCACTCAGGTTCTTATGACGGCTCCCGCCCGTAATAAATCACAGTGGGCATGTGCTCATGATGGCCGGGAGCCATCAGAACTCCGCCCACTGATTAATTGTCCTGCACAGGCGGGGAATTAATCCAGCGTGGGCGGAGCGGCAACGTTCTGACGGCTCCTGGCCGTCATGAGCACACCTTATGTTATGTTATAGCAACTTGTATAGCGCTCAGCTGCCCCAGCAAAGGGGCGTCCCGGCACTTCCAGCAACAGAAAAAGAAAAGATTGCTATGGCGGGAAGCTCAACATAGAACGGCCAGAATAAGCTATTTTAAAGGAAAAAGGTGTGTTTTAACAGCCTTCCAAGTCCAGCAGACATTCCAGATCCCGTATGTAGACCGGTAACGAGTTCCACAATTTAGCTGACAGGTAGCGGAAGGAACGTCCTCCCACTCGACAGCGTTTCACCTGGGGAACCATGACCAGGTGCTGTCCCAGAGAACGCAGTACACGTGGAGGAACATACGGGGTCAACAAGTTGCAGAGCAGATTGGGTGTGGCAAATTTCAAAATCTTAAAAGAAAGACACAACATCTTAAAGTGAATCTGCTCTGCCATGGGGAGCCAATGAAGTCTCCGGATGGTATCGGCGATGGAACAGAACCGAGGAAGTCCTACTAAGGCTCTGGACGCCGCGTTTTGGATACGCTGCATTCGGATGATCTCAGCTTGGTTAGCTCCCAATAGCAGGGAGCTGGCGTAGTCCAGGCGAGAAAGAATAGTCGACTGGACTATCAGCTGGCGAGTAGACGAGTCAAAACATTTCAGGATAGGTAAGACCTCGTAAAAGGCCAAAACATGTGCCAGCCACTTTTTTTAGTGTGGATGCAGAAGCTAAGAGAGGAGTCCATCCACACCCCCAAGTTCTTGATTTTCTTCTTAGGTTCCGGGGCCTTGCCCAGAGCCTTAGGCCACCAATGGTCACCCCACAAGTCAGTATTCTTGCCGACTAGCAAAACTTCCGTTTTATTTGCATTTAATTGGAAACAATTGGAAGTAATCCAGTCAGCCACGGCCGTCAGGCCGCTTCTGAACCTGGAGACATTCAGGGTAGAGCCTACAGTCAGTGCAACCACCAGCTGCGTGTCGTCCGCATATGAGACCATTGAAAGGTCCCACTGCCTGGCGACTGCAACTAGTGGCTGAACATAAAGGTTGAACAATGTGGGGCTCAGCGCCAAACTCTGAGGGACACCCTGCTCCATGGAATGCACCTGGGATAGATATGGAGGGGTGAAGACACGGAAAGATCTTCCGGTCAAAAAGATCTAAACCATTCCAGGGCCAGGTCTGAAATTCCTGCCTCCTCCAGACATTGAAGCAGAACATCGTGCGAGACAGTGTCAAAGCCAGCACTAAGATCCAGCAGGATCAGTGCCACCGTTTGACCAGAATCGAGGATGGTCCGCAGGTGTTCAGTCATAACCAGGAGCGCAGTCTCTGTACTATGACTGGAGCAGAAGCCATGTTGCGTTGCATTCAGAATGTTATTGGAGAGCAAGAAGTTGATGAGTGTGATGTTGACATGAGCCTCCACAACGTCTGCCACCCAGGGAAGAAGAGAAATAGGCCTAAGATTCTCAGGCTTAGTGAAGTCTAAGGTTGTTTTTTTGAGAATGGGAGAGACCCAAGCCTGTTACCATTGTGCCGGTGTCATGGCAGATGAAAAGGAGGAGTTAATTATTGGATGCAAAGGCATCAGACAGAGCAAGGAGGAGTCCCTAAACTGAGCAGACTTTAGAGAGTCGGCAGGAGAGCCAGATTTAATTTTCACACTCAGCCTACTCAGTTCCTCATAGGAAATCCCCGGGATAGCCGCAAGACTAGAGGTCGGCCCTGGTCTAGAGGGAGTATAAGTACAGGAGGTGATCATAGAAGGAAAGGACCGGTAGATCGCACGTACTTTCTCCACAAAGAAGGAGGCCAGTTCTTCACAGTGGAGTTCGAAAGTAGTTATAGGCAACGAGGTCTTCTTGGCACTAAGATCTTTTAAGATTTTAAAAATGTATTTGGCAGGATTAGGGCTAAATTTAATCTCGGTGGCATAGTAGGCCGCCCGCGTCTTACAAATGGTTCTATGATATGTTTTAAGTTCAGCCAGATAATGTGCTTTTCTTCCAGGGTGATAATCTTTCCTCCATACGTGCTCCTTTCTTTTACACGACTTCCTCAATATAGTCAGGGCGTCGTTGTACCAAGGGCTAGACTCTTGAGAGTGACCCTGAAACCAGCTCGCCGGAATAAATGAGTCTAGAGCTTGAGTAATCCAGGCGCAGAACATCTCATAGCCTGCCTCGACGTTGTTAAAAGGACCCAAGGAGTCCGCTCTAAGAAGTGCATAAAAGTCTTCTAGTCTAAGCTTTCGCCAAGGTCGTTTATAAACAGATCGTTGGCCATTCTTGCATACTGGTTCTGATATGGGGAAGGTCATTTCAACCAACAAATGGTCAGACCAAGCCACAGGGGTGGGGGTCACCACAGTGGCAGCCTCAATGTTAGTAAAAATAGGATATAACAAATGTCCCCCTCTATGTATAGGGCTTGTGACCAATTGATAGAGCTGAAATGCAGCGAAGTCTGCAAGCAGGCTACAGATGGTCTTGTCATGGGCAAGATCGAAATGAAGATTTAAATCGCCAAAAATGCTAAAATTAGCAGTCCCCACAGCAACCCGACTACCTCCAGAAATGCATTTTTAAAACTGGTGGCCTGCCCCCGTGACCTATACACCAGGATACCAGAAAGGGTGAGGTGAGTGCTCACAGAGATGCTGAAACGTGCACATTCGCATCCCTCTATTATGACCTTAGTAAAGAGACAGGAGTAGCAGGATTTAGTAATCACAGCAATGCCACCTCCCCTAGTCTCTCTATTTATCATGCAGATAGAGTAGTCTGAAGGTAGAGCCAGATTAGGCTTGGCTACCATATCCTCATTGAGCCACGTCTCAGTCAGAAAAAATATGTCCGGGGTTTCATCATTGATAAGGTCATATTTTTAGACATGATGCTTAACTAATGATCTTTAAGCATGGGCGTAAAATCCGCTCCGCTCGCGGATTTTTCGGATTTTCGGCAAATCCGCAATCCGCGAACGCTCGCGAATTTGTCGAAAATCCGTGAATCCGCTCGCGGCGGATTTTTTGCTTGGTTGCGGCGCGCGGCGTGGTGCACGGCGTTCACTTTCCGTCATTTTAGCGTTTGCCGAGTTGTTTTTCTTTGCGAGTGACGCGCCATTTTAGATCTTGCTGCGTGTTCCCGCGGGAGTTTGTCGCCCGCGAATACGTACTCGCGGCTTGCCACCTTGCACAGCACACCTCGCGAGAGTTCGCAATTGCGAACATGTAGTTGCGGCGGAAAGGAACAATCTCGCACTTGCGAAATAGAGATTTTGCAATTTCGCACAAGAAAATCACCAGCAAACAGGATAAACCTTCAGAAAATTATGATTTTTATCAGAATCACTCCTCAGGTTGACATTTGCATGGCCTTTTTTTTTGCAAGGAGTCCATTTTGGGGGGGGGGGGAGGAAGGAAGTGCCCCACAGTCTCCAACTTCCTGTTCCTGTCCAGCAGGCTCCTCCCAGTGCTTTGTCCATCTCCTGGTCACTTTCATTTGGATCTGGAGCTGGAAGGATTACTTTTTGTGGGTGCTGCTGGATATTTGGATTTGAGGCCTTTTTGACTGTCTTTGGATCACTTTTGGATTAGAAATCAACTTTCACAAGTAAGTTTGTTTGGGGCATTACAGTTGCTGCAAGTACAATTTTGGAACTTTTTCAGAAAATTAAATAAATTATATTGTGGGTAGCCACAGTATCCAGTAGGACCAGGGTTGGTTATGGGTGCATGATACAACTGTTTTGTTGAATTTAAACACCATTGAGGCCATGGATGGGCTGGGATTGTGCAGATTTTATTGTTTTTTGTCGTTTTTTTGGGCCTGCTGGTGTGGCCCTTTGCCCAGGGGTGGTGAGTGTTGCATGGGCCTAGTCTTTCTGTGGGGTGTCTTCTTGAATTTAAACATAATTGAGGCCATGGATGGGCTGGGATTGTGCTTATTTTATTGTTTTTTGTCGTTTTTGGGGGGCTGCTGGTGTGGCCTTTTGCTTGCCCAGGGGTGGTGGTGGTGCATGGACTGAGTGTGCCTGTGGTGTTGTCTCACTCTCTTTGATGTAAACATCATGGATGGCATTGGATTGTGGTGATTTCTGGCTGTTTTTCTGTTTTTTGGGGGTGTACTGTTGATGTGGTCTGGCCATGTGGGTGGTGGTGGTGGCCATCTTGAGTGCTGGCTGGTACAGGCAACATGTGCTTGGGGTGTAAGGGGGCCATTTTGAGGAGAGGCAGTGTCTGAGGCCTGCACTTATTTTGCCTACTTTTCATCCCTTATGCCCAGGGGTAGTGAGTGTTGCATGGGCCTAGTGTTTCTGTGGGGTGTCTTCTTGAATTTAAACATAATTGAGGCCATGGATGGGCTGGGATTGTGCTTATTTTATTGTTTTTTGTCGTTTTTGGGGGGCTGCTGGTGTGGCCTTTTGCTTGCCCAGGGGTGGTGGTGGTGCATGGACTGAGTGTGCCTGTGGTGTTGTCTCACTCTCTTTGATGTAAACATCATGGATGGCATTGGATTGTGGTGATTTCTGGCTGTTTTTCTGTTTTTTGGGGGTGTACTGTTGATGTGGACTGGCCATGTGGGTGGTGGTGGTGGCCATCTTGAGTGCTGGCTGGTACAGGCAACATGTGCTTGGGGTGTAAGGGGGCCATTTTGAGGAGAGGCAGTGTCTGAGGCCTGCACTTATTTTGCCTACTTTTCATCCCTTATGCCCAGGGGTAGTGAGTGTTGCATGGGCCTAGTGTTTCTGTGGGGTGTCTTCTTGAATTTAAACATAATTGAGGCCATGGATGGGCTGGGATTGTGCTTATTTTATTGTTTTTTGTCGTTTTTGGGGGGCTGCTGGTGTGGCCTTTTGCTTGCCCAGGGGTGGTGGTGGTGCATGGACTGAGTGTGCCTGTGGTGTTGTCTCACTCTCTTTGATGTAAACATCATGGATGGCATTGGATTGTGGTGATTTCTGGCTGTTTTTCTGTTTTTTGGGGGTGTACTGTTGATGTGGACTGGCCATGTGGGTGGTGGTGGTGGCCATCTTGAGTGCTGGCTGGTACAGGCAGCAACATGTGCTTGGGGTGTAAGGGGGCCATTTTGAGGAGAGGCAGTGTCTGAGGCCTGCACTTATTTTGCCTACTTTTCATCCCTTATGCCCAGGGGTAGTGAGTGTTGCATGTGCCTAGTGTTTCTGAGGGGTGTCTTCTTGAATTTAAACACCATTGAGGCCATGGATGGGCTGGGATTGTGCAGATTTTATTGTTTTTTGTCGTTTTTTTGGGCCTGCTGGTGTGGCCCTTTGCCCAGGGGTGGTGAGTGTTGCATGGGCCTAGTCTTTCTGTGGGGTGTCTTCTTGAATTTAAACACCATTGAGGCCATGGATGGGCTGGGATTGTGCAGATTTTATTGTTTTTTGTCGTTTTTTTGGGCCTGCTGGTGTGGCCCTTTGCCCAGGGGTGGTGAGTGTTGCATGGGCCTAGTCTTTCTGTGGGGTGTCTTCTTGAATTTAAACATAATTGAGGCCATGGATGGGCTGGGATTGTGCTTATTTTATTGTTTTTTGTCGTTTTTGGGGGGCTGCTGGTGTGGCCTTTTGCTTGCCCAGGGGTGGTGGTGGTGCATGGACTGAGTGTGCCTGTGGTGTTGTCTCACTCTTTTTGATGTAAACATCATGGATGGCATTGGATTGTGGTGATTTCTGGCTGTTTTTCTGTTTTTTGGGGGTGTACTGTTGATGTGGACTGGCCATGTGGGTGGTGGTGGTGGCCATCTTGAGTGCTGGCTGGTACAGGCAGCAACATGTGCTTGGGGTGTAAGGGGGCCATTTTGAGGAGAGGCAGTGTCTGAGGCCTGCACTTATTTTGCCTACTTTTCATCCCTTATGCCCAGGGGTAGTGAGTGTTGCATGGGCCTAGTGTTTCTGAGGGGTGTCTTCTTGAATTTAAACACCATTGAGGCCATGGATGGGCTGGGATTGTGCAGATTTTATTGTTTTTTGTCGTTTTTTTGGGCCTGCTGGTGTGGCCCTTTGCCCAGGGGTGGTGAGTGTTGCATGGGCCTAGTCTTTCTGTGGGGTGTCTTCTTGAATTTAAACATAATTGAGGCCATGGATGGGCTGGGATTGTGCTTATTTTATTGTTTTTTGTCGTTTTTGGGGGGCTGCTGGTGTGGCCTTTTGCTTGCCCAGGGGTGGTGGTGGTGCATGGACTGAGTGTGCCTGTGGTGTTGTCTCACTCTTTTTGATGTAAACATCATGGATGGCATTGGATTGTGGTGATTTCTGGCTGTTTTTCTGTTTTTTGGGGGTGTACTGTTGATGTGGACTGGCCATGTGGGTGGTGGTGGTGGCCATCTTGAGTGCTGGCTGGTACAGGCAGCAACATGTGCTTGGGGTGTAAGGGGGCCATTTTGAGGAGAGGCAGTGTCTGAGGCCTGCACTTATTTTGCCTACTTTTCATCCCTTATGCCCAGGGGTAGTGAGTGTTGCATACTTGCATGTCCCTAGTCTTTCTGTGGGGTGTCTTCAATGTAAACATCATGGATGGCATGGGATTGTGCTCATTTTTCTGTGTTTTGTCGATTTTTTGGGGTGTATAACTGAACTGATGTTCCTCTGTCTTCCATTGCTTTTAGGTGCACAAGAAGACTCAATAGAACCACCAGTGCCAGGAAGAAGTCCTGCAGCGGTGTGTGCAGCATAACGTCACGCGACGTCACGTCTGGACACAGAACCCTCTGCAACTCGTGCAACTGCTGCCTGCTGACCTGCTCTGAAGAAGATGGCCCCAAAAAAAGTAACCCGTAGCTCCTCTAGCAAGAAAGGTGCCAGTAAGGAGCAGAAGAAGCAAGTTACCAAGGACACTGGTGTGCCGCCCGCCCCTTTTTTTGTGAGTAAAAAAAAAAGTATGCCTGCAGCAGCTGCAGCGGGATCTGCTGGGGACCAAGCTGGCAGCAGCACCCCCGCTCCATTGGGCTCAGTGCCACCACCACCACCACGCCAACTTAAGTCCAAGCCCTTGAGTGCTGCAGAGGCAGCCAGTATACTTCTTCAATCACCATCGACCAGTGATGTTGGCTCATCGCAAGAAAGCAGCAGCAATGTCCCTCAATCAACACAGGTTGTTGTAGCTCATCTGACGAGTGTTGAACAACCACAGCGGCAACAACAATCACATGTGCAAGTACAAGCCCAAGTACATGTGGAAGGAGAGGCAGCGCAAGGAGATGCGCATGCAGAGGTGCATGGAGGGTCACAACAAGTGCCCACAATAGTTGTTCCTCCCGAAGTAGGGGCACATCAGGAAATCGACAATCAAGGCGAGGTATCATTTGAGGAAGCCACTCCTCCTGATGATCCTTCATTGTCTTCCACAACCCTAGCAAGGAAGAGATCAAGGGTGGTGTCTACATCCTCTTCAAGCACACCTCCTTCTGATGATACGGATCAAACTTGGGAACCAGCACCACAGCCGTCTGAGAGTGAGGCACACCATGATCCAACAAAGGTACTTAAGCGTAAAAGGAAGCTCGTCCAAAGTCTCAGACTTATGGAGTGTGATGAGGCTCAACAAGAAGTGGCGGATACTGCTGCTGATGAAGACTCTGCCAACGACGACCCAGTCATCATAAAGGTCACTGCAGCCCCAGCGGGCATGCAGCAAACAGACATTTTGACCCTAGCCCGAAGAGCTGCTGAGCGTGATGATGATGATGATGTTGTCGATGAGGAGGCAGTGGAAACACCACAATCATTGGAGTTAAGTAGTACACCAACTCGTCCCGCTTCCATATTTCTTTCTGGCAAGAAGAGACCTCCGTCAACCTCGACCTTAATTAGTGGCGGTGAAAGTGCAAAACGTACAAAAGTTGGGCAATCCAGATCCTCCACTTCATCTGGCATTAGCTTCATGACCACCACCACCAGTATCGCCGCCTCCTCCATGTCCCACAGACACTTCAAGTCCCCCGTTTGGGACTTCTTTACTGTTTGTCCAAAAAATCCAAAGTTTGCCATTTGTACCATTTGTAAGCAAGCAGTTAGTCGTGGTAAGCCAGGTACCAACTATGGTACCGGAGGCCAGAGAGGTCATCTTAGGAGACAGCACACTGTCAAATGGTTTGCGCACCTAGATGCGATCAAGAAAGGCCAAATTCAAGGAAACGTTGATGTTTCATCTGATGATGACGAGCAGGAAGAAGACGTGTCAAACACTTCCCTTACACCCAGTACCCCTGTCAGCAGCACACCCAATGTGAGGCACACTAAGAGTGTTGGAGCGAGTGAGACACCAACGCACAAAAGTTCACCAGCGAGCAAAATTGGGTCAACGAAGTCATTATCAGCCCGTAAATGCTTGGTCCAGGGCAACATTAGAACAATGCTTACTTCAGACGTGCCATATGAACGCAACCACCCACTGACGCGTCTGTATAACACTAAGCTGGCTAAAATGCTAGCTGTGGACCTTCTACCTTTTTCTTTTGTAGAAGCGGTAGGTTTTCTTGAATTAGTTGCAACGCTCTGCCCTAAATGGAAGGTTCCGAGCCGGTTCTATTTTGCCAGAGTTGCGGTTCCAGCACTACATGAAGATGTGCTGCAGGCGATTGGGGCAGCTTTGCAGAAGAGTGCTGTTCACACAATACATCTGACAACAGACATGTGGACCAGTGGCCCAGGCGATGATTACATGTGCATCACTGCACACTGGGTCTCTTTTTCAGGTGTTATAGCAAAGCTAAACGCAGGTGTTGACCCGGACCAAGTTTTCAAAGCTGCTCGGAAACATGCAACACTAGCCATGTTTGCCTTGGAGAAAAGTCACACAGCAGAAAACCTTTTGGAAGAGTTTGACAAAAAGGTGTTGTCAATGCTATCCCCCCTAAAACGCAAGATTGGTTATGTTTCCACGGATAATGGCGCCAATGTAGTTAAGGCCATGTCACAGGGTCACCATGTTAGAGTGCCGTGTTTGGCGCACTGTATCAACCTGGTAGTTCAAAAATTCTTGAGTGATAAAGAGAGTCCAGCGTTCGAGGTAATGGCCACCTGCCGCAAAATGTGCAACCATTTCAGCCATTCTTTTAAGGCCCGGAAGCATCTGCGGAGACTGCTACTTCAACGTGGAATGCCAGTGAAAGCACTCATCCAGGAGGTGGCAACACGTTGGAACTCAACCTTCTACATGCTTGAGCGTCTGCATGAGCAGTATACGGTACTCGATCACTATTTCTTGACAGAGGCTACATCTCAGAAGGAGGACCTGCGGATGAGTAAGGCGCAATGGGCCATAGTTAAAAGCCTGACAGACATGCTTCGTCCTTTTGAGTTCTTCACGCGTGCAGTCAGCCAGGAGGACTGTAATTTGGGAAAAGCTATCCCATTGTTGTGCATACTGGAGCACCAACTGATGGCGGTTTCTTCTGAGTTTGAAAAAGATGAAAAAAAAAAAAACCATTTCATTTTGTCTGAGAAATTATTACATCGCCTACGTGGTGATGAACGTCTTAAAAACATCAACTCAGATCAGCATTACATTTGTGCTACTATTCTGGATCCACGCTACAAAAAGGCGCTGGCAGACAACGCATTCTTTCCTTTCGCTGATGCAGATGTTCAAAAGTACAAACATTGGTTAGCCTGGTCAGCCAAGAGGTTTGAAAAAGAACGGCAGGTTATTGAAGGAGAAGCCAGTACATCAGCATCAGCATCAGCAGGCCATCCGCAGTCACAAGAATCCACTTCTGCACCTGTGGCTGGGGCACAAGTGACCTCTCAGCCGTTAAAGACACCGGCAACTGGATCATCTGCACCACACACAATGACAACACTAACAGTGGCTGGGGAGGAGGATTGGCTAAGTTTGATGGGGTATGGTTCTCTAAAAAATGTCACAGGCACAGCAAAAAGTAAGCAAAGTGGAGGAACAGTTGATGACCTTGAGTCGATGGTGCAGGACTATCTGAATGACTCAACAGTGGTCTTTCTTAATGAGGAGCCATTGCAGTATTGGCATGGCAAAAAACAATTGTGGCCACAGCTCTACAACCTGGCTATAAACTATTTGTCTTGCCCACTCGCAAGTGTGTCTTCTGAACGTGTTTTCAGTGCTGCTGGTGGCATTGTAACTGCCAAACGGAGCCGCCTATCACCCAAAAATGTGGAGCGGCTGACAATGATCAAGATGAATCAGCACCTCATACCACCAGATTACAAAGTGCGAGAAAGCACGCCACATGAAGACGATGAGGACAGCAACGTAGATGAGGGGATTTTTTCTCTGTTCGGTGCCACTGACCTCATCCAGCCTGAATTCGCAGAGTATGATGACGAAATCTTGTTCTTATTCCCTGACACCGAGCCCTGAAAATGAGACAATCAATCAAGAACTTTCTTTTTCGTCCTTATTCACTTTTATTCCTGTGTGCTTTGTGTCTCTCTTTCTTTGTTTTGCACAGTTAATTTAATTCAAACTTTAATCACCTAATCCCAAAAAGAAGACCATCATCAGTACTGTCTTCACTTGTTTGCTTATTGATTTGAAGGTGCCGCAGTCTACATTCCTCAGGTTCACAAGTTCTGAAGAACATGCTCCTCTATCCTCCTCCTCCAGACTGCGATTTCCCTCCAAGCAGAGTGCTGGATTACGCACAATGAAGAAAGACTCAGCACTTGTGGGGGTGTTGTACTTCTTTGCGGGTGAGTTGACGGTTTTGGGCCCATTGCTGTGAAGCTCTAATAATGGACAAAAGTGTTTTGGACCAAATATGAGGTGAAAATTTCTTGCCGTTTTTGCTGACTTGCTTGCCTTTGAGGTGCTCTTTGGCGGGGTTCCGGGGGTTTGTGTGTAATTTTTGGTGTCTGTCGAAGCACTGCTGCGACAGTCTAATCTTGATTGCATTTGCTTTTCAGGAAATCCGTGGTGGAAAACAGGAGTTATGATGATTGATGATGACCTAGCTGCACAGCGCGTTACTTTGGACCGAAGGCCGAGAGATATTGTAAGTATGAGATTTAGCTTTTTCGCTGTTTGGGGGTGTTGTCGGGTGTTTTTTTGCGGGTGGGTTGGCGCCGGCGGGTCTTGCCTGGGGCATTCCTGGGAAGGTCTAATACCGGATACAAGTGTTTTGGACAAAATCCATAAGGAACAGCCTTTTTTTTGCCATTTCTTCAGACATCTTGCTCAATGTAGCATTTTGGGGGGCTTCCTGCTGTTCGTGGGTGGGTTGCGGCCGGGGTCTCTGTCGAAGCACTGCTGCGACAGTCTAATCTTGATTGCATTTGCTTTTCAGGAAATCCGTGGTGGAAAACAGGAGTTATGATGATTGATGATGATGACGACCTAGCTGCACAGCGCCGCGTTTGGACCGAAGGCCGAGAGACATTGTAAGTATGAGATTTAGCTTTTTCGCTGTTTGGTGGTGTTGTGTCGCGTGTTTTTTTGCGGGTGGGTTGGCGCCGGCGGGTCTTGCCTGGGGCTTTCCTGGGAAGGTCTAATACCGGATACAAGTGTTTTGGACAAAATCCATAAGGAACAGCCTTTTTTTTGCCATTTCTTCAGACATCTTGCTCAATGTAGCATTTTGGGGGGCTTCCTGCTGTTCGTGGGTGGGTTGCGGCCGGGGTCTCTGTCGAAGCACTGCTGCGACAGTCTAATCTTGATTGCATTTGCTTTTCAGGAAATCCGTGGTGGAAAACAGGAGTTATGATGATTGATGATGATGACGACCTAGCTGCACAGCGCCGCGTTTGGACCGAAGGCCGAGAGACATTGTAAGTATGAGATTTAGCTTTTTCGCTGTTTGGTGGTGTTGTGTCGGGTGTTTTTTTGCGGGTGGGTTGGCGGGTCTTGCCTGGGGCATTCCTGGGAAGGTCTAATACCGGCTAGAAGTTAGTTGGACAAAATCCATAAGGAAACACCAGTTTTGGCACTTTGTAAGTTAGGGTTCGTTAGGGTTAGCCCTAGCAGCAGGATTGCATGTGTTTAGGGGGGTTCTATTGCAACGCGGTTCTGTTGTTGTAGAGCACTGTTGGAGCGATGCTGGCTATGGATACTTTTGCTTGCAGGCAAGTGGTTTGAATACAATCCACGGTCTGTATTTGGGTCTACTGTTACTTTCAAAGTACGTTTTGTAACCATTTTTCTGCTAGGCATCATCAAAGTGTGACTTTTTGAACCACACAGCGTACATACCTTTTATTTATTTATCAGTGGTATTGTAATAGCACTTCCTGTTTTCCGTTCAATAATTACAGGCCGGGTTTCAGTCAACATCCGCCAGGCAGGCAGTGGACAGGGTGTCTCTTCTGTCAGTGGTCACCACCACATTGATGGACGAAGCGTCAGCTGGAATGGAGGAGTGCCGCCAATAAGAGGAATTGTTTGCTGCATGCAACTTACTTACCAATTTCAACAGGACAACTCCAACAACATACGCAATACAGATACAGTATCCATTGTTGTCTTTTATTCTATGAGTGTGACTGCATGTGCTTACCTTTACTTTGTAACCAAAGATTGTCTGTAAACTCTGTATCTTCAATTATTGTTTGTCCATGCTCTGCTTTTTTTTTCTTCTCTCAACAAAACCTACCCAAAAAGAAACCCCCATTCCCATCCATTTTACAAACCCTAACCCTCTTCCCCCGGGCTGTGTTGTTTTGCTTGATGTCTGACTAAAATGACATCAATAATTCCACACACTTGCTGGGGAGGATAAGGTGATAGCAGCAACAGGCTGGTGAAGGAATACGAGGATATCTTCTAGACTTACTCAGCTTCAGTACTATATCTTCTAGTAGTAGTAGCCAATGTCAAATAAATTCAACGCAAGTACTAGTTATACTTGCAATACTTTACCATTTGTTAGGCTACATTATGGCACTGTTCTAGTGTACTGTCACCTGCTATTTTCTCGATCGTACCGTAACCGTTGTAATGCTACAGTAAGGAGTACAAACAAGGTTTCGTTTTCTTTTTTTCCATAGGCATGCAACTGCCACTGTGTCACACCACTAGTAACACCGCAATGAGGAAATGTCACCCGCCCAGGAATGACAACGTTAATCCCCATTTCACCTGGAGCCAGCCCTGGGCCTAGCCCTAATTTCTAACACAAATTACAGGTAAGATAAGCGTTTGGTGGGAGGTAGTATAATGGAGTATTATTTCGGAGTAGACAAGAGTTTGACGGTTGTACTACTAAAGTCCTACGACTGTTCAGGAAAACAAAGTTACTGTTACACCCCCGCCCCCCACCCACCAGACTGAAAAGCAGTAAAAAACAGGTATGGTCAGATAAAGTAGTTGAAAAATATATTTATTTATCCCTAACAAAATAATCTCCCTCACCCACCCTAACCCCAACGATTGTCTCTGAAACGTCCCAAAACGATCCCAACTCCCAAATCCCACCCCCCAAAAGTCTATAAAAAAAGGGCAAGGGACACTCCACTACTGGAGGGTGCTGGTGCTGGTGCATGATGCGGCATGGGCATCATACTCCTTGCGGAGGGTGGCAAGCTCGGAGCGGAGGCCCTTAACCAAGGTCTTATACCTCAGGACCTCCTGCTCCAGGTTGGACATGCGGACTCGGAGGCGGTGTTGGCGTTCCTTGCAGCTCCTGTGGGGGGCAGCTGGTGTTTCCGGTGCTTGGCGGTGGCGGTCGGCTTTCTTAGCCCGGCTCGGTCCCGCTGGTTTAGTCACGGAGGAGGATGCAGTCGAAGATGTTGCCCCGCTCGACTGCGTGTCCTCCTCCTCCTCCAGGGCCACCAGCCGCCGATACTCGGCGACTGTGGCCTCCAGCCTCCGTTGCCGGGCCAATCTAGCCTGCTCCCTCCTTGTTGTTGATTTGGAAGAAGGAGCAACTATATGAAGAAAGAAAGACATAGTCTGTAACCAATGCTCCTTATTAATAACACAAAGTGATTGAGCCGAAAGTTGGGTCACAGAGTACAAGTAGCAAATTGAAAGCACAGTACATAACTATTGAGGACAGTATCTATGTAACCCTCCCACTTCTGCATCCTTGCTCTAACAGTAGTGGTAGTTTAATGAACTAATTCTACGACCACTATGGACTTCCATTACAGTCGACTATGACAGTACACCAGTCTTATTCTTCTTCTTCTCTCTTGTTTAGGGAAATGGGTACGTTATCTTATGCAAGCCGGCAGAATGACATGGACACAGCACAGTGAAGTTGCACCCGAGAAAAAAAGTTGCACACCATGATGATGGAGACAGACTTGCGTTACTGTACCGGTCCAGTACATGCAGGTGGTGAAGCTATTACTTTTCTATTACGGGTGGCACTGAGAATACTCTGTTACAAGGGCTACTGCTTAATTAATTTACCTTTCACCCTACAGTGCAAATGAGTACTAGAAAAGGAAACTGAAGAAGCTAACTAATTTGATTATCTATCACTTCACATGGGACGTATTTAATGACAGATGAGATGACTTTAGGTGCTTTGCTTAATATTGAGTGAACACAGTGATACACCCACACATGAATGACGTACTACAAGTAAACTAAAGTTATTAAGAGAGGTACGGAGTGTCCACCGTAATAACCAGATATATGCTGTGAATGCAAACGCAATACAAAGTACTGCTACTATTCATGGAAGTATTGGACACATTTACAATTTCTTTTCCTTGCCTTCCCTGCACTGGGACGGACGTGCGGGTGCGGTGGTACATGCTCTTCAAGGTAACACTTACTTCACCTGGCGACCATCTACTCTCTCTAGATACACATTTGCTATGTAAGAGTCAGAGAATACCATGCTCCAGGCATCCATTCATTCAAAGTATACGCACACATACAGTTTCTGTTTCACCCACCCAGGCTGCTGTCCTTCCACCCATCCTTGCTTCATCATTGACCCAGCCATGCACCATACCATATTCTTTCCTTCCCAGCCACCTCTGGGTCCAAGCAAACACATATCGTTCTTCTTTGCCAGCCATCATACAAGTTCGCGTCCCACTTACTTACACCCTTCTTTCGCTTTTCGTTCATCCCATCCATCACGTTCGTCTAAGAACTTATTGGGATTCTTCTCACCAAAAACTTCACAGCTAAGTCGAAGTACATTTCGAGGAGGCTACTACCTGGTTGATTTGTAATTGTAATACACCCGTGCAGAAAGCACACTATGCAGTCTTCAATCTCAATAAGTAAGGAATATATAGCTTACCTGTTTCCGCCACCACCGTTTGATCCCCCACAGGAACGGCCACCAGCTCTTCTACCGCCGCATCCTCCCCAGAGGCCTCCGAGTCCAAGTCCAACACATCAGCCACCTCCGCGCTGGCCCCGTCACCAGATGTTACACCTACAAAGTACATTTAAGAAAGTTAGAATACACCACTCACTACTATATAATATTTGGTCTAGGAGAAATGTTAAAAAAACAGAATACAATGTAATAATTTGTGACTGTCTACTCCATAGTAAAAATGTCCCATTTTCCAGGGAAGGCTGTTGTCTTGCTGCACTTTTATGCACAACTGATGAATGCTTGCTTTTGATTTTTAACACGCACCACTTTTTCTCCTAACAGACAGAAGCTTGACTCCTGAGTCCTAAGAACACGACCAGGATCAAGTTCAAAGTAGGTGAGAGTTCGGCTCGACCACAAGAAATGTGTCCAATTAATCGTCAGCACTAACCACTTTTCCGTTTACAGTTAAATAGTTTTATGACAAAGTAGATTTCAATAAATGTGTTTACTTTTAATAAAGCTTTTACACTTAAATAGACTCTGTGGTTTTTGTTCCTCTAGACTAGAGTGGATGAGCTAAAGGTTTTGGAATTTTTGCAAGCATGAGTGCCTCTGACACTTCTTGACTGTGCTGTGACTCCGTACTACTCTCTTGTCCTGCGTACGATAATCTAGAGATCATTGGGGATCTATAATCGGTGACTTCGGGAGCTGAATGACTCTGCCACACTATCTAGTCAGTAAGGAGACAGTGCATAGAGGTATTGCTGAATATAATGGGAGTCCAATGGAATTGCCAAATGTCCAATCTTAGTTAGCTACACAGACAGACTAATAAAAATAGTCTAGTAATACCACAGGGAGTCATCATATTCGAGGCAGGATAAGAATTTATATTCAGTCTACAAGAAGATCAAAGACGATTTAGAAAAAATCGAATGAGGAACGCTAGGAAAAAATAGGTACTGTTTAGTAAAATGTAAACTTACTGGGGCCAGCAAAGGAGCCCTCGCCTGCCCGATCCTGGCCTGCATCCTCAGCACCCTCCTCCTGTGTCCTCTTGCCCTTGGGGGGAGCTGATGTACAACATGAAAGAAAGAAAAACCATAAAACATGGATGAGATTTTTCAACCAAATCAAACATTTCAAAAGAACAATAACAACATATTTTGGAAAAATAGCAAATAGATAGACAACTATTCCACGGGATCTATCTCATGTGGTATACTACGTTATTCGTATTGCCTGATTTGCGGAACGTTGACTTAGAAAGTTCCTATGTAACTCAATAAACAGACTACTAAAGAGGTTTGCCTAGGCCTGGCACTGCAGGCAGTAGTGCACAACACGTGACAGACAAAGTCCATCCTGCTTGCAGATCAGTGAATACTCAAACTATCAATCCACCCGCCACCACCGCCACTATTTCTTCTGATAGCCATGTGACTGTCTAAAGGAAGGACACTGGACTTCAGTCTGTTGGGGCTGATTTATAAGTCCCTTGCGGAAGTTGCGGCTGATTTTCCTCCATTGTTGCGTGCCTTTTCTGACGCAGCGGCAGAACAAAAGACTCGCCATGGTGTTGGTGCGGCGTATATATTAAAAAAAAAACACATATGGGCATATGGGCGATGCATCACGTTGTAAAGCCCTGCGCCATCAGGGGGCGTTCCGGCGCAAGGGAGGGCGTACCTGCGCAGGAACGAATCCTAAAAGTGGCTGAGGGAAATCTACAAGATGTCAATCAGTCATTTTTATGACAATGATGCATGACTCAAACCCTGCGCGCTTGAAGCCGACGTACGGCTTGATGCAGCATTGGGGAGATAGGGTACCCCAGAGCATTGCTGGAGCTGCGCCATCGTTGGCACGCAACTCCAGCAATGCGCTGCCTTTACGGCACAGATGCGTAAGGCTTCTGTGACGTTTTGGGCCAATGGGTGGTGGTGGCATGGCACACAATTACTGCCGCATCCCTGCTACTTTGCAGGGATGCGCCGGTAATTGAAAATATGACCCTTACTGTCTAGCATTACGCAGTTCTTTTCTTTACAGTACACTGATACATAATTTCTCAGGCCAATGAAATGCTTCTGAACACAACATACAAAACAAAGAAGCATAGTAGCAAGCAAGGCTACTGAGAAGGAGAGCAGTGCACCTGAAAATGAAATGCATAGAAGATTTTGAAATATAATTTACCTCAATGTAATCGGCAGCATTATTGCTCTTGGTAAAGAACAAAGATTTGCAAATAACAGAGCCGGATAAAACAGAGTAGTAAATGTACTACTACTACTACTCACCAAGCCCGGGGACCTCTACGCCGAGCGCGTCCAGCAAGTCCCGCTCCCGGTCCATGACATCGGTCCAGCGGTGGGTGGCCTGGTTATACGTGCGCCGGACCCCAGAGATCTTGTACATGGCCCGGCACACCTTCTCCCACCGCTGGCGGCGCTCCCGGATGCCATAGCCGGTCGCGATCTTGCCGCCTCCCAGGATCGTCTTGGGGAGGCGGCGCTGGACATGGAAGATCAGTGCCGCCACTTCCTCCGCGCTAAAGATCTCCCTCGGGACCACTTGCTCCCCCCTTAAACGCCCGCACGGGAGCCGGGCACGGGGTGCGGGACCCTTCCCCTTCTCAGGGTGCTTCCCGGCTCCCTTTACCATGGTCTGGGCAGAAATAAACTTAAATGATAAAGAAGAAATAGAATAGTGAAGAAGAAAATAAAAGAGTTTAAAAAAGTAGTTTAAAAGTAACTAAAAGCTGCAGAAAACACAAAAATATAGAGCTAGAAAAATAGAGGGTTAGATAATAAGTAAAATTAGATCAAAAAAACTTCAAACAAGCAAAGGATGGCAGAGATTGAGAGAGGATAGAGAAAGCATGCCCAGAACCATAGCAATGAATGAGAAACAAGATGGCCGCGCCCGTTCACGACCGCGTGGGTAAGTTCGCGCGAGATTTTCCTTGCGAGTACGCGCGAACTTGTACTCGCGAGCAGCACACTTTGCGAGATTACACATAGCGGGCGGAAACGGAATTACGTCACGCCAACAAGATGGCCGCGCCCGTGTACGACCGATAGGGTAACTTGGCAAACGAATAGCTAGAAGCGCCTCGCGAACACGCGCAAGATCACGCGAACATACACGTCGCAACAAAAACAATTTTGTATTCGCACGTATTCGCGGCTTCCGAAATCGATCTCGCACGGATTCGCGCCCCAAATAACGCGCGAAATTGCAAAAAAAACGATTTTAGCTAAAATGAAAGCAATGAGCAGGTGCAAAAGTTCAAACTTAACATTAGTAACATTCAAGGTAGTGCTTCCTGATGGGCCCCTCCAGAGTTTGCAACAATTCTATGACCCTGCTATGACCCAAACAGCAGGCTCATAGAATAGCACCATAAAGGTCCTGTAAAAAAAAAAAATCACTGCAACAAATAGCAAATTACAGATAAGGAAGGAAGCAGGTGCCAGCCAGACTGGAACTTTCAAAATTACTGACACATTAATGAAACACAAATTAATTGATGGCAGTTGAAGAAGGGCAGGTGTGCTAGCTTTTTTCAACCACCATAATCTACAGTAATAAATAAACCTAATAGGTGCCTGTGAGGATGTACTAGAGGGTGGCATGGGTGTCCCAGAGGGTGGCAGTGGTGAAACAGAGGGTGCTGTGAACCTGTGATGATAAACCAGACGTAGAAACAACATAGTCGCGGCCGTTGCAAGCCGAAAAGTAAGTTCGCAATTGCGAACTTGTCCCAAAATCGGCGCGAACACGCGCCAACACAAAAAACGGAAAAATCCGCAAGTCCGCTAGAGTTCGCGGATCTTCGCGGATTGCGAATCCGTAAATACGCAAGTTCGCGGATTGCCAATCCGCAAAATCCGCCCATGCTTAGACCTTCTGCTGCAATATTTTTAGCCTACGTTGGAGGAATGTGGCAGGAGGGGGTGTAAGGGACAAAGGTTTAGGGAGTGCAAACACACAGCACAAGCAGCTGGTAGGGCCACTCAGAGGGTGTAGTGGGGAAGTATTGCACCGATGGACTGGAGGGTTCATAGCTAGTAAAGCCTCTCTAGAGTAAGTACGTCCACCAGGCGCGTTTTGGCCAGCATTTCTGGCGAGAGGTGACATACTGGCACGGACGGGCGCAGACGGGCTTGCCTTTGGCTCACGTGCCATGTCACACTAAAATAGGTGAGAGGGAGCGTTAAACAACTAGACCGCCGTCCAAGATGGCGTCTCAATGCGCGCTACCGGAAGTGAGGGTTTCCGGTCCTCGCTCTCGTCTTCCCCCTCCACAACAATCAGCCACAAGGCTGCGGTGGACCGGGCGTTCAAGAGCAGACAGCAAGGTCAGGTAAGTGAGTTTACGAGCATCAATTTTAAAAACAGTGGACCAAGTTAAAACATAAATGTTGCCCCGCACCCACTTGAAGAGTAATACAGGAGCTAAGTGATGCAGTATTCCAACGTAGCAGCAGTTCAAAGTTCTATTGTTCAAACAGTGCACACACATGTCAGCCCTGATTAAATACCGATGCAACAAGCGCTAAACAACTAGAACGCCGTCCAAGATGGCGTCTCAATGCGCGCTCCCGGAAGTGAGGGTTTACACGTCTACTGTGAATCTTGATGGCCGGGAGCCATCATGAGCACCGAAGGTGTTAAGACAAAATACTAACTAAAGACAAAATACTAATTTATGACAAAATACTAACCTAAGACAAAATCCAAATTTAAGACAAAATACTAACTTAAAACAAAATACTAATTTAAGACAAAATCCTAACTTAAGATAAAATACTAATTTAAGACAAAATCCTAACTTATTACAAAATACTAACTTAAGACAAAATACTAACTTTACTACTACTAAATGCCTTCTGTGAATACCAAAAGTAGTAAGTTTAGGATTTTGTCTCAGATTAGTTCTGTGAATCGGTCCCAGTGATGCACAGAAACTGCCCAATGTTACAAGGATCCATCACTAAAAGGACAGAGTGAAACATATGTGTTGTCCACATCCCTATTTCTCAATGAGCTATCTTAGGCCTGAGGATTGCACATGACAGGACTCCACCTTGTGACAAGAGTGTGAGAATGTAATATCATGGCCCTAAATATGACCAACCATGACACATGTAGCTATGCAATGGTCAAGGACATTGAGGGGTGTACAGTGTAGGACACAGTGAATCTGTCACAACACATCATTTCCACTGTATTGTATGCCATGCTCACTCACATAATGCAAACACAACAATGATGGACAGAATGTGGATCAATGTCACACATTCACCCCAGTCCAAAGATCTGGGCCCAAATCCATTGTTTTTCCACTCCACACCACCCTGGGTTAGACAATGGCGATATGCAAATCAGCGCTGACCCTGTGCCCCATGGGAACAGTCCAGTCCGAACTACAAAAGCCATGTCCTTCCCAGAACGGAAACAAGCATCCGAGGACCGGCCAGGTTTCGAGGTAACACCTCTCATCAGCCCGGCTAGCTTGATTCCAGTGGTGTGGAGTGCCTGGGACTCACGTCTGAGCATCCCCAGTACACTTAGAGCGGTACCTGCAAACACAACAATGATGGACAGAATGTGGATCAATGTCACACATTCACCCCAGTCCAAAGATCTGGGCCCAAATCCATCGTTTTTCCACTCCACACCACCCTGGGTTAGACAATGGCGATATGAAAATCAGCGCTGACCCTGTGCCCCATGGGAACAGTCCAGTCCGAACTACAAAAGCCATGTCCTTCCCAGAACGGAAACAAGCATCCGAGGACCGGCCCGGTTTCGAGGTAACACCTCTCATCAGCCCGGCTAGCTTGATTCCAGTGGTGTGGAGTGCCTGGGACTCACGTCTGAGCATTCCCAGTACACTTAGAGCGGTACCTGCAAACACAACAATGATGGACAGAATGTGGATCAATGTCACACATTCACCCCAGTCCAAAGATCTGGGCCCAAATCCATCGTTTTTCCACTCCACACCACCCTGGGTTAGACAATGGCGATATGCAAATCAGCGCTGACCCTGTGCCCCATGGGAACAGTCCAGTCCGAACTACAGTCTGAATGTGTGACATTGATCCACATTCTGTCCATCATTGTTGTGTTTGCAGGTACCGCTCTAAGTGTACTGGGGATGCTCAGACGTGAGTCCCAGGCACTCCACACCACTGGAATCAAGCTAGCCGGGCTGATGAGAGGTGTTACCTCGAAACCGGGCCGGTCCTCGGATGCTTGTTTCCGTTCTGGGAAGGACATGGCTTTTGTAGTTCGGACTGGACTGTTCCCATGGGGCACAGGGTCAGCGCTGATTTGCATATCGCCATTGTCTAACCCAGGGTGGTGTGGAGTGGAAAAACGATGGATTTGGGCCCAGATCTTTGGACTGGGGTGAATGTGTGACATTGATCCACATTCTGTCCATCATTGTTGTGTTTGCAGGTACCGCTCTAAGTGTACTGGGGATGCTCAGACGTGAGTCCCAGGCACTCCACACCACTGGAATCAAGCTAGCCGGGCTGATGAGAGGTGTTACCTCGAAACCGGGCCGGTCCTCGGATGCTTGTTTCCGTTCTGGGAAGGACATGGCTTTTGTAGTTCGGACTGGACTGTTCCCATGGGGCACAGGGTCAGCGCTGATTTGCATATCGCCATTGTCTAACCCAGGGTGGTGTGGAGTGGAGTGGAAAAACGATGGATTTGGGCCCAGATCTTTGGACTGGGGTGAATGTGTGACATTGATCCACATTCTGTCCATCATTGTTGTGTTGGCAGGTACCACTCACATAATGCATCACAGATGAGGGCCATTTTTACAATGGTGTGACTGCCATGTAGTGTGTCCATCATCATACATGTATTCATTGCTATGATATTATTTGATCCAAGTGTACTGTGTCTTGCTGTATGGGCTCTGCTCTCCATTGAAGTATTAATGTGATATGTATGTTCATGCTCCTGTACTGACACACAGTGGTACACAACGGATGTATGACGTTACAACGCAGGCTATTACAACGCCTGCCTTTACAACGCGGTTTTTACATCGCAATCCATTACAACGCATAGTGCTTTTGGGTGTTGGATAGTGAATAGTTTAATTTACTATTCCAACTCCAGTCCCCGTGGACACTAGGGAAGGTTATTGGATAGTAAATTAACCTATTCCCTATCCTAGAGCGCCCCCCAGCGCAATGTGTTGTAATGGTTTGCGTTGTAATGACTGCGTTGTAATGGTAGTGCGTTGTAAAAGTTTCGTTGTAAAGGTTGTTTACTGTACACAACACAGTATCACAGAAACGTCCTCTTCTTGTCTCCCATGCCTGCAGCTTAAGGTCCATCAGAGTAAGGCCATATGGAGAGCCATTGCACTCAAGGTGCGGTCTCTGGGTGTCTCCAACTGACGGCATACACACTGTCACAAGAGATGGGATGACATCTGCCGGCTGAGCAAAAACATGGCAGAGATTACGCGGGGGTGCTCCCTCGAAGTGGCAGGTTGGTGCATGGCACCACTAATGGCCTGCATCTTGGCAGTGACACGGCCAGAGCTGGATGCACGCTTGAGGGCCCATCAGCAGCAAGTTGGCGGTGAGTATTGTGCAAAGTGTGACTTTGTGTGTGAGTGACAGCATGAATCCCAACCCTGAGCCAGTGTGGAGCTATGTGATGTCTCTAGTGTGATGCAGTGGCTTCTAAGTGGCCTCTGTGTTGAGTGCAGTTGTTATGCTTGTGTACAACATGTTGTTTCTCATTTGTCAACAACCCATGAACCTTGTCACATTTATTCATCTTGAAATTTTTAAAACTCACATTGCATGGATGTTGTCTGCACCAATACCCCCTACACAGGGTAATTCATTGTGTGAAGTGGGTAGCCCAGGACAATTGTTGTGCTTGTGGGCGCTGTGTGGCTAGCTCAATAGTGTGCTCATGTGATGATGTGTTAGTGGCTACAGACATGCACAGATGTGGACTAAGGGAGCAGTTAGTTGATAAGGGTCACACCTGTCCCATGGGTCCCTTTTTCCACAATAATAAAAAGGACAGCACCATTTAAAAGTATATTAGCCCAATATCAGCTGCATCGCATGACATGATGGAATTACCTGCCATAGTGACAGCAAGTGCACATGTGTGCTGAAAGGGTAGAGGGTGATGATTGAAGTGATGCATTGGCTAATTTACCTTTACCATTTGTGCACATGGCAACATGACTGGGATGGTTAGACTCTGTGACTTAAATGCAATGTAGCAGAACCGGCTATTGTGAAATTGTTTAGGCACTATGGAGTGTCAGTCCTGAGTATGTGTGCTTTGTGGAGGGGTGTCCTTGTGCTTCAGTGAATGATTAAGTTGTGGCTAATGCTTTTCATCAGTGTGTGACTTATTGGCACATTGTTGTGTCCTTAATGTCATCAGTCAGCACAACATAGGGATGTCATATGCCAGACCCTAGGCATTGTCACACATTAGCTGTCCTTATAGAGTCCACCAACTTCATCATGAACAGCAGACACAATCCTGCCTTGGATCAATGAGGGACTGTCAGGGACTTGTGGACATGTTGGTATGTGACATGTCACACCCTATGAAGGCCTTGCATTAAATTCTCATTCTCATGCTATAGTGCTTTGTGTTTGTGACTACATTATGCAATGGTGCTCATTGGCACTTCATTGACAGATAAGATGTGACCTTGTGACATATGCTGCAGTGTGAGTGTCATAGACATCAACTGGCAGTGAACAGCAATGAGTATCATGTTAGTGTGCATTGATATATGTGTGCTGTGCACAACAGATACATTGTAACAGACACCAATGGACAACTGTAGTTGTGCTTAATAGCCGAACATGGTGGATATCAGGTGCTGGTAGCCCCTTCAAAAGAACATATTGGAGTTTGTATCTGTGGTGTTCCCTTAAAGAGAGTCCATATGTGACCGAGACAACATGTTTTGATGTATAGCTATCTCACCTACAGGCACGTAGGTATGCATACAGACAATTGTATGTGTGGTTACAGGGAGGCACAGGCCCAGCTATTTGGCTGTGTCAACGCAACATGGAGCATTATTATCAACTATGCATATTTCCACGCATCATCTGATAATTGCATAAATGTAGAATATGCTGAAAGTACATGGAGGAGTACAACATAGGAGTCTCATTTTAAAGTTTGGTGCTTTGCTTGCATATGATGTTTGTGAGTATTGGACTACACTGAAGCTATGTCTGTCTCTTACAGCATCTACCGAGGGCAGGGAAGGACGGGGGCCTGACACCATTGGGGAAGCTACTGCCACGACTGCCACACAGGAGTTCAGTGACACTGAGGGGACCAGCGCTTCAGATGGGGACAGGAGTGCACTGGATGATTCCTGCCCGGAACCACCAACCTCCACATCTTCCAACTCCAGGGTTGACTCCTCTGTGTTGGTGGGCACAGGAAGTTCAAGATCCGCATCTTCTTCTGCCACACCTCGTCCAGTGCCCACCTTCCTGGATGCTCCCCCAAGTGCTGTCCTTGCAAGCAGCCCTAGGAAGGGTAGAAACTCCTTCCTCTATGGCACCGCTGCCGCTGCCCCTGTCTCTACTGCTGCCCTCAGTGTGGAGGCGGTAAACATTTTGTGCCAGCTGTGTGTGGGTCAGACTGCTCTCCTGAATTCCCTCCAGGATCATGGCAACAGGTTGTCACAGGTTGTTGCATTCATGGAGGGCATTCATTCTGACGTGGGTGGCCTACAACGAACTGTCCAGTCTTTGCCCTCCACAGTGACTGCAGCCATTCAGCAGTCCTAAGCTCTCAGTCCATCTCCTGTCCCTTCAGCAACCACCCTGCCAGTGGCACCACCTGACGAGAGTACACACGTGCTAGAGCTCTCAGGCACACAGACATCCACATGCAGCACACAACAGCAGCACTCTAAGCATACCAGACCACAGACACCATACCCACAACACAACACAACACAGGCACACATGAGCGCAAAACAAAAAGCCCATCACATGACACCCAGGGGCATCAGGCCAAAAAGCAGGCTTCAACATCACATTCATCAAAATTCTCACCATCCAAGGGCACTCCCATCGACACACCTGATCCCAAAGTCCCACAAACACTTGCCCTGTCTGCTGTGAACCTGGTGCCTGCCACAACTAAGCCCAAACACATTCCGAAGGCAGATTCACCCAAAATATTGACTCCCACCCACACTCCTGTGAAGCAGAGACAAGAGAGCACAGTGAGGGTTTAACCTCAACAAGAGGGGGTGCAGGGGAAGAGGCAAGGCCACCCCCAGCATACCAACAGGTCTAGCAAATCTACACGGGGAGAGCCACCTGCACCTGCTACACCTTTGGGGAAGAGTGAGGCTGTTGTGCCCACCTCACTTCTCACTCCGGCCAAGACACTTGTGGGCTATCGGATCCCCAAACAGTTGAGACCCAGCCCTCAACATTCACCCTCAGCCACTGTGTCTCCACACAGCATGTCTATACCTCCCCGTGCCACCACTCCACCCGGTCCAAGCAGCCCTCAGGCTCCCACAGCCACAAATCCCTCTACCTCAGCCAGTTCTCTCCCTCCCAGGTGCAGTCCTCCAACTGGCCCCAACAATTAGCCCCCTCACAGTTCAACTTAAAGCCAAAGTTGAAGCCAAGACCCCTTCCCTACACCATTTCTCCCACAGCGGTGCCTAGACTGCCCATTTGAATAGGGGTGGGCGGAATTTGCGTAGTCGCGCTACGGAAAGCTCGGCGAAACGGTAAAAAATCTCCACGAGCATGCAAAAGTTCAGCGAACACACGGAATTGCTTGTTCCACCCGTTCGCGATGCTTTTTTCCTGTTCGTGAACGCTGTTTGCGTGCTTGGGGAGAAATATCTTGCGAACACGCATTTTGAAAGCGCAAACAAGCAAAAAATTCAGCAAAGCCGTGTATCGCAGAATTTTGGGCAATTCCGCGTTCTCTGCGGAATGCGAAATTACCCAAATTCCGCGAGCGGAACAGAATTTGCAGCCTAGGCCTACATTTGAAGCCTTTGAGCTGTGGTAATTCCCATGGCAGTGGACTGTGTTACCCATTTGACTAGAAATTTGGACTGGCCAATGGCCATGATGTTTTCTACTTTTGATGCCTAGTGCAATGTATGTGTATTTGTTCATGTGACACATGCTCTGTATGCCACATTCATATTGGCAATTACTTGATTTTCTTTTTCAGAGGTTGCCAGAGGTTACAGGCACTTTTGTGTTTCTTAAGTCTGAGGCTTGAGGGTACAATGATGGTTGTCTGTGATGATCTACTCTTATCCTAATCATTCTATTGTCAGTTCTCCAATTTTGTAGACATGTCATATTCGGATGCAGTACCACAACAGAAGAGAAAGAGAATTCTGTCCAAAGGATAATTTGCGGGGTGGACAGGGTCCCTCATATCTGTGGTATCTTTCTTGATGTGTGAACAGCAGTGTAGAAGTGTAGTTATCTTGTGTTGGCCTGTCTTCATAGTCACATGGGTACATTTGAATATGTGCACTTGAGTAGTCATACAGTGTGATTGGCCTGTCATTGTCAGAAGTGTTGAGGTGTATGTGCCCCTGCATATAACACCTACACACATGTATTATCCAGGTAATGAGTGCCTGTATGTTTACATTATCAGACATGTGCTTCAGATTGTGGGCACATGTAGGAGGTGTAGGTTGAGCACTGTGCAGTGTGTCGGTGTGACCTTGCAATCCTGGGGTACACCTACTTGGTGTTGCTGTCAGCTGTGTGTATGCAGAGTGTGTCACTGCAATGTCTGTGTTGTGTTTTGTTGATCAGCCATGGCTCTTGTTTAAGTTTGTGCTCACTGTGCTGACCTGCTCAGGCAAACTGACATTATATGTGACTTTTCTCATACATTGCTGTCACTTGACACATTTTTGGGACAAGTATGTGGTATGAAGAGTCATACTATCCCCTATTGATGCCTACAATTTGTGAGTTACTCCTCTATGTGTTTTGCACTGTACACTCATCACCTGTCCAATACTGATGTGCACATCACTTCAGTCTAATATCTTCCACCCCATGCCTTGCCAGTGCGTGACCCTCCCCACTACTTCAGAGTGTGACACTACAGTGTGGGAGGATGATCTGTGTACAGGACCAATGTGCCACTCAGGACAGTTTCACAATTTGTTATGTGGTATTTTCTTCTACTTGATTGCAGTCATGGTTGCTCATGTGCAGTGCATATGATTGACCAGCACAGTCAACTAGTCATGTTGGATGAATCTGGCTTTTCCTGAGTTGTGCAGCTGTGGGTGATAGCTAAGGTGTATGTCTGTTTACTGGGGTACTGCTACCCTTCCTGAGTGTGATGTGATCTGTGGCCTGTGATGATTTGTGGTGTAGAAGTTCATGGTGGAGCACTAAGATATGTGTGATACTGGTTTTGTTGGTATTCACACACTGCTTACTGTGCATGCACTGCTGTCAGTGTATGTTGCCTTGTACTTGCCTGGTGTGCATCCCCCTGGTGTCCAGCTGAGTTTTGCAATGTGATTAATTGGTATGTGCATATGTTGTGTATTTGTTGTTGATGCATGCAGTGTTTGGCCTGTGTTGGCTCTTTCTACTAACAGGTCCATGTGTGTGTGATGTTCTATTTGCATGGCATTGTGTGTGAGTAGTTTGTGCATTGTAATACATTCAGATGTGTGCATTTCTTGTGTGAATGTCACATGCAGCAATGTGGATTTTTGTTCATGAGCTACTTTTGAGTGCACAATTGTGCTATGTCCTCCAATATTTGACCTGTCACTTGTTAGGAGTGTGCATGTGCATTCTTGTGCTACACATTGCCACCATGCTCACTTGGTAACTGGTGTAGTGTCTATGTCTGTGTTGGTAGTTATGTCCTATTGATCTCAGTTAGTGTTCAGGATTGGCATTTGATAATGCATTTTTGATTGGGTTGGGGTATGATGTCTGTGCATTTGGCCAGAATGAAAATGTTGTGTATTCCTGTGCTGTCTAGGGTCACATTGCCTTTCCACTGTTTGCCTGCACATGGCTGAGCTTGTTGGACTTCTTTGGATGTTGTTTGTGAGATTTGTGTTTGGCTTTTGGTTTTTGATCAGCATTGGTTCAGACATCCCTGAGTGGGATTCTGACATTTGTAGATACACAGCAGGGTGTGTCATTGGTTGTCAGGAAACTTGCAGGTTCTTAATGGCACCCTTATCTATGTTTATCACAGGTATTGAGTATTGCAGGTGTGAGATGGGTAAATGAGGGGTATGTGTGAAGGTCATACTTGGGTTTGACAGTCAGGGTGTGTGACAATGAGCCATGTGTGTTGTGCTGGTGGCATACACATATCAAGGTAGTTGACACAGATGTGTGGCTGGTCACTGTATGGCTTCTGACACTTCCTATCATTCCTGGGCATATGCATCGCTTGCATTGCTATATCCCAGGGATATTGCACATATGTTACTCTAGTTCAGTTTCAATCACTGGGCCACCCATGTCTGATGTGATGGCCTAAGTGTAGTGTGATATGTTCTTCCTCTTGCATGTCACGTACAAATGCTATGTGGCTTGCTCCATGTTTTTCCTGCACTGTGCACTCCACTTTAGGCTAGTCTATTTATTGTCATACATTGCGGCTAACTTATGGTATGTGTATGTGGCTGAGTTTCAGTGTGTGATCTGTCTGAGGGAATTGACATGCAGTGTGAACAGTTCCATGGTTGTAAATCTGCAGAGTGACTCTTCATTTCTTAATTTACTCACTTTGATTCACATGAGTGGAAGGCAGGTGTGAGGAGGCTGGTTGTCCTGAATGTCAGGTCAGAGTTTCCTGCTGTCAAGATGGACACTTCCTGACAATTTGGCATTAATTCACTATTTAGTAGTTGGTACTCCCTTTGTTGAGGTGGAGTGATGGTGTGTGGGTGTTCTGTGAGTTGGCAGTGTAGTCAGTGTTGTTGATGTACTAGACATACTCACATGGTGTCATTTATTTCAGCAGTACACTTTTTAGGTGAAATGCACAGTGGTGCTTACTTTGAGTTTTCTGATTCAGTAAAAAATGTTGTTCTGTGTTGCATGGTATGGGCTGTAATTGTGTGCCATGGTCTGCCATTGTATGTGATGGGCCTATCAATGTCGGATGTTTGTTTTTGTGGCAGTGGTGTGTAATATGCTGTGTCATCTACCTGGGCTGACTGACTCATTCCAACACCTTGTTGGCCTACTGTGAAGTTCACATACACCCACTACTTGATCTGCCCTCCTTTGTTACACATTGTATGTGGACAGACCCTTATTTGTGTGCAATGATGACTTTAGTAATTTAGGAGGGACTATTGCCTCACCCCACACTCATGTTCCTATTCAATTGGTGATGGCCTTAAGGAGATGTCACTGTAGACTGTGTATCTTCACATGACTTCTTGCTGCAGATATGTTGTGCTGAGTGGTGTTTCTTTTATGTTACAGTGTGGATGTTGTGATGTTGGTCTTGCTTGTGTTGGATTATGTCCTGGAGTCTGGGCTTGTTATAGGATTTCATGGGCCCTGGTCCTAAAAGCAATGTGTGAGGCCCCTCTAATTTACATAGTTGACCCCTTGCAGGGAGACCATTCGGAGACATTGCGGGACGCCCAGTGTCCAGCATTTTGGCGCCCCCAAATTTTTTACTTTAAGCCCACAAGCAATTCCTACACCTTCAATGGATAGGTGTGAGAATTGCTTGTAAGAGTTGAAAATGTTGTAAGAGTTGTACGAGTTGAATTGCTTGTAAGATGTGAAAATGTGGGGGCGCTAAAATGCTGGACACTGGGCTTCCGGCAATTCTCTGAATGATCTCCTTGCAATTGGCACAGGAGGAAACGTCTCCCTCCCCTAGGCCTCCAGGCACCATCCCTGGGAGGCCCGGGGAGGGTACCCCGCCCATGGAGCCTAATTGCAAGCAGACACCTTTCTTGTGGTTAGATGGGCAATGACAGGACACACGATCAGTGTGGGACCCCATGCTGATAGGCTGAATGCAAGGCCCTGGGCAGCTGCCACACTGCCCATGACTAGCGCCGGCCCCGCCTGGACTCCTACTACATTGTGGGCAGGCTTTTCTGTGGCTTCACCGCTGCGGTGACATGACTGTGACCTTGCAGTGATTACTATCTTGATGGGTGACCCCGATGCAGAGGTGTCAATTTCTAACAAGCAGGACATGTGTAAGCACACTGGGGGATATGTTCCTGCCTCCACCAGGGTGTCTGATGTAGACAGGAAAGGTATTTCTGCACAACAGTTGTTATTTACTTACCTGCGGTGTTGACCCCAGCAGATTCTTATCTGCTGGGAGTGGATCAGGTACAGCAACGGAAAGGCTTGTAGAGCTGGATCCATGGTGGCCTGAAATGTGTGGAGGTGCCCTGGATTTGAGTTTCTATCTCCGCAGTTGTGCTTCTGCCGTCTCCGAGTAGCTGGTTTCTCCGCTGCATTTTGATGGGCTGTTTGAGGGATCGTGATTTGTCCGGCGGTCGTAACGTTATTCCGCACAGCGCTCTTTCTCTATTGGCTCCCTCCGCCACTTTTGCAGAGGGAAAATTCTGGCGGATCCCAAAACTCTGTGGCAGACGGGAAATGGGCTATTTTTGCCCATTGTAATATGGCGGAAGTGAGGACCGCCGCAGGAGTGAGCAAATGGACGTTTTCTTCAACCGCCAGCACCGCGGAGGGGCCTAGAACCACGATCGTAATCCGCCCCAATGTTTCTAATGTGACAGTTCTGTTTCTTGTGGTTCAGGATTTGCAACTGCATTTTTATACTCACACAGCCTTTTGGGATCACACTGCTGCGAACATCACTGCTTATCCTGTACAGAGCGGTGCTGTTTGGAAATAGGATCCTTATCAGATTATAGGTCTGAGTAAAATGATTAAAATCTCCTATATTTTGAAAATATCTCTAGAGGACATTGTAATTCCTAGCCCCTTTGCATGTTCATGGGACACAAATACTGTTAAAGAAGCGATGGCAAGACTGTACCTCTCTGCCTCACTAGACAGCAAAGATCCACATTCAAGTCAAAAAGTACTTTATTCGGTTCATAAAAGAAAAACCATAAAAGTATATTGAATACAAGAGTCAGTGCAATAGCTAAATACAAAAGACTTGTGCAAATTAGCAATCCATACAGTGCTTTGACATGATTAAAAACATTAATTAAAAAATATTCATTAAAAATTGTAGGTCTAGAGATATCATATACAAGAAAATTTAAAAACAAAATCATCCAGTACAATTCATATATTCACCGCTATGTACGATGGGTCCATTTAATCTTTCTCTTTAATCTCATAGCTATGGTCAAAAATTTGCTATATTAAAGATTTCCTAAATATTAGACAACATCTGTAAATACAGGAGGGCCGGTTTTACTTGTTTGAACCCCTTGTCTTTAATAAGAGGGATAATAAACCTTTTGCGAATGGGACGGAAATGTTCACAAAAAAAGATAAAATGCGCGGTATCCATAATAGAAAATCCGTCGCAAGGACAGATCTCCAGATCCATCTCCTTGGTCCAACTCGGGCGTTCTGTAAGGAGGAGATGGAATTTATTTAATCTAAATTTTATTAATAAGAATCGATGGTTAGTGTTGTTAACGATTCTTAGGTAGGGTTCTATATCACCTGTGGTTATTAATAGCTGGTGAGCCCTTACTGTAGGTTTTTTCAATTCCTTATCTTCTCTAGCCGAAAGTGTTATCAGGTTATATGTATCCCTCGCCCATTTCACATCCCCTTCACTAATTTAAGTGGCAGGTCAAATAGTTCTGGATGACCTAATTTGGCTGCTAGTTTTTTGACATAATTCAGCCAAGGGATGCAATTACCATGCTCTAATGCCAAGCAATCCCTAAGAACCTCATGGTTCAGCTCCAAATCTGGGTTCAACCAGACTGAAATCCATTTTAGTAATGGGGCTATAGCTATCCGATCTTCTAAGTATTTTACCCCGCACTCTTGATGAACGATGTACCCGGAAGTTGACTGGGGAACAGACAGGATGGACTTCAAAAATGTATCCTCAGCCACCTGTAACAACTTTACATTTTTGATCCCCCACAAATCAGCACCGTACATGGCTAAAGAAACACATTTGGCATCATATATTTTCAACACGGCCTGCAACACATTCACAACCAATTTGCGAGAGAATCCCATAACAGCCAGGATAGACCTAGCAAAGGCATTTCGTTTTGCAACCAGCTGGGGTAACCATGTGCAGTTATCATCAAAAATGACCCCTAAATACGGAAATCTGGAAACCCTAGACAGAACATTCCCTTCACAGTGCAAGGTCTTAATTTTTTTGCCTCTATTCCCCACAATCATTACATGCGATTTAGAAAAATTAACACTTAGATCCAGCGCTTTCATAAAATCAGCAAAAGAGTTTAAAAGGCATTGCAACCCTACTGCTGTGCGTGCTAACAGAGCGGCGTCATCGGCATAAAGTAATGCCGGTATGAGACACATGCGTGCCCTCGGTATATCTTTACACGCCTCACTTAAAACAGCACCTAGATCATTAATATAAAGGGTAAATAATAGGGGGGCTAAAATACAACCCTGCCTGACACCATTTGTAATCCCGATCTTGCCCGTGAAGTTACCCAGACGGTCATATCTGACTGTGGCCGAGAGGTCCCTATGCAGATCAGCAAGGAAGTGCACAATGTTTTCGTCAATGCCAAACTTCAGGAGCAACCCCCATAATTTGGACCTATTCACTCGGTCAAAGGCCGAGGAAAGGTCCATGAAGGCTAGGTATAACGTGCCCTTTTTGGCAATTGTGTACTTTCCAATCAATAATTGAAGGTTGAGGCTTTGATCTATCGTGCCTCGTCCCTTCCTAAACCCAAATTGTAGCCCAGACATAATGTTAGTTTCGGCCAGCCAATCTGTAAGTTTGCATAAGACCACTCGACCTAAAACTTTAACGGCAGAATCAATAAGTGAGATCGGGCGATAGTTACTTGGTTCCCCTCTATTACCTTTTTTAAAAATTGGTACGCTAACTGATTTAGACCAGGTAACAGGGATCCCTGATTTGCATACCCTGTTAAAAACATTAGTTAAAACTCCAGACCAGGTCTTAACATCTGATTTGAAGAGGTCGGCAGGAACGCCATCAGGGCCTGGGGCCTTATTACTTGTCATCTCCCTGATGGCGTCCGCCACCTCTGTCTCCGTGACCACCAAGGTATAAGAATCCTTAAAAGGGGTATGTGTAGCCACCTCCCCGGAGTTTTCCCCTTCATAAACTGACTTAAAATAAGAGCACCACACTTGTTCCTGTATACCACAGTCCAATTGGTTATTACAGGGATCATGAAAAAAGGGTTTATTTACGACGGCCCAGAAATCCACATATAAATGCAGAAAATCACCAGGAGCTGTGGTGTGTCATCATTTTGGACCACATTACATCCATGAATCAAACAGTCCTGACAAATATGTAATTATATACAATAGGAGCATTGTCAGACCCCATCCAAAAATAGCCTCTGAAGTTTACAGTAGATTCCCATATTTCAATAGTGATGAAAGATCTGCCCCATCTGCTTTTATTTGTCCCAGGAACCAAAACGACTTTAAAAACCTGGTTACCAATCACAGGTTCATTTATTCTGCCCTCTTTATTAATTCACTTGTAATCCAATGTTATTTATATTTGAAAGAAAACAAATATAGATAAAAAAGTATTTGGCAAAAGTAATGGTACAGCGTCTCTACTTGGAGCATCCATAATTCCCAGAGAAATTTTTTAACAATACAATTCAGAAAACCACATGCATGAGCTTTATGTCTACTAAAGACCAAAAAGACACAGGGCCTAATTATGACTTTGGATGTCTCAGGGCTGAGCCGCAACACTGCTGCCTCGCTCCGAGACCCTAAAGCCATTAAAGACCAACCACCAGTACGGCTTATTTTTACTCTGGCAAGCGGTTCTTTGGCGGTCCCACTGCGGTGCCTTTGAAAAAAACACTGCAATGGGAGTGTCAACAGCAGTTCCAGCAGGGCATGGACTATTAAGTCCATGGCCTGCAGGAACTGGGGGTGCATGGACACAGGAGGGCACAGCTTGTGCCCCCTTGAATGCACCCCATGGCGCAGAGGCAACTAGGAGCCCTGTAGGGTCCCCTTTGTTTCCTCACTGCCACACTTTTCATGGCGGTCGCACTGCCATAAAAAGTGCGGGGGTGAGGAAACTCCTATATGCTGCTACACCACCAGCATATTAGGGGCCTAAGACCGCTGCACCACCACCAGGAATCATGGATCCATGACTGCAGTAGTGGTCCCATGGCGGTCCAACCACCACAGTCTTAATGTGGCGAGCGGACCACCAGTCACCACGGATTTGGCTGTCCGTTAGGCCGCCTAACTCGTAATAAGGGCTCACAGTCATTGCAAAAATAAATTGAACACACTTCTCAGACTGGCATGGAAGAAAAATATAACTGATGCTGAACAGAATGAAATAATGTAGAATGGAACATATGATTTGACTGCATTTGCTTGGTGGCCAAAAGATACTGATTTATTTATTTTTTTAAACAAACTTTATTGGGTTTTACGTAAGATTCCAGACGTCATCAGTACAACCTAATTATCATTGATCGGATCGTAAATGACCAGTCCGTTATACTGATACTGTAGTAGCAGACAAATGGAATAGTGGTCGCTACAATTCACATACATTCCCACCCCTCTCTTAGTGCTCCAAAGGCCATAGGTCAATTAGTGTTCGATTCTGGAGCTGCTGTATGCGCCCTCATTCTTGCTCTTAAACATCCTTCGTACAACAAACCCCCCCCACCTTAACCTCCCCCCAGGCATGTAAATTGCGTTTAAACAGCTAGCTTGAAATACCCTTTCACTCCAACTGAGGTTGCACATTTTCACTGCGTCAGCTCATCAGGGTCCCTCAAATGGTAAGGGTGACGTCGCGCTGTGTCTGTTGTCCACCGCCATGGGTCCCTGATGATTTACTCGGGTGCATGTAACCTAGCCTACTCCTGCCAGGGGTTCCTCTATTGATTTCTCCTCCCCGTCAGCATCTGGGGTCTTAAGTAACACAACTAAAGTTTCCCTATGCTGTGGAAAAGTAAATTTTGCCATGTTCTGTGTCCCTACGCGTCCTCCATCATATGTTATCTGTGCATGATTAATATGCATATGTATTCCCCATGTTCGATTAAAGACGCAATTATAGTTGTGTCCATCTCTAGTATGTCAATTTCCAGTTCTCGTGAATACTACGAATATCAGGCCTATGTAAAGTTACGTTGCCACGTTTCTCAGTGTGCACGTTATTCCATTGTAAAGTTCCCGTTTCTAGGCCTCAAAAGGGCCTGGACACCAGATTCAGCTCCTGTCTCCTGAGCCTCGCTGAGGAGCGTTACAGCCCCCACCTGTATCCCTGACCCTTCACTTACTTCCTGCCTCACAGTGCCCGGTTCAGCCTGGCTCTGCCTCTGAGTCTGCCAAGAGTATGTTATGATTCTAGTTATCAGTCCAGCCCTCCTTCTCTGCATTCCTAAGTTACTGAATCGCATCAATAGTTTCCGTCATTGTCTAGCCTTTACGTCTCCATGTAAGAGAAATACTGTATTTATGGTCATTTAATATTCTTCATCACGCACTACATGTAGAATAATGCATGCTCCAGTCTTAGAGTCTGTTAGCCTTTACCCCGATAACTTTTGGATTCTATCAACATGTTCTCTAAACATCAGATACTAGATACTGTTTAGGTACATGTCGCCCTGACTCTCCAGACTTCAGTCTCTGCTCCTAGCACAGAGTTCGTAGCCCCCAGCTTCTCCTAGTAACACGTCATTGCCAGTTTGCGCGCACCATCAGGTTAGAGGTCCCGGCTCCTTAGGTAGCCCCCTCCATGTTTCCGCCCCATTCATGACATATTCTGTAACGTTTGCATCACATGTCTATGTATACGCCTCTGTTACACCTACTTTCGCCCTTATCTTTCGCGACTACTACGCGTCACACCCACTGCTCCGCCTATCGTATGTATTGTAATGCAACTGTTTTAGTATATATGATCGTGCACTGTTATTAAATGTTACGCCGATTCCGATCCTGCCCCCGGCAGCGCTGCCATCCTATTCCTGTGCAGGTTGTCCTGTTCCTGTCCTTATGCTGTATTAAACCTGCAAAACTCCTACTACCTCGAATCTTGACTCTTATTTATTGAGCTATCTGTTATTCATTTATCCATTCAAAAATAGAGGTATTATTTATTTATTTACCACATAATGGCGCCCGAATAGGGACTTGCCCTTTCCCCACGCGTCGGTGAAGCCACGCCGACCCCCTGACCCTCTGCAGTCGTGACGGAACTCTTCTGCGCACCGGCAGATATTTCTGCTTTAAGTATCCCTCAGGCCCACGGAGGAGACGGAGGAGGCGGTCCAGCATCCAGACGAGACGGTGGAGGAACGCGGCGAGTCCCGACCAGAGCCCAAGCCGAGAGTCCAAGGTCCGAGGTATCCGGAGGCCCACCCGTAACAGAAGTCCGAAGTTCGTCCGTCCGGCGTCGAAGCAGTCCAGTCCAGTCCGAGGCCTTCCGTTCTTGCTGCCCGGTGAGTACCGTTACTGGGGTAGTATCTAGACTGGGTCAATCTAAATTGTCTCTGGTCCGATGGGTCTGGGTACGCAGATCTGAAACGAAGTGTTCACCTAGGTGGATACGGGTCTTGATGCGTCCCTTTATGGGACCGGTATGTTCCGTGCTGTTTCAGCAGCGCATCCAGCAATTCTAGCCTGTTCCGTTATCGAGAAATTCATGTGTTTCTGTTCTCAGTGTTCCAGGTAGTATTCTGTCCGAACTGTTGCTTCATAATGTTATTCAATGTATTTTCAATGTCGTGGTATGCCTGAATTGTTTTTCTCAATTGTTATTGTTCCTCGTGTATTGTATTGTGTTCAGATTCAAGTTTGCAATGTCCCTCTTTTCGAGATTACGTCAGTTAAAAACTAGAAAGGGTCTGCTAGAAGAAGCAGTTCCTGTCCCGCCTAGGGACAGTCCAGGTCATTTTATGTATCAAAAGCATGGCATAAGTGCCATACTATATCTAGATTTATGGGTAGAGTATACCAAAGAGTTAGAGGAAAAGTATAGATGGCCCGTATCAGGTACATGGGATGCCGAGTGCATCATGCGAGTAGAAGAAGCATTATGGAAAAAGAAAGCCAGACAGTCACAGAAAGATGCCATCGAGTTATGGCGCAAAGAATCTCATAAAAGAACCGAAAAAGAAATCAGAAAGTCAGAACTAAGTAGAGAATCCTTAGAACGAGCCCAAGGAAGGGAATTAATCGAGATTGGTGAACGAGTCAAAACCGAACAGTCAGACAGACAGAGGCATGCCCTTATTAAGGGTATGTACCCTCTTCTTGCCGAGGGCTTGCCAAAAGCGACCCCGGAGGCATCCAGTAATTTTCCGCCACCATTAGTTCCGACCAAGCTACGTCACAAACCGACCGCAGCTGATATATTCATTTCGTCCTATTTGGACGACACAGTCCCGGAATATGCAAATCCCGCTCCGCCAGTCCCTGTAAATCAGGCACTTCCTGCTCCTCCAGACACCGGGGCACCCCTTGCAGTACCTGCTACGGCACCCCCGGTCCAGCCTGTATTTCAAATTCCCGCTCTGCCAGCACGAAGAGCATCAGTCGATGGTTCCAGTTTAGGGGCCGCAGGAGGAGGTCCTCCTCAGACCCCGCCGCCAAATAGACGTCCAGGAGCAGTCGAGTTACATGAACGTGCGTTACAGCGTACGCCTAAATATCAGTCCATTGCAGAAATCAGGCGAGCTCTTACTGAATGCTGTTATGATCCAGTTCCAGGCGAGGATAATATGGTTTTATATTCATTACGCGTAAGAAAGGTGACCGAGTATCTAGTCACCCTACCAGATATGAAAGAAGATCTAGACAGAATATATCGTTTCATCCGTACAGGGGATGATCCAGAAAGTATTAGTGACGTCATGTCTCAAAGGAAAGCTGAGATCCAGCTCATGATATTAAAGTTTCTGATTAATTGTCTAATAAGAGAACAAGATTACCCGACTAAAGATCCGGCCGAAATGAAAATTCTGACAAGGTGGAGTGATAATATAGCCGAGGGTAAGCACAAGACTATCAGTAGTATAGAGAGTATGTACAAGAAAATTCGTAAGGAAATAATAAGGTTACATGATCAACGTAAGGCAGCACAAGTAAGCGAGAAAGAAAATGACTCTTCTACTGAAGAGGTAGAGGACGAGAATCCCATTAGAATAGCGTATGTAGGAAAATCTAGATTTCCAGATCGCCATTTACGCCTAGAACACAAGCCAACTTTCCATCACCCGGCACCAGAACAAGGTTCTCTAGAACAAATATTTCAAGCTACCGACCACATTCTGAAATCACGAATCGGTTATAGCGAGTTAAGTACTATGCATGAACAAGAACTAGTCCGATCAGCAGTCCGATGGATTACTAATTCTACCACTTTTCCAGACGAAATAGTGGCACAAATGTTTCTGAAATTGCCCCCAGCCGAGCAACGACTGGTGGGTATGTATATGATCCAGCACCTCATTACATTGTATGAGGGTCAACATTCTGATCCAGGTCCGTTGCATGATGTCCTGAACGAGTTACTCCAGTATAAATGGAAGGGTTTAGGTACCGATTTAATTAGTGTTATCCTAGAACAGCGCCACAAATATAGTATGTTTCTGAACCCGCATTTTGTTCATGTCTCACCCCCAGAAAGTAAACCCTTTTACATAGACAGACAGAATCCGTTACGAGAAGTACACCCAGTTAAGACAGAGGGTGGTGAAATGCAACGAGTGTTTGTTTACACCCCTATCACAAAGATGGAACTCTTAGAGATGAAAAAGTTAATTCCCTGTCATGATAAAGATCCAGCAGGGTTCCACCGAGAATTAAAAGACATGCTCCGTATGGGAGAATACACGTATCCAGATATTATTAAAATGTTAAAAGTCTTGTTGCCCGCAGGGGTATACGAGAAACTCAAAGAAAAAGAATGGGAGGTGGGAGAGAAAAAGATCGATTGGACAGTCCTAGAAGCTGAAGACAAGGCACGAGTACCAGGTACCGGTCTTGGAGATAAATGTAAAGAATTACCAGAATTATTAATACAAGTTTTGCCCAGACTATTAGCAACTAAAAAGGAAGACTGGGATGCAATCTCAGCCTGTAAACAGAAACAAGATGAAGACACTAGTGATTTTTACTCTAGATTTGAGAAATGTTTTAGTATAAACAGTGGCCTCAAGACAAGTAGTGAATCATACCCTCATCTTTTTGTTACTAAACTAGTCGAGAATTCAAGTCCACAAATTAAAAACCGAGTTTTGAAAGTCGAAAGTACCTGGCAAGCTAATACCCCGTCCCAAATGTTACAGATGCTTCAATATCACCAGAATAGAATCAGAGAAGAACAAGAACATGAAAGGAAACGTATGAAAGACACGAAAATGAAAGTACTAGTTGCACAATCTGTCCCACAAGACGGTCTGAAGAGGGGTCCGAATCAAGCCAGTCATCCTGCAGCTCCCGTTAAAGGGAACTGCAATTATTGTAAACAGCCAGGTCATTTCATAAACGAGTGTGCAGTTCTGAAACACAACATAGCTACCGGTAAGACTAAAGAAAGACCACGTCCGCCTAGACAAGAACAAGTTACACAGACTCCTCAGCCACAGAATGCACAACAGACAGTTACTGTACCGCAGCCCATCGCTGCAACACAGCATGTTACCCAGCAGATGTACCAGTATGCACAGTCCGAGTATCCAGAGTATCAGCCATATTCATGAAACAGCCTAGAGAGTGAGGTAGGCTTGCCTCTCATCGAGATACCTGTAGATCAAGAAGGTCCCTATGTTCATAGTCAAGTACTAGGGAAAGACAGAAAGTTTCTGATTGATACAGGGGCAAGTAGGACCACTATAAGTCACGCCGAAGTTCCAGGGGCTCCGCTCTCAGGCTCTAGAAATGTTTCCCTTGGATTTTCAGGAAAACCTATCGTAAATGAAATATCAAAGCCAGTTACTCTAGAAGTAGGTCCATTGTCCCGCACTACTGATCTGTTACTTACTAAGTCATGTCCAGAGAATCTATTAGGCATTAAAACACTGAAAGAATTAGGTGCAGTTATATGTTGTTCCCCAGAGGGAATACGATTGTTCCTACGTGACTTCAAGGGTCACTATGTATTACGAGATTTTGACCCGAGATTGTCCAATGTCCCACAGCATCTATGGGCACAAGGTCCAACTGATGTTGGCTTTATGCAAATCACACCCCATCGTGTGACTCTCAAGCCAGGTGTAGTGTTACCACGAATCAGACAGTACAGATTGCCACCTGAGGCTGTAGCAGCCTTATCCAAAATTATTGACGAGCTCATGGCTCAAGGAGTAGTTGTAGAAACTGACTCCAATGTATGTAATTCTCCGATCATTCCAGTCATGAAACGTACTGATCCAAATGCACCTCCAGTATATCGATTAGTGATTGACCTTCGAGAACTTAATAAATGTATTATTCCCCAGTACCCGGTTGTCCCAGATATCTCTTCCCTGTTGACAGCCATTGATTCCGAAGCCACATTTTTCACTGTCATAGACCTCAAGAATGCGTTTTTCAGTGTCCCCATTCATCCAGACAGCCAGTTTCTTTTCGGATTTTGTTTAAATGGAAGGAGCTATATGTTCACACGAGCTCCTCAAGGTTTCACAGAAAGTCCTAGTATTTATAGTCAAGCACTTAAGAGACAACTAGACAACATTCACATGCCAACTGACACTGCCCTGCTCCAGTATGTCGATGATCTACTGATCACAGCCCGTTCTGAACGTGCTTGCGAGCAAGCATCACTTACAGTCTTGTATTTCCTAGCCGAGATGGGGCACAAGGTGTCCCCTTCGAAGCTTCAATTTTGTGTCCAGCAAGTGATCTACTTGGGCCACTTACTGTCCAAGAGGGGTAGGCAGTTGACACCAGACCGTATCCAGTTAATAGCGAGTCTTCCTCAGCCCAAGACCCAGAAGGAGGTACGTGCTTTTATCGGCCTTACTTCTTATTGCAGACAATGGATTCCCCAGTATGCATTTCTAGCCAAGCCACTGATACAGTTAACGACACAGGAGGCAGCCGTATCGACTGTCCTCCCTTGGACATCTGAACATACATTTAGTTTCAATGAGTTAAAGAAAGCTTTATGCCAAGCTCCAGTTCTAGCTACACCGAACTACAGTAAGTCTTTTACACTTTTCGTCACTGAACGCGAAGGTACAGCATTATCTGTTCTCACACAAGATCAAGCAGGACAATACAAGCCCTGTGCTTATTTTTCGAGCACATTAGATCCTGTAGCCCAGGCTCTGCCTGCGTGCCTCAAGTCAGTTGCAGCCACAGCACTAGCTATCAGACAAAGTGATTCCATAGTATTAGGACACTCCCTGACAGTACAAGTTCCACACTCCGTGGAAGTTCTTTTAAACCGAACACAAACTCAGCACTTGACAATTGCACGTTTAACAGGTTATGAATTGACACTGTTCCAGCCACACATAGAAATCAGACGCTGCAACGTTTTAAATCCTGCCACACTGTTACCGTCAGTAAATTCAAATCCTGCCACACACGACTGTGTGGAAGTAGTTAACATTATGACAAAGCCAAGACAAGATCTGACAGATATTCCATTACCAGATCCCGACCTGACACTTTATGTGGATGGTTCATGCATGAGAACAAGTACAGGAGAACTAGTAGCCGCGTATGCAGTGACTACCGACACCGAAGTTATAGAGACACACCGCATTGACACCCTGTCTGCTCAAGCAGCAGAGCTAGTTGCTCTGACACAAGCCTGCATACACGCTAAGAACCTGAAAGTTAATATTTACACAGATTCACGTTACGCATTTGGAGTCGTACACGACTTTGGAGTGCTCTGGCAGGAGAGAGGTTTCATGACTTCTCATGGAACCAAGATTCAGCATGGTCTCCTTATTCAAGCTCTGTTAGATGCCATACATTTACCGACATCCATTGCTATCATGAAGTGCAAAGCACATACGAAAGTTACTGACATTATTTCCCAGGGTAATGATCTAGCAGATCGCACAGCCAAGCTTACAGCTCAGACTCCAGACATTCCAGTTAATCTGACACAGACACATACTCCAGATCCGACTACCTGTATGACAGTTAAGGACCCTACTCAAGATGTCATAGATATCCAGTTACATGCTACTCCCGATGAAATCAAGAAATGGTCCGAACAAGGAGGGGTCCAGACAGATCAAGGATGGTTAACGAAGGGTAGAGCCACATGGTTTCTCCCCGACTCTATGGTTCAAGTCATTATTAATACCGCACATAGTCCAGCACATTTAGGAGAAAAAGCTATGTTAAACAGTATCCAGAACATTTGGTTCAACAAGCATTTACGAGCTGCAGCCAAGCAGAAAGTCCGTACCTGTATGATATGTTGTCAGTTTAATCCAGGTAAAAGTGTCCCGGTGGAACAAGGTGGATTCCAGCCCCCTGACCACCCTTTTGAAGTCCTCCAGATGGATTACATTCAGATGGAGCGATGTCGAGGTTTCAAGTACGTCCTTGTAGTTGTATGCGCTTTGTCCAGGTGGACAGAGGCATATCCAGTCCCAGATTACACAGCCGCGACCACTGCCAAGCAGTTGGTTCGTGAGTTCTTCCCCCGTTATGGACTCCCTAGAGTCGTATATTCTGACAACGGCCAGCCATTCTCATCTGAACTCATGAAGCATGTTTCCCTTCTGTTAGGGTACCAGTGGAAGTTCCATTGTGTACGCCATCCTGAAGCAGCCGGTCTCGTAGAGAGACATAATCAGACCCTGAAAATTCGCATCGCCAAAGTATGTAAAGAGAAAGGTGTAGACTGGCTAGTAGCTCTGCCAGTTGCTCTGTTCTATATGCGCATGGTCGCACATTCCAGATCAGGTCTGTCCCCGTATGAGGTCGTATTCGGCCGCCCCCCTAACATGTGGGGTACACCTAGACCTCGAAGTATTACCGATGTTTCAAGTAATATGCTGACAGATTACCTAGCTTCCTTGATGTCTGCCCTCAACTCTTGTCGTTCACAGGTTGCTGCCGCGTTTCCAGACAATACCGAGGTGGCACCGCATGAAATCGTTCCCGGATCCATGGTCCTAGTGCGAAATTTCGATCGCTCAAGTCCGCTGGAGCCTCGCTGGAAGGAGCCCCGACAGGTCCTCCTGGCCACCCGTACAGCCGTGAAGTTGGAGGGACGCAAAGGCTGGGTGCATCTTTCGCATATCAAAAGGTTTTATGGATTGAAACCAGTTTTAAAGAACATTTCCGAGGATTTAAAGGACTGCCAAAGTACTATTCTTAAGGACTGTCCCGCAAAAGACAATGATACTGCACCCTCCCTGTTAGAGACAACTCCGCAACAGGAGTATAAATTAAAGTTAAGGTCTAGTAAAATAAGTCAGCCAGTTTGATTGTCTAAGTCCTCCCCTAGGTGAAACGGTTAGACCGGTTTCTGACATGTATAAAATAGACCCCCATAGTGAGAGAGTTAGTCAAAACTCAATCCGATGTATCGTTTTTCTAAGTTTCATATTATTTCTCAGCATTATGATTTCCTGCACCAGTTATGCATTTTATCTGTATTTTCCAGTTTCTCATGTAAATAAGTCTTCTAATGTTACAGTAGAGCACACGTTTAGTGATCTGCCTCCTCATGAACTCTCTTACCGCCTCGCTATGCGTAACAATTCTTTTATCCGCATGTTACATTATTCACACCAGACCAGCAATGCCACTAATTGTTGGGTGTGTGGTCGACTCCCCCCTTTCCAGACACCGAAGGGAGTTCTGCCACTCTTTCCTTATCCATTTTCACATAATGGTTCGTGTGGAGCATGGTCCACGTTAACGTCATCCTCAACAGATATGTCTTTCCTCAACAGTACATGTTTCCCAGACAAGCAAGGTCTTCCCCACAGAACAGGGTTAGATCTAGAAAACGAAGTTTACAATTTAGGTAATTATTCTTCGAATTTTATGGTCCTGAATGTTCAGTCTGATACTACTCCAGACTTACCTGCTATTTCCGTATTACCAGTCAAAGGCGAATTATGTGTCCGAAATAATGGTTCCGTACATGTAGGACATAGTGATTGTACTACTATTGTCAAATATAGTGACAGTGGGAAATCTATCTTCAAAGCTTCACGTCATTCTTATTTTATTTGTGGTCAAACCGCATATGTTCGTCTGCCCCTCGATTGGGAGGGAACCTGTTACATTGCCTTCCTACTGCCACCTGTTTTCCTAGCCCCACCTGATTATCATAGAAACACACATCTAGTACACATTAGACATAGAAGGGAGATCGAGTCCCCGATTGTCGATTATACTGAAACTGCTCTAGAACAGTATACAGATTTCAATAGAGGTTTCTTCTTCTTTATAGGACCTATCCAGAATAGTAAGCTAATCCGTAGGTTAACCAGAACCCTTGAAGCTGTAGTAAATGAGACTGCCTCTGCTCTAGGTAACTTAACTGAAGAGCAATCTGCTATGAGATTTGTCGTTTTACAGAATCGTCTCGTCCTTGACGTCATATTGGCCGATAGGGGCGGGGCCTGTAGAGTCATCGGATCTAGTTGCTGCATTTTCATTCCTAATAACGCTCCGTCTGTTTATTCAGCTATAACCAGACTCCATAAAATTGCCCATCTGTTACACCAAGATCCCGGCACCTGGACATGGTCCGGTTGGTTCTGGAATATAATTTCCGCCTGGGGATGGAAAGTATTGTCCTTTTTAGGTATTGCAGTAGCGATCATATTCGGCTGCTGCCTCTGTATACAATGTGGCCCTGCGATTTGCGGCATTTGTGCTACCTCTTGTATTCCTAGTCCCAAGCCCCATTCTAAAACCCGTTCCAAGAAAATTCGAGACGAGCAAATGATACTGTATGAAATGATAGATGGTATCATGAATATTGATGTTTCCTGATGGAAACGTAGTGACAAGGAGGGAATGTGGAAAAGTAAATTTTGCCATGTTCTGTGTCCCTACGCGTCCTCCATCATATGTTATCTGTGCATGATTAATATGCATATGTATTCCCCATGTTCGATTAAAGACGCAATTATAGTTGTGTCCATCTCTAGTATGTCAATTTCCAGTTCTCGTGAATACTACGAATATCAGGCCTATGTAAAGTTACGTTGCCACGTTTCTCAGTGTGCACGTTATTCCATTGTAAAGTTCCCGTTTCTAGGCCTCAAAAGGGCCTGGACACCAGATTCAGCTCCTGTCTCCTGAGCCTCGCTGAGGAGCGATACAGCCCCCACCTGTATCCCTGACCCTTCACTTACTTCCTGCCTCACAGTGCCCGGTTCAGCCTGGCTCTGCCTCTGAGTCTGCCAAGAGTATGTTATGATTCTAGTTATCAGTCCAGCCCTCCTTCTCTGCATTCCTAAGTTACTGAATCGCATCAATAGTTTCTGTCATTGTCTAGCCTTTACGTCTCCATGTAAGAGAAATACTGTATTTATGGGCATTTAATATTCTTCATCACGCACTACATGTAGAATAATGCATGCTCCAGTCTTAGAGTCTGTTAGCCTTTACCCCGATAACTTTTGGATTCTATCAACATGTTCTCTAAACATCAGATACTAGATACTGTTTAGGTACATGTCGCCCTGACTCTCCAGACTTCAGTCTCTGCTCCTAGCACAGAGTTCGTAGCCCCCAGCTTCTCCTAGTAACACGTCATTGCCAGTTTGCGCGCACCATCAGGTTAGAGGTCCCGGCTCCTTAGGTAGCCCCCTCCATGTTTCCGCCCCATTCATGACATATTCTGTTACGTTTGCATCACATGTCTATGTATACGCCTCTGTTACACCTACTTTCACCCTTATCTTTCGCGACTACTACGCGTCACACCCACTGCTCCGCCTATCGTATGTATTGTAATGCAACTGTTTTTGTATATATGATCGTGCACTGTTATTAAATGTTACGCCGATTCCGATCCTGCCCCCGGCAGCGCTGCCATCCTATTCCTGTGCAGGTTGTCCTGTTCCTGTCCTTATGCTGTATTAAACCTGCAAAACTCCTACTACCTCGAATCTTGACTCTTATTTATTGAGCTATCTGTTATTCATTTATCCATTCAAAAATAGAGGTATTATTTATTTATTTACCACAATGCTCTTGCTGCATCCAATGCCCTCTCACTCCCCGTCCATTATGCTATCTGCATCCTGATTATTCCCTAACACTCTGCCCACTTAATGAGTTCTTTCTTTCATCTGGCTGAGCCTGGGCCCTGTTTTGCTTTCCAGTGCATGGTGATGTCCTTTTTGGCTAGGAGTAAGCCCATGTCTAAAAATGTGCTTGTGACTTTATTTTTGGATGTGTGCGGGAACCAGTGTAACAAGCAGTGCTTGAAAGATGCCTCAACTTCACTGTCGGCCAACACCGCACTCACCTCCTTCCAGAAATTACCCAGTAATGGGCAGTCCCAGAACATGTGTCTGAAATCTGCACCATCTTTATTACACCGCGGACAAGCCGCAGAGTGGGTCATAAATAATAATAATAAATAATACTTATTAAACCGTTTGCTGCTTCGAAGGTTCAGCGCCAGTGCTGAACGTTCGAAGAAATGGGTGCGGCCGTGTCGGCTGTTGGACGTGCGCAGCACCAGGGAGGTAGCTCGCGCGACGTCCAACGGCGAAGGTATGCTCTATGTAAGATGCAAAAATTTACCAATTGGAATCTGCCATTTCTTGTGCTCTTCCAAGCCCGCTCCATAAGCTCTCTCCAGGTTTTCTCTGGAATATCTTCTCCAAGGTCTACCTCCCACTTTAGGTGCAACTCTGATAATGGGGATAACGTTTCCTGCGTTAGGTGGCTTGGCAGTTCGGGCTGTACTGTTCCCATGAGGCACAGGGTCAGACTGATTTGCATATAGCCATGTCTGAACTGGGGTGGCAGAGTGGGCTAAAGAACTGTGATGGATTAAACCCAGATCTTTTGACTGGGTGTTAGTGTTTGATTGGTTCGGATGCTCCGTCCATCACCACCCCATTTTGTACCACTTTTGACCGCCATAAGTGTGGCAGGGTATGCTCAGACGTGAGTCCCTTGCTCCCTTTGCCACTGGATTCAAGCAAGCCGGCTGAAGACGGCTGTAATGCCAGAAACCGGTCCTCGGAAACGTGTTTCCGGTCCTGGGAAGGCATGCTTGGCAGTTTGGGCTGGACTGTTCCCATGAGGCACAGGGTCAGACTGATTTGCATATAGCCATGTCTGAACTGGAGTGGCAGAGTGGGCTAAAGAACGGTGATGGATTAAACCCAGATCTTTTGACTGGGTGTGAGTGTTTGATTGGTTCGGATGCTCCGTCCATCACCACCCCCTTTTGTACCGCTTTTGGCCGCCATAAGTGTGGCAGGGTATGCTCAGACGTGAGTCCCTTGCTCACTTTGCTACTGGATTCAAGCAAGCTAGGCTGAAGACGGCTGTACTGCCAGAAACCGGTCCTCAGAAGCTTGTTTCCGGTCCAGGGAAGGCATGGCTTGGCAGTTCGGGCTGGACTGTTCCCATGAGGCACAGGGTCAGACTGATTTGCATATAGCCATGTCTGAACTGGGGTGGCAGAGTGGGCTAAAGAACGGTGATGGATTAAACCCAGATCTTTTGACTGGGTGTGAGTGTTTGATTGGTTCGGATGCTCCATCCATCACCACCCCCTTTTGTACCGCTTTTGGCCGCCGTAAGTGTGGCAGGGTATGCTAAGACGTGAGTCCCTTGCTCACTTTGCCACTGGATTCAAGCAAGCCGGGCTGAAGATGGCTGCAATGCCAGAAACCGGTCCTCGGAAGCTTGTTTCCCGTCCAGGGAAGGCATGGCTTGGCAGTTCGGGCTGGACTGTTCCCATAAGGCACAGGGTTAGACTGACGTGCATATAGCCATGTCTGAACTGGGGTGGCAGAGTGGGCTAAAAAACGGTGATGGATTAAACCCAGATCTTTAGACTGGGTGTGAGTGTTTGATTGGTTCGGATGCTCCGTCCATCACCACCCCCCTTTTGTACCGCTTTTGGCCGCCATAAGTGTGGCAGGGTATGCTCAGACGTGAGTCCCTTGCTCACTTTGCCACTGGATTCAAGCAAGCCGGGCTGAAGACAGCTCTAATGCCAGAAACCGGTCCTCGGAAGCTTGTTTCCGGTCCAGGGAAGGCATGGCATGGCAGTTCGGGCTGGACTGTTCCCATGAGTCACTGGGTCAGACTGATTTGTATATAGCCATGTCTGAATTGGGGTGGCAGAGTGGGCTAAAGAACGGTGATGAATTAAACCCAGATCTTTTGACTGGGTGTTAGTGTTTGATTGGTTCGGATGCTCCGTCCATCACCACCCCATTTTGTACCACTTTTGACCGCCATAAGTGTGGCAGGGTATGCTCAGACGTGAGTCCCTTGCTTCCTTTGGCACTGGATTCAAGCAAGCCGGCTGAAGACGACTGTAATGCCAGAAACCGGTCCTCGGAAGCGTGTTTCCGGTCCTGGGAAGGCATGCTTGGCAGTTCGGGCTGGACTGTTCCCATGAGGCACAGGGTCAGACTGATTTGCATATAGCCATGTCTGAACTGGGGTGGCAGAGTGAGCTAAAGAACGGTGATGGATTAAAGCCAGATCTTTTGACTGGGTGTGAGTGTTTGATTGGTTCGGATGCTCCGTCCATCACCACCCCCTTTTGTACCGCTTTTGGCCGCCATAAGTGTGGCAGGGTATGCTCAGACGTGAGTCCCTTGCTCACTTTGCTACTGGATTCAAGCAAGCTAGGCTGAAGACGGCTGTACTGCCAGAAACCGGTCCTTAGAAGCTTGCTTCCGGTCCAGGGAAGGCATGGCTTGGCAGTTCGGGCTGGACTGTTCCCATGAGGCACAGGGTCAGACTGATTTGCATATAGCCATGTCTGAACTGGGTGGCAGAGTGGGCTAAAGAACGGTGATGGATTAAACCCGAATCTTTTGACTGGGTGTGAGAGTTTGATTGGTTCGGATGCTCCGTCCATCACCACCCCCTTATGTACCCCTTTTGGCCGCCATAAGTGTGGCAGGGTATGCTCAGATGTGAGTCCGTTGCTCACTTTGCAACTGGATTCAAGCAAGCCGGGCTGAAGACGGCTGTAATGCCAGAAACCGGTCCTCGGAAGCTTGTTTCCGATCCAGGGAAGGCATGGCTTGGCAGTTCGGGCTGGACTGTTCCCATGAGGCACAGGGTCAGACTGATTTGCATATAGCCATGTCTGAACTGGGGTGGCAGAGTGGGCTACAGAATGGTGTTGGATTAATCCCAGATCTTTTGACTGGGTGTGAGTGTTTGATTGGTTTGGATGCTCCGTCCATCACCACCCCCTTTTGTACCGCTTTTGGCTGCCATAAGTGTGGCAGGGTATGCTCAGACGTGAGTCCCTTGCTCACTTTGCCACTGGATTCAAGCAAGCCGGGCTGAAGACGGCTGTAATGCCAGAAACCGGTCCTCGGAAGCTTGTTTCCATTCCAGGGAAGGCATGGCTTGGCAGTTCAGGCTGGACTGTTCCCATGAGGCACAGGGTCAGACTGATTTGCATATAGCCATGTCTGAACTGGGGTGGCAGAGTGGGCTAAAGAACGGTGATGGATTAAACCCAGATCTTTTGACTGGGTGTGAGTGTTTGATTGGTTTGGATGCTCCGTCCATCACCACCCCCTTTTGTACCGCTTTTGGCCGCCGTAAGTGTGGCAGGGTATGCTCAGACGTGAGTCCCTTGCTCACTTTGCTACTGGATTCAAGCAAGCTAGGCTGAAGACGGCTGTACTGCCAGAAACCGGTCCTCAGAAGCTTGCTTCCTGTCCAGGGAAGGCATGGCTTGGCAGTTCGGGCTGGACTGTTCCCATGAGGCACAGGGTCAGACTGATTTGCATATAGCCATGTCTGAACTGGGTGGCAGAGTGGGCTAAAGAACGGTGATGGATTAAACCCGAATCTTTTTACTGGGTGTGAGAGTTTGATTGGTTCGGATGCTCCGTCCATCACCACCCCCTTATGTACCCCTTTTGGCCGCCATAAGTGTGGCAGGGTATGCTCAGATGTGAGTCCGTTGCTCACTTTGCAACTGGATTCAAGCAAGCCGGGCTGAAGACGGATGTAATGCCAGAAACCGGTCCTCGGAAGCTTGTTTTCGATCCAGGGAAGGCATGGCTTGGCAGTTCGGGCTGGACTGTTCCCATGAGGCACAGGGTCAGACTGATTTGCATATAGCCATGTCTGAACTGGGGTGGCAGAGTGGGCTACAGAATGGTGTTGGATTAATCCCAGATCTTTTGACTGGGTGTGAGTGTTTGATTGGTTTGGATGCTCCGTCCATCACCACCCCCTTTTGTACCGCTTTTGGCTGCCATAAGTGTGGCAGGGTATGCTCAGACGTGAGTCCCTTGCTCACTTTGCCACTGGACTCAAGCAAGCCGGGCTGAAGACGGCTGTAATGCCAGAAACCGGTCCTCGGAAGCTTGTTTCCATTCCAGGGAAGGCATGGCTTGGCAGTTCGGGCTGGACTGTTCCCATGAGGCACAGGGTCAGACTGATTTGCATATAGCCATGTCTGAACTGGGGTGGCAGAGTGGGCTAAAGAACGGTGATGGATTAAACCCAGATCTTTTGACTGGGTGTGAGTGTTTGATTGGTTCGGATGCTCCGTCCATCACCACCCCCTTATGTACCCCTTTTGGCCGCCATAAGTGTGGCAGGGTATGCTCAGATGTGAGTCCGTTGCTCACTTTGCAACTGGATTCAAGCAAGCCGGGCTGAAGATGGCTGTAATGCCAGAAACCGGTCCTCGGAAGCTTGTTTCCGATCCAGGGAAGGCATGGCTTGGCAGTTCGGGCTGGACTGTTCCCATGAGGCACAGGGTCAGACTGATTTGCATATAGCCATGTCTGAACTGGGGTGGCAGAGTGGGCTACAGAATGGTGTTGGATTAATCCCAGATCTTTTGACTGGGTGTGAGTGTTTGATTGGTTTGGATGCTCCGTCCATCACCACCCCCTTTTGTACCGCTTTTGGCTGCCATAAGTGTGGCAGGGTATGCTCAGACGTGAGTCCCTTGCTCACTTTGCCACTGGATTCAAGCAAGCCGGGCTGAAGACGGCTGTAATGCCAGAAACCGGTCCTCGGAAGCTTGTTTCCATTCCAGGGAAGGCATGGCTTGGCAGTTCAGGCTGGACTGTTCCCATGAGGCACAGGGTCAGACTGATTTGCATATAGCCATGTCTGAACTGGGGTGGCAGAGTGGGCTAAAGAACGGTGATGGATTAAACCCAGATCTTTTGACTGGGTGTGAGTGTTTGATTGGTTTGGATGCTCCGTCCATCACCACCCCCTTTTGTACCGCTTTTGGCCGCCGTAAGTGTGGCAGGGTATGCTCAGACGTGAGTCCCTTGCTCACTTTGCCACTGAATTCAAGCAAGCCGGGCTGAAGACGGCTGTAAAGCCAGAAACCGGTCCTCGGAAGCTTGTTTCCGGTCCAGGGAAGGCATTGCTTGGCAGTTCGGACTGGACTGTTCCCATGAGGCACAGGGTCAGATTGATTTGCATATAGCCATGTCTGAACTGGGGTGGCAGAGTGGGCTAAAGAACGGTGATGGATTAAACCCAGATCTTTTGACTGGGTGTGAGTGTTTGATTGGTTCGGATGCTCCGTCCATCACCACCCCCTTTTATACTGCTTTTGGCCGCCATAAGTGTGGCAGGGTATGCTCAGACGTGAGTCCCTTGCTCACTTTGCCACTGGATTCAAGCAAGCCGGGCTGGAGACGGCTGTAATGCCAGAAACCGGTCCTCGGAAGCTTGTTTCCGGTCCTGGGAAGGCATGGCTTGGCAGTTCGGGCTGGACTGTTCCCATGAGGCAAAGGGTCAGACTGATTTGCATATAGCCATGTCTGAACTGGGGTGGCAGAGTTGGCTAAAGAACGGTGATGGATTAAACCCAGATCTTTTGACTGGGTGTGAGTGTTTGATTGGTTCGGATGCTCCGTCCATCACCACCCCCTTTTGTACCGCTTTTGGCCGCCGTAAGTGTGGCAGGGTATGCTCAGACGTGAGTCCCTTGCTCACTTTGCCTCTGGATTCAAGCAAGCCGGGCTGAAGATGGCTGTAATGCCAGAAACCGGTCCTCGGAAGCTTGTTTCCCGTCCAGGGAAGGCATGGCTTGGCAGTTCGGGCTGGACTGTTCCCATAAGGCACAGGGTTAGACTGACGTGCATATAGCCATGTCTGAACTGGGGTGGCAGAGTGGGCTAAAGAACGGTGATGGATTAAACCCAGATCTTTTGACTGGGTGTGAGTGTTTGATTGGTTCGGATGCTCCATCCATCACCACCCCCTTTTGTACCGCTTTTGGCCGCCGTAAGTGTGGCAGGGTATGCTAAGACGTGAGTCCCTTGCTCACTTTGCCACTGGATTCAAGCAAGCCGGGCTGAAGATGGCTGCAATGCCAGAAACCGGTCCTCGGAAGCTTGTTTCCCGTCCAGGGAAGGCATGGCTTGGCAGTTCGGGCTGGACTGTTCCCATAAGGCACAGGGTTAGACTGACGTGTATATAGCCATGTCTGAACTGGGGTGGCAGAGTGGGCTAAAAAACGGTGATGGATTAAACCCAGATCTTTAGACTGGGTGTGAGTGTTTGATTGGTTCGGATGCTCCGTCCATCACCACCCCCCTTTTGTACCGCTTTTGGCCGCCATAAGTGTGGGGTGGCAGAGTGGGCTAAAGAACGGTGATGGATTAAACCCAGATTTTTAGACTGGGTGTGAGTGTTTGATTGGTTCGGATGCTCCGTCCATAACCAGCCCCCTTTTGTACCGCTTTTGGCCGCCATAAGTGTGGCAGGGTATGCTCAGACGTGAGTACCTTGCTCACTTTGCCACTGGATTCAAGCAAGCCGGGCTGAAGACAGCTCTAATGCCAGAAACCGGTCCTCGGAAGCTTGTTTCCGGTCCAGGGAAGGCATGGCATGGCAGTTCGGGCTGGACTGTTCCCATGAGTCACTGGGACAGACTGATTTGTATATAGCCATGTCTGAATTGGGGTGGCAGAGTGGGCTAAAGAACGGTGATGAATTAAACCCAGATCTTTTGACTGGGTGTTAGTGTTTGATTGGTTCGGATGCTCCGTCCATCACCACCCCATTTTGTACCACTTTTGACCGCCATAAGTGTGGCAGGGTATGCTCAGACGTGAGTCCCTTGCTCCCTTTGCCACTGGATTCAAGCAAGCTGGCTGAAGACGGCTGTAATGCCAGAAACCGGTCCTCGGAAGCGTGTTTCCGGTCCTTGGAAGGCATGCTTGGCAGTTCGGGCTGGACTGTTCCCATGAGGCACAGGGTCAGACTGATTTGCATATAGCCATGTCTGAACTGGGGTGGCAGAGTGGGCTAAAGAACGGTGATGGATTAAACCCAGATCTTTTGACTGGGTGTGAGTGTTTGATTGGTTCGGATGCTCCGTCCATCACCACCCCCTTTTGTACCGCTTTTGGCCGCCATAAGTGTGGCAGGGTATGCTCAGACGTGAGTCCCTTGCTCACTTTGCTACTGGATTCAAGCAAGCTAGGCTGAAGACGGCTGTACTGCCAGAAACCGGTCCTCAGAAGCTTGCTTCCTGTCCAGGGAAGGCATGGCTTGGCAGTTCGGGCTGGACTGTTCCCATGAGGCACAGGGTCAGACTGATTTGCATATAGCCATGTCTGAACTGGGTGGCAGAGTGGGCTAAAGAACGGTGATGGATTAAACCCGAATCTTTTGACTGGGTGTGAGAGTTTGATTGGTTCGGATGCTCCGTCCATCACCACCCCCTTATGTACCCCTTTTGGCCGCCATAAGTGTGGCAGGGTATGCTCAGATGTGAGTCCGTTGCTCACTTTGCAACTGGATTCAAGCAAGCCGGGCTGAAGACGGATGTAATGCCAGAAACCGGTCCTCGGAAGCTTGTTTCCGATCCAGGGAAGGCATGGCTTGGCAGTTCGGGCTGGACTGTTCCCATGAGGCACAGGGTCAGACTGATTTGCATATAGCCATGTCTGAACTGGGGTGGCAGAGTGGGCTACAGAATGGTGTTGGATTAATCCCAGATCTTTTGACTGGGTGTGAGTGTTTGATTGGTTTGGATGCTCCGTCCATCACCACCCCCTTTTGTACCGCTTTTGGCTGCCATAAGTGTGGCAGGGTATGCTCAGACGTGAGTCCGTTGCTCACTTTGCCACTGGACTCAAGCAAGCCGGGCTGAAGACGGCTGTAATGCCAGAAACCGGTCCTCGGAAGCTTGTTTCCATTCCAGGGAAGGCATGGCTTGGCAGTTCGGGCTGGACTGTTCCCATGAGGCACAGGGTCAGACTGATTTGCATATAGCCATGTCTGAACTGGGGTGGCAGAGTGGGCTAAAGAACGGTGATGGATTAAACCCAGATCTTTTGACTGGGTGTGAGTGTTTGATTGGTTTGGATGCTCCGTCCATCACCACCCCCCTTTTGTACCGCTTTTGGCTGCCATAAGTGTGGCAGGGTATGCTCAGACGTGAGTCCCTTGCTCACTTTGCCACTGGATTCAAGCAAGCCGGGCTGAAGACAGCTCTAATGCCAGAAACCGGTCCTCGGAAGCTTGTTTCCGGTCCTGGGAAGGCATGGCATGGCAGTTCGGCTGGACTGTTCCCATGAGTCACTGGGTCAGACTGATTTGTATATAGCCATGTCTGAATTGGGGTGGCAGAGTGGGCTAAAGAACGGTGATGAATTAAACCCAGATCTTTTGACTGGGTGTTAGTGTTTGATTGGTTCGGATGCTCCGTCCATCACCACCCCATTTTGTACCACTTTTGACCGCCATAAGTGTGGCAGGGTATGCTCAGACGTGAGTCCCTTGCTCCCTTTGCCACTGGATTCAAGCAAGCTGGCTGAAGACGGCTGTAATGCCAGAAACCGGTCCTCAGAAGCGTGTTTCCGGTCCTGGGAAGGCATGCTTGGCAGTTCGGGCTGGACTGTTCCCATGAGGCACAGGGTCAGACTGATTTGCATATAGCCATGTCTGAACTGGGGTGGCAGAGTGGGCTAAAGAACGGTGATGGATTAAACCCAGATCTTTTGACTGGGTGTGAGTGTTTGATTGGTTCGGATGCTCCGTCCATCACCACCCCCTTTTGTACCGCTTTTGGCCGCCATAAGTGTGGCAGGGTATGCTCAGACGTGAGTCCCTTGCTCACTTTGCTACTGGATTCAAGCAAGCTAGGCTGAAGACGGCTGTACTGCCAGAAACCGGTCCTCAGAAGCTTGCTTCCGGTCCAGGGAAGGCATGGCTTGGCAGTTCGGGCTGGACTGTTCCCATGAGGCACAGGGTCAGACTGATTTGCATATAGCCATGTCTGAACTGGGTGGCAGAGTGGGCTAAAGAACGGTGATGGATTAAACCCGAATCTTTTGACTGGGTGTGAGAGTTTGATTGGTTCGGATGCTCCGTCCATCACCACCCCCTTATGTACCCCTTTTGGCCGCCATAAGTGTGGCAGGGTATGCTCAGATGTGAGTCCGTTGCTCACTTTGCAACTGGATTCAAGCAAGCCGGGCTGAAGACAGCTCTAATGCCAGAAACCGGTCCTCGGAAGCTTGTTTCCGGTCCAGGGAAGGCATGGCATGGCAGTTCGGGCTGGACTGTTCCCATGAGTCACTGGGACAGACTGATTTGTATATAGCCATGTCTGAATTGGGGTGGCAGAGTGGGCTAAAGAACGGTGATGAATTAAACCCAGATCTTTTGACTGGGTGTTAGTGTTTGATTGGTTTGGATGCTCCGTCCATCACCACCCCATTTTGTACCACTTTTGACCGCCATAAGTGTGGCAGGGTATGCGCAGACGTGAGTCCCTTGCTCCCTTTGCCACTGGATTCAAGCAAGCTGGCTGAAGACGGCTGTAATGCCAGAAACCGGTCCTCGGAAGCGTGTTTCCGGTCCTGGGAAGGCATGCTTGGCAGTTCGGGCTGGACTGTTCCCATGAGGCACAGGGTCAGACTGATTTGCATATAGCCATGTCTGAACTGGGGTGGCAGAGTGGGCTAAAGAACGGTGATGGATTAAACCCAGATCTTTTGACTGGGTGTGAGTGTTTGATTGGTTCGGATGCTCCGTCCATCACCACCCCCTTTTGTACCGCTTTTGGCCGCCATAAGTGTGGCAGGGTATGCTCAGACGTGAGTCCCTTGCTCACTTTGCTACTGGATTCAAGCAAGCTAGGCTGAAGACGGCTGTACTGCCAGAAACCGGTCCTCAGAAGCTTGCTTCCTGTCCAGGGAAGGCATGGCTTGGCAGTTCGGGCTGGACTGTTCCCATGAGGCACAGGGTCAGACTGATTTGCATATAGCCATGTCTGAACTGGGTGGCAGAGTGGGCTAAAGAACGGTGATGGATTAAACCCGAATCTTTTGACTGGGTGTGAGAGTTTGATTGGTTCGGATGCTCCGTCCATCACCACCCCCTTATGTACCCCTTTTGGCCGCCATAAGTGTGGCAGGGTATGCTCAGATGTGAGTCCGTTGCTCACTTTGCAACTGGATTCAAGCAAGCCGGGCTGAAGACGGATGTAATGCCAGAAACCGGTCCTCGGAAGCTTGTTTCCGATCCAGGGAAGGCATGGCTTGGCAGTTCGGGCTGGACTGTTCCCATGAGGCACAGGGTCAGACTGATTTGCATATAGCCATGTCTGAACTGGGGTGGCAGAGTGGGCTACAGAATGGTGTTGGATTAATCCCAGATCTTTTGACTGGGTGTGAGTGTTTGATTGGTTTGGATGCTCCGTCCATCACCACCCCCTTTTGTACCGCTTTTGGCTGCCATAAGTGTGGCAGGGTATGCTCAGACGTGAGTCCCTTGCTCACTTTGCCACTGGACTCAAGCAAGCCGGGCTGAAGACGGCTGTAATGCCAGAAACCGGTCCTCGGAAGCTTGTTTCCATTCCAGGGAAGGCATGGCTTGGCAGTTCGGGCTGGACTGTTCCCATGAGGCACAGGGTCAGACTGATTTGCATATAGCCATGTCTGAACTGGGGTGGCAGAGTGGGCTAAAGAACGGTGATGGATTAAACCCAGATCTTTTGACTGGGTGTGAGTGTTTGATTGGTTCGGATGCTCCGTCCATCACCACCCCCCTTTTGTACCGCTTTTGGCTGCCATAAGTGTGGCAGGGTATGCTCAGACGTGAGTCCCTTGCTCACTTTGCCACTGGATTCAAGCAAGCCGGGCTGAAGACAGCTCTAATGCCAGAAACCGGTCCTCGGAAGCTTGTTTCCGGTCCTGGGAAGGCATGGCATGGCAGTTCGGGCTGGACTGTTCCCATGAGTCACTGGGTCAGACTGATTTGTATATAGCCATGTCTGAATTGGGGTGGCAGAGTGGGCTAAAGAACGGTGATGAATTAAACCCAGATCTTTTGACTGGGTGTTAGTGTTTGATTGGTTTGGATGCTCCGTCCATCACCACCCCATTTTGTACCACTTTTGACCGCCATAAGTGTGGCAGGGTATGCTCAGATGTGAGTCCCTTGCTCCCTTTGCCACTGGATTCAAGCAAGCTGGCTGAAGACGGCTGTAATGCCAGAAACCGGTCCTCAGAAGCGTGTTTCCGGTCCTGGGAAGGCATGCTTGGCAGTTTGGGCTGGACTGTTCCCATGAGGCACAGGGTCAGACTGATTTGCATATAGCCATGTCTGAACTGGGGTGGCAGAGTGGGCTAAAGAACGGTGATGGATTAAACCCAGATCTTTTGACTGGGTGTGAGTGTTTGATTGGTTCGGATGCTCCGTCCATCACCACCCCCTTTTGTACCGCTTTTGGCCGCCATAAGTGTGGCAGGGTATGCTCAGACGTGAGTCCCTTGCTCACTTTGCTACTGGATTCAAGCAAGCTAGGCTGAAGACGGCTGTACTGCCAGAAACCGGTCCTCAGAAGCTTGCTTCCGGTCCAGGGAAGGCATGGCTTGGCAGTTCGGGCTGGACTGTTCCCATGAGGCACAGGGTCAGACTGATTTGCATATAGCCATGTCTGAACTGGGTGGCAGAGTGGGCTAAAGAACGGTGATGGATTAAACCCGAATCTTTTGACTGGGTGTGAGAGTTTGATTGGTTCGGATGCTCCGTCCATCACCACCCCCTTATGTACCCCTTTTGGCCGCCATAAGTGTGGCAGGGTATGCTCAGATGTCAGTCCGTTGCTCACTTTGCAACTGGATTCAAGCAAGCCGGGCTGAAGACAGCTGTAATGCCAGAAACCGGTCCTCGGAAGCTTGTTTCCGATCCAGGGAAGGCATGGCTTGGCAGTTCGGGCTGGACTGTTCCCATGAGGCACAGGGTCAGACTGATTTGCATATAGCCATGTCTAAACTGGGGTGGCAGAGTGGGCTACAGAATGGTGTTGGATTAATCCCAGATCTTTTGACTGGGTGTGAGTGTTTGATTGGTTTGGATGCTCCGTCCATCACCACCCCCTTTTGTACCGCTTTTGGCTGCCATAAGTGTGGCAGGGTATGCTCAGACGTGAGTCCCTTGCTCACTTTGCCACTGGACTCAAGCAAGCCGGGCTGAAGACAGCTGTAATGCCAGAAACCGGTCCACGGAAGCTTGTTTCCATTCCAGGGAAGGCATGGCTTGGCAGTTCGGGCTGGACTGTTCCCATGAGGCACAGGGTCAGACTGATTTGCATATAGCCATGTCTGAACTGGGGTGGCAGAGTGGGCTAAAGAACGGTGATGGATTAAACCCAGATCTTTTGACTGGGTGTGAGTGTTTGATTGGTTCGGATGCTCCGTCCATCACCACCCCCTTTTGTACCGCTTTTGGCCACCGTAAGTGTGGCAGGGTATGCTCAGACGTGAGTCCCTTGCTCACTTTGCCACTGAATTCAAGCAAGCCGGGCTGAAGACTGCTGTAAAGCCAGAAACCGGTCCTCGGAAGCTTGTTTCCGGTCCAGGGAAGGCATGGCTTGGCAGTTCGGACTGGACTGTTCCCATGAGGCACAGGGTCAGACTGATTTGCATATAGCCATGTCTGAACTGGGGTGGCAGAGTGGGCTAAAGAACGGTGATGGATTAAACCCAGATCTTTTGACTGGGTGTGAGTGTTTGATTGGTTCGGATGCTCCGTCCATCACCACCCCCTTTTATACTGCTTTTGGCCGCCATAAGTGTGGCAGGGTATGCTCAGACGTGAGTCCCTTGCTCACTTTGCCACTGGATTCAAGCAAGCCGGGCTGAAGACGGCTGTAATGCCAGAAACCGGTCCTCGGAAGCTTGTTTCCGGTCCTGGGAAGGCATGGCTTGGCAGTTCGGGCTGGACTGTTCCCATGAGGCAAAGGGTCAGACTGATTTGCATATAGCCATGTCTGAACTGGGGTGGCAGAGTGGGCTAAAGAACGGTGATGGATTAAGCCCAGATCTTTTGACTGGGTGTGAGTGTTTGATTGGTTCGGATGCTCCGTCCATCACCACCCCCTTTTGTACCGCTTTTGGCCGCCGTAAGTGTGGCAGGGTATGCTCAGACGTGAGTCCCTTGCTCACTTTGCCACTGGATTCAAGCAAGCCGGGCTGAAGATGGCTGTAATGCCAGAAACCGGTCCTCGGAAGCTTGTTTCCCGTCCAGGGAAGGCATGGCTTGGCAGTTCGGGCTGGACTGTTCCCATAAGGCACAGGGTTAGACTGATGTGCATATAGCCATGTCTGAACTGGGGTGGCAGAGTGTGCTAAAGAACGGTGATGGATTAAACCCAGATCTTTAGACTGGGTGTGAGTGTTTGATTGGTTCGGATGCTCCGTCCATCACCACCCCCTTTTGTACAGCTTTTGGCCGCCATAAGTGTGGCAGGGTATGCTCAGACGTGAGTCCCTTGCTCACTTTGCCACTGGATTCAAGCAAGCCGGGCTGAAGACGGCTGTAATGCCAGAAACCGGTCCTCGGAAGCTTGTTTCCGGTCCAGGGAAGGCATGGCTTGGCAGTTCAGGCTGGACTGTTCCCATGAGGCACAGGGTTAGACTGATTTGCATATAGCCATGTCTGAACTGGGGTGGCAGAGTGGGCTAAAGAACGGTGATGGATTAAACCCAGATCTTTTGACTGGGTGTGAGTGTTTGATTGGTTCGGATGCTCCGTCCATCAGCACCCCCTTTTGTACCGCTTTTGGCCGCCATAAGTGTGGCAGGGTATGCTCAGATGTGAGTCCCTTGCTCACTATGCCACTGGATTCACGCAAGCCGGGCTGAAGACGGCTGTAATGCCAGAAACCGGTCCTCGGAAGCTTGTTTCCGGTCCTGGGAAGGCATGGCTTGGCAGTTCGGGCTGGACTGTTCCCATGAGGCACAGGGTCAGACTGATTTGCATATAGCCATGTCTGAGCTGGGGTGGCAGAGTGGGCTAAAGAACGGTGATGAATTAAACCCAGATCTTTTGACTGGGTGTGAGTGTTTGATTGGTTCGGATGCTCCGTCCATCACCACCCCATTTTGTACCACTTTTGACCGCCATAAGTGTTGCAGGGTATGCTCAGACGTGAGTCCCTTGCTCACTTTGCCACTGGATTAAAGCAAGCCGGGCTGAAGACGGCTGTAATGCCAGAAACCGGACCTCGGAAGCTTGTTTCCGGTCCTGGGAAGGCATGGCTTGGCAGTTCGGGCTGGACTGTTCCCATGATGCACAGGGTCAGACTGATTTGCATATAGCCATGTCTGAACTGGGGAGGCAGAGTGGGCTAAAGAACGGTGATGAATTAAACCCAGATCTTTTGACTGGGTGTGAGTGTTTGATTGGTTCGGATGCTCCGTCCATCACCACCCCATTTTGTACCACTTTTGACCGCCATAAGTGTTGCAGGGTATGCTCAGACGTGAGTCCCTTGCTCACTTTGCCACTGGATTCAACCAAGTAGGGCTGAAGACGGCTGTAATGCCAGAAACCGGACCTCGGAAGCTTGTTTCCGGTCCAGGGAAGGCATGGCTTGGCATTTCAGGCCGGACTGTTCCCATGAGGCACAGGGTCAGACTGATTTGCATGTAGCCATGTCTGAACTGGGGTGGCAGAGTGGGCTAAAGAACGGTGATGTATTAAACCCAGATCTTTTGACTGAGTGTGAGTGTTTGATTGGTTCGGATGCTCCGTCCATCACCACCCCTTTTTGTACTGCTTTTGGCCGCCATAAGTGTGGCAGGGTATGCTCAGACTTGAGTCCCTTGCTCACTTTGCCACTGGATTCAAGCAAGCCAGGCTGAAGACGGCTGTAATGCCAGAAACCGGTCCTCGGAAGATTGTTCCCGGTCCAGGGAAGGCATGGCTTGGCAGTTCGGGCTGGACTGTTCCCATGAGGCACAGGATCAGACTGATTTGCATATAGCCATGTCTGAACTGGGGTGGCAGAGTGGGCTAACGAACGGTGATGGATTAAACCCAGATCTTTTGACTGGGTGTGAGTGTTTGATTGGTTCGGATGCTCCGTCCATCACCACCCCCTTTTGTACCACATCAACTTCCCTGTCGGCCAACACCGCACTCACCTCCTTCCAGAAATTACCCAGTAATGGGCAGTCCCAGAACATGTGTCTGAAATCTGCACCTTCTTTATTACACTGCGGACAAGCCACAGAGTGGGTCATGAAGAATAATAATAATAATAATAAATAATACTTATTAACCCGTTTGCTGCTTCAAACGTTCAGCGCCAGTGCTGAACATTCGAAGAAACGGGTGCGGCCGTGTCGGCCGTTGGACGTGCGCAGCACCAGGAAGGTAGCTCGCGCGACGTCCAACGGCCGACGGCAGCGGCGAAGGTATGCTCTATGTAAGATGTAAACATTTACCAATTGGAATCTGCCATTTCTTGTGCTCTTCCAAGCCCGCTCCACCAGCTCTCTCCAGGTTTTCTCTGGAATATCTTCTCCAAGGTCTACCTCCCACTTTAGGTGCAACTCTGATAATGGGGATACCGTTTCCTGCGTTAGGAGCCTGTACAAACAGGTGACCGACTTAAATGTACCTGCCGCCATCACAACATATTGGCAACCCAATGACGTAGGTGATTCAGTGAGACACCCTCCCCAGTGCTTTCTTATGGCTGCAGTGAGGACAGAGTGCAACTGGAAGTCCCCCCTGGGTAAGTCATAACGGTCTTGTAGGTCATTGAATGGGATCATTGCACCCTCCTCATATCGGTCTCCCATTGTAATCAACCTGTGTTCCGCCCAATCCGTCAATCTCTGCCAACTACCCCCATGCGGTAAGGCCTCGCACATAAGTAACAAGATTTCTGGAGCATAAAAGGCTCCTAATTTTGGCCTGCCACAGATATCGGTTCCAGCAGCATCTTGCTGTAGTTAGCTCCAGGGGAAGGACCGGGCCCAAACCGGAAGCCTCAAAATAATTTGGGATAGTAGCCTCAGGGTCACCAAGTCCTTTCCTATTACCTCCGTCCCGCTGAGGCGACCCGCCACCCATTTTGTGAGCCATTGTAATTGTGCCGACAGGTAGTAGGCCTCGAAGTCGGGCACCGCCCACCCCCTTATGCTCTCGGCCGCATTAGAACATTAAGTGCCACCCTTCGTCTACCAGTTCCCCATATAAACCCCGTGATCATTGATTTGAGTTGGGTGAAGTAGCATGCCAGTATCCAGATCGGTAAGGTTCCAAAGCAGTATAATAATCTTGGTAGGGTCACCATTTTAAGTAGAGCTACCTGGCCGGTCTCCGATAGTGGCAAACTGCCCCAATAGTCAAAATTGCTTTTTGTTTCTCTAATGGCTCTACCTATATTGCCCTCCAGTATGTCTCCCTGAGTGTGATATATTTGAGTGTCCAGGTATGTGAAGCATCTGTCTTCCCATCTCACTCCCTCACTTTCCCGTCTACCTGCCCTGTCGTCTTTCTTCAGGAATAAACAGGACTTTTCCCAATTCACCTTTAACCCCGCTATTCTACCTGGCCTGGAGTAATTCCTTCTCACCCTGAAGCGCCACCCCGAGTCCGCCCAAAAAATCAAAACGAGATGTGGTGGGTCTGTCCATCAACATTAAGGCCCTGATAGGGTTGCCCTGTTCGAGGTCTAACGGCAAGCGGCTCTATCCAGGGCGAACAGTACAGGGGACAGGGGACACCCCTGTCTTGTTCCCCGCCCCACGCTCCAGGCATCGGATATTAGTTCACCCATTTTTACTCTAGCAGTGGAGCCGGAGTATAGGAGAGCAGTCCATTCCACAAACGTGTCTCCCAGCCCAAATTTCCTCATCACATGGAACAAATAAGGCCATACTAGGCTATCAAATGCCTTTTCTATGTCCACCGCAAAATCGTCGCCGTGTCTTTCCTATAGGAGTCTGCCCCCAGCACTCTCAGGAGGCGTCGGGCGTTAAACGCTGTGTTTCTGGTAGGAATAAAACCTCATCGGTCCTTATGGATTAGTGTTGTCATGTACAAGAGTAACCGAGTAGCTAGTATATGACTCAGGATTTTGAAGTCTAGATTGAGCATAGAGAGTGGATGATATGCCCCTGTGTCCCACGGCGGTTTAACCAGTTTAAGCAAGGGTATGATAATCGCCTCTCTGGTCGAGACGGTCAGGTGCCCCATTTGTTGTGCCTCATTATAGAGCTGTAACAGCCTGGGGGCTAAGAGATCAATGTATTTTAGGTTAAATTCAATTGGTAGGCCATCTGTTACTGAAGTTTTGTTTATTGCCATATTCTTAATGGTCCCTCTCACTTTCCCAATTTCAACAACGCTACCCAGTGTATCTGTGAGTTCCTCTTCTAAGGCTGGTAGTTCCATTTCCCCCATGAACCCATCCATGTCCTCTTCTACTAGGATCACCCTGCTCTTGTATAACTCAGTGTAGTATTCTAGAAACAAGTCATGTATACCTTGTTGGTCATATCACACTTCTCCATTCTGCCCTCTAATCTCTAATATGGCTATACCTCTCATGGCTGGATTAGCTAACCAGACCAGTAGGGCCCCCGATTTATCCCTCTCTGAGTGGGCACAAGTTATGTATTGTTTGTAGTCAAAGCAACAAAGGCGTTCCACCTGCACTGCTACTGCTTCCCTCGCCTCCAAGAGCTTCCCCTGCTCATCGCCGTTCTCTGGCCTCTCTTGCTCTAATTCCCTTAATCGCTGGTCCACTCACTGTACGTCATGGAGGAGTACCTTCCGCGTTCCCATCATTTCTGATATACAGCGCCCCCTGATGACTGTTTTAAACGCATCCCACTCTACTAATGAGTTTGTTGCTGTGTTAACATTGTCTTGGAAATATTGGTCGATAGCCGTGCCTATCGTTTCATGGAAAACCTGGTCTTCTAAGGCCTCAGGTGCCAAGTGGGTACTCTAGGCTATGCTCGTGACCAATGCAAACTTATCAACTCTGGATTGTGGTCCGATACGTCCGAGTGAGGTATTCACTCCTGCGTACCCCATTATGTACATTTGGGGAACATAGTATGGCATCTAACCAAACATGTTGTTCATTTATTGCCAAGAAGAAGGAGTAATCCCTGTCTCCAGGGTGTTGGGCTCTCCAAGAGTCCACTAATCCCCATCTCTGTTGCCAGTTCTGCCGTGCTTCTGCTATTTTATGTGTGGGCGCCTCAGGAAGTGGAGGATGACAACAGTCAAGGGCAACAACCGGTACGCAGTTAAAGTCACCTCCCAATAGAACTGATCCCGCGAGAGGTATAAAAAAAATCTCAATTGGTCCGAGTTTTATGCATAAATACTTCCCAATCTTATATCTCCGCCATCTAGTCTCCCAGAAACTATCACATATCTACCGCTTGGGTCTATGATTTGTTTTGTGCACTGAAAGGGTACTCCCGCCCTCACCCAGATCAGGACCCCTCGTGCAAATGCAGAGTAATTGGTATAGAATTCTTGTCCTCTCCAATGGCGCTGCAACGCCGCCCTCTCCTTCGCCATTATGTGGGTACCCTGGAGTAGTGCAATCTGGACCCATCTACGGATCAAGTATGCATGGGTTTTATGACACTTTATCATTGTGTGCATCTCCCTTACATTCCCGGAAATACATTTTAAGTCTAGTGATGGTCCCATTGCATTAGAGAAACCTTGCTCTTGTTAAACTTGACCCTCGTGAAATGACTGCCCCAACATAACATTCCATGAACCAAATAGAACCCCAACTCCCCCTCCCCAGGACAAGTACCGGTGAACAAGGTCCCATCCAAACGTTATCGAAATACGCCAACATCCACTAGTGGTTACAGGAGTGACCAGCCGACAGTTCTGGCTCCAGATCCCCGACACATGCCCCCCCAATACCTGTACCAATTTGTTCATCCCGGACTAGTCATCAGAAGTCTCTTGCTGTTATAGTGCAAACAGCAGGGTTCATTACTCGCCCTTCCGAGTGAAGGCTATATCACATCCCAGGAGTTTGTCGTTTGGAAAGTCAGGCCCCAGTCATCAAACAATATCATCCGCCGTCTGGGGAGTGATCTCTGGCAACTCTGTCTCCGAGGTATCATTGTCACTAGGAGCTGACGAAGCTTCTGATCTTTCCACATCCAGCTCACTTTCACTTGAAGTGGGACTGGAACCTTTTTGGCTATGCTTTGCTACCGCCTGTCGTATATGAAGTAGCACTCTTCTCCGTTCCAGACTAAGCTCCCTAGGAGATGGTGGTCTGGACCCTAATTTATTGCTGCAAGGGCTCTGTTGAGGTGAGTCCGTTGGAGAGTTGTGCCGCTCAAGAGGTCGTCATGTGTCCAGCCATTCCCAGGCCTCTTGGTGTGTGGCGAAGAATCGTGGTCCCGCAGGGTCCGCTTCTTTGAGCCGTGCAGGAAACAACATTGCATATGGTAGTTGCTACTGGCGGAGTTTCTTTTTAACAGTTAAGAAGGATGCTCTGTTGTGCTGGACTTCCCTGGTAAAGTCTGGAAAAATCATAACTGTGTTATTATCAATTTTTAATCCTCATTTTGGCGGGCCTGCTGTAGAATATAGTCTCTGTCCCAGAAATGTAATGGGCATGTCACTATTAGTCTAGGAGGGGCTCCAGGTCTAGGCAGTCGTGCTGGAACTCTATGGCACCTCTCCAGATCATAGAAGGATGGCAACCCTTCTGGGGCTACTTGCTCTCGAAGCTAGTCTTCCAAAAAACAGACCATATTCACCCCCTCAGCTTTTTCGGGCACTCTGATTACTCAAATATTATTTCTGTGGGATCTTCCCTCACTATCTTCAGCCCGAACTTCCAACACTTTGACTTTAGTTTCCAGCTCTGAGAGTGTCTTCTGCATTGCGGTCATCTGCGCTGGGAGGCCATCCAATTCCTTCTCAGTGGTTAGCACCAGTTCTTTGAGCTTCCGATGATCATCTTTTAATAGGCTCATATCCGTGCCTATTGCATCTATTTTCCCCTCCAGAGCCTCTCTAGAGGTCGTGATTGCTTGCATGATGTCCGTCAACGTTGGCCTCCTGGGAGTAGAGTCTTTACTCACTTCCAACACTTTCTCATCATCATCAGTCTGAGCCCCAGGGGCGTCTACATTGAGGACACTAAATCCCCTTTTCTTTTGGGTTCTCATCATTCTCCTGGGCAAGTTCAGGTTTCTTTCCTCTATCTCCTGCTGGATATTTAATACAGAAGGATGTTCCATTTTATTGTGGCTGCTTGCCGCTTTCAGCAAATTTCCAGACTTCCCCAAGCCGTGTCCGTCACCAAGGCCTCAGCGATCTCTTCGGGAATCTATCTGCTGCCTGTACCCTCTTCAGCCTTCATGGGAAGCACACAGAGTCATCTCTGCATTTCATATTCAGAGTTGCTGCCGTTTAGCAGAAGGGACTCGGTGGAGCACTACGACACGCGCCAGTGTATTCCGCTCGACAGCCGTGATCTTTCTGGGGTCCGGAGGACGCCCCCCATGCACAGGTTGCACTGCGCCTCTCGCGCTTCTGTTGTCCGTTATATTAGCAGTCCATCAAGTGACCGCGATCTCCTTTATGGGGCTGACGCACTCTTCTGCAGAGTCATGCGTGTGGGTGTGCCCTGTGCCTGCCGCCGCCGCACTCTCTTCCGGGAAAGATCCCTACCACTGTGCAACAATGCGAATTGCAGTTGTTTTCCTGCCCTGGTTATGCACTGGGCACCTCAATGTTTTTAACTCTTGCTGCTGTTGAGGCCTGTGTAGGTAATTCAGCCTGCGGCAGCCGTTTATGCCTTATTGTGTGGTGGACACCATTGTGCTGCCAGCTCTGTCGCACTGGCGGTGTCCAGTTTCAGAGATTGGGGGTATTACACCAAAAAATTGGTACTTCGCTCTCCTGGGGCTCCTTCGTTCCTCTACATTGCCCAGTGCTCTCTTGCAGAATGAGGTGATCTTTTCCTGCAGGTCCTGTTCCCTGTCTGACGACCTGACCTAGCTATGCTGGGCCTCTTACGGCGCGGTCGCCTTCATGTCTCCACTTCCAGTGACCTGCCCTAATTCTAATGCAGAGGTTAGGGGATCCCTCCTGGGCTCTCCACGTATGTCGCTGAGCTCCCGGTCCCCATCAGCCACTTACAGTGCTTCGGGTCCCTCCGTGAGGCGAGGTGCATCCCGTCTCCTCGTCGGCAGTCCCTGTCAGCTACTGGGGTCACTCTATGGCGCAGGCGCCATTTTGTCGCTTCTTCCACTGTGTTGCGCTAGTTCCAGAGCAGGGATGCCGCTGAGCTCCTTGGCTCCTTTCACGCACTTGCAGTGCCCCAGGACCCTCTGCAAGGTGAGATGTGCGCCGCTGCCGGGCTTCTTCTTCCGGTCAGTGGCAGTTACTTGACTCCCTTTACTGCGCAGGCGCCATCTTGCCGCCGTCTCCGCTGCTCTTCCCGGTCCAGTTTTGGTGGAGCTCACCTCTGCATGATCCCCCCCCCCCCCCCCCGGTCTGCAGATCTGTGCCTCCAGCGTCATCCAGGGCTTAGGATAATTGATTATGGGGGAGGTGGCGGTCGGAGCTCCTCAGCCTGCGTCCATTCCCATCGGCTACAAGCCACCTGGCCAACAGATACTGATGTGTGTATGAACAGGTTGTTTTCTAAAGCTGCTGGTCCACTAGCAAACAGATCCCCTATTGAACATATGTTCCTCTATGACAGTAACCATGTACAATGTGGATATGCTCCCTCAAAAATGGCTGACACATTCCAGCCTAAGTGCTATTAAAGAACTTGTCAAAGACCTGTGAGGACATGAATTTGAACGATTTGCTCCTAGGTCCAAACTCTAAAAAATAAGAGATTTATATCTAGTTTAGTGTATGCATTATAAAGGAAAAGCAGGCCCACCTATTGTTTGCCTGCATAGGATATGTCGTCCCACGTCGTGCTTCGCTGGCACAAATTTTCAAACTATTAGGAACCAGAAGGTGCAACGAAGCAGAAAGAATCCTACGTACAAACACGTCTGCTCCCATTGATATAGCGCTGGCAACATTTTTGGGGTGGTCGTGGCCCTTAAGATCACGTTCCCTCCGTTCTAATTAAGGTTGAGTCAGACTTTGTGTATCTTTATATGAATGAGGAATGATAAAAGCTACCTAGCAAACGCAGTAGTTAATAGGCAGAAGCAAGTGCCTGTACTACTCACCTGTGGCCTGATATTTGTACCTCTTTTTAAAATGAAACTCAAAAACGTGGATGACTTTTAGTATTTGAGCTTTTAATGGTTTTTTAAACTTTTTTATCATAACAGTTTTTAATGTGGTTTAATTTATTTCCCCATTCAGGTTTTGTATTATATCCTATTCTGTGTTTTAAGATATATGTTTGTATTGTGCTTTTATGGCTAATAAAGCTTGTTTGGATTGGATTGGATTGGAAAAGCAGTAATATTCTGTGAGAGAATCTGCTCACAGAATTAAGGAAACTAACAACGAAACCCTACAGACCACATTTTTTTTCCAAATATTCTCGTAAGAAGTATACAGAATTTCAACTATCATTTATTTTGCGTTTTGCCTTTAACCTCCTAAAATAAGACCTGCATCTTTTGCAACAAGGACAAGCTATGAACCGAGCTATGGGCCATATGTATCATCATACCGTTTAGCGATTCCTAAATAGCGATTTTTTAGGAATCGCTATTTAGGATTCGCAAAACGTTATGTATGTACAAAATCGCTTTTTTATAGCGATTCCTTACCATTCCTAATTTGCGATTAGCAAATTGCTAATCGCAAATTACCCATTCATTTCTATGGGCCAGGAGGCCCATAGGAATGAAGGGGCAATTTGCGATTAGCAATTTGCTAACCGCAAATTAGGAATTTTTTCAAGGGTGCAGGGGTGTCTCAAGAACACCTTGCTGCACCCCTGAAAATGACATTTGGGGCCATATGGCGCACATACATGCCCTAAGGGCATGTATGAGCGTCATATGGCACCTTTGGAATTTAAATAAATTGCATTTTTAAAAGAATTCGCAATTTACCACCAACTAGAAGTTGGTGGTAATCTGCGAATCCTTATTGGCATTTTTGCATTAATATTTGTTTGATACATTGCATTTAAGGAATCGCAAATTTTGCGATTCCTTAAGTGCAAACACAAAATAAGGAATAGCAAAATGTGCGATTCCTTATTTTGCATCAAACATGTTACATACATACCATTTTTCTAATTAGCATTCGCAAAGGCCGAAATTCGCAGAATTTCGGCCTTTGCGAATGCTAATTAGCTTGATACATATGGCCCTAAGACTCTGTTGAAGTGGCCATGGCAAACTTTAAAGCCTAATAAAGCAGCTCATAAATTAACGTGCTGTGTTTGACCTTTACAATTTGACTTCAAGACAGATAACTATGGCTAAAAAAGAAGTATCATACTCTCCCTTTCAATAGACGAGATAGAGTGTACCTCTTCTATGGAAAATTGCATCCGATTTTTTGTAGTGGAATAATTACATTTGATGTCTCTCCTACATAAAGTAATCTCTTTGCTAATCACTGCCTTTCATTTTTATAATTTTCAAAAACACACACCCTTAGACTGGCATGAAAAAATATCAAATGCCTTTCTTTTCCATGTCTGGAAGTTCCCGTTTGAGCTCCGCTGCTGGGCAAATTACAATCCTATATTTAAAAGTAAGTCTGCATGCACTAAGCACTAGGACATTCACTCACCTGTGACTCCATAACTCCGCATTGGGCTTCTAACCCTTTGAACATGAGCCTGGCTTGTAAATTCCTCTCAGCACCTACTATGTTTATTCCATCTTATCACACACTCCCCTGGAAAAGGCCTTATCAATTTAGAACAAGTTAAAGCTGCTATGGAATGACATTGGATTTTACCTCCATGTTAACTGTACAGAAAACAATAACATGTTGTGGTTTTACAGTGTATCCTCCTCTGAGGAAATGGGTTGACAGTGTTTCATGGACAAGATAGGCACAGTAAATATGCACTTTAATACGTTGAAAAGTATGTTGGCATTTTAATACAGAACGAGGTGTCTTTAACCTCTGTGGGAAAACGTTTGCCTTGAAAAGAACCCTGTCTACATCTGAAATCCTATAACGATTGCAGACAATATTTGTCTGACTTATAGCACACCATCTTTCATTCATTATACAGACATAATCCACATCTTTAAATGAAAACCACTGGATATGGTCAACTGATGGGCATTAAGACTATTTTTAGATTCATTTCTTCATTCTGTAATTCACTATTTTCAGATCTGTTTTGGTTGATTTTCTACTACAATGTTTATAGTTGTTTGTGCAATTCTAATTTTTCTCCTAGTCCGCAAGAATGGCAACATGAATGGAAGAGAATTCTACCTGAATGAACAACAATCTTGCGGAATAATAGCATTCTACTTTGGAGGAGAATTATAGAACCTATAAATAAATGCAAACTGGGCTCTGTCATTTCACAAATTTCAAGCTCGGGCGAGACCTGCTTACTGGTGCATGAACTGTTTAGAAACAATTTAAGTGCCATTACAACAACCAGTGATAAATTACAGAAGTGATTTGACCAATTAAATTGCATTAAGCATACCGAACTGCAAAGTGGTTAATAATGAAAACATATGCGGTATATGATGACCCACCAATAACAGCGGCACCTGCTCTGCCACCTTGAAAACGGGCTCCAGTGAGAGCCGGACTGCCAACAGTGTTGCATTTAAATGTGCGCGTACTTCATAATCTACAACAACAAGGTCAACACTCACAGATCCGGTTGGTGCTGTTCTGCAAGCCTCCACAGCTCCACCTTCATCTTCATTAGCTGGTCCCATAAATCGAATTCCTTTTTCACACAGGGTCTCCTCGTCTTCATTTCTTGAAAGACTAATGTCACCACCACTTAATTATGAGAATGCACTGAAAAAAGGAAACATTTGGGCTCGGATTTCATGCAATGCTGTGCTGCAAGGAAAGCTGATGTCCTGTGTTGCATGAAAGGGGAAAGCAGAACTGTGCCCTGTTTGCAAAGATATAGCACAGTTCTGCTATCTCCTAGCATTTTACCCTTGTGACTGTCTTGTTCAACGCAGATACCCAGAACATTTTATATAATTTAGGAACAGAGCGTGAAGGGGTAGAAAGTAACTTCATGCCAGGAGATTGAGACTGCCCATGCAAAATCACTTGACTTTTTGCTAAAAGCTAAATACATGTTTAATATATATCCATTGTTACTAGTGCTCTTGAGCGTGCCTTAATATCATGAAATGGGAGATTCGACTCCACTAACCATCCCTGCAATATTTCACAAGTTTGTTACCTTAAAGGCATCTCACTCAAGTACTTTTCAGTCGGTTGAAGAGTGTTTGCAGTCCAGCTGACTTTCTGTTTCAGGTTAGCACATTGACAAAGTTCTTACTGCCAAGGGATGTAGAACGCCTAACTCACAGGCAGTGTTCTAGAGGATTTAGTAAACTATCAATCTGACATTATTTTCCAAATAGCTTCACTCCTTCGTCCCTAACCTGACTTGTTGCTGTGGAAGCTCCTTGGCCCTAGAAATGAGCCAGGCCAAGATGGAGGACACGTCCTGTGTGAGGAGGGAAAGCAGTAAAAACCAGGCTCACCAGTAATTGTAATTATTTAGAGGGCAGAAGGCTTGAAGACAGAAATGATGGTGGCTGGAACAGGCCACCAGGAGCAGAACAAGACCTTCCCTGTCGAAATTGGCCAAATGAGGCCAGAGAAAGCAAAGCAAGAAGTGCTATCGCCCCAGGGGGCCATGTTCGGCCAGCACACAAGTAGCATACCCATCCTGAAGGCTCAGACTCTCAGAAACTACCCTGGGGATGTCTAAACTCCCTTTGAGAAGAATGCATTGCAGGCATGCGCCACCCTGTTGCCCTTATTAGTTATGTTCCTGGGAATATATGACGTTACAAGGCATGTAATTACAACACATGCTTTTACAAAGCAGTCTTTACAACGAAACTACCATTACATTGCATGTTTTTACAACGCATGACATTACAACACATTTTTTAAAACTACTATTACAACGCATTTCATTACAATGCATACCATTGCAACGCATATAATTACAATGCATAATACTTTTAGGGCAACAGTAGGGTAAGTGTTGGATCGTGCAGGGGTAAAAATGACTATTCCCAGGTACCCCAAAACCCATACCCACCCTAATACTAAAGAAATCTCTATTACTTACCTTATAAAACTTTGTAATGGCATGCATTGTAATGGTATGCGTTGTAATGGCATTTGTTGTAGTGACATGCGTTATAATGGCATGCATTATAATGGCATGCGATGCAAAGACAGTTGCGTTGTAGCAGTTGCGTTGTAAAGGTAGGTCATTGTAATGACTGCATTGTAATGGATGTTTCCCGTTCCTGGGGGTCTCTATCCCCTGGGTCAAAGGAATAGAAAATAATTGGCCAACGAAATAAGGGAGTACTGCCTCGCTCTTACCTGATATGTACCTCAGGCCGCTATCACCCCGCGCCCCAAGAGAGAAGACGATGCTCCCATCAGTCCCCTCCTGTGTGTGGGGAGTGTGGCGGGTGCACCAGCTATCCAGCTTCCCAATGCACTGACCACAGACAGGATGAGAGCCAGTTCTTGTTCGAGCCTATGCTTGTATGAGGGTGGAGAGGAGGAGAAGAAGCCAGCACTCCCACAGCTCACAGGAATGAAGTTGTGCATGTGGGATGCCAGAAGGGGCAGCAACCTTGGAGACCAATCCACAGCCCGAAACAAAGACACACCCAGGGGCCTGATTGGCGTCACATACCCAGGGTTTAGAAAAGAAGAAAAAAGAAAAGGGATGGAGCAGTTTTCTTTGCACAGAGCACTGCAGCCTTATCAGCTAGGCCAGGTGACAGTCCCGGAAGACAACATAGGAGCTCTAAAAAATTGCAAATTGAGCTGGTGGCACCTCTGGAGGGGATTGGCATCATCAGGAGATTTTTAAAAGAAATGTGGGAGATTGCTAGACCCCCATGGAAGTGCCATGAAGTGGTTGCTGATGTTGCCCTAAGCCTCACAAGGGGATATATTGCTCCTTCCAGACACATTTTAACAGGACTTAAGCACTCCTGGAGCAGGGGTTTTAGCCCTAAAGCTCTACAATGCAGGGACTGTTGTTGATGGAGTCTAAGCCTACTTTGCAGCATGTTTAAAGGTTAAAAATACTCAAGCACCCAGTTTGTTTATAATTGAATTCTTTTATTGTCAATGAAGAAGTTAAACTTGAATCATTACATTCCTTTCAAGATCATGGACATGCTTTATTAAGAATGATGTAAGGGAAGTAGTTGAAATGTTGTATTAACAGTGAATCATTACATGTATTAATGAAGGTGATTAGAATGCTTTTTTGACAATCACAAAGTTAACAGTGAATCATTTCATGTTCTAATGAATATCATTTTAAGATGGCACCATCCATAACAGTTTTAATGGTGTCACATTAGTTTATTATGGCATATTTCTGCTAGACAAAACAATGCGAGAAAGGGCTCCCCACACACGGGGACAGAGCACCATTAAACAACAGTAAGATCAAATTTCCCTTTTAGAATATTATTCTATTGCCACCGATTGTTGTGAGTCACTCCTCACAACAATCTTCATATATATATCACTCAAGTCAGAAGGAGATCTGACAATCAGACTAGTACCACAACACTATGGAAACCTTTTCAAGTGTAATAGAGTATTTCATAAACACCATCCATTGTTTTTATATGAAATTAGTAAATTCAAGTGATCCTGAGGTAGAGAACACTGTAATGTAAATTAAAACATTGTTCTACATTCAAATATTAAAAAACGGCACAAAACAAATCATATACATATTACAAAACAAAAACAAAAAGAGGGAGAAACATAAAACACCAAGCATTTGTCTAGTTTGTTAATACCGCTCTGGTAAGCACATTGTCCTCGACACATGATATACTTCAAAGTGAACATCTACTACATCATGAAATTGCATCAGATTTGGTAACTTTAAGAGCGTTGATGCGTTTTAGTGAGCCGCACCTCCCATTTTACTAAGGGAGCATGCATTACGTCCGGTTTACGGACAGAATGCATGCTCCCATAGTAAAATATAGGATGCGACTGAACAGTGCGCTGTTGCATCTGATGGGGGGGTCAGGACCACCAACCGGGTTTGCGAGCAGGATTTTTGCATTTGGGATGCATCATCTCAAATGCAAAAATCACAATTTAAGTCTAAATTGTGATTACTTAAATTGTGATAGCATTTAAGGAATCTCAAATTGAGATTTCTTAAATGCAATGCATTAAAGTAAAAAAATTAGCGATTTTGCTAATAGGGGGAGCAAATTACCATGAAGTTGAACTTCATGGTAATTTATGAAAACTTTGAAAAATGCACTAAAGTGCATTTTCAAAGTTCCATTTTACACACACACATGCCCTTGGGCCATGTGTGTGTGAAAGTTGTACTCATATGCAGATTTCAGGGTGCAACAGGGTGTTCTTTTGACACCCTGGCACCCTTGAAATTGCATTCTCAATTTGTGATTCTCTAATTGAGAATCGCAAATTGAGAATGTCTTCACATTCATTCCTATGGGCCTCTAGGCCCATAGGAATGAATGGGGAGGTATTCCTTAATTGCGACTCGCAATCTGTGAGTCGCAATTAAGGAATGTTTAGAAATCGCTATTTTTAAGCTACATGCATAGCCTTTTGCTATTCCTTATTAGCGAATCCTTATTTTTCGCTAATAAGGAATCGCAAAAGGCATTCTTGATGCATGTGCCAGGTAGTATATAGATTCCAAATCGTGAATCTATATGATTTGTGTCAAAACACTGAACAGTTACTGAGTTAGGATAGTAAGCCCTTTGTAGAAGGGAAGCAGACCTGGAGGGACCGTTCACCATTGTGAATGGTAAAAAAAAAAAGTTGGTTGGAGGAACCAGAGAACCACTGCCAAATCTCAAAGCAACTTTCAAAAAAATGTTAACTTTCTTTTTTAAGTTCAGCCCCATTTTCTTTAATGAAAACGGGCTACATTTTAAAAGGCAAGCTCACTTTATTAAAAGGCGATCAGAGTCATGGTGGTGTGCTGATCCAAGCAGGCCTCCACCCCTGTGATGCCCACTAATTGAAGTGAGTCGCAACTTGCAAAGAACCTAATTATTGTTAATGAAGGCCAGAATGTATTAACTAACCTATTAATACATAGGCCGGCCCTGGAACCCCATGACATAAGAAGATAAAACATCGGTTCCTAACATTCTTTGCTGGTCACAAAAATATTGGTTGCAAATTATGACCAGTTTTTTTAGAGCAGTAAATTATACATTTTCCCTATTTTATCAATTGCATGTTAACTGCTCGACATTAATGACAGTTTTCAAACCCACATCCCAATCAGGAGGGGTGTGGGTTTGATGAAACTGTGATTCTCCTGTTGAGTCTCACCACAATATTAAACCTACTGTTTAATTAGAAGATTTTTAACAATTTCAGGAAACCGTGATTTAACTATTCTGATGCACTAAGAGAATAATCAAACAAGTTGATTCTTTACGCATCACAACTGAGAGGGCGGCTCATGTGTGGCTAAGTTAGGAAATAGGCATTGGCACAGACAAATAGTCTAGTGTGTATGTTCCGTTTTAAGACACACCCTCTTGCTTTTGGCAACAGTGGGCCTGAGCTGACTAGAGCACTGGGAGAGAGCGCATTGTTTCTAAGCTGACCTAAACGTCTGCATCGCCACACAGGAGTAGAAACCTTTGTGCACGGTGGCGAATGCTCTTAGCAGTGTAAAATATTGATTAATTAATTACTCACTAATCAAAATATACAAGAAAAACATTATCCGAGGTATAATCACTAATTGTGCATCCCTGTTTACGCCACAGGTTTCCCGGTACAATTTCTACTCTGTTACCTTTCAAATGGAAAATGCAGAAATGGACCATGCCAACCAGATGAAGTGAGCATAGCCAACTGCTACATAGATTTGGGCAACTGCTGTCTCAAGTCTTCTAAAATTGTCCCTTGATGGGACCTGAAGAAGCACAAGCATCAAAGACAACATGGAGCCATTCTCATGATCGAGAATTATGTTTTGATTCATTGTGCAGAAATACTATCCCAAATAACTACTTTGTATGTATTGTTGATCAATAACTCTGAAAAATAAAGCCAACGTATATATCATAGTATGCAAGAGAATTCATGTATTTAATGTAACTAACGTCAGGAACTTGTGAAGCTCTCTATAAAGCTTTTTGCCATTTCAGGCTGCTGATGGCGTTTAGAGATCAGGGTGGTGTTTGCACTGAGCAAACCTGGCAAAACTCCCCTCCACTATGTATACTGGGATGGACCTTTATCTCAAACTGAGGTTAAAATCATAAATTCAGCAAAATCTCAATGCCGGTGGAAAGCTGAATGTACCCCATAGTAATGACATTGAAGGGTAATTTTGCAACGATGTAGGATTAGTAGCAAATTAGTGGTTACAATCTCAAATCGAATCAATTAAGCGAAGATCGACAGACTGTATGAATATAATACAGGCAGCTCAAATCGGCAAATGCAAGTGCACGTTATTAAAGACAGCATGAGCATATGCAAAGTAAGGTACATTATGTTCCCATATAGGGAAACCACGTAGTGCTAAGCTAGGGCTGTGAGTAAGCTGGGGCTCTTAGAAGCAGCACGTGTAAGGGAACATAGCATCAAACGTAGAGGTACCAATCAAGAAAAGAAGAAAAGTACTTGCTCTAGAAAGTAAGTCTATGAGCATAAGTATCAGGAGCATTGGCTCTCAATAGAGGGAAAGAGACTTCTCCGTGTAAAGGTGGACAGAGGCAAGTATATTAACCAACTAAAAAGCTTCTGTTACGATTCCATTGTTCCGTCTCTGGGGAGGAGAGGGCATTGTACATGGACCAACTGTCTGAGTTTTAGTGGTGATTTCCAGGCTGCAAAGTCCCTGTATGACCTACCTGCTTCCCACTGCAACCCTATATGCATTGAAAAACCTACATGTGCTTGTATGGACTTCAGGTTCCATAATGAACTGTAGAGTATTCAATAAGACCCAGCATCCACTGTGCATTGCTGTTTATGGAAGTAGTCCTGCTGTTCCTCAGCCCCACATTATCTCCGCCAGGACTTGGGAAAGATGGAAATTGCACTTACCTGTGACTAGTTTTATACTGCCTAATTGCTGCTACCTGGAATTGGTTGTAAGTGGTCATGAGCTGCCATTTGGTGAAGTTCTTTGTTCATGCATTGAAATGTGATCCTCTGGGTACCAGATCTCATGATGTCTGTTTTCCTGCCCAGTTCCTTCCTTGCTTCAGCCAGAGCCTACGTCCTGTTCCTGTGTAGCAGATTTTGCCAGCCCTACATTGGTTTTGCTTTACTCCTTTGTCTGCCCTTTTCTATAGTCTAGTGCAGCCCCTGAGCTGCCCCCTTTCTAATTGTTCCTCATTTGATTTTTCTGTTTTTGCTAGTAATTCCCTTTACTTATTCTTTTTGCTTCTGCCATAACTCTGGTATTTTGTCCTGAGTCTCCTAGATTTTGCCCCTTTATGCTCACTTTCTCAGTGATTCTTTTACCTTCACTAGTTCCCTAGAAGTTCCAGTCTCTTGCTACTTATAGTTCCTAGAATCCTTGTAGTTGGCTAGCCCGTTTGTTCTCCAGTTTTTCAGTGATAGCTCTTCCCATGACTTTGCTTTTTGGTTCCTTGCTAGTGCTTGCTCTTCGTTTTCCTCTTGGGCACTTGTGTCTGGTAGGTGTGCTATTTTGTCCTCAGAAGTGTATAAGTGTTTATCTTTATACCGGGCTTGGCTACTGATTTCCAGGAGGTAATTCCTGCCCCATACTTTGTTTTGTGTTGCATGAAATCTTAAGTGCCTTCACTGTGACAGTGTGACGTTTCGGTTTTCTTAGGGATCACCGCTGTGTCTCTGCTGGCTTGTGCCTTGTATGTAAGTACAATCCTTCTTAGTCCTCTAGTGCCAGATACAGAATCACTTCTGCTGCCTCAATTCTATGGGGTTTGTAGAATGATTTTCTGCACAGAGACATTGACATTCCTAGTTGCTGCGGGAGGTTCTGAGTCTTACTGAGTCTTACCGGTATATAACCCTAGTGGTAACCCTGTGTGTTTGTCCATTATTGGTTCAGTTTCCTGCTTGTTCACATTAAGGTTGCTTTGCCTTCTCTATCCTGGTTCTGTGCTTTACCCTGTGTGTGTCTGTTCTTTTCTGGTGTATAACATTTGCATATATATGCCTGCATACATATGCCTGCTCATGTGCATTGGTACACTACCTCCATAGGCAGATATTCCTTGATATTGAGGGGTGTACCGCCAGGAGTTCTTGACGGCTTCATACAGTTAAAACATGACATTTCTTCCAAGTGATACATTCTACAGCTTCCCACAGAGTAAGGACAGATGAAAAGCCAATGTTCCCATTGTACTTGGTGTCGGCCTCCTTTTCATGAATAACATATTGCCAGCTTCTTCCATCATCGCAGCCTTTACTCTAGCTCAGTAAGGAGTAGTCTCCTGCTCTGCCTCTCATCCTGTGCAGGTGCTAAGAAGCATCTTCAAACCAACTGTTTGTAACTAGCATGGCATTGACACAGTAGGCTAACAGAAACAATGTCAACGAGAACATGGTGACTCTGGTGCCTGAAACAAAAAGAGAGTTGTGCACGGTAAGCAGAAATGCAACATTTATATTTTTCAAGATGAAGTTGGGCACGGAAGCCCACTCATGTCAATACTACGATGCATATACTCTATCTAACGTTAAACAAAACATATAAATCACCCGTTTCACTAAATCTAAGTGTAAATACCATGTGCACACATGTAAGTTACGGTGATGTGTGTTACAGGTTAACATTTCATTAAGCGCAAATATTCGATGATGACACTGCATCACTACTTTTTAGGTTTAAATCTTTTTATTGATACAGAGCCACATATAGAAGATGCATAGTGAACTAGCCACACAGGGCATGACTTGTGCATGTTGATATGCGGTAGGCCATGTAACTTTCAAATATAAAAGGGAACATATTAACCCCCCCACCCTCCCCAAGAAAGACAAAAGGGAAACTACAGAAGGAAAAGGGAAGAAAAAGAAAGAAAGGAGAACATATAAGGGAAAGGAGGCCACTCTTCACCCTCTTGGCTTTCTCTATTAGTGTACAATGCGAAATGGCCGACATGTTCTGGGTGGGGCTGAGGTGAGTCATGCATGGGGATCCGAAGTAGTGAGGTGCAATAGGCGTAGATATTTGGGACAATACATTTCTCTAAATTCTGGGGCCAAAAGAGCTAAAAATGGTTGCTAAAGCTCGCCAAAAGAAGAGCCCTTGCCGGCCAGAGGGAGATCTTTTCCCTGCCCATCACATGCCAGAGACGGTGATACCACCCTGCATGGGTGGGGACTTGGTCAGTTTCCCCAATGTATAAGTATGTTCTGTGCTGCTGTACCGAGAGCAATTGCTATTTGTTTCCCTCTATGGGATTTCAGGGGGTAAGTGATGGGATTGGGCACTCCCAGCAAGACGTATGCAGGGAACCTAGGGAGTTCCGTGTCTAAGGGGTCCATTATGATGTCGGGCGGATTTCCTCCGCCAGGCTGGCGGCGGCTACCGCCAGCCCGGCGGAGGAAATCCGCCCGACATCATCAGCCTAATTCGCCCCCGCCAGATTTGGATGGCGGGAGGGACCGCAGCGGTGTGTAACACCGCCCGCCTGTTTTCCGCCCCGGTCGCCTAGCGGCCGGGGCGGAAAACCAGTAACATGGTGGCGGTGTCTTTTAGACACCGCCCGCCATTTTACAATGGGCTTTGCACAATGCATTTCCGTGGCGGCAATGCTGCCACGGAAAGGCATGCGGAGACTCCCTGCGGGGGCCCCTTGCGGGCCCCCTGGGATTGTGGAAAAAGGGCGCAAGCAGGTCAGATCGATTACCCCTTTTCAACGTTTGCCCGGCGATAGCCGCCTCTCACCCAACTCAAGGTTACCAAATGAAGAGGCAGGCGCTGGAGACTGGAAGGCGGGAAACAGGAGTTTATTCCGACGGAGCAGAACACGTCAAATCAGACAACAGGGTATCTTCTCGAGGTGCTCTAACCACATCTCTGAGGCCTGGCCTCTTATACACAAGTTTATGGCTTTATTACATTTATGACATCCGTGGTATTGCTTTGAAGTACGAAAAAGGCATCTTTGGAATCCCCGGTTCAGGCCCGTTCTCACACATATCTACAGTAGGGGTCCCCACCCAAATCTCAGCATGATGGCTATCGCGCAGCTGGACATTCCGCTGGGAACAGGAATGCGGGCGATCGGTCGGATCTAGGGGTGTGAAGGCATTGATTAATCCCCGCTCCTTTGATGTGAGGCGAGGTCCTACTGTAGGGGGCAATAAACTGTATCTGTTGGGCTAGGTGATGGCCTGGGATCAGGCCGGACAATCGGGCGGGGGGGAGAGGTTATCAAAAAGGGCCTGTTCTATGAATGAGATGAAAGAGTGAGAGGGTTCAGCGCGGGATGTGGCTCGGAGGCAGGGTCGCGTTGGAGGTGCGTTTATGGCCCAGGCAGGAGAGACCGGGGGCTGTCGGGGCGCGGGGGATGCTTGCGAGGCCGGGGGGTGAGGGGAAGAGACGCGCTGGCTATTGGCAGTGGGCAGAGAGACCACGGTTTTCAAAAAGATGGCTGCTGTTGTAAGTGAGCGTGAGTCTGAAAGGGGACAATATGGCGCCGATAATGTTGAGATCGCAAACCAGATTTTAACAGTCCTCCCTTTTCAACATATCTAGCCATTTGGTCTAGTCGATATCGATCTTCATTAAATCCTCAACCTCGACGTCGTACAATGCTCTCATGCGTTCCTTGTCAAAGTCCAGAGTCTTTGGGCAGATACAGTTTGCACATAGTGAGCACAAAGGCGGCAGGCATTGAATTCCTAGGCAGAACCCACATAACACAACAACGGGTATCAGTATAATTGTAAACAACCTCCACCCCCAGTTCTTTACAGTACTCCAGAACCATCCGCCAAGCGACCATTCTTCTTGTTCCTGGTGGACTTCTGAGGAAAGTCTGTGGAGATGTTCAATGGCTTTGTACACTGAGGGTGAATTGTCCGGTATATAGGTGCAGCAGCTAGACGCTATGATGCGGCATGCCCCTCCACGATCTGCTAGAACCACATCTAGAACAAGGCGGTTCTGAAGGGCCACCAAGCGGACCGCTTGAAGCTCGGCCGTGTGATTTGTGAGGATGCCAGCTGTAATGTTCATGGTTGTTTCAACTGCCTGGGTCAAATGTCGGATGGCACGGCTGTTTGCCATTGGACCCCAGAGTGGAACAAGTCCCTTCATTGCGTCCAGGAACTGTGCTCCGGCAGAGTCGGCTTGTTCAATGTCTCTCTCTCGTTTTTGTCGGTGGTGGTTTGCAGATGCCACATAGGTCGGAGGAAGGATGAAGGCAATATAGCAGGTACCTCCCCAGCCTTTTGGGAGCCAGGTGTAGGCTTTCGTACCGCAGACAAAGTACATGTTTGGAGAAGTGACAAAAGAGGGTGGGTCAGTAGTGTCCAAGGTTCTGGTGATGTTGCAGGCACTGTGACCTACAAATTGTGTCCCGAGGCCTTTGATGCATACAAGGCCCGAGATATTGACAACAGATAGGGCCACAGTCAGGGTGGCTGCTGTTCGTTTCCGGAGGTAGGAGAAGGTAGGTCTGGCCGGGTTGTTGAACACCTGCATTTCGACACGCTCTTTGGCTGGGATGTCCAAGTGAACAGAGGTGTTGGACGTCAGTGGGCAAAAGGGTGCAGTCGTTTTTTTTGTTTCGTTCAGCCAGACCCCTTGATAAAAGTGCGACATGGTTTCGCTGGAGATTGTCCTATCTCTGTAGCTCTCTTGCAGGAGAATCAACCAGGCGAGGCAGGAGCCATGAACAGAGAATGGTGAGGGGATGAAAGGGATGGAATGACCAGTGGCATGCGGAAGCAACCCGCAGATCCAGCAGTTGGTGGCATTGGCGGCAAGGTTGTGCTGGTGCAAACGTTGTACGAAGGAGTTATTCCAAAACTCCTTACGTCTTTCTCGGAGTTGAGGTGAGAGAGAGATCAGGTGGTGTTCCTTCACGGTGACAGGTAGTACAGTGGCTAGAAGTGTCTCTTGTGCTGGTGAGGTTTCTTCCAAGATCCAGAGGGTGGTCATGAGGAGGAGACAGAAGAGAAGGGTAACAAAGAAGGCAATAGTCTTTGAACTGTGCATTTTGTCAGTCTTTGGGTTTCTGTAGTGGGTCTTTGGATATCCGGTCGCTTCCACCATCTTCAAGTCGGGTGCTTCCATCATCTTCGTATCGGGCGCTTCCATCATCTTCAAGGGGGCTCGGTAGTGGGCAGAACCACAAACTTCGTTTGGCTTCTCTCCTGGCGACCTTAGTAGCGTTAGGCCACCGCTCTGAGAATATAAACTTAGTCAGTGGTCTATTTAGCCGAAGCTCCCTCCTTTCGTCGCAGGTTGTACCCTTCTCTGGATGGCACAGTGGGGTCGGGATATGTTGCCAGTTCTAGCGCGTCTGTTTCCGGGTAGCAGCTCAGGGATGGTCGATCTTTGTTCAGGAGCTCTTCTTGCGTGGTCACGCCTTCGGTTGTTGTCAGATTCGACGAGACCTTCTTGCAGTGGTGTGCGTGCAGCCAATTGCGCTTTCCCTCCACTCGAAGAGCTGTTCGGGTGGTGATCAAAACTTGCCAGGGGCCCGTCCAGCGGGGTTCCAGACTCTTCTCCCGCTGGAAGTTCCGAATTAGGACGAAATCTCCAGGCTGGATGGTATGTCCGGGGCCCCTGGAAGCATCGGGGATGGCCTGCAGCACCTGATGATGAATAACAGACAGCGTTTTAGTTAGGTTATACGGATAGTCAGACATTGGGACGTCCGGGACGTCGTGAATAGATGTCGGTTTGGGTGCAGACCAGATACTCATGGGTCAGCCAAAAACGACCTCGTAAGGGGTCAAGTGGTGTTTGGTGGGGGTGGAACGCATTGACAGCAATGCCAGGGGAAGAGCGTCTGGCCATTTTAGTCCTGTGGTAGCCACTATTTTTGCCAGTTTTAGTTTCAATGTGGCGTTGTGTCGCTCGACCAATCCAGCTGATTGGGGGTGAAAAACTGCGTGGAATTTCTGTCGTACCCCCAGCCCCTTCAGGATAAGCTGGATAACCTCGGCTACGAAATGGGGGCCATTGTCACTCCATAAAATACGACAAAGGCCGTAGCGAGGGAAGAACTCTTTCAGTAGTACTTTTGCAGTGGCAATGGCAGTGTTGTCACGCGTCGGGTAGGCTTCCACCCATTTGCTAAAAGCGCATACAACAACAAGTACATACTTCAGTCCTTGACATCTCTCTAATTGGATATAGTCCATCTGTAGGACTTCAAATGGATGGTTGGGGACCCCAAACCCTCCCCGGGGTACGACAGTTCCTTTCCCAGGGTTGTGTTGCAGGCAGACTAGACATTGCTGGACTAATCGTTTGGCTGAGTCTGCAATTCTATCGTTATGCCAAACTCGGGAGACAAGTTCGGTCATAGGGGCAGATCCTATATGTGCAGGGGAATGGGCCATAGTCAGTATGGGGATCAGATACGAGTTGGGTAGCAACCATTTGTTCGTGTTTTTTGTCCGCCAGCAGCCTTCATCGTCTTTTAATCCCACCCGTGCCCATTCAGTCAATTCGTGTGGTGAGCTGGCCATTTGGATGTCCCTAATAGTTTCCCTAGCGTCCGTCCATTTTTCTGCTTGTGACCTAGTCACGTACATGTGAGTCGTCATCCTATTCTCAGCTGTGGTTCGGGCAGTGATGTCGGCCAGTGCATTTCCCTGTCCAATGATGTCTGTCACCTTTTGTGTGCTTGGCATTTGATTACGGTAAGTCGTTTGGGGAGGAGAACCGCTTCAGTCAAAGCGGAGACTAGATCTCCGTGCAGGATGGGTGTGCCATGAGATGTCAGAAATCCCCTCTCCTTCCATAGGAGCCCAAAATGATGAACCACCCTGAAGGCATACTGGCTGTCCGTGTAAATGTTTGGTGTCGTCCCCTTTGAAAGGATACATGCTCGCGTGAGGGCAATCAGTTCTGCCGCCTGTGCGGATCGTTGCGTGATGCGGGCGGTTTCAACTACAGTTCGGGCTGTGGTAACTGCATAGGCAGCTGAGGTGGTGCCGTCGGGGAGTTTAATGCAAGAGCCGTCTACCCATAGCTCTCCTTCAGGGTTTGGGAAGGCAGTGTCTCGGAGGTCAACTCTACTCCTAGTCTGTTCGTCCGTGAGGGTCACACAGTCATGTATAGGGGGGACATTTGGGTCATTTTCGGGCAGAGGCAGCAAGGTGGCTGGGTTCAGCGTGGTGCATCTTTCCAGCGTGATGTGGGGTGCAAGCAGAGTCAGTTCGTATCCAGTCAGTCGTGCGCTAGTCAGGTGTTGCGTCTTAGTTTGGTTCAGGAGGGTGTCAACAGCATGGGGCACTAATACCGTGAGGGAATTCGAGAGTACGATCCCCTCACTTTGTCGGATAGAGACAGCAGCGGCAGCTACGGCTCGAAGGCAGGCAGGCAAGGCTCTCGCTACGGGATCAAGAGTGGCAGAGAAATAGGCACATGGTCGTTGCTTGGGGCCGATGGTTTGAGTCAGGACAGACAAAGCGCATCCCTCCCTTTCGTGAGTGTAGAGAGAGAAGGGTTTGGTATAATCGGGGGTTCCTAGGACTGGTGCAGAACAAAGGGCGTCTCGAAGTTCTTTGAAGGAGGATTGGCATTCGGGGGTCCAAGGGAGCGGGAAGGGGACATCTTTAGCTAAAGCTTAAAGCAGTGGCTTTACAATGAGGCTGAAGTTTGGCAACCACTGCCGGCAGAAGGAGGTGAGGCCTACCAGGGAGCGGACTTGTTTCTGGGTCTTTGGGACAGGGGTTTCTAGAATGGCCTGAATTCGATCGGGTGTAAGCTTTCTCCCGTCTTTGGACAAGAGGTGGCCTAGGTAGGTGACCTGGGGTTGGCAGAATTGCAACTTCTTCTTGGAGACCTTGTGGCCATTTTCCGCAAGGAAGTGCAGGAGTTGGACAGTGGTAGTGACTGCAAGTGGGGTGGTGTCGGCCGCCAAAAGGATATCATCGACGTATTGTATCAACACCACTCCATCCGGCAGCTGAACGGCGTCCAGCTGTCTCTTGAGGGCCTGGCTATAGATGCTGGGACTTTCAGTGTAACCTTGGGGAGCTCTAAAAAATCTATATGAGCGGGATTTTAACGTGAAGCCGAAAAGGTAGCGGCTGTCTGGGTGGATGGGAATGGAGAAGAATGCATTCTTGAGATCGATTACAGTGAAGGTGGTGGCTGTGGAAGGAATCAGGGTCAGAATGGTGGTGATATCCGAGACTACGGGGTACTGAGGTACAACCACTTTGTTGACCTCCCTCACCCTGCTTCTTTACAATGGGTAGGATAGGGCTGTTGCAAATATTGCTGACTACTTCCTCTACCACTCCTGCCTCTACGAAGGACTGAATTATCTTTACCAATGCCTTCTCACCTTTGGGCGATATCCGATACTGTGGGAGTTTTGGGAGTATCGCATCTTGGCGAACAGTTATGTGCACAGGGTCAATCATCATGCGTCCTACGTCAGCGTCAGTTTTGGCCCACAGATACAGAGGTTGAGAGTCGAGTAAGGATGAGTCAGCGTCAGAGATGGAGAACATGTGTCGTAAGGGATAAGGTCTGAGCAGAGTCGGGTTATCGTACAGAATGACTCGAACTCCGTCCTGTGAACACCTAATAGTAGCTGGGAAATGCTTCAGTAAGTCAAGTCCCATAATGGCATCGGGGGTGTTGGAGGAAAGCAGAAACGTCGTGTCAGTGGGGTTACTGTCCAAATCGAAGGAGATCGGCCCGGACAAGGGATTAGTGGAGGGCGTTCCATCAAAACCTATTGATGTTATGTGTGAGCCAGACAAGGGTGCCCTTGGAATCAGTCGTTTAGAAAACGCACTACGTGTCGCGCCAGTGTCTACCAGACATGGAGACTTCGTACCTAGGACCTTAGCGGTGACATAAGGACCTTGCTGGTCAACATAGAGCTCGACTGGATCCCTCCCTTGCCCTTGGCAGTCCTATGCGAAGTCGCGGGCATCGTCACAGTCAGCCTGCTGGCATTGGTTCTGTCGGGGTCGGTCAAAAGTGTTCGGTCTGCCTGGTCTGTCAATGCTAGCGTCGTTTGTGTGCCCTCGTCCCTGTCCTCTATTTTTCGGCCCATCCGCTACGTCTTTTGTGTCTCTATTTTTGTACATATCTAACAGGACCGGACACTGGGACTTCCAATGCCCAAATCCCTTGCAGAACGCACACTGGTTGTTGTCAATGTCTGTCCGTCCAGCATAGGGCGCGGGGGTACGGTCTTTAGGGGGTGGATTTCTAGGGGCAGTCGACTGGTAGTGTCCTTTGTACGGTTCCCTACCTATCGTCGCTCCTTGCAATTGAGCGATCATTACTCGTTCTTTCAAGTCCTTTTTCTTTCTCTCAGTCGCTTTGTCGTTCTCATTCTTTTGTCGTTCGTAGTATTGAGCCATCTGAAGGATAGCCGCGGGTTTGGAGGCAGCCCAACTACTTTCACTACGATTCAAAAGGGGGTGGTGATGGACAGAGTATCTGAATTAAGCAGAACACTCCTACCCAGTCAAAAGATCAGGGCTTGATCCATCACCGTTTTTTAGCTCACTGCACCATCCCAGTTCAGAACCTGGCTACATGCAAATTAGTCTGACCCTGGCCCAGTGCATCATGGGAACAGGGCAGACCAAACTACCAAGCCAATTCTTTACTGGAAAGGAAACAAGCTTCCGGGGACCGGTTTCTGGCATTACAGCCGTCTTCGGCCCGGCTTGCTTGAATCCTGATGGTGCAGTGAGCAAGGGACTCACATCTGAGCATACCCTTCCACACTTGTGGTGGCCAAAACGATTCAAAAGGGGGTGGTGATGGACAGAGTATCTGAATTAAGCAGAACACTCCTACCCAGTCAAAAGATCAGGGCTTGATCCATCACCGTTTTTTAGCTCACTGCACCATCCCAGTTCAAAACCTGGCTACATGCAAATTAGTCTGACCCTGGCCCAGTGCATCATGGGAACAGGGCAGACCAAACTACCAAGCCAATTCTTTACTGGAAAGGAAACAAGCTTCCGGGGACCGGTTTCTGGCATTACAGCCGTCTTCGGCCCGGCTTGCTTGAATCCTGATGGTGCAGTGAGCAAGGGACTCACATCTGAGCATACCCTTCCACACTTGTGGTGGCCAAAACGATTCAAAAGGGGGTGGTGATGGACAGAGTATCTGAATTAAGCAGAACACTCCTACCCAGTCAAAAGATCAGGGCTTGATCCATCACCGTTTTTTAGCTCACTGCACCATCCCAGTTCAGAACCTGGCTACATGCAAATTAGTCTGACCCTGGCCCAGTGCATCATGGGAACAGGGCAGACCAAACTACCAAGCCAATTCTTTACTGGAAAGGAAACAAGCTTCCGGGGACCGGTTTCTGGCATTACAGCCGTCTTCGGCCCGGCTTGCTTGAATCCTGATGGTGCAGTGAGCAAGGGACTCACATCTGAGCATACCCTTCCACACTTGTGGTGGCCAAAACGATTCAAAAGGGGGTGGTGATGGACAGAGTATCTGAATTAAGCAGAACACTCCTACCCAGTCAAAAGATCAGGGCTTGATCCATCACCGTTTTTTAGCTCACTGCACCATCCCAGTTCAGAACCTGGCTACATGCAAATTAGTCTGACCCTGGCCCAGTGCATCATGGGAACAGGGCAGACCAAACTACCAAGCCAATTCTTTACTGGAAAGGAAACAAGCTTCCGGGGACCGGTTTCTGGCATTACAGCCGTCTTCGGCCCGGCTTGCTTGAATCCTGATGGTGCAGTGAGCAAGGGACTCACATCTGAGCATACCCTTCCACACTTGTGGTGGCCAAAACGATTCAAAAGGGGGTGGTGATGGACAGAGTATCTGAATTAAGCAGAACACTCCTACCCAGTCAAAAGATCAGGGCTTGATCCATCACCGTTTTTTAGCTCACTGCACCATCCCAGTTCAGAACCTGGCTACATGCAAATTAGTCTGACCCTGGCCCAGTGCATCATGGGAACAGGGCAGACCAAACTACCAAGCCAATTCTTTACTGGAAAGGAAACAAGCTTCCGGGGACCGGTTTCTGGCATTACAGCCGTCTTCGGCCCGGCTTGCTTGAATCCTGATGGTGCAGTGAGCAAGGGACTCACATCTGAGCATACCCTTCCACACTTGTGGTGGCCAAAACGATTCAAAAGGGGGTGGTGATGGACAGAGTATCTGAATTAAGCAGAACACTCCTACCCAGTCAAAAGATCAGGGCTTGATCCATCACCGTTTTTTAGCTCACTGCACCATCCCAGTTCAGAACCTGGCTACATGCAAATTAGTCTGACCCTGGCCCAGTGCATCATGGGAACAGGGCAGACCAAACTACCAAGCCAATTCTTTACTGGAAAGGAAACAAGCTTCCGGGGACCGGTTTCTGGCATTACAGCCGTCTTCGGCCCGGCTTGCTTGAATCCTGATGGTGCAGTGAGCAAGGGACTCACATCTGAGCATACCCTTCCACACTTGTGGTGGCCAAAACGATTCAAAAGGGGGTGGTGATGGACAGAGTATCTGAATTAAGCAGAACACTCCTACCCAGTCAAAAGATCAGGGCTTGATCCATCACCGTTTTTTAGCTCACTGCACCATCCCAGTTCAGAACCTGGCTACATGCAAATTAGTCTGACCCTGGCCCAGTGCATCATGCTCACTGCTCCATCAGGATTCAAGCAAGCCGGGCCGACGAGGCTGAAATGCCAGAAACCGGTCCCCGGTAACTTGTCTCCTTTCTGGTGAAGAATTGGCTTGGTAGTTTGGTCTGCCCTGTTCCCATGATGCACTGGGCCAGGGACAGACTAATTTGCATATAGCCAGGTTCTGAGCTGGGATGGGGCAGTGAGCTAAATAACGGTGATGGATCAAGCCCTGATCTTTGGACTGGGTAAGAGTGGTCTGCTTAATTCAGACACTCTGTTCATCACCACCCCCTTTTCTGAATCGTTTTTGGCCACTATAGGTGTGGCAGGGTATACTCAGACATGAGTCCCTTGCTCACTGCTCCATCAGGATTCAAGCAAGCCGGGCCGACGAGGCTGAAATGCCAGAAACCGGTCCCCGGTAGCTTGTCTCCTTTCTGGTGAAGAATTGGCTTGGTAGTTTGGTCTGCCCTGTTCCCATGATGCACTGGACCAGGGACAGACTAATTTGCATATAGCCAGGTTCTGAGCTGGGATGGGGCAGTGAGCTAAATAACGGTGATGGATCAAGCCCTGATCTTTGGACTGGGTAAGAGTGGTCTGCTTAATTCAGACACTCTGTTCATCACCACCCCCTTTTCTGAATCGTTTTTGGCCACTATAGGTGTGGCAGGGTATACTCAGACATGAGTCCCTTGCTCACTGCTCCATCAGGATTCAAGCAAGCCGGGCCGACGAGGCTGAAATGCCAGAAACCGATCCCCGGTAGCTTGTCTCCTTTCTGGTGAAGAATTGGCTTGGTAGTTTGGTCTGCCCTGTTCCCATGATGCACTGGGCCAGGGACAGACTAATTTTCATATAGCCAGGTTCTGAGCTGGGATGGGGCAGTGAGCTAAATAACGGTGATGGATCAAGCCCTGATCTTTGGACTGGGTAAGAGTGGTCTGCTTAATTCAGACACTCTGTTCATCACCACCCCCTTTTCTGAATCGTTTTTGGCCACTATAGGTGTGGCAGGGTATACTCAGACATGAGTCCCTTGCTCACTGCTCCATCAGGATTCAAGCAAGCCGGGCCGACGAGGCTGAAATGCCAGAAACCGGTCCCCGGTAGCTTGTCTCCTTTCTGGTGAAGAATTGGCTTGGTAGTTTGGTCTGCCCTGTTCCCATGATGCACTGGGCCAGGGACAGACTAATTTGCATATAGCCAGGTTCTGAGCTGGGATGGGGCAGTGAGCTAAATAACGGTGATGGATCAAGCCCTGATCTTTGGACTGGGTAAGAGTGGTCTGCTTAATTCAGACACTCTGTTCATCACCACCCCCTTTTCTGAATCGTTTTTGGCCACTATAGGTGTGGCAGGGTATACTCAGACATGAGTCCCTTGCTCACTGCTCCATCAGGATTCAAGCAAGCCGGGCCGACGAGGCTGAAATGCCAGAAACCGGTCCCCGGTAGCTTGTCTCCTTTCTGGTGAAGAATTGGCTTGGTAGTTTGGTCTGCCCTATTCCCATGATGCACTGGGCCAGGGACAGACTAATTTGCATATAGCCAGGTTCTGAGCTGGGATGGGGCAGTGAGCTAAATAACGGTGATGGATCAAGCCCTGATCTTTGGACTGGGTAAGAGTGGTCTGCTTAATTCAGACACTCTGTTCATCACCACCCCCTTTTCTGAATCGTTTTTGGCCACTATAGGTGTGGCAGGGTATACTCAGACATGAGTCCCTTGCTCACTGCTCCATCAGGATTCAAGCAAGCCGGGCCGACGAGGCTGAAATGCCAGAAACCGGTCCCCGGTAGCTTGTCTCCTTTCTGGTGAAGAATTGGCTTGGTAGTTTGGTCTGCCCTGTTCCCATGATGCACTGGGCCAGGGACAGACTAATTTGCATATAGCCAGGTTCTGAGCTGGGATGGGGCAGTGAGCTAAATAACGGTGATGGATCAAGCCCTGATCTTTGGACTGGGTAAGAGTGGTCTGCTTAATTCAGACACTCTGTTCATCACCACCCCCTTTTCTGAATCAACTACTTTCACTAGTCTGCAGTTTCTGCGAGACTTCTGGAGTCAGGCCCTTTACGTAATTCTGGACGAATAAGTGATGTCCGGTTGCAGAGGTCATGTCCTGGCCACTGTAATCGGAGAACCCCGTTTCAAACCTGGAAAAGTATTCTGATACGTCTTCCTGGGGTTTCTGGCAGCAGGCTGTTACTATCGACCAGTCCACCTTCTTTTCTGGGACTATGGTTTTGAGTTTTTGTACGATTTTGTCTGGCAGGTCTAGAATTAATTTCAAAGGTTTCTGTCCGGGCTCTCGTTGCTTGTCTATGCCATCGAGTTGTAACCAGGTATGTCCGAACAGCTCAAGGTGGTCGACTTTCCGGATTAGCTTCCACACATCAGCTGGTAGACATAGCCCGAAAAACAAGTCGATGTCCGCTAGGGTCATAATCGTCGACCCCAAGGCGGTACCTAATTCTGTGTAGAAGGCAGTGGGGTTCTTTCATAAATCAGGCAAGGACTTTCGAAAAGTCAGGATGTCTTGCCGATCCCAGGGTTGGTAGACCCAGTTGTACATTACCCTCCCCCTCGCATCTTGGTGGTTAATATCGTCATGTGTTCCCTGTCCTCGTGAGGGGACCCAATAAGGAGCTGCTTCTCTTATCGGCATCATGGTGTTAGTTCCCTCGGTTTGAGGTACAGTCGCTACAGGGGTCGTGGTGCTAGCTTCTAATCTTTGTTCAGTGAGGTGGCGGGAGACTTCAAGCGTGCGCATGAAGAGGTCCGTCACATCACACTCACCTCCGTCTCCAATGTCGACTTTTCTATACAGAGTCGTTAGGCTTTCAGGACCTTTGGCTTGGTACCGATCTTCATAAGCATTAAGGGTGTGGTAACAGAAACGTGTAACAAAGTGTCGTTTGTGGTTATTGGCATACGAATTGCATATATCTGTTACGTAATCTTCGCTTTCTTTCCGTTCCACTAGCGTCTTTACGATTTTATCAATCCCTGCTCGTTCATTCTTACTCAATCGATTTAATCTAGCGGAGTCTTTCTTCTCAGTGTCGGGGTAATCTACTGTTGCTGCTTGCGCTGCGCTGAGTACAAGGGGCTCGGCCGGTGCGGAGGCCATGAGGACCGAGGCTCTGGTACCGCTCTCATCTGTGCTTGGGGGTTGCGTGCGTTGCACTAGGGGTTGGGAAGGGGCGTATGGAGAGGGCATGTAGATGATCGGGGGACCTAGCAGTAGATCATCGTTCGCTCGCTGCTTCGAAGGTAGCTCAGGGTAAAGCGTTGCGGGCGTTCTAACGGGACACTGGCTTGATGTTTCAGATTCTTGTTTTAGTTTAGCTTCCTCTCTTTCTTTTATTTCTTCTTTCAACTTGTTCGCGGCTAAATGAGCTGCTTTTCGTAATTCTTTTTCTAGTCTGACTTCATTTCTTTTCTTTTGCTGTTCTGTTTCTTTGCGCCACATGCCAAAACTATCAAGCATAGTGGGCATTGTTTTATGGTTACGAAGGGCTGTTTCCAGCACGCTTATTTTAGTATCATCGAAGGATCCTATCAGTGGCCACTGACTTTCCTGATCCTTTTTAGTATATTTATGCCATAACTTACTATAAGCTACGGCGACTAGTCCATACTTTAAAAACATATCCTTATTAGGGGTGCCCTCCAGAGGAGCCGGATGATCCACCTCTAATAAGCGGTCCGGGCTGAACCAACTACTGAACAATGGGGAGAAGATACGCATGACGGGTTACAATGGGGACAAAAGTCTGCACTACCTATCCTTCACTACTTTGCGAAGACTAGGCAGAATATTTCTATTCTACAGTATTCGCAAATAGGGAATACCCAAAGAGAGAACTAATTCCAAACAGTCAATGTTCGGACAAACAATCAATCAATCAAATGAGGAATGAAATAGGCGCGACGGGTTACAACGGGGGCAAAAGCCTGCGCTACCTACCCTTCACTATCTGCAAAGAGAGAGGGAAATTCCTGTTCCTCCCCGTTTGTAGGCAGAGAAGATCCTTTCAAAGAACCAATTTTGAACAGTTAATGCTCGAACAAACAATCAATCAATGGAGAGGGAAGTAGGCGCGACGGGTTACAACGGGGGCAAAAGCCTGCGCTACCTACCCTTCACTATCTGCAAAGGGAGAATACTCCTATCCTTCCCCGTTTGTAGACAGAGAATCTCTCAGAACCAAACAATCAAATGCGTAATACTAGTATTTTCCAAGACAATCAAACAATCAATTCGCAATTCGTCGTGTTACACGACCTTACCCGGACCGCATGGATAGTTTCTCGTCTTCCGCTTCCAGCGCCTGATCGTCCTCTATTCTCCGTAATTGCTGTGGCACTCCTGATGGTTCCCAGTCAGGACCGTAGATCACTCGAGAGAGGTCTGCTCGGAACCGGTGAAGTTCGGATGATCGGCTGCCAGACGAGGGTCTATCGGGCAGGAGCTTTTTCCCGATCGTTGCAGTCGTTCACACTGTCGTTGGGACCTCTCCCACTGGATCCACGTGTCACTGATGGGCCCCACGTTGGGCGCCAATTGTGGAAAAAGGGCGCAAGCAGGTCAGATCGATTACCCCTTTTCAACGTTTGCCCGGCGATAGCCGCCTCTCACCCAACTCAAGGTTACCAAATGAAGAGGCAGGCGCTGGAGACTGGAAGGCGGGAAACAGGAGTTTATTCCGACGGAGCAGAACATGTCAAATCAGACAACACGGTATCTTCTCGAGGTGCTCTAACCGCATCTCTGAGGCCTGGCCTCTTATACACAAGTTTATGGCTTTATTACATTTATGACATCCGTGGTATTGCTTTGAAGTACGAAAAAGGCATCTTTGGAATCCCCGGTTCAGGCCCGTTCTCACACATATCTACAGTAGGGGTCCCCACCCAAATCTCAGCATGATGGCTATCGCGCAGCTGGACATTCCGCTGGGAACAGGAATGCGGGCGATCGGTCGGATCTAGGGGTGTGAAAGCATTGATTAATCCCCGCTCCTTTGATGTGAGGCGAGGTCCTACTGTAGGGGGCAATAAACTGTATCTGTTGGGCTAGGTGATGGCCTGGGATCAGGCCGGACAATCGGGCAGGGGGAGAGGTTATCAAAAAGGGCCTGTTCTATGAATGAGATGAAAGAGTGAGAGGGTTCAGCGCGGGATGTGGCTCGGAGGCAGGGTCGCGTTGGAGGTGCGTTTATGGCCCAGGCAGGAGAGACCGGGGCTGTCGGGGCGCGGGGGATGCTTGCGAGGCCGGGGGGTGAGGGGGAGAGACGCGCTGGCTATTGGCAGTGGGCAGAGAGACCACGGTTTTCAAAAAGATGGCTGCTGTTGTAAGTGAGCGTGAGTCTGAAAGGGGACAAGATGGCGCCGATAATGTTGACATCGCAAACCAGATTTTAACAGTAGTCCGTGGCTTGGGGGGTGCACATGGGGCGTACCTATGGTACCCCCCCGCATTTCAAAGTGCAACATGGCAGGCACGGCGCGGTGCATGTCATGTTGCGCTTTGAAAAGCACAACGTGCACTGTTACCATTGCGGCGGGCGGAGATTCCTGCTCAGCCCGCCGCAATGGTAAACATACAGGATGCGCCCGCCTGTGTGGCGGGCGCATCCGAATGCCATTGTCGGGACCCCCGCATTGTTAGCGGGTGGTCCACTTCTCCATCATAATAGACCCCTAAGTGTCTGTCAATCTCTTCGAGAACATGTGTCCAATAGGGTTGAATGTGTGGGCAGTCCCAGAGCAAATGAACCAAAGAGCCTTTCTGTCCACATCCTCTCCAACAAGTCTCTCTCCCACCTTGCCCGACCGGTGTGGTAGGTGTGAGTGTATCTAGATAAGAGCATTTTATAAATATCCGAGATAAGTTTCTTGTCAGAAGGTCTTGTGATGAGCCAACACTCGTAGTGGGTGAGTAGCTGCGATGCTTGCACCCGATTATCGGGCTGGAGGGCCCAGTGTCGGACCTGTAAGTAGTGTAATTGTTCCGCTTCCAGGAGACCATGGTCAGCCCAAAGTTGCGGAAAAGGGATAACTTACCCTCTATAGAACAGTTGGCCTAAGCAGCAGCAGCCTGCCTATCTCCATCGCGCGTAGGCTTGCTGGTGGGGTGGAAAGACAGTGTGAACCTCCCAAGGTGCTTCATGAAGGGTGCGAGAATCCCAAGGGACTGCCCACTTATTGTCCAGCAGGTGGCAGAGGAATGGGAGCTGATGGTCAACCCTGTATTATGCAGGGCGGAATATGACACTTTACTCGGCACGCGTCTACAACGCGTGCCATTACCCAGCATTGTTTACTCCACTAAATCTTTTACAATGCAGGTCTTTACACCACAATCCATTACAACGCATTGTCCATTACAACGCAATTTACTATTCTAACTCCAGCGGACAATGTAATGGGGAATGTGTTGTAATGGTTTAAGGTGTAAAGCCCTGTGTTGTAAAAGATTTCACAGAGTAAAAAATGTGGGGTAATGGGCTGCGTCGTAACGCAGTCGTTGTAAAGGATGTTTACCTGCAGGGCGCCTTATGTCAAGTTTCTCCCCCTTCATTGGCTACAGGCATTCCGGCATATACAAACGGTGATGCACTTGATGCGGTAGACTGAGTGTGAATGCACCGTGGCTGGAAACCTGTACCAGAATGGCTCTTTTCTCTCAATGGGGAAGGCGCAGGACTTGTTTCAGCTACAGCCAGGTCTGTTTTTACAGTATGCAATATTACACGGGTTCTGGACAGATTTTCCTGCATAGCTAGCAGGATCACAGACACTGATCCCGTTGCTAGATTCTGGATCCAGTAGAGGCTTGACATTCCACATCTATAAGGCTCTTAAGCGAGATCAAAAGACGGACATTTATTTATTTATTTATTTGTTTGTATAGCGCTAGAATCGACCCCCTAAGGGGTATCTCTGCGCTTGAAGCAGACTGTGAGGGGAGGCAACAGATTCCAGCAGGATCAGCGAACACAGAACAGGATGGTCTTAAGCAACTTTCTAAATTGCAGATGTTCTGGACACTGTCTTAGATGGAGGAGGAGCGCATTCCAAAGGCAGGAGCTGAGATAAGAGAGAGCTTTTCCTCCTAATCTAGCCCTTCTTACTCGAGGTACCACCAGAAGCGAGCGAAGGGATCGTGGAGGTACATAGGGTAGGAATTTCTCAGAGAGGTTAAGAGGGCCCAGGTTGACCAGTGCCTTGTGGATAGTGCTTGTAAAATACTACAGGAGAATGACCCGTCAACACGTTGGGATTGGGGTAGATAATCAGAGTAAACAAACAATATCCCAACTGGTATTAATGAAAAGACAAATAAATACATATGCATAAAGCATTATGAGAACAGAATTAAGGAGACTCAATGAGTTTTTTATAATGCGCTCATGGCATCATGTAATAGATAGAAATTGTACTTGGTGCTCAAAGTGTGCAAGTGACATACAGGGTGGCGACGCAAGTGACAATTGTGATCAGCATAAACGGCGCATAGTGAATGGTGCTTGAATATATACGGTCGACGACGTTTCGATCCTCTTTATTTGGGATCATCTTCAGGACTGGGTTGTACTGGGCAACAGTGCTGTACAAGGAAACGTCGTCGACCGCTCAGCGCAATAAAAGGCGCAGCCCCCAATGTGGTTCATCCTAATTACAGTCAACTCAACTGAAAACTCATGCTTAACGATTCATCTGGAGCCACATTGTTTTCCATTATTCACTGTATATATTCAAGCACCATTCACTATGCGCCGTTTATGCTGATCACAATTGTCACTTGCGTCGCCACCCTGTACGTCACTTGCACACTATGAGCACCAAGTACAATTTGGGTTGTTTTGTTATTTGTCAACCTACAGTGCTGTTACAACTGTAAATTGCCTAACTACTTCTATCTATTACATGATGCCATGAGCACATTATAAAAAAACTAATTGAGTCCTTAATTCTGTTCTCATAATGCTTTATACATATGTGTTTATATGGTGCACAGACATAATATCGACTCCAAAATATCGTTTGGACAGAATATCGAGTTTTAAATATCGTTTGGACAAAATATCGACTAGACAGAATATCGACAGCCAAAATATCGTTTTTACGGTAAGTGAAGTAATATCGACTGTAAATAATATAGAAAGTGAAAATATCCAAGTATATAATCTAGATAGTAAAAAATATCGTTTTTTAAATAATATTTAATTATTTATAGTGTTTTTATGTTATAATATGTGTGAAAAGTGTCATTTTATGTTATAATTATTTTTAATTAATGACTTTTTTTTAATTATTGTGTAATTTTATTCTGTAGCGGGTTGTGGGTTTATAGGGGAATAGGGTGGGAAGTAATTTAATTATAATTAATTAAATATGTAAATTTATTAATTGGTAGTAATTAATTAATTGGTAATTAAATAATATGTGTTAATTATTTAAAATTTAATTGGTAATTAATTTAATTTAATTGATTAATTGCTAATTATGTAAATTAAAATAATTTATTTCCTGTAGCGGGTTGTGGGTTTATAGGGGAATAGGTTGGGAAGTAATTTAATTATAATTAATTAAATATGTAAATTTAATAATTGGTAGTAATATTTAATTAATTGTTAATTAAAAAATATTTGTTAATTAATTAAAATGTAATTGGTAATTAATTTAATTTAATTGATTAATTGCTAATTATGTTAAATTAAAGGGGTATTTTTAGGATTCAGGGTAATTTTTTGGTTTTTGGGTAAAGGGGTATTTTTAGGGTTCAGGGTCAGTTTTTAGTTTTTGGGTAAAGGGGTATTTTTTGGGTTCAGGGTCAGTTTTTAGTTTTTGGGTAAAGGGGTATTTTTAGGGTTCAGGGTCAGTTTTTAGTTTTTGGGTAAAGGGGTATTTTTAGGGTTCAGGGTCAGTTTTTAGTTTTTGGGTAAAGGGGTATTTTTAGGGTTCAGGGTCAGTTTTGGGTTTTTGGGTAAAGGGGTATTTTTAGAGTTCAGGGTCAGTTTTTAGTTTTTGGGTAAAGGGGTATTTTTAGGGTTCAGGGTCAGTTTTGGATTTTTGGGTAAAGGGTTTTTTTTAGGGTTCAGGGTCAGTTTTGGGTCTTTGGGGTACAGGGGTACAGTGTAAAAATAAAGTAAAATTAAATTTACATTAATTTAATTTAATGAAATTAAATTAAATTAAATTACATTAAATTAATTTTAAATAACTTAAATTATAAAAATTATTATATACTTACCAATACTTACGTTGTAATGGTAGTGCGTTGTAAAAGTTGCGTTGTAACGTCATATACCCACTGTTGCACTCTTTGGAGTGGGAATAGTAATTTTAACCCCTACGCTATCCAACGCTTTCCCTACTGTTGCACCCACTGGAGTGGGAATAGTAATTTTTACTGTTTTGTATTTGTACGTTAATAATATTGGCTATTATTTAATTAAATTTTGTTACTATATATATATATATATGTTTTAAGAAATATGATTAAAAAAAAATTCTTTTTTTACTTTCATTAATTATTTAATTATTAAAAGTTATTTTAAGTATTGTTAAGTATATTTTAGTAATTAATTTTTTATATTAATGTAATTAAACATTGTTTTTATTAAAGTCGATATTTTTTACAACTATATTTTTGTAAACGATATTTTTTACTCGATATTTTTGTACTTACCTGTTTGTAGATAGAAACTCGATATTTTGTCTCTCGATATTTTGTCAACGACATTTTTGTTGGTCGATATTCTGTCCCTCGATATTATTTCAGTGATCCTGTTTATATGTCTTTTCATTAATACCAGTTGGGATATTGTTTGTTTACTTTGTGGATAGTGCAGCATGTTTTAAATTCGATCCATTGACGGATAGGGAGCCAATGCAGCTTTACAAGGAGAGTGTGGGAGGGGGTTCAAGGTGGAACATTAAGGACCAGTCATGCTGCCATGTTCTGAACCACCTGCAATCTGCTGAGTGAGGCATCATTAGCCGAAATCAGCAGGCCATTACAATAGTCCAGGCAACTTAGTACCAGTGCCTGGACTAGAGTTTTGCGGGTAGAATCCAGAAGCAGGGGGAAAACATGGCAGTCGTCATGGACTGGTGGACGGGTGACATACTTATGCCTCTTATGGAGGGCGAATGGATGTGGGCCTGCACCCAGGTCCGGGAGGTGGCCTGTAACGCATGGTTCAAGCTCACTCACTTTTAATATTTACATTGTGACAATATTGCTAAATGCAACAGAATTGGAATGACAGCAGCCACGAGCTCTCGATAAGTTTGTTATTCCTGTGGTAGGGGTTTTGCCCCAAATTACTCTTATTTACGCTAGCGGGCATTGTCACACATTTCTTTGTAATTTTGCCTTGCAAGAGTACTGTAAAATTACAGAATTTACTCTGATTATTCATGTATAATTAAACATTTTGCTAATGCCAACCTACATGTTAGTGCTTGCATCTAAGTCAGTTTTAGCAAGAAGGGCCTCATGTCGGAGATCACAGGGTTTGTAACCACGAAAGTGCTTATCATTATGTACAAAACCCTTTTTGATGAGTTGGAAAATTCTTTCCACTAGTTAAAGGACTTTTGTGATCGTTTCTGAATTGGAAACAGGAGGGTTCATGAAAGGGGTTTCCTCCTTCCCCTTGCCAGTCCGTAAAGGAATTTATTGATAGTTAGATTGCAATTGCTGTTGCGAACCATTGATGAGCTAGAGGCCCCCGAGTTGGTGTGGTAACTAATTTGCAATGAGGAAGGGGTCCCCCTCAGGACTACTTTCCATTTGGAAATCATGTTGTCAGCCTTAGCGGGAGAAGTTTTCCTAAACTGTTGTTTTTTAAACTAGCACTGGTTCTTTAAAAAAAAAAACTTGGGCTACTTTGAGAAAAAAGAATTCCATTTTGGAATGCAGTCATAGAGATAATGGTGTGCCACCATCTCTATGCTTACTACTGGCACCTAGCTAATGAATATTACTTAAGCAGGATGTTCTGCAGCCTCCCGGGGTTCAGTACTTAGTGAACTGACTGAATATACATATGTGGGTTTGCAAAATACTAATTTCTTCGCAAAAAGTATATACGTAATTTATAACCTTTTTTTGCAAATGAAATAATAATACATCAGGAGAAATGTCTTTCCAAGTTATTAGTATGGCCACCAGCAATACAGTATGTCAGTTCTGCTATTTAGCCAGCTGACAGGGTAATTATTTAAATGTCTTTGCTATTTTTCAGGCTACTGGTTCAAAAATATAAAATAATTACGTTTATTTACTATTTGCATTGCATGCTGCCCTAATTGCACATGTCTGCTGTTTTGCCAGCAGCTGAGTAATGAGCAACGTTTTTTGTTTGCTTGATTGCTGGCTAATAAGTACAAAGCCTCAGCTATATAGCCAGTGGCCAGGTAAATAGGGAAGTTTACTTGTTATTTGAACAGCTGCCAGCCAAACAGTACAGAATCTCCACTATTTAGCCACCGGCTGGGTAAATAATTACATTTTTTCTGCTAATAGTGCAGAATCTGTGCTGTTTAGCCAGCCGCCAGGTAAATAGTAAAGCTTTTGTGCTGCTTTCTTGGCCGCCAGCCAAACAGTACAGAATTTCTACTTTTTAGCCAGCGGACAAGTAAATATTTACTTTTTTTCTGCTATTCGCACAACCACCAGTCATACTACGCAGAATCTCTAATCTGTACAATTAAACTAGCAGCCTGGTAAATAGTAAAGTTTTTTTGCTATTTGCCTGGCTGCCAGCAGTCAAACAGTGCAGAATTATCGCACCAGAGCAATTGGGCAAAATAGGAGAACGAACTAGATTGACAAAGTCCGATAAGGATGCTACTTCCCAGGTACGCCTAGGTACGCCCAGGTATCAAAAGATATTGAAATCAACACCTCACTCACTTTATCGTGACATGCTTCATTATTGCTGCATATCCACACAGGGGTAGGGTGGTACCACCAGGGCAGACTCAATCAAAAGGATGGGAGTTCCTAGATAAAACCTTGCTGGACAGCATCACTGCTCACAGTATGCAATCTGCAGCAGACAGATGAATATGCTCAAGACGTTGTGCTTCCTCCCTGGGTCCTGGCACTGCTGTTCTAGCTTTTATTATTATTTAATATAGTATGTATACACTTTTCAAGAGCAAAATTTATTTTGGTGCTAGGAGCTAGGGTTTTAGTGTAGAGAACTAGTGGCGCTCTGCTAAGTTCACGGAGGTCAGTTGGACACTGTTCTATTGGTTATGTGCTAACAGGAAACCCAACTAACACCTTACTATGTGGTGGAAAACCAACCACATACAACAATTGCAATAGTCCCGTGCACACATACAATAAATATCAAACAATATATGAGTCTACTACATTATTACGACGAAGTCTCACGTTACCAGAAACTTGTAATGTCGAAAACACAAAGCCTCACCTTCAAAGTGTAGTGTGAGGCCAATGCGGGGTCAAGAGGAAGGGATAATTCCAAGCAAAGGACAGCCTGTGAGTAAGCCAAGTAGATTAACCGTCAGAAATCTCATTAATTTACCAGTGACAAGCCACTTGACACGTTTGATCTATTCGTCGTCATGCAGGCCTGAATCCAGGTCTGCCACACAGTGCTTCTTAAATTTCTACGTATTTTGGTTTCCACGAGTGCCGAATGATATCACTTTTAATCTAGTTTTGGAACCTGTGCAACATTATGAATACATGTAACATGTACTGAGTGAGTTCCTTTGTATTAATTCCAGCCCTGAAGAGTAGGAGATCATTGTTTCTCTGACGAAATATGTGTGAGCTGGCTTGTTCTCTGTGCCAACACACATTAAAGGAACCAAGAAAACTACAGCGAATATTGTCTTGATGTAGTGAACACGAACATATGTTGTTTGATATTGATTGTATGTGTGCACGGGACTATTGCAACCTTTCAAGAGTACTTCCCCTTTTTGACAGATGATTTCATAATCTGCCTGTAGTGAAAACAAAGGTCGGAAAGAGCAAATATTTGCTCCAATGGCTTTTTTTATTGTCCATTTTCCCAGTCAGCAGAACTGAAGTTGTCAGATTTACCATCTGCAGAACACACTAAAGGCACCTGTTAAATCTTGATGACTCTGCAGAAATTATGAGTGGCACCAATGTTATTTTAAAGTGAGTTAAGGTCCCAGTTGCTTACCAGTAATCTTCATTACTCCGAGTCCTAGGGACAGCTGTACGGCCAATTTTTGCATTGGCAAACGGGTTTGCGACCCGTTTACGCATGCAAAAATACCAATGGGCCATGTACAAACCCTATTTATCTAGTCGCAGTTTATTTGCGACTCGCGATTAGGAAGGGGTGTTCCAAGGGCGTCCCTTCCTAATAGCAACTCACTACTCTATGTAAGATTGTTTTGCGACCGCAATCGCAGTCGCAAAACACTCGCAATTTAGGGCTCTCTTCAAGAGGGTGGTAAAGCACTCGCAAAAGGGAAGGGGTCCCCAAGGGACCCCTTCCCCTTTGTGAATGCAAGGAAAATATTTTTTAGGGGCAGGCAGTGGTCCCAGGGACCACTGCCTGCCCTTAAAAAAAAAAAGAAATTTTTTTTTTTTTTTTTTTTAAATGCAACCTGTTTTCCTTTAAGGAAAACTGCTTTCTTTTTTTAAAAAAAACTGCTTTATTTAAAAGCAGTCCCAGACATGGTGGTCTGCTGAGCCCAGCAGGTCACCATACCTGGGAGGGCCAGCCATTCCCAATGGGGTCGCAAATTGTGAGTGCCTCACGAATATTCAAGAGGCATGCAATTTGCGACCCCATTGGGAATCGCAAACAGTGTGTCTGACACTGTTGTACATTGGCATTAGCAACTCGCAATTTTTTGCAATTTGCGAGTCGCTAATGCCAATGGTCGTACATCTGGCCCCTAGTCTTCCTCACTACACTATAGTACATCATGCTATTACTGTGGCGAGGAACACAGAAGAGGAGTTAATGTCGCGGTTACCTAACGGTAATCTACATCACTCCGAGTCCTAGTCTTCCTCTCCACTGTAATTACATGATGAAATATACTGTGGCTAGGAAGACGGACGAGGAGGTAATGTGATGTAGCAGAGTTGTATTGCTATGCTCTCGCTGCTGTTTTACAACTGTCTGTTTACTGCTAGTTTGAGACTGTCTATTCGTAATAATGAGAGTGGGCAGGGCAAAGAAATTCCCACATTTTGGGGCATATTTTCAAGGAGTTATCGCAGAGTTAACAGTACTTTATTGCTGCCAAAGTTGTGATAAATGTATCACCCCATTGCAAGCTGGTGCCAATAGCCCATATCACCAGTTAACCTGCGATAGCAGCCGCAAAAAACCTCACCACAGATGACCCCCGCAACTCTCGCTAATGAGATGCAGAGTAGTCGTTCCCATGCAAAAAGCCGCGACAACATCACTCCGCAACATTCACAATGACCAGCCAGATCAGCGATATGACCACAAAACATGCAATAAGGCGCATTAGCAGCAGGAAATCAACACCTGCTCTGACCTGGTGTAAAGTCGGACGGCAGCCAGTACCAGACAAGGGAGACCAGCCCCGAGCCACACCTGAAGAACAACAGATTCCATGGAGCTACTGATCATGCAGCTCGGAGCCCCAAGAGGGTCATAACACCCAACGCCACCACCCCCAGGCCTGCCACCACCCCCTGGACTCCCCCCTGCACCATCCCCCTGGACCACCACAGAGGCAGAGCAGAAACAGACCGCGGACCTTCAGGAAATGCACCAGCCTCACAGACCTAACACCAGAGAATGTCATTGCCCACTACAGGCTCAAAAGGACAACCATCCTCCACTGAACATCATAGCTCACAGGCTGATGGTACCAACACAGAGGACAACCAACATCCCACCTCAGACAAAGCTGCTGGCTGTGCTGCACCTGTTGGCCTCTGGTACCTTCCAACCAACAACCTCCAGAGTCGGAGGAGTCCTGGATGCCATTATCAGCTTGGTACCCTAGTACCTATACTTCCCCCACACTGCACAGGAACAGCTGGAGACCAAGCAACGCTTCTACGCCATAGCTGGATTCCCGCATGTTTTTGGGTAATAGACTGCACACATGTCCTATTTGTGTCCCCTTCCGACACTGCACACAATTACCGCAACAGAAAGCACACGCATTCCATCAATGTGCAGGCAATAGTGGACCAGCTGGGACTCTTCACCAATGTCATCACCAACTACCCAGGCAGTGTGCACAATTCCTTCATCTTCCAACAATCCATCATCAACCTGCGCTTCCAGGATGACACCTACTGAAATGCTCTGCTCATTAGTATCAAATGGACACACCACACACCTCAACTTCACAATCATGCAACTCGCAACTCTGGGAATGCACACGTTACAAACTCACTTACAACATGCCAAACTACATGCACACCTACCAGACACGACAGCACAACTTACTGTGGTAACCTGGGATAGCCATGTACACAAGCTATCAACTGCATGGCACCTCTGCCCCATAATAGCAGATTGTGGGAAGAGGTGGGAACCAGGCAAGTGCGAAGTAGGCAAGTGACCCATGAAGAAGCCTGTACACAATACCAAGTGTGGCGTGGATGTGCTGGCCATACTGCAGTATGCAGACCCCAGACATATCCATGTCCACATACACAGCTGGTGTTTGGAGTGCAGTGGACAGTGGACGCAACCATGTCACCCCAGCCAGTGGGGGAGATCAAGGAACTGTAGCTTGTCACGTACCCCCGTAAGCATAAGTGGAGTGGGCTGGCCCGGCGTATGCCAGGCCAGCGTAGGAGTGTGAATAAAAGTCACGTAACCTTGGGTGGGGTCTCTTCTGGAATGCCCAACATCTCTGCCAGGGCGGCGCCTCTCACCCCTCCACAAGGCCGACTCCGCTGCTGTGAGCAGCGTTGCCTGCGATCCTGTCGATCAGATGCACCCCGGGCCGCTGGTCCCCGAACCAGTCTTGGCCGCCCCTGCGCACCCAGGCCGCAATGTCCAACTGCCGACACCGACATATGTCGAAAAGGGACCACCACGTGCCGGTGTAAGCTCCAAGCCAGAGGCCCACGACCTTGGCAGCCTCCTCAGACCATCAGGCCTCCGCGACACAAGCCGCTGCATACCATTCCCATTGACGTACTCCACCGGCATACACAACGGACAAGCCGGACACACGTTTGGAACTGAGTCTTGATTACACCATGGCAGAGTACATTATTTAAGGCTGAGGTTATGTCACCATACTCCCTTCAATGTGGTGCCACCTAGGCTGTGCATAGGACTCACACCAAACGTGTCTGTGGGCACTTGCTGACTGCGGCCTTCGGCCTACACTGTGGTCCTGCAGGCCTCACATCAATCCAATGGAGTCCGTCACAGGCAGGACACGGCATCGTCGCCAGATGCACACCCGCTCAGCTCTGGTGCCACTACCTCTGTAGGTAAAGGGAAGAGAGAAGACCCCACAAGTTCCAGGGAACAGGGTACTACAGACAACAATCAAGGTCAAAGGAATATCCCTGGACTAGCTCAAGGACAGTAATATTCACTCTATTCTTTCTACACCATATCACATTCACTCAATATACTAAATTGGTGTACTCATTAAATATCGGTCACATACTAAAATGTAAAGTTTACACTCTTTTATTTAAAAATCGAACAATATTCTCATATGCAGTAGGAGACAAAATTTTTGTTAAAATTTCAGAAAAATTGTTTTTCTGTAAACATTTGACGTTGAGACATCTCATACAATACAATAAAATATATTAAAACATCTGATATTACATCAAAATTACACAACAAGTATGTCAGGAAAAAAACATATGTACCATAATCTAATCCTCGAATGTAATGACACAATACATTTTCAAAAAATACGAGAAAGACAAAGAAACCCCCTATATTAGATAGAGCAAATGATGTTGCTACAGATTAATCAGATCCAATAGCCTTTACACAAATTATATGTGACTTCCAGTGTCCAAAATTGGTGTATATCTGGAGCCCCCTAGGCTTTACTTGAATTCTATATTACGTAGTGCGTCGACGCGTTTCGGTGTTTAAGGCCGTAGACGTGGTCACACCTTCTTCAGGACAATTTGAATTCACATGGGGTCATCATGCTCTTGTTACTGGTATCCTTCTCTATTATTGGTATTAGATGTTAAGGATACGCTGTGGGGAGATGTATTTTCTTTGTTTTCCCACATTTAATATAGCTCCGTAGTCGGCAAATGGTTCAAGATCGGGAGCTCCTAGGTAGAATCTTTTTCGTGTTCTATATGTCGACCTTTTGTTTTCTTATGATTCTGTAGGTAGGTGGTTATCCCTCTGATCTTGAATAGTGGCGGTTATTCTTTTATGATACCAGGTTCTTCTGTCATTAAGGGTATTACATACAGGAACCACTTAGTCACACATATCACACACCAATGAACCAGTGTGCCTGCCAACACATCATGCAGTACGTAGTCGTGCCTCATGTCTCCCTGCACTGTCGCAAGTGACCAAGGATATGCACTCTGCACTTGGATGATGACACCCCTCCAAGCTCCGGACACACAGGCCCAGAGGCAGTACAATGTGGCCCACAAACGCACCAGGGTCATCATGGAGCGCACTGTTGCCATGTTGAAGTCACGTTTCAGGTGCCTGGACGTCACAGGTGGTAAGCTCCTGTACAGCCTAGACCTTGTGTGCAAGATGATCGTTGCATGTTGTGTGTTGCACAACATATGTGTATGCAGCAAAGCCCCATGGATACGAGTGCCAGATGCACCGGACAATGATAATGAAGATGAGGCAGATGAACCACACCCCACTGCAGCCACAGCAGGAATAGCCCGTAGGGACTACCTCATTGACAATTTCTTCTCTGGTTGACGTCGCATTGTGTGTGTCCTTAGCAGTAATGGCACAGTACGTTGACTGACCACAGGCACTGCATGTGCTAATAAAAGCATTCTGATACACATTCCCTGCGTGCATGTCACTCATCTGTACAGGCACTTCACTCAGACAAGTGTGGGTGTGACATGTTGTGCTGTCAATTGAGGAATTTGTTAATGGATGGTGGGTGTGTCACCTCTGTGCAGTGAGGCTGTTTATGGCGTTACGTATTTGAACTGCCAGTTCTGTGTATCACAGTTGTTACAGTATCCCACTCTTCGCCGTTTCACTTGTGTCCCAATTCATTCAATTTTGGCTGTCATGTGTGGCCTACAAGTGACTACAGGGATTCGTTTGTGCTCTGATATGTGCTGCCATGATGTGCTGCCATGATGTAGCAGGGATGCACCCTGTGACTCAAGTCTCACGACATTGTCAACATGTAAGTCCAGCCGCGGTCGGTAGTGGGAGTACCTGCCGGGCGATGACGTGGGGAGGGGGAGGTGCAGGGTGGGGGTAGTAATCTATGGATTACGGAGGTTTACAGGTAAGTAAACAGGCCGGTCGCTGGTTTTCGGTGATTTTTGTATCTCGATTAGCCTTATTGCAAGAATTATTGCGTTGACGTTTCGCATTTTTGCGGCGTGGCGTTGATTTAAGGCAGACATTTGACCCTCACCCCACTCACACACACACACACACAAGCCCATAAAGCCCTCCAGACTGCCTGGCGACTGACGAACGTCAGTATCATCCTGTTTTAGGAGGTGTAGGGTACAAATACTAGCTCTGCCCCCGATTCACGCACTAATGAGGCGAAACATTCATTACTGTATAGAAAGTGAACATGTTGGGGAAGTCATGTTTTTGAATGCCAAATCGAATACGCGCTAGTATCGATTCGCGGACCGTAGGATTGTGTGTGTTTGCCGAACACCCAAGTCTGTGCGCTGCCATTGGGCTACTTTTTTTATTATTACTTTCCCGATGAGCACCTCCTGGCACTGGCGATGTCCTTTGAAATGAATGCCTCTAATAAGCACTGAATTCTCATGATGTATGGTAACTCATTCATCGTAGCATATTGAATCCGCAGAAAAAAAAGACAACTGAAAAAAAAAATAGCATACCTATGGATTCAAGAACCTTGCATGTTTATATGTTCTGGCATCCAGTGCTGTTGCATCAGAATAAAGAGTATGCATCTTTTAATTATGTCACACGTTATATTTAAATGCTACATCATGCTTGGTCGCCTCCCGGGCTGTGGGTTTTGTGAGCTCTGAGTTCTGATGCCAAACTGCGCAGTGACAACGTGTCTTCTCTCGGACGTTCCCAGAGCAGCGTTGATATGATATATCCTACAAGTTTTATTTATGCCATATTCACCACGAGAATGGGTCTGAAATGGGGGAGTGAGAATCTTGTTGGGGTTGTTTTCACTGTTTTAGAAGTCAGCCCCCAAGTTGTCCTAGAGCGTGCTGCGGACTGAAACTGCTTTAAGTGAACGTGTGGTCTATTTATATAGGAATTCGTCAAGTGCTTTACTGCATGAGATTGTATCATCTTGAAAAAAAACATTAAAAAAGAGCACACGCCGTTCACCTCAAAAACTCCTGCATGGGCCGGTGGTTTGGAACAAAGCTACAGAGCACAGTACAGGGATAACTCATTAGTTCCTCAAAAAATAAATCATCGCAATGAAGAGAAACATGCAGTTTTCAGACAAATGTGTATTTTTTTTAATTGCTTTGTGACCCACCTCTGCTTTTTCACAACTTTAACAGCGTAGAGTCCTTCCGGTGGAGTTAGTATCTGCACCCGAGTGGGTCCAAAATTTTGAAGTAACGTGGAAGCACAGAAAACAAAGCAGTAAACAAGCTAGCAGCAGACCCTCCTACGTCATGACAAACAAAGATGGAGTCAGTCAGTGCAGATGGGCTGTCCGAAAAGGCGACAGGGCAGTAACAAAAAGCCCGATTTCTAATCACGAGCCAGCGCTTAACCTAAATGATGACGCCAACCAATAGAAAAGAGGGGCGAGGCTTAAACCTTACTTACTTACTTACTTACTTCGTGGAGAAGTGTGGCTCACTGGTTAGAGGAGGCAGACCCTGATGCAGAGGTCAGACCCGGGACCAGGGTTCAATTCCTGACGCGGCAGGGTCTTGAGCCCAAATGTCCACGGACTCGATAATTCTCGCCTCGGTGCCTACTCGAAAAATGGGTTCACACTCTGCAGCTCTGGGCAATAGCTCTCCACTACGGCCCCCCGCGGCGGGATGCCTGGTCTTCACCTTGTGGATGCCCAGTAGGGGTAATCTCGCAGGGAAAGCCAGGACAGGTTCCCAAAGCAAGCGCTAAGAGACCTGTCAGTGATTTGGCGCTATATAAATTGAAATTAACATAACATAACTTCCGAAATCAACTCGACGACAATATATCTCGCAGAGTGCGCAGCGCATGCGCTGTAACGCTAGGCAAGACCTAATAAAGGTGTCCTTCTGTAACGCAACTGGTGCTCATGTAAAGCGCTTTTTTAATGTAAAACTCCACCCCCAAAAAATGCCTCTCTGCTGTACCACTTTTTTAACTGTTTGATTTTTTGGAACAGGCCTTACTTTGTTGGCACAATGTCATGCGGCAGAGGGTGATCATGTTATGCGGCAGGGTTGATTAAATTATGCAGCATAATGCAGCATATTTTGTGATAGTATTAGTTCATTTTTTGTAATTTGTACACATGGTAACTGTCTGAGAAAATATTTCACCTGATAAGAACCCGTTTAATACCCAAATACAGCAATAAGCAACTCAACGATGGCCAGCCAACCTTTGCAAAGGGCCTCCCAATACAGAGGTCACAGAGAAGACAAGGGGACCCTACTCACTTAGGAACCAGGGTGCATACTATATATCGGAAACAACGGTTCCAGTGGAAAAGATAATTGTATGATTAATAATCACTACACCATGAGTTAATTAATAACACTTAAAGGGTTTTAAAGGGATGTCCGAACGAGAAAAACAACTCTACACAGTAAATTTCAACCATCGTTGATGTTATATTTCTTTTTCAATAAGCAATAAATATTTATATACATCTAGTGTTCCACATAACAAGTGCAGAAGTGCCCAAAGTGTAAAGTACGAACCAAAAAAGTACAGTGATTTATACAAAGCAATAAGTGAAATAAACAGGGTTTCTACAAGGAATATGATACAAGGAAAAGAAAACGACCATCAAGTAAGTAATAATGACAGTAATACATGTCACAATGACTATCTAAAATCATAGGCACTGTTTGTAGGGTTCGTTTTCTAGGGGCGTCGACGGCGTTTTGACCCTTGGCAGTATAATGGGTCTTGTCAGGACAAAGGGATGTGGGGCTTCTGTGAATAGGAAAACATACGGTGAGATATATGGACACTAATCATATGGAGTGGAATTTGGAAGGCAGAAGGACGGAGTAATTACCATTACCTGGACGTATGTGGGTACACAGATTGGATAGCGTCAAAGAATAGTAACCACCATGCGTGAATAAAAGGATAATGGCACTTACAGTTAACCCAGCCGGGTACTGTTAAAGGTTGGATTGAAAAAGGAATTAAAAAGGAAATTAAACATGTGTTCTGAATAGCACAGACCATTCAATCAATAAGAGCCAGCGTCACTTACCACTGCAGTGGTGCGGTCAACGGACTCTAAGTCTGTATATAGTTGAGGTTCGGAGAGTGTCTTTAAACTCGAAACGCTGCACAATGGCAGACCAGGACAGTGCCTGAAATAAGCGATTGGACATCAGTATTGGGTCTGGAAATGAGCATGAGCCAATTATATGGCCAATAAAGATAACTTTAACTTACCCGGGGAAATGAGGGCACAATCGCTCCTCTTGTTTCACTCAATTCCGCTTCCGTGATCGGAGTAAGTATGTGGCGGGATGGAAACATACCCGTGCTATATCCTGGACGTACGCAGGCCGTGTGGAGAGAGCAGAATGCTCGATCTTCACACAGGCGGCGAACAGCAGAGGGCGCATAGTGGTTACAGAGCTGTCGATTCGAGCACGTAAAATACCATCATAACGATACACATAATGACGGTTGAAATGGGGCCAGTGCCAGTTGTAATTAGGGCAAGATACAAATATTTGGTAGGGATATTGTTCCAACTTACATGTTTATAACTACAGTTAACCATCCTGTGTAACAATATATACAATAGTGAAAAATACAAGGGCATCTGAAACAAAAAGTCAGTACATACTAGGTTGATATACATATACAGAATATACAAAATATACAGAATGCAGAAAATGCAAAAACCGGATCAAGAAAGATAAAACATTTATAACATTGATATCCTCGCATTGATGATGAATCAGAGTTATAGTCACAATAGACAACAGCATCCCGTCTGTACAACCAAGCCCAGACAGGAAGGCTAGCCGCCCGGGAGAGAGGGGCGCATGAATGGGACGAGGACAACGGGACCTGGGGTAATGAAGATTACCGGTAAGTCATAGAACATTACCCCCAGGTCCCTTATCTCCTCGTCCCATTCATTAACATATTGGAGAATACCAAAGCAGAAAAACCGGCCTTCCGCACCCACAAGCACACCCAGGAAACCACAACAAAAGCAGCAACCCAAGGGAGCACTGAGAAGGAGGAGAAACCGGAGACAGGGCAACCGGAACCAAGACCCAAAGGACACGGGCAAGCCACCCACCAGACAAGGCTGCCCAGCCCAGAACCAACGGGAAGGCACACATGACACGCCAGCCACAAGGACACGGAGCAAACCGCGACTGCCTCAAAGAAGGCCAAAGAAAGAAGCCAAGACCAGCCAACAGAGCGCAGGCACAAGCACCCAGACCAACAAAGAAGGCAGAGCAGGATCCGAACAGGAACGACACCACAACCAAACAGAAAGACAGGGAAGGGGAAAGACAACTGAAAACCCCAGGAAGCCAAAAAAAAACAGTGAAGGAGGCCACCAACCAAACCAGGAGGACCACCCAACCCAGGACAGCAGGGGTAGAGGAGGCTAACCCAAAGACAGGGCCGGACTGGCTACCGGGCAGTTGTGTGTGCTGCCGAGCAGGGGGATGCTTTCGTTGATGGGGACCTGTGTGTGCAAAACGAAATTTGTTTTGCTTTTTTTTTTCAAAGCGCACGCAGGTCCCCATCAACGAAATACGCACAAACCACGGAGAAATCATCCCCCTGCTCGGCAGCACATACAACTGCCCGGTAGCCAGTCCTGCTCTGCCCAAAGACCACAGGCCAGAGACGCCCCCCAGAAGCACCAGCCGAAAGCCGACCAACAAAGGAGAGGCCAACAAGACCGGAAACCCACAACAAACAAGCCCAACAAGGGTGGGGACAGAGCCACCGGCCACTACCCCCAGAAAACCCTCAACCCCAAAGGGGAGGTAAAACGAAGCAGGCACCGAGTCCAATGCACAGAGGGCAGAGAAAAACAGGCGCCAACACAGCAGAGGACTGCACAGGAACCCCACACCCAGGCCAAGAAAACAGCAAGGGCAGAAGCAGTCGAAACAGAAACGCCCCAGGGCGCACACCACCCAGACCAAAAGCCCACAAGGCCCGACTCCAGCAAAGTCGGAGAGGAGTCCAGAAAACAGCCAAAACCAAGGCAACAAAAGCCAAAGGAACCAGGAAGCCAGGACTAGACCCAAGCAACCCGACCACACAGGAGGACCCGCAGGCCCAACCAAACCCCGGAAGGAGCCCACGCAGAGCCCAGGCCAAAGCAAAAAGGGCAGGGAGGAACAGGGAACCCTCAGCACAGCACAGCACACCACCACCGGACCACACAGAAGAACAGAGGAAACCGCCAAAGCAGAAGCCGGAGGAAGCAGGGAAGGCAGAGGGCCAAGCAGCAGTAAACCCACAGAGGCAAGAGCACCACGGAACCGCACCCCAACCAGAGAGGGGGGGGCAACCAAACAGAACAAAGTCCGGAGAAGCAAGGGAGGCAGAAGCGAACCAGGACACCAGAACCAGGAAACGCCCAGCAAAACACCCCACAGAGCAGAACAGATGCAAAGCAGCGAAGAGCAACAAAGCCCACAGGAACCCAACGGAGCACAACACAGGAGCCCAGGAGGGAAAGGGCCAAGGGGACAAGCAGGCACAGTCCCGCTGCAAGCGGCAGTGGAGGTGCAGCACCAGCCCGGGCAGCCCTAGTTAGCCCGGGATTAGAAGGCTGCTGAGGCAGAGAGCCAGACAGGTGACCAGGCTCCTGCAGGAGAGACAAGTTCAAAAGACAACACACAGGGAGTCAAAACACCAGCAGCACCGCACACACCAGCACAGCAGCCCAGCCACCGGGGAACAACCAGAAGGGCAGGAGCCAAGGACGAGGAACAGTCCAAACAGGCAAGAACCCCAGCCCTGCAGACCATCACACGAGGGCAGAAGCGGGGAAGCAAACCAGAGGCAGAATGCACACAGCGCAAGCAGGAGGCCCCCAGACACAAACCCCGCCTAAAACGGAACACGAGTCGACGGACGGGCACCTCACACAAAAAAGAGGCGCCACCGGGCCAGGAACCAAGACCGAGCCACACAACACCGGGCCTCTGGCACCCCCACAGCCCAGCAGGAGAGAGGTGGCCATGAAGCAAGAGGAACAGAGGACAGAAACACAGGAATCTGGGCGACGCTGCCGAGATTCGAACCCCAGCAGAGCTGGCGACAGCACGAGCCGCAAGACTACCCCCACCCCAACATATGCAGAGGTAGCCAGAAGGAGAGCCACAGCGCTGCAGACACAAACCCCTGCAGCAAGAAACTCAACAGAGGAATGACAATAATAGGAGCCGTGGAATGAATCACAACATAGAAAAAGGACTCAGAAACACAGCAGCCGGGCAGAAGGTGGAGCAAGGGACCACGGACCCCAACACCACCCAGGCAGTCCAGCAGTGCGACACCAAGGAACAGCGCAGCCCGTAGGCAAAGGCGCAAGCCCCCCCCACTGCACCAGAGGAGCCGGCACCCAGGGCACCCAACACTGCGAAGAGCGAACCACCTACACACCCCCAGACCTACGGGGAAGCTGCTAGTGCTCCGGACGGGATATAGCTCCGCGGAAGAGCGCATGTCATGGAAGCATGAGGTCCCAGGTTCAAACTCCGGCATCCCCAGGAGCCGCTGCAGCCCATCCAGGAAGAGACAGAAGGCCAACCTACAGCCCACTGTCAAGAAGATGACTAGTTATATTAAGGATACTACTGACTTTTTGCTCAAGCTATCAGCTATCAAACTCAATGACAACGATCACCTTATCATGTTTACGGCAGATGTGAGGTCTTTATACACCTCCATCCCTCATGCCGGCGGTATCGAGGCCATGGAAATGGCTATTTTAAACACTGATATTGAACCAGCAAAGCAAAAATTCCTTATGGAGCTCATGATCTTTACTCTATATCAGAGCTTTTTTGAGTACCAAAATGAATGGTATTTGCAACTGTCAGGCGCTTCGATGGGCAATTGCGCCGCGCCTATGTACGCAAATATTTACATGAAACAATATGAGGACACCAATATCTACTCTGACCCGAACTGGAATAACAACATTAAACTCCTAGTACGCTACATAGATGATATATTCATTCTATGGAACAACACCAAAGAAAAACTACTAGAAGCTTTAATCGATCTGAATGACATTGATTGTAGAATCCAGTTCACCTGGGAAATTAATGACAAATCCATCACGTTTCTTGATGTACAAATTACTTTGACTCCCACCGGCATCGAAACTGATCTATACTGCAAAAGAACAGACAGGAATAACACCTTGCATTTTTCAAGTTTCCACCAATCTTCGCTTAAGTGCCACCTACCATTTTCACAAATGTTACATGCCAAAAGGATTACGTCCAATGAAACCCAAGCTATGTTCTGTATCAAAGAGATGGGTGAAAGATTTAAGGTGAGGGGGTATCCAGAAACCTCGATTGAACAAGCGGAATCCCGAGTAGCCCTCATTCCCAGAGAGGACCTATTGAAACGTACCAATAAGCCTGAAACCAACAGGATGGTGTTGGTGTCTAAGTTTTCTACATTAAGTACAGCCTACAAAAAGATCATCTTGAAATATTGGCCAATACTTAGTATGGAGCCGGATTTCAATGAACTGTTTAAAGATCCACCCATTTTTGCCTACACAAGAAGCCACAACATGAGGGAAATATTGGCAAAAAAAAGTTCGACATCATGCACATATAAAGGAACCAGACCATGCATGAACTGCAGCAATTGCAATAATGTCATTAAAGGGAACATAGTTACTCATCCTATGAAGGGCTTCAACATCAAGTTGCAAACCAATGCAACATGTGACACCACCAACGTAATCTACATGGTTAAATGCCCTTGCAGCAAAGTATATATCGGCAAAACTGAAAGAAAAAGAAAAACACGAATAAACGAACACAAGTCCAACATCAGGACAAAAAATGAAAAATCTAGTATCTCTGTTTTCATGAAGTGCAGCACCACATTTCGCAATTGAAATTCATGATTTTAGAGACTGTTGATAAACATGAGGGCAGAGACAATAATAAATACCTCTTACAGAAGGAAAATGTGTGGATTTATAGACTGGAATCTATGAAGCCCTTTGGGCTTAATGATCTGACTGAATTTTCATGTTATCTATAACAGGACCTTTTTCGTCTTCACTGATGCTTGTTCTCCTTTATGTGCCTGCTTACACTTTTTTTTATGCACAGGTTGTCCGTTTGTTTCACACACTTCACCCATTATTTGACCCGTGCTCACGCTTTTTTCACGCTGTGTTGTACTTTCCCAACATGGCAGCGAATCCTCTCCCCTAGTCCCTCTATTATGTTTACCCTCTGACGTACTGCTCTCGTCAGGGCGTTTTAACTCTAGCGGTTCGTGTACTTCCTTACACTCCTACCGCGCCACTGACTTCGTGTCTTTCTCCAGACGTTACCCCATTGATGTGGATGCTTTCGAACGGATTGAACGCGCCATTCTAAGTAAGTCGGCTTAATGCCGCTGTCTGTTTAGCTCACGCATGTATTATCGTTGGACCGACTTACTCATGGTTGGTCTCATTTTCTCCTCACAGCCTATGCTCTCTACCACGTTACAGCCATGTAAGTTGTTTTGTTTATCCAGTGTGGGTTCACACTCGGGTTTCAGCCACATATAGCCGCCGCATGTACCACCACACTTCACTTTCACGATACCGGTTCACGTCACGACCTTGCATGTTTGATATCCGCGATTACTGTTTGGTTGATTTGTTATATGTACACAGTATGTTGATAGCTATATCCTTTCATTATAGAGCTCCCTGGTGAAGGGCAAACCAGCCCGAAATGAATTGGAGCATTTTTTTGGAGCATTTAATCAGATGTGATTGATTTACTGAAAAGAATATTGAATGGAGAAGAATTCAAATAAGAATCCATTGATTTGAATGATTGAAGGATATCTAATAAATTTTGGAACTTAACCACTACAATCTAAAGAGGAGTCTTTTTATTTAAGGAACCAAAGAGGTGTGCCAGATGCAGAGATGCTTCCAGATTTTTTTGGCTGCACCTTATGATCGTTATTGTTTAGACGTGACCTGGACGGACACGTTACCTGCAGGAGCACCCGACCCACACGTATACTTGAACTCATTACCTTTTTCACTAACCTGAAGCTGTGCATCCCTGTAACCATTAGTGATTCAACCTGAAAGGAAAACAGACAGGAAGGCGAAGCACAGAACCATGATGCGCCCAGCGGCCAGCAGGGAGACGAACTTGTGACACTGCCGAACACCACACACAGCAGCAGCAGGAATGAAACCCAAAGACGCGTCTTCAAGACAGCCCTCATCGTGTAACATCTATAAATTTTACAAATAAGTAATTAAAAACAGGCATGTCCCAATTGCGCAGCCCAGTCAACCCTGCGAGACCTCTGAGCCGATGCTGCCGGCCTCGCAGGGCTCGTAAGACATTGAGGTGAAACCCAGCCATGACACGTAGAAACACCCCAGGCCCCGTATTGTACCCGCATGAGCGCGTGCGGCTCCGCACCATCTGACAGCTCGAGGAGCAAAACCCGGGACTCACCCGGGGCAGGGGCCGGATACCACCAGCAGCAAGTTCCACCCCAACAGCAGGAAGGCACGACACACAGGCGAAGCGGCACGTCTCCCAACTCGCCCAGGAGCAGGAGACGAGCCCCCAACCCGGAAGCACTCCAGGAGCCGCACCAGCCGCAAAGGGCCACCAGGCCAAGCAGCACACCTGCCTCCATCGTCACGACCCCCAGCAAGCCCGGCAGGCCAGGGGACAGACCAGGAAACCCCCCACCCACACAGCCAGGCAGCTGGGCGGGGGAGGAAGAAAGGAACACCACTCCAGTCCAGCAGGAGCAGCAGAACAGCACACCACGTCCATTCTGTCGACAGACAGAAAAAAGAACAGACGGGATGCTGGGTAAGTACTGCTTATGTACTCCCGGTGGGAGGGGCAGTATTGTTATTGTTATTGTTAACTACAGCTTGTATAGCGCCAAATCACCGCCAGGTCTCTAGGCGCTTTTGACAGAGGAAAGCTATACTGGCAGAATAAAAAGATACGTGAGACCGTGGCACTAAGTGGTACTTAGGGCTTTCCTAAACAGGAGTGTTTTTAGAGATTTCCTAAAATGCAACAGATTTGATTCCTTACGAAGAGACTCTGGAAGTTTATTCCAAATCTGTGGAATCACCACTGAGAAAGATCTGCCACCCTTCATTGCTAATTTATAGCGGGGACAAGACAGCAGTTGAGTGTTTGAGGACCTTAATGATCGTGTGGGTTTGTAAACTCCAAGGCGTTCTTTAATGTAAGCAGGTGCTTCACCATAGATTGCCTTATGGGTGATGCATAAACTTTTGAACTCCACCCGTTGTTTTATGGGGAGCCAATGTAGCTTACATAACAGTGGAGATGCATGAGTACGTCTGGGTAGCCTAAAGATCAGCCTAGCTGCATCGTTCAGGACTACTTGCAGCCTATTTGTCAATGTTTTGGGCAGACCCAAATACAGGGCGTTCCCATAGTCTAATCTTGAGATTATTGTGGCGGAGACAATTGTACGGAACGTGGAAGAGGAGAGGAGAGGGACTAGCTTGCGTAGCTGTCTGATTAAGTTAGTGCAGGTCCCAACAATGGAGGAGATCTGGCTGGCCATTGACAGCTCATGGTCGATCTTTATGCCTAGACTTTTTACATTGGAACAAGGTTTAGGGGTCGGGCCAAGGTCTTGGGGCCAAAACAAATCACCCCAAGGAGACGCTTCGGTTAAAACCACCAGGACCTCAGTTTTGTCTGGATTGATCTTCAACAAATTCGCTGTCATCCAGCTCAACGTATGACTAAGTATTTTTTGGGCATGGGTCTGTGCAGATGCCGTGTTATCAATACTAAGTAACAGCTGAGTATCGTCGACATAGTTGAAGGTTTTACAGCCCATGCTTACCAGGGAGTCAATTAAGGGCTGCAGATAAAGGTTAAAAAGGAGTGGGGACAAAGCAGATCCCTGAGGGACTCCACACTTCAGGATACCCAAGTCTGATATACAGTCCTCCAATTGAATCCTTTGAGATCTTCCAGAGAGAAAGGATTTGAGCCATTTATAGGCTGTATCTTGTATCCCGAAAGCAGCCAGTCTGTCCAGAAGCAGGGTATGGCTGACAGTATCGAATGCCGCTGACAGGTCTAATAATATCATGGCACTCGGTTTCTTACTGTCAGCCATACCTCTAAGCTCCTCCAGCACCGAAAGCATCACCAATTCGGTGCTGTGATGCGCCCGAAACCCTGCTTGATGCTCCTAGAGTAGATGGTTTGACTCCAGGAATGATGAGAGAGATATCAGAACATGTTGTTCCAAAATCTTGGACAGGAAAGGTAGCTGAGATATTGGCCTATAATTTTTTGGATTGATGGGATCAGCCCCTGGCTTCTTTATTAGGGGCCTAACTCGTGCTTCTTTAAAACTGGATGGAAGCTGGCCAATATCTAATGATTTATTTAGTAGGGAGACAAAATGACTCTCTAGAGTAGGAAGCGCCAGGCGAAAGATGCTAGGGGGACATGGGTCTGCTGGTGAGCCTGACTTAGTTCGATTCATAAGCTGTCCTAAGACTGTAGAATCAATCAAAGGAAACTTAGAAATAGTGTATTTTGGCGAGGGGGCTTGGGGATGGGGAAAAGAAGAGTGACTGCTGGAGGTATTCTTGATGTCATTAAGAATAGTTTGTACCTTATCAAGAAAGTAGTGTTGAAGGGTGTTACAATCTATCAGAGATTCTGATTTTTCTATTTTCTTGCTCAACCTTGATAAGATCTTAAAGGTTTCTTTCTGTACATTCTCCGCATTATTAATTCGGGATTCATAGTACTCTGCTTTTGCTGACCGAATACAAGTTTTGTACACTTTAAGAAATATTTTATAATGATCCCTGTCTATGGGATCATTTGTTTTCCTCCAGCGTGTCTCTAAAAGGCGGAGCTTTATTTTGTGTTCCCTCAAGGAAGGATTAAACCATGGGGCCCCTTTTACCGCTCTATTTATCTTTTGATTTCTTTCGGGTGCAATTTGATCAATGGCCTGACTGAGATTTTGCATTACATTCGCATATTCCTGATCAAGATCCCCATGCGTATCATGTAACTGTACATTTTTGAGAAGGGTGTCCGTCAGAGTTTCTGAGTCAATTTTTCTCCATTGACGAACTTTTTTAGATTTTAGGGGTGGTGGTTGAGGCAGATAACCATCTATAGGGATATCGCAATTTATCAGGTAATGGTCTGACCATATGCAGGGTAGGATACCTGTTAGAACTACAGCCGGATCAGAGGTCCAGATAAGATCAAGGGTATGGCCTTTAATATGTGTGGGTGCCTCTACTAATTGTTTAAGCCCAAGTGTGGTCATAGTATTTTCCAACTGTCGCGTTCCCCCAAATCCTTGCGCGATTTGTCCCAGTGGACATTAAAATCTCCTGTTGTTAAGACCTTTTGATAACGTGTACAGATATCTCAAATGATGGGGGTCAATAAGTCATTAAACAAAGAGGTAGATTTTGGGGGACGATAGACTGTAAGAATGACAAGGCAGGTGTTTCTCAGTGTAATCTTCACCCCAAGTATATCCGCTAAATCGACTGTTTCGGCCATTAATTTAGTGACAGTTAGATGTTTTTTAAACAGAATTGCCACACACCCCCCTCGGGCGTTGTCTGCACGATTATGCCATATAGCATCATATTCGTTTGGGAGGGCGGCAATGATATCAGGTAGAGAGCTGTCGCCCAACCACGTTTCTGTAAGAGTTAGGATATCAATGTCTTCATCTTGAAGAAGGGTGAAAATTTCAAGATGGTGTTTTTGTAGCGATCTAGTATTCAGGCTAGTTAACCTCAGGATGGGATGAAGCACCGGCATACTCCTATTAGTGCACAGGATGACTGTCTCTTTTAACTTGGTCAGAGTGGTTGAAGTTAAGGTAAGGGTGCTAGAATCTAGCTGGTGTAGCTCACCTGAGGAGTATGTCACTCGACAAACAGGGGGGTAGGCCGCAGTGCCCGGTTGTGCGCGGACGGGCGCAGACGGGCAGGACTCTGGCACGACTCCGGCACAGGTCCGGCACGTCCGCTTTATGCGTCCGCTGCGCGGAGGCATGGCCGTCCCCTTTAAAGCGCAACTAGAGTGCGTCCCCGCAATAGCCCACACCCAATACGGCCGCCGTCAATCCCACGCCAAACCAGGAACCAGCTCTCGGCGTCAATGCTCGGCCGAGAGCGGGAAGGGAGGGAGGGAGAGGTCACAAAGCACAAGGGAGTCTCAGGACAAAGTAAAAGCTTATTAAATCAAGCCACAGTGAAAGCTTATTAAATCAAGCACAATTAAAACGCAGGAATATTAAAAAGCGCAAAGTGAGAGAGAAAGACCACCCGGCTTCCGCCTCAGGAGGGGGAAAGAATCGTTCTGTCAAATCAGTCGCTGGGCTCTCTAAGCCCCTTTCAAGCGCAACTAGAGCGCGTCCCCACAATAGCCCACACCCAATATGGCCGCCGTCAATCCCACGCCAAACCAGGAACCAGCTCTCGGCGTCAATGCTCGGCCGAGAGCGGTCCGGTGGCGAAGGGAGGTGGGGAGAGGTCACAAAGCACAAGGGAGTCTCCGGACAAAGTAAAAGCTTATTAAATCAAGCTACAGTGAAAGCTTATTAAATCAAGCACAATTAAAACGCGCGAATATTAAAAAGCGCAAAGTGAGAGAGAAAGACCTCCCGGCTTCCGCCTCAGGAGGGGGAAAGAATCGTTCTGTCAAATCAGTCGCCGGGCTCTCTAAGCCCCTTCTAAGCGCAACTAGAGCGCGTCCCCGCAATATCCCACACCCAATATGGCCGCCGTCAATCCCACACCAAACCAGGAACCAGCTCTCGGCGTCAATGCTCGGCCGAGAGCGGTCCGGTGGCGAAGGGAGGGGGGGGGAGGTCACAAAGCACAAGGGAGTCTCAGGACAAAGTAAAAGCTTATTAAATCAAGCCACAGTGAAAGCTTATTAAATCAAGCACAATTAAAACGCGCGAATATTAAAAAGCGCAAAGTGAGAGAGAAAGACCTCCCGGCTTCCCCCTCAGGAGGGAGGAAGAATCGTTCTGTCAAATCATTAGTGTCCCAGCATGCCTCTGCTCTTTTTTCTGTCGGGAGATGGTTATCTCCAATATGTTAATGAATGGGACGAGAACATAAGGGACCTGGGGGTAATAGAAAACCACTAGATTGAATGTCATACCATGCAATGTTGCAGGTTTCTATTGGAGATGACGATTTGTTTATAAAAAAAAAGTTTTAATGTAAGGAGCAAGTTTGGAATTTTGCAAAGACATTGTCCTCAGAAACAAACTCAGATGCTTTAACATCTTTCTTTTCTCTTCATGTGACATGTGTGAATTCACACACATTGTGACTTAGTTTTACTAAAATAAGTTCGGGAAAGTGTAAGATAACACTCACCCTGCTGGGGGGTCGTGGCCAACAACATGGCCGACTAAGTCGAGTCTCCGGTGAGCTCCGGAGAGCTGTTCATAATACGCCGATAAAAACTGTCCAAAGACCCTGATTTGGCCACCTAGGACATGTCCTTGGCCCCGTGACGCTGGGGGCGAACGATAAATCAGTTTCCAACGTGGACTCGACCTGTACCTGAGAGAGCTGGCACGCCGATGCAGGCTGCTGCGACTCGACCCCTAAAATGGCGGCGTCCTAAGACCCGGTGCGAAGGGACCAGCCTGGCAAGACGAGACCCCAGAGTGAACATCGGGAGGTGAGCCCGGGATTGCTAGAGCTCCGGAACCGGCTCCCTTCCCCCCCCCCCCGCGATCCTTGGGGGGACTCCCGGGGCCAGCGCGCAGACCAGCGGAGCGCGCCTTCTCCGCGGGACGCGGCCTGACAGCGGGTCCCCGGGACGGCGTGGCGAGCCGTGAGGGGGGTACGACAGCCGGAGGGGGTGCCCAACTCGGAAGACCCGGCCGTCCTGCCGCGTCGGACCGGCGAGCAGACGCCGGAGACCCGGAGACTGCGAGGGCGGCATTGCTGGGGGCGGGACCCTGCGAAGAAGCCTACTGGGCGCCATTGAGCCGGGCCTGCTACCCGGGTGCCGAGAGACCAACCACGCACCTGAGAGGCCCTCAGACCCAGATCCGTGTGGCCCCTGCGAGAATTGAGGCCAGACAAGGGCCGGCGTGGAGGAGGCTGGGGGGCAGAGTTCACCGCATAGACTCTGCGGGGAGCGGTGCCCCCCCCCACAGGCTTCGGACCTTGTGATCGTAGTGGGGCCGTCGTGGGAACGCTCACTGCCCCTCTCCGGCCCCGCCGTCGAGTGCTGGGACATACTGGCGGATCGCTGAGGCGCCGGGGGTGGTCTGCTGCGCCCCCGCAGAGAGAGACATCCAGGATCAAGACCCCCGCATTTGGGAACAAACAGCTGGAGGGACACACAGCGCTCCCCTACCTAGGACTGTGGCTTGGAGCCTGCGGCTCAGTCTGCTTCACCGGGGAAGGGGGCCTGGAGGTGGGACGCCCTCACTACGACACTGGAGACGCCTAGACCAGACGGACGACTGGTGGACCCCGCGTGCAGGACAAGGGCCACGTTTAAACTTCAATGCAGGACATGAGGTGAGATAGCCCAGCGAGGTAGAGTAGGTCCCATGATGATCTTCAGGTGCTGACATGGAATGTTAATGGCTTGGGTTGTAAAATCAAGCCTGGGCTAGTACATAACTATGTGAAGAGATCAGGGGCGGATGTCATATTGTTGCAAGAAACGCATCTACAGGGCGGATGTATGACGTTACAACACAGGCTGTTACAACGCCTGCCTTTACAACGCGGTTTTTACATCGCAGTCCATTACAATGCATAGTGCTTTTGGGTGTTGGATAGTGAATAGTTTAATTTACAATTCCAACTCCAGTCCCCGTGGACACTAGGGAAGGTTATTGGATAGTAAATTAACCTATTCCCTATCCTAGAGCGCCCCCCAGCGCAATGCGTTGTAATAGTTTGCGTTGTAATGACCGCGTTGTAATGTTAGTGCGTTGTAAAAGTTTCGTTGTAAAGGTTGTTTACCCTACATGGCACCAAATGTGCCTTCCTAGCAAGAGGACGCTATAGAGTTTTGGCACATGCAGGTTTCACATCTGGCTCGAGAGGGGTCGCAATCCTGATTAAAAAACATCCACCCATGCAAATAGCTCAGACTTGGATAGACCCACAAGGGACATACGTGGGGGTGCGGGGTCACTGGAGGAGAAAGGAATACATGTTTATATCAGCTTACGCACTGAAGAATCGGGTTATTTAATACCCAGCGGTGCCAGGGGCACGCCCAAAGTCTTCGGGTTCCACCTGTCTTAGAATACAGAGACACGGGACTCTTCTTGGTGGCGTCAAAGATCAAATTTATTGGCTGCAGCCAGTAACAGAAGTCCTAGAAATCATCACGGTATGAGTTCTCAGGAGACTGCTCAATTTTACACAGCAAGTCATCCCTTTTTATGCCAAACATTATGCTTCAGGCAAACATTCCTTGTTTACAGTTTAACCAATCACATGTTTCCACAACTAAAGTATCGCATGACGACAAACCCACTTTTCAGTTGCCCAGCCCATGATCAATCATCGGTCAAACCCAACATTCTTCTTTAGACAGGTCAAACGAACCCATAATAAAAAAGGCCACAACCCAATCGTAAATAGACCATAAAGAAAGGAGCAGAAACAGGTTAGAGTAGGATAAGGCATATTTGTGTGCAATAAAACCTTTACGATGTCCTGTGCTATGATCCTTAATCTTGATCAGCTAAAGGGCAGGAACTGGTTTAACAAGGTCAGCTTCAGGCAACAGGGTCAGTTCACTCAGGTCAAACAGGAGTTCAGCCACAGTCATCGGCCTATGTGAGGGCAACCACAAAATGGCTACCATACACAAAATGGAACCCAAGGGTTCAGAACGAAATCCCCAAATACGTAGTGAATCCATCAGTCTAACATGACGAAAACACTCATACTTGCCGCACTAACTAGTTACGGTTCGCTAATATCAAATTCATAACGAAACCATGACCTTTATGGAACGGGTTCAGAATTCACTGAACCTCAGCCCCACCGAAATTACAGGCAGGCACACTTAGAGGTGTTACTGACATCCTCCTCAACACGTCTGACACGGTGCAAGTCCTGGGGGAGATTTCAACGACGTTATGGATCTGGGGGCGGACAGGACGGGAGACAGGGACAGACCCGCTCGCCCGACTCTTCTGTCTAAAACAATGGATACAATGGGCCTGGTGGATGCCTGGAGATGGCTTCATCCGGAGACTAGGGCGTACTCCTTCTTTTCAGGGGCGCATAAAGTGTACTCCCGCCTAGATTATATATTTATGTCTAGACAGGCGTTGTGCATCACTGACGTAGAGAAGGTGAGATGGCCAGGGTAAATGGGCCCGAGTTGATGAACTGATAGCCAAAACTTTTGCAGGCTACTATGAGGCCCTTTACAAGGCAAGGGATCTGGGGACAAGGGAATCTGATATGATTTCATGTTTTTTTTTTTCTGAACTAATCCATACGTTTGTGCTGGAATTTATTACATATGAACTGTGTGGCACGCTAATATAGTGATAGGAAGGAAATAATTCTAGGTGGGGACAATAGCTGGTGGGGGTCAAAGTTCCCTACACAATTCGCTGCCACCGGTCTGAGCGTTTCTTTGTCAGTGGCCGATGACGATATGCTGGCGGTGAACGATGATGTACTGTTGAGTTAACTTTTCATCTTCTTTCTGAAGTGAAGGAGTTCAGGAGAAGGCCTCATTTCTGGTGGGATCATCATGATCTTTTGAATACATAGACACGTGACCTCGGAAGGCTTATCTTTTGGTTTCTTCTTCTTTGAAAAGTGTACAAAATATTATAAGATTATGCAAATTCACAGGTTTTAGGATGTAACCTCTTGCAGCGTTATTGGACTTTCAGGTGTTTTGTTTCAGGTGCTTTTGGTTTTTATCTGCTTAGTCCTCTTGGCTTCTGGAGGTGTCATTACTCTGATATCAGTTGATATGTAGCTATGTCATTTCCTCCACACTTTTAGGAGCTGCAGTATAAGAATCTTTACATTACCCAGCCTTCACTCCTTGCACAGGCCAGGGTTGGAGGACCACAAATTTGAAATGCATTAATAATGATTAATTTAATTTGACAATTGCAATACTTGATGATCTTAGTATTTCAGACCAGCAGTGCAAGCAGGTTGCTATCATAAAGGTATCACACTGATAACTGACCCCTTTCTAAAGGCCTGTCTCATAGTCCATTTCCAGAACCATAAACCTTTTTCCAGAGGCATGAAAACTTTTAATGAGTTCACACCCGAAGGAAACGCCAAGCCACATTGCTCACAGGTGGGATGAACATCTGCCTCCTATTTTTTGAAGACACTCCAGACTGGTCCTGCTTACGTCCCATAGCTGTTCAAAGCTACCAGCATACTGGAAACAATAAACCTTTGGCTTACTTCACTCTGAATCATGGTGTTCTGCTCATTTACAAGGAGCACATTTACTGAAAATAGTTTGCTTCAGTTCCAGGGACTTATGGCAATATGTGCTTTTTTGAGAGCGAAAACAAAGTTTACTTTTGTTTTTGTTTAAATATTTTTGAGGGCCCAGCATCTTCCACAATAATGTTTTAGAAAAACAATAGCAAAACAGAACAGGCATTGACAAAGCCAAAAGGATGGCAGACCCTGATTTTTGTGGTGTTTGATGCCTAAGCCAGCCATTGTCACTGACATGTGTAGGTCGAGCATACCAGACAACTGCATCTGGTGGTAAAAAAGCATATTGTGGGCTTACTAAGAACATACATCGCTTTTGAGCCCACCTGTTACTTACCACCGTTTGGCTTTTCCATCACTCTCATTTGCCTGCTTCTTATTTATGTCCCATTGTGACAATTCTGTTTTTATCACTCTCAAGCAGCATAGCCTTTTTACCATTACATTTTGCTTAGCTGTCTTCCATGCTCCCAGTGCATGCTCTTCAAGCACTACTTTTTATCTTTTCAGGTAAGCCCTCCGCAAGAGTGCATGTGTTTTCCAGCTGACTCATTCATGAATTTCTTTCCTTCTCCAGTCCGTTGTGCTCACTGCTTCCCCCAAGATGCTTCCATGTTGTGATTGCGCCCATGTCCTCTGCATACTTCTAAAAATGCTTTCATGCATTTTTTCTTGCTATTTGCTGATCCTACTTGGATCAGCAAATATAAAGTAAAAAAAGCAGCTTGGTTATATTCTAGGTACATGCATGTATTGTGCACTTGCCTACAAAATGTCGTGGGCAGCTGTGTCTTAACCCTTTTCTTTTATAGCCATGCTTCACAGCATTTGGGATGCTGTGCAGCATGGCTAAAATCCTTTGACAGAGGCAATAGGTCTCTAAGGCAGAGGTGAGTGGTTTGTGGGGTTCAAATGGGAGCTGAAGTGTGTATATTGGTGTGTTTTATTTAATTAGTGGTGGACGCGTGCACGTGGTAGTCGAATACTTGAAGGTGGGGTTGCAGTGCTGGGGCTGGTGATTGGGCGTTAGTGAGGAAATGTGATTGAGGTTAGACACCCTGCTGCCTTATCTGCATTGACTTTTAATGGTCTAACAAAAATATTAACCGGGACATTTGCTCACAAAATGAATCAACGCTATTCAATTGTATACTTTGGTTGGTCACAACTTGCAAACTAATATCACCTTACAGCAATGAAATTCCTTCTCTTATATAAATGTGAACAAATGTAAACAAATGTGACATGTGACAGTCTTGCACACTAGCTTATGGCCACAAACATTGCAGTCTGTGCGCGCCTAAGCATGCCAGAACTTGAAACTTGCAAACAAACCTTTGCTGGAAGTTTGTTTTTATACCTCACAGCGCAACCTCTTTGCATAGCACATCGAGCTGCTGCTTACCTCTGGCTGATTTCAGTGTTTGACATTCCTTAACCCAATGTATACATACTTAGCTCACTTTGGGGCATATTTACAATAAAGTAGAGAAGCGTGTCGTTAAGCCAAGAAGTCTAACGACACGTTTCCTCACTTTAGAAATGCCAGGCTGCACTATATTTGCTAGAATTTGGTGCAGCCCTGTGTTTTCCCTTGCGTTGGCACAAAATTAGGCTGCCTAGCACCAATGCAGGCGGGAGACATCCTTTACAATGCAAGTTTTACCACGCAGTGCTTTTACGACGCAACTATTACAACGCATGTCATTACAACGCATTGCGCTGGGGGGCGCTCTAGGATAGGGAATGGATTTAATTTACTATCCAACACCTTCCCTACTATCCACGGGGACTAGAGTTGGAATAGTAAATTAAACTATTCACTATCCAGCACCCCTTAACGCTATGCGTTGTAACAGCATGCATTGTAAAAACTGCGATGTAAAGGCATGCGTGGTAAAAGCATGCGTTGTAATGTCATACATCCATGCAGGCACCCCTGCACCATAGTGCAAGGGTGCCTGTGTTGAGGGGAAGATTGTTTATGTGCAGGAAGGGGGACCTTCCTACACATAGACAAGGGGGACCTCCCTGCACATAGACAATCTTTCCCTCAACACAGGTGCAGAAAGGAGCCCCTGCCTCCACATAAACAATCTTTAAATGCAGTTGTGTAACTTCTATGCGTGATGCTTAATATAGCACACATAGAAGTTGCAAAACTGCATTTTTAAAAAGGGGGACCTTCCTGCACATAAACAATCATAGTCAATTTGCTGTTTCTATATGTCCTGCACAAGGCAGCACACATGGAAACAGTAAACAGAAGGAGAAATAAAGCATTAGTCCTCATTTCGCCTGTTTAAGACCAGGTTTTTCCTGGTCTTAATTTTGGCGCTGCCTCCTATTTATGCTGCCCTTGTAAATAGGGTGCAGCATCAAAACCAATAGGTGTTGCACTCCCTTTTCATGCTAAACACAGCGTGAACGGGTGCCTTATTTACAAGGCAGCGTTAAGCCACGTTATGTGGCTTAACTCTGCCTTGTAAATAAGGTGAAGCCCCTATTTCAATCACAACGTCACTGCAAGTGACATTGTGGTGGTGATAGGGGCTTGTAAATATGCTCTTTTGTTGTAGTCTTTTCAGGACAAAAGGTTGGCATGTTAAACCCTTTACCAGCATGCCCCGATAACCTCCAAAGGTCTCCCTGGTGAAGTGAAACAGGACAATCTCTGAAATGTGCTCCGGCTTGTGTCTGTGTGCACAGAAATGTGGACAGTACAGATATGTGTCTTGGCAACACTTCAACAACATACATTATGTGCTGTATGTCACATTGTCCGATATGTCGACTTTTGAGGAAATGTGTATTTTTGTGTTGCTCTGACCCCTGCTCTTAATATTTGCATTTTAAAATTCCAAGTTTGATCAAAATCATTCCATTGTTATTTGTTTTGGGCTCTAAATGCATAAGTATTATTAGTCCTGTTTAATGTACTGTAGCTTTAAGGTTTTTATACCAGGTTTTTTAAAGAAAATTGAGCAGTTTTGCCCGAAAGAAACTCTTTTGGATTCCAAAAGTGTGTCACACTCATTAAGGTTTTTTTTTCCTCAAGCATGCCACTATTTTACTATCTTGGGAAAAAGGAGTTTCTGGCAAAGCTTAACTTTATTGGTTTGTTTACATGCCCAGGATTAGTCATGTGCATTTTGGGTTGCTGATATTAGTGCCGATAAAGGAACTGGGAATCAGATGGATTGTACTTCATTTACAACATCATTTGAGTCGTATTGTATCTATCCCAGATTAATGTGCTGCCCTGCAGACAGCGAAACACTTATGGAGCACATTTACAAGCCCCGTACACCACATTTGCGCCGTCGTTGCGTCACTTTTGTGACCCAGCGGCGGCGCAAAGCCAGCGCCATGCTGCGGGTATTTACAATGTGACGCATCTTGGGAGATCCGTCATGTTGTAAAGCCCTGCGCCACATGTAGGCGTTCCGGCGCAGGAACACCTACTAAAAGTGGCTGAGTGAAATCACTCAGTCACTTTTAGGGCGTGTTGCGTCAAAACCCTGCGCCTGCTTGAAGCAGGCGTAAGGATTGACGCAGCATGTTAGGCATAGGGGCACCCCAAGCCTTGCTGGAGGTGCGTTGCGCTTGCGACGCAACTCCAGCAATGCGTCACCTTTCCGGAAGCAGATGCGTCACGCATCTGTCTATTCTTGCCACATGGTGCGCCGCATCGTAAATGCGGCGCATCCATGGTGGCGCAAAAGGTGTCTGCCGTGACGCACAATAACTGGCGCATCCCTGCTGATATGCAGGGATGCGCCAGTTATTGTAAATCTGCCCCTCATATATCCAAAAGGCGAGACCTATTGGCCATGCCAGCTTGTTTAGAAGGCGAGTCGTATGTATCTCCAGTGTTCAGTGTTAGAAGTGGGCGGGGACGGAAGGGCACGGCGTGCCCTTACTTTTAAAAATTATGTCAGTCCGTTCCCCTACTTCTTTGTTTTAAAAAAGCGTCCCGGGACTGTAGGAATAGCCCTACTTTTAAAAGTGCAACTTCATCTTTCAGACTGTGTGGTTCACATTAAGGAATGCTTCTGCAATACGCCCGACCTCCTCCCCCTTCCCCTCTGTTTCTGGGGGCCTGCAAAACAACACCAAAAGGCCATTAGTCTTAGGTTAGCATGTAAACTGCTTCCTCTGATGGCCCTGCTGCTGCCGTGATTCACTCCTAATTTAGTGGGGCCGCTACTTGCCTGCACCCACTGTGACCAATGCAATGATCACATCAGGGTACTTTGGCTTCCCCGCCCTTGACCTGCTCTGCCCTTTATTTTCTGCTCACGCAGACTGCCGGTCGCCACCAGGAAAAAACAAGCATTTGCAATGCAGCAGGGTTCGCATTTACGCGAGTTTTAGCTGTTGGCTTTGTAATTGACAATGCCTTTTATTTTATGTTTTTGAAACATAAATAAAAAGCTTTGCCATTTACAATGCCAATAGCTTAAACTCGCGTAAATGCGAGACCTACTGCATTGCACATTTTTGTTTAAGCTTGGTGTGAGTAATTTATTTGTAATTTTTCTATTTTGGTACATATGTTTATATGGTGGTGAAGCCATTAGTATTCCAAGCCATACGTTTTCAGATGTGTGTTTAACCAGGAGGGTAGGCGAACAACCATTGCATTCTCTGACAGGACTGTCCAACGCAAATGATGTGTACTTTATGTCAGATTTGATGGAGCGGTAATGAGGCCCCTGTCTATTTTTTGCAGCCTGGAGCCAAGGAAATCTATTGGGGTCCCTGAAATTTCAGCTTGCAGCAAAGCCTTTATCATGCTGTGCTAGGGATGTCTACTATAAGAGGCCAAGGACGGAATGGGCAATGATATTTTACTCATTCTCGGCAAATGGGCTCAGTTGAGTATTAAATGTACCAGCGCCCCAGTGCAGGAATGAAAGTCTGTATTACCCCAAGTCTTCTTTGTCCCAATCTTTGGATTCCATCCCTCTTGCTCAAGGAACAGTTTCAGACTTTTCCAGATTACATATTGCTTGGTAGTGAGTCCTTACTGAAAAAGGGATGACAAGGGCAACATTTTGAAAAACAACTGAGTTATTTTCTTTTTCTAACGTTCACATCACTCAGTAATCCTTTGGACACTCCGATTCGCCACACCTAACAAAGTAATCTTAAACGGGAGTTCAGATTTGCCAGTAAGCATGTGGGAAGCCCTAAAAAAATCAGAGAGTATCAAGTAAGAATCAAACAGGACCAGGTGATAGAAACACAAACTACAAGATAGCCCGAGGCTAGCACCTGCTGTTCATGGTGACTGTTTTTTTCCCAAGTTCTAAAAAAAAATTCCTCCACTTTATGGCCTTTGACTACTAGATGTGAAAGGACATACCAAGGAGAGGCCAATGACTGTATGAGCGCCAGCATTCTGCTCTGTTCGAATTCTATTTCCGGTGCATAAAGTGTACATGAAACCTACATCTATTCACCCATACAGCCTTCTGTCCATCTTAAAATCATCTCTCGAATACCCCTTAAGCTTTATCTGATACTGTACGTATACGTGAATTCTCTTCCTATGAGACACTCCGGGTTGGACTGTATGCGCCTACGCCTCCGTTCAGCTATGTACATGGGTGACAAATGCTGGCGTTCTACATGCAGTGGTGCATGTAGGTTTCTGTGCAGAAATACATTAGGGTTTCGTGTTACTCTGCGTCAGTCATAAGGGGGGTGTTGCTAAACGTGAGGGGACACCTAAACTACAACATACGAGTCATCTAGAGCAACGTCGGCGTCATGCGTCACTGTGGGAATGCACGCGCTGTAAATCGACAACCTGCTTCGTGGTTGCTCTAATATTCAACAGTTTTGTTCCACACCTTTCTGTGTTCAAAGAGGCAGCAAAACATATATTTTACCTTTTTATTTCGCTTCTGTAATCCATTGTCTCTATGAAGTTTGCACGTGTCTTTGTTGTGCTGGGAAGTATCAAAACTATAACTGGTTTCGATGGAACCCATCTCCCCCTCACCCAGCGGGTCCCTGAAATTTCAGCTTGCAGTAAAGCCTTCTATCACGCTGTGCAAGGGATTTCTACTATAAGAGGCCAAGAACAGAATGGGCATTGATATTCTACTCATTCTCCGCTTTGAATGCAAGTTCCTCAGCAAATGGGCTTAGTTGAGTATTAAATGTACCAGGGTCCAAATGCAGGAATGAAAATCTGCATTACCCCAAGTCTCCCTTGTCCCAATCTTTGGATGGTGACTGTTTTTTCCCCCCAGTTCTAAAAACATTTCCCTCCACTTTATGGCCTTTGACTACTAGTTGTGAAAGGATGTACCAAGGAGAGGCCAATGACTGTATGGGTGCCAGCATTTTGCTCTGTTCTCTACTTCGAATTCTATTTCATGTGCATAAAGTGTACATGAAACCTACATCTATTCATCCATACAGCCTTCTGCCCATCTTAAAATCATCTCTCGAATACCCCTTGAGTTTTATCTGGTACTGTACATATACATGAAATCTCTTCATATGAGACACTCCGGGTTGGACTGTATGTGCCTGCGCCGCCGTTCAGCTGTGTACATGGGTGACAAATGCTGGTGTTCTGCACGCAAAGTGCATGTAAGGTTCTGTGCAGAAATACATTAGGGTTTCGTGTTAGTCTGCGTAGGTCATAAGGGGGGTTTTGCTAAACGCGAGGGGACTCCTAAACTACAACATACGAGTCATCTAAAGCAACCTCGGCATCATGCATCACTGTGGGAATGCACGCACTGTAAAACGACAACCTGCTTCGTGGTTTCTTTAATATTCAACAGTTTTGTTCAGTGTTACAAGTTAGTTACAACGCACAGCCCCTTATCTTCCCAAGTAACGACCTATCATCACCTTCAAGCTGATTACTCCAGACCACCATGGTTAAGAAAACAAGCATTGATCTCTTCTCTTTATGGGCCATGTGTTTCTATTTCGAAACACATGACCCCATAAAGATAAGAAAGTGCTTTGCAACAACAGCAAAGCAGGCGACCCAGTCCAGATCGGAGGCCAAAGGTCGTCAACAAAAACTCCTCATTTCCAATGGCAGGCCAATGAAAATGAGGGACGGGCCTTTAACTCCCCATCTCAAATCTACTCTCCTACAAAATCTCACACCCAGCGACAGAGCTTTGCGCTGCAATGCCACGCGAGATCTAAAGAAAAGGGCTTCACTGAGGCCTGCGTGGCTTGCTGTAAATCAGCTCTCCACCCAGCCAGAACTGAAAAATAGGAGGAGGGAGGCTGCTGTACAAGAGACCCTCAGCTGACCCAGCCCCTTCAGCCTCTCCTGGAAGTTGTTCTCCATGCCTGCCCAGAGGTCCCCAGCCCCTCCTTAACAGCTCTGCTCATGAGGCCTGGTCCATAGAGTTTCGCACCTGAGCCTCTGCGCTCAAGACAGCCAGTAAAGTGACTGTGCTGTCCCTGCTCAGCCACGGGACTCCACTGGACGGACCACAGCTGCGTCCACTTCAGCTTCAAAAGGACCACGCTCCACCATCACCAACAACAGGTCCCCCGCAGAAGCTGGAACAAGATCACAGCCTACCAGCTCGCGTCTTCCCTGAGCAAGAAGCCTCCCACCAGCACAACGAACCCCAGCCAAGCCGCCACCAACCTCACGAAATGGATCAGCGACTGCGCAGACGACCTCGCCCCTCTGAAGACCCCACCGAGCAGACCCGGCAGCAAGAAAGCCCCATGGTTTAACGACGAACTCAAGAGCTCCAAGAAGAACTGCAGAGCACTCGAGAAAACCTGGCGCAGAGACCCAACACCGGACAACATGACTGCCCTCAAGCTCGCCACCCGAAAACACCACCAACTGATCCACGCCACCAAGAAAACCGCATTCAAGGAACGACTGGACAACAACGCGCACAACAGCAAGGAACTCTTCAACACCGTGAAAGAGCTCTCCAACCCCAACGCCGGAAACAACGACATCACCCCGTCGCAAGACCTCTGCAACTCCCTCGCCTCCTACTTCCACAACAAGATCGCAGACATCCACAACAGCTTCAGCACTCAATCGACGCACGCCACGACCGAACCACCGCCCCCCACCACCACCCTCCGCGCCTGGACTCCGATCAGCACCGAAGACGCCATCCGCACGATGAACTCCATCCACTCCGGATCTCCGACAGACCCCTGCCCTCACCACGTCTTCAACAAGGCCGACACTGTCATCGCACCCCACCTGCGGGACATCATCAACACCTCCTTCGACACCGCCACCTTCCCGGAGAGCTGGAAGCACGCCGAACTCAGCGCTCTACTCAAGAAACCATCAGCCGACCCCACCGACCTCAAGAACTACCGCCCCATCTCGCTGCTCCCGTTTCCGGCTAATGTCATGGAGAAGACTGTCAACAAGCAACTGGCCGCCTTCCTTGAGACGAACGGCTCCCTCGACCTCTCGCAGTCTGGCTTCCGGGCCAACCACAGCACCGAGACCGCCCTGATCGCAGCTACCGATGACATCCGAGCCCTGCTCGACAACGGAGAAACGGCGGCCCTCATCCTCCTGGACCTCTCCGCGGCCTTCGACACCGTCTGCCACCGCACCCTAGTACAGCGCCTCAGCAACGTCGGAATCCAGGAGAAGGCACTGGAGTGGATCATCTCCTTCCTCGCCGGAAGGACACAGAGAGTCCGCCTCCCCCGTTCAGATCGGAGGCCACCGAAGTCATCTGCGGCGTTCCTCAGGGCTCCTCGCTCAGCCCAACACTCTTCAACGTCTACATGAGCCCCCTCGCAGCCATCGCACGCCAGCACAACCTCAACATCATCACCTACGCCGACGACACCGAGCTGATCCTCTCCCTCACCAACGACCCCACCACCGCCAGAGCCAACCTGCACGAAGGGATGACAGACGTGGCCAAATGGATGACGAACAGCCGCCTGAAACTGAACTCAGACAAGACGGAAGTCCTCATCCTAGGATCCTCACCCTCCGCCTGGGACGACTCCTGGTGGCCCCCCGCCCTGGGCAGCGCACCCAAACCAACAGACCACGCACGCAACCTGGGCTTCATCCTGGACTCCTCCCTCTCCATGACCAGACAAGTCAACGCCGTCTCCTCGTCGTGCTTCAACATCCTGCGCATGCTACGCAAGATCTTCCGATGGATCCCCTCCGAGACCAGGAAGACGGTCACCCAGGCCCTCGTCACCAGCCGTCTGGACTACGGCAACTCCCTCTACGTCGGAACCACCGCCAAACTCCAGAAGAGACTCATGCGGATCCAGAACACCTCAGCACGTCTCATCCTGGACATCCCCCGCCACAGCCACATCTCCGGACACCTGAGAGACCTGCACTGGCTCCCGGTCAACAAGAGAATCACCTTCCGGCTCCTCACCCACGCACACAAAGCCCTACACAACCAAGGCCCAGGATACCTCAACAGCCGCCTCAACTTCTACGCTCCCAAACGCCAGCTTCGATCGACCAGCCACGCCCTCGCCGCCGTCCCCCGCATCTGAAGAGCCACCACAGGAGGAAGGTCCTTTTCCTACCTGGCCGCCAAGACTTGGAACTCCCTTCCGACCCGCCTCCGCCTGACCCAGGACCACCTCGCCTTCAGGAAGCAGCTCAAGACCTGGCTGTTCGAGCAGTAGCGAACCCCCCCACCCACCCCCCCCAGCGCCTTGAGACCCTCCGGGTGAGTAGCGCGCTATATAAATGCTTTGATTGATTGATTGATTGATGATGAAGCCTGAAGCCAGTGCTTAATTTAAGCAGGTGGTTGCAAGTGCGGATATTCAGAAGGTTTGTTCCATGAGTTAAACACTCACCGTGGAGATCTGCGGGCCATTAGTCGAGGAACATAATGACTCACTTTTAAAAACACACAAAATCACTGCATAGTCATTTTTCTGCAACAATAAAAGTCTTAAGATTGTTTATCTTCCTGCTGGAGAGAGATTGGAGTTTTGTTTGTTGGCAGTTTTTAGTTTTGACTTATCTAATGTAGCGCACAGGGTTAAAACGCCTGCTGCGAAGAACGTGTACCATGCATATCAAAGAGCAATATGTTATGTTCATAGCTCAGTGGGTTACTGCTTTTTTTCACTTCCTGAATGAAAATATAATTTTGCGTTTTACTGTCAATATCACTCTCGTTTTTTGTGAATAGAAGAGTTGGCCAAGCAGGGCAATTCAAAAGGTATCTTTTGTAGGACACTTGAATACATATGTACTATACTATGTTTGAGCAGCTATTTGGCTGACATGAATATGTGGGTTTCTGTGAGTCAGATCAAATTCTCTTGAAGGGGTCGTTTCTCTTCTGAGCCCTGCTTAACACATGTGTACAGGAGGAGCCCTGTATTCATGTCCTCAATGTTTGAGACAAAAAAATACTCATTAATTTCTGACCAATGAGAGTAAAAGTGTTAAGGTAACATGTCATTCCTGCTTATATTTCTCATGCTTTACATAATCCTGCATTTCCTATGAGTGTTTGCCTTTTCCAGAATGTTGTTACTTTTTATAGGCAGTGCATAATTTGAATTTAGTCACATCCAGGTGTTTATATTGGGGCAGAATTGGGTTGTAGCTGAAGACAGTGCGAGTTTCACTCGGTGGAGCGGAAGGGTGTTCGGGGGGGAGGATGTGGCACTATGCCAGAGCTACAGAATTTGGAACTGGGAAACCTGATTCAACCTTCATGACTAGTCCATCAGACCACTCTCCCGAGGGAGCACATACCCCTGCTACACATTAGAAGACCCACTAGACCTTAGGAGCCCTGGTCTCTTAGTACCAGCAGGTGGACCTTACCGGTGGCCAGTGTTGGTTAACCTTGAAGCCTTGTCCACCACAATCCATACTGAAGGTCGCCTCCAGTCTTGGGGCAGGCCTACAAAGCAGCACACCCTAGAGCAGCAGTGACTTTGCCACTGAGGTCACAGGACCCTTGAGGCCAGTCCGCCTCACCCACTGGTGCCTCCATTTGCCTTGTTCCAGCAGCACTAATGCAACTCACCAGGGATTGGCAATGCTGGATTTGCATGCACACCAGAGTAAGGGGAATGTTTACAAGGGCCTTGCATCATGCTTCTTGCACCTTGCAATGTGGTACATGCACAACGCAAAGTTCCAGCTGGGGGACCTATCTAGAATGCTGCTGCGGCATGATATGATCATATATGAGGGGGATCGTTCCATACAGATGCAGGTTTTAGTGCTTGAATCAATGGCTGATTCACCTGGACCCTTTGCTACAACTGCATTAAATTCTGCTGAACGGATGTAGTTTACTTGTGTAGGACTGCAACAGAACAAAGGCTGTGTTAGCATCAATAGGGCACAGTTCTTTAGAAGCTTAGCAAATAACCTGTGAAAAAGGATGACAATGACTAATGCATCAAATGTTTCTACATGCACAACCACAAACATTGACGAAATGGAAAAAAAAGAGTTGGTACATAGAATGAAACTCCTACAACCAGTTTATTAGCCAGATCCAGTAGACAACTTATATGGTGAGGGAAAATTACAAAACCTTTGTAGCAGGTTGCATGTATTTGATACTAGGCAGTACATCCTTGGTTTCAGAGAGTACAAAGAAAATAAAAATTGCATCCCTGGAAACCTGAAACCATTAGTGCACATTATAGACACCTTTAGTACCTCCACTGCTGAATGTGAACGGGGCTTTAGTGTAATGAATGAGGTGCTCAAACCACTGCAGAACGGAATATCAATAAATTGTTTGTCTTATATAATGTTCAGAAAAATTGTGGGGCTTCCTGTCATAGAATTTAAACCTGAATTTTATGTTCAGAAATGGTTTGAAAAAGGGAGGAGAAGTGCCGATGAAAGAAACTGCATGGCTCGGACACAAATGGTTTATGATTCCAATTATAAGCGTATTTGGAACATTCTGTGATTGGAAACGAGTCCCAGATTGTAAATGCATTAAATGTAAATAACATATATAATAAACCTCAAATAAACATGTTTATCCATTGTTTGAATTAAATAACATTATAAGCTGTAACTGGTCAGTGAAATGTCAAACATACTAAAAATTGATATGTTTTGCTATTTCTAGCCACACCTCCGACTCCGCCCACTGATCCAATCTTCAGTTTATGCCCGCCCTCTGATTCTCCGCCCACAGTTCCCCAACTTTTTTCCCCACTTCGACCACTGTGTATCTCCCATAACTCTCGTATGTCTCCAATAAGCCAACCGAAGACATTTTCGTTACGCTGTAGAGACCAGTAGATGGCAGTGTTCGCCTGTTTTTCCGAATGTGCGGAAGCTGGTAAAAGTCCATACATCAGTTTTTGTCTGTGAATTATGTGCTGTATGGAAACACTTCTCCGGCTCCGGCTCCTGTGAAAACCCGACAGATCTGATCTCTCTCACAATGACAAATTGAAGTCTAATTATGAGAAAGCGTGGTGCCAATATCTGACATCGAAAGCGAAAGAACATGACGTGACCCCAGCTATCATATGTTCCTGTCAGATGCCGCTAAAATAGATTAATTATTCCCGCGTGATTTTGATAAAGAGCTCTCTCAGGCACGCTGCTTTCTTTCATGTGTCTGGTGGGTATGTATTCGCACTTACATGTGTCCTATATTGAAATAGCTCGGGCGTACATTGGGCCTCCGCGGCCTTTCTGGTGCAAGGGGCCCACCCTCTAGTCTAGGTTTGACATATGGAAGTCTCAGCCCCCCCCCCCCCCCCCAGCACGTTCTGCGGGGGGGGGGGGGGGGGGGGGGGAGAGGCAGGCATCATTTTTGCCTCCGCCGAGTAATTTCTGTAAACTGCAAGCTTATTTTCAATAATTTTACAATAAGAATAGATACAATATGAGAGTCAGAATTAAATAGCACATCAGTAATCTAATGTATCTTGCTCCGACAATCGATAAAAACAAGCACTGTCAAAGCCAATAGGTCTTGCTTATAACTGAAAGTGGCTGGATATTTCCATCTGTCCACTCACTCATCTATCCATACATGCATTCAATCATCCTTGCTTTCATACATCTATTCATTCGTCCTTTGACTGATTTATGCATTGACTCACTTACCCAGCCACAATTCCACACTCAAGCTTACCAATCAGTGAGAATGCACATTCAGCCATCAGAACAGCACACTTACTTTGCTACTAAATTGTGGTGGGTGTGAAATTGTGTCCAATAGAATGTGACTGGTAGCCTGTGAGGAGTATGAGAGTGTGGTTTGTTTTGTCTGACTGCTATCTGAGAGGTGTATGAGATTGCTGTGTGAATGTGCTTTTGGAGTGATACTACTAGCGTGTGACTGGTGTGAGAGTGTGTTTAGTACTGTCAGACTGCTTCTTTGTGAGGGGTTTGAATGCTGCTAGTAGTGTGCGACTACAAGTCTGTGATGGATTTAGGAACCCTGGGGCACATAAGCAAGGGCAATATCACCGCTTTAGCAGGACTTTTTTCCACTAAAGCGGCGATATTTTTATCGCCCTATTAACTGCTGCTAGTTAACAGCAGTTAGCGACAGCTTTTAGGCGATAGTGACAGGTTTGGGGCCCGCTCTGCATGTCAGTGATATTTATCGCTAATGACATGCAAAGTGGGCGTACCCAAACTGTTAGCGACTGAAAACAGTCGCTAACACAGCTATCGCCTATTAGCAAGGCAGGCGAAGCGATAAAAAAATAGCGCTAAGCGATATTATCGCTATAATCTAATGCCTGCTAAAAAGTTGACTTACCTGTACAGTCAATGGGGGTGGATTATCAGGTTAAGCCCCCATTGGCGTTAATGCGCGATATTCTAGCATTTCGCCGCTAGCGCTGGATATTTTAGCACAGTGGAGAGAAATGTTGCTAATAGCATGTTTTCTCCACTAAAATATTCAGCGATAGGCAGCGATTAAAAAAAGTCGCTAGGCGCATTTAGCGATAAATATCGATATTTCTTGCTAACAGGCCCCTCTTTTTTCAGTGGTAGACCACTACAGGGTGACAAGACGTCCTGGTGTCCTGATGCTTTTCCTAATTTTAAATACATGTCCTGGTTTTTGGGACAAGGGCCAAGTCATCATGTTAAGCAGAATAAAAACATGCTTGTTTCCATAAGGCTGCTCTGAAGTCTAAAATAAGTTATCTGTTTCTTTTGTGCAGCGGGGGAAGTCGGTTGCATGCTCATGGCAGAGGAGAGACAGTGAGAAGGAGGTCAGGGGGACTCACGGTGAAGGTCCTACCATAGCTAATGTTAGTAATCTTGCAAATATAAGGTCTGCTTTGTTTTTTTTTACATGCACCTTGCACTTTGCGTTGAACTGCAGAAAAAAGCAATAAAAGCAGCTGAAGTTTAAAAATAAACTGCTTCTCCAAGGATTCCTGTGTGCCGTCTTTCTGTTTTGCCTTGGATCACAGCATTTTGTATAAGCAGGGCGTTTTCCAGGAGTTCTGCCTATTTATGTATAAATATATTCAATAACAAAATTCCTTCATTTTAAGAAATAAACTGGCACTCCAGAAGTTAGTTTAACTCGAAAGCTTTAATTTTAAGGGGATGGCATAGCCACGCGTTTCGGCTGCAGCCTGCAGCCTTGGTCACGATATGGGCCATGTTTTTTTCTTTAGTTAAATACAGAAGCCTTTCCCCAAATAGTTAGAGGACAGAGGCCTGGATGTAAACATAGACAGAGGACAAACCTTTTGCATACATTGGGCAATCGGGTTCAATATTTTAGGAGCCATCTTGGAATATGTTCACATTGCTTACAACGCTCTTAAAACCTAGGATACGTTTATGTTACACTGTCAATTTAAAAAAAACATTTATAAAAGATTCATTAAAATCATGATTTGCAAAACGATTTCAGTAAGATATATACACATTTCAATATGGATATAACTTTTAACAAAGTGAATTCAAACGCTTATAATTTATCACATTAGAAGGGAAAGTTCCCCAATCTGCAAAGTGCTTTAGTGCTTCAGTAATACAATATTGTATTGTATTGTAATTGCATTTAAATAGCACTCACTATCCCTGACGAAGCATCAAAGCGTTTTTTCGGCGAGTAGCACGCTACTCAGGAATCCATAAAGGATTAGTGTTGAATTAGTATAGTGAAATATGAAAGTAATTTGAGTGGTGGATAGGTTAGTCAGTTATTTGGATTCAGAAGGATAGCAGAGGGATAGAAGAGGGAAAAAAGTTTGCATTTATATAGCGCTTGTTATCCCTGATGGGGTATTGAAGCGCTTTTTTCGGCGAGTAGCACACTACTCCGGAACCCACAAAGGCTTAGTCTTAAATTAGTATAGTGAAATATGAAAGTAATTTGAGTGGTGGATATTAGTCAGTTATTTGGATTGAAAAGGATAGCCGAGGGATAGAAGAGGGAAAAAAGGTTTGCATTTATATAGCGCTTGTTACCCCAAATGGGGTGTTGAAGCACTTTCTTGTTGAGTAGCACGCTACTCCTGAACCCACAGGATTATTGGTGAATTATTATAGTAAAATATGAAAGTAATTTGTACTTCAAATCGAAGCGCTAACAATATTGCACTTGTATATAGCGTTTAGTTATATTCATGTGTCATAAATATCTGCTCCCTTGTCTATTTAATTATTTTAGAACAAACTCAGAAATGTGTACAAGCAATTCTAACAAGAAAAACATATTAAATCCCTTTTTTAAATACTAAAGTGTGTCATGCTAATATTTCCTAAAGCTGCCATTTTGTTACACTTGCTTTCCTCAAGTTTTCACCACAGTTTCATACCTTTTATATCTAAGGGCTAGTGCTTAATATCATGTATTAATTTCATACATTTATATAGCTTTTTTATATTTTTTATTATTTTTTCATTTTTCATTTTTCACTTTTCGTTATCTATTAATTATAGTGCTAGTGCTTCTTATTACTGAATAAAGTGCTGATATTTCATGAAGTGCTTAGTACAGATGCTCTCTTCCGTGATATACAAACACTTAAAAAGATTTTTTAACTTAAAAAATGGCTTTCTTGAGTGTGCAGTTTTTACAGCTTATTAATACAGACATGTGAACAAATCCTCGTCCACATTCAATCCATTTGGTTCTTTACTGTCTAGTGTAAAATGTAATAAGTTTCCAGTGTTCGTAGTTCTTTTTCTCTATCACCCCCTCTTTTCGTTTTAAATACTTCCACTATACAACTATAGCGCATTAATGTTGGGTTACTTTGATGTAACTTTTCAAAGTGCCTTGCGACAGGGTAACTACGATTATTATTGTTTATGGCCCGCCTGTGCTGCAAGATCCTTTTATGTGCTGGCAAGGTGGTGCTGCCTACATACATTTTTTCACATGGACACTTTAAATTATAACCTACAAAATTGGACTTACAGGTTCAAAATCCTCTTAGTTTTACAGTTTTATTAAAAACCGTCTTAAAATGTGAGAAATTGTCCCCATGTTGGCAAGCTTTACATTTTAAACATTTTCTAAAACCTTCTCTCTGCTGCAACCAGGTTTGTCCTCCAGCTTTCTCACTGTATTCACTTGTCACCATCTGGTCTTTTAAGGATTTGGATTTTTTATAGGTTATTTCTGGATACTTTTTCATCTGTGATCCTTTAACAGGGTCCCATCTAATAAAGTGCCAGTGCTTTCTTAAAATTAACGCCATCTCCACATGTTTTGGATTATACGTTGTTATAAACCTGTGCGTATTTTCTCCCTGTTTATATTTTTTCTTTTTCTCCGTTTTTGATGGCTCAAATAACAACTTTTCTCTGAGTAACATCCTTGCTTTCTTAGAGGCACTTTCCAAGATTGTAATAGGGTACCCTCTCTGTAAAAACCAACTCTTCATTTCTTGTTCCACAATTTCGTAATCTTCTACTGTGTTACATGTTTTTCTTGCCCTGTAGAACTCTCCAAATGAGATACTCCTGATAAGGGGTGTAGGTTGTGAACTAGCCGTGTGGAGTATTGTGTTACCAGCAGTTGGTTTTCTAAAGACTGCAGTATCCAACTTATCCCCACTCACCATTACTCTTACATCTAGGAAGTCTATGGTGTTTTACTGCAGTGTCCCACAAAATTCAGATTTAACATATTCCTATTTAAATCATTGATGAAACAGACCGCATCTGTTTCCGTGCCCTGCCACAGCACGAACACGTTATCAATAAACTTCAGCCGCAATAAGACACTTTCTGTTCAATGTTTCAACTCCGGCCCTCTGAGCACCTGCTCCTCCCACCAGCCAAGATGTAAATTTGCACAGCTTGGGGCAAAGCAGGTGCCCATTGCCGTTCCTTGTTCCTGTTGGAACAATTCATTACTGAACATAAAAATGTTCCTCGTAAGGCACCACTCCATAATTTCCAGTACCGTAGTGTTATGCGCTGCAAATCTCATTGGTTTTGTTTTTAGGAAATGATGTGTGGCCTTCAGACCATCTGTATGCCTTATGCTGGTATAAAGGGTTGAGATGTCTAATGTTACCAATACCATATTGACCTCCCATTTCACATCATAGATGTGTTTGAGAAAGTCTGCAGAGTCTCTGATGTAAGAGGGGAGTGTTTTAACAATGGGATTAAGAACAAAACAATATATTTTGAGGCATTTCCAAAAACACTGTTACAGGATGAAATTATCGGTCTTCCTGGTGGGTTAAAAACGTCTTTATGGACTTTCGGTATCATGTAAAATACTGGAGTGACTCGGTTTAACTGTTTAAGGAATGTATACTCATACCAATGTATAATATTTTGGTCTTTCCATTCCTTTAGTCTCTCTGAAAAAAGATATATATATAATGTACAAAATGACGCATGAACGTCCCCCGTCCCAGCCACATCACCCCCCACCTGAGAGACCTACACTGGCTCCCCGTCGACAAGAGGATCACCTTCAAGCTCCTCACCCATGCACACAAAGCACCCCACAACGCCGGACCAGCCTACCTTAACGGCAGACTCAGCTTCTACAGCCCCCATCCGCCAGCTCCGCTGCGCCAGCCTCGCCCTCGCCGCTGTCCCCCGCATCCAACGAACGACCTTCGGTGGCAGATCCTTCTCCTACCTCGCCGTCAAGACCTGGAACACCCTCCCTACCCACATAGGGCAGACCCAAGACCTACTCGCCTTCAGAAGACTCCTCGAGACCTGGCTCTTCGAGCAGTAGCAGCACCCCATCCCCTCATCACCTTGAGACCCTCACGGGTAAGTGGCAGCTCTACAAGTACTCTGATTGATTGATTGATTAAACCTGGACATATGCCCGACATAGACAAGAGACTAAAGACTTAGTCCTACTTTTATGTCTGGCCAGTCCTGGTTTTTGTTTCTCAAAATCTGTTCATCCTAGACATGTGAGGGAGCCTAAGAATGTTTCTGTTTGTGTGTGACTGGTACTTTTTGAGGGATCTAAGTGTTTCCAGTTGACAGTTTTAAGAGTACTTTTGGTACTGTGGTACTGATATTCTATAAGAAGTGTGTTTCCAGCAGTGCGTGACAGCTGGTCTGTGAGAGGTAAGTACTGTCTTGTGAAATCGCCCCCTCTCTAAGGGGGTGAGAGTGCTGTTGATACTGTGTATCTATTAGTCTGTAATGATCATGGGTCAAGGGCAGTGCTTAATTTGAGCCTGTGGTTTCCGGTGCTTGGCACTTGTGTTTATGACAGTCTGCCACATGGTGGCGATGTCTGCCTAATTTAGGTATGAGCAGAACAGCTATTTATTAATAAAGTATATATTAATAATGAATTATGCCTGCCACCCAAGAAATTCTTAAAGCTTTGGGGGCCTAGAATAGTTTGAATTGTCAAATTTTTAGAAATGTTGTGGGTTGAAGTTGTGTTGGTACAGTTGTTGGAAGCGCTGGTAGGGACAATGGATGGTGCAAGCTGTGAGTGTCCTCCTGACAAGGGCCCTGGCACTTATTTGTTTACAAATTAAGCTCTGGTCAAGGGTCAGTATGAGACTGACAGTGTTGCTTGGGTGTGAGTGTTGGCAATAATGTCAGACTTGTACTCTAGGAGGGATGTCAGTGCTGCCAGCAGAGTGTGGCTGCTAGTCGGTGAGGGTGCAAGAGTGTCTCCGGTAGTGTGTGGCTGCTAGTCTGTGCAGATAGTAAATACCTGCCAGTATTTAGGATGTTTCACTTTATCGTCCTAAGTGCTTTTAGAGCACCCTAGTATTCTCTTTAGGTCTTCGCTAAAGACCCTATGTATGTTTATTTTTAAGATGGATGTGCCCTACCCTAGTAAAAACATTGTAGCAATCTTACCTAGGCAGCTGCCTCTTCCTCCTCTTGTAAGCCCTAACTGTCTCCTTTCCCTAATGAGAATGCCTAGAGACTGGAGTGGGGCATTAATGATGCGGGCTGATCAGTTACAAACCCATACCCTGTGACAGGTCACCCCATCCACCAATAATCACACCCATTGATCCCCAGTCATGCACACAGCTGGTTGCCTGTATCTGCATCAACAAACATCAATTACAGCAGTGCACAGCATGGAAGTCCCCTGCCTGCTGGCCTCTTAGGGCTTGCAGATACTCACCCTCTGCTGAGGGACTCTGCCTCACATGAACAGCTCCAGAGCAGGGTCTAGAAGGTCCCCATGCACCAACGCCACCTAGGATGCACGTGTAGCAAAGGGCCCTTCATTTGGTGATGCATGCACATGGGCATGCTTGGCACACACAGCTTGGCAGGAGAAGCTGGTTCACCACCATGCAGGATTTCTATCCAGTGCACATGACAAAGAGCAGGGAGTTATACCGGCACCAAAGAGTGACATAATTCTGCAATAGATAAAAAAGCATAGCACAGCATGGGGTCCAGGGGCGGCTCCTCTGGTATGGCAAAGGAGTGTCACCCCTCCCCCCCGCCGGCAGCCCCAAAACTCAAAAGATAATATGAAAATAACACAGGTCTACTATCGTTTTATTTGTCAGCACAAATGAGTCTTGGGAGCGGGACAGACGGTGAGAGGCTGTGAGGCTGGAGGGCGAGTGGTGCGCAGCACTGTTGTCAGTGCGTATGTGGGTTTGTACGGCCATCTCATGTCGGCCAAACACACATGCACAGCTGCGTCCAACCAGAGCTGCATTATAGTGTTGGAGACAGCAAAGTACAGGATCCCAGTCTCTTTGGGAGCAGAGATTCACAGCAGTCAGGCCAATCCTGACGCTACTTCCAAACATGAGAGCAGCGGCAGGATTGGCCTCAGGAAAGCTTGGGAACCTGTGCAGTGCAGCAGCAGAAGAGCACCGAGTTGATGATGCGACAAGCTATGAGCGGCAAGTAAGTAATTTTAGTTTACATTTCTTTGTCCCCCCAACCCGCCACTCTGCCGTGATACCAGCTGCAACTGATGTGGCTCACCCACGATGGATTTAGGCCCAGATCTCTGTACTGGGATGAATGTATGACATTGTTCTGCATTCTGTCCATCAACTGTTGTTTTTGCAATTGTCCCCCCGAGCGGAATGGGTATGCTCAGACATGAGTCCCATGCTCTCCACACCACTGGAGTCAAGCTATCCTGGCTGAAGACGGCTGAAAGCCAGAAACCGGTCCTAGGATGCTTGATTCCGGTCCAGCAAAGACATGGCTTGGCAGTTCGGGCTGGACTGTTCCCATGAGGCACAGGGTCAAGGCTGATTTGCATATGGCCATGTCTGAACTGGGGTGGTGTGGAGTGCAAAAAAACGATGAATTTAGGCCCAGATCTCTGTACTGGGGTGAATGTATGACATTGTTCTACATTCTGTCCATCAACTGTTGTTTTTGCAATTGTCACCCCGAGTGGGATGGGTATGCTCAGACGCGAGTCCCATGCTCTCCACACCACTGGAGTCAATCTATCCTGGCTGAAGACTTCTGATAGCCAGAAACCGGTCCTAGGATGCTTGATTCCGGTCCAGGAAAGACATGGCTTGGCATTTCGGGCTGGACTGTTCCCATGAGGCACAGGGTCAAGGCTGATTTGCATATGGCCATGTCTGAACTGGGGTGGTGTGGAGTGCAAAAAAACGATGGATTTAGGCCCAGATCTCTGTACTGGGGTGAATGTATGACACTGTTCGGCATTCTGTCCATCAACTGTTGTTTTTGCAATTGTCACTCCGAGAGGAATGGGTATGCTCAGACGTGAGTCCCATGCTCTCCACACCACTGGAGTCAAGCTATCCTGGCTGAAGACGGCTGATAGCCAGAAACCGGTCGTAGGATGCTTGATTCCGGTCCAGGAAAGACATGGCTTGGCAGTTCGGGCTGGACTGTTCCCATAAGGCACAGGGTCAAGGCTGATTTGCATATGGCCATGTCTGAACTGGGTTGGTGTGGAGTGCAAAAAAAACGATGGATTTAGGCTCAGATCTCTGTACTGGGGTGAATGTATGACATTGTTCTGCATTCTGTCCATCAACTGTTGTTTTTGCAATTGTCACCCCGAGTGGGATGGGTATGCTCAGACGTGAGTCCCATGCTCTCCACACCACTGGAGTCAAGCTATCCTGGCTGAAGACGGCTGATAGCCAGAAACTGGTCCTAGGATGCTAGATTCCGGTCCAGGAAAGACATGGCTTGGCAGTTCGGGCTGGATTGTTCCCATGAGGCACAGGGTCAAGGCTGATTTGCATATGGCCATCTGAACTGGGGTGGGGTGGAGTGCAAAAAAATGATGGATTTAGGCCCAGATCTCTGTACTGGGGTGAATGTATGACATTTTTCTGCATTCTGTCCATCAACTGTTGTTTTTTCAATTGTCACCCACTATTGTCCTTGGCCACGGCTATGGAGAAGCATGGGTCAAGGGGAAGCTCAGCAGTGGTCAACACAACACATATCCAGTGTAAGAGAGTCAGACAGCATTCTACAGCAGCTCATCATTTTGATTACTGCATCCAGCACCACTTTCAAGCCTGCTTCATACACAACTGTAATTATAAAGTTCCTGTTTCTTGAAGCAGGGAATGAAGAGCCCCCTATTCCAGATTATGCCAGCCCTGATGCCACTGGCAAGTATGAATGATGCATAATTGCTCCTTTTTAGCTACCAGCACTGCAGCTGTTGGAGCTTGTTTTGCCACTTGAGATGGGTCGCAGCAGGGTTGGCCTCTTCTGGAGGAGTGGCTAATACCAATTCACCCCCATTGCAAGTAATGTGGGAACTTGGGGACAGGCTTGGGGTTTCTGTAGTAACAAGAACTGGTTTGAGATTTCAGTTACCTCGTAGAACATTAGCAGCCCTTGTGTGTCATCCCATTCAAGACCAGAATGGCTATGAGGAAGGGGGTTGCCTATTGACAGTTGGAGGAGCAAGATATACTTTTGTTCAACGCTGTACAGTCCCAGGTATTCTACAACAAACCTACTGAATTATGTACGTGTATTTGTATTTAGTTACTACAAATATGTTTTCGACGCATGACAGGTAACTGCTGAACCCATGGAACCTATCCGTTTCTCTCAGCATCTTCTATCATCTATGACACTGGCTGGTCCTGTGCATTGAACATATTAACACACGGAAGAGAGGCAGCCTGGAATTCCTTTTCCTTTAAGTTGTCGGATCAGAAACTACGTCGAAAGCACTAAGGACATTCAAGCAGTACGATCAGTGCGCATGCTGTATTCAGTGGTAGAAGTGAACACGGCAGATTCTCCATTCTAGTTGTTGTAAGATTTTGATGGGGGCCATAGTGTGGGGCCGGTTTACAAGCCCCTTGCCCTTGCAATACTTTTGCGCCTCCATTGCATCACTTTTGTGATGCATCAACGGTGTAAACAATGCAGCCAATTTACAACGTGATCATCTAGGGAGATGCACCACCTTGCAAAGCCCTGCGTCACATTACACCTGCGTCAGGTATAATGTATGCAGGGTGGGAGTTACACACACGATAGCCTCGTAGAAGTGACGCAGTGAAATCTACAAGATTTCACTGCTCCACTTCTAGGACACCTCTACATCAAAACGTTATGCCTGTGTGAAGCTGGTGCAAGGAGTGACGCAGTACAATACGTATAGGCCTCCCATGCATTGCTGGAGTTGCATCCTGCTTTCTACACGACTCCAGCAATGCGTGACTTATGTGTCAATAGATGCATCAGAATTTCTGATGCATCTATCAATCCTTGTGCCATGGTACCCCGTATTGTAAATACATACAGCGCATCCATGGTGGCGCAAGTGTATCGCAGGCTGGTGCAGGGAAACTGACGCATCTCTACAGATGGGACAGTTTCTTGTAAATGTGTCAAGTGTTTTTTACTTCTTGTGTCATGGGGCTACCTTACGAATGGACCCTAAGGGACTCCAAGTGCACAGCTTTAGCACTTGATTGTCAGGGTACTGATACGGGGCAGTACACAACTTACATAAATCCATGTCCAGCTAGTGCTTTTACATTTAAAAAGAAAATAATATTAAATTTAAAGACAACTATGCACTACAAGGTCCGTTTTGTCGATCATTCTTGGCTCACTACAAGAAAAATGACACAGTGATAGGAGTTCTGACGCAGATCCCTCAGACCCAACTATCAAACGAAGAATGCATTCATTTGGGGGGTGTCATACGCCAAACACCCCCTTCAAAGCCACGCCTCTGTGTCAGTGTCTTCCCTCTTATGAAAAGAGCCATCTGTTCCACACCTAGAGTCATCAGACGCTTCCCTAGTTTTACCTTCCAATCAGGATAAGAAAATAACCTATGCTTCTGCTCACGTTCAAACTGCTTCCTGTGTTCTTACAGCCATCCTAGACATTATTTGACTCTTGCAAAGGAGTTTAAAAAATGTTTAAGTTTAGGATCTCCCTGCTGTTGTTTAGATTCGAGTAGGAATAATAAATTAAGGGGCATATTATCAAGGGTGTAATCACTGCTTTTCCGGCACATAGCGCCGAAAAAGCGGCTATTTTTGTATCACTCTATCAACAAGGACACCTTTACAAGCGTTAGCGCGTGTCTCCTTGCTACTTTGCATGTCAGCGATCAATATCGCTAATGACATGCAAAGTAGGCGTTCCCGTCCATAACTCCATGTCAATTCACTCTGACACATCTTTGTGCTATTAACAATCCTGCAGCAGACCCGCGAAGCGATAAAAAAAACACACTAACCACGTTTATCGCTGGAATTTTCCGTCTGCTTTTTATTTAACTTAGATATACTAATAATGGGAGGTGGATTGTATGTTTAGGTCCACACTCCCCTATCAGCAAGCAGCCCCATAGCGCTGTGGAATCTTTACTGGATTTCACACCCTATTTCTAATTTTCGTCCTCTATCGCTGGAATTACATCGGCTGTTAGCAAAGCGTTGATAATATGCTGCTAACACAGCGATGTAATCCGGCGATAGACGGCGATAAACAGAAACGCGTTAAGTGCGCTTAGCGATGTTTATCGCTATTCTTTGATAATATGCCCCAAATCTCTCCAAAGTCCAAGATGTTCTCTACTGTTGCTAAAGAAGGAGTGGCAATAGTAAATCTATCCTCTCCAAAGTCCACCACATTCTCTACTGTTGCTGAGATTCAATCAATCAATCAATCAATCTAGACACTTCAAAGCGCACTACATACCCATAAGGGTCTCAAGGTGCTGGGGGAGGGGGGGGATTGGAATGATATTAGTAAATCAATTCCCTCCAAAGTCTCACATGTTCTCTACAGTAGCTAAGATTGAAGTGGGGATACTAAACACAATGCCTCCAAGTACAACACTTTCCCTCTTTTTGTTCACTTTGGCGTGGCAATATGAAATTTGACCCATCTGAAATGCAACCTACTTTTGCTCAGATTGAAATGTGAATAGTAAATCAAACCTCAAATCAAAAGGGACTGATACCCCAAGTACGGCTAAAGGTAATATCCCTGATCGTCTTGTATACCTGTGAAGTAAAAATCACTTCCAAGTGGGAAAATCAAAAAGGATTAATCAGTAGGGATCCTGGCCAAGGGCCTTGCGCTGGCCACAGTCAAGGTGCAGACGGGCTTGCTTTGGCGCGCATTCGGCGCACCAGCGGAGCGGCTGCGCAGCGGCCTCCATAAATAGTTCTGGGAGGTGCGAGGGGCTGGCTGGGAGGTAGGAGGATGGGAAACCTGTGTGGTGCAGAAGCAGAAAAAAAAGTTGACACCGTCAACAGAAGTGGAAAAACAATACAATAACACCAGTGGCAACAGAAGTGAAATAAACAATTAAACAATGGCACAAAAGGAATTACAATAGGAAAATATGCAAAACCCAAGGGCTACTGAGAGTGACACTGACAATCTGCAGCAAGCGGGGACCGAACCACAGAGGGCCTTGAGGGGCATGGGCGGAGGAGACATCCTTAGTTCACAGCTCTACAGCAGCTGCCAGGGGGAGTGGTACTCACGACCAGCATCATTAGCTACTGTATCTTTAAGAATGCAGTGGACTGTACCAGTTCCACCACCTGGTACTTTGTGTGACTATCCATTTGCACTGCTGTAAGTCGCCCATCAAGGAAACTTCTGAACTCCATGCTGATTTGGAACCAGCATCTCAGGCAGGGTTCCTCAGTCATTTTAGGGGCAGGCCGTGACTCCCCACTAGTGATCATGCAAGAATAACAAGCCTGCACCTTCTCATCTACCATCAAGTTCATGCCAGAGAACCAAACTTTGTTGAACAGTCAAACCTTTGTTTTCACCATGGCTTGGTGACTTTGGTGTGCTAAATCAACTAACCTGGCCTACAAGTATCGAAACATCACAATGTATCTCACGTGCAACAGCAGCCCTTTGCTACCGGTGCTCACTTAATCTCTGCCCCTCCAGAGTTGAGTCATCGTCGTCTGTTCAACGGGAGTCAACAACCGTGCGCCCTCACGAAAGTTCTTTGATGGTTTCCGTGAGAGTGCTTCCTTGTCCTTAGGTAGACTTGTGTCTGATATGGTCACCTCTGTGACTTCCTCAATTAGTAGCACTCGGGTGCATGCATTATGCACAACCATTCACACAAATCCTTCCATCCCCTTGTCCTCTTCACTCCAACCATCACCAAGCTGCTCCTGGGCGTAACGATACAAGTAGTCAACCCGATTGTTCACTCCAGGTTGGTAAACAATGCTGAACGAATTTGGCTGCATCTGCTTTCCCATAGCTCAATGCGGGGGCACAAGCCGAGATATCTCCGCAAAAAGCGGGACCAATGGCTTGTGGTCCATGATGACTTGAAACTGCTGCCCACACAAGTACAGGTAGAAATGTTGACACGCCCATCGGATCACCAGCGCCTCTCGCTCGATCTAAGCATATCAAGCCTCAAATGCCCGACAGCACTCTGTTGCCATTTGTAGTGGTGGTCCATGACCCTATGCTTTTCTCCTGCAAGAGGACAGCTCCTAGCCCAAAGGGACTGGCAAGCACAATGAGCTCTGTCTTGTGACATTTCACCTGGCAAAATGTTTTTTACTGTGTTTTGTCCATCCCCAAGCGGCATCTGACTTCATCAGGCCTCTCGGGTTCAGACAAAGTGGCCAGGTTCAGAATCAACCGGCCACAGTAGGTCGCCATTCCAAAGAAGCTCCTCACCTCCAAGTGTTTTGGGGTGTTGATGCTTTCCGTATTGCCTCCACCTTCCAGGAGTTCACCCTCAGCCCCTCTGTCGAGGACACATCTCCAAATAAGTCAATGGAATTCTCATAGAAGGTACACTTCCTCTTGTGGAGCGTGAGGCCACAACTGACCAACCTCTCCATTATTGCTCTGAGTTGTATGTGATGCTCCTCCAGGGTTTCAAGAAAAATCTGAATATTGTTGCTAATTTTTAGGACACCTGCGATGCCAGAGAGGTTCTCACAGATTGTGTTCTGAAACACCTCTGCCACAGAGGATATGCTAAAGTTCAGCCTCTGATATCTCCTGAGGCCAATGTGAGTCAGGAACACTGTTATGTAATGACTGGCTGAATCCAGCTCTAGCTGGTGGTAACCAGTATTGAGGTCAGGTTTGGAGAAACAATGTGCGCCGTTGAGGTCTGCCACAATATCATCTGTGGTCGGGGTCCCATGCTGTTCTCAACGAATGGATTTATTGCGGGGATACATATCCACACAGAGTCTAATCGCCCCAGGTTCAATGGGTTTAAGCTCTATTTCAAGGGCCAAAACCCATGGAGTGGGCCCAGTGACCTTCCTGATTTCCTGATCACCCCTTGCTACTCCAAGTTCTGTATTTACTACTCCACTAATGGACTCAGTTGGAATGGTACTCTCTGGTGTCGGAGCACTGTGGGTCTCACAGTCTTGCAGCCACACCTTGGTGTTCTTGAGGCATCCTAGTCCTTCATACAGCTGGGGATACTCCTGCATGCTCACCGTGGTGCATATTGGTGGTGGACGCTTTCAGTTGCCTTTCCTGCTTCAAAAGAGATGATGAATGCCTTATTATTGTCGTTCTCATATATCACAGGGAGGGCTCTCGGATTGCCATGAGGCCACCCACAGTTTGCCCTTGTCCATGGTTCTCAGGCTTCTTCCTTCACTCTGACACACTTTTGCAAAGTGGTTCAGCCCTCTGCAGCAAGAGCATGCAAGCCTCCAAGCAGGGCAGACATCTGGTGTGTGGTGTTCAAGGGCACAGTTTCCGCACCATCTCTCCGGTTGTTGTTAAGCATCGGGGGTTCGTGGGGGAGCAGGTTGTCCCTGAATAGCATCTGCATGCTCCTCTTTCACTCACACAGTGTGCAACACGCTAAGTGGGGTTGCCCCCTTCGACAGAGCCACTTCCATGTCATGTCCTGCAGCTATTTTCCAGCTCATGGGGCCTTGCTAACACCAGTAAAGCATCCAGAGTGATACCCGGCTGGCTTAGGATAAGCCGCCACAGGACTGCAAACTTGCAGCCTTGTATTAGCTGTGATCTGACCTCCTCGGGTTGAGCAATGTTGACGCACATGGTCACCAGTTTCCTGAGGCATGCGTAGAAGCAGGGGCGGATTGGCAATGCGGGCATTCGGGCATCGGCCGAAGGGCCGGTGTCTCAGTGCCCTCTGTGGGCCGTTTTTTTTTCTTCCCTTTCACATTCCACAGAGAGTGGACTGGGAAAGGGGAGAAAAAAACCTGGCCACAGAGGGCACTGAGACAGAGAAATTAAAGCAGCCTCGCTGTGGGGCCATACGGCAATCATCAGCTGTGGCCGCCGTGCCAAGCAATCACGCTGAGGGTGTGGTGATTGTTTGCAAGAATCGGCCTCCCTGGGGAGCAGGTGTTGCTCAGGCCTTAGAGACATTTTCACCTCAAGCCCCCTGGGGCCCACGCAGCCCAGACACAGTGTTAGTCTTAATACCTCGCCCACAGCCCTTCACATTCAGGGCATAGTGGGCGAGAAAGAATGGGTCTCGCTGTGGTGGCCAGGTGATGTTTGGAACTCACACCATCTTCCCCTCAGCCTCCCCCTGGCTAGCTATCGTGGATGACCCATCAGCTGTGTTTTGTGCTCCCCTGCCAGGACATTGCCCTGAGGCCTGGAGGGCTGGGGCGGGCTGATTAATTACCTAATTGCAGAGGCCTTACCTCTGTTCATGTGCTCCTCAGCTGAAGTTCTGGGGAGGGCTAAGTAGGTTAGTAATAGCAGGGGCTTCCCTGCTTTTCAGGTGCTCGTGCGCTGGAGGGCTCGAATAATTTTGTGACAGAAAGGGGCCTTTCTGTTTTTTTTAGTTGCTCCGCATGTAGGCCATTATCACCTTGCCCCTGTGTCCTGCACAAGAACAGTATCCTCCTACTTTCAATCCTTGTCTGTGCAAATGGTGTTTGATTTTTCTTATGCAACTAACAACCATTGACAAAGCCAATAGACCTGGCTGCTTGTAGGTGTAATGTTACTTATTTTATATATCTGGATGCAATGACAGAAGCACCTTAATGGTATTACGAATGGGCACGCCCCTTGAATGTGGGCCACGCCCCTTGAATGTGGGCCACGCCCCTTAAATGTGGGCTACGCCCCTTAAATGTGGGCTACGCCCCTTAAATGTGGGCCACTTTTTTCGTCAGTGCCCGGGCCAAATTGTGATCCCAATCCGACCCTGCGTAGAAGACACGAACGGTTTCATCCTCCGCTTGTCTGGCCTGCCCCAGCTTAAGCCGTTCGTAGTCTGGCTTTAGCTGGGGGTCAAAGAGTCTGTCTAAAGCTGCCACAGCCGTGTCAAAGTCCGCATTTTAACCTGTGTTGGGCGGGTTCTCAAACAGTTCATACAACTTTGCCCCTCAGAAATGAAGCAGTAATGATTGCGTCACTGCCCCATCTATTTCATGTGTGGTGACAAAGTAGTGTTCCAGCCTCCCCACCCATAAATTACATTGCGGCGTGGCTGTCCTGGGTCCACTAGCTCGCTGAACGATGGCAATGCCGTGACAGATAAGAAGTGTGTGTGCGGAGCTGCAGGTGGTGGGGTGGAGCCTGTTGTTGCTGTGACATGATGCGAGTCATTCTGCGGTGGAGGGCCTCCAACCACTCACTGGACATGTGCAGGCATGACGGCAGCCGCTAAAGGCAGGCAAAACTAGTGCTGAACTGACTGCCCTCGTCTTCTTGGTGCTTTCTTATTTTTTTTTCTGCACAGCTCTGCAGTACACCTCAATATGGCAGTGCGATCTCTTATTACAGGGAGGCAGCCCACCTGTTGCTTTTCTAGGACCTGTATCTGTCGCAGTTCTTTAATAGTCTACCAAAATTCTCCTCTTTCCTGTGAAGACCCGTCTCCTCGATGACTGGGCACAACTCCGTGTCAACAAACGGCCCCAGGCCAGGATCCCAGCCATCAGAGGAGGGTGCAGTGCACCTTTCCCACCAGCAGGTGGACTGCTCACACAGAGGACGACCTTGGCCTCCAAATGCCCGGTCCATCGAATCCTGCAGGTGCAAGAAGGCCCCGAGGATGCCACAGGCAGCAGAGACGGTGCACGCCGGCACCCAGGCGGGAGCCGCGAGCCACCGCTTCAGAGGCCTAACCACGAGTCTGCGCCGCACAGTCACCTCATCTCTGGCCACGGTCAGGGCATCGTGGACAGCACCAGCGCAGGGATAGACAATCCCCATTGCCAAATGTGGAGCCCTCGTTGCTCCGACAAGCAGGAAGGCTGCTACTGCTAACGTCCAATTAGAGACACGTGCATAAGTTGGATACTGTTATGTTCCGGGGGTATGGTCCGCCCCTGGCGCCAGGGGCGTGCAGTGTTGAAGTCATGTGACCTTGGATAATAAAGAGAGGCCCCGCACGCACGTACGCAGTTCAGAGACGAGCGCACGGAGAGCCACCAAGTTATTCCCAGAGTCTGTCTCAGTTATTTCTAGGGCCACGTGTCAGGCCTAGTTATACTTAGATGCCCCGAAGTGTAGGTCCTGAGTTACTACCCTTAAGGCGGTCCTTCCCCACCTTCAGGACACAACAATTGGCGACGAGGGTGGTTGCCGGATCCTCGCCTGGTGGGTGTGCCTGCTTCCTGCCCCGTAGGGCGGCTGTGAGCCCGTCCCTTGGCTCGCGGTGCTCGTGCCCTGCGGCGTCGCCCACCCCCACGCAGTGCACCGGGAGGGACGACTTCGATCCCTGGAGACTCGCAGGTGAGCCGTGCGGCCCAGCACCCACCTCCAGTGTGCTTCGGTGTGCCTGCCCAGACGGCGCACTCTCTCCCCGGTGGATTCATACCCAACGCCGCACTGTGCCCCGGGGCTCGTGCGTGAAGCGCGTTTCGGTCCGCCTGGCCCGACGATCGGGGCGGTGCCCTGTTTCTTCTCTCGCATCTGGCGGACGCAGCGTGTGCCCGTCCAGCAGCTGGCCTTGCTCGCCCGTGGCAAGTGCGCCGGTCGCACGCGCCTTCCCGGGGGGCCCCGTGGCTCACTCCACGGCCACGGACTGACATACCAGTGGGTGCTGACGGCCCGGTGCTCCGTACCACCCCGCATCTGGTCCTTCCGCGCACCGGCTCGGGTGCTGCCGCGGCCCATCAGGGGCCTGATCCTGCGCTCCCTAGACGATGGCCACGATTCCGCCCATCGAACCGTTTGTGGTGGAGGGTGCGCCCTCGACTCTCGCCCCAAAATGGAAGGAGTGGGTGGACAGACTCCTAGTATTCTTCGAGGCCACGAAAGTCCACAAGGAACAAAAACGGGCCATGGTGATACACCTAGGGGGCAAGGACATCCACTCTATTGCTCGGACCCTTACAGAGGCGACCCCCAGAGCGCATCACACGTTGATAAATGCCCTCAATGCCCATTTCGAGCCCATGGCCAATCAAGACTATGAACGTTTTGTATTCCGACAAGCGCGTCAGCTGCCGGAGGAATCGTTGGACACCTACCATACCAGACTCAAAAAGCTGGCGCTAACGTGTGGCTTCCAAGATGTTACGGAAGAGATCCGAGGGCAAATCATACAGGGCTGCGCCTCGGCCAAATTGAGAGAACGAATACTGGAGGAGTCTGGCAAGCCGCTGGCCGATATCTTAACTCTCGGCCGCACGAAGGAACTTTCCAAGGCCAGGGCAGCGCACATGGAAGCCGCCTTGCAAGCGACGGTCAAAGTGGAACCAGTCAACAAGATTCAGGTCCAAACGCCTACCAAGTGGCACAAGAGACCGCTCACCCCGGGTGGGGCATCGGGGCAGTCATGCGGTTATTGCGGAGGCCCGCGTCACCCGGTGACAGAATGCCCAGCACGAGGCAAGCGGTGCTCGGGATGTGGCAAAACAAACCACTTTGAAAAAGTGTGCCGATCAAAAAAATTCCGCAGGCCACGCCCAACTGTACAGGCCATAACGGAAGGGGAACAGAGTCACAGCGACATGGATGATGATGAGGAGGAAGAACGGTCGGTGCACAAGGTACATATGATCGGCACTGCCGCCCGTCGCACCAGACCGCTACCTCAATGCTCTATACAGGTGGCGGACCAAGACATAATGGCGGTAGTGGACACGGGTGCATCCATAAATCTCATGAGCGACTCACTCTACAGAACCATGGCCACGCCTCCGGATTTGATCCCTACTCCTATTACCGTCTTTGCGTATGGACAAGACACTCCTCTCAGGATTCGAGGGAAATTTCGGGCGGCAATCCGCCATGGGAACAAGACCATCAGAGCAAACATCTTTGTGTCGGAAGAAGGTCAAGGTATGCTATTGAGCTGCAGGGCAGCCGAAGACCTCGGCGTGGTGACGTTTGCCTTCGGAGTCCACGAGGAGTCCGTCCAACAACTTCTCATGGACTTCCCGGACCTCTTTGAAGGCATTGGACGATTCAAGGGCCGGGAGATCCACCTACACATTGATCCCACGGTGCAGCCGGTGGCCCTGCGACACCGTCGCATCGCATTCCATCTTCGGCCGCTGGTAGAAGAGGAACTCCGTAAACTGGAAGCGGCGGGCATCATTGAAAAGGTCTCGGGTCCCACCCCCTGGATGTCGCCCATCGTAGTCACCCGGAAACCGAAACAGCCAGGGGCGGTCAGGATCTGCGTGGACATGCGCCTCCCCAATGCAGCCATAAAACGGGAGCGTCACATCACCCCCACCATTGACGATCTTATAGGAGAGATGGCAGGTGCCTGCTGGTTCTCAAAGCTAGATCTACGATCAGGATATCACCAGCTGGTATTGGACATGGAGTCGCGAAACATTACCACTTTTTCCACCCACATTGGCCTTCGACGGTACACCCGACTCAGCTTCGGAATCTCCAGTGCAGCGGAGGTCTTCCAGAATGTCATCGAAGAATTGATTGCCGGAATACCCGGAGTGATAAATGTCAGTGATGACATAATGATACACGCCCGCACTATTACCGAACACAACCACAGACTAACTCAAGTGTTTCGCAGGCTCAGAGACGCAGGACTCACGCTCCATAGAGAAAAATGCGAGTTCCTACGAAGCAAAATAGGATTCTTTGGATATGTCTTCTCAGCAGATGGCGTCAACCCAGACCCTGACAAAGTAAAGGACATTAAAGATGCACCACCCCCCACGACAGTCACCGAAGTCCGGAGTTTCCTGGGCATGGTTAATTACTGTGGCAGGTTCATCAAAGATCTGGCCAATCTCACGCTTCCCCTCCGTGACCTCACAAAGGACTCCATTCCATGGAACTGGGGACCGGAGCAGGAGAAGGCATTCCAAGACATCAAAGACTCTCTGTCCAGTACCACCACGCTTGCATTTTTTGACCCTCGAAATACCACTCTCATAGCGGTGGATGCTGGGCCTGCAGGATTGGGAGCTGTCCTAATGCAGAAGCAGAGGGATGACACAGATTGGACACCAGTTGCTTTTGCAAGCAGATCTCTCACAGACACTGAGCAGCGGTACTCGCAAATTGAGAAGGAAGCGATCGCCATTCATTGGGGGTGCAGGCACTTCCATCTGTATATATATGGCAAGCCCTTCACGGTGGTGACGGACCACAAACCACTGCTGGCCCTGTTCTCAGGAACCTCATCGAAGCCGCCGCCTCGTATCGAAAAATGGTTGCTCCAATTGCAGGAGTACAACTGCAACATTGAATATCAGCCAGGAGCCAAGAACCCGGCGGACTATCTATATCGACATCCCAGGCCAGCTACCACAGAAGAAATGGATGAAGCTGAAGAGACGGAGGCCTATGTCAAATATGTGGTAGCGCGGTCGTGCCCTCGCCCTCTTTCCATAAATGACATTGTGAAGGCCACGACACAAGATGCGTGTCTCCAGAGGGCCAAAGAAATTATCCGCACGGCGAACTGGCACCGAGCCAAAGAGGGATGGAAGGTGCTTACTCCAGACGCTCAGAAGATCATGGAGAGCCTATATCATGTCCGGGAAGAACTCAATGAAGATGAGGCGGGGTGCCTGTTACGAGGGCATCGTCTAGTAATACCCACGGCTTTAATTGACCAGGTGATCCAGCTGGCACATGTAGGCCATCAAGGTATGGTTAAAACTAAGGCCCGATTACGAACAAAGGTGTGGTTTCCCCTGATGGACGACATGGTAGAGAACGTGGTGAGGTTGTGTGCTGCATGTCAAGTCACTGGAGAGGCTCCTCGGGAAGCTCCGATTATAGTGGAACCCCGACCCCAACAGCCATGGGAGAGGGTCAGCATGGATTTTGGCAGTCTCCCTGATGGAAGATACACGTTGGTAATGATTGATGACCATTCCAAGTATCCGGAAGTGGAGATAGTATCCAGTACAAGTGCTGAGAGTGTCATCCCAAAGATAGAAAAAATTGTTGCTACTCACGGGGCCACGCGTGAGCTCCGTACAGACAATGGACCCCCATTTCAAGGGCAAGACCTGGCCACTTATCTGTCATCTCTTGGCACGCGACACCGACGCATCACTCCTCGCTGGCCTCAAGCCAACGGGGAAGCTGAACGATTCATGAGAACCCTGAACAAAGTTATTCGCATCGCCCATGACAAAGGCCAGTCTGTGGAGATGGCCATCTTCACTTTTCTTCGCAGCTACCGGCAAACCCCACACTCAACCACGGGGATAGCCCCAGCCCATCTCCTCATGGGACGAGTAATAACTGACTCCATTCCTCACCATCCCCAGTGGTCACCGGAAGGGGTGAATGAAGAAATGATTGCGAATAAGAGAAAGGCCGCTTTTGCCAAGATCAGTCGGAAGAGAAGAGCGGTGATGACACATTTCAACAGAGGGGATGTGGTACTTCTTCGCAACAGGGTAACCAGTGGAAAGTTCAGGCTGAACTATGAAAAAGGACTGTGGCGAGTAATTGGTGTGAAAGGCACCCGCATCACAGTGGTCCGAGGACGGGAAACAGTAACCAGGAACGTATCCCATTTCAAACATTTTCACAGGGAGCCGACGATGTTTGATTCCCCAACGCTGCCTGCTGAAACTGAAACTGTAACGAACTTACCCTGCCAGGAGCTAACGCCCAGTCCTGAGGTCACCCAGAGTAACACCTCGAGAGCAGTGATCAAAGAGGCGGGGGATGGCGCTGGTGCCCTTGAATGCAAGCCAGATCCGGAGGGGGCCGACATGGAGGCGCCAGAGGTCGATACTGTCCCAGATACAGGCGTTCCAAGTCAGCGAGGTGTGCAACAAAGGCTGAGAAGAAACCCCATGCCCTCCTGCCGGCTACGCGATTATCTCACGTAAGACTGTTTCATGTAAAATTACAAAGTGCAATGTTGGTAATATGCTCTACCCGTTTGAAGTAGTATGGAGAAGCGAAAAAGGGGTCTATGAATAATTTCACAATAGACTGTCCAAAACAAAAAAAAAAAACAGATTGTTGTTGTTGTCATTGTTTTTCTTGCTTTAGGAGGAATGTTATGTTCCGGGGGTATGGTCCGCACCTGGCGCCAGGGGCGTGCAGTGTTGAAGTCATGTGACCTTGGATAATAAAGAGAGGCCCCGCACGCACGTACGCAGTTCAGAGACGAGCGCACGGAGAGCCACCAAGTTATTCCCAGAGTCTGTCTCAGTTATTTCTAGGGCCACGTGTCAGGCCTAGTTATACTTAGATGCCCCGAAGTGTAGGTCCCGAGTTACTACCCTTAAGGCGGTCCTTCCCCACCTTCAGGACACAACACATACTGTCTCTGGAGTGCCTCAAGTGGTCACACCAACCTTTATTTATGCCCTCAGGTCGCGCCCGGCTCTCGGGATGAAATGGTGCAACAAATTATAGTAGAGACAGGTGGCACTTTACAGTCCAGTACTCTGTTTTGCCAATTCTTATCTTTCAATTTGTTTTTAGGAGACAGTAATTCAAACCTTACTACATTTTCTTTGCACTAATAAGAATCATATTTCCTTTTCTACTGTGCATTTCTTCTCTGTCCTAAGTGCACCTCCCTGCTAGGAAGCACTTGTACTGTTCTATTAAATTAATATGATTTTTTTTTTATGTAAAATTGTATTGCGAGTGTATGTAAGGCATTCACCTTGTTTTCTCTTCCGTTTATATTTGTGGCATATGCTTGCAAGTAAAATAATAAAAGTAACCATCGCTCTAGCTTTCCTTGGCCGCGCCTATGGGCTTTATCAACTCCTGTTATATATTGTTTACTTCTGGGTTGTATCTGTTTATGACATTTGGCAGTTTCCACAGATCAAGATGCTGCGGCAAAAGATCACACAGCACGTCAAATCTGGAAACCAAAAGTCATTGCTGCTGGTGGCAAGGAGGTCTCTGCAAGATTCAGACACCCACCGGATATGTACAGCTCTGTTTTTCCATCTCACTTAGGAGGATTCAGATTTTCACTTTCGTTACACAAAACAATTCTCACAAAGTTGGTGTCGAGATCTGAGTCACTACAACACCGCGCACGCTTAACTTGGCCTTTGTGTGTAGGTTTACTATGCTTGCCCAAATACAAGATAAATATTCTCAGAGTAAATATTGGAGAGAGCTTGTCATATTTTGGCGGAGGCTCCAAAGAAGCCGAGCAGAAGTGGTTTACAAGTGGCTACTTACTCTACCCACTCCCTGCTGCAGGCGCCAATATCTGGACTGCTCATAGGAGGCGCTATCTCCTCTAAACACAGTGGACGTCTGGGGCAGACCCCTGCAGGAATGTTAATGGGTTTATCTCTGATGTGGGGGGCTTTTAGGGATATTTCCTGACTCGGAACCCTGGCAGGGCCAGATGGATAAAGTGCTATAAATAAGGCACCTCTCTGGAAAGGTGGGGTGGGAGGGAGTGGGGGAATGGGGGAGTTGTGAAGGTTAGGAGTGTCATGAACGCTCAGGGTGGGACATTAGGCAAGGGGACTGGAAAGGTGGCCCAGCACGGAAGTGCAATTCTGTAGGGCACTTCCGGGAGCATGATGGGTGCAGGTAGGGCGCTGGCTGGGTGTCCTTTTCCCACTAACAAGTGGTCAATATGGTTTTAATTTTTGAGAATCTGTTAAAGTACACCCCCCCATGGCTCGGGTTTATCTGCGGCAGAAGAAACACAAGAAACCAGAGCCTTCTTTCAGCGGCAGATAAGGCGCAAACTCCGTGGAGCTGACGGGCCTCAGACACAGCTCATAAACACTGCCGTCGGCCGCCCGGCAGCGGCGCTGCACACCAGTAAAGTGCTATCTAATCAGCGTGTTTGTTTAATGCCCAATCTGCGCAGTCATTAGTCAGTGGAGCTGACTGGGCGGCTCGTTGCAGGCCCGTCGGAGGAGTCTATTGGAAGCCCCTGAACGCGGGCCCGGGAAGATGGGCGATTTGTTAAAACGTCTGGGACAGCTGCCAGGAGTGTTTGTTTCTTCCTAATGGTCGCTTGTAGTACATATGTAGTATGCAAACCCTGATTGCCGTAACTTCATTTTACTGACAGCTAGTCTATATGGGTGTGTGCGAGTGTGCGAGTGTGCGCGTGGGTCTGTCTCCTTCTCTCCGTCTCTTTCTTTACGTGCGTGAGTGCTTGTCTGAATATGTGGCTGTGTTACCGTTTTGTGAGTTTATGTGTATGTCCGTGCATGTATTAATGTGCATGTGTATTTCTCAGTCTGTCTAACTGTCCCCTGGGTGTGTGTGTGTTTGTGTGCGTGCGTGTTAAATGTTAGTGCATGCATATTTCTCTGGATGGGAGCGCGTATCTTCGCAGCTGTACTATTTGTGACTGTGTGTCGGTGTGTGGTTGTGTGTGTGTGTGTGCGTGTGTGTGTGTGCGTGCGTGCGTGTTAAATGTTAGTGCATGCATATTTCTCTGGATGGGAGCGCGTATCTTCGCAGCTGTACTATTTGTGACTGTGTGTCGGTGTGTGGTTGTGTGTGTGTGTGTGTGCGTGTGTGTGTGTGTGCGTGCGTGCGTGTTAAATGTTAGTGCATGCATATTTCTCTGGATGGGAGCGCGTATCTTCGCAGCTGTACTATTTGTGACTGTGTGTCGGTGTGTGGTTGTGTGTGTGTGTGTGCGTGTGTGTGTGTGCGTGCGTGCGTGTTAAATGTTAGTGCATGCATATTTCTCTGGATGGGAGCGCGTATCTTCGCAGCTGTACTGTTTGTGACTGTGTTTCGGTGTGTGGTTGTGTGGTGTGTGTGGTGTGTGTGTGTGTTTGTCAGTGTGTGTATTTGTGGCAAGGGAATATTATTCTACCAGTTTATCACACTCAGCCAACTTCAAGCGAGTTCTCCAAATACACAAACGTCATCTCACAACTGAGCTACTTCATTTGCACCCAGGTGCCACCCAATGTGCCCTTCTCTGCCCCGAGTGGTACCCATAAGTGCCTTCCCGTCATGGGCGTGGTACGTAGGTACAGGTTCTTGTGCTTTGGGACGCTACCTAAGAAGTGATTATCCTGCACCTGTGAGTGCCTCTGAAGTAACATAGTGATTACTCTGTGTCTGGGTCACACCATGAAATATAGTTTCTGTATCTGACAAAACCTCTAAATCAATCAGCCTACATCTGAGCAACAACTTTAACATTTTACTCTGCAAAGGAGTGTCACGTGTTAAGGGATCTATTCTGCCTCTGAGAGGTTCCTAACACTACTCTAGTACTTATTAACACCAATCTGCATCCGGGATGCCATTTAAACTGCATCTAGAAGAGTGCTTAATTTGTAAAAAAAAAAAAATGTGTCAGGGCCCGTGTCAAGAGGCCACTGCTGCTTGCACCACCCATGGCGCCTGCCAGCGATACCAATGACAGAACCAACATAACTACTAACCATCACACTCCTACAAGTGCGACAATTCAGACTATTCCAGGCCACCGATAGGTGTAAGAATGGCTTGGACGGCAGCTACTAGTCAGTTTGAATGTATATTGAATTATTAAAATAAAAGTTGTTCTCTTCTTCTCTCAATCAGACAAACAGCAACGCCATTGATAGGCTGTCATAAGTGCCAGGGTTGACAGATAAGTGTGGAGTACCGGAATCCACTGGCTCAAATTAAGCACTGATGGAACCTCTAAAGTGATACCTTTGGTAATGCAACGGGGAGCTAACTGTAAACAGCTACTCTTTGCACTCATTATATTTACCCGACACCCAGGTGGTGCTAGTGTTCAGATGTATGCCTGTCCTTCCTCCTGCATTTCTCAGCTCTCCAATCCCAAGGCACAATTGGGCATGGCCCTAGATCAACTTGTATGTTATAAGTACATGACAGTAAAACAATTTCACCGCCAATCCTATTGTCACCTCCACCCTCCTAACATAAGCACATTCACCTTTCCAGCCTGCCCTCTTCCCTACCACTCCTCTCCCAATCCATTCCCTTTCCTCCCTGCTGATTCCTGTAATGTTATTGCGTAGTAAATAATTGCACTGTGCTGGGTAAGTTTGTAAAGAGATTTATTCTACAGGTAACCAGTTACAGAGGAGCACCGGCCGGCGCTTCCGATCACTCTCAGCTCTTCGCGCGCTCTGCCTGAGCTGCGCGCGCAGCTTCCCACATGGCCGTCGCACGTCACGCCTACGTGACGTGCAACAACTAGAATGCGTATGCTACATATCTCCCTCTTTTTATTAAACAAGAAAGAGTCACTTACAGTTCATTGTCCAATTCAAAATCTCGATATCTGGAAGGTCTTACCACCTGCCTTCCACTCCTTGTGACCCTGACTGGGTTCTCCATGGTCTTTTGACTCTGAGTCTCAGGGTTTACTGTCCCTTCGTTCTCAACTCTTCCTTCATGCGTGCTTCTCTCCAGCCTGTCCCATTCCAATCCTTGACTTCCATTTTCTCCTTCTTCTCCACTTTCCGTTCCCGCTCTCTCTTCAACTTGCTGTTCCGCGGCTGCTTGATTCCTCTCCACTTCGGGGCCTTCCTCGTCCTCCCAGTCGGCGCTCTGTTGTTCCCAGCCCAAGACTTTATTGCACCTGGCCATGCGGTCTTGGGACCACACGTTTCCGTCGCTTAGTAAGGCAGCCCGATCGTACACTTCTACCACTTGCAACGGCTTGCTGTACTTGCTGTCTCCCTTCTCCTGCAAGGTGGCCAATCTTACTCTTACCCACTCTCCTTGCTTCAGGCCTGTGCCTTTGACATTCCTTCGTTTGTTGTAGTGGTTGCTGTAAATTGTCTGTGCTTTCTCCAGATTGGCCCGCACCACTGCAGGGGACCACTCACTGGTGATGAGCTTTTCCTTCCAAATTCTGTTGTCGTGGGTAAAGGGTTCACGTCCTCTCAGTATTTGGAATGGACTATACCCCGTTCCAGTAGGGGTTATTCTGTAGGCCCATACCATGTTCTCTAGCGCCTTCTCCCAGTTCTGTTCACTAGATATGGCCGCTTGTATGGCTCCCATCACTACCCGGTTAAATCTCTCCACTAAACCGTTTCCGGCCGGATGGTAGATTGAGGTGTGTTTGACAGTGACGCCATTTCTGTGCATGAACTTGTTCCACTTTTCTGACGTGAACTGGGGCCCATTGTCACTCAAGATCGATTTAGGTATACCTTCCCTCGTGAACGTCTCAGACAGAAACTTGAGGATATTCTCCGTGTCCATGGCTTCATCTACTTTCAATTCTGGCCACTTTGAATATCGGTCCATAAGCACACACACGTATTTCTGTGTGCCTTGGTCGTCTAGGACCGGTCCCAAAATGTCTATGGATAGTTCTTCCCACGGATTTGAGGGGGGGTCAAACTTTCCTATCGCTGGCCTCAATGGTTTCAATGTCTTGTCCGCCCGTTGACATTGGGGACACTCTCTGACATGCCTTTCAGCCCTTATGTCCATGCCTGGCCACCAGTAATTTTGTTTGGCACGTGCCTTGAGTTTCCCTATGCCCAGGTGTCCCTCATGTAGCAAGTCCATCAGTTTTGAGGTGAGGGTCCTTGGGGGAATCACCTTATCTCCCCTGTATATGAAGATCCCTCTGTCTCCTATCGACAGTTCTTCCCGCACTTCGAAGTACGGCTTGAGGTTTGCTCTCACGTTCCTTTCATCCGGCCATCCATGTACGATATACCCCTTCACTTCCTTTATATCAGTGTCTTCTTCATAGGACTCTGTCCATTCTTGTAGACTGATCAGTTTCTCTTGGTCCTCTATTAGAGCTACCAAATCCCCACTGCCGACAGGGTCTTCCTCTCCTGGCTCCATGGCGGCTGCCCTGCTCAGATAGTCCGCTACTCGGTTCCGGCTCCCAGGAATGTACTCAACATCATACCTGAACTCGAGCAACTTTAGAGACATCTTGGATATCCGAGGGGTGGCACTGGCATGTCCACTTGACGTCAGCACCTTCACCAACGGTTTGTGGTCTGTTCTGAGTAGGAAGCGTGTTCCCCACAGAAATTGCCGGAATCTCATCATGGCCCATACAACCGCCAGCATTTCTTTCTCGATCACGCTGTATTTGCTCTCCGTATCTGTCAGTGCTCTAGATGCAAAGCTGATGGTCTCCATCTCCCCTCTGCCTATGTCTTGCATGAGTACAGCGCCCAGGCCTTTGTCACTGGCATCTGTCGTCAGTATAGTGGTGCCTTGCGGGTCATACCCCTTGAGGGGAACAGCTCCGGTAACATCCCTTTTGATCAATTCGAACTCTGCTTGGGCTTCCGGTGTCCATTGGAACACTGTGCTGTCTCTGGTCAACAGCCTCAAATTGTGGGTCTTGGAAGCGAAGTGTACCACAAACTTGCTGTAGTACTCCGCCATCCCCAGGAACGACCTGACCTCTTCCTTGTTCCTGGGCGGCGGTGCTTCAGCGATGGCTTTGACATTTTCCGATTTGGGGGTAACGCCCTGTCGTCCGATCTCGTGACCTAGGTACGTCACCGACTGCAGTCCCAACCGACACTTCGACCACTCCGCTGTGAGACCTTTGTTCTCTAGCGTTTTCAACACCTTTCCCAGCTTCTGGTCATGATCTTGCTGGTCTCGCCCCATCACCAAGATGTCATCCTGGAAATACTGGACATCCTTGCAGTCTCTGAACAGTTGGTGCATCATTTTCTGGAAAACAGCGGCTGCTGAGGCCAGCCCAAAAGGCATCCGACAAAATTGGTAACACCCAAACGGGGTGATGAAGGATGTGAGTCGTTTGCTGTCCGGGTGCAGTGCGATTTGGTGATAGGCCGAGGTCAAGTCGATAGTGGAGTACCACTGCACCCCCCTGGTCTTGGTCAACATTTCCTCGATTCTGGGGAGGGGAAATTTCTCCACGACGATATTCTTATTCAGTTCTCTCAGGTCCACGCAGAGCCGGACCTTCCCATTTGGCTTCATTACGACCACCAGGGGCGCCAGCCATTCTGCACATGTTATCGGCTCGATTATTCCTTTCTTTTCCAGCTCTTGGAGTTCAGTTTGGACTGCTTCTCTCACCGCCATCGGCACATTCCTCACTTTGTGGGCTACCGGAATGGCCCCTTCCTTGAGCACAATCCTGTGTTGGAAGTTTTCCATCCGTCCCACTGTGCCACCAAATACTTTCGGGTAGTTCTCCTTCCATTTGTTCATGTCCGGCCATTCTTCTTGTTCAGTAAGTAAAATCTGCTCTTTCCCTCCTGGATCCAGTTTAATTCCTAGGTCCCCCTGGTCTAGCCATCCCAGGACCGAGGGTCCCTTTTCTGCAATGTACAGCTTGCACCATGCTGACCGGCCCCTGAATTCGAACAGTAGGCGGCGGAACCCCAACATTGGAATGCGGTCCCCATTGTAAGTGACCGGTCTGATGTCTAGCTTTTCCAACTCCGGTCCCAACTTGGGTCTGAATGTTTCTTCCCATACTGCCTGTTGGATGATGGTGAAGGGGGATCCTGTGTCCGCCACCACGGTGATGGTGATTCCTCCCATTGACATGTCCAGGATGGGTTTTGTGGACTTCCTCCCTTCTATGCTCATCACCTGGTCGTATATGCACAGGACCGTGATCACCTCTTCTTCTGCAACTTCTTCCAGATCACCTTCACCTTGCTCAACACATTTCACAGTTTCCTTCGAATGTTTCTTCCTACACACCTTTTCATAGTGGCCCAGGATACCGCAGTGTAGGCACTTGGCTCTGAACGCAGGACATCTTCTGTCACGGGCATCGTGGGACCAACTGCCGCATCTGTAGCACGATTTCTTGCTGTCATTCCCTGGTTGTTTCCCTTGCCACCTGCTGGTTCCTTTGGCTGCTGAGTCTTTTCCTCTTTGGTCCTTATGGTGGTCTCCTTCTTGTATCCTGTTCACCATTGTCGGAGTGACCACATCTTTCTTTGTTGCTGCCGCGCACCTCCTAGCAAGCTCGGCCCTTTTTACGATGACCATAACTTCTTTGAGCGTGGTGTCGCCGCTCGCCCACAACTTGTCCTGGACCTGTGTACTCGTAGTGTGCATCACGATCTTGTCCTTTATGAATTCATCCTCCCACAGTGCGTATTTACACGGGGCTGCTAATTTCCTTAAGGCCCCTACGTATTCTTCTATGGTTTCTCCAGCCCGTTGTTTCCTTTGCTGCAAGTTGAACCTGTCCACAGACACACATATGGTGGGGCGGTACCTCTCATCCAGGTCTTCTACTGCATGGGCATATACATCCGTATCGGTGTCCTCTCTCTTCTTGGGCACCAGACTCTTGTAAATCCTGAGACCCTCTGGTCCCAGGTTCAGCAGCAAGATGCGTTTCTTCCTTTGGGGGGTGAACTTCTCTTCATTTTCGTCCTCCAGGACCCCAATGAAATTATCAATATATTCCTTCCAATCCTCCCACTTCATCAGGGGTTCACCAGGTTTCAGTAGGAATTGCACCGGTGCGATTGCATAGCCTGCCGGTGTGCTCATCTTCACCTCCCTGCTCTCTGTCGCTTTGACGGCCTTGCTGGTGGGGCTCCTTGGGGTGCTGTCTTTTACTTCTGTATAGGCGTCCTCCTGGGGACTCCTAGTGCCAGTCCCCCCTTCTTCCCCCTTGGCAGCCAGCCAGTTCCTACCTTCCGCAGTGTGATGGGAAGGTATTTGCGGTGATCGGTCTTCTGTGGTTGGCAGTGCTGCCTCTCTGGCCACTGCGCCGCCTCTCCGGTTGCTGTGGCACTGCCACGCTCCTCTGCCTGTCTGTCTTGGCGGGCTTAGCTTTGCCCCCTTGTGCTCTCCACTCTTTGGCCCTGTAGCGCCGCTCTGCGCTGTGTCCCCCCGTGGCCTGGGGGTCGCCTACTTTGCTGCAGCCCACGTGGATGTGGTGGTACGATGTTTTTTTTTTTTCGTTTTGTTGTTGGGCGCCGGTGAAGTCCTCCCGTCCTCGTCGCCACTGTGATGTTATTGCGTAGTAAATAATTGCACTGTGCTGGGTAAGTTTGTAAAGAGATTTATTCTACAGGTAACCAGTTACAGAGGAGCACCGGCCGGCGCTTCCGATCACTCTCAGCTCTTCGCGCGCTCTGCCTGAGCTGCGCGCGCAGCTTCCCACATGGCCGTCGCACGTCACGCCTACGTGACGTGCAACAACTAGAATGCGTATGCTACAATTCCCTCTAGACCCACATCACCAATAACCCGTCAGCCTTCACTCACCCTTCCCAAATATCTTTCCATTGTCCCCTCTCTACCCAGATTTTGCATCCTCATCAATGTAGGATCATTTCTCAAAAATAATTATCACACTTGCAATCGCTTCTCAGAGAAATGGTCACAATTGCTTTTTATGACGAAAACCTGCCTTTGGATGAAGAAGTCCAAAGGATTCATGAATATATTCCAGTAGGACTCAACATCAGGGTCAAGAACTGAACAAAGAAGAGGACCCGTGGACTAGCTAACATTCACATAGGATCATTATCAGCATCAACCTTCTCTCCTGTTTAGTTCATGAATGCAACACTTCGCTCACACTGCTTAATTACAACAGCTATGATATAGTTGTGCCTGTGGCCCGTATTTCTGTGACTCCATCACAGCCTTACTTCTTACTCAAAAAGGTCTAATTTAACCTTTACAAACTTGCAGTCACCGAGTCAATGTTCCCTTTCCCGGAATACCTTGACCTACATCAGCGGGTCTCAGGACTTTCCTCCATAGCTGGACACACTTTACTCTTTTTAAAAAAAGAAAAAATACTTTTATTTGATTTGTTAAAATCGTAAGAGGGTGGAACATACCAGCATGTGGTACACAACAACATTTTGAATAAAAATAAAACATGCCCACGTGTCCTGGGCGACATTGCACAGATATACATGATGAGTAAAAACAGGTAGAGCGTTTTTAAATATACAAGAAGAATAAAAACAGGAATAGCACTTTATAAGGTAATGGCTCTCTCATTAGAAGATTGGGGCCAGCAAATGACTGTTATAAAAAGGGATGCTTACAGTGTTTTAAAATAAAAGAGAAGAATAGGGGGAGGAGAGTGGCTGTGAAGTGCATCAAGGAGGGTCTGGCTCCAGCTGAAAAGCGTCCATATGTTCCCAGTTCCTCTTTTGCTTCTGCCTTTTTTTCGAGCTCTTGAGCAGCAAATGTCAGGAATTTTATCGTTTTGCAGGAAAGTTGTATCGAGGCATTTTATCACAGCTGCCCTGCAGGTCCTGACTTATGTTTCTCTTAGGATTGGCCTCAGGAGCATCTTCCTTAGATTGTGTAAGGCCGGGCAAATACATAATAGATGTAATAACGACTCTACTCCCTTGTCACAGAGGTGACAATCCAGAAATGGCCAGGTCCGCAACCATTTTGGGGTAAGGTCTTTGCTCGGAAACCACCACATTTTACTCACCATCTTCCCAGAATCTCGGACCATCGCAGTCCAAAAGCCACCATACAAATGGTTCAACCTATGGCCTTCCCATCGTCAAGTTAAAGAATCAGAGCTTGAGCGTAGATACAGGTGCAATTCTGATCCATTTGATACGCAACTACACCAAACACCGCAAGTTTTACAAACATCTATCTGGAAAACCAAAAGGAGATCGTAAGCTACCAGCTTTGTCCATTAGTCCCTGCCCCTCAAAAGAGTTTAGGTCCTCTCTGAATTCAATCGCCTGATTCAAATGCTCAAGGGATGACCCTTGACAATATGTCCATGCTCCATTATCCAATAACTGAGCGAAAAGTTCTACATTTATATACACATCTTGCACAAGGGATGAATGACCTGAACCTGGCAGAGCATGTTTCCTCCATAGCCCCACAACAAGCCCTCTCTGCTACTCTTTGCTCCATATTGCAGCTGTCTTATTCAGAGTTCTTACAGCTCACTATATCATGCTGTCATTTTGATCACCAGTTAGTCTAGCCTTCTCCTCTAACTCTCTGGCTCCACAAACCATTCAGATGTAATTGTTTTAGAACTGAATCTATCTCAGTGACTTTAAAAGCTTCTACATCAGGTCACTTGCTTGAGGCCCTGACACCAGCAACAACAGACCCATTGCCAACAGATCGGCCCAGCATAAACATTACATTCTATCACAAATATATTGACTAACCCACCACAAACATTGGACAGAGTTTGCGTTAATTGTTAAAGGGATCATCTCAAGTTAAAAATTGGCGGGACTGGAGCTGCTGCTTTCCTCCACCTACGCACCGTACCCCTGCGATCATGGGGTGTACGGACCGTACGGTGTGTATGTGTTTGTGTGCTTTTCCGTACGACTCGCCCTTACCTGACGTGGACCGTACGAATCGCGTCCTCATACCCTGGTCTGGATCGTACTCGTCGGGTCGTACGGCATGTGTACGAGTCGTATGGCATGTGTACGAGTCGTACGGTTCACGGTTTCAGCCTTGCAATACGTACGGATCGCAACGATTTGGACGGATTCACGGAATACGGATCGTACTACGCGACTCGGACGGACGAATATGATTCGTACGGAGAGGGTACCGGATACAAATCATACGGACGTTTTTTTTCCCGAATCGGAATCGACCCCTTGGTGTTCTGCCACTGTCGTTCATATTTCTGTATATGTGGTCACTGATGGTGGTGGTGGGAGATGGGAAAGAGCATTAATTCGGTTGCATCCTGCGCACAAGGTTGGTGCAAATTAACAGCATATAGATTCAGCAGCCCCTGACCTCCGACAGAACTCAAAGGATTATGACCAGTAGTATTCCAGTTGCAAGTGGACCAGTAGATAATTGTGAATGTCTAATAAAAGAGAGAGGGACCCAAAACCAAAGGGATAGGGTACCAAACCGACTTTATGTCAAATATGAATTCCCTTTGGACACTTAAGTACAAACACTGATTCTTTCAGACAACTAGACCCATGCTGTTCAAACACAAAATACATCAATTTGGAGCAATGCACTACGTAACAGACCAATCCTATAAACAAATAAGTTCAGTTTACACAATTTATTCATTTGTTAAAAACAATTAAAAAGAAACATGATCAGACAAATTAAAATAATTGAAGTAATTGGGAACACAGACAATATAAAGAAGGAACAAATAATACACAAAATTTCTTGATAAACACTTCCTGTTCTTAAAAAACGGGTAGAGAAGCACGGATAAGGCTTCAGGAGCACAGGTCAGCGATTAAAACTAAAAAAATAACCGCTCCTATTGTAGCGCATTTTTTGGAGATGAAACATGGTGAATGTGATTTTAAATGGTTCATCCTGGAAAGGGTTAAGATAGGTAAGAGAGGTGGTAACATTGTTAGTGTTCGTAAAAATAGAGAGCAGTGGTACATTTCTTATTTAAATACAGTGAGAAATGGACTTAATTCACGAGAAGAGTGGGAACGCATTATTCGACAAAAGACACCTCAGAAAGGATTGAAACACAAGAGAAAGAACCAGCGAGAATTCCCCTTTGAGCACAACTGAGCGGGCCGGCATCGACAGAGTAGTTAAGACCTTAGTCGATAGGAAGGAAACCGAAGAGCATATCACAGACACATGTAGCTCATACGCTGGCAATTACAAACGGCATTTCGTCGTGCGTTTTTGTTATCACACCCTCACAGCGTACGAAGAAAAATATAATGAAACACGTGCGCCCGGCCTTGCCATGGACAGCTTCAGAGCTTGCATGCAAGATCTTGCAACCTGGATGTCCACTAATTGCCTCAAATTAAACGGCAACAAGACCGAGGTGCTCGTGGTGGGGAGGAACCCATCTGTCTGGTCGTCGGCGTGGTGGCCCCCATGCTTAGGAGAGGTCCCAACGCCCCGTCAAGAAGTCAAAAACCTAGGGGTTTGGCTTGATGCTGACCTATCTTTTGGACCCCAGATACACCGGGTGGCGGGTGTATGTTTTAGCGTTTTAAAAAGCCTACGGAAGGTCCTTGTTCTCCTTCCTACGTCCGCTCGTAGAACGCTGGTCCATGCACTCGTCACATCGCGGTTGGACTACGGCAACCTATTGTATCTGGGAGCAACCTGTAAGGCAACTAACCGCCTTCAGGTTTTACAGAATGCGGCAGCTCGCCTTATTTTAAAACTCACTAAAAGATAGAACTTCAAAGCGGCCCTTCAGACCCTCCACTGGCTGCCAGTAAGGAGCAGAATTGAATTCAAAGCCTGCTGCACTTGCCATCGCATCCTTGCTGGGAATGCGCCATCACCACTCCAGAACCTTGTCACTAGGCATGTTCCATCTCGCGCTCTGCGCTCCTTATACGGAGGCCTACTTAAGGTCCCTAGGGTGAGTAGGACCCGCATGGGAGGGAGGTCCTTTCGCTACTTGGTGGCGAAGAGTTGGAATGCCCTACCTCTCAACCTCCGCTCGGATCCTTCAGAACCGAGCTTCCGGAAGAAACTTAAAACACATTTATTTTTAGGATAATCGGGCCTTTCCCCTACTTCTGTTTCTGAGCTTTCAGTTCCAGCGCGGGGACACGCTTTTAGCGTAACCAAGCGCTATACAAAACTCCCTTATTATTATTATTATAGGACATGACCGACACATGACTCTATATAGGAAGGTGGACACAGGGGACGAGAGTGAATGTAATGTAGCCAAACTCTTCTCCTAGACTTTAGAAGTCTTCCGCCACCTCATAGAACAGGGACGAATAGTTGAGAACGTCACGCCTGTGATAACTGAACCCCCGATAGAAAGATTCGACAACATGATGCCCATAAAAGAAGCTGCCCCCTATTGGGTTCCCCCTAGAGGACAGGGAACTCACGATGACATAAATCACCAGGACGCAAAAGGAAGAGTAGTATACAACAGGGTATATCAGCCTTGGGATAGACAGGACATCCTGATGTTCCGCAAGTCAAAATGGGTGGGGGGTAGCTGCCATCATTAATAAGAGGCTTCAGTGCACCTCGCTCGACACTGAACTGGTTTCGCAGGCGGAAACTTTGACGATTAAACTCGAAATCGGTCAGTTCTCTTTGGTATGTGTGATAGCTTACCGCCCTCCCCAACACATGCCCTTATTCCCTCTGGAATTCGGCGAAATGATAGCACAATTAGTGATCAACCATTCTAGAATCCTAACTGTAGAGTTTTTTATTACTGGCCCGGGGACCTAAATCAAAGTACCTTATCTTGTGAATTTTCAGACTCTTTAAGGAGCCTAAACTGCACTCAGCACGCTCAAGTAGCCACATACACTAAGGGACACATCTTAGACCAAGTATGGTCTCAAAATCTAGATATCACACAGCTTAACATACTGCCTTGTACATGGTCAGACCATTGTCTGATCACCTTTATGATATCGGATGTTATTTTGACTCCTACTCCTAGACCTAGTAACATGAAAGCAAGAAATTGGAGTAGTGCATGCACCGAGTCTTTTCAAGCTATCCTACTCAACTCAATCCCTTTGAGTGATGATAGCTCTCTCCTCACCCAATCAAATAATCTCACAACTTGGTTGGAGTCGGCTTGTGACTTGGTTGCCCCCTTGAAAAACATCAAATTGAAAAGAGCACATGATGCTCAAAAATGGTTCTCATCTACTCTAAAAGATCTTAAAAGACGTCTCAGACAAGCTGAGCGTAAATGGAGAAGCCACTACAAGCCGGAACTTAAGACTACGTACCTGTCCCTTCTGAGAGAGTACAAAACGTCCATTCTATCATGTAAAACTGAGTACATCTCAGCTAAAATTCTTAAATCCACTAATAAAATGCGAGAGCTCTTCTCGATCGTGGATGAACTGATCGGTACCGAGAGAGTCTCTGCACAACCTGTCCATTCTCAACCTTTATGTGATTCGCTCAACAAATACTTTTTTGATAAGATCATTACCATAAAGGCTAGTATCCCAGTAACCAACAAATCCTTCGTACCTGTTCCATCTTGTCAAAACCTAGCAGCACTAAATCTTTTTCCTCCCATCACTACAGAATATTTTCTCAAGCTGATGGATAAAATTAAATCTGTATCCCCTCTTGACTCTGCACCTCCTTATATTTTGCGTTTAGCTTTCAGTGCCTGCCCTGCCCCGCCTTTATCTCTCCTCAACACTTCTATTAGCCATGGCACTGTACCGGAGTCTTTCAAAAGTGCAGAGATTCTAGCCATTTTAAAGAAACCTGGCGCCGATCCTCGGGTGATGAGTAACTATCGCCCGATATCCCTTCTGCTCTATCTGAGGAAGATCTTGGAGGCTCATGTTACTGCTTGTCTGACCTCCTTTGTTGAGGAATCCTCCTATCTGGACCCCTATCAGGGGGGATTTAGGCCTGCCCACTTGACCGAGACCGTCATTTTGACAGTCATCCTCCTTGACTTATCCGCTGCATTTGACACGGTCGATCATAACATCCTGATCGACCGTGTCAGCAGGGCTGGCATAGGAGGCCTGGCATTAAGATGGATCCAATCTTTTTTGTCGGACAGATCTCAATCAGTCCGATTAGGCAATTTCTGTTCACCAAAAGGAAAACTTCTTTGCGGAGTACCCCAGGGCTCTTCTCTTTCGCCTCTTTTGTTTAATTTATATCTGCAACCCTTGATTCGTGCACTACAAGACATGGATGTTTTGGTTTTTAACTATGCAGATGATCTGCAACTCATTTTTAACATACAACCCACTATTGTCTCGGAGGTCAATCTGCAGTCTGTCATGACGTACATTAGCAACTGGATGAGCCGGAACCAGTTGAAATTGAACCCCTACAAAACCGAGCTAATATTGACAGGCGGTGCCTCTAATCCCTGGAGCTCCAATTTTTGGCCCCACTGCTTGGGCTCCCTGCCCGTCTCCACCCCAACGGTAAAAAGTCTGGGGGTAAAAATCAGCAACGATCTGTCAATGAAATCTCAGATCAGCTCTGTGGTGTCGGTCTGCTTCTTTCTTCTGCGGAAAATCAAAAGAATAAAAAGATTCCTTTCCTCAGAAGCGCTAACCCTGGTTATCTTAGCGCTCATAATATCTCGCTTAGATTATGCCAATTCCCTTTATGTGGGCATCCCGGCATATCAAACACAGCGCCTGCAACTCATTCAAAACCAGGCGGCCAGACTAATTTTGCACCTCCCTACCCGCCAGCATGTAAAACCTTCTTTGAAGAAATTGCATTGGCTCCCTGTGAGCCAACGTGGTGCCTTTAAGCTTGGCTGTATCACATATAAGGCATTTTCTGATGCCCGCCCAAAGTTAATTTACAATAGGCTCAAGAAATACACTCCCCTCCGCACTCTCCGATCCACTGGCCAATCCCTATTGACCGTCCCCAGGTTCAGGCGTATAAAACACGGAGGCCTTCGTTTCTCGACACTTGCCCCCCAATTCTGGAACTCTATTCCCCTTTCAATACGCACTACCGACACCTTTTTCCATTTTATAAAGCAACTAAAAACCTGGCTCTTTCAACAAGCCTATCTTAATCTGAGCCACTGAATTATCTGGAGCCCATCCCCCCTAGCGCCAAGAAACCTATCCGGTGAACGTTGCGCTTTATAAATATTTTTTAACATAACATAACATAACAAGTCCTTGCCGGACATGCGAAAGAATCCCACCGCGTTCTATACGGAATTAGGTACCGCTTTGGGATCAACGATCATGACCCTTGCCGACATTCACTTGTTCTTTGGGCTATGTCTGCCAGCTGACGTGTGGAAGAAAATCTGGAAAGTCGACCACACTGATCTGTTCGGGCATACCTGGGAACAACTCGACAGTCTAGATAAACAACGAAACCCTGGACAGAAACCCCTAAAAGCAGTATTAGACCTCCCAGATAAAATCATACAAAAGGTAAAGACTCTAATCCCCGAGAAAAAGATAGACTGGTCTATAGTGACAGCTTGCCGCCAAAAAACCAAGAAGATGTCTCCGAATACTTCTCCCGGTTCAAAACGGTGTTTTCCTATACAGTGGACAGGACATGACCACTGCAACCGGACATCACTTGTTCGTACAGAATTATGTTAAAGGTTTGTTACCGGAAGTTTCGCAGAAATTGCAAACTAGTGAAAGCAGTTGGGCTGCCTCAAAGCCCGCGGCCATCCTCCAAATGGCTCAGTATTATGAGCACCAAAAGAATGAAAGCGATAGAGCTTCCGAAAGGAAAAAGAAGGATTTAAAGGAACGGGTTATGATAGCCCAATTACAAGGCGTGAGTATAGGGAAAGAACAGTACAAGGGAGGTTATCAACAGAATACCCCTAGAACTTCACCGCCCCGAAGCAATGCACTCGCACCCTACGCTGGACGTAGAGACTTAGGCGAGAACCAATGTGCTTTTTGTAAAGAGTACAGGCATTGGAAGTCCCAATGTCCGGTCCTGTTAGAAATTAATAGGAACAACGACACAAGAGAGCTAGCGAATGGACAGAGAAATAGAGGACGTGGACGAGGGTACACAAACGACACTAGTGACGTAAAGCCAGGTAGAACGAATACATTTGACCGTCCCGACAGAATCAGTACCAGCAGTCTGACTGCGACAACACATACGACTATGCATAGGACTGCCAAGGGCAAGGGAGGGATTCAGTCGAGCTCTATGTTGACCAGCAAGGCCCTTATGTTACCGCAAAGGTCCTAGGTACAAAGTCTCCATTTCCGGTAGACACGGGAGCAACATGTAGTTCATTATCCAAACGACTGATTCCAAGGGCAAGGGAGGGATTCAGTCGAGCTCTATGTTGACCAGCAAGGCCCTTATGTTACCGCAAAGGTCCTAGGTACAAAGTCTCCATTTCTGGTAGACACGGGAGAAACACGTAGTGCATTATCCAACGACTGATTCCAAGGGCACCCTTGTCTGGCTCACACGTGACATCAATAGGATTTGATGGAACGCCCTCCACCAACCCCTTGTCCAAACCGATCCCTTTTGATCTTGAAGACAATATCATTGACACAACATTTCTCCTCTCCTCCAATACCCCAGACGTCATTAGGGGTCTTGACTTGCTGAAATATTTTCGAGCAACTATTAGATGCTCGCCCGACGAAGTCCGAGTCATCCTATATGACAACCCTGGCCTAGTCAGATCTTGCCCTCCACGACACATGTACGCCATTGCTGCCGTAGACATATCCCTACTTGATACCTTACCATCACACTTTTGGGCGAAAGCTGACTCAGACATAGGACGAATGATGATAGACCCAGTGCATGTGACTGTACGACAGGATGCAACCCTACCGAAAGTATCCCAGTACAAGATATCACCAGAAGGCGAGAAAGCACTAATTGAAATAATACAGTCGCTAGTAGATGCAGGAGTAGTAGAAGAAGTTGTTAGCAACATCTGCAACAGCCCAATTCTACCGATCATCAAAAGACAAGGAGAGGGAGATGAGAAAGCGTACCGCTTCATTATCGACCTACAAGAGGTCAACAAGATAGTTGTTCCACAGTACCCTGTAGTCTCTGACATCACCACCATCCTGACCCTGATCCCGTCCACTGCCACCACCTTCACTGTCATCGACCTCAAAAATGCCTTCTTCTCCATACCCATTCACCCAGACAGCCGCTACCTCTTCGGATTTACTCTAAGATCCCGCTCGTATAGATTCTATCAAGCACCCCAGGGGTACACCGAAAGCCCGAGTATCTATAGCCAGGCACTCAAGAGACAGTTAGACGCAGTTCAGTTGCCGGACGGAGTGGTGTTAATACAGTATGTCGATGATATCCTTCTAGCAGCCGACACCACTCCACTTGCAGTAACAGCCACCATCTAGCTCCTACACTTCCTTGCAGAGAATGGTCACAAAGTTTCCCGAAAGAAGTTGCAGTTTGGTAAATCCCAAGTAACATACATAGGACACCTCTTATCAAAGGAAGGAAGGAAACTCACACCTGACAGAATCCAGACTATCCTAGACACCCCCGTCCCTAAGAACCAGAACCAAGTCCGCTCTCTGGTAGGCCTCACCTCATTCTGCCGACAGTGGTTGCCGAACTTTAGTCTCATTGTTAAGCTCCTACTTTCCCTTCTAGCCAAAGATGTTCCCTTTCCCCTCCCTTGGACCCCTGAATGCCAGACCGCTTTCAAAGAATTGCGAGACGCCCTTTGTTCGGCACCCGTTCTTGGAACCCCAGACTACTACAAACCATTCTCCCTTTTCACACACGAAAGAGAGGGATGTGCATTATCTGTCCTGACCCAATCGATTGGCCCCAAACAGCGCCCTTGCGCCTATTTCTCAGCCACTCTTGACCCCGTAGCCAGAGCATTACCAGCTTGCCTACGAGCTGTTGCAGCCGCAGCAGTCTCGATACGACAGAGTGAAGGAATTGTGCTTTCCAACCCCCTCACAGTGTTAGTACCCCATGCTGTTGACACCCTCCTGAACCAAACCAAGACCCAGCACCTGACTAGTGCACGATTGACCGGATACGAGTTGACCCTATTGGCACCACACATTACTCTAAAACTATGCACCACTCTGAACCCAGCAACATTGTTACCACTGCCTGAAAACGACCCTAATGTAACTCCCCTACATGACTGTGTGACCCTCACTGACGAACAGACAAAGAGTAGAGTAGAGTATACCTCCGAGACACTGCCTTCCCAGAACCTGACGGAGAACTATGGGTAGATGGCTCGTGCATCAAACTCCCCGATGGCACCACCTCAGCCGCGTATGCCGTCACCACAGCCTGAACCATTATTGAAACAGCCCGAATTGCTCAGCGTGTATCTTAGCAGCAGGGACGACAGTAAACATTTACACGGACAGCCAGTATGCCTTCGGGGTAGTTCATCATTTCGGACTCCTTCGGAGGGAAAGAGGATTCCTGACCTCACACGGCACACCGATCGTACATGGAGATCTAGTCTCCGCCCTGACCGAAGCAGTCCTCCTCCCCAAGCAGCTAGCAGTAATCAATTGCCAAGCACATAAGAAAGTAACGGACATTGTAGGACAGGGAAACGCACTAGCTGACGTTACTGCCCGAGCCACAGCTGAAAACAGAACGATGACACGAATGTATGCGACCAGGTCACAAGCAGAGAAATGGACAGATGCTAGGACCACTATTAGGGATATCCAACTGACAAGTACACCACACGAACTGACTGAATGGGCCCGGGTGGGACTAAAAGACGATGAAGGCTGCTGGAGGACAAGAGACAAAGACAAATGGCTGTTACCCAATGCATATCTGATCCCCATATTGACCTTGGCACACTTACCGGCACACATAGGTTCCGCTCCCATGACAGAACTGATCACTAGAGTATGGCATAATGACAAGATAGCAGACTCAGCAAAACGCCTAGTTCAACAATGCATGATATGCCTACAACACAATCCAGGGAAAGGGACAGTAGTACCACGGGGAGGGTTTGGAGTCCCCGACCATCCGTTTGAAGTCCTCCAAATGGATTACATTTAGTTAGAAAGGTGCCATGGTCTAAAATACATCCTAGTTATTGTATGTGCATTCAGCAAATGGGTAGAAGCTTACCCCACCCGCGACAACACCGCCACCACTACTGCAAAGGTGTTGTTAAAAGAGTGTTTCCCACGCTACGGCCTTTGTAGAATTTTGTGGAGCGACAATGGCCCCCACTTCGTAGCCAAAGTTATCCAACTCATATTGAAAGGGTTGGGAGTAAAACAAAAGGTCCACGCAGTTTTCCACCCCAATCTGCAGGCCTAGTAGAAAGGCACAATGCCACATTAAAGCTAAAGCTAGCAAAGATAGTTGCCACCACAGGACTGAAATGGCCTGACGCCCTCCCACTGGCATTGCTATCAATACGCTCCACCCCAACCAGACACCACTTGACTCCGTACGAGGTTGTCTTTGGCCGGCCAATGAACATTTGGGCTGCGCCGAAGCCAACCTCCATCCATGACGTCCCGGACATCCTAATGTCTGATTATTTGCATAACCTTACCAAAGAACTAACTGTTATCCACCAACAGGTGCAGCAAGCCATACCAGACGCATCCAGGGGCCCCGGACACGACATCAAACCTGGCGAGTACGTCCTGATCAAGAACTTTCAGAGATCGAAGAGTTTGGAACCCAGGTGGACGGGCCCCTGGCAAGTCTTGATCACCACCCAAACTGCACTTCGAGTGGAAGGGAAGAAAAATTGGCTCCATGCTCACCATTGCAAAAGAATATACCCGACCCTGACGACGAACGAAAACGTGGACACCCAAGAAGAGCTCCTAAACAAAGACAGACCGGCTCTGAGTTGTTACCCAGAATCAGAGACACTCGAATTGCCAGAATTTCCCGATCCCACTGTGAATCCAGAAAAGGGGACAACTTACGACGAAAGGAGAGTGCCTCGACAACGCAGACCACTAACTGAGTCAAAAATCTCAGAGCGGTAGCTAACACTACAAAGGCTACCAGGAGAAACGCCAGACAAAGTATGTGGTCCTGCCAGTCACCAAGCCTCTTGAAGGTGATGGAAGATCCCGGACGACCGAAGACCCACCGCAAAGACCCCAAGACTGCCGAACTGCATAGCACAAAGACAATTGTACTTTTCATCGTATCCCTCATCTGCCTCTTGCTAATTGTCACCGTCTGGATCATAGAAGTGAGCACTCCTGCTCACCAGACAATTTCACCCACTATGCAGCCCACCACCAAGAAAGAACATTATCTGGTCTCACTATCACCCCATCTCCGAGAACGACGCAAAGAATGTTGGAACAACTCCTTTGTACAACTGATGCATCAACACAACCTTGCTGCTAATACCACGAACTGTTGGATCTGTGGGCTGCTACCACATGCAACCGAACATTCCATTCCCTTCATCCCTTCACCCTTCTCTGTTCATGGGTCCTGCCTTGCCTGACTAATGCTCCTGCAAGAGAGCTACAAAGACAATGCTACATCCGACGGAACAATAACACAGTTCTACAACGAGTTCTGGCTGAACAAAACTGGAGAAAAACCTCTGCTCCCTTTTGCCCTCTGACCTCAAACACTACCTTTCAAATGAACATTCCGGAAAAAGAAGGAATCGAAATGCAAGTGTTCAACAACCCAGCCAGACCCACCTTCTCATATCTACGAAAACAGACTGCAGCAACTCTGACTGTGGCCCTATCTGTGGTGAACATCTCAGGCCTTGTTTGCATTGAGGGCCGTGGGACGAAAATCGCGGGCCACAGCTCCTGCCCCATAAAAACTCTGAACACTATCGACCCCCCTTCATTTATTGCATCACCAAATATGTACTTTATCTGCGGTACAAAGGCTTACACCTGGCTCCCAAAAGGCTGGGGGGGCATATGCTACATCGCTTTTGTCCTTCCTCCAATGTATGTGGCACAAGCAGCCTATCACAGACAGAAACGCTCAAACGACACAGAGCAAGCAGACTCCACCTCATCACAGTTCCTCGATGCAGCAAAAGGACTCATCCCTTTTTGGGGTCCGATGGCAAACAGTCGAGCCATCCGACATCTGACAAAAACAGTCGAAACAGCTCTGAACATCACGGCTGGCATCTTCACCAACAACACAGCTGAGCAGCAGGAGGTCCGCCTTGTGGCATTGCAGAACCGCCTTGTGCTTGACGTGGTACTGGCTGATCATGGAGGAGCATGCCGCATCGTCGGTGCCAGCTGTTGCACCTTCGTCACCGACTATTCACCATCCGTCTACAAAGCAATAGAACACCTTCATAAACTAACATCGGAGATCCGTCAGGAACAAGAAGGCTGGACACTCGGAAGCTGGTTTTGGAGCATTTTTAAAGACTGGGGCTGGAAACTGTTGATAATAATATTGGTGCCAGTTTTTGTGATTTGTGGTTGCTGCTTGGGAATACAAAGCATACCGCCCTTGTGCTCTCTTTTAATGAATTTGATATGCCCTAAAACTTTGGACACTAAATTTGAAAATATGAAAGCATTGTATGACAAAGAGATACAGAACATTATGAACATTGACATAGATTGACAAGATGACGAGGCAGGACTGTTAAATATTAGATTGCGATGTGAACATTACCAGCGCCATCTTGTCCCACTTAGGCCTTTTGCCAGCGCGTAAGCGGCTGCCATTTTAGACACTGTGGCCAGTTCGTAACATTGCCGATCGCCTGCACATCCCCCACACGCTGGCATCCCCCAAGTACACATGCTAGAGTCATGAAGCATCCTCAGCGCGACCCTGCCCCAGAGCCACTTCCCGTACCGAGCCCACATACCCTTTCATCCCTTGCGCACGAACAGGCCCTTCGATAATCTCCTTCCCTGCACCTGGCTGTTCGATCCGATCCCAGGCCATAACCAACCCCTGCGGATATAGTTTATAGCCACAGTACAGTAGGATTCCACCTCCCATCAAAGGAGCCGGAATTAATCAACACCACAACCCCATGAGATCCGACCGATTGCGCGTATTTCAGCTCCTGCCGGAATGCCCAGCTGCGCGATAGCAATCACCTATTGAAACCGGGGTGGGGTACAGTACTGTTGATATGTGTGGGAACGGGCCTGAAGCGGGGATTCCAAAGATGGTTTATAATGCATCAAAGTAATGTCAGGAATATGTTACACTGCAATAAAGAGATAAAACTGTGTATAAAAGGCCAGGCCACAGAGATGCAGTTAGAGCATCTCGAGACGACACCCTGCCTGTCTGATCCGACGCGCTTTCCTTCTAAGAATAAATCTGTTTCCTGCTTTCCAATTTCCAGCGCCCGCCTCTTTATTTGATAACTAAGATTGAACTAGAGGCGACTAACGCCAAGCAGTGCTTGAGGATATCTGGGGAAAATCTGCTTCGTTCATCAACCTTCTTACAAATGGCATAACATACAGTGCACTTTTAAAAAGGCAGAAAGTATAACCATCACGTTTGTCCACCAAACTCAGAATCAAGCCCTGAGTTTCCACCTGAGGAGACTCCCGCTCACAACATGTACAACAAGTATGGCAAAAGCACGTGCAGGTTTATAACTAATTGGATTGAGAGTACTAAGGATGATAGAAACATGTTTACCCAAAGAAGGCAACTTTGACATTGAACATTTCAATAACCCTAAATGAAAAATAAAAGAACCTCAAAATAAAACCCCATCAGAACAATTGTTCACATGCTGAAATGCTGGCAAGAATCTCAAGCAAGGGTGTCTCAAGGATACCCAAGAGAAACTGAGATACATAATTAGTCGTATAAGGAATAGGATCCTAGCTTGCTCCCCACTGCACCAACTCTGTCGAAATGCCTTACCCAAATTAAAGATGAGGTTCAGGAGAATAGGGAAAAGGACATACTAGATATTCTGAATTTCCCCATCTTGATTGAAGAAGTCAGAGGGCCAGCAGTGGAGCACCTACTGGAAGTGCAAGGCCTGCCAGTGGGCAGGCTGGTGGGGTACTTGCAAGGATAGCAGAGGTAGAGAGAAAGCATGTCAGGAGAGGTGGGCATTGGTTTTAAACAGGAAAACACATGGATCTCAGTGGCCAATCCAGGAACAAATGATCAATTTACAAAAATAAGCAGGTTCCGATTCAGTATAAGAATCTGAACCTTTGTTAACGCTGGCTATGTTCATTTACCCACTGACGTAAATGAGAGAGCGCCTATGATTCCACCACAATTCAAATGAGAAATACAATGTGCTAATTTACTCCTGCATTAGCACTTTATTCCTGAATGCAAAAACTATACCACCCATCTCACTCTTGAGAATATAACTGCACCTTCCCCGATCAAGTGATATTGCTCCGTTTATCTATTTGGGTTCAGCTGCCCAAGGACTGGTTAGTGAGAAAGGAAAGAGCAGTAGGGCCTGTAAGTTAAAGTGTCCATCATGACCTACAACGCTTATTGTGACACCATAATTGTGACAAAGTAAAAGCATGTCCCCCAGCTTGCCGCTATTGACTGATGGTGCAATTTAGCTACTAACTCCACTTTGCCATTTAAGGGGAAAAGAATGTGGTCTAATGGCTAGGGCGATCAACCTCGAAGCTGGGGAACTGGGCTAGAGTCTCGGCAGGGACGCTCAACATCCTATGATTCAAGGTAAATCACTTTATCTCCCTGTGCCTAACAAAAATGAATGTGTCTGTCTGTAACGCAACTGTTGCTCATGTAAAGCACTCTGATACCTTTGGGTCTAGTTCGCTCTATATAAAACTAAAAAAAAAAAAAAAAACGAATGTCAAAGTCCAGGCCTCCCTTTTGAAGATCTATACATCACCTCCTAAGGTAGGCCTATGAAGCACTAAGGCAGGGTGCTGTACATTAAAAAAAGGACATGCATTTTTATATGTCCAAAGACTAAAAACTCCAAATTGTTGTTTTTACTGTGGAAAGGCTAGTAGCCCTATTGGCAAGTACAGGGTTGACAGCTCAGCTATGCTAACTCCCAAATGGGACAACTAAAGTTGATACTTCAAGGTACCAAAAGAATCATTACATTTAACCTGAGTTGAAGTCCAAGTTCAATTTAATGTTACTTTTGAGTAAAATGCAACTTTAGAAAGTAGGCACTCTGTTGCCCAAGTTTTACAGTGGCCATTCGCAGAAGCTGTCCATGAGACAGTCTTCTGCCCTCCCCCTGAGAAGTATCACCCTGGGTACGAAACAATAGAGGCCTGCCGCTGGAAGAGGTGCTACTTCTCCATGGCAGGAAGACACACCTGGTGTGAGCCCCAAAGGTGAGTTTCAAAGTCATACACACATTAGAGGGGGCGCTCTTTTTTTCTGGTAGACAGGTTGGCGGCTGCGATAGAAAGGTGAAACTAGTTGCTAAACCAATTTTTCTATGGGTGTGTAGCCCTCATGTACCCACCTTTAGGGTGGGCTACCAAGCTCCACACACACACAGAAGCATTTTGCCATCTTGGAAATGGGAAGAATATTGTTCTGTGATAGCTAGATGCCATACACTGCAGGAAGTCATCATCAGATGGGAGAGAAGATGGCAGCCCATTGGCTAGAAGTGACTGCATCCCCGAGCGCAAGTTGTGGGCATAAAAGTGGCACCCAGACCTCAGATCGAATCTAAACTGGAGGGAGGACCGGTGTTTTCCTGGACCTAACATAAAGAGGCTGCACCAAAGACAAGACTGCATCTGATGCTCCTGGGCTAGCAAAGGGAGGACTCTGCCGGTGGTGCACAGATAGAGGAAAAGTAACACCCCAGACAGAAGAGGTGAACTCTAAGAGTCAGGTGGACAAATTTCTATTCCAGCATGAGGGCCACAAAAGCCGAAGAAGCCTCCTTTGCAGAGTTTGTAGCCACAACTGCTTGTCTGCCGCTAACCGCTGAAGTGCAACCCAGGAGACCAAACCCTGATACTCAAAAGTTACACTCGAGTTTGCTGGACCCGGGAGATCCATTAAAGTGCAGTTTGGTCACCAAAGATGGGCTCTAACCTCATTTACAGGGAACGTCTGATTACGATGTGACTGGAGACAAGAAGACCAGCGGCAACTGGTTTTAAGCTGAACTTCACCTAGACTTCAAAGCACATTGACCACTGGGCCAAAGTCACCCCACCATATTTGTGGGCAGAGGGGTGGCCCCAGAAAGGCCCTTGTCGGCCAGATCACCATCCTCAGCATTCTAAGCATCTTCAGCATCCTGTATTCCTTGCATTAGGACCACCCCATTAAAGTTCATGGGATTTTGCCCTTAGTTCCTGGAACTGAACTGGAGACAGATTTGACAGCAAGATAACTGCCCTGCTATGTCTTACTGGCCCTTGAGACTTGCTTCAGGCCGGAGTTGGTCACCCAGCATGGGTTAGATTACCCATTCAGAACTTTATAAAAGGTTTTAAAGTAACCGCTAACCATGGTAGTTGCCAATACTTGTTTGTATTTTCTGGGAAACAATGTAATTAACGATGTACTTAAAAATCCATATCTCGGGAAACCTTTGTTGGATTTTGTTCGTTTTGGTGTCTAAAAAAAATTCATAACAAAATATCTATTTTTATAAATTGGTGTTGAATTTCTTTTGTGTCTTGTTTCTTTCTTATCAAACAACAAACTCTAAATTAGGGTCCAAGGGGAATCTGTATTTAAAGACCTGCTTATATCTTGTCCCCCAACTGAACAATCTTTAACACACGAAAGATATCAAGGGTCTATTGTGGATAGCACTATAAAAGGTGCCTATCTTTAGGTATCCTTAAATACTTATACCAAATGGTTATAGAAAAACTTGTCTAGGAGAGAGATAAGGAATAGACAGAAGAGAGTAGAAGAAAAAATATCAAAATACCCATCAGCCCACACATTGGCGGTACTTCATCATCTGGGTTTGAGAAAGAGATAACTAGACACTTCCTCAGGAAAATTCCTTGGGGATAGCTAGTATCAGATCGAATGATCAAACCATCAACCATCAGATGAAGAGTGTTTTAAGGCTAAGGGGGCAGGTTGCAGTGTAAAGAAAATTGTGAAAAATAGTGTAAACACAAATATGTAAAGTAGTGATTTAAAAATGCCTGTGTTGATGTCTAAGAAAGCTTTATTAGATGTGACCATCAAGACGGCATATTAAAAACAGAGCGAGAATAGTGTTTAACAAATATACTATTCACCATAGATATCAGTTGGTCAACATGTTTCAGCCCAGACGGGCTTTCATCAGGACCTATGGCATCCACTACTGCAACACTTACCACATATTGTGATAAACAGTGAAGCTTATAAAGACCTACCAATTGTGAAGTAGTCTTATATCTTGGTTACCAAACTTCTCCCAACAATGTAGGGAGGAACAGCCTCACCTCGCCTGGCACTCGCTCAGGGCAAAAGAGGCCATGCACTCTCCGTCGTTACCTCGGTCTGGCGTCTGAGTCTCGGTCACATCTAATAAAGCTTTCTTAGACATCAACACAGGCATTTTTAAATCACTACTTTACATATTTGTGTTTACACTATTTTTCACAATTTTCTTTACACTGCAACCTGCCCCCTCAGCCTTAAAACACTCTTCATCTGATGGTTGATGGTTTGATCATTCGATCTGATACTAGCTATCCCCAAGGAATTTTCCTGAGGAAGTGTCTAGTTATCTCTTTCTCAAACCCAGATGATGAAGTACCGCCAATGTGTGGGCTGATGGGTATTTTGATATTTTTTCTTCTACTCTCTTCTGTCTATTCCTTATCTCTCTCCTAGACAAGTTGTTTCTTTCTTATTCAATTGTTTTGGTACTTCTAAATGCTTTGCACAGGTTCCTTTGTTAAAGTCCGAATGCTCGAAGCCACAGCAACCCAGGGTGGACCTAAGTTTTTACAAACCATGATAACTGGACCCAAGACGGGTTTGTGAGTTTATTACACCGTGAGGTTGCACAATCACACCATATAATAAACCACTGTACCTCTTAAATAACATATGTCAATCAATCATTCAATCAGGGAATTTTGAGAGCGCTACTCACCCGTGAGGGTCTCAAGGCGCTGGGGGGAGGGGAGGTTAGCAGTGCTGCTCAGCCGAAGAGCCAAATCTTGAGAGTCTTCCTGAAGGTGTTTAGGGAGGCGGCGCATGTGATGTCTGTCCGGAGCTCGTTCCAGGACTTAGCCGTGATGTAGGAGAAGGTTTTCCTCCTGCTTTGGCTCTGTGGATGCGGGGGGTTCCTGCTAGGACGAGGTTGGCTGATCGGAGGTTTCTTTTGGGTACGTGGAGGGTGACTCTGCCGTTGAGGTATTTGGGTCTGGTGTTGTGTAGGCATTTGTAGGAGTGGGTGAGGATCTTGAAGGTGACTCTCTTCTCCACAGGGAGCCAGTAAAGCTTCCGTAGGTGCTGGCTGATGTGCTCATGTCAAGGTATGCAGAGGACGAGTCTAGCGGCGGTGTTCTGTATCGTCTGGGGTTTGCGGAGTAGGGAGTTGTTTATGCCGGCGAAGGGTGCGTTTCCATAGTCCAGCCTGTTAGTGATGAGAGCGTGGGTGACTGTCTTCCTTGACTCAGGGGGGATCCATTTGAATGTCTTACGGAAGATGAGGAGGGTGTTGAAGCTGCTGGAGGTGACAGCGTAGACCTGTCGGTTAATGGAGAGGGATGGGTTGAGTGCGATGCTGAGGTTTCTAGCATTGTTCGTGGGGGTCGGAGGGCTGCCGTGGGTGGTGGGCCACCCGGTGTTGTCCCATGCTGAGAGTATGGTTCAGAGGATGAGGACTTCTGTCTTCTCGGAGTTGAGCTTTAAGCATCTGTTGGTCATCAAGACTGCAACGTCCTGCATTCCTTTCTGGAAGTTGAGTTTGGCGGTGGTGGGGTCTTTTGGTGAGGGAGAGGATGAGTTGGGTGTCGTTGGCGTAGGATACAATGCTGACGTCGTGTTGTTGGACGATGGTGGGGAGGGGGACCATGTAGATGTTGAAGAGGGTCGGGCTGAGAGATGACCCCTGTGGGATTCCGCAGGTGATTTCCGTGAGATCGGAGAGGAAGGGTGGCAGTCTGATCCTTTGGTTTCTGCCGGTGAGGAATGACCGGATCCAGTCGAGGGCGGTTCAAGGTATGTCGGCGTTGTGTAGTCTGGCTACGAGTGTACGTGGGAGACGGTGTCGTAAGCTACTGATAGGTCGAGTAGAATCAGGGCTGGGTTGTGGAATTGGTTGAGGAGGGTACGGATGTCGCCTGTGGTGGCGAGTATGGCGGTTTAGGTGCTGTGGTTGCTTCAGAATCAAGATTGAGACGGGTCGAGGACGGCATTGTCTTAGCTGAATGTCGTCAGTTCCGCGTTGACTGTTTTCTCCGCGACTCAAGTGGCAAAGGGGAGAAGCAAGATGGGCCGGTAGTTCTTGAGGTCTGTGGGATCACCTGCGGGCTTCTTGAGCAGGGGCCTGACTTCTGCGCGTTTTCAGTCGTCTGGAAAATTGCCAGTTTCAAAGGTGGTGTTAATGGTGCATTGGAGTTCGGGTGCAATGGCAGTGGCGACTCTGTGGTAGATGTTTGGTGGGCAGGGGTGGTGGGGGTCACTGAGTGGATGCTTTTCATGGTTGAGGCGCACTCTTCCGCCGTGATGGGAGTCCAGGAGGAGATGGTGGGCCGGCTGGCGTGGCTGGAGGGTGGGTCGGCTGCAGAGTCGGGCGTATAGTCGGCAAAGTTGTCTTAGAGGTTTTTTATCCTCAGGTGGAAGTAGGATCCGAGCTTGTCGCAGAGGTCTTGGGACGGGGTGATGTCCGTGGCTTTGCTGCGGAGATTGGTGAATTCCTGGATGACACTGAAATGTTCCTTCGAGTTGCTGGAGTTGGCGATGATTTTGTTGTGGTGGTTCTGATTTGTTGGTGGTAGTCTGTCATGGCGTCCTTGTAGGTGGTGTCGTTTCCAGGTGTCTTACTGTTTCTCAAGTTCTTCTCCAGGCATCTGCAAGTGCGTCTGGCTTCTTGTAGGTCGTGGGGGAACCAGGCGGCTTTCCTGGGTCGCTGGTTGTCGGGGTTGCGTAGTGGGGCGAGCTTGTTTGCGCAGTTGGTGATCCAAGTGTGGAGATCCCTGGCTGCGACGTTGGCATCGGACACCGTGGTGTGGTTGTCTCGGGTGAGGGTGGAGTTGTGTTGCTCGTCAATGACTTTGCTCCAGTTCCTTTGCGGTGGGCATGGGGCTGGTTTGGGTGCCTTGGTTTTGTCTACAAGAAAGTGTACGCAGTGGTGGTTGGTCCATGGGGATTGCGTTGTGTGGCTGAAGTGGATGCTGTTTCCTTCTGTGAAGATGGGGTCGAGGGTGTGTCCTGCCTTGTTTGTCTGTGTGGGGGTGAGTTGTTTAAGTCCGATGTTGGCGAGGTTGTCACGGAGGGTGGTGGAGTTCGGGTCGCTGGGTTTGTCAAGGTGGAAGTTCAGGTCTCTGATTAGTGTGTAGTCCATTGAGGCGATGGAGTGGGGTGTGATGGAGGCGGCGAAGGGCACGTGGTCTGTAGGTGAGGGTGTCGCGGAATGTGGAGTTGGGGCTGGTCTGGATCTGGAAGTGCATGTGTTCAGCGGAGGGGAAGGTTTCGCTGGAGATGGTGCGGCGGAGGATGTTGTGAATGATGGCGACACCCCCTCCCGGGTGGCTGGAGCGGTCCTTCCTTTGGGTCTTGTATCCGTCCGGGATGGCAGTGGTGATTGTCAGGGGGGGTGCGGCGTTGGTTCAGGTTTCCATGAAAAAAGCGATGTGAAAGTGCTAAAGACATACAATTTTGCTAAAGTTTATTTTGACCATTGCCATGTATCAGACCCCTTTTAGAGGTCCACGGAGCAAGCAGGCATTACCGGGCCCAACTGTGAGGGTTGAAGCCTTTTACTCCTGATGTCCCGGGGTCTGAATTGTAATTGAATCTGAGTAACTGGGCCAAGTACTCCTTCTGCAGTTGACTTTCAGGGAGCAGTCCAAGGCTCCCTCGGGGGGAGGTGTGGATATAGGATTGTGAACACGGGCCCACAACTCAAAATACATGCAGCAGCAATAAATCATTGTCTAGTCAAATACTCACTTTTATGAAAAAAGAGAAGCATTTTATGTCTACCACATACCACACAGGAAAGAAACATCATTCAAACTCAATGAATTCCCCCTGAGTTTGGGGCTCTAGTGGTTTTTTGGTGATGCCCTCTCCCACTCTCTCCTTGCGATAGCGGTTATTCCCCATTCACTAATGGTAACATCCAGGGTATGCCCCACTAGCAGTCTGAGCTTCAAGAGTCCACTTTGACAGATTTAAAGTCAATAATGTTCCAGTGCTACCACACCACCATAACAATAGGTTCCCCCAGGGCCGACATGCCCAAAACTATTGTTACCTGCACCAGCAGGCGTGTAGTGTCTGGAGTTCCTGAGTGCACCCTATCTGCAGGCACTCTAAGAAGCTGCAGCTGAGTTCAGGTGAATCACCCTCATGCAGCCCAAAAGCGCCCCTGAAGGTTCTCTACAGCTACTCCTGCAGGGGTCATTGGTCACAGTGATATGTGCTTCAAAAGTTAAGCCACAGGCCCCCAGTCCTACTCTTCATGAATGAATGAATGAATTTGGTACTTGTATAGCACTAACTGTCACCCTACGGGTATCCTGGCACTTCTAACTGAGAGGGGAAACCTTGATGGAAGGAAGGGCAGGCCGAGTATATAGAAGGCGGAGAACTAAGATTTTGGGAAGAGCCAGGTTTTTAGGCTCTTACGGAATTCAGTCAGGGTGTCTGCTTGTCTTAGATTCAGGGGGAGTTCATTCCAAAGGCGGGCACCCACCACATTGAATGCCCTCCCTCCAGCCCTGGCCCGTTTAAACCTGGAGACCGGCAGAAGGCCGGCACTCGAAGAACGGAAGTGCCTCTTAGGTTGGTACCACCTGAACTTATCCTGCATGGGGATTGGTCCCAGTTTATGCACTGCACTAAAAGTCAGACATAGAGATTTAAAGTGTACCCTTTCCTTAATAGGCAACCAATCAGCTTCTAAGAGCCAAGGTAGAGGATGAACTTCGCGGCCTATTGAGTGCCAATTTCGCCGCAGCAGACTACTCTCTGCAATCCCTGGATGATGTATTGTGGGGCACCCGAGTACAGAGAGTTACAGTAATCAAGCCTGCTTAACACGGTGCTTCTTACCACCAATGGGTGTGACTCCGTTGGTATTAGCGGTAGTATTTTTCGTAGCAACCGTATTAAGGAGAAACATACATTAGCATTTGCATGAGACTCCATCTGGAGATTGTCATCGATCAGAATCCCCAGGTTGCCTACCTTCTTGACCGGCGCTATTGGTCCCTCCTCAGGAGTGAGTTTAAATTCACAGGGTAGAGGTTTAAAAATCCTTGCGGAGGAGCATTACAGCACCTTGGTCTTTCTGCTATTAAATTGGAGTGAGTTTCTCCTGAGCCAGCCAGCCGTGCATTGCATGCTCTGCTGGAAGGTGTCCAGGGAGGTCGCATGTTCACCTTTTAGGGAGAACGCCAGCTGAGTATCGTCAGCATAATTAACTAAGCTGACTCCAAAGGATTTAATAATTGGAAGCAGGGGCTGCAGATATATAATAAATAAAATAAGGCTGATCGCCGAGCCCTGAGGCACTTCGTATATCCGTATATTACCGGCGATTTGCTAGAGGAAAATGGTGCTAAGGACACGACCTGCTGTCTCTCCGTCAGATAGGACTGGATCCATTGCAATGCTCGTCCCGTCACCCCCAGCCTCCTAAGTCTCTCCACTGAGATGGAATGACTTACCTTGTTGAATGCTGGCGACATATCGAGCAGCACTAAAACCGTGGCATTCCCGCTGTTGGCACGCAGTCGCAGGTTGTCCATCATGGTCACAAGCGCCGTCTCGGTCCCATGGCCTGGTTGAAACCCAAATTGATCTTTGTCAAGCAGGAGATTATCCTCCAGAAAGCACTACAGTGTCCTACTGACTGCTTTCTCCAGGATTTTGACTGGATAGGGCAAGAGATATATTGGCCTAAAGCTGGCCGGGATTGATGGATCGAGGGTAGGTTTTTTAATCAGCGGGTCACCACCGCCTGTTTCCAACTGTCTGGGACAGTTCCTTCCCTCAGTGATTGATTACAAATCTGTCTCAGCCACGAGAGGGTTTCTTTACCAAAATACTTCCAGATTTTAGGAGGGAGGGGTTCAAGAGGGTACCCCAATGTGACACTGTGCGCCAAACTATTAAAAACATCAGCAGTGAGAACCGGAAAGTAATCCGGGGCCACTTGCTGGAGAGGGTCTCCTTCCATCGGTTGTTCTAAATCGTCAAGGCAATCATTTTTAGGATTAAGTGTGCTAACAATTTTTATAATTTTATCCTGAAAATAATAAGAGATATTGTCGCATATTTTTTGTGATGCTGCTACCTTATTGTTTAAACATGTTGGAGGAGACAAGTCCTTGATGATTTTAAAAAGAGCTTTTGCTCCATTCGTCGCTTGTATGATAGAGGTGGCATAAAAATTCGGCCTTAGTTTTGAAAACAAGTTCTTTATATTTCAATTGTATTGATCTCAGTTTGTTTTTGCCTTCCTCAGTGTATCCCCTTCTCCATTTCCTTTCCGCCTGCTTGCGGAGTGTTGCTGTTTCAGCTCTTCATTGTACCAAGGGGCCATAGTTTTATTCCTATTTTTTAACTTCTTTCGAGGAGTTATCTGATCTAGAGTGTCTGTAATATAGCTGGTATAGATTTTATAGTTCTCTTCGGCAGTCATCATAGAAGAAAAACAGTCTGCGCCCGTCCGCGCCTGGACCGCGCCCAGTGCCAGAACCCCTGGACCCCGTGCCCCCCGCAACGCCAGACTGCACTACGACTCCAGCACCCTCCGTGCACTCAACACCGAACGAGACCAGCCCTGCTACCGGGCCACCCCGAAGCGCACTCAAGGGCCCTTCGCCTGCCGGAACTGTAGATTCACCAGCATCCAGCCCACCAAACCACCAACCAGAGAACCCAACCACCTCCGCTGCATCCTCCTCAACACTCGCTCTGCTGGCAAACACGCCATCGAACTGTGGGACCTCCTAGACTCTACCGCCCGCGACGTCGCCTTCCTGACGGAGACCTGGTTGAACGCCACCTCAGCACCAGACATCGCCATAGCCATCCCACAGGGCTACAAGATCTCTCGCAGAGACCGCACCAACGGAGGGGGAGGGGGAATCGCAATCATCCACAAAGACACCATCAGAATCTCGACCAACACCGACGACACCCTCACCTCCGCCGAGCACATGCACTTCCAGATCCACACCGACCCCAACACCACCCTCAGAGAAACACTCGTCTACAGACCTCCCGGACCACGACCACAGTTCAGCGACTCCATCGCCGACCTCGTCAGCACCCACAACCTCGCCTCCACGGACTACATCGTCCTCGGGGATCTGAACTTCCATCTCGAGAACAACAACGACGCCAACTCCACCGCCCTGATCGACAACCTCGCCAACCTCGGACTCAAACAGCTCGTGACGACACCCACCCATGCCACGGACAAACGCTGGACCCCATCTTCTCCACGAGCCCCCACGTCTCCTTCAACCACACCACCGAACCCCACTGGACCGACCACAGATGGGTCCACTTCACCTAGAGGAAACCCACCACACACCACCGCACCCAACAGCTGCCACGCCGCTGCTGGGGCAAGGTCACCAAGGACCAACTGACTACCACCCTCGCCCTGAGACCACCCACCGACCCCACCGACCCAGACAATGGTTCACCGAAGACCTCCGGATCTCCAAGCACATCTGTCGGAAGCTGGAGAAGAAATGGATCCACGACCGAACACCTGACAGCCACACAGCCCACAAGAGCGCCACCCGCAGACACCACTAACTCATCAGGCCCGCCAAGAAGACCGCCTTCAAGGACCGCTTAGACAACAATGCACACAACACCAAAGAGCTCTTCAGCATCATGAAAGAACTCTCCAACCCCAGCTCCAACACCAACGACATCCCACCATCACAAGACCTGTGCGTCTCCCTGGCCACCTTCTTTCATCGCAAGATCACCGACATCCACGACAGCTTCAACTCTGCCACCACTGAGTCCACCTCCCCTGCGACCACCACCCGCACCAGCCACCTGACCGCCTGGTCCAACGTCAGCGACGAAGACACCATCAAAACCATGAACTCCATCCACTCCGGATCCCCATCTGACCCCTGCCCTCACCACGTCTTCAACAAAGCCAGCACAACCATCGCGCCCCACCTCCAAAAAACAATCAACAGTTCCTTCGAGACAGCAACCTTCCGGAAAGCTGGAAGCACGTCGAGATCAACGCCCTTCTGAAGAAGCCCAAGGCAGACCCCAAGGACATCAAGAACTTCCAGCCCATATCCCTGCTCCCGTTCCCGGCAAAAGTGACAGAGAAGATCGTCAACAGACAGCTAACCCGCTACCTCGAAGACAACAACATCCTGGACCCCTCCCAATCCGGTTTTCGCAGCAACCACAGCACCGAGACCGCCCTCATCGCCGCCACTGACGACATCAGGATCCTGATGGACAAAGAAGAAACAGCCACCCTCATCCTCCTGGACCTATCAGCAGCCTTTGACACAGTCTGTCACCGCACCTTATCAGCACGCCTCCATGATGCCGGAATTCAAGAGAAGGCCCTGGCCTGGACCACATCCTTCCTCTCCGGCAGAACCCAGAGCGTCCGCCTCCCACCCTTCCGCTCGAAATCCACCGAGATCATCTGCGGCGTCCCACAGGGATCCTCCCTCAGCCCGACGCTGTTCAATATCTACATGGCACTGCTCACCCACGTCGCACGACAACATAACCTCAACATCATCTCCTATGCCGACAACACCCAGCTGATCATATCCCTCACCGAAGACCCCCACACCGCCAAAGACAACCTCCACAGAGGAATGAAGGCCGTAGCCGACTGGATGAAGGACAGCTGACTGAAGCTGAACTCAGACAAGACGGAGGTCCTCATTCTCGGACCCACCCCATCAGCCTGGGACGACTCCTGGTGGCCCACATCGCTAGGCGCAGCCCCGGAACCCACAGACCACGCACGCAACCTGGGGGTCATCCTCGACTCCACCCTCTCCATGACCAGGCAAGTCAACGCCGACTCCGCGTCCTGCTTCAACACCCTCCGCATGCTCCGCAGGATCTTCAAATGGATCCCTCCTGACACGAGGAAAACCGTCACCCAGGCCCTCATCACCAACAGACTCGACTACGGGAACGCCCTCTACTCAGGAACAACAACCAAGCTCTTGAGACGACTACAACGAATCCAGAACGCCTCGGCACGACTGATCCTCAACGTCCCCCGACGCAGCCACATCACACCCCACCTCAGAGGCCTGCACTGGCTCCCCGTCAACAAGAGGATCACCTTCAAACTCCTAATCCACGCACACAAAGCCCTACACAACACCGGACCTACATACCTCAACAACCGACTCAGCTTCCACACCCCCACCCAAAATCTCCGCTCAGCCAACCTCGCCCTCGCCACAGTTCCTCGCAACCGGAAAACCACCGCCGGCGGCAGATCCTTCTCCTACCTCGCCACCAAGACCTGGAACGCTCTCCCCACCAGCCTACGACAGACTCAGGACCTGCTGGCCTTCAGAAAACTCCTCAAGACCTGGCTCTTCGATCAGTAGCGGCCCCCCTGCCCCCCAGCGCCTTGAGACAGTAACGGGGATGTAGCACGCTTTATAAATGGATTGATTGATTGATTGATTGATTGGTTATCTACTTTATCAAGTAGGAATAAGCCCGACTTATCCAATTTTACCCAATCCCTACCGCTTCTGTAGGAATTCTGCTTGCTAATTTTGGCCTTTGAGCGGGGCTGCCTAATCTCAAACTGAATTAAATGGTGGTCAGTTCAAGTCTGGGGTAGTATATTTAGTAAAACAAAAAATAACTGTGGGTCTGACAGAGAATTCAAAACATGCTATGTGTAGCTGGCTATGTGTCTATTATTCCTCTAGAAATGGAAGACAGATTGGACAGTAAACCACTGTGGAAAAATGTCCATCAGTTACGCGATAGTGGGCGCCCAGTACATCATGTGGTCTACTCCACAGTAGTATAACCACCACTCTATCACCATAGATCAATATTGGAGAAGAAGAGTGATGGATGGATGTCTGGTGGATTGAGTTGTCGTAACTGTGAGCAGTGCACAAAAATAAAAGTGTGAAAATTGAAAAGTATAAGATTGGATGGTGCATACAATTATATTTTATTCTGGCGTTACGCACCTCCAAGGTTAAAAATAAAGTGCAAGTAAGTCAGGTGGTTCAAACAAATACCTTCTGACTGGGCTATCTGGTCGACATGTTTCTGCGGTTATTGGTCAAGTGTTACCATCCGCTTCCTCAGGACCCATTAACTTAGTTGCTACTGCTAATTAAATAATAAGTGAAAATAGGACATTATACAAACATACAGAGTGTCACCTGTACACTTCCATTTTTCTCCTGTGAGTGTCCATTTTTGATATAGCCAGCAAATCCACATGTAATGAAAAACACAATAAAATAGCACTCACATTAGTTAAGGCTATCACAAGACACAATTTGTCAGTATTTATGATACTACCTCTAGGTCAAAGCTACCTTAGAGTGTCCCACATTGTTAACATAATCAATGTCTCACCTTAATTTGTAAGGGAAAACGCCTCACCTCACCTGGCAAACAGCTCAGGAAAATGAAGCACCGCTCTGTAGTGCAGAAAAATGTATACAGGGTCAGTGTCAAAAAAGCAGTGTCAGGCAATTACAGAAGCACATCCAAGGTGGGTGCCCAGAAAGACTACCCACGCGTGGGGGGCCCGTTAACCCATCGTCATGCCCGCAAATGGACTGGATTTGGTGTATTCAACATATATATACCGTGATACCAACAATAACAGTGTTTCCAGAACTGTGGTGTTGTTAATTGTTATGTCTCATTTGTCATTCGCCAAAGATAAAGAGAAAATCCCCAATTGACGAAATATAATCATGGTCTCTCAATGTTAGTACCATCAAAAAATGTACATCACTATCGGTAATGTCGCTCGCTTAAATAAGACTAAGACCGAGTGACAGGAGCGCTCCCACCCATTCAGGCATGCGGCATATAACGCGCGCTGCTGGTCTATCAAGGAGTTAAATGAAGCCCCTCCTGCTGTCTTACCTATCCGTCGGTACTTCTGACAGCCGGCCGGGCTGTTTGGGGAGGTGCCGTGTACGACGACGTGCACTTCCTTATTGATTCTGTGCCTGCGCATCAGGTCATGCGCGCAGAGGCCAGAACTACAGATACTCATGGGAAGTGTAGTCCGCATGGGTAACAACGAGCGTTTCTGCGCGCGAGTGTGTTCAAAAAACTACAGAATAGGGAAATGTAGTTTTTTTAAAAGGCTTCACGATCGCGCTCGACTCAGCCAGTCATTAGACATGATGACACGTCAATGACCACCACACAGAGGGGCATGGATCTAGTCATACCTATATTCAGGCTCAGTTTATAATACTCTTCAGTCAGATATCAACACTAATGACATGGTGATGTAATCACAACTATAATCGCACGGAGGCTCCCTGGTTGCAAAAAGACTCAGTGGTGTTCGAGCTCGTGTTCTCTCTTAATGTGGTATCATTAAGTCCCCTGTATGTGAACGGCCAACACACATAGCGATTATTAGTGTGATGAACAGGTCTTAAGTTCTAATATTAACTTCCTAATATTTTTTGATTTTAATTCATGATGGGGCTCCCCGCCCGAGAGTGTGCGACCAGAGGTGTCTGCACGCCCCACGGGGGAGTCAGGATATAGATACATCCTAAGTTAGGGGTTCAATCCTTGTTGTTACTATAGAGAAACGTGTCAGTCATAGGATGGTCAAATGATCTGAAACTCTCTTGTTAAGAAGCGACCCAGTGTGTATAGAGCTAAAACCTCTATCTCGGTGTGAAACAGGGGATTACTATTAAGTAGTGGACCTAACAGTAACTCTATCTGAACACCCTCTAAAGTAGGCTCTATTCCATGTCTCGTGTGCAGGACCTTACTCAGGATAGCAGACGATGGCCAGCCAGACAGACTTCTCAGAGTACATGCCTCCTTGGAGTGTCTACAGTGTCATCCACGGGATGTCTTCGTTGAGCCCGTTCTTATCGCAGTTAAGCTTATAGACCCATTTTTGTTCGATTCTGAACAAGTATCTGGATATATCCGTGATTTGGTTGGGAATGTTGGGTTGTTCTAACACAGTCCACTCAAAATCCGTGGGTCTGTGCCCCACTTGAATGAAGTGATTGGTCAGTCTTGTTGACTGCTTTTGGCATCTTATTGTACTCTTGTGTTCTGAAATCCTTGTCTTCACCTTACGGGTGGTCATGCCAACATATCTCAAGGCGCAAGGGCAGGTAATTAGATAAATCAAATTGCTGCTGTTGCAGTTAGTAAACCTTCTCTGCTCCCAAGGTCGAGTGGTTCCTATGTCTACTGAGGTAGTTCTTCTCGTTTGCGGACATGCCGCACAGTTGCCACAGGGGTGGTGTCCCGTCACTGGTGGCATATTCCAAACAGTGCCCACTTGATGGATTGGCTTGGGTGGAGGTCTGGTATGTACAAGTCTGTCTCTCAGACTCGTCGCTCTTTTGAATGCAAATAGTGGTTGCGGAAGGGAATCTTCTCCTGTATTCAGGATCCTCCAGTGTTTGCGGACAATGCGTTGTATGGCGTTGGATCTTGTGCTAAAAGTGTTGACACAAGTAAGCCTGTCGTTCTTGGTCTTGGGGACCGGTGGTTCCAACAAGGATTCCCTATTATTGTTAGCCGCTCTTTTTCTTGAGCGCCGGATCAGTTTCTTGGGGTAGTTCCGTTCAGCCAGTTTAGATGTCAGATCATCTGAATATTTGACCGTGTCCTCCTTGTTGGTGCAGTTACGCTGCACTCGCAGAAACTGTCCATGTGGGAGATTGTCCCGTAAAGATTTAGGGTGACAACTGGTATATTGCAATAGAGAATTGCGAGCCATTGGTTTTCTGTACAGCTCGGACTTCAGGCCCTGTGGTGTGATCGTAATTAACAGGTCCAGGAAAGCCAAAGATTGTCGGCTGTTCTCCAAGGTGAATCGTAGGAACGGGTTCTGCTCGTTGAGCCAGTTGTGGAAGTCATGGAGGGATTGTTCATCGCCACGCCAAATCACAAGGATATCGTCGATATACCTCTTCCAAGTGCATATCGATTCCAAAAATGGGTTCGTATTGATGAGAACCAGGTCTTGTTCGAACTTGTGCATATACAGATTCGCCAGGGACGGAGCAAAAACGCTGCCCATGCTCGTCCCAGACGTCTGCAGATAAAACTGGCCTTCGAACTCAAAGAAGTTCTCTTTCATGGCAATCGTTGCCAGGTTCATCACTAGTGGAATGGGTGTTATTGATTTCTGGGACGAGCATGGGCAGCGTTTTTGCTCCGTCCCTGGCGAATCTGTATATGCACAAGTTCGAACAAGACCTGGTTCTCATCAATACGAACCCATTTTTGGAATCGATATGCACTTGGAAGAGGTATATCGACGATATCCTTGTGATTTGGCGTGGCGATGAACAATCCCTCCATGACTTCCACAACTGGCTCAACGAGCAGAACCCGTTCCTACGATTCACCTTGGAGAACAGCCGACAATCTTTGGCTTTCCTGGACCTGTTAATTACGATCACACCACAGGGCCTGAAGTCCGAGCTGTACAGAAAACCAATGGCTCGCAATTCTCTATTGCAATATACCAATTGTCACCCTAAATCTTTACGGGACAATCTCCCATATGGACAGTTTCTGCGAGTGCAGCGTAACTGCACCAACAAGGAGGACACGGTCAAATATTCAGATGATCTGACATCTAAACTGGCTGAACGGAACTACCCCAAGAAACTGATCCGGCGCTCAAGAAAAAGAGCGGCTAACAATAATAGGGAATCCTTGTTGGAACCACCGGTCCCCAAGACCAAGAACGACAGGCTTACTTGTGTCAACACTTTTAGCACAAGATCCAACGCCATACAACGCATTGTCCGCAAACACTGGAGGATCCTGAATACAGGAGAAGATTCCCTTCCGCAACCACTATTTGCATTCAAAAGAGCGACGAGTCTGAGAGACAGACTTGTACATACCAGACCTCCACCCAAGCCAATCCATCAAGTGGGCACTGTTTGGAATATGCCACCAGTGACGGGACACCACCCCTGTGGCAACTGTGCGGCATGTCCGCAAACGAGAAGAACTACCTCAGTAGACATAGGAACCACTCGACCTTGGGAGCAGAGAAGGTTTACTAACTGCAACAGCAGCAATTTGATTTATCTAATTACCTGCCCTTGCGCCTTGAGATATGTTGGCATGACCACCCGTAAGGTGAAGACAAGGATTTCAGAACACAAGAGTACAATAAGATGCCAAAAGCAGTCAACAAGACTGACCAATCACTTCATTCAAGTGGGGCACAGACCCACGGATTTTGAGTGGACTGTGTTAGAACAACCCAACATTCCCAACCAAATCACGGATATATCCAGATACTTGTTCAGAATCGAACAAAAATGGGTCTATAAGCTTAACTGCGATAAGAACGGGCTCAACGAAGACATCCCGTGGATGACACTGTAGACACTCCAAGGAGGCATGTACTCTGAGAAGTCTGTCTGGCTGGCCATCGTCTGCTATCCTGAGTAAGGTCCTGCACACGAGACATGGAATAGAGCCTACTTTAGAGGGTGTTCAGATAGAGTTACTGTTAGGTCCACTACTTAATAGTAATCCCCTGTTTCACACCGAGATAGAGGTTTTAGCTCTATACACACTGGGTCGCTTCTTAACAAGAGAGTTTCAGATCATTTGACCATCCTATGACTGACACGTTTCTCTATAGTAACAACAAGGATTGAACCCCTAACTTAGGATGTATCTATATCCTGACTCCCCCGTGGGGCGTGCAGACACCTCTGGTCGCACACTCTCGGGCGGGGAGCCCCATCATGAATTAAAATCAAAAAATATTAGGAAGTTAATATTAGAACTTAAGACCTGTTCATCACACTAATAATCGCTATGTGTGTTGGCCGTTCACATACAGGGGACTTAATGATACCACATTAAGAGAGAACACGAGCTCGAACACCACTGAGTCTTTTTGCAACCAGGGAGCCTCCGTGCGATTATAGTTGTGATTACATCACCATGTCATTAGTGTTGATATCTGACTGAAGAGTATTATAAACTGAGCCTGAATATAGGTATGACTAGATCCATGCCCCTCTGTGTGGTGGTCATTGACGTGTCATCATGTCTAATGACTGGCTGAGTCGAGCGCGATCGTGAAGCCTTTTCAAAAAACTACATTTCCCTATTCTGTAGTTTTTTGAACACACTCGCGCGCAGAAACGCTCGTTGTTACCCATGCGGACTACACTTCCCATGAGTATCTGTAGTTCTGGCCTCTGCGCGCATGACCTGATGCGCAGGCACAGAATCAATAAGGAAGTGCACGTCGTCGTACACGGCACCTCCCCAAACAGCCCGGCCGGCTGTCAGAAGTACCGACGGATAGGTAAGACAGCAGGAGGGGCTTCATTTAACTCCTTGATAGACCAGCAGCGCGCGTTATATGCCGCATGCCTGAATGGGTGGGAGCGCTCCTGTCACTCGGTCTTAGTCTTATTTAAGCGAGCGACATTACCGATAGTGATGTACATTTTTTGATGGTACTAACATTGAGAGACCATGATTATATTTCGTCAATTGGGGATTTTCTCTTTATCTTTGGCGAATGACAAATGAGACATAACAATTAACAACACCACAGTTCTGGAAACACTGTTATTGTTGGTATCACGGTATATATATGTTGAATACACCAAATCCAGTCCATTTGCGGGCATGACGATGGGTTAACGGGCCCCCCACGCGTGGGTAGTCTTTCTGGGCACCCACCTTGGATGTGCTTCTGTAATTGCCTGACACTGCTTTTTTGACACTGACCCTGTATACATTTTTCTGCACTACAGAGCGGTGCTTCATTTTCCTGAGCTGTTTGCCAGGTGAGGTGAGGCGTTTTCCCTTACAAATTAAGGTGAGACATTGATTATGTTAACAATGTGGGACACTCTAAGGTAGCTTTGACCTAGAGGTAGTATCATAAATACTGACAAATTGTGTCTTGTGATAGCCTTAACTAATGTGAGTGCTATTTTATTGTGTTTTTCATTACATGTGGATTCGCTGGCTATATCAAAAATGGACACTCACAGGAGAAAAATGGAAGTGTACAGGTGACACTCTGTATGTTTGTATAATGTCCTATTTTCACTTATTATTTAATTAGCAGTAGCAACTAAGTTAATGGGTCCTGAGGAAGCGGATGGTAACACTTGACCAATAACCGCAGAAACATGTCGACCAGATAGCCCAGTCAGAAGGTATTTGTTTGAACCACCTGACTTACTTGCACTTTATTTTTAACCTTGGAGGTGCGTAACGCCAGAATAAAATATAATTGTATGCACCATCCAATCTTATACTTTTCAATTTTCACACTTTTATTTTTGTGCACTGCTCACAGTTACGACAACTCAATCCACCAGACATCCATCCATCACCCTTCTTCTCCAATATTGATCTATGGTGATAGAGTGGTGGTTATACTACTGTGGAGTAGACCACATGATGTACTGGGCGCCCACTATCGCGTAACTGATGGACATTTTTCCACAGTGGTTTACTGTCCAATCTGTCTTCCATTTCTAGAGGAATAATAGACACATAGCCAGCTACACATAGCATGTTTTGAATTCTCTGTCAGACCCACAGTTATTTTTTGTTTTTCTGTATGCTATTACGGGGGATATAACTGTGCCATGGTCTTAAAACACACCCCTTGAACCCCAGAATAATTGTTAGTTGATTGTAGTATATTTAGTATCATGATTCTCTTATCAGTCCCATCTCCTTCCTGAAATGTGCCCAGACCCCTTCCTTGTGTCCTCTCAAAGAATCGAAGAGCACCCTTTGAAGTGTACAGGGGAAGCCTGTCTCTCTCCTCTCCAGTGTCTGTCCCACCCAGCTTACAGGAATGCAGCAATTAACAAGTCTGTCTGGGGGGATTTTTGTACCTCCTCTCCATGTTTCACCATGCAGGCCCTGATCGCCTAAATTGGAACCCAGGACCCTCCGTATATTGTATCATCCACAGGCACACATACACTCAGTGCATGTAAACAACATGCACATACTGCACAGTACTGTATCCTCCATGTACTGTCCCACTCATATGCACACATACATCCAGCACCCGCATTTATATTGGAAGCACAGCAAAGGACTGCAGTATCCCTGCATTGTGTCCTTCCCAGACACACATATACCCAGCTCAGATACACCACCCCTGTTCTGCAAAGCACTTCACCCCAAACTGATGTAAGCCAAGGGTGAGTTAAGAACACAGCAGCAGAACATTTAAAATGAGTGTGCGTGTAGGACTCGTTTGTAGGCTCAAGAGACACTGGTTAAAAAGGACCTGTTCACTCCTACTGATCACTACATGGCATGCTGCCTGCACTGTGCTCGTGCTGCTTAACTACTGGTGAAGGCTTTAGACCACCATGATGGCACGCTGGACGCCCCTCCCGGTCCAACAAGATCACAATCATTGAGACAGGCCTATGTCACGGCATGCACGCATGATCCGTGTTTGCCTAATGACAACACAAATCAGCATTAGGGAACCATACACCAGTACAGTTGGGCACTCAGGGCAGGGGAGTATGTCCATTACCATGCAGAGGACTTTTCCATCCCAAAACCATGGATTTTCTGTTAATTTACATTTTCATCTGAATAAGTCTCACCTCTATAAAAAGCTGCGCGGGAGACAAGGGAAGATCCCAATTCACACATTATTAGTTTATGACGATAATGATGAACTTGATGATGGGTTGTTAGAAAAAACAGAAGATGGATAAGGGCAGGAAGTTATTCATTTGTTGGACATGGAATTGTTTGTTGCTGTGTGGTTGTGCTCTAAAATAGTGCAAGAGGGAAGGACAGTGTAATTAAAATGCATATTGCTTAATTGTAACTAGTAGCAGCCATGTTTTCCTGCTCATATTAACTAATCTTGCTTCCCAGATGTGTTCTTCTCCGAGACGGGGCACGTTGAGCCATGGTCCTCAAGGTGTGACATCTAGATTGTAGCTTGCTCCGCCGAAAGCTATGAACGTTTTACTTATTTTATGAAATTTTTCTATGAATGCTCTCATGAGCACATCTCCGCACCTGCTTGTGTTCCTGGGAGAAATTAATCTTGTGCTCAGTAGCAGAAACCTCTATGACAGGTGATATATTTCCTTCTTGCCTTGCCTTAGGGAGCTTGTCTCCATTTCAGGGATCCTTTTGTCTGTGTTTTCGTCGACTCACAGATTACTCATTTTACCCTGAAATTCTTATCACCAGCAATTTGCAATGACAGGAGTTACACCGACTGCAAAAATGATAGTTTCCATCGTGGTACAGTCCATATGTTGGAGTAAACTATGTTGCAAAATTGCAAGAGTGCATTCAATGAACATGAGAAACATTGGTGCTAAATTTGCACTAGCATTGGTGCAAATTAAAGTCTAACTGATCCTGTGCAAAAGTATAGCAGATGATGACTCCTGTCACTGTTCTAGTTTCCAGCACAGGAGCAGTGCAGGAAGCAGTCACGTGAGCTGGCAACTGCTGTGCTGGCCTTATCGCCTCTAATGTGCAACATGTCAACTATCCCACTTGGCTCCTTGACCAAGATTGGCCCGCGGGGTCAACTGTGAGCCAAGAGAGGCACTGCTATCTGCGTGACCCCCCGAAAACCTTGGCCCGCGCGCTAGTCTTCTGACGCAATGAAGCCCACCAGGTCTGTTCCAGTGTCTCAGTTCCAGTGTCTGACACAGGCCGGGAGAAGGACCCCCTCGGATTCACTGACAAACAACTGATAACAGAAGCCTACAAAAATACTATGAAATACCTTCTTCCGCCCTCTTCTTCCTTTCACCGTATCTGGCACATCAATTCAGGGCTGTTTTTTTAATGCTGTTATGCTTTCTGTTATATTTTTTTAAAACAACAATTTGAATAAATCAGAACATCGAATGACTTGAACAAACAAAAAGGTCAAATGGTTATTATTTAATTAAATTCAAATATTTTAATTAGATTCATCTGTTTATGTAGGTACTAACGTGGTTTGTATCAGACCAACATATCATCTTAAACTGTGATATTTTTTCGACACTTGATAGAGCGCAGAACTCGCACCAAGAAGGTCTTTTACAGAAACGTTTTTCTTGTAGTAAGTGAAACTCAAACATCAGGAGCTCCAGCTTAGAGAAGAATGAGAGAAAGTTTTACAGAAAACAGAATGGAGGGAAGGAATGTAACTAAAACAGGTTTAGACTGCACACTGCACATACACACATACATACAACTTTTAAAGACAATGTTCCGATGCTTTTATTCTCCCACGCCACCCTCTAGCACTACAATGTGTGCAAACTATGTTGTTGGTGATGGAGCAAGGATTCGCACGTAATGCGACTTGCTTGTATTCAGTCCTCTCGACATAACGTTAATATACTAATCAACATGTTTTGTCCTATTAATATTGCATTACATGACATCTAAGTGAAGCTTGCATATATGCTTTTACTAACGATAATCCGCTTGCATTAATATGGCTGCTGCTACGCAGGATTTCTTACTGTGCATGCGTCTGTCACACTCACGTGACATGACGTACTTTCTGTTTTGGAGGGAATCTTTTGCTTCTGCGCACTAGAACTAAGATGGCTGCATGTGTCCTAAAGCATGCATGAAGCTTGCACTGCTGCTTTTGCCAAGCTGTTCGTTCTGCTTAACTCTAACGCTATAGTTAAATATAAAGTAATGGGAATAGATTAGCGATAAGTGGTATACAGTGCATTCATTTAGTCTTGTTCTAAAGGTGTTTCTTTTCTATTCTTTCATGCAATCACGCTTCTGATCCTGAAATGTACCCGATACTCCATTTTGAAATCCACTGCACTCCATATTGAAACCTTTGAGCCTGCGCACCAGAGTCTGAAAACCATCGAGTCATGGCATTGAATGAGTGACAGGGACAGTCTTGACCAAGATGCGCCTGGGAACTTCAACTCCTGACCCCTGTGAAGGAAGCTGATCTAAAATATGAACTAAAATGTAACCAATATTCGAACATTCATTGCTGGGTGGAATAAAACATACATGGGAAAATAAATTGATGGGCGGGAACCCAAACATTAATATTTATTCTAAAAGTTTCATTTTGGTATGGTGTGATGACCTCTCCTCATTCTTTTGTCCAATCAAAATTGGGGATCCTCACACTTGCAACATTGGGGGGTGGTACACTGACCTGGAAAATAGTATAACTAGGGTAGGCTTCGCTAGTGAATTTGTCCGACTTGTCTGAATAGCTGACCTGTCACTGAGCCAACGCACTCAATAGGTGATCGGGAGCAGAGGTGCTGGCGGAGCCCTCTGTCAGAAGGTTCGAAACCCAGAACGGGGTGTGAAAGCTGAAGTGCTGGCGAAGCACTTTGTCGGAGAAATCAATAACTGTTACCGGGTTCTGGCTGTTAGCTGCAGAGAGGGAGTAACAAAGGCGTTGCAACTTTAACTGCGAGTGCTGGTCTTAGCCCTTGGTGGTCCTGTCCTGATCCAATTTGGCTTTACCTGTCCGGAGTCTGATCTGTACCTGTTTGCCTTTATGGTGCCTGCACTTTCGGGGTTCTGTCCTTTAAACTGACCCGTGGCCAGGGTTAGTTCTTCACACCATTCTAGGTAAATATTCAATGTGGGTATGTCATTGTATTGTTTCCTTCTCTCTTTCCCCCTAATGTCAAATGCGTAAAGTTTGCTTTATAAAATCTCTGCATATTTTCATTCTGATCATTATTTTCCTGATTGAAAAATTTCTGATGTTTAATATTTAGATTACGACTTTAAAGAAATTTAGATAAATAGTTTAAATCTTTCCCGAGTTTGTGGTTATTATATGAGTGCAAATGTTATTATTCTACCTATTATTCTAACTCCTTTGATCCCTTAGGACTTTAGGTACCGATGACGAGGATTTGTAAATCAATGGTATAGGTCCAAATGAAATTTATAAATCACTGATTAGAGCAAGTGCACAGGTTACCTGATTAAATGCCATTATATGTTGTATATGGGCCCAGTTGAGTATGGTAAACTGAGTCGGGTGACCTGCGCGCTCTATCAGTGTTGGCATACACGCAATATGGACTACATTAATGATTTTTGTAACTTTCACCCACAACCGTCTTTCATTGATTAGCGTGATTAGCTTAGACGGTTCCATTTTCCACTGACCAAAACACACTGAACATCAATTAGGAACACCTGCAGGCACAGCTGCACTCCATGCTCCGTAGGCCATCTCCACGTCACACTATGTGCTCCCAGTGGATATTATACTCAACTTTATGCTTAGTTTACCTCTACCATGAATCACTGTCCATAGCTTAACAGGTGAAACAAACAACACAAATTTAAATGACAATATGATATAAATTACCTTTAACTAGGGTAGGCGGAACTCGCTGAGTTTTACTCCGCAGTGTTCGGTGGAGTTACATAACAACTAAGCGAGATTTTGCAGAGTACCACAATCGGCGGAATTTCGGCACGTCTTGCTGCTCGTGCTGATTTTTAGAGCTAGGAGCATGTTCCACACTGTAAAATCAGCACAAACCGCACCCCGCCAGAGGGCACTGCTTCTTTCTGCTGCATTGTGATTGGCTCAGGGAAGCCTGTGTGCATTCTGCTGCTGGCTGGGACTGGAGACAGGAAGAAGGAAGATGGAAGAGGATGGAGGACAGGCAGCAGCCAGCTGTTCCAGGTAAGTCCTTTTTTTTCATGCTGCCCCGCCCTAACACCCCCCTGTCCATTAGCAGCCGCTACTGAGAGTGAAAGATGGGAAAAGTACACAGCAAAAGAAGGAGGATAAAGATAGATGTGAAAACTGGTGCTAAGGGAGAAAGTACGAACCTTCAAGAGTGAGATAAAGGGGCAGCGAGTGTCTGAAGAAGATTCAAGATTTCCGAGCCTTGGTATTCGGTGCACCGACATTGTTAACATATTCTTGTGTGACACTAGAACTTTTCTAATTGTATTGATGAACCATAGTTTGAACAAACAGCACTTTTTCACCTTTTTCACTTGTCACTAAAACTGCTTATCAGACATGTATTAAAAACACCTTCCTTAAAGTTCAAGTTCAAGTTCAAGTTTAGCATTTGTATAGCGCACTACTCACCCAGAGGGTCTCAAGGCGCTTGAGGGAGGGGAGGTATATTACTTGTCGAATATGCAAGTTTTAAGTTGTTTTCTGAAGGAGAGGTGGTTCTGTGTGAGGCGAAGGTGGATGGGGAGAGAATTCCAGTTCTTGGCCGCTAAGTAGGAGAAGGATCTTCCCCCCATGGTGGATCTTTTGATGCGTGGAATTGCGGCGAGGGCTTGATTGGACGATCGTAGTTGGCGGGTGGGGGTGTAAAATGACAGGCGCGTGTTGAGCCATTTGGGTCCTAGGTCGTAGAGGGCTTTGTGTGCGTGGGTGAGGAGGCGGAACGTTATTCTCTTGTTGACGGGGAGCCAGTGGAGGTCTCTCAGGTGACCGGATATGTGAGCTTGGCGGGGGATGTCTAGGATGAGTCTGGCTGAGGCGTTTTGGATGCGTTGGAGTTTTTTCTGTAGTTTGGCTGTGGTTCCGGCGTAGAGTGTGTTTCCGTAGTCCAGTCGGCTTGTGACCAATGCATGGGTGACGGTCTTTCTTGTTTCGGTGGGGATCCAACTGAAGATTTTTTTGAGCATACGTAGGATGTTGAAGCATGATGATGAGACGGCGTTGACTTGTCTGGTCATCGAGAGGGAGGAGTCCAGGATGAAACCCAGGTTCCGTGCGTGGTCCGTAGGTGTGGGTGCGATTCCCAGGGCCGGTGGCCACCATGAATCGTCCCAAGCGGAGGGGGATGATCCTAAGATGAGGACTTCCGTTTTGTCCGAGTTAAGTTTTAAACGGCTGTTCTTCATCCATTCGGCTACTTCTTTCATCCCTTCGTGCAGGTTGGTTTTGGCGGTGTTTGGGTCTTTGGTGAGGGAGAGGATCAGCTGGGTGTCGTCTGCGTAGGAGATGATGTTGAGGTTGTGTTGGCGCGCGATGGATGCGAGGGGACTCATGTAAACGTTGAAGAGGGTGGGGCTGAGTGATGATCCTTGTGGCACGCCGCAGATGACTTCGGTGGCCTCTGATCTGAAAGGGGGAAGGCGGACTCTCTGTGTTCTTCCGGAGAGGAACGAGATGATCCAGTCCAAAGCTTTTCCTTGTATTCCGACTTTGCTGAGGCGTTGTATAAGGGTGCTATGACAAACTGTATCGAAGGCTGCAGAGAGGTCAAGTAGGATGAGGGCAGCTGTTTCTCCGTTGTCCAGTAGAGTTCGAATGTCGTTTGTTGCTGCGATGAGGGTGGTCTCTGTGCTGTGTTTGGCTCGGAAGCCGGATTGCGAAGGGTCGAGGGATTTGTTGGATTCGAGGAAGGCGGCGAGTTGACTGTTGACGACTTTCTCAATGACTTTGGCAGGGAATGGGAGGAGCGAAATGGGGCGGTAGTTCTTGAGTTCAGTGGGGTCTGCTGTGGGTTTCTTCAGGAGGGCGCTGAGTTCGGCATGTTTCCAGCTTTCCGGGAAGGTAGCGGAGTTGAGGGAGCAGTTGATTACATCTCGGAGATGGGGTGCGATAATGGAGTCTGCTTTGTTGAAAATGTGGTGAGGACATGGGTCGGTTGGCGATCCTGAGTGGATGGAGTTCATCAGGCGGATGGTGTCTTCAGTGGTGATTGGGTTCTAGTCGCAAAGGTTGTTGGAGGTGGGTTTAAGTTCGGAGGTGGGTGGGGTGGACTGGTCTCCGGCTGGTCTTCAAAGCTGTTATGTATGTCAGCGATTTTGTTGTGGAAGAGTGATGCTAAAGAGTCGCATAGGTCTTGGGAGGGAGTGATGTCATTGGTGCCGGCGGTGGGGTTGGTAAATTCTTTAACAATGTTGAATAGTTCCTTGCTGTTGTGGGCGTTGTTGTCGAGTCGATCCTTGAATGCTGATTTCTTGGTGGATCGGATCAGTTGGTGATGTTTGCGGGTGGCATTCTTGAAGGTGGCCAGGTTGTCAGTGGTTGGGTTTTTACGCCAGGCTTTCTCGAGGGTGCGACAGATCTTCTTGGATTTCTTAAGGTCGTCATTGAACCAGGGGGCTTTTTTGCAACCTTGCTTGATTTGGTGGTTTTTCAAGGGTGCTAATTCGTTAGCGCTGTGGGTGATCCATTGTGTGAGGTTGGTGGCTGCTTGGTTTGGGTTCGAAGATTTGGCAGGAGGGTTTAGGTGAAGCGATGTGAAGAGTTGGTCGGCGGTGATTTTGTTCCAGTTTCTGTGGGGAATTGGTTTAGGGTGGTTGTGAGTCGTAGTCTTTTTGTAGTTGAAGTGAACGCAGCTGTGGTCCGTCCAATGGAGAGTTGTGGTGTGGTTGAAGGAGATGTGCTTGCTGGAGGTGAAGATCGGGTCGAGCGTGTGTCCGGCATAGTGGGTGGGGGTGTCGACAAGTTGTTTGAGTCCGAGGTTTGCAAGGTTGTCCAGAAGGGAGGTGGTGTTGCTGTCGTTGTTCTTTTCCAGGTGGAAGTTGAGGTCTCCAAATAGAATGTAGTCCTCGGAGGTGAGGGCGTGTGGGCTGATGAAGTCAGTGATGTCTTCGCTGAATTGGGTGCGGGGTCCTGGTGGCCTGTAGATGAGGGTGCCTCTGAGTGTTGTCTTGGGGTCGGTGTGGATCTGGAAGTGAAGGCGTTCAGCGGCTGCGAGGTTATGGTCGGAACTGGTTGTGATGCGGATGGTGTTCTTATGGACGATGGCGATGCCTCCTCCTGTTTGGTTGACGCGGTCCTTTCGGATGATCTTGTAGCCGTCAGGGATGGCTATGGCAATGTCGGGCATTGATGAGGCGTTCATCCAGGTTTCTGTAAGAAAGGCGACGTCCGGCGATATGGGGTCGAGTAGGTTCCAGAGTTCAATGGCGTGACTGTGGACCGAGCGGGTGTTGAGCAGGATGCACTTCAGATGGTTAGTGTCGGAGCTCTGTTTGGAGTTAGTGGATTTGGTGTGCGTCCTGATGCAGTCGAACTTGCAGGAGTGGCAGGTGAAGGGTCCATGGGTGTGTCCTGGGGCGGCTTGGCAGCAGTCTGGGGGACGGCCGGGGTTGAGGGCAGAGAGGGTTGCGGCGTCGTACGTTTTGCGGGCAGAGGGGATTTTGCGGAGACCAGGGGGTCTGGCGCTGGGCGCGGTGCAGGCGCGGACAGGCATAGACGGGCTTACCTTTGGCGCACCTTTGGCGCGCATGGGGCGCGTCCGCTGCGCGTGAACGCTGCACGTAAGTGTGACTGTCATAAGTGGATAGTGGGGGGGCGGAGTGAGGGAGGGGCAGCTGGGAGGCGGGAGCGGGGTGGAGAGGACGGGCTCCGAGGCACAACAAACAAAATGGCAGCAAAGCAAAGCCGAGTAAGGCTGGGGCACAGAGTGAGATAACGCACCGGCAACAATCAGGCACTGAGAATATTTAGTAATAAGCAATGCTAGCGCCACGGGATCAGCTGAGCAAACGAGCAAATGCACAAATTACCAACACAGCGCAAAGAAGTCTAGGCAGCACAAAAAGCACTAAAGCGCTATGAAAATCAGGCGGCACAAATGGGCAATAGAGCGCTATGAGCGCTATGAGATCCTAGCAGGCACCAATTATTTAAAAGGGCACAAAGCAATGCGAGCGAAGGCACAACGATACCCCAAGGAGACCAGGGAGACCAGGGAGCATGGTAGCGACCGCTTCTGGCGGAGTCAGGACGGACACAGCTCTTCTGGGGATGGAGTAAGCCTTGTCGGTCAGTGGGAGGGAGGGGCAGCTGGGAGGCGGGAGCGGGGTGGAGAGGACGGGCTCCGAGGCACAACAAACAAAATGGCAGCAAAGCAAAGCCGAGTAAGGCTGGGGCACAGAGTGAGATAACGCACCGGCAACAATCAGGCACTGAGAATATTTAGTAATAAGCAATGCGAGCGCCACGGGATCAGCTGAGCAAACGAGCAAATGCACAAATTACCAACACCGCGCAAAGAAGTCTAGGCAGCACAAAAAGCACTAAAGCGCTATGAAAATCAGGCGGCACAAATGGGCAATAGAGCGCTATGAGCGCTATGAGATCCTAGCAGGCACCAATTATTTAAAAGGGCACAAAGCAATGCGAGTGAAGGCACAACGATACCCCAAGGAGACCAGGGAGACCAGGGAGCGTGGGAGCGACCGCTTCTGACGGAGTCAGGACGGACACTCAGTGCCTGTAAAAATGTTTCCCTAATATCTGTTCATACGTACCTTCTTAGAGTATGTTGCTGCATTAATTGCATGTAGGACATTGGTTGTCCCGTTGAATAATATGTTTTAAGAAAGTCTGGGAATGAACTGAAGGGTTTGCCACTTCCTCTCTGCTTGGAGACATTGGGAAGCGGGCAAAGAAAGGAGGGCCCACGTCACTGCTGATGATGTCATCAGATGGCGCAGCACTGAGTCCAGAGTGGCTGCTCGCAAGGCACTCTGGTGGGCTTTGACGTCCTACGGATGCCTCCAGCAGCCACTCAGGGAATATCTGGTTGTCCCGGTGGCATTCACAGATGCTTCTCCCCATTAGACGCCGAGTGGCGGCTCCCAGAGTGGCTGGACAGCCCTGGGGTGGGATTTGGAGTGGGTTGTATGGGTGCAGCTCTCCCCCACCCCCTTGTGAAACACCAGAGTCAGGTTGTGCCTCGATAATTTTATTGAGCGTGAAGGCATCATGCCTGGTAAAAGTTACAAGCTGTCTGGGGCACACACAACTGCCCACATCTTGGCCTAACCAATAACGCATGAATCTCGATATTAGAGTGGTGATCCCATTGCATTCAAATGAGATATTATTTTTTATATGCAGGTTTAAAAAAGGATGACCCTAACAACCTGCATGGAGGACATTCATGTGTTCATGTATTAGGAGGGTGGGGATTGAAAAGGACTAGAATGAAGAGACACAAAGGAGGCAAGAGGAGCACTCGACAAGTACGAGGTGATGGTTTAGGGGACCATCATGTCTCACTGTGTATGACTGTGGGAGGGGTGCAACGCTTTTTAATGACTTTTAAATACAAGTGAATATTGTTTTCAATTCTCAGAACGGGATATAGCTTATGTTAAGGGCAGGCAACAGGGGAGCCTTGTTCATGCACCATGCTCTCCCTCTATTGGGTCACCAAGACATCTGCGTACTGTTGGGCTTGAGGAATTTCCAATAATATAAAACATTATGAAACTATTGTTGCTTTAGTATAACAGTGTACTGGTGCAAATAATGAAGCGCAGTGCGAATTATCAGATACTTTCTGAAGTATATGAAGCAATAATTTATGAAACATGGGAGTTAGACTAAAGAAAGACATGGGGCAAAAAAAGAGTGAAAAGAGAGGTACTATCTTCACCCACAACCACAACTAAGAAAATGATAAGCCATCGTTTCATGGTGACCATCTCTTCCCCAACCACACACGGTCATTGAACAAGCACAGCCACTTCCAGCAAAAGTCGACAGGCGCAAAGATAGTGAAGGATGCAGGGAAACAAATGTATGGGAGTAGCAGATAATGGTGGAGCGGTCTGCTTCAAGAACAAGTTTTTCAGGCTGAATGCTGTTCTCTGTGGGGGCGGGCAGGGGATAAGCAGATACCGCAATTTCCTGTGCTGACCCTATTTTGAGCAAAGGATGTCTACACTCTTAATGACCATGGGTTCCAAGAGAGGGAGAGGGAACAAGAGTGTGGGAGAGAGAGTGAGAGAGAGAGGAGAGAGTGTTTGTGTGTGTGGGTGTGTGGAAAGAGTGAATGAGAGTTTGTGTGTGTGTGTGCGCACGTTTGTATGTGTGGGCATGTCTAACCCACTCTGTGGGGACCGACTCGATTCTCACAGCATGGGTTAACCTTGTCAGAAACTAATAAACAGTATCTTTGTGTGGACCTGTACTTTGTGAGGACTGGTCGTTATAGTAAGTTTAGGTACTTTCTAGTGAATGTATAAAAAAACTAAAAGCGAAGGTAGATTTGCCTCAGTACGCTTTATAACCTTTTCTACTATCAAAGCGCGCGTGGAGTTTGAATAGTAATTTCACACTTCATTACGGACAATGGCCGGTCCTCATAATAATAGGTATGTTATGTTGTGTGTGTGTATGTGCGAGTGACAGAGAAATAATTTGTGTGTATGTGTGTTGCACTCCCCTGCCATATTTGTTCTACGTGATGTCCACATAGTCCCTGTTCTGTGCGTCTTACTGAAGACTAAGAATTGTTTTACCCCATGATAGCCGGTGGTTTTATTTGTCAAAGAGTCTGCGTTCTTGTCTATGTGTATTCAAGTGGCAGCACAAACAATGGAAGACCACAGACTAGACTAAACGTGAACAATTATTCTTAATTAGGGCATACATGAGACAGACACTCAGATGGTGCCCTAAGTTTCAAATCCAGGAAGACATGTGTCACACTAGGTGCCTTGTCTACAAGGACTTCCAAATGATAGATTAACTTAAGACAGCGTGGTGGCCTTTTTTTTAATGATGGGGCCATATTTCACATCAGCTTATCACTTCTGCCAGAAATGGAATTAGAGAACAGGACACCCGGTTGACAGTGCCGAAGACATTCACGTGGTTGAGGTTTTGCCTCGTCCCACCCACAGAGACGACATGTTTTTGTTCTGACCCTGTGCCTTCCTCGACTACTTCCTGGAACGTCGCGGTGTCTGCGTCATCGTGAACCCGGATATCCGCTGGTCTTCTCCCCCTCATATTCCTTTCCTTATCTCCTTCTACTTTCCTGTTTTCCTTTGGCACTTTCTCTCCTCAGCCCCTGCGGCGCTGCACATGGCAGTCTCATTGGGCCATGTCTTAAGTGTTTCCTTCTGGAATAACAGGCTCATGACACAACCGCAGACAGGGAGTCTCAAGACAGCCTGTTGAGGACACATCCCTGCCTTCCGATCACGACTCACGCCGCCAAGGAGGGAAAGGATTCCTTAAAAACAAAGACGTTCTGGTTCTTGTTGAACTCTGTTTAATAATACTATCTGGCCAATATGTCACTGTAATTGATAAGCAGAGCGATGTCTGTGTCCGTGGAATCAAGACAATGGGCTCATATATAACTCTGATAAGATGGCGCTCACAAAGATAACTTTGGCCAAAGACACTGACTTAATGTTTTGAATGTGTTTTCGTGTGACTTTGGCAACACAGTGCCACATCCTCTATGTGGCACCTCTACGGTGGCGCAGGTAGAGTTCAGTTTTAGCTCTGCCATTATATGATTTGAGGATATGTAACCCAAATAGCCATATAATGCCTACTCAAGACTGCTATGGTATTTAATGGATGACCCCATTCTCCCATTTGTGTTCCTATTAAGTTTTGATGATGGGGATCAAGTACTCTTTTGGTTAAACGAGAGCTAGTTTGTGTTGTCTGATGTAGCTCCTTTGTTGAAATAATATTTTAAATGCTGATATATCGTTTTTTTTTGTTTATAGAGTAATCCTGTTGGGATGCCTTAGCCTTCATTAACCCCTTCACTGCGGCGGCTATTCCGCCGCAGTGCTAAGGGGGCGGGGCGGAAGAGCGGCGGGCGCATGCTGGTGACGGAACCGCTCCGTCACCAGCGTCGGTTGCGCTGTGCTTATGACGGAGCGGTTCCGTCATGGCCCGCCCCGCTCAAAAGAACGCTCAGCGCAGGCGCGGAATCCGCGCCGCGCAGGCGTGCAGGGCAGGCCATGGCGGAACCGCTCCGTCATCAGCACAGCGTGACCGTGGCTGATGACGGAGCAGTTCCGTCATCAGCAGGGGAGGGGTTAAAGACAGTGCTATTCACTAATCACCCTTGCATTTCCGTTTGTTTGAATTTGCTGTCATAACATGTTTTTTTTATTTCCAGTTTTTTTGTTCCTAGAATAAAACTGTAGGCACATAGGGGGGGCGTGGCCACGGAGGCGATCGGAATGGCAGCCTCGGCGTGAAGCTCCGCCATGCGGGCTCCCAACGGTGGCATTTAGTATGTGATCCGCCGCTACCCTTCCCACATCATCAGCGGATCCGACAGAGGACGCCACCCCGGCCATCTGGGTGGTTCCGTTGGCCTTGGAAATGACATTGGCGGTGTCGACGGCGGAGGGGACTAGAGGCCTCCCAGGCCTCGGAGACATCTTCCCTTGCTGCGACAGGTCGCCGGGTGAGTGCTGTGCGGGGCTCCCCTGCCGGGCCTGCTGCCCTTTCGCGCGCTGCCCGCGGGCTCTCGTGCGTGTTGCCTGTCTTCCGCGGGCTCCTGGGTGGAGGCGCTGGGCTCCTGGGTGAGGTCGGGGCCTTCGGGCCTGGGCACGCGCTGGAGCGGGGGCCTCGGTTTGTGGGCTCGCGGTGGACGCGCGGCTGCGGGCAGGACCGTTCGTCCGGTGGCTGCGGGGGTTGTAGGCGGTGGCGTGGGGGAATCGGGGGGCACTTCCGGTTGATTAGTGGCGGCCCCGCCTTAGAGCCACCCGAGGGGACCCACGTTCCCCCCAACCGCTTGAACTGGGCACCTGTCGAGGGGTACTCACCCCATACTGTCAATAGCAGGGGACTCTCCTGCGTCATCAACTGCTCCTCAGCATTGCCGTGGTGTGTCAGTTCGAGGTGGCTCGCTGGCCGGAACGCCACTACCCGAAATATCCAGAGCCTGTTCGGCAGAATTGTCTGACGCTACCGGTGCTTTGACGCATGACCGGGGCGCAGTTTATCCTACATTGGCGTAGCCGGGACAAGGATTGACGCTATTCACTCGGTCCAGTCTGTGTATATCTACGCCTTGCAACTCGCATTGATCTTCTTTCGTTGTATCTCACCTCTCTACCTGGTGCCACATCTTGTTTACCCGACGCAGTGTACTCGCCACAGCTCTGGCCATGGGGAAGAGAGATCCCAATCAGAGAAAGCTGAGCTTTGACAAAACCCCCCTCCTCGCGACTGACGCTCCGCCTGGTTCATCTACCGGGGCTACCGGTACTGCGGACCTGGGGGATGCCAAGGCCATGGTCGCCGCTATGTCGGGCGAAATGCGTGCGGGATTCAAAGCTCTTGATAACCGTTTTGACAGCCTCGAACAGAAAATAGCGGATATGGGCACCAAAGTGCAGGCCCATGACGGACGCTTGGACGTAGCGGAATCCAGAATATCAGATGTGGAGGATGGTGACGCAAAATCGCTCAAGAGGTTAGAGCGCGTCGAAAAAATACTCAAAGATGTGGCCATTAAAAATGAGGACTTGGAAGCGCGTAGTCGACGCAACAATATACGCATAATTGGAGTGGCGGAGACGACAGCGACGGGGCGCTTCGACACTTTTGTAGAACATCTCCTCATTGAACTGTTCGTCAGAGACATCTTCACGAGTGGCTTTGTGGTTGAACGAGCTCATAGATCGCTGGGACCTACACCTCGCCCTGGACAACCCCCACGACCCATTATTGCCAGAATCATGAACTTCCGCGACCGGGGTGCCGCACTACGAGCTGCGCGAGAGGCGGGGGAGGTGCGGTGGCAGGGCAGCGTTCTGTCCTTTTTCCCAGACTTCACGCTGATGGTTCAGGAAGCGCGTCGCAAATACTCTGGAGTCAAAGCAAATCTACGCAAACTGGGTTTAAAGTATGGAATGCTGTATCCGGCTAGGTTAAAGGTCGATGTGGATGGCAGATACCGCATCTTTGACTCCCCCACGGAGGCACAAGACTTTTGTCAGAGCTATAAACGAAAAGGTTCACCGCCGTCTTCCGATTCCGCGCCACGCTCTCCGCCTCGTGAAGACACGCAGACCAGTGTTGATCTTTTTGCTGAAACAGGCCAGGGCTGACCTCCATTTACTACTTGTTCCTTGGCACTGCTTATTGTATTGAATAATTGATGTGGGCTCTCCAGCGTATTGTTAACTTGACATCATTTCCGTTGTCGTTCTTAGTTGGGATGCCCGCTAGGCGTGGCGTTGCTACCCCCTATGGCGAATGCCTTTTTGCCTTCCTTCCCTGGGGTTTTATTTTTTGGGATGTTCCATTGTTTCACTATATGGTTATTTTCTTTGGTATATTTCAGTTACAGTATGCGATTTTACAGGGATTGCCTCTTTGGGGGTGCTAGGAGGCTGGGTGGTGGTTGGGGGGCGGGGTATTTTTTGTTTCCATGTTCTTTTTCTTATGTGGGTAATTGCGATGCAGATGAGAGTGGATGGACGGGCGCACAAATAATCGCACTTTTTTTCAGTCCTGAGTTATGGCCAAGGTAGGACTGCAGTCTGGGCCGGCCAGACTAACTTTAATGTCCTGGAATGTTCGTGGTTTGAACAGTACCAGAAAGCGTAAACAGGTCCTAAATTATGCATCACGGCTCAATGTAGATGTTCTTTTTCTTCAAGAAACACACTTGGCACCGGCGGACTCACCCTCCGTTACCAGGGGATGGGGTGCACGCAGAGTTTTCTCAAATTTTAGCAGGTATGCCAGAGGCGTTGCAATTCTTGTACACAGGCGTGTTCCTTTTGTATTATCTAGTAGTAACACAGATAGAGAGGGTAGATATGTGATGGTCATCGGAGTGTTGATGGGGTACAAAATTGCATTTGTGGGAGTCTCCGGTCCCAACATAGACGCCCCTGCTTTTTTCCAGGACCTGCAGGTGACACTGCTTCGCTCCGACATAGAATTATTGGTGATGGGCAGAGACTTTAATTTGCTAATGAATCCTGCCAGGGACAGTACTTCTTCTTCCCCGGATTGCAAGGCCCGGTCCCGCTCAGTGCTTGCAGACATTTGTTCTCATTTTTCCTTAATAGACATAGAGGGCCGACTGCACCCACACTCACCCGATTATACACATCATTGCGGGTTCCACAACACTAGCACTAGGATAGATTACTGGCTCCTCTGCCCAGGAGTCGCCAGATGGGTGGATGGCCTTTCCACCCTTCCGCGCACATTATCGGACCACTCCCCCATTGTGTTGACTTTACAAATTCCCAGACTGGGTGGTTACGAGAGGCAGTGGCGGTTTCCTGGTAGGGCCCTTTCGGACCCGGTCTTCAAAGCGGAGATCCGCAGCGCTATTGACACACCGGTTCAGTGGATTCCTGGGCCACGTTATGGGAGGGGTTCAAGGCCACCATTTGCAGGGTGTGTATTGATAAACATGTAGGAGCTCTATGGGAGATTCGTTCCACCTTAACCTGTATTGAGGCTGACATCTCAATGATTGAGAAAGACATACTTACTGCCCCGTCTGAGACTAGGGAAGCTAAACGCCTGGAATTACTATTAGAATTTCGGGAAACTGCAGACAGGGAGCTAAAGTTTTTGAGCAAGCACTATACGTCCCGCCAGTTTGGAGAGGGTGACTGACCGGGCAAACTGTTAGCGCAACTGCTCAGTCCTCCTCGCCAGGCGTCCTACATCTCCGACATCATTGACACGCAGGGCACGAGACACCACTCCACTCCCGACGTATGCAACACCTTTTTGTCATACTACAAGACTCTTTACACACCCATACTTTCAGAGGGACAGCGTGACCCCGGCCCTTATTTGAAGGAGATCGCCATGGTATATCTCGAAAAACACATGCAGGATTTCCTTGCCACGCCCATCACTCCAGATTATATAATCGAAGCCATTGATGCATTAAGGGGCTCCTCGGCACCGGGCCTTGACGGTTTCTCTGCTGATTTATATAAAGAATATAAAGAAGAACTTGTTCCATGGCTAGTCGAGGTATACGCCGAGGCACTTGTGTCCAGCGTTCTGCCACCCACGCTCAGGGAAGCGGTTATTGTTCTTCTTCCCAAACCAAGTCGTGATACCTCGTTATGTGGCTCTTACAGGCCCCTTTCAATACTAAACTTAGACTATAAGATTTTGGCTAAAGTTCTCGCGATCCGTCTATCGCTATTGATGGAGTCCATTATTTCACCGGCTCAGTCCGGATTTGTTCCGCACAGGTCCACTTCCTTCAATCTGAGGACATTGTTCTCTGTGTTGCATAGGATTGACCCCTCTACCCCAGCCGCTGCAGTGTTTTTGGACGCGGAAAAAGCGTTCGACACGCTGGAATTGCCCTTTTTTTATCAGTCTTGAGGCGAATGGGCATGCCGGAAATGTTTGTGGCCACAGTCGAATTACTGTATACTGCTCCTACAGCTCGGCTACGTTTAAATGGCACCATCTCGGAAAGCTTTACACTCTCTCCCCTCTGCTGTTCATCCTAGCGATGGATCCTCTGGTTCCCCATTTTCAAGAGAACCACCTACACAGAGGGCTCCAGTTTCGCACTAGGCCTCTCCTCATTTCTTTATACGCAGGCGACACGATTTTGTATGTACGGACGCCTCAGACCAATCTGGAACCTCTGCTGTTGGAGATAACCCGCTTTGGGGAGTACTCAGGCCTTCGCATAAACTGGCACAAATCTGTCATTTTTCCGCTTACCTCCTCCAACTCACAATGGAACTGTGCTTTTCCCCTTGAATGGAGCACGGATTCGGTGAGATATTTGGGAATTCATGTCCACCTTGACACCATGTCCATAATTCGCTTGAACTACGGGCATGCCCTTGACTTCTTAGAAGATCACCTGGAGCGATGGATTCGCCTCCCCTTATCCATGGCCGGCCGGATCGCCATAATTAAAATGATCGTACTTCCTCGGTTTTTGTATCTCTTCAATAATATTCCGATTTCTCTCACCAAGATTTTTTTCTCGCAACTTCGTTCCTTGTTGTTGCGTTTAGTGTGGGGTGATAGAAACCCACGAGTGTCCTGGCGTACCTTAACGCTTCCTTATGAAAGGGGTGGCTTCAGCATGCCCAACTTTTTTCTTTATTACTTGGTTGCACAATGCTCGTACGCCTATTCCTGGTTTCATCTGGACGCTAGGATTTTATATTTAAAACCTGAGGCTGACCTGGTGTTGCCTGTACCCCTTAGCTCCTTTCTTCCCAGAGGGATACCCCGGGACCCACAAGATATACAAACAGTTTCCACCACGTGCTGGGCTTGGGAAAAACTGCGCCGGCTACTTCAGATTGAGATATTATATTCCTCCACCCTTCCGTTGCCTAATGCCCATTGGCTCCCCATCACCGGTGAGTCTGTGGTACAGCGCACGTTATCCAAATATCAAATGCACGCGGTCGGAGACCTGTTTCCGGAAGGACAAGTCTTCTCCATGACGGAGGATCGGCGTTTTGCTGACCGATCATTTATGGACTCTTTCATACTGGGCGGCGTGCTGTGCAGCCACTAGGGACGTCTCCATTAATAGTAGACACAAACTCATACACTTTAAGTTTTTGAGACGGATGTATCATACCCCTGCCCTTGCTCACAAGATCGACTCTGGCAGGCCTCACTGCTGCCCTAAATGCAAAGCCTCACAAGCTGATTTCTCCCATCTTTCCTGGACATGCCCTCTTTTACATGACTACTGAATTCAGGTACATCGTATTTTGGGTGACATATTGGACATGGTGTTGATACCGACCCCTGAGATAGCACTACTTGGCTATGTCGCAAATTTCCCACGTTCCACCCGCAAGTTGGCAGCCATTGGCTTTCTATTAGCAAAAAGAGAGATTGCACTGCTCTGGTGCTCTAGACGCGTTCCCAGCTCTCATGCTTGGCTTCGCAGCATGGCTCACTGCAATGTCAATTGTGTAGAATACTCCATACAGATCCCGACTGCATCCCGACCGGTTGATATATGGGGCCATATCGTATATATATTGCGAAACTTACTCAGGAAAAACAGTCTCAGTCAATGTGCTCCATTGTTCCGGAAGGGGTGGGCTAGGCGCACATACACGGCTGCGCCGTGGACATTCACACCACTACTCATGCATCACACACATTAGAATTGAATGACAGACTTCAACGATGGTAGAAACCACAGATTGAACTGGAATTTAGAAGGAGGATCTGGATTGCGGTGGCCTTCTTTTAGACTGCTCCATTTTCTTACATAAGTGCTCACTGCGAACAGGCTTGACTCAAGATGTAATGTTGCTTGTCCTTAACCAACCAACGAAATAATCTTATGGTATTTGATGTGCTGGTTGAACTGCTCTCTCTCTCTCACAAGCTTGCGCTTATGTTTTGTTCTTTTATTATTTGTCTCTTTGAATTACATTAGCATAATATTGGTTTGTTTTAAAAATACAAAATCGAAATGTATCATATATGATGTCAGAGATCCCTCTGCACGACTGTTTACTTTACATATAGTGCTCCGAATGTTTCCCAACATACACCTGTCTGATTCTTTTATATGTAAGAGTGGATCGATTATCTGTTCAATAAAAAAGATTTTTTTTAAAAACTGTAGGCACATACGTTTTCTTAAAGCTATAACAAAAATAATGGCCCTTTGTCAAAGCTTCTACACAGTATCTATTATGCTATATTTTGCTTTGCATTAATTTTAAACTCAACAATTACCAAACAAACTTCAGCTCCTGATTCCTCTTTACAACACTCTTTTTTGAGGGTACAACCTAACTCTGCCGTTGCAGCTTGCTCAGGAAAGGGGCCTTACTTGTGCCTTCCATTTATTTGTAGCCTATTATACTACTTCAGTATGAGACAGCTGAGCACAACACATATAAAGTTGCTCAACTATTACCTAACACTTTCACTAATGAAAAGCTTGATATAATGTTTTTGTCAATGATTGTTCCACCTGGCGCTGTATTGTGAACATCCATGAATTGTGAACTCATGTACTGTGCTGCACAATCACAGGTATTTCACGGCACAGGGTGTGTGTGTTAGCCCAACTCATGGACGTTGTCAGCACTTTTCAGTGTAGATTTCTCATGCACAAGCTTGTATTGACACTTCAGCTGTACTCTGCAGGTAGTCTTACCAGTCCAGTGTATGTACCAGGAACATACAGGTGGGTTTGGACCTCAACAGAATAGCACACATGTTAACAGCCAAACAGAAATGAGGAGCAGGGCGCTAGTAAACGTCCAGCCTACATGTTATGTTATGTTATGTTATGTTATGTTATGTTATGTTATGTTATGTTATGTTATGCGCACTTGTATAGCGCACAGCTGCCCCAGCAAAGGGGCGTCCCGGCGCTTTGGACAGGCAAAAGACACAACACAACAAACCACAGAGGGTCAGATGGACAGAAAACAGAATCCTAAGATGCAAGAGGGAACAGATGGGTTTTTATGGCTCTCCTGAACTCCAACAAATTATCCAGAGCACGAGTTTGAGATGGAAGTGAGTTCCATAGCTTAGCAGCTAAAACTCGAAAAGAGCGTCCCCCAGCATGGCAGAGCTTAAACCGCGGGACCACAACCAGATTTTGACCCAAAGACCTTAGTGACCGAGATAGTACATACGGAATAAGAAGGTTCTCCAGTATCTGGGGGGGAGGACAATTTAAGGACCTTGAAAGACAAACAAAGGATTTTAAAATCGATCCGTTGTGCCATAGGCAACCAATGTAATGTCCGTATAGTTTCCTTCACGGAACAAAACCTCGGTAAACCCACCAAAGCTCTAGCGGCAGCGTTTTGAACACGCTGCAGCCGGGTGATTTCTGCCTGATTGGCCCCCAACAGGAGCGAACTGGCATAGTCGAGCCGTGATAGGATAGTGGCCTGCAGGATCAACTGCCTGGTAGGGGCATAAAAAAATTTCAAAAAAAGGCCTGAGCCCTCGCAAGATTCCAAAGCAGGTAGCTGCCACTTTTTAGTGTGACTACAAAAGCTACGGGCAGAGTCCAGCCAGACACCCAGGTTTTTAACCTCCGACACCAAGGTTGGAGTAACACCCAGCTCTGGAGGCCACCACTCATCGCCCCATAGGCTGCTCTGTTTACCCACGATCAAAAGCTCTGTCTTTTTAGCGTTAAGCTGCAGACAGTTATCTGTCATCCAGCCCGCCACTGCCAGAAGTCCAGCCCGAAACCTGGGGGCCTCAAGGTCAGCCCTCCCACTCAGTGTCACCGCCAGCTGCGTACCGTCGGCGTAAGAGACCATATTCATGTCCCAACCCTTGGCGACCGCAGCCAGCGGTTGCACATATAGATTAAACAAAGTGGGGCTCAGTGCCGACCCCTGCGGCACTCCCTGTTCGAGAGCATAGGATTTGGACTCAAAGGGCGGAATCGCTACCCTAAAAGAACGATCAGCTAGAAATGACCGAAACCAGTCAAATGCAGCACCAACGATGCCGGCCTGCTCCAGACGTTGCAGCAGGATCGAGTGTGAAACCGTGTCGAATGCGGCACTGAGGTTAAGTAACACCAGTGCCGCAGTCTGACCAGAATCAAGCACTGACCGCAGATGTTCCGTCATCGAGAGCAGAGCTGTCTCGGTGCTGTGACCGGCGCGAAAACCATTCTGGGTAGGATCTAAAATTTTGGCCTTGTGAAGATGTTCCGACAGCAAACCATTGACATGGGCCTCTGCCACCTTTGCAACCCATGGCAGCAAGGAGATAGGTCGATAATTCTCCAATTTAAGGGGGTCTGACGTAGGTTTCTTTAAGATCGGGGTAACAAAAGCCTGTTTCCATTTAATTGGCACGATGCCCGAGGAAAAGGACAGGTTGATGAGCTGACGTAGAGGGCGGAGACAAAGAATGGAAGGTTCCCTAAACTGCGCCGGTCTAAGAGGGTCCACAAGAGAGCCTGATTTTACTTTAGTAGCCAACCTGTTAAACACCTCCTCCGATAGGCATGGAAAAGTCGATAGGACTACATTCGTGGGCAAGATAGCTCTCGATGCCTCGCTCAGGAAAGTAGAGCAAGGGAAAGAACGATAAATAGTCTGAACCTTTTCCAGGAAGAAGGCTGCTAGATCTTCACAGTGAGATTCAGAACAAATTTCTGCTGTAGGAGCTCTTTTCACAGTCAGGTCCTTCAGGACTTTAAAGATCAGTTTCGGCGCATTAGAGCTATTTTTAAACTCCTCAGAGTAGTAGGCCGCACGGGCCCTACATATGGCTCTATGGTAGATTTTAAGTTTGGCGAGGTAAATGGTCTTTCTCCCAGCATCGTAGGTTTTCCGCCTATCCCTTTCTACTTGTTTACATTCTTTCTTCAGCAGTGTCAAGGCACTATTGTACCATGGACTTGGTTCAGAGGAACGACATTTGCTCCATGCGGCAGGAATCAAGATATCTAAGGCCCGGCTAATCCAGGCACAGAAGATATCATAACCAGATTCTACCTCATTAAAGTAACCAAGCGGATTTTCAACGAGAAGACAATGAAAATCATCAAGCTTCAATTTTTTCCTAGGCCGTTTGAAAATGACTCTATCTGCAGGTTTAAAAGGAAGATCACCGATCCTAATATGCAATTTCACTAAAAAGTGATCAGACCAGGCGTCCGGGCTTGGCTGCAGCACCTTGGCCCCTGCCAGATTCGAGAATATGGGGTCCAATATATGTCCACCCACATGTGTAGGGTGAGTGACCAGCTGGCTTAACTGTAGTGCCTCCATATCTGCAGTAAAGCTGTTGATCGATGAAGTAAGGTGACGATCCAGATGGAGATTGAGATCTCCGAGAATACTAAAATTAGCGGAGCCCATAGCAAGAGAGCTACCCATTTCAGGAAAAGCTCTCCTGAAGGCAAAATGATGGCTGATCGTGACCTTAAAGTGTGCACTCTCACAGCCAACCAAATTCAGTACCTTCCAGACACAAGGATAACAAGACTTGACTACCATAGCAATGCCCCCTCCCCTCGAAATACGATTATGGGTATAAATGGAATACCCCTGCGAGAGTGCCAGATTCACTACAGCTGTAGCCTCCTCCGATAGCCACGTTTCAGTCATGAGGAGAACATCTGGAGCCTCCTCCAGAATGAGATCGTGGATCGCAGCATGATTTTTAACCATCGATCTCACATTCAAGTGTAAAACACTGAGTTCTCGGTGGGTCCAAGACCCTACCTGTGGTAGATCAGCATTGATAAGCTCAGAGGACGCTAAGATGGGAGTTGGGGACCTAAGAGAAAAGTTGCCACAAGCACAGCTGAAAGGACCACATAGCGGGTCATAGGGGCCAAGGGCACAGCATAGGGACAGCTGTCTAACGTTCAACAGCTCTTCCTTAGAATACGAACCTCCTATCATTGGAGGGGCAGGGTCCCTGGCGCCTTGCGCCTCCTTAGCGCTGACGGGCACAGACGGGCCTGACTCTGGCTCGACTCCGGCGCGATTACGGCGCGCCCGCTGCGCGTTTCCATTGGCAGGTTTAAATAGAGGTCCGTGAGTGTGCCTGGAACACTAGAGCGCTGCCCAAAATGGCACCCATCCAATGTCCCAGCCTACCCCCGAAATGGCTGCAGATTCAGCGTGAAAAGCACCTAAGGACCCGCTCAAGCGGCGGTGAGAAAGCCGATTATAGTGCAGGTGAGTGCTAGTGAACCGATTTTAAAATCAGGGGATAATAAAGAAATTTCCAAATAAAATAGTGGAAAAAACGGGCAGTTTTAAAATAAAGCGCTTGCTTCCGCAAGTAAAATTCTAAAGCGTTTATAAATGCAGATTTGCTGGTATGCGGCGTTGTAGAGCAGTTACCTTGTCCAAGGCCGACTCACCTCAAATGACCGTCTTAAATAGAGGTCCGTGAGTGTGCCTGGAACACTAGAGCGCTGCCCAAAATGGCGCCCATCCAATGTCCCAGCCTACCCCCAAAATCGCTGCAGATTCCGCGTGAAAAGCACCTAAGGACCCGCTCAAGCGGCGGTGAGAAAGCCGATTATAGTGCAGGTGAGTGCTAGTGATGTTAGTTGCCATTAAGGTGTGTTTGCACGCGTGCGTGTGTATGTGTGTGTATATGTGTATCTATATATATATAACTACCCAGTGGGCACAACCATATATATATATATATATATATATATATATATATATATATATATATATATATATATATATATATCACTTGTTAGTTACACAAGTTATAGCTAGAACCACTTTTCCATAGGAAAATAATGTTCTAGTTTGCTAATAACTTTGGGACCTTTTGACAAATCTTCACAAAGCTTTTCAAAAACAAAGTTCATCCACCTCATCTCCTTCCTCAAAAGTTTCAGAGTAATGTGTCAAGCGTGGGCTGACAAAAAGGGGGAGGGTCACAAAATACGTTTTCCATAGCAAAATTAGACAAAGCAAAAGGCAAAACAGCAGAACAGAATGCATCCAAATTTGGCAGAAAACTAGATCTTGTTCCAGAAAGCATACGTTTTGTGTTTTGGTGTAAATATATTCAGTAGTTTTTGAGACACTAAGGCTTAAATTGTATGTATATATCAAGCTGCAGAGGATCCGCAAAGCTGACAGAGCTCTAGATAATATCTGATTGGCTACTACCACATCAGGAAAGATGTGATGGCAGCCATCTTAAGACTCTAGGACTCAGTCCCCTGTCCCAGAAAAAAGTTAAAAAAACATAGGGGTGCAGGGTAGGGATATGGACAGTTCAATAGGGACTTTTCCCTCTAGCGCCAGGAAACCTACGGTGTCAGTGGGGCCAGAAACAGCATTTTATTTTAATCTGGGCTGCAGTTGTGCAAAACCACGGCTCTAATAAAGGAAACTATGGCGTTCTCCTGTCCTGTTTTTTTTAAAACTCCCAGGATGGTCAAGGGCCTGGATGGCAGATGGGGCAGCACCTTTTTGTTTGGAGGGGTGGGAGATCGAGGACTCTGTCCCTCGGGGCTAGTATTTTTATAATGGGGTTGGTGGCGTACAGCCACCCTCCCCAAGCTTTGTAGAAGCCCTGGGGACTACATCTCCAGTGCCAGTTGGTAAATTATACAGCTCCCTTCCCGAACCTTGAACAGGCCCTGGAGACCCCATCCATGGGGCCAATAATTAATATTAATGGGAGGGGTCCTGCAGACCCCCTTCCCATTCTTGGACAGGCCCCAGGGACCCCTTTCTTCTCTGGGACCAACAATAGAATTACAATAAGGAGGGTGGGGGTTTACCCACCTCCTTCCCAAGCCGTTGCTCCAACTCCCCCTATAGCCCGAATCAATGGTTGCAGTTGTGGGTTCCCTGGGTGGGCACTGAGGTACTCACTACTGTAAAAAAAATAGCCAGCTCAGCTGTCAGGAGCTGCGGGGTGTTGGGGATCCCCCCGGAGCCCCAACGAGTACCCATTCTGTGGGTGCCCCAGGTGGGCACTGAGTCACCCAAAAAAATATTAAATGTTTATAAAAAATGAATAATAAATGAGTGGCAGGAGCTGTGGGATTGGGCGCCTGCCATTGCAGCCTGCGTTTGCAGTCACAAACTGCCATTTTGACCTGACAAGATAAATCGTTTGCAAGGCCTACAAATTCCTCTTTAATACATGTAAGTCACTCTTAGGATAGGCTCTAAATAGCCTATAGGGCAGAGTGCAGTGTATTTAAAAGGTTGGAAAACTTACTTTTACGTTTTACATGTCCTGATATTGGACAGCTCCTAAATTCGTTTTTTTCACTGCTGTGAGGTCTACTTATGTCATAGGATAATATTTGGTTAACATATTACCATAGACGTCATTTAGGGGCCGCCAGGGGTCATAGCTGTGACCCCTAGAGTGCAGCTTGCAACCCCTCTCTCAGGACAAAACAAGATTTTATTGGTTTGCTGCTCTGCAGCACTGAATACATGTATCTTGAATTCCGCTTCTGTTTTTTAAATTTTTAACAGGTTAGCTCGGTTTTTCCTGGAAAACAATACTTAATGCACAGATCTGACCTGGCATATACTAATAGATTTGTGGAAAGTCTCAGGAAAAATTTGACTGTTCACTTCACCTACTTCGCATTCAAACACCAATATTTTGAGAAAGGGAAGCTTGTTAACCCTTTCATGCCATCTATCTGTGATGAGTTTTTTTGCAGTTTTATATAGCATAAACTGGGCCCGATGCCATTGGAGCGCTGTACATGAGCCCCAGTTGCGTTACATACAGTCAGATTCTTTTTAGGCACTGGGAGATTAAGCGATTTGCCCAGAATGACAAAATGTTGAGACTCAAACCTGCTTCCCCTGTTCCAAAGTCGGCATCTCTGACGTATGCCACATCCCTGACTGAGGTTATGTCACAAGCCAATGTTCGTAGGCACAGACAGTAGCACTGTGTATGTAGCAAAGACATTTATTGAAGACTTGAGAATGAAAATGCAACTATAGATTACAAACTTTTCCTTTTTCATCTGTCAATGTACGGCACTTTGTTAGGAAAAAATCATGTTATTGACTCAGCATTTTTCTATCTATTCAAAATTGTAACATAATAACACCCTTGAAGCTGTGAATTATTGAGCAAGTTTCAATTAATAAGGAAGGAAGGACTGGGACTGTATTACAGCTAAAGAAAACAATGAAATAGATGCATATATGTAAATACGCCTCATAATTATTGTACCAGCTGTGGTGCCTACATGCACAGCTAAAAATCACTCTAGGGCTCTCACTTAGATTGGCAATTTAATTCCAAAGAAGCTGATAATGGCACCACAAAAATTATAGGATGTGCTGAGAACACCTTTAATTTAATTAAAACTTGGGTCCAGATGAACTAATATTTTGCATCAGGCTTGCTTTACTTTTGTATTACAAACCTGGTGTAACGCATTTTGGTGAGATTTACTTTCCAACTCAAATCATGATTGTGCTGGAAAGTTGCCTAATGCGAGACAAAAAGCTTTCTGCCCTGTTTTGTGCTACTTTGTTTCAATTGGGTGTACCATTGGTGGTATAATTTATCATCTTTTCATGTGTGCTAGACAGTACAACACACATACAATGTGAGGAAAATATTCAAACATAGTTTATGTACCTGAATGGTCCCCTTCTAGAACAAAACCTATGCATGACAAAACACACACCCATGCCCTAGGGTGCAAGGGTGTGTGCATTGATGAATGGCAGCCTAAAATACAGCAGCACAGGTAGGGAGAAAAACAGCACCATATCTTAGTAGGAACTGTGCTGTCTTGCTCTCTGTCTTTCACACAAGTCAGCACAGCAACTTTGGTTGCTGCATTGTGTGAAATGTTAGTAAAGCTGTTCTTTAATGTTTACTCGGTATTTTACAGTTTCAGGGGCATCAGTAATTTGACTGAATAGAAAAAATAGCACTATATATATATATATATATATATTCACTGAAAAAACCATAGGTTATAGACCATATATAGTTAGGAATTAGCATTTCCAAAACCTTGAAAATTCACTGAAAAAACCATAGGTTATAGACCATATATAGTTAGGAATTAGCATTTAGAAAACCTTATTTTACTCACACAAAACCATTGAAATTCCATATATAGTTAGTTGCACTAACTATATATCGCGCACCCGCAATCCACTGCTGATGATGTCACATATTACATCATTCATGACATGGTCAGTGACATCACTGATGACATCTCAAATGACATCACTGATGACATCATCTAGTGTCTGTGTGTTTTTGTAAAGTTTAAATACGTTTTACATATTGAAGAATGACTGGATGTATGGAAAACTGAGTGTGTGTGTGGCTGGCTGGGAGGTGTGTGACTCTGTGCATATCAATGTGTACTTGTATCAGTGATTGTATAAGAGAGTAAGTATGTGTTAGTATATGTGTGAAAAGTATGGTGTTCTGTGTTTAACTATAGATGAGGAAATCGAAGTGTGATTGATTCTTCACAGGACTGACTAGGTGTATGAGTGCATATGATAGTGTTCTAATAATAACTGACTGTATGTATGAGTAATTGTATGGGTGAATGAGTGAATGTGTGTGTAGACGTACGAATCAGTGAGTACGTATGTAGTAACTGGTATTGGTGTGTCATGATGTCATCAGTGATGTCATTTGAGATGTCATCAGTGATGTCATTTCAGATGTCATTAGTGATGTCATCAGTGATGTCACTGAAGTATGGTGTTCTGTGTTTAACTGTATAGATGAAGAAATGGAAGTGTGATTGATTCTTTACAGGACTGACTTGGTGTGTGAGTAACTCCATGGATGAGTGGCAGTGTGTGACTGTCTGCATAGGTGTATGAGTGCATATGATAGTGTTGTAATAATAAGTGACTGTATGTATGAGTTATTGTATGGGTGAATGAGTGAATGTGTGTGTAGACGTAGGAATCAGTGAGTGCGTATGTAGTAACTGGTATTGGTGTGTCATGATGTCATCAGTGATGTCATTTGAGATGTCATCAGTGATGTCATCAGTGATGTCATTTGAGATGTCATCAGTGATGTCATCAGTGATGTCACTGACCATGTCATGAATGATGTAATATGTGACATCATCAGCAGTGGATTGCGGGTGCGCGATATATAGTTAGTGCAACTAACTATATATGGAATTTCAATGGTTTTGTGTGAGTAAAATAAGGTTTTCTAAATGCTAATTCCTAACTATATATGGTCTATAACCTATGGTTTTTTCAGTGAATTTTCAAGGTTTTGTAAATGCTAATTCCTAACTATATATGGTCTATAACCTATGGTTTTTTCAGTGAATTTCATTGGTTTTTTAACAGCTAATATCTGTAGCTGTAAAATGTATTCTTCTTTAAATCCAAAAATATATTTTATATGTTTATGAATAATTTTTTTTTTAAATATTTTTTTTTCTTCGTTCCCGCTTCGCGAATCGGGAAGCTTCCCGTTAGCTGACCTTGATGCCGCGAAATAGACCGCGAGCCGGTAAACGTTTCTTTACCGCAAGTGCCGCGTTAGAAAACAACATCGTGACGCCTCCCGTCCGCATGACGTTTCACGTTGTCGCGTGATACGTCATATGACGTCCTACGTTAGCGAACTGGTACGCGAAGCGAGTCGCAAAGCGCAGGTTTCTGGAAGCAAACCGGGAGGCCCTGCAAAGCGCTTAACGTAAACACAGCAAGTCATGTGACTTGGTAATAACACTTTTCATTGGTTCATTTCACTTTTGGTTTCCTAATGATGTAAGACTAGGTCATATAATCTAAAATGAACACTTTTGATTGGTTGAGAACTCTTGTTTTTCCCAAATGATGAAAATCCCTCCTTCTTTCCTCACTCTGACTTTCATCATTGTGAGAGAAAGACCCTTTGTGATCACTGAGCAATGGCTTCTTTAGTAGCTTCAGCTGGTGCTTCCCCACCACCTCCACCACATCCAAGGAAGAGTGGACCACCTGCTCAAGTTATAATTCAGCAAGAAGAGGAAGAAGAGGAAGACGAGGAAGAGCAGGAAGAGAGGCAGTTTTTGCCTGAGGAACCCAGGACGTCTCACCGGAAAGAAAACTTAATTTGGCAATTTTTTTAAATTCCCAAAGGTCAGAAAAAAGTAAATGCAAGATACGTAACTTGCCTTATATGTCAAGATAGACTGTCCAGAGGAACCGAGAAAAAATACAGTTTCGGAAACTACACAATGCATCGCAATATGACTAGGTGGCATCCTAACAACTACAGTGCTGCACAGTTTCGGAACGACCTAGATAATCTCCCTATTATGGCCAGAAGATCTGTTGTACCGGAAGTAACGGGACCAGAGGGCAGGGAGATGGTGCCAAATATACAAATGAGATTTGGTGAAGTAAAACACATCTGCGTATTTTGCGATGGATTCATTTGCTACGGAGAAAGAAGCATCACTCTGATCAACAGAGCTATTGACTATCATATGCAAGTTTGTACGAAACGCCCAAAATAATAAATACTTTTTTTTTGTTTTGTTGCTCCTGTTGAGCCCTTTACAATGAATCGTTTTCATTGCCCCCTCCAAGAAAAACCCCAAAAAATATAAAACTGTTCAGAAAAATTCAAAAAAAGTAAAAAAATGTTCTGAAAAATAATAAAAAAAATATAAAACAACAAAAACAATTAAAAAAAAGTTCTTTTCAGAACTACCTCCCCGTTATTAAAAAATTGGTACAATATTTGGAGCTGTGCCAACCTCTATTTCTCTTAGTTCGCTTCCCAGTTCGCTCGCCGGTACGCGAACCGGAAGCGAACCAAAAACAGTAAGTATAAGGGAAGGAAACAGACACTTATGTTAAAAGAAAGACAGCTATAGGGGAGTAAACTAGAGATACTATTACCCGTAATCCACTGCTGATGATGTCACATATTACATCATTCATGACATGCTCAGTGACATCATCAGCAGAGGATTGCGGGTTTTTTGGCAACGTGCCTTATCCACGGTTTAATAACGCTGCCTTTTGCTTTATATAAGTTTTCAAATTGTATGAAATATATACCAATAGGTCGTTATGAACCTTTAGGTAGTGCTTTTCTTCATGAGGTCTGGTCGCTTCCATACACATACAGATGTTTCAAAGATGATCAAGAAGTTTATCTGAATGGAGAGGAATGCACTGAGACGCCAGATCATTCACTAATGTGTAGGCACATACAGTTACACGGTTCATGCAACAAACACCGACCAAATATGGCTTGCGTGTTGCAAGGCACGCCAGTTCCTGCTATCATCCCCACGTTCAAGTTGTTGGAAAATGGTAGTTATTTGATGCTCAATAATGAAGATTGTTCTGAGTTAATTAAAAGTATTCCTTTTATCGTAACAGTAAGTGAACGGGTTATTTGCTGCAGAAATGTTCTATTTTCTCCCACACATGAACATAGGGAGTTTTCAATCTGGCCACAAATACCAACCTTGGGAGAGATTTCAACGGCATGGCAAGAATAAGAGCTCTTTTGTCTCAGAGAGAGGTGGCCTTGAGTTCGGCCCGTGAAACTTTCGTGCTTCACATAGCGAACACCCGTACAGAGGTGCAGACCCTTTTCAATTCAGATTTGCCTTTCAATTTCAGCAAGATGGTTCGGACTATCTTTAACGCATCCTCCACAAAGGCCCTGGCGCACTTTTTTAAAGTTGTTACCAGTGGTCTCGTGACTTCATTTGAGAAAATCTTTGGAATCATCCCTGCTTTCTTTCATTCTATTTTCTCCACTCTGCTTCGTGGATTGGCATTTTTACTTGCATTACCAGCGGACGCTCTTGTGCTTTTTTACATTTTTAAATATGGATGTCCCTCCTATGCAACCTCCCACCCTGCAGCTGCTGACACTGTTCCGCAATCGCATGCTAGAATATTATGGCACAATGCCGTTGGCGATATTAAGCACGGCATATGGATTATCTTTTCGATTCTCCTACTTCACCTGTGTCCAGCCTGTATTTCACTGCCTGACCTGTGATTTCGATTGGGCCATTGATTTGTGTCTCTGCGGACCGGTTTCTCCTGACGTCGACTTTAATCAGCTGATGACTCCTATCATTACTCACGAGTTGGTTTGTCCTGGCGAAAGGATTATGGCTGTGGCATTGATGCATGGACTAATTGGTCCCTGGAATTTATTGGCGGCAGCACAGTCTTTCTTGGAACAGAGCTTTCTTGAAAACCCACCGAGCTGTCCTCTGATGGTGAGAGAGGATCCGGTGCTGGGAGAGCACGTATGTTCTTTTCCGCTTTTAAATTGGATGGCTGAACTGTTTTCGGATGAAGACGGTGACTTCCTATTGGAGGCTGTTGCAGCTTATTTTGCATACACAGTTATGTCATAGACCTTTTTCATGTTTGATATGCTGAGTACTAGCATTTCATTGACAATTCATTGACTTATTTGTCAAGTTTTTATTATTTACCTTGCCTATTGGCTTAAGACTCGATAAAGTACTTGGCTGTTTTATTTTTCTTTAGCATTAAATTTTCCTAGTTTTTAATGCTTTACCTTGCGGACCGTCCACATATAAACTTGCAATCTGCTCTCATGAGATGGCACTTCTATTATCTTATTCAGTTCGTTTCCGGATCATGGGGAGGTGTCATCTAGGTCCTGGATATCTTTACACCGTGTTAAGTTAGCATGGGCTCATTACCGGTTTAAACGCCATTTTTCCTTTTTTGCAACTTCTGCACACGACACTTAGTTGTTGCTTTAGCTTTCCACCTAGTAGTTCATCGTGGTTTACATGAGAATAATATGTTATTGCTCTACTATCTGCTTTGCTTGTTAAACTATATCTGTACAGCGAGTGCTAAAGTTTCAAGAACAACACGATACAGAATTGTTATGAGGTCTGATCTCCACGACTTCATACTCATAACATAAGTGCAACTTCTGCCAATTCTGGGCATGAGGCGGGTTTTATATTGCTTTGCCGAACACACATACACAACAGTTGATGCGGTTCACATGAAGAGAGAGCTGGTGTATGCTGATGTGATTCCTTCAAATCTAAGACACTAAAGTATGGGCACGCCCTAAACCAACACAAAGAGACCTTCTTAGCAAATAATATAATATGTGTATTAGGGAGGGTGAGATATAAGCAGCCGCGGGCCGTGGAGGGAGTTACGGTGAGGCAGGGAGGCGGGGAGGGGGAGAAGCAGGGTGGAGCCCTCTCTACCCTGCCCCTCCCCCTCCCCGCCTCCCTGCCCCACCGTAACTCCCTCCACGGCCCGCGGCTGCTTATAAGTGTTGCTAACTCTTATTCATTTACAGCATGTTAACATACTGTCACCATTCGCTTTTTATGTACTAGTAACTATGCTGGTAATTTTGCTACTGATAATATGTGTACTTGTATTCTCCACCCTGCTTCTCCCCCTCCCCGCCTCCCTGCCTCACCGTAACTCCCTCCACGGCCCGCGGCTGCTTATAAGTGTTGCTAACTCTTATTCATTTACAGCATGTTAACATACTATCACCATTCGCTTTTTATGTACTAGTAACTATGCTGGTAATTTTGCTACTGATAATATGTGTACTTGTATTATCTAAGATACTACGCCTGAGAAGACGGCATTAGTAAATAAACATTTCAAATACACATGTGTTCTTCTTAACTCCATGTTCTGGTTTCTAAGAAATATATAACGACCGACTGTTCATGAGTTCCACGTATCCTGAGGTACTATAAGTTCATATTCTGGATTGTCTAAACATTGAGAGTTTGTTATATCCAATGTGACACTGTACCTAGCTTGCTAAGGAGTTTTTGATTACTAACGTGAGTTTTGGGACACCCTAATTCGCCGAGGTTCCAATCCTCTGTCCACAGTTCTGTGTGAGAACAGAAACCCTGCGACAGGGGCACCCCCGACCCTTGCTGGAGCTTCATCACACTTGCGATACAACTCCAGCAATGCGCCACCTTTACGGCACAGATACATCACGCATCTGTGCTGTTTTTGCCCCATGATGCGCCGCATTGTAAATGCAGCACACCATAGGTGACGGAACAGCGGCACAGAATGACTAACACATCCCTGGTGATGCGCCAGTCATCATAAATGTATCCCTATGCTTCTTATCTTGTTAGAGATGAACCGCCATATGTATCATCAAAGGTTTTTGCATTTCCTAAATAGCGAACTTCAAGCAATAAATAGTGATTCTTTACCATTCCTAGTTTGCGATTAGCTATTTGCTAATTACAAATTACCCATTCATTTCCTTCATTTCCATAGGGCGGTTGGACTCACTTTTAGCTCGAACGGCTGAATGGATTTCCACGAAACTTGGCAAAATTGTAGGGACTGGTAGCCCGATGTGCCTTTGCTATGTCTCAAGATATATGCTCCAGTGGTTTTTACGAAAATTAACTTTGAAAAATATATATTGGGCTACATTGGCCTATATATATGTTGGAGCCCAAATGTAGCCCAATGTAGCCCAATGAAGCCCAATGTAGCCCAATGTAGCCCAAAGATGGCCGCCAGACACACAAAAAAACAAATGTAGCCCAAATATCAGCCAGATGTAGCCCAACTATAGCCCAGTGACAGAATGACCAATCAGCTTCGCAAACCTCCGTTACGCGAAGCGGAGCGCTGTTACAGATATATATCTTTTTTTGAACGTTAATTTCTCAAAATCCACTGGAGCACATATATTGAGACCTAGCAAAGGCACATCGGGCTACCAGTCCCTAATATTTTGCCAAGTTTCGTGCAAATCCATTCAGCCGTTCGATTATTATTATTATTTTTTTTTTTGCCCCGCGGGGCCCTTTTAAAACCTCCACATCAAACCTAGGGGGTCAGCGAGGATCTACTATGCCCCCTTATGGTTATTTCCCCCTTTGTTTTGGCCTCCTCTTGTCTCTCGATCCTACCGAGAGACAAGATGGCGGCCGCTACGGACTGTTTGGAATGTTGACAGACGCCAGAGAACCAATCAGCTTCGCTTCACAAAGCTCCGTTGCGCGAAAAGTACGCGTCCTGGGACGCTGCCTGGTCCGCTGTTACAGATATATATCTTTTTTTAACGTTAATTTCTCAAAATCCACTGGAGCACATATATTGAGACCTACAAAAGGCACATCGGGCTACCAGTCCCTACAATTTTGCCAAGTTTCGTGCAAATCCATTCAGCCGTTCGGGCTAAAAGTGAGGCCAACCGCCCTATGGAAAACTCAATGTTAAAAACACGTTTTGGGACCCCCCTTTTTTCTCGGCCCCCCCTTGACGAACCCCCCCCAAATTTTCAAGGGCTGCTCAGAAACAAAATGTGCCATTTTCCTGAAAATTTCAGCCAATTCCGTCCACAAACGCCAAAGTTATTAGACATAGAATTTTCAAAAATCCCATAGAGAAAAAATCCTAACTATATATACCTACTGGCGACCGCCAGTAGGTAATATATATATATATATATATATATATATATATATATATATATATATATATATATATATATATATATATATATATATATATATATATATATATATATACAAAGTCCACAAAGCACCCACGTGCAGCACGCACTCCAGCCGGCTCTCTCCAGGTAAGGGAGGGAAACGGGTACAACCTGCGTCAGCAGAGCCTGACGCGTTTTGGGCATCTGCCCTTCATCTGAGGCTTCTCTGCTCTGAAAAGACTGCCAACACTAGGATTGCCGATAGTAGTCCCATATTTATTGCATCATCATCTGCAAAGTTGCATACATCCATTGCACAGTATTCTGGGATCTGCAGTCCTAACACATTATAACCCAAGTGGGCTGCTGGCAGTCACTTTCAGTAAATGTCACAAATCACGGGTGTCCCGCATAAATCCTTCCCTGTTCAAATCTCGAGTCTGGCTGCTCCAGTCCGCCGATAAGCACACCAGCAGAGGAGCCGCTTCGTATGCGGTGGTGCGAGCCCTGGCCGGGTCGGCCGTTTAACATACAAAGTCCACAAAGCACCCACGTGCAGCACGCACTCCAGCCGGCTCTCTCCAGGTAAGGGAGGGAAACGGGTACAACCTGCGTCAGCAGAGCCTGACGCGTTTCGGGCATCTGCCCTTCATCTGAGGCTTCTCTGCTCTGAAAAGACTGCCAACACTAGGATTGCCGATAGTAGTCCCATATTTATTGCATCATCATCTGCAAAGTTGCATACATCCATTGCACAGTATTCTGGGATCTGCAGTCCTAACACATTATAACCAAAGTGGGCTGCTGGCAGTCACTTTCAGTAAATGTCACAAATCACGGGTGTCCCGCATAAATCCTTCCCTGTTCAAATCTCGAGCCTGGCTGCTCCAGTCTGCCGATAAGCACACCAGCAGAGGAGCCGCTTCGTATGCGGTGGTGCGAGCTCGGCCAGGTCGGCCGTTTAACATACAAAGTCCACAAAGCACCCACGTGCAGCACGCACTCCAGCCGGCTCTCTCCAGGTAAGGGAGGGAAACAGGTACAACCTGCGTCAGCAGAGCCTGATGCGTTTCGGGCATCTGCCCTTCATCTGAGGCTTCTCTGCTCTGAAAAGACTGCCAACACTAGGATTGCCGATAGTAGTCCCATATTTATTGCATCATCATCTGCAAAGTTGCATACATCCATTGCACAGTATTCTGGGATCTGCAGTCCTAACACATTATAACCCAAGTGGGCTGCTGGCAGTCACTTTCAGTAAATGTCACAAATCACGGGTGTCCCGCATAAATCCTTCCCTGTTCAAATCTCGAGCCTGGCTGCTCCAGTCCGCCGATAAGCACACCAGCCGAGGAGCCGCTTCGTATGCGGTGGTGCGAGCCCCGGCCGGGTCGGCCGTTTAACATACAAAGTCCACAAAGCACCCACGTGCAGCACGCACTCCAGCCGGCTCTCTCCAGGTAAGGGAGGGAAACGGGTACAACCTGCGTCAGCAGAGCCTGACGCGTTTCGGGCATCTGCCCTTCATCTGAGGCTTCTCTGCTCTGAAAAGACTGCCAACACTAGGATTGCCGATAGTAGTCCCATATTTATTGCATCATCATCTGCAAAGTTGCATACATCCATTGCACAGTATTCTGGGATCTGCAGTCCTAACACATTATAACCCAAGTGGGCTGCTGGCAGTCACTTTCAGTAAATGTCACAAATCACGGGTGTCCCGCATAAATCCTTCCCTGTTCAAATCTCGAGCCTGGCTGCTCCAGTCCGCCGATAAGCACACCAGCAGAGGAGCCGCTTCGTATGCGGTGGTGCGAGCCCCGGCCGGGTCGGCCGTTTAACATACAAAGTCCACAAAGCACCTACGTGCAGCACGCACTCCAGCCGGCTCTCTCCAGGTAAGGGAGGGAAACGGGTGCAACCTGCGTCAGCAGAGCCTGACGCGTTTCGGGCATCTGCCCTTCATCTGAGGCTTCTCTGCTCTGAAAAGACTGCCAACATTAGGATTGCCGATAGTAGTCCCATATTTATTGCATCATCATCTGCAAAGTTGCATACATCCATTGCACAGTATTCTGGGATCTGCAGGCTGGAGTGCGTGCTGCGCGTGGGTGCTTTGTGGACTTTGTTTATATATATATATATATATATGCATATATATATATATATATATATATTCCCACAACTTGGCTCGATTTGGTTGACCCCTGGCGCTTCTGTTACCGGTGCGTGTTCCTCGGCAGAGCCCCACCGAATTCAATCTCCAAAACTCCCTTGCAGGCAATGAACACGCACTCGTCAGGATCTTGCTTTCCAAGTTCTTTATTTAACCATAGTTCTCACTGTAAATTACCAACGCGTTTCGCCGCCAACTGACGGCTTGATCACGGTCAATATTCACTCTCCCCACCAACTACCTTTAAGGCGTGGCTGCACAAAGTCACTATCATTACTGAAATATGGAATTAACTTCTGTCCTATGGAAACCATGGATATGGCACAGACACGTATAGATATATACAAATATATCCGGAAAATCAAATTGGCAAAGATATATCAGGAAAATCAAGAAATGTCAAACTACACAAAGAGAAAAAAGAATAAACTGACGGAATTGAATACGGAGGTACAAGGATTAACGACAACCAATCTACCAGCATTAATGACCCTTGTAAATATGGATGTCATGGAGGAAAGTGATGGAATTACTGAAGAAGTGGCCTGCCCCCAAAAGGGAGCTGGGCTAAGTGGAAAAAAACCTCTGTCCAAGTTCTATCCACAATTGCCACAAGGGAATAAAATCGACCTTTTTCAAGAGGCAGTAATTCAGGATATCTACAAGATCAAAGGTACGAAATACCGTGATAACTTGAAAATAGAGGAAAGAACAGCTCTAAAAAACCTCATGGAAGATCAAACAATAACAATAAAAATGGCCGATAAGGGTGGAAACATTGTTATTTTGGATAAAAAAGACTATACAATTGAAGCCCATTTGCAGCTAAGGAATAAACAATATTATAGGAAATTGGAGCAAAACCCTACCCAAATCTTCAAAACAAACTTGGATAAAAAAATCAATGAATGGCACAGTGAAAACCTGAGCGATATTGATGAATGCAAATTCCTAACAACCAAACACCCGGTAACTGCCACTATCTACTTCTTACCGAAGGTACACAAGAACCCACTAAAACAACCAGGGAGGCCAATTGTATCGGCGAAGGGTTCGCTTATGGAACCAGTGGCCAATTATATTGACTATTTTCTCATGCCCTTTGTATTAAATCTGAGCTCATATCTGCGGGACACAAGTGATTTGTTGAAAAACTTGCAAGAACTTTCATGGCAACCCAGCTACATGTTAATTACGATGGATGTAATTGCTTTGTATTCAAACATTGACCACAGCATTGGTACAAGAGCATGTGCATTTTTTCTAAAGGAAAGGAATATTCAATTCAATAGACACAACCAGATGCTTCTGGACATGATCGAATTATGTCTTACCCAAAACATCTTTCTCTTCGGGGAAGAAATTTATCAGCAAGTCAAAGGCTGTGCAATGGGCTTCTCCTTCAGTCCAGCCTTTGCATGTCTCACTATGGGATGGTGGGAGCAACAAGTGGCCTGGCATCCGGACAATGATCATCATGTGAACAAAATAGCGAAATGGCTGAGATATATAGATGATCTCTTAATAGTGTGGGATGGATCAGCAGAGGAATTTGAAACTTATTTCAAGATATTGAACTCGACGGATACCAACCTAAGATTCACATACACCATCAGTTGTGATCAAGTAACCTTCCTGAATACCAAAATATATATTCACAATAACACTATATAGAAAAGAAACTTCAACAAATGCCACCCTTCATGCGGAAAGCTTCCACCGGACATCAGTAAAAAACAATATACCATACGGAGAATTCTTAAGGCTACGTCGCATATGTTCACAAGAAGACGATTGGACAATTAGTGGTTGCGAGATGGCCAAAAGATTCGCTCGACGAGGGTACAAAAAAGGAATCATCATCAAAGGCTGGATGAGAGTGAACGAGACAAAAAGGGAGGACATTTTGCAAACGAAATCAAAAAAGAAAGATTCAATGCCTTCAGAAAATCAGAAAGTAAGACTAATTATGGATCATTCAAGAGAATCAAAACAAATTGTCAACATCTTAAGGAAGAATTGGAAAATTCTACACCTGGATGAAACTGTCGGGAAAATAATGGGGAAACATCCTGAGGTTACATTCAGGCGATCTACGAGTTTGAGGGACAAGTTGGTGCACAGTCACCATCAAAACCCGGAGATAAAGAAAAAAGGCATCCAATGGCTGAAAAGCAAATGTTTCAAAAAATGCCAACAGTGCAAAGCATGTCATATCGCGGTGAATAAAACAGAGGTAACATTGCCCAATAAAAATCTTGGATTATCAAACAACTGATAAACTGCAAAACTGAATACGTTGTTTATGTGATTGAATGCCCATGTGCATTAAAATATATTGGCAGTACAAAGAAGGAATTGAAGTTAAGAATTCTGGAACACGTAAGAGCCACGGCAAACAAAGACAGAGGTAATGCCGTTGCCAAGCACATGGAGATATCACATAATGGGGACTGGAAACTTCTAAAATTTTATGCGCTGGAAACCATTGTCCCACATGAAAGAGGGGGGGACAGAGAGCGAAAATTAAGATGTAGGGAATCCCGGCAAATATTGAATTTCAGAACTTTACATCCGGACGGTCTGAACCAGAGCGAAGAACTCTATGTGCATCTGTAAATAAAATTGACTTGAAAGAACTACTGGAATACACCGAACTGCAGAATAATCAAATTGAGATTATGACACTTTATATATATAAAAAATCTTTCCTTCCGTAATGTCATTAAGATAACATAAAAGCATAGGGGTAATAGATGAACACGTTGGAAAATGTGGCAATTAATTTCATACTGATGTAAAAATACAACTTGATGGGTCCATATTGAAGGGGGACACCTCGGGCCCACTAGAGGGCGCGAATTTTGTACAACCAAGGTCGCAGGTATACGCCCGAGGGCGAAACAACATATAACAACCGAGGCAACCTAGACCCATATATATCTGTTACATTGATGCAGATAGAAGAATGTATAAAACACAATGGTATATGAAGTTAATAACGTGTTCAGTAACCCTTGCGGTGTGTATAATTAATGACACTACGACACCCATAATTCTTAAGATCGACAGGAAGTCATGTAAGAACCATGTGACTTTGTGCAGCCACGCCTTAAAGGTAGTTGGTTGGGAGAGTGAATATTGACCGTGATCAAGCCGTCAGTTGGCGGCGAAACGCGTTGGTAATTTACAGTGAGAACTATGGTTAAATAAAGAACTTGGAAAGCAAGATCCTGACGATTGCGTGTTCATTGCCTGCAAGGGAGTTTTGGATATATATATATATATATATATATATATATATATACACACACACACACACACATATGTACACACACAGAGGTAGCCCCAAAGGAAGAAGCCTCTAGGTAAATTGGTCATTCCATATTTATTCAAGGCAGTTGCATACAGGGAACAGCCAGGAAACCGTCATCATAATCAATTCTGCCAGACCGGTTTCGGGGGCCTTGACCCTTCTTCAATGGCATCCTGTTGCTGGTAGACAATGTTAATGCGTGCACTGGTGTCTTTAAAGTACCTGCCCCAGTGGGCGTGACTGTACTCGCAGCCTGCTGGAACATGTAGTGCTGCGAAGTTTTAACTTCAGTGAGCCTGTCTTCAACCAACAGCAGAAAATAGAATAAATAAAACACCCCAGTGGGTTGATGCACAGTCCCGCTGTAAGCACCTGAAGTCTCGCTCAACTGCTTTAATGGAAATTACCTCCCATATACAAGTGAAACTAGATTGGCGTCACGTCGGGTGGGCATTCCAGCAACGGGCTTTTTCCGCGGCTGAGCTCAGCCGCTAAAATCCACAAACAGATTTAGCCCCAATCGTATATATATATATATTACCTAATAGTTAGGACCTAGTTTCCATAGAAAAAGCGTTTTTTGATTTGCCAATATCTTGGGCACCATTTGATGAATCTTTGTGAAATTTTCAAAACTAATGGGGCGGGCCGGTCAGCTCCTGTCTTGAAAGTTTTGGAGTGATTCGTCAAGCGGGGGTAGAGAAAAAAGGGGGGTCCCAAAACACGTTTTCCCCATGTTCATTTCCGTAGGAGTTTTGAAACAGGTAACTGCCCAAACTGCTGAATGGAATTACACCAAATTCGGCAAAAAGGTAGGTCTTGGTCTAGAAAGCGTGCTTTTTTAAAAATGGTGTAAATCCGTTCAGTAGTTTCTAAGAAATTCAAAAACAAAAAAAAATCAATACCTGGGCGGAGCCGAACCACACATCTCATCGTGAGATCTGATTGGCTGTCAGCACTCCAAACCAGGAAGTGTTGGCAGCCATCGTGTGACTCAATAACTGAGTAACAAGAAAACAGTAAAAAAAAAAAGAAGAAGAAACGGGGGCAGGGTAGAAACACCCTGACCCCCGAGGCCTGCTCAGGGGTCCCACAAGGACCCTCAGGCCCAAAACAAGCATTAAAAAAAAAATTCGCTGAATTTGCTCTGGGTGCGCAAATCCGGCAGAGAAAATAAAAAAAAACTAAGCGTGGGCTTCCGCGCTTCATTATCCTTAAGCGCCCGGGTGGACCAGGTCCCAGCTGCAATATTCGTAATGTATGCGGGAGCCTCTGCAGCCCCGGGGACTGCCACCTCCCTGGGGCTATATATAAATAATGGGGGGGCCTCGCAGGCCCCCCCAAGCCCCGGAGACCACCACCTCCCTGGGACTTCTTTGAATAATTAAGGGGGCCTCGTGGGCCCCCCAAGCCCCAGGGACCATCACCTCCCCGGGGCTTTCCAAATGATGGGAGGGGGTCAGCTCGGCCCCCCTCCAGGAGCCCTTGATTGCACTGGGGACCGCCACCCCCCAGGGCCTGCTCCTGCAATGTCCCGAGGTGCCCACTCCTGGGGCATTGTTGTTTGCTATCTCCAGCCCTGTCATAGCAAACTCTGCTTTGTTTTTTGGACGTGAGACCTCAGGACACAAGTGGACTTCATCCCCCGAGCATCAGTGCGCCAAGAGGCGCGTTTGCATAGTGGTGTAGAAAAGGGCCATGGCCTCGGACCTCCTCTCTGCAATACAGCTCTGTGGTGCTTACTGAGGGTACCTGGTGGGCTACTTGGCCCCCAGGGACCCTCAGTATTCAAGGGGACTGTAGTATTCAAGTCCACACACAGTAAATTATGTAAAGATGTTTATTAGCAGATAAGTAGGTAAGATGGTACAGCCCCACCAGGAGCATCCAGGATGATGCTCAGCCCAATGACAACTGAAGACCTCAGCCCACAGATTCCCAACATTCTCTTGCGCATCATAGCTGCAGCGTTCTACAGGCTGGGCTAGTGGTGGAGAAAGCATGTATATTATATAAACAAGGTACAACATTATCCCCTTTCTTCCATAATGAAAGCAAAAAGAAAGGAACACTGGTCAGACAGAACCAAACAAGTGAGAAACTTAACCAGCACAGAAAATGCGAAGAAATGGAAAAACATACAGAAGAACCTACGCATTCTCCTTTCCATGAAAAACAAGAGAAAGAAAAGAACACATGAAAAGAAAACAACTAAGAGGAAAATACTAATGACTATCCGACAGACACACCTACTGGCCAGACAGGCATGTGAGAAGGAAAGACATAGTACAAGAACAAATATACGAAATAGTTCAACTCTCAGAGATATACAATAAAGTACCACAACACGAGAGTGTGAACAATTAAAAAAACATGAAAAGATGGATAAAAATACAACAACAAAAGATGTTAACATTACCCATCTTCCCACCAGAAAAATATTATTAACCATAGAGATAGAAACATTTCCACGTAAGGAAAAAAGAAAGATTATAAAGATCTTACACCCTTCACATAAGGGATCATAACTTAAGAATGAGACCCAAAAAAATTCATCCCTCTTGTAGGGATCAATGACCTAAGATATATATATGAGACTAAAACCCATAACAATAAACCTTGGGTCTAAGACCAATAAAGTCATCTTCCTAGGATGGGTAAATGACTTTAAACAAGCATATGGAACTAAAACCCATGAACAAATCTTAATGTAAAGTGAATAGGACTATAACCCATCACCCAACCATAAGAAAAGTTAACAACGTAGCAATGTGTGAATAAAGTGAAACAAGGAAAATTCCTGTCCCCATGTAGGGAGAAACTCTATGTAACAACAAGGATAATGGGACTCTAACCCAAATCCTGTCCCAAAGACAAAGGAACAATTAGTGTAAAACCAAGGATAATGGGACTGTAACCCAAATCCTGCCCCTAAACCGAGGGACGGTGAGTGTAAAACTAAGGATAATGGGACTATAACCCAAGTCATGCCCCTCAAACCAGGGACGGTGAGGATGCTCCCCATGTAGGGAGAAACTCCATGTAAAATAAGGATAATGGAACTCTAACCCAAATCCTGCCCTTCAAACCCATGGACTATGAGTGTAAAATTAAGGATAATGGGACTCTAACCCAAATCCTGCCCCAAAAACCAGGGACGGTGAATGTAAAACTAAGGATAATGGGACTCTGACCCATATCCTGCCCCAAAAACCAGGGACTATGAGTGTTAAATTAAGGATAATGGGACTCTAACCCATATCCAGCCTCTACAACGAGGAACGGTGAGTGTAAAAATAAGGATATTGGGACTCTATCCCAAATCTTATGCTAACAAAACACCTATAAAGCTTAGTTAGCATGCTGTAAAGGCACACTGAAAATACATAAACTTCAATTGCCTGCGAAAGAAAACATTTTTGCGTTAAAAACTTGTACATCTTCACCACAAACTTGTACTCTGAAAATGAAAATGGTGTGCCTGTCACCGAAAAAACAAGGCACAGGCAGTTCAGAAAAAGCAACCATGACAACACCGGTGAGCGATCTCTCACCCGGATTATGCTTGAAGTACATATGAAATGATGGTTATTAGGTTAGTCTCTAATATAAAGGATGAATTCCAATTTCAGACACTAGAAGGCAGAATAGTATAGGACACAAGCAGCAGTGGAAAACAATTCCACCACCAAAAATAAACGTGTCACCGTTCGTGTTGTAAATTCACCAACGCTCCAAAAAGACAAACCATCATGTTCGGCCCAAATGTTCAGAAAAAAAAAAAACATTCTTAGAGTAAGTATTTCCAAATGTCCATGTGTTTTGCTGTCATATGACGTTAGTAAAAAGAAATAACTTGACACCGGATGATTTTACTTTGAAAAAGAATGTACCTGAGGTTGTCAGCTGCTGAAAAAACTTAACTATCAGCCACGCTGTGTAAAACAACACAGCATTGCTCAGGCAGAAGCGACGTTGACCATCTATTTGACATCGTCAATAACTTTATTAACAGACACAAATTGTGGTTGGCAAAAATCGGGTTTTTCGCATTGTGGAAAACCAAACAGCATCGTTTTGATACCTCGTAGATGCTTCTACACAAAAGATGGCGTCACGTACAGGAGACGCACGCCGAGTGGCTAAAGGCGCGCTCCTGGAGCAAAATGAACCATAGACAGAATTATGAGCTTGACAAGAATGAAGACGTCATGAGGAGATCTGTAGCTGCTCCGCACCACTCCACGAGCCAGGCAAGGTGCGCGAGTTGAATTCGAAATTTGAATCGCAGCACAACAGTTGTTTCAACAGGCCTCAATGTAAGGAAAATGGCAAGTCCCGAAAACTGTACAAATTTCACTCATAAGGCAACTCCTGTAGCAGCAGGCAAAGATCAGGCGATTTAAGTTAAGTCCAGCCATAACACAAGCCCAATATTGAAAACATGCCAACCGATACGTAATACAACTGTCTCACCTCCGTTGATTTGTGTGCCCTTCAAAGTAAACTGCCTACGAAGCAGTAAATCAACTCCAATGGGCCAAGAGCAATCAAGTTCAAAAACCATTTCCATGTGAAAGCGGCAGAATGATTTAATGTTCACTTTTACATTCCTGTGTGGTCCTGCGTTTCTTCCACATAGGCTCAGCTCCCAAAACGTTGCACATGACAGATAGGCACAAGGGATTCTCTAAACATATTTTGTGAACCACAGAAAATGATATTGCTGGATCACTCATGTGATGAAACACGTCGTATCCACAGTTCTTTGCTGTAAAGCGAATTTAGCATTACAAACAGGCAACTGTGGTTGGGCCTTCGGTTGGCACAACTGGAGCAATGTAAGGCAGGTAACGTGGTTGGGCCGACTGTTGGAATCGACGCTGGTGGGGCTTGCTGCCTTACGCTCCAAATGAGAAGCTTTTAACTTAGTCACACTTAGTTAATTCCAATTGATATAAGCGGTATGAATTTCATGTACCTTGAAATCTCTTGGTTTCTCGTCATCTCTCTTCTTTCTCTTTAGTTTTTTATTTGAGCATGTGGTTCTCTTCAGCTCGTCGCCATAAATAATGTAGTATTCAAGTCCACACGCAGTAGATGATGTAAAGATGTTTATTAGCAGATAAGTAGATAAGATGGTACAGCCCCACCAGGATCATCCAGGATGATGCTCACCCCAATGACAACTGAAGATCTCAGCCCACAGATTCCCAACATTCTCTTGCGCATCATAGCTGCAGCATTCTACAGGCTGGGCTAGTGGTGGAGAAAGCATGTATATTATATAAACAAGGTGCAAGGATACTACAGGGACTTAATCCCACAACTTAGAATGTGCCAGGAGCCACATTTGCAGAGTGGTGGTGAAAGGGGGCGTGGCCTGTGTCCACCTCTCAGCAATCCCACTGTATGGGGCTTATTGGAGGTAAGAGGTAGGCTAGTTGGCCCCTAAAGGACCCCCAGCAGCGAAAAGGGTGTCAATCCCCATCCAAGAACATGCCAGGGAGCGTGTCTGCAGAGTGGTGGGCAAAGGGGGTGTGGCCTGTTATGAGAACTTAAGAATCCTGCTGTAAGGTACTTACTAGAGGTAATAGGAGGGGTAGTTGGCCACCAAGGATGTCCTTGGGGTCCAAGTACCCCTCTTGTTACCTCCAGTAAGTCCCACACAGTAGGATTGCTAAGACATCTTTAGAGACTGATCCAGCGCCCCTATAGAAATTCTGTCTCATCAAAACTATCCAATACCTGATACTCAACATTAATTATAAATCACTCACAAGGCCCATTAACCAACGGGACAGATTTTTGGGCGACTGAATCATGTGACCTAATTAAACAGAACCTATTCACAAACTATTTACACATTAATATATATGACTATGAGTTTGCGCATAAAACATTTTAATTAAATCACTAAGGTAAATGGATCAACTAATGGTAACAAGACTATGAATAAACAAGACCAGCTTGTCGTTTCAGAATCTTATTTTATTAACTTTATTCAAATAAATGCATTTATTAAATTCTTTATTAGTAATTTTAACAGCTTTATTGAGGAATAGCACATTAGACTGAAAATTCAAAGTAAAATCAATTTCCATCACCTAAGTTCTCTATCTAAAACTGACTTAACCTAAAGAATTAGTCATTAACCCTATTGATCCTTACGTGCTCCAATAAGTCCTTCAGCACGGCACACCTTTCAGGATTCGGAAAGCGAGAGGCGCCCTCTCTCCAAAGGGGTCAGTTTTTATACCTTTTCTAACTAGCTAAAGTATCTTTATCACACATTCTTTCTGAAAATCCGAACTTTCAAATGGCTGAGCCATGTCAGTCCACCATTAGGTCATGTTCCCCTGACCAAGTCCGAGGCCTCATCATAGCCCTTATTGTTCTTAGTTTCTCCATCCTTTTTGCTTCCTCAAGAAAGATACATTCTCCGTGCATAAAACTTTTCACTTCCTAATCTTGGCAGGCCATGCCGCATCCTGTCCTTGGAAATGTCACCAAGAACACTTTCGACTCAACCACATTTGCTTCTGCATTAAACGTTGTCAGTTCAGCAAAATTACTCTTTCGTCTGCGCATGAGTGAAGGCTTCACTCTGGTCAAGTTTCATATTTTGCAGCACTGCCAGCCATTTTCTTAGGCCCCTTCGCAAGACTAATGTATAAACAAACACAAGATATCAATTAATAAAAGAATTAGAATTTGTTCTGTTACCCACCCTCCTTTGCTAATTATTAACCCATTAATAAATGTTACCTAGCCAAAGCATTTTAGTAACAGACAGGATTCTTTCTCAAAATTATGCCACATAAAGACGAAAAGACATAACATAAGTACACGCAAATAAGCACTTGCCATTAATTAAAACAGCCGCATTTAATGCTGACAAAGACAATAGACAAGGTTAGTTAATTATTTTTCGCGTACATGCAGATGCAACATAGAGCACATATATTAGTCCCTTATGTCGTGTATGCATTTTAATCTAAGTTGATTAGTATAATTCACTCCATGCTGATTAATATAATTATTTTATTATGGAAGTTTAACTTTGCGAGTCGAAACAAATATATTTCTGAATCTCGCTCCATCAAGACCATGCCCCCTTTCTCCACCACTCTGCAAACACGCCTCCTGGCAGACTACGGGATGGGGGATGAAGTCCACCTTACTCCTGAGGGGCTCTAGGGGCCAAGAAGCCTTTCTGGTACCTCCTGTAAATCCTACGCAGTGGAATTCCAGAGCGCTGGTCGGAGGCCCAGTACCCTTTCTCCATGACGCTGCAAACGCGACTACTAGTTAAAGAAGTGTTTGCATTGTAATAGGTTTCGCATTTGCGAGAGTTAGAACTATTGGCGTTGTAAATGTAAACATTTTTTACTAATGTTTTTTGGCATGGAGTGGATGCACTTTGTGTGTAGTGGAATTATGTGGTATGTTGTGCAGTGAAATTATATAGATAGAAATTATGTGGTATTTAGTGTATAGGAATTATGTAGAGTGAGATAATGTGTAATGGAGAGTATTTATGTGGTATTGTAGTCTGTGTTGTGGAGTGGTAACTTCAGGTTTAGTCTTCCTCATTTCTATAGACTCAACTGTGAACTCAATGAGACAAAAAAAGAAGGAATCACTGAGGAGCACTTGTGGACCTAGTCAGAGGTATGAGCAGGGCCACTGGACTGTTTGGCTGCACCGAGTTTCGCACAATTATAATTTTCAGGATTAGCCACATAATCCATCATCTGCTCCCTAATCTGCAGATTTGAGCAAAAAAAGCAGTGTTTCTTGCTCCAATGGCTCAAACGTTACCAAAAATGCAGCGACAAGTGTTACAGCATGGTGGAAGGCCCTTTGTAAACCTAGAATGGTCACCTGTTACTTATTGCTAAATGTGGGTGTTAAATTGGTACTAATGGTGCGCAAGCCACTCTTGCTTCTTTCTGCGCCTCTCTTGCCTCCTTATGCATTTCTGTTGCTTCTTTCTGCACAGTTCTTTCTTTTTCTACACGTCACTTGCCTCTTTCTGCACATCTCTTCTACTTTCTGTACCTCTATTCCCTTTTTCTGTACCCCTCTTGCCTCTTTCTGCACCCTTCTTCTCTCTTTCTGCATCTCTCTTGCCTTTTTATGTATCCCTCTTACGACTTTCTGCACCTTTTTTGCCTCTTTCTGCACCTCTGTTACTTCTTTCTGCACTTCTCTTCCTTCTTTCTGCTCCTCTCTTGCTTCTTTCTGCACCTCTCTTGCTGCTTTCAGCACCTCTGTTGGTTCTTTCGGCACTGCTCTTGCTTTCTTCTGCACCTCACTTGCCTCTTTTTGCACTTCTTTTGCTTCTTTCTCTACCTCTGTTGCTTCTTTTTGCACTGCTCTTGCTTCTTTCTGCACCTCACTTGTCTCTTTCTACACGTCTCTTGCTTCTTTCTACACCTCTATTGCGGATCACTGACATAATATCGACGTCAAAAATATCGAGATACCAAAATATCGAGGATAAAATATCGAGGGACAAAATATCGACTGCCTATCTTCAAACAGGTAAGTACTAAAATATCGACTTACAAAAATATAGACTGTCAAAATATCGATTTTTTTCAATGTCTTAAAATTAAGTTAAAAATAATATATATAAATATATTTAATATAAACTTAGAAATAATTATTAAATAAATGTAATATTAATAAATAATTAATATAACTTAAAAAATTATATCACCAAAAATAATACATATGTATATATATATATATATATATACAAAAACATATTATTAAATAAACATATTAATATAATATAATTTAATTTAATTTAATTTAATTTAATTTAATTAATGTAATTTTAATTTAATTTTACTTTATTTTTACACTGTACCCCTGTACCCCAAAAACCCAAAACTGACCTTGAACCCTAAAAATGCCCCTTTACCCAAAAACTAAAAACTGACCCTGAACCCTAAAAATACCCCTTTATCCAAAAACTAAAAACTGACCCTGAACCCTAAAAATACCCCTTTACCCAAAAACTAAAAACTGACCCTGAACCCTAAAAATACCCCTTTACCCAAAAACTGAAAACTGTCCCTGAACCCTAAAAATACCCCTTTACCCAAAAACTAAAAACTGACCCTGAACCCTAAAAATACCCCTTTACCCAAAAACTAAAAACTGACCCTGAACCCTAAAAATACCCCTTTACCCAAAAACTAAAAACTGACCCTGAACCCTAAAAATACCCCTTTACCCAAAAACTGAAAACTGACCCTGAACCCTAAAAATACCCCTTTACCCAAAAACTAAAAACTGACCCTGAACCCTAAAAATACCCCTTTACCCAAAAACTAAAAACTGACCCGGAACCCTAAAAATACCCCTTTACCCAAAAACTAAAAACTGACCCTGAACCCTAAAAATACCCCTTTACCCAAAAACTGAAAACTGACCCTGAACCCTAAAAATACCCCATTACCCAAAAACTAAAAACTGACCCTGAACCCTAAAAATACCCCTTTACCCAAAAACTAAAAACTGACCCTGAACCCTAAAAATACCCCTTTACCCAAAAACTAAAAACTGACCCTGAACACTAAAAATACCCCTTTACTCAAAAACTAAAAACTGACGCTGAACCCTAAAAATACCCCTTTACCCAAAAACCCAAAACTGACCCTGAACCCTAAAAATACCCCTTTACCCAAAAACCCAAAACTGACCCTGAACCCTAAAAATACCCCTTTACCCAAAAACCCAAAACTTAAATTTAATTTCCAAAACCAATTACTTTTTTTTACGAAGTAAATTTTATTGAATGGTAAATTATTAATTAATTAACAAATTTAATTAATTAACATATTTAATTAGTTATTATTAAATTACTCCCCACCCTATCCCCCTATAAACTCACAACCCACTACAGAAATTAATTTACTAATTATTATTTATTTATTCTTAAAATATTAATAATTACCAATTATATTTTAATTATTTACCAAATAATAATTAATTAACAATTATTATTAATTTACATATTTAATTACTTAAATTTAAATTACTTCCCACCCCATTCCCCTATAAACCCACAACCCGCTACAGAAAATATTTTACGAAAATATAATTATTGATCAATTAATCAATTATTATTAATTACCAATTATATTTTAATTAATTAACAATTAATAATTAATTAACAATTACTATTATATTACATATTTAATTAAATATATTTAAATTACTTCCCACCCTATTCCCCTATAAACCCACAACCCGCTACAGAAAATATTTTACGAAAATATAATTATTGATCAATTAATCAATTATTATTAATTACCAATTATATTTTAATTAATTAACAATTAATAATTAATTAACAATTACTATTATATTACATATTTAATTAATTATATTTAAATTACTTCCCACCCTATTCCCCTATAAACCCACAACCCGCTACAGAAAATATTTTACGAAAATATAATTATTGATCAATTAATCAATTATTATTAATTACCTAGTATATTTTAATTAATTAACAATTAATAATTAATTAACAATTACTATTATATTACAGATTTAATTAATTATATTTAAATTACTTCCCACCCTATTCCCCTATAAACCCACAACCCGCTACAGAATAATATTACACAAAAAATTTAAAATATTATTAACTTACCTTAAATTCGATATTTTTGTTGTCTATATTATGTCTAGTCGATATTATGTCCATTCTTTATTTTTGATTCGATATTATGTCCATTTTAGTCGATATTTTTGTTGTCTATATTATGTCTAGTCGATATTATGTCCATTCTATATTTTTTACTCGATATTCTGTCCAGTCGAAATAAACAACTCGATATTATGACTGCACACCCTCTATTGCTTTTTTCAGCAATTCTCGCTCCTCTTTCTGCACTGCTCCTGTCTCTTTCTGTACCTCTCTTGCTTCTTTGTGCACCTCTCCTACCTCTTTCTGCACCCTCTTTTTTCACCTCAGTTGGTTCTTTCTGTACTGCCTCTTTTTTCACCTCAGTTGGTTCTTTCTGCACCTCGCTTGCCTCTTTCTGTACTTTTCTCGCTTCTTTGTAAACCTCTGTTGCTTCTTTCATCAATTCTCTTAGCTCTTTCTGCCCTTCTCTTGCTTCTGCACCTCTCTTGTGTCTTTCTGCACCTCTGTCGCCTCTTTCTGCACTTCACTTCCTTCTTTCTGCACCTCTCTTGCCTCTTTCGGGACCTCTGTTACTTCTTTCTGCACCCCTCTTCCCTATTTGTGCAAATCTCTTGCCTCTTTCTAAACCTCTCTTCTCTCTTTCTGCCCCACTGTTGTCTCTTTGTGTACTTCTGTTGCCTCTTTCTGCACCCTTTGTGCCTCTTTCATCACTTCTGTTGCTTCTTTCCACACTACTATTCCTTCTTTCTGCACCCCTCGTGCCTCCTTTTGCACCTCTGTTGCTTTTTTCTGCACTGCTCTTGCCTCTTTCTGCATCCCTCTTGCCTCTTTGAGCACCTCTTTTGCTTGGTTCTGCACTTCTATTGCCTCTTTCTGCACCTCTCTTGCTTCATGCTGCACCTCACTTGCCTCTTTCAGCACCTCTGTTGCTTTTTTCTGCTGATCTCTTGCCTCTTTTTGCACCTCACTTGTGTTTTTCAGCACTTCTGTTGCTTTTTTTCTGCAGATCTCTTGCCCCTTTCTGTACCCCTATTTTCTCTTTATGCACCTCTCTTGCCTCTTTCTGCAACCCTCTTCCCTGTTTCTGCAGCTTTCTTGCCTGGGTCTGCATATCTCTTGCCTCTTTCTGTACGTCTGTTACCTCTTTCTGCAGTTTCCTGCTCTTTCTGCACCCTTTGCTTCACTTTCAGCACCTCTGTTGGTTCTTTCTGCACTGCTCTTGCTTTTCCTGCACCCCACTTGCCTCTTTCTGCACTTATCTTGCTTCTTTCTATACCTCTGTTGCTTCTTTAAACAATTCTCTTGCCTCTCTCTGTACTTCTCTTCCTTCTTTCTGCACCCCTCTGGCCTCTTTCTGTACGTCTCTTGCCTCCTTGTGCGCCCCTCCTGCCTTTTTCTGCACCTCTCTTGCCTCTTTTAACACCTCTGTTGGTTCTTTCTGCACTGCTCCTGCTTCTTTCTGTACCTGACTTGCCTCTTTCTGCACTTCTCTTGCTTCTTTCTAAACCCCTGTTGCTTTTTTCAGCAATTCTCTTAGCTTTTTCTGCACTTTATTTGCTTTTTTCTGCACCTCTCTTGCCGTTGTAGGCACCTCTGTTAATTCTTTCTGCACCCCTCCTGCCTCTTTCTGTACCCCTCTTCCCTACTTATGCAACTCTCTTGCCTCTTTCCACACCTCTCTTCCCTCTTTCTGCACCACTATTGCCTCTTTCTGGACCTCTGTTGCTACTTTCTGCACTTCTCTTGCCTCTTTCTACACCCTTTGTGCCTCTTTCAGCACTTTTTTGCTTCTTTCTGCACTTCTTTTCCATCTTTCCGTACCCCTTGCTTCTTTCTGTACCCTTTGTGCCTCTTTCAGCACATCTGTTGCTTTTTTCTGTACTTCTTTTCCTTCTTCCTACACCCATTGTGCCTCTTTCAGGACCTCTGTTGCTTCTTTCTGCACCTCTGTTGCCTCTTTCTGCACTTCACTTGCTCCTTTCTGCACCTCTGTCGCCTCTCTTGGCATATCTGTTGCTTCTTTCTGCACCTTCCTGCCTCTTTCTGCACCCCTCTTCCCTATTTGTGCAACTCTCTTGCCTCTTTCTACGCCTCTCTTCCCTCTTTCTGCAGCACTTTTGCCTCTTTCTGTACCTCTGTTGCTTCTTCCTGCACTTCTCTTGCCTCATACTGCACCCTTCGTGCCTCTTTCAGAACCTCTGTTACTTCTTTACGTACTTCTCTTCCTTCTTTCTGCTTCCCTCATGCCTCATTTTGCACCTCTGTTGCTTCTTTCTGCACTTCTCTTGGTTCTTCCTGCACTGCTCTTGCCCCTTTCTGCATCTCTCTTGCCTCTTTGAGCACCTCTTTTGCTTCTTTCTGCTCTTCCCTCTCCTCTTTCTACACACCTCTTGCCTCTTTCACCACCTCTGTTGCTTTTTTCTGCAGATCTCTTGCCTCTTTCGGCACCTCACTTGCATCTTTCAGCACCTCTGTTGCCTTTTTCTGCAGATCTCTTGGCCCTTTCTGTATCCCTCTTTTCTGTTTCTTTATCTCTCTTGCCTCTTTCTGCATCCCTGTTCCCTGTTTCTGCACCTTTTCTTCCTGTTTCTGCACATCTCTTGCCTCTTTCTGTACCTCTGTTGCCTCTTTCTGCAGTTCACTTGCTCTTTCTGCACTTTTCATGCCTCTTTCAGCACCTCTGTTGGTTCTTTCTGCACTGCTCATGCTCATGCTTCTTTCTCTACCTCACTTTTCTCTTTCTGCACTTCTCTTGCTTCTTTCTATGCCTCTGTTGCTTCTTTCAGCAATTCTCTTCCCTCTTTCTGCACTTCTCTTCCTTCTTTTTGCAACCCTCCTGCCTCTTTCTGTACCTCTCTTGCTTCTTTGTGCACCTTTCCTACCTCTTTCTGCACCCTTCTTGCCTCGTTTTCACCTCAGTTGGTTCTTTCTGCACTGCTCTTGCTTCTTTCTGTACCTCACTTGCCTCTTTCTGTACTTTTCTCGCTTCTTTCTAAACCTCTGTTGCTTTTTTCAGCAATTCTCTTAGCTCTTTCTGTACCTCTCTTGCATCTTTCTGCACCTCTGCTGCCTCTTTGTGCAATTCACTTGCTTCTTTTTGCACCTCTGTTGCCTCTTCCAGCACTTCTTTTGCTTCTTTCTGCACCGCTCTTCCCTATTGTGCAGCAATCTTGCCTCTTTCTACACTTCTCTTACCTCTTTCTACTCCACTATTGCTTCTTTCTGTACCTCTGTTGCTTCTTTCTGCACTGCTCTTGCCTCTTTCTGCACCCTTTGTGCCTCTTTCAGCACCTTTTTTGCTTCTTTGTGCACTTCTCCTCTATCTTTCTGCACCCCTAGTGCCTCTTTCCGTACCTCTGTTGCTTCTTTCTGCACTCCTTGTGCCTCCTTCTGCATCCCTTGTGCCTCCTTCTGCACCCCTGGTGCCTCCTTCTGCACCTATGTTGCCTCTTTCAGAACCTCTGTTTGTTCTTTCTGCAATGCTCTTGCTTTTTTCTGCACCTCACTTGCCTCTTTCTGCACTTCTCTTGCTTCTTTATACACCTATGTTGCTTCTTTCAGCAATTCTCTTGCCTCTTTCTGCACTTCTCTTCCTTCTTTTGCACCCCTCTTGTCTCTTTCAGCACCTCTGTTGCTTTTTTTCTGCAGAACTCTTGCCTCTTTCTGTACCCCTGTTCCCTGTTTCTGCACCTTTCCTGCCAGTTTCTGTACCTCTTTTGCCTCTTTCTGTGCCTCTGTTGCCTCTTTCTGCACTTCTCTTGCTTTTTCTGCACCCTTCACGCCTATTTCAGCACCTCTGTTGGTTCTTTCTGCACTGCTCTTGCTTTTTTCTGCACCTCACTTGCCTCTTTCTGTACTTCTCTTGCTTCTTTCTACACCCCTGTTGCTTCTTTCAGCAATTTTCTTGCCTCTTTCTGTACTTCTCTTCTTTCTCTCTGCACCCCTCCTGCCTCTTTCTGTAACACTCTTGCCTCTTTGTGCACTCCTACCTTTTTCTGCACCCCTCTTGCCTCTCTTTGCACTGTTCTTACTTCTTTCTTCTCCTAACTTGCCTTTTTCTGCACCCCTGTTCCCTCTTTCTGTACCTTTCCTGCCTGTTTCTGCGCCTCTCTTGCCTCTTTCTGCACCTCTGAGTTAGAGATAGTTTTAATCCCCCTGTCCTATTATGTACTAGGGCCTTACAGAGGAGGTCATGCCAATCACAAGGATACCCCAACCTGTGGAAAATGACCAAAATTAGGTATATATAAGCGGCATTCATTCATGTTCACCACAGTCACTGTTGAAAGCAAAGTGAGAATCGTGAAACAGTGGGCACGCCATCTTGTCCCTTTTAGGCCCCATCATGCGCGTAAGTGGCAGCCATTTTGTGTGTCGTGGCCTCTCTGCCCACTGCCAATAGCCTGCGCGTCTCTCTCCCCCTCACTCCCCGGCCTCGCAAGCATTCTCTCCTGTTTGGGCCATAAGCGCACCTCTAACGCAACCCTGTCTCCGAGCCACATCCCGTGCTGAACCCCCTCACTCTTTCATCTCATTCAAAGAACAGACCCTTTTGATAACCTCTTCCTCCCTGCCCGATTGTCCGGCCTGATCCCAGGCCATCACCTAGCCCAACAGATGCAGTTTATTACCCCCTACAGTAGGACCTCGCCTCACATCAAAGGATTCGACTGATCACACACATCCCCGTTCCCAGCGGAATGTCCTGCTGCTTGATAACCACCACATGCTGAGATCGGGGTGGGAACTCTACTGTAGATATGTGTGGGAACGGGCCTGGACCGGGGATTCCGAGGATGTCTTTTCTGTCCTTCAAAGAAACATTACTGATGTCATAAATGTATTAAAGCCATAAACTTGTGTATAAGAGGCCTGGCCTCAGAGATGCGGGGAGAGCACCTCGAGAAGATACCCTGTTGTCTGATTTGACGTGTTCTGCTCCGTCGGAATAAACTCCTGTGTTCTGTCTTCTGTCTCCAGCGCCTGCCTCTTTGTTTGGTAATCTCGAATGGTATGAAAGGCGGCTAACGCCGGGCAAATACTGAAGGGTTCTTGGTCGAATTCGGCCCTACCTTTTCTACAATTGGCACCCAACGTCGGGCCCATCAGCGACACGTGGATCCAGTGGGAGAGGTCCCAACGACAGAGTGAACGACTGCAACGATCGGGAAGTGCACCTGCCCGATAGACCCTCGTCTGGCAGCCGATCATCCGAACTTCACTGGTTCTGAGCAGACCTCTCTCGAGTGATCTACGGTCCTGACTGGGAACCATCAGGAGTGCCACAGCAATTACGGAGAATAGAGGACGATCAGGTGCTGGAAGCGGAAGACGAGAAACTGTCCATAAGGTCCGGGTAAGGTAGTGTAACACAACAAATTGCGAATTGATTGTTTGATTGTTTGAAAATACTAGTGCTAGAGATCGCGGGTCACCCGACCAATAATTTCGCCACTTCTGGCTTCGGGCCCATATACTTTACTTTATCATATACATTGATCAGGTGCCCACACAATCTACTACCAATAATTGTGAGTTCCCTTTCGATGACTTCTAGTGTACCCAACTTACCATCCACCGTTATGGGTACCTATGACCACGATGGGCCAGGGAGCTAGCTGTAAAAGGAAAGGCAGCAAAATACAAACCCGACTCTTATACTTTATTTTATGAAATGACCACGGACAACTGGAAATTTTGAAAGCTTTATCTTAAATTCAAATAAGGGCAATCATACAGCTTTATCAATAGAATACTAGTGCGACAGGGAACCCGCTAAGTGAGAGGAAAACTAAGATAAGGGGCAAGGTGAACACGCTATAAATCTGAGTTACTTAGTCAGTTTTCGAGAGAAAAACCAAGACCATATCAGGAAGTTGCAAACTGCAATACAGAAAATGATTTCTAAAAGGTAGGGTAACATAGGAACACGCTATGAAATCAAATGCAAATGACTTTATGAAATGCAATGGTTGCAGGAGAAAGCATGGAAAATTATCACGTGCAAAGGTATGTCTTTATTGAAGCAAAGACAGAAAAATAGAAAGGTGCAGTTTAAGAGTTTCAGAGCAATATTTACCTAGACTGGTGTGAAAACCAACCCTGGCCACGGGTCAGTTAAGGACAGGAAAACCCTCAAGGAAGGATAACCCTCAGTAGGACAGCAGGTGCAGAATGGACACCCCAGGACAGGACAGGAAACCCAGATTCGGATCAGGACTGGACCACCAGGATACGACCAGCACCCGCAGTTTGGAAGCAACGCCTGCGCTCCACCCTCTCTGCAGCTATCGATCAGGACCCCGATTGGGTCAGCGAATTCCCAGAAAAAGTGCTCCGCCAGCACTTAAGGTTCAGTAAAACCTTCAGAGTCTATGGTCAGATTTTGGACAGAGAGCTCCGCAGCACCTCTGTATCAAGTCACCTATTGAGTGCGTTGGGTCAGTGACAGGTCAGCTATTCAGACAAGTCGGACAATTTTCCTAGCTAAACCTAGGCTAGATATACTGTTTTGGGACAGGGTACCACCCCCCAAATGTTGCAAAGTATCAGAATCCCCAATTTGGATTGGTCCTAAGGTAGGATTTGGTTAACACACCAATCAGAACAGACTATTCTAAGGCCTAATTTGCATCCTAAGGTGCCGCCTAACAAGATTGGGGTTCCCACGAGAAGTCGCACGGAATACAATGCAAAAGAATACAATGTGTTACAATATAATACAATCTAGATGCTTCTGGCTGGGTGAAGGTGCATGTTCTCATGCAGGCTCTGCCAACAACCTTCTTTGGCTTGGTTTCAATGCCATCTTCACCATCGATTGATTCTGCGCAGAAGTACCCTCCAAGATGGACTCCCCATCCCCATTCACCCCTCAGTGCCGAAGATACATGAAAAGTAAGCGAAAACAAATTAATACATAGAAATAAATGAATGTATTACATGTCATGATTTCATACTATAGGTTTGTCATTATAAAAATATTCTAGGCATTATTGGTGAGTGCAACGAACAATTTCACAAGAGCAGCAGCACAAAGCTTCACCATGTTATCCGCGCATAGCCATCTTATTGCTTATTACGCATGCGCACCCTTTCCCTCCAAAACTATCTCTACACGGAGTCACGTGAGTGTGACTGACGCATGCGCAGAAGAGGAAAGTCAAGCAGCAGCCATTTTAGAAACACGGATTAATCGTATTAGTAAAACACATAGGCAAGCTTCTCGATCATACATATATATCGGAAATAAAAGATATTAGTAAAACATACAATTCGTTACGAGGTTACAACGGTTTCGAGGTTCATGAATCGAGCAAGTCGCGATGCGAAATCTTGCTCTATCAATCCCCTCTTTGATGATATTTACTATCATCACAAAAAATGGAACCAGATGCCAACTTTCTTTCACACCTTGTACATCTCTATCTCTTCCAACAGGCGATTCAACTTTTCTTTTTCATTTAAAGTAGGGTGAGAATTTTTCACCTTTTTATAAATTTTATTATTCATTTCTTCTAATTCAAGCTCATCCGCACTTCGTTTCACTCCTCTCGCATTCACTTGGTATTTCTTTCGGTGTTTGCGACATTTGCAACAGACGAATATGAGAAATAGGATAAGACCTATCACTCCAATTGGCATCAGTACCTTTAACAATAAGCTTTTACCTAAACTAGCAAACCAATGACCTACATTGGAGAGACCATCAACCAGTCTCTTCCAGGCACTGTCAACCTCGAGTGGTTTGAGTTCCTTTTCCAAATTAGTAATGTTTTTCACATATCTTTTGAGCTGTACGCTCTTGTCTGGAATGTAAGTGCAACAATGTTGCGCCTTCAACATCTGGCAGACTCCGCCCTCTTTTGCTAATAAGGTGTCAAGAGCAAGTCTGTTCTGCAAAACCATTGATCTGATCGCAACCATTTCAGTATTGACCAACAGAAATCCATGAGCTGTGTCAGTAGACAGCACATCCACTATAGTGGACAATTTGCAAATTCTGTGAGTGTTCAGAACCACTCCCACTCCAGGTATCAGTGCACTAAAAATACTACCCATTATTTCACCTACGCTTTCTCTTTTACTACGCACTAAGCCATTAGTGTTTTCACTGCTTCCAGCAATTTCATTCACATGGTATATTCTCGGGAAAACAATGCCAAAATAGCAGCTTCCATACCAGTGATCCGGCAATTTGAAATAAGCCTTGTCTCCACATATATAATAAATTCCAGGAAACACAGGCTCTGACCCATTTTTGAATCCCCAACCTCCAATTACCTTGTAATTGTGTTCACATTGACTGGAACCAATGAAAATGTTATTATAATAACTAGTCTTCTCGCGATGAAGACAGAGTTTCCCTTTCTTCTCGAAATCCAGCAACAAAGCAGGCCCTGCCCCGCCATTTGAGGTGCTTTCCATGTTCTCAGCCCATTTGGGTGTTTTCTGCCTTTTGTCATTTGCCTTCCTTTGGAAACTCTCCCTTCTCTTCTCTGCCATGTTCAAAAATATCTTTTCTTGTTCATGTAATGTACAGGTCAAGTTATCTCTGTGTGCTTCAGCTATGTCTATATTTCCTATAGTCAGAAAATAGTCTCCCATATATCGTATTACGTCACTTTTGATATGTACAGGATTCAAGTTTCCACGAATGGGAAGTTCAGAAAAGATCACGTCATTATTAGAATAATAGTACTGTAACGGTCCTCTTTTGTAAAATAAGCTTGCTAAAATACTACAGGAGATTCCATAGGTCAGAGGTAGGTGATGATATGTCACGCCTTCAGCCACAGAAGTAGGTAGCTTCATGCAGACATAGCAATCTTCTATTTCCATAGTTTCTACGTAATGCACTAACAAATTTGCGAAAACATTTAAGTGTGTCTTGTTTCTAACTCCGTGGTAATGTAGTCCTTACTCATCTGATGCTTCTAAGTCACGTTTTGTCTGTCTGAGTGCTTTCTCACGTCTTTCTACACTTCGTGTTGTCAGTTCTTCAGTGTCGGTAATCTGAGTAGGGTCAATATTAGTATTTTTGCTAACCATAAAGGGAATGAAAACTGTTAATCCTATCCAAATTAATATTACTATAATTATACTACATATACACACTTTGCAGCATGTTTTGCAACAACTGCGGCTAGGTCTACCACTCACGTTTGTATCAGACATTTTGGCTCAGAAGGAAATTTTAACCCCTCTTTGCAGCTCTTTCCAGGTATTTTTATTGCTGAGCAATTTCACGGAGGTTCTTCCTCTTCCTCTGCAGAGTAATCAGTAATCCGTTCTCCGTCGCTTTCGTCAGTAATATCAAGATCCTCAAAGTTTTCCAAGATCAAGTAGGTCCACTCTGGATCCTTGTATTTTTCGTTTTGTCTTTTTAGTCTTTCACTCCTTCTCTTGGAGTTATCTTCAGGTATTTCTGCAATTCGGGGACTTCTTCTTATGTCTGCAAGTTTCTCTTGGACTGTTTTTATTCTTAATCTTAGTCTTTTAATATACCTTGGCTCAATGTGCTTCTTTTTCTTGAGTCTTTTAGCTGGCACTGTTATTTGGCTTTCTTCTAATGTCCTTTTATTTTCACTTGTTTGTGGCACTTCAATTTCTGTCTTCTCCCTTTCTGTCTGACTAGTCCCAGGTCTTGTATCTATTTCTTCTGCCTGGTTGCTAAGCTGGCCTGGTTCAGGTATTTCTTGTGTTTCGCTTTCAACTGTCTCTGTTTCTATGTCCTGAACATGTTCTCCTAGTTCTGTCTGATCCTGCTCGAGCACTTCGATCCCTTGATTTTCTTCTGCTCGAACTATTACACTATGTCTAGTCTGTCCCTTTTCGATATCAGGAGTCTGTGGAGGAGTATCGATCACTTGTTCTGTCCCTGTCTGACCTTCTTCTTCGTCCTCAGTTTTGATGTGAATCTCAATGATCTGAGGGTCTTCGCCTGTGCCTTGCTCGTCCTCTCTATTCCACTCTCTGTCTTCTCTTATTCGCTCTCTTGTTCTCAGTGGATCTCCAGTAAGATCTATTATGGGTATCCAATCCTCTGGCCAAATCCTCTGCAGCTCGTCATCAGCTACTTTAGGACCAACGTCTGTGGGATCCTCGGCAGTGCTGGTGCTTGGCCATACGTCATCTGCTACTTCTGGACCAACGCCTACAGGACCCTCAACGGGATTGGTGCTCGGCCGTCTGATATCAGCTACTTCAGGACCAACGTCTGTAGACCCCTCAGCGGGACCACCTTCAGCTCCAGGCTCCTCGTCTGGTATCACCTTCTGGGTATGGCTGGCATGGATCCACTTGGGAACGCCTGCACACTTTACTGCTGTCGTCGTTACCAGGATTACTTGGCGCTTTTTCCCCCACCTTGGCGCAAGGCAACTTGAACGAGTATGCTTCTTTATCTTAACCCAGTCACCAGGAACCAATTTGTGAACTGGAGTTGTCGGATTGGCGACGGCGTCTGCCCCAATCTGGCGAGAGATAGAACGCACTTGGTCACCCAGTTGCTTGCAGTATTCAAGTACCAAATCATCAGAAATGCTTAACAGTTTGTATCCTGGTACCCATGCTTGTCTCATCACTCTTCCCATCAATATTTCATGGGGGCTCAGGCCTGTTCTTCGATCTGGAATGCTTCTGAGTCCCATCAGAACAAGAGGCAAGGCTTTTATCCAGTTCAAGCCAGTAGAATCACATATTTTTGCCAATCTATTTTTTATAGTGCCATTTATTTGTTCTACCACTCCAGAAGCCTCTGGATGATATGCACAGTGCAGCTTTTGTGTGATCCCAAATGCTGTACAAAGCTGGGGCAAAATTTCATTCTGAAAATGAGTACCTCTATCTGAGTCAATAAAGACTGGAACCCCGAATCTAGGTATTAACTCTTTTAGTAGGAGCTTAGCTACTGTTATGGCGTCATTCTGTGTGGCAGGGTAAGCTTCCACCCATTTTGAAAATAAGCAGACAATGACAAGGACATATCTTTTTCCCTCACATCGTGGCATGGTAATGAAATCAATTTGTATTCTCACAAAGGGACCCCCTGATCTCCCAATTTTCATCAGTTCAACTTCTGTTTTCTTGCCAGCGTTGAACTGCTGACATGTCAAGCACCTCTGGCAAAGGGACTCTGCTACCTTCCTGAATTTCTTGTTGTACCAAGTCTGTTGAAATACCAGAACCATGGCGTCCCTCCCAATGTGTGATCCCTCATGTATCAATCGAGCCATTGGGGCAAGCAGGTGTCTTGGTAACACAGCCATACCGTTTGGGCCCACCATGACACCATCCTCACGTCTCGGTTTACAACCTTGTTCTTTCCATTTCTCTTTCTCTTCCCAGGGCGTCACATGCTGCCATTCTCTCACTTCATCCCAAGTAGGCACTTCTTCAAACATTCTAAGTTGGCAGCTGTTTCCAACCCCACCCCGATTGGGATTTATTCTCATTCGATCCATAGCACATTGTTTTGCCACCCGATCAGCGAAATCATTTCCCAAAGATACAGAGTCAAGGCCCTTCTTATGAGCAACACATTTGACCACTGCCAATTCTTTTGGTAATTGGATTGCCTCTAAAAGGTCTTGGACAACTTTTCCATTCCGAATGGGGGTACCTGAAGAAGTCAGGAATTCCCTTTGTAGCCATAATTGGCCAAAGTCATGCACAACCCCGTAACAGTACTGACTATCAGTATATACTGTTACCTTTTTGTCTTTTCCCAATTTGCAAGCTCTTATCAGGGCGATCAATTCGGCTACTTGTGCAGACTTTACTCCAAATAGATAAGAAGCTTCTTCAATTTTGTCTAACGTGACCACAGCATAGGCAGCACTTAGGCCTCCTAGCTCATGTCTTAAGCAGGAACCATCCACGAACCATTCCACATCATGCACAGGCAAAGGAGTTTCTTTAATGTCTGGGCGAGGTTTGGTACTGAACTCTGTCAGGTTAATGCAATCATGCTCATTATCTCCCTTCTCTTCCATTACCATTGAGTCAGGGAGTAGAGTGGCAGGGTTTAAAATGTTACATCGGGTAATAACTATATTTGCAGCCCCCATGAGAATCCTCTCATATTTAGTCAGCCGACTAGGGGTGAGATACTGAGTTTTTGTACGAGTCAATAGTATCACAACTGCATGTGGAACATATACAGTTACAGGATGTCCCATAATGATAGATTCACTTTGTTCTAAACTGGTGCAAGTTGCAGCTACTGCTTTCAGACATCCAGGTAATCCAGCAGCCACTGGATCCAAAGTGGCAGAAAAATATGCCACAGGCCTTCTGGTCAACCCATGCTCCTGAGTCAGGACTGACAATGCACAATTGTCACGAGTGTCACAGAACAAGCCGAACTCCTTGGAGTAGTCAGGCATTCCCAGAGCAGGAGCTGTACACAGGCAATTTCGCAACTGTGTGAAAGCTGTTAGGCTCTCGTCATTCCATTCAACTGGGTCCTTTGCTCCTTTCTTTGTCATTTGTATTAATGGTTTTGCAAGAACTGCAAATCCCACAATCCATTGCCTGCAGTAACCTACAACCCCGAGGAACATTCTGATTTCTTTCTGAGTACGGGGTAACTGCATATTTTGAATTATTCTGATTCTCTCTGAGGGGACTTTTCTGATACCTTTTTCTATCTGGTGTCCCAGATATTTCACTGATTTCGAACAGAACTGTAATTTTTCAGGGGCCACTTTATGTCCCTTTTCACTCAGATGATTCAGTAGGGCAATGGTGTCAACCACGCAATCCCTATGGCTTTTAGAAGCCACCAATAGGTCGTCAATGTACTGTACCAAAACAGATTTTTCCAGGTAAGACTAAAGTTTCAAGGCATTTTTTCAAGATCTGATTAAAGATAGAGGGGCTTTCTGTGTACCCCTGGGGGACCCTGTTCCAGACATACACGTTACTGTTGAAAGCAAATGAGAAAAGAAATTTGCTATCTGGATGCAATGGGATCGAAAAGAAAGCATGACATAGGTCTATCACAGTGAACCATTCAGCATCCCAGGGAATCTGATACAGGATGACTGCTCGGTTTGGGACACTGGGACAGCAAGGAACCACAATTTTGTTTACCTTTCTCAGGTCCTGCACTACTCTGTACTTGCCACTAGGCTTCTTAATGCCCATAATGGGTGAATTACACGGGCTACTCATTACTTCCTGTATGATGTTTGCTTCTAGCAATTTTTGTACTTCAATGGCAACACCTGCTCTCACTTCGGCACTCATTTTGTAAGGCTTAGTGTTAGGGTAAACTGCATTTTCTTTCATTGTTATCTGTATGGGATCTACGTTTTTCATTAACCCTACATCCTTTCCAGTAAAGTCCCACACTTCTGACTTCACTGTCTGCTGGAGTTCTTCAGGTAAGTCCTGTATAGTCATTCGTTTTATTTCTGAGTCAGGTCTAATTAACATTAGCTTGTAGATACCGTCCTCATCTGGTGTTTGAATTTCAACGCCCTTTGGTGTGCAAAAGATGGTACAATTCATTTTGCACAGCAAATCACGTCCCAGCAAATTTACCGGACTGGTATCACAGACAACAAATCTGTGCATTTGTTTAAAGTTTCCAATTGAGATCTCCATGGGTTCGGTAACAGGTGTACTAATTAATTGATTAGATACTCCTACTACTTGGATTGTTTCTCCCGAGAGGGGTAGGTTTGGAACGTCCACTGTTCTCACAGTAGAACGGGTAGCACCAGTGTCCAATAGAAAGGTGACATCATTTCCATCAACCTTTCCTTCAATATATGGCCCTGACTGATCTACCGGCAAAGAGGCGCCAAGTACGCACTCCTCGTCCTCCCCTCTCAGGCCCCGTCAGTATTGGTCAACACAGAAAAAGGTATCGTTCAACAAATACTGCGAAGTTGCTGTATTTCTATCCTCATTGGCTCCCCAGACTTCTACATCATCACCCTGTGGTGACTTCCCTTTAAATATAGGCTTTGGCGCTCGAGGCACTTGAATCGTTTTTACCTGCTGCTGGGTCTTTCTTTGTTTTTCATTCTGCGTCTGTGGAATTAAATCAGGTGTTTGGGCATTATCAACTTGTAAATACAGACACTCGTCTCGCCAATGTCCAATTTCTCCGCACTGATGGCAGGGAAATTTCTTTTTGGCTTCCTCTCTACTCATTTTAGGTCGGGGCTTTCCTCCATTTCCTCCCCCAGGACCTTGGTTCTGAGCAACTTTATTTAATTTACTCAGCTGCTTTTCCTGTTGTTCTGCGAGCTTTACTTGAGCCCACATCACTTTCTCCTTCAGGGCCTTTTTCTTTTCTGCCATTTCGTCCTCACAGTACTTGGCGTACCGTAGGACCTCATCTATCTTTTTGGTATGCCAACAGATTTTATTATCCTTTATCCACTGACAAATTTTGGGTCTTAAACCGTTTACAAACCTGTAAATGAAGTGGGTCATGTCCTTCATCTCGATGTTATCTATACCACTGTATGTTTTGAACACCTGCAACAACCTTTCATAAAAAGAGTGCACTGTCTCGTCCCTTTCCTGCGTAGTTCTATCTATCTTGGTCCAATCAGTTTCCTTTGCTGGCACTTTTATTTTCAAATGTTGAATTACTTGTTCATACTTCCTCATCACTTCCTTTGATGGTTCCCCTGTCTTGTCATCTCTCGGGTATTCCTCACTAGGCCAGGCGATGGCTATTTTACACTCAGTCCACAGATCTACAGGGACCACTATGTCGAAGAACCCATCCAGGTCTTTCCATAGGCATTTCTGAACTTTTACGAATCTCTCTACCTGCCGGTACCAATCGACTGGTTTTTCGCGTAATTTTGGGAAGTCATTTGTGAAGGACACAATATCCTGACGGGACCATGGGACATGTACATATTTTCCCCCTGGTACTTCACGCATAGGGCATAACTGTTCTGGCTTTTCAGCTTCTCTTAGAGCGAATTCGGGAGTTACCTGCCTAGACCTGGCCTCATCTTTCTTCCGAGCCCACCTGGCTTTCCACTTTTCCACATCTCCCCATTTCTGCAACACTGTCAGTAGTTCCTTGACCGGTGCCTTTTTCCCTGACACATTCAGGTTTTCCAAATCTTTGTCTGAAAATTCTGCTCGGTAGGGTTTCTGCAAGGGTTTCGATTTTGAAATGTCTATTCCCATACTAGCAGCAGTATCGGTCAATTTTTCATGAAGTACTCGGACATTTCGGGTAAGACTTTTGCACATAAACAACAGCTCTTCTTCAGAGTAGGTATTTAATCTGTCTAATCCTACATTTCCTGCCATTAATTCTTCTATTTCTACTCTCAGTTTGTAGAGGTCTAAAGGTTTCGTTTGCGAAGTTAGTTTCCCTAATTCTTGACTCCATCTTTCAATTTCCTCAGGTGTGACTAAAGTGACACTTCTAGTACCTGAAGTCGATTCCATTTGAATCTCCCTTGCATTGAAAGGATTATGTCTTTTCTGCATTCTTTTCCCTGTATTTCTAATGGGCAGATCCATCAGTGAGACTTCAGATTCACATTCGCTCGTCTGTTCATCTACAATTAGGGGTTCTGGTCTGGACTGTGCTATTACGGGAGTAATGACTGGAGGTTTTGGACTTTCATGCCGATCCCCGTACAATGAAACTACGGGTCCGATTGTTACTGGGATTGTCAATGCTTCAGGACTGGTATTTAACTGGGTCATTTTCTGAACGATCTCAGCTCTCTGTTTTGCTAGAACCTCCCGCTCCTTTTCTTCCAGTAATCTCTCTATGGATTGGTCATGTAACACCTGCTGGGTTAGTGTGGGAGCATAACTTGGGGCAGTGGGATGAGTCTCACTAGGTCCTTCACCATAATTTGGTCTTGGGAATAAACTTCCTGTACCTAGGGATCTTCGTTCTTCCTCATACTGTGACTGTAATAACGGCATTCCTGAACTTGAGGGTCTCATCTCGCCTCCGTAGGGAGGTCGAGAACAAAAATCTCCTTCACGGGAATATCCTGTCTCCCCACTAGCTGACATCCTGGGGTAAATGTTTCTGGTATCCACTGGTCCTAGACTCTCGGTATAGGGAGGAATGTGGTAACCCCCTCCTACACTTGCGTACCTGATCTCTTCTGGTGGTGGAGGTCTCCGGGAAATATCTCCCGCACTGGAAGGTCGATGTCCCTCATTATAAGGAGGCGGACTTCTTGTACATAGGTCATCTAATAATTCATCATCCGACTCTCCGATGGGTACCCAATGTTTAGATTTTTCCAACCGTTTCTGTCCCCCAGAAGGATCATCTGCTGGCATCATGGGAAACAATCCCTCCACTATCATATTCTGCCTCCACTGTTTCATCTTTTTAGCTCGTGCTTCCTGCTTCAATTTTGGATAAAATTTAGTTAACCCTTTATCCATTCGGGGCTTATCCCTTTCAAAAGCCTCAATTTCCCATTCCTCTAGCGCTTCATACTGCGTTAATCTAGGTCTGGGATGTAAATCATTCATTCGGGTTCTCAAATTAAATAGAATTCTGCTGTTAAATGTTCCATCTAACGGAAAAGCCAACACTCCGTCATCTTTTGTGTATTCCACCCAATTCTCCAACCATACACATGTGTTGTACCCTTTATCGAACATCATGAAAGATGCGAGAGTGTTAGGTTGCGGTATGACAACACCTTCTCTAGTTTTAATCGGCTTGTCCTTTTTGAAATAATTCTTCACCTTATTTACAAGAGATACTTTTCTCTTAGTGCCGTACATAATGTCGTTTTTAACTCCTTTCCACTGATCGTTCTCAAATCCCATATGCCGTGGATCAGGTCTGGTATGTGGTCTATACGAATGCCACATACGATTTTTACGAGTGATTTTGTTTACAAAACCACTTCCAATCCAAGTGTGTCTATTATTTTCGTGCGACCAATGAAATGCACGAGTTCAAATAATCTCGACCAATGGGTACGCGGCCCTTTCGTGAGACAATTCCCACGCTCCGGCGCTCGCCCCTCCTTTACAATACCAGCTCCGCTACCAGCCCGCTGCGTCTACCAATCCCAGCGCGGCACGGAGTGACGTCAGAGCAGCTTCGCAACTGACTCCCTCCTTCACAAGGTAACGGAAACTTTCTTTCCTTTTAAAGTGCTTAGTGCTTGGTTATTTTACAACGAATACACATTCGCCACCGTGCTCAAGTGTCTAGACAGGAAAGAATTTGTTTCGCTGCAAGTAAACTACTTCCATTTACTTTTCACTCACTACGGGTAGATCTCTTCTGCCTACCCTTCACACTAGCATTGGAGAACCTGTTACTCCCCTAGACTCATCCACTTCTCCGGGATATATCTGAGACTAAGGTTTCCCTAGCGAACCCCTTTGCTTTCACGCAAGCTCCGATGAACCCGCTACTCTTCCGATGTGACCCTGACTAGGTTACGCCACAATGGGAATTTTGCCAATGAACCTCGTTACTAACATTTATTCAATCATATATTCAGAAAAACCCTAGTTAGTGCTTCCAGTTCTGCCTAACCTGCACCAACTTTCCTTAAAACAGGTGACCTCAACGCGAATGGATTCTATTCACCACTCGCTATTCAATTCCCCGGGGATTCCTAACAACATGCAAAACGTTTTACGTACGAATGGATTAATACATATAACAGTATGATAAGAAGAATAACAATTTTAAAACATTTCATAATTTTTCAAAGTAAACAATTTTCAAGTGAGTGATCAATTCCCTTGAAGCGCCTACTCTTGTAGCAGCATCCGACTTAGCTAGACTAACTAGTCCTACCTATCCTTTAACTATTCCCTAACCATCCTCGATGCTACCAGAAAATTACTGCTAGAGATCGCGGGTCACCCGACCAATAATTTCGCCACTTCTGGCTTCGGGCCCATATACTTTACTTTATCATATACATTGATCAGGTGCCCACACAATCTACTACCAATAATTGTGAGTTCCCTTTCGATGACTTCTAGTGTACCCAACTTACCATCCACCGTTATGGGTACCTATGACCACGATGGGTCAGGGAGCTAGCTGTAAAAGGAAAGGCAGCAAAATACAAACCCGACTTTTATACTTTATTTTATGAAATGACCACGGACAACTGGAAATTTTGAAAGCTTTATCTTAAATTCAAATAAGGGCAATCATACAGCTTTATCAATAGAATACTAGTGCGACAGGGAACCCGCTAAGTGAGAGGAAAACTAAGATAAGGGGCAAGGTGAACACGCTATAAATCTGAGTTACTTAGTCAGTTTTCGAGAGAAAAACCAAGACCATATCAGGAAGTTGCAAACTGCAATACAGAAAATGATTTCTAAAAGGTAGGGTAACATAGGAACACGCTATGAAATCAAATGCAAATGACTTTATGAAATGCAATGGTTGCAGGAGAAAGCATGGAAAATTATCACGTGCAAAGGTATGTCTTTATTGAAGCAAAGACAGAAAAATAGAAAGGTGCAGTTTAAGAGTTTCAGAGCAATATTTACCTAGACTGGTGTGAAAACCAACCCTGGCCACGGGTCAGTTAAGGACAGGAAAACCCTCAAGGAAGGATAACCCTCAGTAGGACAGCAGGTGCAGAATGGACACCCCAGGACAGGACAGGAAACCCAGATTCGGATCAGGACTGGACCACCAGGATACGACCACCACCCGCAGTTTGGAAGCAACGCCTGCGCTCCACCCTCTCTGCAGCTATCGATCAGGACCCCGATTGGGTCAGCGAATTCCCAGAAAAAGTGCTCCGCCAGCACTTAAGGTTCAGTAAAACCTTCAGAGTCTATGGTCAGATTTTGGACAGAGAGCTCCGCAGCACCTCTGTATCAAGTCACCTATTGAGTGCGTTGGGTCAGTGACAGGTCAGCTATTCAGACAAGTCGGACAATTTTCCTAGCTAAACCTAGGCTAGATATACTGTTTTGGGACAGGGTACCACCCCCCAAATGTTGCAAAGTATCAGAATCCCCAATTTGGATTGGTCCTAAGGTAGGATTTGGTTAACACACCAATCAGAACAGACTATTCTAAGGCCTAATTTGCATCCTAAGGTGCCGCCTAACAAGATTGGGGTTCCCACGAGAAGTCGCACGGAATACAATGCAAAAGAATACAATGTGTTACAATATAATACAATCTAGATGCTTCTGGCTGGGTGAAGGTGCATGTTCTCATGCAGGCTCTGCCAACAACCTTCTTTGGCTTGGTTTCAATGCCATCTTCACCATCGATTGATTCTGCGCGGAAGTACCCTCCAAGATGGACTCCCCATCCCCATTCACCCCTCAGTGCCGAAGATACATGAAAAGTAAGCGAAAACAAATTAATACATAGAAATAAATGAATGTATTACATGTCATGATTTCATACTATAGGTTTATCATTATAAAAATATTCTAGGCAATATTGGTGAGTGCAACAAACAATTTCACAAGAGCAGCAGCACAAAGCTTCACATTGTTATCCGCGCATAGCCATCTTTTTGCTTATTACGCATGCGCACCCTTTACCTCCAAAACTATCTCTACACGGAGTCACGTGAGTGTGACTGACGCATGCACAGAAGAGGAAAGTCAAGCAGCGGCCATTTTAGAAACACGGATTTATCGTATTAGTAAAACACATAGGCAAGCTTCTCTATCATACATATATATCGGAAATAAAAGATATTAGTAAAACATACAATTCGTTACGAGGTTACAACGGTTTCAAGGTTCATGAATCGAGCAAGTCGCGATGCGAAATCTTGCTCTATCACCAGTATTACTCATTTGATTGTTTCTGAGAGATTCCCTATCTGCAAACAAGCACAGAGTCGCCATACTGTGTTTAGTCTTTGCAGATAGTGAAGGGTAGGTAACGCAGGCCTTTGCCCCCATTGTAATCCGTCGTGCCTGCTTCCCTCTCCATTTGATTGATTGTTATCCAAGCATTTACTGTTTTGGAATTGGTTCTCTTTGGATCATTCTCTATCTGCAAACAAGCACAGAGTCGCAATACTCTGTTTAGTCTTTGCAGATAGTGAAGGATAGGTAACGCAGGCTTTTGCCCCCATTGTAATCCGTCGTGCCTATTTTTATCCCTCATTTGATTGATTGTTTGTCCGAACATTGACTGTTTGGAATTGTTTCTCTCTTTGGGTATTCCCTATTTGCGAATACTGTAGAATAGAAATATTCTGCCTAGTCTCCGCAAAGTAGTGAAGGATAGGTAGTGCAGACTTTTGTCCCCATTGTAACCCGTCATGCCTATCTTCTCCCCATTGTTCAGTAGTTGGTTCAACCCGGACCGCTTATTAGAGGTAGATCATCCGGCTCCACCGGAGGACATCCCTAATAAAAAGGACATATATATAAAAATACGGATTAGCCGTTGTATCGTGCTAGCAAACTATAACATAAAAATCGTTAGGGAAAACAAAAGGAATCAAACAAAATCAGTAGGCCACTGATGGGATCTTTTTGACCCCGCTAAAATAGAAACATTAGGAACAACCCCTCATGAGAAAAATGAAACTAGTGAGAAGAACCGAGCTCGACGCCATGATGGCCGCAAGACAGCTCGGATCCATCGCCCACCCCGCCCAAATAACGACAAACCCTATGCAAATATTATAAATATATACAACACTCCAGCAAAGTAACATGTTAAAACTTTTTATTAAACAACTATTTAAAACTTTTTATTAAACAACTATTTACATGGCAGCCGGCTGCAACAACAAACCTAAATGCATTTGCCGTCTGCTTGACGCCGTTCCTGTTGGGCTACTTTGAGCTACTTTTTAGTAGGCTTTGGGCTATAAAAAAGTCTACAAAAGCCGCCAGCCGGCGAGGTAGCGTCGGTGGCGGCCCGTTGTGCGAATAGGCCGGAGGCTACCCAACGCGCCAAGACCCGTCCCCGGATCATCCAGAGGTGATGTCCAGCAAGTTGTGTGCGGGGGATGCCTTGCTGATGGCTCCCCCCTTTGTTGCCTGGTCCAGCCATTTCTTATACCTGCGCCAGGAGATGGCGTGGGGCGCCCGCAGATGGCGTGGGGCACCCGCGGAGAGGCGGCGCGGACGGCCCCCTCTCCCCCGCCCCCCCCAGGTGGAGGTTCCTCTCCCGCACTAAGACTGCCATTAGCGTTCCACTCGACGAGCCCCCACGGTTGACTGGCCGGGGGACCCGCTCCGGCGGCTGTGGTGGAGGGCAGCTGCGGGAGGGGGGGGCTCTCAAGATGGCGGCTGACACCCCGGATTTGGGCCTGGTCCATTAGGATGGCTCTGGGCTACCTTGGAACTCGGATGCTTGCCTGCTCGGGCATGAGACCCCACTCTTGAAGACGTCCTCTCAGTATTAAAGATTCTACGAGAGTCGTTGGCCCTCGACTCCCGCGGGCTTCCGGTGGGAGCAACCGCCACTGTTGCTCGACTATCCCCCATGGATGTGCCGCTGCCCCGGGTGACCGCCGCCTTATCCATATCTGGTGCCGAAGGAAAGACTGATCTAACGCATCTGTGGTGGGATACGCCTGCTGTCCCGCTCTCCGGAGTGGCCACAGCGTCGTCACAAGATGGTGGTGCTCTCATGCTGACACCGGCATTTGGCCGAATTACTAAAAGACACTGTAGACTGCCAACTCGATCAGCTCCGGTGGGACCTCAGCGTGACCCGGTAGGGAAGATTTTGCCTTCCTCGCCTTTAAGTCGCGGTTTATGCCGCCTGTCCTTTCTGCTGGCGTTTATGGAATTTTTTGAACTACCGAAAGGGATTCTGGTCCAGCCGCTAGTTATCGGAAGCATTTGAACTATACTCTGGACCCACCTGGCCTCGACCAAAATGGCGCCAGTATGGGCGGGACTTGCAACTCCTTATGACGATTCTAGTTACTGAGCCTTGATGTTATGGGGGATGTACGTGGTCTTTGTGCACATGGCGGGTGGGGAAGTGCACTGACTGAGCATGCGGACAACCCTATTGATGTCGGGTTTATTTACTATTGATTATTGTATTATTTAAGCTCCGAAGTAAATGTTACTCATGATACTCGCCCATGGTATGCGTATGAACGATTTTATTGTAACTGATCCTGTTTTACTTTCAATTATAAAATCAACCTTCACAGATCCTGCAACCGTTTGTCACGTTTAGTTTTTTTTCCAATTAAATGGCTCGCTCGTTACGTACTCCTATACTACAGTGTAATCTCTCCTTACCTCATGCGTTTCCCGTCTGCCCCGTGACCGGCCTGTATGGTTGGAGGCCCGTATTTGAATGCTGACATTTTTACAATCAAGGTTTTAAAAGAAAAATATATATGGAACTAGCATCGTAACAGTCATTTAGATTGATAAGGTTGTTTTTTAAAATACCATGCTCTGCGAACAGGAACGACCCTATACCACCGTAAACCTTTTCTTTTCCTCGAATGAAAACATGAATCCGTCACCCTCCACCTTATACTGAATACCCCTGGCCTTTGACCCTCTTCTACACGCGGTCTGTACTACTGCCCTCGGGCGATCTATGTAATGAACAGACTACCATTGGTTATCTTTGCCGCACTACCAGTCCCTCTGGGCTTCAATGCCGAGACATAAGAGACTGCATCCCAGAGAGATGAGTCGAGTATGTGGTAGGTAAAAACATTTTCGTGTTTATGCGCGCTGATGTGCTTTGAACGCTGCACCCCCCCTTCTTTTTCTTTTTGCAGGTTACATCGGAATTTCAGCTGAAGTATGGAGAAGACCTAAAACCGCACCGTGTTCCACGCAAGGAAAATAGGCTAGCTCTGTGAGACGGTACATTATATGTAGGAGCTATCTCTGGGGGCATGAAAAATTGTAGGGTATGAATGTGCGCATGGGCCCTGATTTGTACGGTATGAATGCGTATGTGTGGCGCACGTCTGGGTCAATAAAAGAATGCTTTTTGTGTATGATTGAGGCGTTGATCGAGACGGTTAATGGGATAGGAAAATTAAGCCCGAACATGGTACCTGCATGTAAAAGACGAATAAAAATATAGCACTTTCCTTACTTAGGAACGACTCACTCTGGAGCTAGCGAATGGGAGAGTGGCCTACACCAGAAACTTGAAGGCTTATTTCAGTGCAACGAACCCAACCCCAACCGATACCCCAAATGTACACCCAAAATAATGCGCACCAGTGAGTCAATCTATGTGCTGACTAAATAAGAAAAGTTAAGAGTACCCCGGGTTGGGGTTCATCCAGAATCCCCCTCAGCCCAGATATTAGGGATATTGTTATTTTTTTTAGATTTACCGCTCCTTCTTCCACCCTCATAGAAAAGTCAGAATGGTACCATCGCACGCCCGACTGACACCCCTCCTTTACCTCAGCTTGGATCGTCATTTGCTAGATGATGGAAGACCCCACCGTGAGTATAAGCACGACTGGACTAGTGTCCGACCAATTAAAAAGGAGTAAGTATTTTTGAAGCGAGGTTACCAACAAAAATTGTCTGCTATTAGGAAGGAAGGAGAACAAAGAGCTCGACCCCCAAAATGAATTAAAAATAATACTGAGAACACGCAACATGCATGACAAAAGTCCTTTTGCCCAAAATAGCTCTGTGTTCTGTCTTAGGTTTCCGTACTTGATGTATGTACTGTCGCACCCTGTCTGGTATTTGTGTGTACGTAAACTATGAATTTATGTTTTCTCTCAGCTTGTGTTTTATACGTGAAACCGACCCGTACTGTTCTATATGTGTGTGCACTGAATAACCTATTATTATACACGTTTTTCTCTCTCTCTCTCTTTATGTTGTACGTGTACTATTAGCCTATTTGGTGCACACGATGCTCTCTCCCTCTGAGGGCTCCCTTGCTCCCTTTTGAATAAATGACGACACTGTGCCTCGCCGGCCCAGGTATAATTGGCTTTAGACACGACAGTGTTTGAACAAATTGACAGAAACAAAACGATCGTATTTTGCCATGTTACTACCTCTCCTTTCTGTAAAATGATGGAACTTAATTGGCTGAGAAAGAAAGGACAGGTAAGACGACTAATGTCCCCTAATCTGACCCTTAAAAGGGGAACTATATGTCAGTGGCTTTTGTTTTAGTGCTTTAGTAACGCCACCCTCATCATTTGGATTACCACCGCCCATTGCACTTAAGTAGAATGTATGAAACATCCCCGTTTTCCAGAATGGTCCCAGTGCTGTAACCAGCCGTCCCAGAAAATCTTAAAGACTGTAGCTGATGACCTTGTTTTTAAAGATAAATCGTCCAAAAACTGATCAAAGTTAGCCGTTGCTGTCAGAAAAGAAAAATGCTTAACGTATGTCCTTCCCTGGAAAAAGTAGCTGTAAGCCCATGATAATAAGCACTTCACACTTTTTATGAATTAGCAGACCTTGAAGAAAGATATAGCTCAACAGGATTTGTTTTAGAAAGACACAAGTCTCTACTGTAGGAGCCGGTTTGAATTCGATGAACCATGTAGTTGTTGGATATCAAACTTCTTGCCACGCTTGCGAATATGACAGGAATAGACACCAGACAGACATGATGTTTGAAAATAGAAAGATACTTGCAGACCTGCACCACAGCCATGATGCATGAGTTAACAGCATACACCGATGTAAGGGTTACTAAGCATCCACCCTATCGTGACCAATAAACGTTTCCCCGACTACTCGGGGTTGGGAGAGAAATTAAAGTGTGTAAACATTTTACCCTGCCAGTTCTTTAAGACTTGGTTTTTTTTGTACTCATTTAAAGATAACGTGCGGCCGTCGGAGGAGAGGGGCCGGATGTGACGCACAGCCTGGCTGCAGATCGGGGAATATCTATGACCTCGACCAATGTGGAGCCACAGAGCAAAGAGTTGCGGGACAAGGCACCATTCTCAACGTGGAAAGTGAAGGGAAGAAGGGCTGTCCGGAAGCCCCTGCATCGTTGATGAGCTCGTGCCGAAAGTCCCAGCCCATTGTGCCCGATCGATGGGCCCACTTGCTTGAAATTTCTGCCCTCCTTGGTCCGTTTCAGATCTGATCCCACTCCACCCTCTTTTCCCTCGGCCTCCCAAAGCACGCCCCCATCACCCCTTTTTCCATATGGAGTTTTTGAACTTGACTTAAAGAAGAAACACTGCACAAAAGATAGAATAGGGTTTGTCCCGAAAGAAGAACGGAATACAGGTACCCCGACTAAAGTACCTATGGTAGATTGGCTAGGTAACAGGACAAACAGGACTGTGGTCCGAGAGCAAAGAGTGGCCACACCCTGCAACGCGAAATCTGAATCCGAGCTGGACGCATAGCTCCACCGCCGGTGCTCAACAGTGCCAACAAAAGAAGAAAAACAATGAGAGCCTACCAGTGATGGCTCGCTGTAATAAGACACTGGAACGACGAACCCTTTTTTTTAGAACATTGCCACCCCTTGACTGTCCCTTATATTGAGTTGAATTCCTCTCCCAACCGCTTTGTATTGATTACCACCCAATTGAGCTTTCGAAACCTTACATCGGTCACTTTCAACTGTACATGGATAACTAAGAAGGCGTTAACTCTGTATCTTGATGATTGTAGAACACCAGTTATGCACATGAACATGCTGTCTAGTTTTTGACCCCCATGGAGTCCAGACCTCAAGTGACAATAACCCTTATCCTGCCAGAACATTTTTGTATGGCATCATGTTTGTATTCGGACGAATCTCCTACATCGTCTAAAGTAATGTCGCCGCCTCCAAGGTCTGACGTATGACGCAGCTAATGTAATTTTGTATGCACTGTCTCCCCGCCCATCACATTGACTACATACGGTTATGTTCGATTCTGTCTGCATTGATAGCAGGATTATTTCCATCTACCTGTAATGCATATGGGTTACCAAAGCGAATTGTATAACTAATGTCAGCTTGTACATCCTCACCTATGACATGAACAGGAATGAACTAACTTATGATAAAAACTGGGGACTGTGGAAAATGACCAAAATTAGGTATATATAAGCGGCGTTCATTCATGTTCACCACAGTCACTGTTGAAAGCAAAGTGAGAATCGTGAAACAGTGGCCACGCCATCTTGTCCCTTTTAGGCCCCATCATGCGCGTAAGTGGCAGCCATTTTGTATGTCGTGGCCTCTCTGCCCACTGCCAATAGCCTGCGCTTCTCTCTCCCCCTCAATCCCCGGCCTCGCAAGCATTCTCTCCTGTTTGGGCCATAAGCGCACCTCTAACGCAACCCTGTCTCCGAGCCACATCCCGTGCTGAACCCCCTCACTCTTTCATCTCATTCAAAGAACAGACCCTTTTGATAACCTCTTCCTCCCTGCCCGATTGTCCGGCCTGATCCCAGGCCATCCCCTAGCCCAACAGATGCAGTTTATTACCCCCTACAGTAGGACCTTGCCTCACATCAAAGGAGCGGGGATTAATCAATGCTTTCGCACCCCGAAGATCCGACTGATCACACACATCCCCGTTCCCAGCGGAATGTCCTGCTGCTCGATAACCACCACATGCTGAGATCGGGGTGGGAACTCTACTGTAGATATGTGTGGGAACGGGCCTGGACCGGGGATTCCGAGGATGTCTTTTCTGTCCTTCAAAGAAACATTACTGATGTCATAAATGTAATAAAGCCATAAACTTGTGTATAAGAGGCCTGGCCTCAGAGATGCGGGGAGAGCACCTCGAGAAGATACCCTGTTGTCTGATTTGACGTGTTCTGCTCCGTCGGAATAAACTCCTGTTTCCTGTCTTCTGTCTCCAGCGCCTGCCTCTTTGTTTGGTAATCTCGAATGGTATGAAAGGTGGCTAACGCCGGGCAAATACTGAAGGGTTCTTGGTCGAATTCGACCCTACCTTTTCTACAAACCCATAGTGTAATCTAGTGTATGTAGGTGTTTTCACTGTATTCTAAGTCTATCTGCATAGCACTGGCTCCGGGCCTGTTTAGTCAGAGTCAAAAAACCTTTGAAATTTACTGAAAAAAACATAGGTTTCATGGACGTTATAGTTAGGAATTAGCATTTAAAAACCTTAGAAATTCACTGAAAAAACCACAGGTTTCAGGGACGTAATAATTAGTTGGACATTTTACTCGTACAAAACCAGAGAAATTCAGCCATTATAGTTAGTTGAGCTAACTATAACTCGCGCCCCCACAATGCACAGCTGATGACGTCACATATTACATCATTCATGACATGGTCAGTGACATCACTGATGACATCTCAAATTACATCACTGATGACATCATCCATGTGATAATCTAATGCACCTCCTCATACCTTTGATACACCCACTGTAAAATACAGACTACCATTTTCAAAACCATAGACACACCAATACTAGTTACTACATACCCACTCACTGATTCCTAGGTCTACACACACGTCCACTCATTCACCCATACAGTCACTCATATATGCAGTCACTCATCAATACAGCACTATCATATGCACTTATACACCTATATAGACACTCACACACCACCACTCATCCATACAGTTACTCAAACACCTAGTCAGTCATTCAAAGAATCAATCATAAAATAAAATAAAATAAATAAATCACACTCCCATTTACTCACCCATACAGTTACACACACACCACTTCACTTATTCATACTGATACTAACACATACCTACTCTCTTATACAATCACAGATACACGCACACACTCATCCATACAGCCACTCTCACAATCACTCACTCTCACATATAGTTATTTATATACTCCAACACTCACTTATACTGTCTTTCACATATATAGTTTCTTACACATGTAACACTGAGACATCTATTCACTCACCAACACACCCATACACACAGTCACCCACCCACACAGCCCTTCACACATGCAGTCTTGAACCCATACACCCATTGAATCACCCACTCACACATCTATGCACAGAGTCACACACCCCCACCCATCCACACAGACACTCAGGCACCCATACAGATACTCAGACAACCAATCAATAACCCATATACACACTCATGCAGCTACTCACCAACCCATGCAGCCGCTCACACACCAACTGAGAGACTGATACATTCACACAGTTTAGTCACTAACCCATGCATTCAGTAAGACACGTTTAATCACTCACTTATACAGTCAGTTATACACCCACTCACTCATTCTTCAATACACCTTGGCATATATTATATGTCATTTGAGATGTCATCAGTGATGTCACTGACCATGTCATGAATGATCTAATATGTGACATCATCAGCAGTGGATTGCGGGTGCGCGAAATATAGTTAGTACAACTAACTATATAGGAGCAATTTCAATGGTTTTGTATGAGTCAAATGTCCAGCTAACTATAACACCCCTAAAACTTATAGTTTTTTGAGTGAATTTCAAAGGTTTTTTAAAAGCTAATTCCTAACTATATAACGCCTGAAACCTATAGTTTTTTCAGTGAATTTCAAAGGTTTTTAAAATGCTAATTCCTAACTATATAAGTCCTGAAACCTATGGTTTTTTCAGTGAATTTGCAAGGTTTTTTAAAGGCTAATTCCTAACTATATAAGACCTGAAACCTATGGTTTTTCAGTGAATTTGCAAGGTTTTTTAAATGCTAATTCCTAACTATATAAGGCCTGGAACCTTTGGTTTTTTCATTGAATTTCGAAGGTTTTTAAATAACAATTTTTAAATCTATTAATTGTTATTTTTTTATACTGATTTACTACATTTTTGCAGGCAGGTGTTCAGAGGGCACGCCCCCTTTTTACAACGTTCTGCAGCGCAACTCCTGGCGCGTTTGCAGAGGAGGAACTAATTCCCCTTGCATACTGGGGGTCCCTGGGGGCAACTAGCCCACCAGGAGCCTCCAGTATAAGCCAGGGAGCTGCATTACAGAGAGGTGTAATGAGGCCACACCCTTTTTTACACCTCTCTGCAACGCACCCCCCGGGCTTGTTTGCAGAGGGGGAACTAATTCCCCTTGCATACTGCGGGTCCCTGGGGGCCAACTAACCCACCTGGAACCTGCAGTATGCGCCAGGGGGCTGCATTGCAGAGAGGTGTAATGAGGCCACACCCTTTTTTACACCTCTCTGCAGCGCAACCCCTGGCGTGTATGCAGAATAGGAACTAATTCCCCTTGCATACTGGGGGTCCCTGGGGGCCAAGTAGCCCACCAGGAGCCTCCAGTATGCGCCAAGGGGCTGTGTTGCTTTGCCCCAGGGCGGCGGTCCCCGGGGCAGTGTTGGGGGGATTGTGGACCTCCCACACTTCTTTATCACTATGTCACCGCGATTTGGTCCCCCGGGGGGGTAATTTTTAAACAAACAGACCAGGTTTTTAAAAAAAGAAATGTGGGCCTTTTTGGTCCTTGTGGGACCACTTGGGCAGGCCTAGGGGGTCAGGGTGTATCTACCCTGCCCCCTTTTTGTGTTCTTCACGTTTGTTTTTCTGCTTTCTTGTGCCTCGGTCTATCTACACGTACACATATACACATATATATATATATGCATATATATGCATTTATATATATGTATGTGTTAATATATTCACTGAAAAAACCATAGGTTATACACCATATATAGTTAGGAATTAACATTTACAAAACCTTATTTTACTCACACAAAACCATTGAAATTCGCATATATAGTTAGTTGCACTAACTATATATCGCGCACCCGCAATCCACTGCTGATGATGTCACATATTACATCATTCATGACATGGTCAGTGACATCACTGATGACATCACTGATGACATCTCAAATGACATCACTGATGACATCACTGATGACATCACTGATATCAACATCCAGTGACTGTGTGTTTCTGTAAAGTTTAAATATGTTTTACATATTGAAGAATGAGTGGATGTATAAGTGTCTGGATGAAGGTTTTAGTAGGTGCGTGATTGACTGTATGAGTGCGTGATTAAATGCGTCTTACTGAATGCATGGGTTAGTGACTAAACTGTCTGAAAGTGTGCATCAGTATGTCTGTTGTTGTGCAAGCTGCTGCATGTGTTGATCAGTATCTATATAAGTGGCTATATGGGTTATTGATTGGTTGCCCAAGTATTTGTATGGGAGACTGAGTGTGTGTGTGGGTGGCTGGGAGGTGTATGACTCTGTGCATAGATGTGTGAGCAGTTGATTCACTAGATGTATGGGTCCAAAAGTGCATGTGGAAACAGCTGTATGGGCGGTTGATTGTGTGCATGAGTGTATTGGTGAGTGATTGGATATCTCAGTGCTATATGTCAAAGTAAGTACATATGTAAAACACAGTACATGTGAGAGTTGACATATATAAATAACTCTGCATAAGAGCCAGTGAATGTGTGAGTGGCTGTAAGGATCAATGTGAACTTGTATCCATGATTGTATAAGAGAGTAAATAAGTGTTAGTATATGTTTGAATAAGTAAGGTGTGTATAACTGTATAGTTGAGAAAATGGAGGTGTGATTGATTATTTGCATGACTGACTAGGTGTCTGTGTAACTTCATGGATGAGTGACAGTCTGTGAGTGTCTGTTTACATTGAGTGTTTCTAAGGTTATATTAGAGTCTGTAGAGGTTCATCGTATTATCACATGAATGATGTCATCAGTGATGTGATCAGTAATGTCAACTGAGATGTCATCAGTGATGTCATCAGTGATGTCATTTGAGATGTCATCAGTAATGTCATCAGTGATGTCATTTGAGATGTCATCAGTGATGTCATCAGTGATGTCACTGACCATGTCATGAATGATGTAATATGTGACATCATCAGCAGTGGATTGCGGGTGCGCGATATATAGTTAGTGCAACTAACTATATATGCGAATTTCAATGGTTTTGTGTGAGTAAAATAAGGTTTTGTAAATGTTAATTCCTAACTATATATGGTGTATAACCTATGGTTTTTTCAGTGAATTTTCAAGGTTTTGTAAATGCTAATTCCTAACTATATATGGTCTATAACCTATGTTTTTTTCAGTGAATTTCAATGGTTTTTTAATAGCAAATATCAAAAGCTTTAAAATGTATTCTTCTTTAAATCGAAAAATATATTTTATATGTTTTTAATACAATTTTTTTTGTATTTTTTTTGTATTTTTTTTTGTTTCGCTCCCGGTCCGCGAACCGGGTAGCTTCCTGTTAGCTCAATTTGGTGCCGCGACTCGGTCAGCGAACCGGTAAACGTTCCGTTTGCGCAACTGCCGCATTAGAAAACAACATCGTGACGCGTCGCGTAACCGCGACGTATCGCGTTGTCCCGTAATGCGTCATATGACGCGCCGCGTTAGCGCACCCGGAAGTGCTCCAGTGCGCGAAGCGCAGCTTCCCGGAAGCGATCCGGGGCACGGCGCGGAGCGCGTAACGTAAGCATAACAGGTCATGTGACTTGTTAATAAAACTTTCCATTGGTTCATTTCACTTTTGGTTTCCTAATGATGTAAGGCTAGGTCATGTGACCTAAAAATAACACTTTTCATTGGTTTAGAACTATTTTTTTTTCCCAAATGATGAAAACCCCTCCTTGTTTCCTCACTCTGACTTTCAACTTTGTGAGAGGAAGACCTTTTTTGATTACTTAGAAATGGCAAGTCTTGTAGCTTCAGCTGGTGCACCACCACCACCACCACCACCTCCTAGGAAGAGAGGACCACCTACTCAGGTTATCGTTCAGCAAGAGGAGGAAGAAGAGGAAGAAGAGGAAGAGGAGCAAGAGAGGCAGTTTTTGCGTGAAGAGCCTAGGAGGTCCCATGTCAAGGAAAATTTCATTTGGCAATTTTTCAAATATCCCCGGGGCCAAAAAAAAGTAAATGCCCGCTATGTTACTTGCCTTATCTGCAAAAAAGTTCTGTCCAGAGGGACAGATAAGAAATATAGCTATGGCAATTACACCATGCATCGCCACATGGAGAGGTGGCACCCTATTAATTATAGTGCTGCGCAGGTACGTGACCTGCAGGATAACCCCCCTCATGTGGCCAGAACATCAAATGTAGAGGCAGTGACGGGACCAGAGGCGAGGGAGACGGTCCCAAATATACTGATGAAGTTTGTGAGTGTGAAACAAGTGTGCGTTTATTGCGGCCAATTGATTTGCTACAGGGAAAGTAGCATAAATTTAATCAATGTAGCTATTGACAATCATAATTGTCCAAAACGCCCCAGAAAATAAATTATCTATTTTTTTTGTTGCTCCTGTTGAGCCCTTTATAATGAATCATTTTCATTCCCCCCCCAAAAAAACAAAAAAATATATAAAACCGTTAAAAAAATACAAAAAAAGTAAAAAAATGTTCAGAAAAATAATTAAAAAAATTAAAACAACAAAAACAATAAAAAAAGTTCTTTTCAGAACTACCTCCCATTTATGAAAAATTGCTAGAATGTTTAGCACTCTAGCAACCTCTATTTCTTTTGATTTGCTTCCCGGTTCGCTACCCGGTACGCGAACCGGAAGCGAAACTAATTTTTTTTTTTTTAAAACAAGGAAGAGTGAGTATAAGGGAAGGAAACAGAGAGTAATGTGAAAATAAAGACAGCTACAGGGAGTAACACAGAGATACTATTTAATAGATCTATTTACCAAAGAAAAGATGTAAGAGTGTTTAATTGAGAAAAACAACATAGATAAGGAAGTGAAAGAAAAAAAGGAGAGTAGAAGAATAATAAACAAGAGTTTCTTGGAGAATGTGTGTGAATGTTCAAATTAAGAAGAAAAACAGTAAAGGATGTGGAATGAGAGGTAGGGATAGAACCGGACTAAAAGAACAATCCTGAGGGAAAGTGTTAAGAAAACAGTGAGCAAAAGTAAATAGGAATAAAACAAGATGTATGATAGTGACTAAGGTTAAAACATGTGGAATAACAGAGAGAAAAAACAGAAAGCAGAAAAGAAGAAGTGACAGAAAAGGAATGATTGAAACAGCAAAGAAATGTAAATAACATAGGGGCATATTATCAACACAGGCGATAAAATTATCGCTGCTTTTATCGGCAGAAAACTGCCGCTAAAGCCGCTTTTGCGGCAGAAAACTGCCGCTAAAGCCGCTTTTGCGGCATTTTTCTGCCGATAAAACAGCGATAATTTTATCGCCTGTGTTGATAATATGCCCCTTAGTGTGCTTGAACTACAGGGAGAAAGCATAATGAACAAGTAGTGAAAGAGTGATGAGTCAGAGATAGTGAGAGTAATAGAGACGGAGTGAGTGAACAGGAGTGAGGAACTATGAGAACAGAGGGACTGAGAAAAGGAGTGGAAAGAGTAGAGTAAGTAAGTAATAGAAAAAGGAATGAGGGAAGTAGCAAAGGCAGGAAACTGAGGGTTAAACAAATGAAGCAGTGGAACTAATAGAAGTTAAATGTGATAGAAATGTAACGAAAAGAGTACAAAACACTTACCTTATAATTGTCGTTAACTTAGTCACTTGTTATTTTTATATTTTCAATCTGTGAAAGAAAGAACACAAATTTGAAAAATATTAAAACATGTATTTAAAAATTAGAAAAGACAAGGGAAAAGATTGACAATCATCCAATTTTACAAAGAAATAAAGTTAGAGATAAACATGCAGAAAAAAAAAGAAAGAAACGGTGATAGACAGTCAGAGACAAAAAGAAATTGTAATAGAGTAAATTACTAAGAGAAAAAGGAAGATACTTTCAGTGACAGAAAAGAAGGATAGAAGAGAAAACTAAATTGAAGTTGTGTAAGCTACTAAAAGAAAGTGAGTAAGGTAAACTATATAAGGAAAGGGTGAATAAGGAAAAGAGAGTGAGGGAGAGAGGAGACAGAGGAAGTGAAGGAAAGAGTGTCAGATACAGACTGAGTGAGGCAACAAAGAAAGATAAATGAGTGAGGGTGAGTTATAATAACTGATTGCACCAAAAAAGGAGAACCCAAAAATATTTAATTTAGAAAACAAAGGGAGGAAAGATGGAAAAGACAAGCGAATCAGAAGGTCTAAAAGCTGGAAAATGGTGCAAGGGAGAATAGAAAAAAACAGAGTTGGATTAGGGAAACAAAGGTTGAAAGATAAGTGGAGTTAGAGAGCAAGGGTGAAAGAGAATAAAACAAAAGGCAATGTGAGTATGTAAGGAGGAGTGATAGAAGGTAGTAAAAGATGAGTGAGCATGAGATAAGACGAGTACAAATAAAAATTCACTATACAAAGTACAGAATTAATTATACATGTTAAATGGTTTATTTTTGCTGTTCTCAGAATATATCACATTTCACTAAAAACATTGACTTGAAGGTATTCATCATATAACAGCGGGGAAAAAAAAACAATCAAAATGATTGTGTTTAAAAAACCCATATAACATAACCAATCAGAAATCAGAACTCCTTAAAAATAACTTACGTTCCATGACGTCGAAGGATGTCCTATGAACAGCTTACACTCTGTTGTGCTGTTATTATTTTCAGCCCGCCCCTTTCTGAAAGAAAAGCTCCATCGTTTTGACAAATATGTTACATACAATAAATGACTTCTCGCTCTCTACCGCACTTCTCCTCAAGGCCAAATCGTGTAAGAGCCATTTATAACTCTTGGAATTCTTCTAAGCAAATCCCGTCATTTTCTTTTTCCGCAACTTTCAGAAAGAAAACGTTCAAGATCACTTTCACAATCCTGTACTAGTAATATTTTACCCTTCTTGCTCACTCATGTTCCACATTTCCTATGACACTGATACTGCTTACTATGAAGCAGACCTACACTACCTCTATGACTACTACAATTATTTAATTCTCTACATCACTTTTAATCACAAAGCAATTTAAAACAGTACTTAAAATTATATCAACTCCTAGAATCATTATAGGGCAGTTACCTACCCAAAATTCTTTCTTCTAAAAACAGAAAGTAAGAATATTTTTAAGTCAAAAGGCAACATTGTTTCATAGTCAAATGTGAATCATTTCCGAAACATCAGCTTTTTTTACATTTTCAATAAGCTGTGTAATAAGTGGATGTTGTCAAAGGACCATCATGTCATATAATAGCTGCAGTTAGAAATGTTCTTCCTAAAATCAACGACTGTGTAGCCACAACATTTGTAATTAAAGTTGAAAACTTACTTTCATCAGGTTTATATAGTTGGAATTTTTAAATGACATTATAACCAAAAGTTTGTTCAAAAAATGTGGACAGCATTGCAGACTTACATTACCTCTACTCCATGTTTTGATTGGCTGCTTGAATTAGCTTATTAAAAGAAACAGTTTTTCTGAACTCATTCAAAGTGCAGTTATTTTTCCATGACGTCAAGTGTTATGGTAAGAACACCGTTTGCTTTGGGAAATACTCTGTTGTCCTTTAACTAATCCATGCCCACCACTTTCTGTAAGAAAACCTTCTTTTTTTTCAGGAACTACTTAAAACTCAAAAATAACTTTTTACTCTGTACTACACTTATCCTCAAGGCCAAATAGTGTAGGAGCCATTAGAACCTCTTGAAATTCCTCAGAGCAAATCCCGAGATTCTTTCCCTAAAAGTTTGGTTGTAAAAACACCAGGTAAGAATTTTTAAGGTCAAAAGGCAATTTTTTTTTTAAAGTTAAAACAGAATCATTGCAGAATGACCAGCCGTTTCTAGACTTCAAATAAGCTGTGTAATGCCCTGATGTTGTTGAAGGACCGTCATGATATATAATTGCTGCAGTTACAAAAGTCCTTCCTGATATTGACAACTGCGAAGCCACAAAATTTTTAATTAAAGTTGTCAATTTTGTTCTATCAGGCCTACATCGTTGGAACATTAAAATGACATACTGGCCATATGTTCGTATAAATAATGTGGACAACATTGCAGACTTACATTGGCTACACTCCATGTTGTGATCGGCTGCTTTTACTAGCTTATTAAAGGACACTGATTTACTGTCTGGCAAAGTTAAATATATAAATCTTTCTGAGTCTACACTAGTAGTACTTGATACCCTACAGTTCTCGCAGTCATGCTGCCATTGATAAGAAAGGCCAAACAGATAATCTACATCTACACCTTCATCTTGCAATACATCAAGCATATACATTAAAAACTCCTGACAATCTTGCTGAATATTTTGAGAGAATTGCATTTGACCTGAACATTTGTCTAACAGATTTCGAACTTCAGACACACTTTCTATTTTTTGTTCTATCAGTGCTACATTTCTCTAACACAGAATTCAACAAACTGCAAAATCTTTGATCCGAATTGACCACAATCTCTTCTTTTAAAGTTTCTAGAGAAAACACAACATTAACCACTACATTAGCATAGCAGTTGACACCAGAACTATTTTCAAATTGAAAACCAACAACATCTTCAACAGAATCCATTTTCTTTCTGCTTATAATTTCGGGTTCATCGACTTTTCGTCTTTTTGCTACAACCACCCTACTATTGGTTACATTTCTTCGTTTCCGGCCTACCACACGTTTCTCAAACAAAGGATATTGAGGCAAATGTGGCGCATACTCTCTTCTTAACCTATTGTATTCCTTAACACAATCTAGATCCGCACAAATGTTTGTGACATCACACTCAATCAAGTATAATCCCGATAAAGTTCTGACTCGTGACAATGCCACATATGCCATTCCCTCCTTGAACACAGAACTGCCAATATTCACCAATGCACTGTCTACACTTAAACCTTGCGATTTATGGATTGTCACCGCATATGCCAAGCAAACAGGAAACTGCTTACGGCGAACATATAAGTCTTTTACAAGCAAAAATCTAGCAGAGCAACGACCAATTAACTGTACTTCCTCAATGCCATCAAATTTAATTTGTAAAAATTCAATTCCATCTCTATTTCTGTATTTCTCAAAATCAACAACATTACTCATTGATCCATTTACCAGACCTCTTTCAACATGTAAATTCCTTCTCAAAATGATACGGCAATTTAAGCACACATTCAGAGTCTTTTCAAAACCAGCAGTTTTAGATATAGTCTTCTCTAATGAATCCAATTTAGATTTCAAATTCTCAGACAAAATAATTGTTGCTCCCATATGCTCTATTCTGTCAATAGCTTCCAGTTTCACAATCTCTTGGTTTTCTAAATTCAACATTTTGTTGTTGAAGATGGCACATTCTGCAAGAGTTGGCATCAAACATATTCCAGATTTCTTCTCAGTAATTTTCCCAAAAATATTCTCTGGCAGAACGTCTTCTTCTGGATACAAATTTGACAGTAATCGTGCATGTAAAGCTTCTTTCCCATGCTCGGTCACTTTTCCGACTCTAACATCTTGTAGAATATTCTTATAATCTTCATCCTTCTCTTGACGCATATTTTCACGCAGTTCAGCATAATTAAAGTTTAACCATATATTAACGTTGCCAATGCTCCCTAGGCACTTCCTGGTATCTTCATGTGTAAGTAGTTTAAACACTGGTTGTCCTTTCACTGGTGTCAGCTGCAGAAGATCACCGAAAACAATGATGTGTTTGCCACCAAATAACACATCATACTCTGTTTTAAGAACTTCCTGCATTCTCAAATACACAAAGGCAAGCATGACATTGGAAACCATGCTTACTTCGTCAATGATAAGAAGTTTCATTTTCCTCAAGACTCTTGAAACTTCACAACAAGCATCTCCAGATAACTTGTGGTATTGTAATTTGTTATCATGCTCCACTGGCAGCATCAGTAGACGATGCAAAGTAATACCTTTAATGTTATGTGCTGCCAGTCCAGTTGGAGCAGTGACAACACAAGACAGCGATGACTCAGTCCTTTTCTGCAAATAACATGAAATTGCTTTAATGAGGAAACTTTTTCCAGTTCCTGCTTCTCCACTCACGTACAGTCGGACAGGCTTCAACGACGTACATGAGCACTCTTTCTTCTCATGACTTAATCCATGATCAATTTGGTTGGTAACTTCGTCATATATTTTCCTCTGCTCAACGTTGAGTTGTCTTTCCAAATCTTCTAAGTTAACTGCATCCTCCTGAGTATGTGCCATGGCTCTTTCCACTTCAATCATGGCAGTTGCAGCTTCATTTTCGATAACTGGTCCTCCTAGTGGATCCTGACTCAATGAAACAGAACTCTGACTGTCCTGAGAACTGTCTCTAGCAATCTCGGCTGCAATCGTTGCTTCCTGCTCGATTTCCGCATTCAACATTTCTAGATATTTTGGAAAAACAGGACATTCTATAGTCTCCTTGGCTGCATTGAAAGAGTCTTCGTAACAGAGGAAATCTCCAAGCAGTTCCTCTTCTGCACGCCAAGGCTTGAAAAGTTGCAAAAGAGCTAAATAGAAAAACTCTTTTCTTTCAGGAGATTCGCCACTCAATTTTCGATGATTTACCAATTGGCCTTTTCTTTGCTAGACCAGACATCCCTCACTTCCAATTACAGCATACACTCCTTTATCAATATCTTCTTTGATGTTCCTCTTGAATATGTAATTTTGTAGAACCTCATACAGACAAACATTCTCGAGGTGACTGCTTCTATTTGGATAATATGTATCCAACATGTTGGTCTTCAAAATATCTGTACTGTTTGGCTCCTTCTCCGCCAAATACTCAATTTCCCGTACAGGTTTCAGAACTCGATTACGTGTTGCAGCAAGACCAAGACTCGCCCAAATGATACTCCTAGATTTGGCATAGAGACTTGCTGAAGATAACCGGTCAGAACATTCGTAAGCTCCGATTTCTCGATGCGACACTGTACAACTTCTTACTGAGGCTCTTTTCATGGGAAATGTCCTCCCACATATCCTTCAATTCTGTCTTTTCTTTTTTTGTGATGTAAGATGTCACATACCGAGCCACAGCCATACAGGTATCAGCCACAAACTGTATATCCATGTTAGCATTCCACATGGACAAAATCACTGGGTTGTAGTCGTTGATGTACTTGGACTCTTCGTTTCTTTTCAAATTGTATGTATTTTTGGGTGATTTCCTTGTCACATTATGTCGCAGCGAAGACATCAAACTGTTCACTCTTCCTTTAGAAATCACCGGTCGTGGAAAGGCGAAACGACATTTTGTGTAGAACTTGTCCTTGTTTCTGAATTTACGACGACAGCACTTTCCACAACAATGGCTTTGAAAGCGTAAAACTTGTTCTCTTAGGCTTTTGTCTTCCTTTGTCTTTGGAACAGCACATGTAGAATACTGTTCTATGAAACTCATCACTAAGTCATCCGGATCTGTTCCAAATTTGGGTGCATCTTTGATCCATAGTAGCATATGTATATGAGGAGCACCTCTTGCTTGATACTCCTTTCTCCAGAAGAAATCCAATACCTCTCCAAGAGGTGGATTTTTCTTGTTCATGATGAAAGACATCATAGCTTCAAATCTATGATTGAAGTACCTGCATACATTCACTGGATCCAAAGAGCACAGTTCTCCGGGTGTCTTGAATTCGATATTTTCAATGTTTCCATTTGCCTCTCGTAGAAATTCAAGTAAGTCTTCCCAGCCATATTCGGCACAGCTGAGAGTGAGGAACCATGTGGGAGCTCCTAAGTTCCTCAGCATACATTTTAAATCTCCATGTCGACGGTACCAGTACTCATTAGTACCACGCTGAAATGCCATGAGATTAATCAGGTGAGAATCCAAAATACTGTCTTGCACATTGACTTTATCCATAAAGTCCCTTGCTGAGATATTTTGCATCTGTATACCACTTTTCAAGATGTGGTTCACTGCATATGACAGTCCAGACAGATCGCTTTCAAACAGTAGATGAAACAAATAGGGAATGCATTGACGAAACCTAGGATCTTCTGCATACAATCGTAAAGTCCGGTATTCAGAAGCAGGAATTTGATCAGGTCGCTCATCATATCTTCCTCCTTGACCTGTTGGAAATAGTTGTGGGAAACACCGAGCTTCCAAACTTTCCTCCCAAACACTAATGGGACTCCCTTTGGCTTGTTTCATTTGAAACAACTCAATAGCATTCCCCATGACTTCCTTGGAATGCAAAGGATGAACACTATAATGTTCATATATTTCTTCATTTTTAGAGGCTTCTACTTTCTCAATTTGTCCAGTACACAAATCGCTGTCCTCTTCTTCACTTACTTCCTCTTCTGCAACATATACATTCTTGTAGTACTTATTGTTTTTCTTCAAATACAATGTTGCCTTTTTGACTTTCCTAACATCCACTAAATCTTGCCAGATTTTCTTACTCTTTGTCGGAACCCCATTAACTAAGATAACCAGAGGTTCCTCTTCCACTTTCTCTACTCCAATTGTCTGAATGTTTTTCTTCAAATCTAGAGGCAAATAAACAACTCTTCCCTTTAATCCTCTCTGTAAATCTGATGGAGGCAATTTCCCTGTCTTTGGCTCCATTCATACAATAGCCTGAAAGGGATGGACACTTTGAATCAAAATAGATTCATAAGTATTTAAATCCTTCAATTCAGAAGGAATGTCAACCAATTCCAGATTATTATGAACCGCTCTAGCAGGCATCTGGTTTTGATTTAATTTGTTACAACAATAAGTACACACACGTTGATCCGATCCCAAATCAAAACAATTTTCTACCATCAAGTATGTTGCGAAATCCTTCCATTCACTATTATTTTCCCTTTCACTTTTTGCATATAAATCCACTAACTTAGTCTGATTCTTATAATAAGTGCGTCGACAACACACACAAGTGAAATTAGGCCTCTCACTTGATTTCACCTGAAACGTGGCAATTTGCTTCTGAAAATTATCTGTACTGGAAACCTGTACACTCTCTTCCACATTACCTTCTTCTTCTGGTTCAATTTCAACATTCTTCTCTTTACTTGCAAAGTAACAAAACTCAATTTCTTCACAAATATTCTTCACATCTACTTCAGAACCATGCAAAAGAGCAGTGCATAATTGTTTAAGCATAATTGCTGGACTCTTAGCATAATACAACATTCTAACTAATTTCCTCACTTTATTATGATGCACTGCTAGCATCCTGAAATGATGAAAAACACTCTGGCATACTCTCCTGGATAGACAAGCCAGTGAATGACCATGCAAACCTGTCACTTCTCTCACTCTGCAAGGATCTAATTCTTGCAACAACTTCATTTTCTGTTTTAAACTTTTCTTATTAAATGTCCGTACAAAATCACAAAGCAAATTGATGGAATCCTGTCGCACACTGCAAATACTACTACACTTCCAGGTGTACACTGGTCCCTTAGGACGTCTTCCTAAAACCTCATTACCTAACACCTCTTCTGCCTCTGTTGACACAAGTTTTTCTTTTTCAACCGGACAGCCATCTTTCACCTCATATGCTCGACCACTGGTGTCAACTGCATGCACCAAATCATTATGCTGGAAATAACTCTCCTCATTAAAAAATGCCTCACAACTTGAACTATGCATCCATTCTCCTGAAAAAACTTCACAAAAATTACTACGATTAACTGTTCTCTTCCATCTACTATTTGTTTTGAAATCATAAATTACCTTGTTTAGTTTCCTAATTCTATTGATTATCAAAATAAATAACTTTCGCTTAATTTCGAATGCCTGATCAATAATTTTCTCAATGTTTCTCTTTCTCTTATAAAAAGCCACTTTCTGTTGACCTTTCTTAATATTTTTTAACAAATTGCCAATTATCCTGTTGTGGAACATTCGTCTACGAATGTCCCTAAACTGATTTTTCCTTCTACTACCATGCACAGAGTTATCTCCTGCTCTAGCAGTAACATTTTTGAATGGCCTTTCCTTTCCGTTTAAATTGGCTCTCTTTTTCTGGACAAAAACATGTTCTGTACTGATACTTTTTTTTCTGTAAATGTTTTTTAGGAAAGATTTCGTTCTCTTACCCGGACCTTTTTTGGTGACTTGACAAGTTTTTATTGTAGAGGACTGCTGCAAGCATGTAGTAAGCTGCTGTGTTTGACGTTTTGTAGCCTTTCTCCTTCTTTGCTTCGAAGGCATTCTGTAATTTTGAAATGATCTGCAGTTGAATCTGTGGTAAAATATAATAAAAAATGTTATTAACCACTATTACCAAACAGTAAATCAATACCAGTCGTCAAAAAATTAACACACTACTTTTCAATTCTACATACAATAATTTTTAGTGCATTGGCAAATTTAAAACTCACAAATAGTAGCAAAGAAATGGAATGCTTCTACATTTGACCTTTGCTCTTTTATATGTCAATCTGAACTAATTTTATTACCATATTTCACTATTTTATTAAAGACACTTCACACAAGCTGTTTTTGAAGTTGTGTTTAATTTTAAATGAAACGGTTAACATGGTTACTTTTCATTTCAAGTAACTTTTAAAAATAAGTCTTTACAGTTCCATAGGCTCGAGCAGGTCAGCTTCCCACCCTATGTCATACAATTCTGACAAATCGGCATCCTCATCATATTCTTCATCATCCACAGGATTTAAATCATCCAAGGGATCTACTTCCACTGATGTTTCATTGACAAGTTCAATGATAAGATCGAAATCAACAGATTGCTCATTATCACTCATGCTTGATGTTGTCGTTATCTTTAAAGAAAGAGAACAACAATGAGATGTTGCAGAGTAAGAGACAAATCTCAGAGACTATAATAGTAAAATTGTTTAACAAGAGTACCATTTTGCAGATATTATTTAACCATGTCCAGCGATGCTGAGGAGATGAGGCCTATGTCTAAGTTTTCAGTGAACAGGACTCATCTCTTCTTAACCTTGGATAAGCCTCACCAACTCTGTGTCCCCTGCTCATACTTAAATGAAAAGGGGCAGATTTATGTTAACTGGCGCATCCCCAGGGATGCACCAGTTAACGTGTGCTGCTGCTCTGCCACCCATGATGTGCCGCATTTACAATGTGGAGCACCATTGAGCAAAAACAGCACAGATGCGTCACGCATCTGTGCCGCAAAAGCGGCACATTGCAGGAATCACATCGTAAGCGCGACATGTCTACTGCAATGCACAGGGGCAAGCCACACATTGCATGGTGCATCACTCCTTATGCCTGTTTCAAACAGGCGTAGGGATTTGATTCAGCAATGCCATAAAGCTGACTCAGTGAAATCTTCTAAATTTCACTGTGTTAGTTTTACAGGGCTTTCATGCAAATGAATGCCCACCCTGCAACAAAACGCCCACATGAAACCTGACGCAGGTTTCATGTGGCACAGGACTTTACACCGTGACACATCTGCCTAGATGCATCAAGTTGTAAATATGTCGCAACATAGCGCATCTTTTGCGCCGCCGCTGCGTCACAAAAGTGATGCACAGCGGCGCAAAAGAGGCACACGGCCATCATAAATCTGCCCCTAACATTTTAAATGATTGGTTCAGGATGCCGATAAGGGGTTTGTTTGAGGTGAGGCCTACTCAGGGTTACAGATGAAATTTAGGCTTGTTGAAGAGTACAGAGGAGATAGTACATGTGCAGGCCTACCAATGAAGTGAGTCATGTCCACTGCACTCTTGAACAAAGGCCAGACCTCCTCTGTCTCCCTGGACAGGCCTAAACCTGATCTGCACAATGTGATTCGTAAAGTTAGGAAACACAGGTGATGTAATTGAAAAACGTGCAATTTCTTTTGCTCATTTCACAATCACATCACCTGTGTTTCCTTTGCTTAGGTATCTCATTGTGCAGATGTAGTCTAGCATATGAAAGAGTACGTAGAAGGTGAGCACTGTATGCAACAACTTTGACACTTACAGAAACCTCAGCTTCTCCATGCCCCCTACACTGTCCTTAATGTATACAATTTAAACTGACGGTATCGTGTTGCAGATGAAGTGAGGCCTATCTTGCAACATGGTGCATCTTTTGCACCACTGCTGCGTCACAAAAGTGACGCAACAGCGGCGCAAAAGAGGCGCACGGCCATCATAAATCTGCCCCAAACATTTTAAATGATTGAATCAGGATGACGATAAGGTGTGGCCTATCCAGAGGTTTGTTTGAGATGAGGCCTACTCAGGGTTGCAGATGAAATTTAGGCTTATTGAAGAGTACAGAGGAGATAATACATGTGCAGGCCTACCAATGAAGTGAGTCATGTCCACTGCACTCTTGAACAAAGGCCAGACCTCCTCTGTCTCCCTGGACAGGCGTAAACCTCATCTGCACAATGTGATTCGTAATGTTAGGAAACACAGGTGATGTAATTAAAAAACGTGCAAATATTTTTGCTCATTTCACAATCACATCACCTGTGTTTCCTTTGCTTAGGTATCTCATTGTGCAGATGTAGTCTAGCATATGATTATTTGTCCTATGTAGAAGCACACCCTGTCAGTACTTAAATTTGCCAAGCACACATGGGGGCGTATTTACAAGGACCTTGCACCACGGGGAAATTACTTAAATTAAAATGGGGAAAATAACATCAAACTGACTCAAAGGCCTTCTAAATATGCCCCAGGCAGCCTATGAAACTCTAGTAGTACATATCAAGAAACCTAATTGACTTCAAAAAACGTTTTTAAACACATCAAAAAAACAAATTATTTTCCCACATTCATGAGGAAGTGACTTAAAATGCCCTAACACACATGAAAGCGTATTTTTAAGGCCCTTGCACCATTTTTGTGTCACTTTTAACATGGCTATGTAACTCAAAGAAACAAAGTCTAAATTTGCCAAGCACACATGGGGGCGTATTTACAAGGACTTTGCACCACGGTGAAATGTCTTAAATTAAAATGGGGAAAATAACATCAAAGTGACTCAAAGGCCTTGTAAATATGCCTCAAGCAGCCTATGAAACTCTAGCAGTACATATCAAGAAACCTAATTGATTTCAAAAAACGTTTTTAAACACATAAAAAAACAATTATTTTCCCACATTCATGAGGAAGTGACTTAAAATGCCCTAACACACATGAAAGCGTACTTTTAAAGCCCTTGCACCATTTTTGCGTCACTTTTAACATGGCTATGTAACTCAAAGAAACAAAGTCTAAATTTGCCAAGCACACATGGGGGCGTATTTACAAGGACTTGGCACCACTGGGAAATGTCGTAAATTAAAATGGGGAAAATAACATCAAAGTGACTCAACGGCCTTGTAAATATGCCTCAAGCAGCCTATGAAACTCTAGCAGTACATATCAAGAAACCTAATTGATTTCAAAAAACGTTTTTAAACACATAAAAAAAACAATTATTTTCCCACATTCATGAGGAAGTGACTTAAAATGCCCTAACACACATGAAAGCGTATTTTTAAAGCCCTTGCACCATTTTTGCGTCACTTTTAACATGGCTATGTAACTCAAAGAAACAAAGTCTACATTTGCCAAGCACACATGGGGGCGTATTTACAAGGACTTTGCACCACGGGGAAATGTCTTAAATTAAAATGGGGAAAATAACATCAAAGTGACTCAAAGGCCTTGTAAATATGCCTCAAGCAGCCTATGAAACTCTAGCAGTACATATCAAGAAACCTAATTGATTTCAAAAAAGTTTTTAAACACATCAAGTAAATCACTTATTTACCCACATTCATTGGGAAGTGACTTAAAATGCCCTAACACACATGAAAGCGTATTTTTAAGGCCCTTCCACCACTTTTGTGTCACTTTTAACATGGCTATGAAACTCAAAGAAACTAAATCTATTTGTAAAACACTTGAGACAAAGCAACATTTTAAATACACAACTTTCTTCATAAATTTATCCCTAAAGCATACTATTCTCTATCTAAATTAAATGAATCTTTTCTCACCTTAGCAAATACTTTTTGAGTTTCAAAACAGTCTCAGACACACACCAATTTTTCTTTAGCAGAGCAAAGGGTATGCACTCCAGAGGCTGCAACCAACAATGGCACAGAAATGCTGTAATTCATCACACATATCTCTCATGTCACCCAATCAAAACTCTTCCCTCACTTTTTTCAAATCAACACCCTTCCCCCCCTCTGCCCTTTCTGCCTGTTTTTCCATAGCAACCACCTCCTGAAAGACCTCTCATGTTTACAAGTTCACACAACAATGTTTCAATTGAACTCTGAACTCTCAGTACACCTGCGTATCCAGTGCAATCTTTCATAAAATGATTTTTTCTTGACCATTCAAATTACATCTTTCAAAGAACTCATCCACGCACCCTAACTTTCTGTTTTCAGCAATCAAAATCCACCAATCCCTGCTACTGAATCATTAGCACAGAAACTCCACAGTTTTTTTCATTACATACTCCTACTGTTTCAACTGCCATTTCATTACCACACTTCATCTGACTGCAGCAGAACCTCCTCTCACCATGTTTTCTGTCTGGATTGTTGGACATAGTTACATCCACTGGGCTCAAAGGTATGCTGATAACAGAAATTTACACAACCTCAATTTACAAAATGTGGAAATCAACTGGATTGGCCACAGAGGATTAAGATGTCACCAATTGATACCATTGGTGAAAACCTTTTTGCATTTGCCAAAACCTGACCTGTTAATTGTGCACTGTGGAGGGAAATGACTTGGGCACTTTGACTGGGGTAGGTCTGGAAATGCTTTTAAAGGACACCTTTGAGCAATTGATGGCACTTTTTCCTCAAACTGCCTTGGTATATTCAAATATATGCCAAAGACAGAAATGGAGGTGGTCAAACGAATTTTGTCCACAAATTGAGAAATCGAGGAAGCATGTAAATAAGTCTGTTTCAGCTTACATGAGAGACTATGGAATGGGCTCCATCTACAACAATAACTTGCGTTACTACATGCAAGATATCTACAGAGAAGATGGAGTTCACTTCTCAGATGAGGGGAACAGAGTTTTCATCCTGAATTTAAGACTATGTATTGGTACCTACTTATAAGTACCTAAATCTACCACAGACCCAAAAGCTCTTCTCAGAGCTACCCTAACTATGATCACTATAAACAAATTTTAAATGTAACTTTTTTTTTAACTAATTTTCACAATTTACGCTTTCCGGAGCGCTACCCGGTATGCGCACCGGACGCTAACCGCGCGAAAATTTGAACAAAAATTGTTTTTTTTCGCACATATGGACCTCCTCAGCCACCCTCAGAAAACCTAGGGGGTCAGGATACGTCTACCGTGTCCCCTTCTACCTATTCTGAACATTATTTGCCCTCCATCTTGTATCTCAATTCTACCGAAACACAAAATGGAGGACTCCCGTAACGCTGCCGGTTCGCGTACCGGGGCGCGCACCGGGAAGCGCTCGCTGAAAAAAGGTGGGAAAGTAATTCAAAGAAAAACCGCTGGAGACACTTTCACCAAATATAGATTAGCTCATACTACATACCAATCCCTACCATTTTCACAAATTTGATTGGAATTCCATTTAGCCATTTAGCCTGTAGACCTCTCTAAATACCCTGAGGTAAATTACTTCACAAAACACATCTGAAGTGTTGGAATTGACAACCAATTAAAATGTTACTTTCATTTTCTACTTTTTTTACCTGACATTTGATTGGTTATGTACCTGAATATATATAAAGAAAGAGAGAGAAACACAGCCATTTTGACTACTACTTCCTGAAGTACATTGCAAGAGCATTTTCACTGACAACTTAAACTTTTTTTAAAAGGTAAGATGTTATTTTGAAAACTGAAGTATATTGTGCACTTTAAGTTAATATGGAAAACTTTTTCTGATAGTTATATACTATCCCTCTGTAATAGTTATAGATTTAGATAGACTTCTCTGTTGTAGTTGTGGATGGATTTAGGCTTGTCTTGTATAATTATGAATTTACTTAGGTTTCATCACATACACTTTTTTATATTTCTACTTCCAGTCTGATACCATACACTGCCCAAAGATAAATTCACTGTTAAAAACTACCTATCTAAAATTAATCCCAACAGTGCCCTATCTCTACTGATATATATATTTTTTTATGCAAATTTCAGGCAAAATGGAAGGAGAACAAAAAGTGTCATTTGAAATTGTCCTTGCAGAGACCAATCAAGAAAACATTGAACCAAATGACATTGAATTCATGGATGAATCACGGGACCTTGAACTACTACAATGTGTACAATCTGTAGATTTCCTCCTTCAAAATGAGGACATTTCAGACACTCATATGTTGCAAGTTATGTTCACTCAAAATAAGGACATTTCGGACACTCAAATGTTGGAAGTTATGTTCACTGAAAATGACGACATTTCGGACAGTCAAAAGTTAGACGTTCTATTAAATTTTGAAAAACAATCACAAAAATAAATTTATATTTAATAATCAAATAAAAAAAAACAAAAAAAAACCAACAAAACGAACAATCAATAAACATACAATATTTGAAAAGTCTATCATTCTTTTTTCCTCATAGTACGCTCCCCGGACTGCTTTCCGGTGCGCGTACCGGGCGCTCCCCACGCAAAAAAACGATTTTTTTTTTTTTTTTGCCCTGCGGGGCCCTTTTAAAGCCTCCACATCAAACCTAGGGGGTCAGGGAGGATCTACTATGCCCCCTTATGGTCATTTCCCCCTTTGTTTTGGCCTCCTCTTGTCTCTCGATCCTACCGAGAGACAAGATGGCGGCCGCTCCGGACTGTTTAGAATGTTGACAGACACCGGAGAGCCAATCAGCTTCGCTTCGCGAAGTTCCGTTACGCGTCAGGTACGCGAACCGGGGCGCTAACCGGAGCGCTGTTACAGATATATATATATTTTTTTAACGCTAATTTATCAAAATCCACTGGAGCACATATATTGAGACCTAGCAAAGGCACATCGGGCAAACAATATCTACAATTTTGCCAAGTTTCATGGAAATCCATTCAGCAGTTCGAGCTAAAAGTGAGTCCAACTGCCCTATGGAAAATTGCATGGGAAAAAACCCCCTTTTTTCTCGGCCCCCCCTTGACGAAACCCCCCAAATTTTTAGTGGCTGCTCAGAAACAAAATGTTCCATTTTCCTGAAAATTTCAGCCAATTCCGTCCTCAAACGCCAAAGTTATTCGACATAGAATTTTCAAAAATCCCATAGGAAAAAAATCCTAACTATATATACCTACTGGCGACCGCCAGTAGGTAATATATATATATATATATATATATATACACATACATATATAAACATATATAATCTGCATATCTATATAAATACAAATATAAATGCATGCATACATATGCATATATGCATACATATGCATGTTATTTACATGAAAGTTTGAAAAACACTATTAAAAGCAAAGCTAAAAAGCCACTTCATTACACAAAGAATGGCTTTAACTTAAACGAGGGCGAGATCTATTGCATTTTCAATGCTTGTTTACTTTGGTTCCATCAAGAAGGCATTCAGATGTGTCACACATTTGCCATAAATTCTGAATGTTAGCACTCTAGTTGCTCATTATATCACTGTAGTAAAGCTACTGCTCACCAGGGAAGTCTGCTGCTGGTATTCAAAGTGAATGTTTCAGTCTGCATGTCAGAATTCTTTTAATGAAATAGGAAAGGATTTGAGAAGTCACTCAAAATGTGCCCTAATTTTTCTTTCTGAAGCACTAATCATACTTTCTATGGCAAAATGAACCCCCTCATGTTGTTCCTTTTTAAATTAAATGTTTTCAGACTTACCACTTCATTCCAATCAAGATGGCTTCTGTTGTGCCATACTTTTGTCATAAGTAAGACTGTTAGCGCTCTAGTTGTTCTTTAGAACACTCTGGGACATTCTGTCATTGGGCTATACTTGGGCTACATCTGGGTGATATGTGGGCTACATTTGGGCTCTTTTGTCTCTGGTGGCCATCTTGGGAGACTGCATGTCAGATTTTTTTAATGAAATAGAATAGGATTTGAGAAGTCACTCAAAATGTGCCCTAATTTTTCTTTCTGCAGCACTAATCATACTTTCTATGGCAAAATATATCCTCATATTGTTCCTTTTTAAATTAAATGTTTTAAGAGTTACCACTTCATTCCAATCAAGATGGCTTCTGGTGTGCCATACTTTTGTCATAAGTAAGACTGTTAGCGCTCTAGTTGTTCTTTAGAACACTCTGGGAAGCTGCAGTAGAACACAAAGGAATCAACTGACAGTCTCTGTCCTTGTTGGATGTACATGTTTTACTGAGAATGTCAGACTTCATTCTCACATGACTGAGAAAGATAATGTGAATTTACAGAAAATATGCTTTCAGTTTAGCTTATAGATCCCCTTCCAAACCACTGTGGGAAAAGCATGAGATAATAGTTTTCTTTCAAACATGATTCATGATATTTTCAGCAGAAGGCTTTTTCACCTTAGAACACACCACAATTCCTAAAATGAGTATGGTACCATCAACAAATGATTTATAATGTAACTAAAGTCCTAAAACCCTCTGATAACTACAATGCTTTTTAATGAGGTGCTATCATGTATATTGGTCCCAAGATGGCTGCCAACACTTCTTGGATGAAGAATTTGAATTTTGAAAACAATTTTATTTTTTTTGCCTTGGGGGTCCTTGTGGGACCCCCTGAGCAGGTCTAGGGGGTCAGGTTGCTTCTACCCTGCCCCCTTTTTGAGTTCTACACGTTTGTTTTTCTGCTTTCCTGTGCCTCAGTCTACTGAGGCACAAGATCGCTGCCAACACTTTCTGGTTTGTAGTGTTGACAGACATTGGCAGCCAATCAGAATGCAGCTCATGCTCGGAAAGGTAAGCTTACAGTAAGCTGAACGTAAGCTGCTATAGATATATATATATGTTTTCTCTTTTGATTTTCTCAGGAACTACTGGAGGGATTTTCACCAAATATAGCAAAGGCACATCTGCGTACTAGTCCCTACAATGTTAAAAAAAGTTTGACGTAATTCCGTTCAGCGGTTCGGGCTGTAGACTTGTCAGACCGTCCTATGGAAATTAACATGGGGAAAACACGTTTTGGGACCCCCTTTTTTCTCAGCCCCCACTTCACGAATCCCCCCGAAACTTTCAGTGAAGGAGTGCAGCAGAGCTGGCCAGAATTTTGGAAAATTACACACAAATTCCTCAACCGGCGCCAGAGTTAATCCCAATAGAATGTTGCGGATTTCCTATGGTAGCCAATCCTAACTATATATACCTACTGGCGACCGCCAGTAGGTAATATATATATATAAAACATATTTAAACTTTACAGCAACACACAGCCACTGGATGATGTCATCAGTGATGTCATTTGAGATGTTATCAGTGATGTCATCTGTTATGTCACTGACCATGTCATGAATTATGTAATATGTGATGCCATCAGCAGTTCATTAAGGGGGCGCGAGTTATAGTTAGCTCAACTAACTATAACGCCAGAATTTCGCTGGTTTTGTACGAGCGAAATGTCCAACTAACTATAACGTCCCTGAAATCTATGGTTTTTCCAGTGAATATATGCATAAATATATATATATATCAGGGAAGCAGAATCCTGTAACGTCACAAGATCAGCAACCAGCACACAGCATGTCAGTTTCAAATACCTATATTGGTAAAGCGTTTGAACCCAGCAGGGTCTTCGTCACGGCCTCATTACCCTAATATAATATATATTGTTCGTCATTTACATTTATTCTAGGATTTTTATTTCACTTTTAACCCCCAGTTACATACAGGAAAGGTTGGACTTTAAGGCATAGCTTAACACATAGCTATTTTACGAGGAGTTGTAAACCTTAAACCTGGTTATCCATTACCAAGGGGTTTTTCAAATGCAATCACTGTAAAACCTGTAGAATGGTGAAAAATGCCTCAGTATTTCAGTGTTCAGATGGACAGAAAAGAAAAGTTAATGGGTTTTACAACTGTAATACAGATTATTGTGTTTATGTGCTGCGCTGGCCCTGTCCTTTAATGTATGTAGGAAGTATAGATTTTTCACTAAAAAAGCGAATTCTGGAACATCAGCGTCCTATCAGGTATCATGATTTTACTTACTCAGTGGCCAGACATTTTTATGACAAACATGAAAGTGACCAAGGACTGCTTACTTTTTTTGCAGTAGATAGGATTCCCCCAAATATAAGAGGAGGCAATAGGGTAATGAATTTGAGACACCTGGAATCAAGATATATCCTGGACCTACATACAAAATGTCAGAATGGGCTGAATAAGGATGAGGAGTTGGAAGTCCTCCGGGGCTGACTAATTATGTTTTCTATCTTTTACTCCTTGCCTTTGGTACTTCATATGTGAGCTGTACATTAAATGCCAACACAAAACCCTCTGGTCAATCATTGCTTTTAGACACCTGACTGTCACTATGAAGACTTATTTATGGTCAATTTTTATGGTTATCTATGATATATGTATATTTGGAGACGTAATCCTGATGTTTATAATGAATTTTGATTCGGGTATATTTAATAAGAATTTTTTAAGTATATGGTGTATGGCAGATTTCTACTTATTAATATTTAATGGTATATTTAATAAGAATCTTTTAAGTATATGGTATATGGTAGATTTCCACTTATTAATATTTATATTAGAATGTTGGGATTGTCCAGGATCGTTATCGATTTATTCATAATCACTTTTTTTGAGAATATTTTATTGGCCATAAATGTTGCGAGGTGTATGTCATGATTATGATTATGTGATTCCCGGCCGAAGCCGAAAAGATTCCCCTTTTTGGTGATCAACGTATTTGGTATTGGGCACTGGACCAAGACACTATGCTGCTAACTTCAGGGTTCCCTAGTCCAAGTATCATGCACACAATGATACCAGTAAACAAGGTTGTTTTTAGGTATACAGTAAAAATACTTTATTAAAAACAGCAAAAAAGTAAAAAATGAGTGTAAAAATCAGAATGTACTGTAATGAAATACGTATTAGGCAATATAGTCTCTGACTGATGAAAACAAGATGGAAGTAGATACAGAGCTATTTCTTTCATTTCTACCATTTGCTGTGTCTTTAAATTTGCTTGGGCTACAAGTAAATGTCTCTTTGACAAATGTTGGTATCAGTCGAAACACGTCAGTACAGACATGGTGTTGAGAAAAAAAAGAGAATACAAGAGTTTTACTTGCCTGGAGTGCCCACCTCTGCTCTTTTTTTGCTAAAAGAGTTTTGAAGAATATATACATATATATATATTTTTTGTTCTTCATAAACATTTATTCAAAGATTTTTAGTCTCACTTTTGTTAATGCCACCATCATCAAAGGTCATATGATGTTACTTCCTTTGATGTCATTGAGGTGAAAGGGCATGTGGTGTCATTTCTGCTGCCCCTGGTATTTTGGTGAAACAATTCCCATGCCTATTATATTTAATAAGTGGTACCTTTCAATTGGGAGCATGTAGGAATACTGAGTTTGGTGTCTATGGAATTGCAACTGAAAAACCTCCTTAATGGTAAAGTTGGATTTTAAGTCACAATTCTGAAAATTCAGTAGATTAGATGACAGTGTATTTGTAGATGTGATAGAATGTGAGGTCAATAACTGTGATGATGGAAGCTCCAATTAGAAGATCAGTGCTGGAACTACAAAATCCACTATATCAGGTCTGAGTAACAAACCTAGATCAGATATGGCTGTTTCCAGGGGTAGCAAGTGGCATAGGTAGATTATATTTACATTTCACAATTATATATTGGGATGAAGTCTGAGGTGTATCCTTTCCATTGTTGTGTTTGTTAAGTTACGTTTCTTTTGTTTGTTGGTAGGTTTTGTATGTTTGGTTAAGAGGGGGAAAGTGTGTGGATTGGACGCTGGAATGTGGAACGTAGACTAGGTATTGTGAATTGTCAAATGCATTAGGATGCAAGGGAACAGGTTCTGACATGATAGAGTCAGGCGAGGCAAGATGGCGACCGATCAACAACGCCGCGAGGATGCTCCGCTGGGTCTCCCCTAACTCATGGATTTCTCGTAACCGTACCCGCTTCTGGTAGCGGATAATGCTGAGTTCCTGATTGCGGGTTAAAACCCCCGTCAGGATTGGTGGAGAATCGCACAGTGAAGTACATTAAGGACGTAAGCAATGCGGATGAAGTACAGTCTAAAAACAGACAGGCTGCATCCTCTCAGTGGGTACTTATGCTTTGCTTCACCCGTGAGGACACTCAGACTGCTCTGTGATCGCTGATGGGATCTACCCTGCGCTACCTTCTTCCGTCACGGCAGACCTGCACAGGAGTACACGAGTGCCTGCATCAACTTGTCTACAACTTCGTGGGGGAAAAGCACATTGCATTGCATCAACAGCGCCTTGGTGGAGGAGTGGGGTCCGGAGCAACAGGACGGATACAGTACTGCAACAATTCTGGCTGCGCCGGTAGCATCAAACAAGTAAGGATGACTGGCAGGGGAGTGAGGGCTTCTAAAGGGAAATCTGCACCTTCTGGCTCTCTGCCACAAAGCGCGCTCTCTGTCACCCGCCAAAAGAAAACGGAGGTCTTGAACTCTAAGGGCAGAAGCGGTAGTGGAGACAAAGTGGATAAGGCAGATTCCCTAGACAAAAGCACGCAGGAGAGAGACATACCAAATTTCTCTCATTTAACAAACGTGGGGAAAAAAGCCATCACTCGAGGAGTAAAAGAATCAGACTGCTCACAACCTTTAATAATGAACAGCTTCATGGCTGCAAAAGGGGGGAAAGTAATGACTCTACATTGGGAGCCGTTAATCAGGGGTGATAAACCTGGCAGGGCTCACCAATCCACCCTCACCCTCTGTGGTGAAAAGCAATACACTAGTTTCGGCTCCTGATGTGTTGACCATGTCAGACGGCGCACTGGAGCATGCAAGCTATCTCCAAAAAAGCTCCACCGCCGCAGCGAGTGGTACCAATCCTTTGCCAGTCATTGCTACTTGTTTTCCCCAATCACTCGTAGTATTCGATGGCGCACAACTTGATGATAACCCCAAGACACCGTCAATCAAGATAAGTTCTTCTCTTTAACTGAAGAATCGGACATGTCAGACATCAGTATATCACTTTCAAGCGGGGAGGAAGGGCAGAAGTGGTATAGCAGCCCCAACTCTAATGAACATAGAAGTAAACCAAGTACTAAAAAACGCCTCAAAAAGAAAAACAGCAGAGACCGACTTCAAAAAGAAAGTGACATGTCTGAGAAAGAGGGCGCAGAGGAACTGAAGTGGGATTATAATAACACCCCCCTTACCTTACTCGAAAATACCACTTCAGCCACTGGCAAGGCAAAAGGGGGTGCCACCTCAGCAAATAAACCAGCGTTGGTAGATATCCTACAAACTATTAAAGGGTTTCAAGAGGAAGTAAAGGCGGACAGCGGCAGATCTCGACTAGCTGCAAAAAAGCTGCAAGGGGCGGTCAGAAAGGTCGGAAGAACTTGCTCCAATATTGCAGAACGGATGGCTACAGTGGAGGGGAGGACAGAACAACTAGAAAAGGATGTTGTTGCACTCCAGACACAACACGAAGAGCACGAGGGAGTGGTAAAAGACTTAGGGCCCGATGTAGGTAATCCCAGATTAACGATTCTTAACTACCGAATCATACCGATTCGGTATTTAAGAACAGGCAAATGGGATGTAGGTAATTTTTCTTAAATAATTACCGAATCGGTAAGTTTCGGTAATTATCGATTCGGTAATTGCCATTCATTCCTATGGGCCTGGGGGCCCATAGGAATGAATGTCAATTACCGAATCGGTAAATACCGATTCGGTAAATGGGGGAAACATTGAAGGGTGGCAGGGTGTCACTTTGACACCCTGTTGCACCCCTCAAATGTGTATGGGTGCACATGTTGCAGACATACATGCCCTAAGGGCATGTATGTCTGCAACATGGCACTGTTGGAAAAGCAAAAAAAATGATTTTTCTAAGGTTTTCATTATTTACCACCAACTTCTAGTTGGTGGTAAATAACGAATCCTAAGATGGGAAAAGCAGTCATTTGAGTGCTCCCTACATTTCAGATACGGTAATTTACCGATTCGGTATTTTTAAGAATCGGTCATTTATCGAATTCTTAAATACCGATTCGGTAAATTACCGAATCTGAAATGAAGCCATCTACATATGAAAAGCCTAATTCCGGTCGGTAACTGCCGAAAATCGGTAATTTCGGCCGTTACCGACCGGAATTACGCTTCCTACATCTGGCCCCAAATGTGGAAGATGGAGGAGCAAGAAAATCGACAGAGACGCAATAACCTCCGCTTTCTTGGGATTCCAGAGGGGATGGAGAAAGACGATCCCAGGAAATTTATGATAACCTTACTCAAGGGGGCTCTATCAGAATTGCAGACTTGGGACCTAGACAGGGAAATCCAGCGAGCCCACAGGGAAACGCATGACAACACCACAGCACCACCGTGCTATGCTGGTATTCTTTGGGAACTTCTTACTCCGCCAAATTCTCTTTGACCTGGCGAGACCCACTAACAAGTGAACCTTTGAGGGGATAACTTTTTTCACCAGGTCTGATTTCGCACACGCCACCGTGGAGCGTAGATGGCGACTACGGCAACTGTTTGAGCCATTTCAAAAGCTAGGAGTTGAGATCTATTTACAAAATCCAGCTAGGCTGAAAGCGGTTTACAAGGGGGCCATACGCAGCTTTATTTCTGACATTCAAGCACAGAAATACCTAGAGGAATTGTCTAGTCATAAGTGAGATCGTCGATATTGCTCCTCTGGAGATGAGGGAAAGGGGTGAAGTAACCAGGGGAAGTTTCAATTAAGTCTGTCAGTAGGAGGGTGTTTCAATTAAGTCTGTCAGTAGGAGGGTGTACTAAGAAGGCTTTAAAATTTGGATCAAGTGATTAATGGTTATGTGGGGATAAGCTTAAGGCCGGCTCTGTCCTATTTTCCAACCCCCCCTTCTTTTTTTTCTTTTTCAGGAAAGTAGGAAGCCTCTTGGGAGGGTGGGGTATCGCTACCAGAGTCAAGAAAAACAGTTGTTTATAATATCTTTGTTTTTTCCCTGTGGAGGGGGGGAGCTCAGCGGGCTCGGAGGGCTCTGTACGTCGGATGCCAAATTACTGGCTCGGCCAGGTAACCTCAAAGGGTGGTGGGGGGTGGGAAGGGGTGGGTTGGCTGGGTCAGACAGGGTGCTTCAGAATTTCACAAAAGGGTGTAATCTAATCTGGTATGTCGATAACACTAGTGCTCAACAGGTCTCAGACTTGGAGTATGAGTATGGTTTAATGAAGAAGATGAAATGGGTTTGCTAAGGGCATTATCAACGAATATATGCGGCTTGAATGATAGCAAGAAAAGACAAATGGTTGCTGCAGGACTACAGGCCTGGGGAACAAATGTGGTATGCTTACAAGAGACACATGTGGAGGGGTCCGAAATGCACATCCTAAAATCACTTGGGTATAGGCTGATCTGTGCTTCTACTCAAGGCGCTAGAATTCGGGGAGTTGCTATTCTCGCTAAGGGAAATTGGCTTGTTTTTAGTCGCTCTAAGGCAGACAAATTTGGTCGGTGGGTGAACACGGAATGCCAGTATGGGAAAGGACAGAAATTGACGCTCTGCACAATCTATGGTTGCAACAGCGATGACCCTTCGGTACTGGAGGTAATCTCAAATGAACTTATGCATTGGCCATTACCCCTTATGGTCTGCAGGGATTTTAATATCAATCTTCCTGTTAATTGGTCTTTAAATGATAGCTGGCATTATAGTGGTCGCATTCCCAAAGTATTTAGAGCTCCGTGCACGGATTAGTAGATGGTTGGCAGACGAGAAATCCTAGCGACCCCGGTTTTACATTCTTTTCTAATCCGCATCTTACCCACGCAAGACTGAATTTTGTACTTATGTCAAACTCAATTAAAACTAAATGTAAAATGAAAAAACTCCAACGAATTCTCTCGGATCATAATCCATTAATTTGCTCTATAGAAATAGAAATTGACAAAACACTCCAACTACATGGTCTTTTGAGAAAACTCAACTTTTAGACAATAATTACTGCAGTCACATGAGGGAATGAATTCTGAATTTGTTAGCAGACAATGTTGGGAGTGCATCAGACGAAATAGTGTGGGATTCACTGAAAGCCGGGATACGCGGGCAGACTCTGCAATACTCTTTAAATGCCAATAAACAGGCTAAGCTAGTCATGCAGCAGATGCAGGAAAATCTAAGGAGGGCTGAGGAGGGGTTGGTGAGAGTGACAATGGGAAATACACCGGGAGGAAAGGAAATGTTAGAGAAGGTGCAGAGTCAAGTGGCAATTGACAAAGCCAAAATTAGGAGTGCCTTTACCGATAAGGCTGTTAAAAAAATGCTTTCACAATAAGAATCAATATACAAGGTGAATGAGCAAATTGGATTCCAACTGGCTGTGCCCACAAGGCAACAGACAACCTCGAATTTGATTCGGGATATTCTTGACTCTCATGGAAATCGCGTATCTGACCCAGAACAGATAAGACAGGCTTTCTGGACGTTTTATCAGGTTTTATATACAGAAACCGGGGAGGGGGGAACCAGGCAAACTGCGAGGAGTACTTAGAGAGTGTTAGCTATGAAACATTCGAAGATGAGGATGCAGACCTCCTAAAGGAAGCCCCAACACTAGATGATCTTTTGACCACTATTAGAGAACTACCAAAGGGGAAAGTAACGGGTTTGGATTGCATCCCCTCAGAGTTTTATGCTGTTTTTTTAGATCAAATTAAAGACACCTTATTAAATCATATTCTTCACATTTTTAAAGGGGGATCGGCACCAAAATCATGGTCCCGGGCAACAATTGTTATCTTCCCAAAAAAAGGGAAACCCCCAGAACAACTTGGTTCATATCGACCCATCACTCTTAATAATTCAGACTCTAAAATATATTTTAAAATGTTGGCAAACAAACTAGCGCCTATTCTTCACAAAGTGGTAGCTCAGAGCCAACATGGCTTCATTCCAGGCAGAACAACTATCAACCACATTCAACCGGTGATTGCGCTGTTTGACTTCATGGAGGTTACAGGAGACCCTATGGCGCTGGTGCTGCTTGACGCAGAGAAAGCATTCAATAGGGTCTCCTGGCCCTTCCTTTGGGCTACCATGGCTAGACTGGGCATAAGGGAAGGATACATACAGGCAATATAAAAATTATATGTGAACCCAAGGGAGGTAGTTATGGTGAATGGCAGCCTAACTGACGAATTGATGATTTCACGGGGAACACGGCAGGGCTGCCCTTGCTCACCATTGCTTTTCGCTATATACATAGACCCTTTCATCCGTAAGTTAGAAGAGAATGGCGTAATCAAACCCATAATTTCACAGGACTATGCCACCAAAACACTTGCATATGCGGATGACATTGCAATCATGACAGCCGAACCCAATACCGCCATGAGTGCCATTGAAGATGAGGCAAACCAGTTTGCTTTGGTATCCGGATACGCACTTAATCAGGGTAAAACTCAGATTGTGTTAAACAAGAATAGCAATATGTGGGATTCTGGAGTGGTGGAACAAACTACCTACCTGGGAGTTAGTATTACATCTGATCTGGACAAGCTGGTTGATATAAACTTAAAACCTATGTTACCAGCCATGCAAAAAGATCTTCAATGCCTAGACAACTTGCACCTTTCTATCATTGGAAGTGAATGTGATCAAAATGATCTTCTTTCCTAAGATTTTATATCTTTTTAGGGCAATCTGCCTGGAATGTTCATCTTCTTGGTTTAAATCATTAGAACGCATGTTTTCAAACTTTGTCTGGTCATACTCACAGCCTCTGCGGGCATTTAAACTTCTCACACTACACAAAGATCAAGGAGGACTAGCCCTCCCTAATTTAAAGGCATACTATTGGGCGACTGTGCTATTGTATAGCAGCGAGCTGTTACAGAACACCCGAGGACTCGAGGGGAGGGAGGTGCACACACCTACTATATTTCAATTACTTTTAGGACGAGAGAACAGAGGGTATTTTTGGCGACACTTACTTGATAGTTATCATAAGAAAGAAAAATTTAAAACACCACTCAGTGGATTTAAGGTATGGAAGACCATAAGGAAAATGATGGGTTTAGGGAGATGGTTTTTCTACACTCCCTTAGAAAATAATGCAATTCTGCCAGGAATCTTTAAGGACAGCTACATGAATAAATGGCTGGAGGCAGGGTTGTACAAATAGGCTGTTTAGCCTCTCCGGAAGGGATACAGCCCTTTGAAGAGCTGAAAAACAAGTTTGGTCTGGTTTGGCAAGATTTCTTCAAATACCTGCAAATTAGGGACTTTCTGCTACATAAGGCTAGGGGATGGGGGGGAGGGTTAAAAGTAACAAACTAGTGGAGGCCTTAATTCACGATAAAAAAAATACGATTGGGGGGATCTACACACTTATCAATGCATGTTTCCCGGATGATGAAATGGCAGGAGAGAGTGGGAGTATCAGATGTTGAATTTAATTATGCTTTTTCAATGTCACAAACGATTCTCCTATCAACCAAACTACAGGCACAATTTTTTAAAACTTGTTTTTTCTATATTATACTCCGGATAAACTAGCTAAGTGGGGGAATGGAAAAAGCACAATCTGTCCTAGGTGCAGGCTGACGCAGTGCACATCTTTTCAATTTGTGATGGGTTAAGATCTATTAAGCAAGAAATCGAGAAGTTTCTAACAACAGTACTAAAAATCCCAGTAGTTTTATCTAGCGATTTTATCTTACTTGGGGCAGCAGATCCTAATGAGGCCTTAGTGGGACATGAACTTATATTTATAGCTATGGCTGTATTTAGACTATGTATTGCCTCTGCTTGGCTAGATGCTGATGCCCTCTCTTTCCAACAATGGTGTCGTGCCCTGGATAGTGGGCACTAGGACCCTGAGGCATGAGCGTGGGAAGGGGCCGACACTGGACACCAGTTCCGGTCAAGGAAAGGAAGTGAGGGGCAGAGCATGATGACCAGGGCATAGGGTAGGACGTACTGTAACTCTGCTGCATGAATAAGGAATAAAAGATTCCTCATAACTGGCCGTGGTCTCCTGTAGTGATTGGGCGTATGAAGACACGACAACTGGCGATGAAGGAGTGGACAGAGCACACATGTGTCCGGTGCCCGACTGAAGTAAGAAAAGCGAGACCTGGAGCTCTCCCTGGGTCGCATCTGGAAAAGAAGCGACGGCGCGAGAGCCTACCCCGGCCGTGACAGCAGCGCAAATCCGAACATCCAAGCAGCCTGGCAGCAGCGCCGGTAAAAATAAACCCGATTTTGCTGAATGCGCGCGAGAAACTGGAAATAACGCGCGAACTCTCGAGCGACCATTTTAAGGTCAGGCGGCGAAACCAATCAGCGCTGACGAAGATCGGGTGGCCATTTTGAGATCAGGCAACGCCCGGATTGGCTCCGAAATCGCGCGAGATTTTGGCGGCCATCTTAAAATCAGGCAAAAGAAGCCAATAGCAGAGCTGAAAAGACCAGCGGCCATTTTGAGAACAGGCAAGATAGAAAAACGAAGGAAAGTGTCGAGAAGTGCAAAAGAAACACAGAAACAAGCACAAGACTCTGCAAATAAAGGCAGGGAAAAGCAAAAGTGAAAAAAGAAAGAGGAAATAAAGAAATAAATAACAGAATAAAAGCAAAGAAAGAAAGAAAAGAAAGCAGAAAAGAACAAGTGCCGGTAAGAGCACAGGAAAAAGGAAAACAAGCACAAGCAACTGCAAACAAAAGGCAGGGAGAAGCAACAGAACAAATTGAGGTGAAAGAAAGGAAAGAAAGAAGAACAGCGAAGAAGAGCTACCAGGAAAAGATGACTGAACAAAGGAGCGAAAAGCAAAGCGCCCAGTACCGCAGATTTCTCCCATTCAATCTATCAGAACCGCAAGTAGGGATCAGATGGGAGAGATGGATTAGAAAATTCGAGCGGTACATGCACGTCACGGATGTAACAGAGGCCATGCAATTGCATCTGTTCCTAAATCTGGTCGGCGATGAAGTAGACGACCTACTAGTAACACTACCAGACGATGAGATGTCGACATACAAAGGGCTAATAAAATGCCTATCAAGCAAATTTGATCCCCAGAGAAATGTTGATTTTGAGCGGTATACCTTCACAATAGCATTTCAACACACGGATGAATCGCTGGATGACTTCGCGGCGCGACTGCGCAAGCTAGTGACCCATGGCGAATTCGACAAGTTCGACAACGAACAAGCGATTCGCCTGCGCATCATTGAAGGATGTCGGGACACGGACTTCCGTGCAAGAATCCTGAAGGAGCCAACCTCACTGGAGAAGATCCTGTCATTGGCAAGTCCCAAGGCAAGAGCGACGGTGCAAGCGAAGCAAATGGAGCGGGGAAAGGAATGGCGAATAGAACAGGCACACCGCATGGTGGAGAACAACCGCACAAGCAGTTGGAAGAAAGGACGCAATGAACAGGCGACAAAGAAGCAACCTGAATCGACCTGCTACAGATGCATGAATTCCCACACAAAGGCGCAATTGGCCAAACCTGCAGAAAATGCAATAGGAGCAACCATTTTGCCAGCGTGTGCCTGGGACTGCAGTTCAGAAGTTAAAGAGGAAGATCGGGAAGACCGAGGATGACGACGAGCAAACATGTCAGACATGTAGAAACAGCAAACAGAAGCTCATCGACAGAGTCAGGAGAAGATGAGGAAGAAGAAAAGGTAGAACGACTGTATCTCACGTCCGACACTGTTGCCATGCCCAACGATGAAGGCACGAAACGAGAAAGCATCCACCTGGTGAACAAAGATGCAGTAAAGAAAACGGAGACCGTGACCATAGACGTGGGACCACACAAAACATGCTTTGTGCTAGACAGCGGAGCAACATGTAACATCATGTGTGTGTCGGAATATGAGAAGATGGAAGTAAAACCAGTGCTGATGCCATCAAAAGTCAACGTATTCACGTGGGGGGTCAAGAAAACCAGTGATGAACATGGGAAAATTTACAGAGAATCTGACATACAAAGGACAAACGCTAAAAGAAGAAATACATGTGCTGAAAGGTGACGTTCCGGCACCGTGGCTATTGAGCAACGTCACAGCGCAGATGATGGGCCTCCTCGAAATGACTTACCACATGTCAGAGAAGAAAAGCGTCCTGCAAGAATACCCCAAACTCCTCCAGGGACTAGGGAAGCTAAAAGGACGACAAATAACACTGCACATCAATGAGGCTGTAAAACCAGTAGCTCAGCATCACCAGCGATGGCCAATACACCTACAACTGCAAGTTGAGGAAGAAATTGAAGCGCTGTTAAGGCAGGACATCATAGAGCCAGCCGAGGGACCAACGCCATGGGTGTCAACAATAGTGACAGTACCCAAGAAGAACACATCCAAAATTTGCATCTGTGTTGACATGAGAATACCGAACACAGCAATTGAACGCGAAAGACACCCTGGACCTCACTTCGACGACATGATCAGTTGCCTGACAGGCGCACAAACCTTCTCCAAACTAGACCTGTGCAAAGGATATCATCAGCTATTATTATTATTATTATTATTATTATTATTATTATTATTATTATTATTATTATTATAAAGCTTGTAAAGTGCCTGGTTACACTAACTAGTGTGTCCCCGCGCTGAATAGTGCCACATTGACTGTTTACTGAGGATCTCTTGTACTGGGCAGCCCGCAGTCCTGATGTTAATCTTTGGGGAACAGGAAGGTTTTCAACTCCTTACGGAAGGCCGCCTCTGATGTTTCCAACCGGAGCCTCTGAGGCAGTCTATTCCACTGTGTGGCGGTCATGACTCTAAAGGAGCGCCCTCCCATTCACACTCTGTTGAATTTTGGGACCTGGACCTGCCCCGTCCCACTTGACCGCAACTGTCGAGTAGGATGGTATTGGTTGAGCAGGTTAGTGAGGTACCTAAGGCCCTTCCCCTGTAGGATTCAATGACCCACACAGAGGGCCTTAAATATCACACGTTCCCTGATTGGTAGCCAGTGCAGTGTTTTGAGCGCTTTCCTGGGTAGCATCAGGGTCAAGCTGGCAGCCGCATTTTGTATGCGTTGCAGCCTCTGCGCGCACTTTGCACTGGCTCCCAAATACAGGACATTACCATAATCCAGTCTGGAGGTAATTAAGGCATGGACCATGGTTTTCCTGGCCGGCAGTGGCAGGAGGTCTAGTGTTTTCCTGAGGACCCTCAGTCTTCCAAAACAATGGCCTGCCACTTGTTTGGTCTGGTGCTCGAACGAGATTTTATTATCCAGCCAGATCCCCAGGTTCTTGACCAAATTACTGGGAGTGGGTAGGGTACCCAGCGTGGAAGGCCACCATGCTGAAGTCCACACTGAAGGAGCTCTACCCACTATCAGCACCTCTGTCTTAGTTCTGTTCAACTTAAGACAGTTGTCTGCCATCCATACGGCAAGTTCCTGCATACACGCGGAGAAGTTGATGGCACACTGCTCCTTTGGCTGTGACAAAGTCACAACCAATTGCGTGTCGTCTGCATAGGACACTACTTCTACCCCAAATCTGTCTGTAATATCAGCTACAGGTGCAACATACAGATTAAAAAAGGTGGGGCTGAGACTGGAGCCCTGCGGAACTCCCTGTGTCAGGCTGATCTCTTTGGATCAAAAAGGTCCCTGCGCCACTTGGAAGCTGCGGTCTGCTAAGAATGACTCCAGCCAGTCCCACGCTTTACCCACTACTCCTCCCTTTTTCAGACACTGTAGCAGTGTGTGATGGGCCACAGTGTAGAAAGCCCACCCCTTGGCTTGTTGTAACCCCCCACCCCACCCCTCTCGGTCCCCCATCAGACCCCAAACCGCATGGGGACACAGCACAGTCACCACGACCTTGGCGGCTTATTGTTTTTCACACTCAGATTGACCATCTCAGGATGCACTAGGCACTTGTACAGCACACACGTTTTTTTCACTTCACTATTATGATCAAGGCATGGCTTTGTCACTTATGCGTCGTGGATGCTCGGCACAGATTGCCTGACACCTTGCACATGTCTGGCCTATGACACTCGTAAGCATGGTATGTGGATGCCTTGGAACTTACAGTTGAGTATATCAGTTGGCTAATTATTGTTATATGTTCCCTCCCCTTCCTTCCTGTTATTACAGGCCTTTTAATTCAGGCAACCTATCAAATGTCCTGATGATGATCCATTATTGAGGATTGGATCTAAACGCCGTCGACTAAATATGTGTTTAAACACTAAGTTCACTATGATGTGCTAAAATTCATGTGTTTTCCGCATATGTGAAGCGATTATACTTTAATGTCTTTTGCTCTTGTTTCTGTAAATGCCTGAAAAACCTTAGTTACATGTTATGTGTATTGTGTGTGCAGCCCTGTGGATGCAGGACTGTGTCCCTCTGCTTTATTGTTGGTTGTTGAATCTAAATTATTCCATTATTCAATAAATGTTATAGTCCGGCTGGACTATTTGTTTATTATAGTGCACATTGTGGCCTATAATTATTGGAATTACCAATTCTCTCCTGTCAAGGGCCGCTGTCCTTTACTTAACAGTGTAGAAAGCGGCACTAAGATCGAGGAGGATCAGTGCCGCTGTTTGCCCTTCATCCGCGTATTTCCGCAGGGTTTCGGTAGATAAAAGTAGTGCAGACTCGGTCGAGTGGAGAGTGAAGCAGGCCATTGGCCTCAAAATGAGCAGAAAGCTGTTTATTAACTGTCTTTTCCGCAATTTTCGCAAATTACGGAAGGAGCAAAATGGGGCGCAAGTTCTCAAGCAGCTCCATGCTGATGTTCGTTTTTTTCCTCAGGGGGAGGACCACTGCCTTCTTCCAGGTTTTAGGCACCTGTCCCGATTCAAAAGAGAGCTCTAATAGGTATCTAATACGGGGCTCCAGAATTTCCAGACTGCCTTTTAGTACTTTAGGAGCCGCCGGGTCTCTGGGGGATCCTGATTTAGTGCTGCCTGCAATCTGACATAGGACCTCCCGAGGGGGCACCATGAATGCAGTAAGACATTCCCTATCTGGGATGGTGGGAATTACACCTTTACTACAGCCTGCTCTGGCCGTATCCGGGAAGGCAGAGTAAATCCTATCCACCTTATTTGCGAAAAACTCTGCAACCTGGTTGCAGGATTCTTCTGAGCCGATCATAGGGGTCGCTGTGCTCGAGAGGTGTGATAACCCTTTGTATACCAAAAAAAATTCTTTCATGGAATTGTCAGCTCCCTCAATTCTACTGCAATAGTAAGCTTTACAGACCTTCCTAATTAGGGCATGGTATTCCCTCAGGCCAGTTTTATAGATATTCCTTTCCATCTCAGAGAATCTTCTCCTCCACAGCCTCTCCAGGTGTTTACATTCTGCTTTCTTACCTCGAAGTTCATCGTTGAACTACGGGCGGATTTAGATTTCCTAAGTGGTGCATTATGTGACCATGGCGCAATGCAGTCCAAAACTTTTAGAATACATGTGTCTAATTCCTCACTGGCTAACTCTATTCCTAAACCTCTGGAGGGTCCGCCCTGGCCAAGGGCCTTATTAAAGGACTCTGTGGAGAACTTCGCCCATTTCCTGCATCTGTTTTTGGTTCTCATCTCGCCTTGAACCATGAGATCAGGTACTATTGCCCTAAATGAGACCAAATAATGGTCAGACCAGACCACAGGTGTAGGAGGCGTAACGGCCAGCATGTCCCAATTTGCAAAAATTGGATCCAACAGGTGGCCTTGGCGGTGGGTGGGCAGTTCAGATTTTAGCATCAGTTGAATTCCTGCTAGTTCTTGCCGAATTTCTTGTGCCTCCACGTTAGTGAGGTCATCAAAGTGGAAATTCAGATCTCCCAGGAGAAGGAGTCTCTCATACCTCAAGGCTGGTTGAGTTAGGCTCTCAACCAGATTTGCAGCAAACCGCGCACCAGGCCCTGGGGGTCTGTATGTCAGAAAACCCTTAAGGATGTGGTTATGGGATGCTGAGATCAAAAAAAATCCAGTCTCGCTATCAACAATGTCAGCGGCCTCCAGGGTGCACAGGAACTCATGTTTGCAAAATATAGCGATCCCTCCCCCTCTCCCCTCTTGCCTGTCCATTCTGCTGATTCCATACCCCGGCGGGAGAGTGGCTACACTATCTGGAGCTGATGCATTATTGAGCCACGTCTCGGTGAGAAAAAGGACGTCCACCTGTCCCTCCGTCAGGTAGTAACAGATTTTCACCCTATGTTTACCTAATGACCGGCAGTTAATAAGGGTGAGGTTAAGTGTCTGACCCCTGCCCCTGGCCTTCAACTGGCGGTTTACGCCGAAGAAGCAGTACCTGCAATGTTTGTCATGGTTCTCTAGACTCATGCTATGCTTACACTTCTCTCCAATTTTTGGGCGTAGTGCAGTAAGCTGCTGAGAGTTGTATTGCCTCTTGGAGAAGTAGCTTGCAGGGGTTCTAGCCCCTAGCCCCGGGCGGGCGCGGACGGGCGCAGACGGGCTTGCCTTTGGCGCGCCCGCTGCGCACATCCGCTGCGCGTACGTTTAGGGGCATCCATTTTATTTCCCTGGCGCACCAACAGCTAGCCCGCTGCCTACTCCGTTCCCCCAATATGGCGGCCGTCCTCCGTGTAGCCTAAAACACCACCTGGTCAGCTCCAAGATCGTCTGCCCAGTGGGTGAGGCTCGGTGCAAGTTTTTTAAAAAGAAGGGTGAGTGGTTTTAAAAATTAGCAGTACAATCTATTTCCGCATCAAAGCTAAACAAATAACGTACACGGGCTCCCGCCTTCCGCCTCAGGAGTCAATTCGGCAATGGATTGTCAGGCGCAGCAGGGCATCTTTTATTTCCCTGGCGCACCAACAGCTAGCCCGCTGCCTACTCGTTCCCCCAATATGGCGGCCGTCCTCCGTGTAGCCCAAAAAGCCCCCGTTCAGCTTCATGATCTTCTGCCCAGTGGGTGAGGCTCAGTGCAAGTTTTTTAAAAAGAAGGGTGAGTGGTTTTAAAAATTAGCAGTACAATCTATTTCCGCATCAAAGCTAAACAAATAACATACACGGGCTCCCGGCTTCCGCCTCAGGAGTTAATTCGGCAATGGATTGTCAGGCGCAGCAGGGCGTCTTTTATTTCCCTGGCGCACCAACAGCTAGCCCGCTGCCTACTCCGTTCCCCCAATATGGCGGCCGTCCTCCGTGTAGCTCAAAACGCCACCCGGTCAGCTCCAAGATCGTCTGCCCAGTGGGTGAGGCTCAGTGCAAGTTTTTTAAAAAGAAGTGTGAGTGGTTTTAGAAATTAGCAGTACAATCTATTTCCGCATCAAAGCTAAACAAATAACATACACGGGCTCCCGGCTTCCGCCTCAGGAGTCAATTCGGCAATGGATTGTCAGACGCAGCAGGGCGTCTTTTATTTCCCTGGTGCACCAACAGCTAGCCCGCTGCCTACTCCGTTCCCCCAATATGGCGGCCGTCCTCTGTGTAGCCCAAAACGCCACCTGGTCAGCTCTAAGATCGTCTGCCCAGTGGGTGAGGCTCAGTGCAAGTTTTTTAAAAAGAAGGGTGAGTGGTTTTAAAAATTTGCAGTACAATCTATTTCCGCATCAAAGCTAAACAAATAACATACACGGGCTTCCGGCTTCCACCTCAGGAGTCAATTCAGCTAGAACTCGACCCTCAGTCCAGATCCATCACAACATTTTCCACGCACCTGGGTCTTTTCCGGTACAAGCGTCTGAGTTTTGGGGTATCATCGGCTGCTGAAATGTTCCAAGAGACAATACAGCAAATAATACGGCCAGTGAAAAACAGTCTGAACTACAGTGACGACATTCTGGTGTTCGGCAAGTCAGATGAGGAACATGACAAAGCCCTGCGAGATGCATGCTCCCAACTAGAGCAGGCAGGGCTGACGCTAAATGGGGACAAGTGCGAACTTGGGCGAGACGAACTGGTGTTCTTTGGGCACATCTTCTCTAAAAAAGGAATGCGACCAGATCGCAGCAAAGTGGACACGCTAGAAAAAGCAAAACATCCATGCGACGTTGCAGAAGTAAGATCATTTCTCGGCCTTGCTAGCTACTGCGCAAGATACATTAAAGACTTTGCCACAGTGAGCACGCCATTGAGAGAACTAACTAAACAAGGCCAGACCTTTGTATGGACAGCAGAATGCAGCAAAGCATTTGAAGCGATCAGACAAGCAGTGACAGCAGTGGATCACCTTGCATACTTTGTTCCGTTGCTTTGCACCGAATTGACGGTGGACGCCAGCCCCGTGGGGTTGGGTGCGATACTAGCACAACACAGACCAGGCAAGGAGTCACCAAGGTGTGTAGTAGCATACGGAAACAAGAGCCTGTTAACAGATCACCAGGCACTAGTAACGATTTATGGAAACCTCAACGCAAACATACTGCCCCGAATAGAGAGGTGGGGAATAAGACTAATGGACTACAACTTCAAGATCATACATAAACCAGGAAAAGAACACAACCCGGCAGACTACATGTCAAGACAACACTCCAGCATCGATAAAGATGGAAGAATTGGAGCAAGAAACAAAACGGGATTCCACAATGCAAGCGATCAAGGCGGTGACAAGACAACAGAGATGGAGGCATGTCAACAACAACAGCATCATGGAGAAAGGAGTAATCAAAGAAGAGATGTTGGCATTCAAAAAGATTATTGAAGAGCTCTCAGAGACTAAAAATGGAATAATGATGAGAGGAACAAGAATAGTAATGCCCAGAGTGCTGAGGAGACAGACGGTGGACCTGGCGCATGAATCACACAGGGGCATGGTAGCAACAAAGAAAATGCTATGGGAAAAAGTGTGGTTTCCAGGCTTGGACAACATGGTTGAGGCCGCAGTCACACACTGCCATGTCTGTCAAGTGACAGGACAGCCGACCAAGCCGGAACCGCTACAGATGTCAGAACTCCCGAAGGCAGTGTGGACCGAATTGGCAGCTGATTTCTATGGGCCCCTGGAGACAGGAAACTACCTGCTAGTGATAATAGATGAATTTTCCAGATTTTCCATCGTACGCCAAGTGGCGTCTACATCAGCAAGAGCGACACTACCAGTCATGGATGATGTTTTCGCAGCATGGGGCTCCCCACAAACTCTAAAGACTGACAATGGTACGCCCTTCTCAGGAGAGGAGTTCAGGAAATTCATGGACTACTTAGGGATCTGCCACCGGAAAATAACACCGCTGTGGCCACAGGCGAACGGCATGGCAGAAAGGTTCATGGGAACGATAAAGAAGGCTGTACAACGAACAAAGCTAGCACAGATATCGATAGGGCAGGCCTTATGCCAGATACTAAGGGACTACAGAAACACTCCTCACAGCTCCACAGGGCGGTGCCCTGCTGACCTCATGCTAGGCCGTTTGAGCAGGACGAGGATACGGCAGATGGAAGAATCAGCAAGAAAAGAGCGAAGCAGCATAGCTGCCAAGGACGAAGAAGCAAAGGCGAAAATGAAAACATACGCTGATGCAAGGAGGCATGCCATTCTGGTGCAACTAAAAGAAGGAGACACAGTGGTAGTGCGGCAAAGACAGCTGAGGAAGTCAGACAGCCCGTTCTCGAAGGATCCGCTGACGGTGACTGAAGTGAAAGGGCCCATGATAACAGCATCAGCGGGGCGTTACCACATCACACGAAACAGCTCGCATTTCAAGGAAGTGAAGATCAAAGAAGAAGAAGAACAGACACCAGTGCAAGAGGAAACCAGACAGGACGAAGGTGCACGAATGGACAAAGGAGAGACACGGCAGAGAAGGGAATGCAAGAGACCGAAGAGACTGATCTAAGAGATGTGATGGGGAGAGGTTCACCTAGAGAATCTCTCTCTCTATCTCTCTCTCTCTCTCTCTCTTAGTTTTGTTTGTTTGTTTGTTTTGCAACAAAAGGGGAGATGTCATGCCCTGGATAGTGGGCACTAGGACCCTGAGGCATGAGCGTGGGAAGGGGCCGACACCGGACATCAGTTCCGGTCAAGGAAAGGAAGTGAGGGGCAGAGCATGATGACAAGGGCATAGGGTAGGACGTACTGTAACGCTGCTGCATGAATAAGGAATAAAAGATACCTCATAACAGGCCGTGGTCTCCTGTTGTGATTGGGGGTATGAAGACACAACAAATGGTTAGCTAGATTCCTGGCCATTTCAAATATGGAAACATCTATATATAAAACGAAAGGGTAGGAGACAACGTATAAGAGGGTTAGAAATTTGATCTCCCCTGTTAGAATGGTGCCAGCTGCAAAACGGGAGTTGAATGATTGCACTCTGAATCAAAACTGAAGATAGTAATAAGAACAATCTTGTCAATTTGTATTGTAAATAGTAATAAATTATATGTGTTATGAGATAATCTATATAAATGTTTTTGTATATATTTCTTGTTCTGTCTGACCGGGTTTTTTTTTGGGGGGGGGATTATGGTGTGTAAAAAGCTGAATAAAGATATTTAAAAAAAAAAAGGATGCAAGGGAACAAATGGACATTGGTGTGCAGTTGGGAAAGGAGGTTGTCCCGAGAGGATATGTTATGTGATGTTCTCTTGCTCATGTATCCACTTAGCAGAATAAATCCAAACTCAGTATCACCTACTTTGCCTATAACTCCTCTGTGGCACAGTAATGGACATCCTAATGGTCCCACTTAGTTACTCAAATAGGGTTTCAGAGGCTTATTCCTTGTTTCTACTGTCCAGAAGTATCTGGGAATTGCCTTTATGGCCTAAACTGACTAATTAATTAATAATATAAATGATATAGGAGTTTGATTCTCGGGTGATATAGAGTGAACGGAAGAAGCTTCACTACTCCACAGAAGATCCTGGTTGCTTCTTGAAGTGCTGGAAGTCCTCCCAGGCTTTTGGAGGCAGAAAAGCTGCAGGAGAAGATTCGCCTTTGGTGCAATTGTCAGGGACAGCAGGCAGGCCGGCAAGGTTGGTGCTAAGTCAGTTGCTGCTCCTCAGTTCTTGTTCTTCACCACTCTTCGGTATCCTTCTTCTTCGTAGGTCATCAGAATCTGCTTTCCTGGTGCCAGGGGCTCCCCTAAATACTAAATTTAGGAGGGTAAAGGGTGTGAAGGGTGGTAGCCAATGGACTACTTACCTCTGGGTTTATTACTCCCTCTATATGACCACTTCCTGTGGGAAGTGCGCATAACCCTGTCCCAGATTTTCTAATTCTACCTTTACCAAGATAGCGGAATTTTCCTAAAGGGGGGCACATCAGGCAGATCACTTAGGGGTGTGACTGGCCTGGTAGCTGTTTACGCCTCCATGTATATCTAATTTCCCACCTTTCCTGGTGCCTAATGGACTGAGGGAAGGGGGTTGGCATTTTCCCTGTCTGGGGAAGCAGTAGTCCTTTGAAGTCCACGGCCTTTATATGCTAATTACTTAGCTATGCTGCTTGTCGGAGGTGACAACATCTCCGGCCAGGGCAGGCATTGTTTCTGCCCTCAGAGAGTGTAGGCTCTCACCTGCAGGGAATCAGAAACCTATCTGTGATGGCAGGCTGGGCGACACCAGTCAACCAGCACACTAGAGGCTAGTAGCTTTTCAGGGGCATTTCTTTTTTTTTTAGTTCGAAAAGAGATTTTATTGGAAATATCATGTCAATAATACAGATAAAATGAAACAACATATAATAAATAAGTGATACATGATGTATTAATTGTGTAACCAGTGAAATGAGTATGGTTCAAAATAAGAAACATTATAAAGTATCATACAAAAATGGAGACATATCAACATACAAACAAAACTGCCTTATGTGAGAAACATACAAATACAATAGAAAGAATATAATACAAGATAAAATAGAGCATACATGAATAACTCAGAACAATGTCATGGGGGTTTAGCAACTTCTTGTTGTGAAGGAGACAAACGCAGAGAACGGCTTGCACTTGTGTCAATAAAAAGTGTGACAGGTGACCATAAATCAAGACGTTTGGATGCCATATGTAATGGGTAGACAAATGATGTGTCAATAAAAAGTGTGACAGGTGACCATAAATCAAGACGTTTGGATGCCATATGTAATGGGTAGACAAAAGATGTATCTAACCTATGATTATAACAAACCGCATACCACCATGCCTGGAATGACAGTTTAGTAAAGTCCTTCCAATTTTTGGTGATTTGCTGAAAGGCCACTTCCAGTAATAGATCTACGATTTTAGCATTAGACTCGCAATGTTCCCAAATGGGGGATAAACTACCTAAGAAAATATGTGAGGGGGCAAAAGGATGAGTAGTGTTAAAAAGATGGAGTTTATTTGAGTCCATACTTTAATCCAAAAATTCTGGACAGAATTACATGTGAAAAGCATGTGAAAAAGGCCTGCTTGTGATGCCGAACATGACCAACATAGATCTGGGATATGCGCATGTCTAGTATGGAGTGTGAGTGGAGAGAGTAAGAGCCTGTTATAAATAAGTGTTTGTGTGGTACTAGCCGACCTTGAAGATTTGCGTATTTTAAGCCAAATTCTACCCCAAAATTCTATCGACCAAGAAGTACCTAAATCAGTTTCCCATGCTAGTTCTTCCTTAGTTTTATCTCTTGGACGAGAGGAAGTATGTAAAAAACGTGTAAAGAGAGGATGCCCTGGAAGCACCAAGAACAAGAGTCCTAAGTTTATCCTTGTGCATGAGCTCAAATGGATCAGTTGGTAGTAGTAACGTAAAGTTTGAGTGGACACGTTGAATGGCTTCCGACAAGAGAGAAAATTTGGATTAAAAGGAGAGAGGCAAAGTAAATAAAGATCTGGCCTTATCAAAAGCTGTGATATGACCTTGATCATATAGTTGATGGACCCATAGTATACCTTTCTGTCTTCAGGCTTTCCGGAAGACAGGTTTGTTATGGATCAAAATATTCTTATTATGCCATATAGGTGAAGTGGAAAATGAAGATGGGGTAGCAGGCGGTATTATCTTGGAAGTATGTTTGAGTATGGGAGTGGAAATGGATTGTGGTGTACGTGTAAAGGATAGATATTCTTGAAATGAAAAAGGTGAAAGAAAAGATTTCTCAAGTAAGGCCCATTTAGAGAGATACATAGCAGAGTCAGGTAGCCACTTTGATGCATGGTGCAAAAGTAGGAAGATCAGGAAAATTCACCCCGCCCTCTGATTTTGAGCGAATCAGTTTTGAAACAGACATACGTGCTTTTTGGTTCTCCATAAAAAGGACGACAAAATGGAAGTAAGCTTTTTGAAATATTTGGAAGGAATAGTCAGTGGAATATTAGAAATTGTATATAAGACTATAGGTGAAAGCATCATTTTAATGGTATCCAAGCGGCCTCACCAAGATAAATAAAGAGGGTGCCATTTTGACGTTAGAGATGACAATTTTTGAATGCAATTATCCATACAACGGGAGATTGTTTCTGAAATGGTCGGAGAGAAATGTAAATCTAAATATTTAATATATTAGGGACTCCAAGTGAATCCTGAGGAGATAAAATCAGCACTGAGAGTATACTTGGTGAGAGGTAAAATCTCACATTTATCCTTATTTAACTTATAACTAGAAACAAATGCAAAGATTGAACCTCTGCCAAAAAAGCAGGAAGAGAAGTCTGGGGACGGGACAAAAACATAAGGACATCGTCAGCATATGCTGCCTTCTTAACAGTAGTATCCTTGAAGGTGAAATTGTGAATATCGACGTTTTGGCAGATTCGCAATAAGAAAGGTTCCAAAGCAAGATTAAAAAGAAAAGGAGTAAGTGGACATCCTTGCCTAACGCCTCTGTGTAAGTGAAAATAGGAAGAAAGGTCGCCATTTGCTGACACAGCTGCTCTAGGATTAGAATATAGACGGGAGATTAAAGTGATGATTTTTGGGCCAAAACCAAACCATCGTAGGACACGAAAAAGATAGGGCCATTCAACTCTATCGAATGCTTTTTCAGCATCTAGTGTTATAGCCGCTAGGGGATGGGAGGAGTGGAAGGCCTTAGACAAAATATAAAAAAATAGACGGGTATTATCCATAATGAGACAACCTTTGACAAATCCAGACTGTTCTGCTCCTAGAAAATCAGGTAGATCAGATTCCAATCGCAATGCTAAAGCTTTTGAGAAAATCTTATAGTCAATGTTGACTAGGGAGATAGGGCGATCATTCTTACAGTGTTGTGGATCCTTTCCGTACTTAGGAATGACAAATAAGGGCATCTGCAAATGAGCCAGAAGATTGACCCGTCCGCATGAAATCAGAGAGAAGGGTGCATAATTTAGGAAGGAGCAAAATTGAAAAATGAGTAAAGAACTCTACAGTGAACCGATCAGGACCAGGGGCCTTGTCCTTCTTAAGTGTTTGCAAAGCTTTCAAGAGTTCCCTCTGTGAAAGGTCGGTTTCTAATGGCGAGAAATCCAGGTTAATAGGAGGAGTGATTTGTATTGAGGAAAGAAACTGGGTAATGTCCTGGTCAGAGGAAGAAGCTTCAGATGTATAAAGCGATTTATAAAAGTGGAGAAATTCATTCAGTATCTCTTCGTCCTTAAACTTTAATTGAGTATCTCGGACAAAACCAGATTCAATGTTGAGTTCGTTTTGTTTGACCTTCAAGTAATTAGCTAATAATTTACCTGCTTTATTCTGGCCTCCATAATATTTGGCACAAGATCGAAGCAGAATATTGGATGCATTATTAGTCGTATCCTGATTAAACTGACATTTTGCCTTAAAAAGGTCAGATAAGCAGTCTTTAGATTTAGAGGAATAATAAGAATGTTCCAATGCCTTGATTTTGGTTAAGAGAGCATTGGTGATGTGTCCTGCTTTGCGACGTTTATTGGAAACATATCTGATAATGAAATCTCTAGCTGAGGCTTTAAATGTATCCCAAACTACAGCAAAAGATATAGTGCCTGTGTGATTAAGGAAAATAAATTTGTGAAAAAAAGAGGTAAAAGAAGATGTAAAGACCGGATCTAAGAGCAAAGAATTATTGAAACGCCATTTACGAGTTAATTTAGGTGTGCCTAAGACATCAAGATGCATGGAAACTGGTGCATGGTCAGATATTAAAATAGATCCAATATCAGCCCGTACAAGTGACTGAGCCACATTATGAGAGATAAAATAATAGTCTAATCTGGACTGGGTGTGGTGCAATGGGGAGTAGAAGTAGTATTCTCTCACTGTAGGATTACGAAGTCGCCAGGCATCTATCAATTTATGTTGTTTCACTATTTGTGTGAATAGCTTGTGAGATTTGTGAGGAATAAAAGAGGATGAGGAGTGACGATCAATAAAAGGGTAAAAAATTTCATTACAATCACCTGCAAGAATAAAGCTATCTTCGAAGCATTGTGTTATTTGTGACGCTAAAGATCTCCAAAAGGAAGGATATATGTTCAACAGGGAAAGTGGGACATTATCTATAAAAAATTTAACAAATACCCATCTACCGTTCGGGTCAGAACACTGGGAAAGTATCTTAATGGGGATGGATTTGCGAAAGAGAATAAAAACACCATTTCGTTTGCCATCCCCTGGACAAAAGAAAACTTCATTTACCCAATTTCTCTTTAACTTTGCAGATTCTTCAGTTGAGAGATGGGATTCTTGTATACAAGCGATGTCTGTATCCAATTTGGCTAAATGAGATAAAACCCTTTGTCTCTTAATGGGCGAATGGAAACCCCTAACATTCCATGAAACAATATTTAAAGGCATATATTAAAACTGTAACATAGTGATGCTTGCAAAGAAGTTTAAAAATCTAAACATTTAGAACCATATTTAGCAATGAACCAATAAAATGCAAAAAGAGATAATGAAAGTAAAGGAAGAAAGAGAAAAAGAGAGAAGGAGTAATAGAGGAAAATCATGGAATAAGATGTAGGAGAATAGGAAAAAGTAAGAAAAAATGCTAAGACAGATGAGGAAAAAAGCAGAGGAAAGAGAGAAAATAGAAAAGAAAAAGAGACCCAAATATACATAAAGAGAGAAGATGAAGAGATATAAGACTTACAACAAATCCAAGACATACGAGGGGTGTAGGGATGGAAGGCCACAACGTGCTCGGGACCCATAAGGGAGGACGGAGAGGAGAACACACAACCAGCGAGCTGTAGGAACACGAGGGAAAGAACGATGGACGTTGGAGTAATCTGTGAATAGAAGAGAGTACATATCAAATGAATGCAAGAAGCAATACAAAGAAAATATATTATTGTGCATTTGAAGACTTAATACTCTATGGGTGAAATAGAATCATAATGTAAACTGGAAGGAAAGAAAGATAAGTGAGACAGAGAAACAAATGTGAACAATCATTTAGAATGTGAAGATGAAGCTGTGTCCATCAATTGAGCCTGGAAAGAGTATAGGAAGCTTTTTAGTTGCAATGGATCCTCATAAATATTAGTTTTGTTGTTTATGGTCACCTTAAAAAGGCAGGGATGGAAAAGACCATAGCATCCTCCTATTGAACGTAACTGAGGCCGCAGTGACAGTAATTCTTTACGGCGATCTGCCGTTGATTTGTCGTAATCTTGTGTGAAAAATAAGGAGTTACCAGACCAAGTGATTCTGTTTAATGCTCTAGATGCAGATAAGACCTTTAACAGATCGGTGTATTCCAGAAAGTATATGATCATCCCTCTTGGCTTTCTGTTAGAAGGTGATGATGATGTAGACATTCTTGAACCTAAGCAATGAGCTCTTTGAATACTGAGAGTAGTACCCCCTAAGAGTTTGAGAAGTTGCGGGAGAAATGATTAAAAAAAAGTGTTAGAGTCTGATCCCTCCGTCTCTTCAGGCAGACCGTAAATGCGAAGATTATTTCTCCTATTTCTGTTCTCCAAATTTTCCACTTGCCTTGGAGCGACAATACTTGAGAGGAAAGGGACTCCATTTTGGATGTGGAAGAAGACAAAGAGACAACGCTTTGTTCCAATGTGATAACACGCTCTTCCATGTTACACCATTTATCAGTGAGAACTTGAAGCGCTGAGTTAGTCTCTTCAATAAATGGCCGCAGAGCACAAATCTCTTCCAGCAATAAGTCCATAGTAACCGAAGAATTGTGTTTTATAGGAGACGGAGGATCTTTCTTTAATCTCTTGGTAGATGACTGCGTGACAGTAGAGGAATCAGCGTTTGCCGATGTTGTTGAAGTTTTGGACGAATTGCTAGCAAAATCATCCATAGCTAGACCTGATAACGTGTACTAGTTTGAAGTAAAAACTTATGTTGCACATGTTTGGACTGCGATAAAGCCTATAGCTGCCTTCCCATAAAGAAGGCAAATTGAGGAACTGAAAGGCAAAAAAGTTAACAGTAGCAGACAGCTAATGACATGTAGTCCTTAAATTGCATGAAACTGAATTTAGGAGGGCACAATTATATACAATGTAATGTATCAATCGTGCTGTATAGGAACACTTCCAAGGGTCAAGTAATATAGAACATGTACAAATATATGGAGTATGCGCTACTTAAATGACAAGCAAGCATTCAACAATTGAATAATTAGGCCCCCTCTGAGTCAAGACAGCAACCACCTGTAAATAGCAGATAATATATAACGCTTCATTAATGGGCATTCAAGGAGAAATTATACACAAGCCCAAGCGGAGTTGTAGGGACTCTATATAAAACCTTACCACAGTTATAATAGGCGTTCTAAAGAGCCCCTATATTTGTTAGATTCAGAGAGCAAAGAGCATGTACTGTTGAGATAAAGGATAATCAACAAATGCGTACAAATATGCTTGCTCAAACAACGGTACTAATTGTTGCTTCAATTCTCAATAGAACAGGTTAAAGGTTGTGGGAGTAGTATGCTGTAGTGTTATATGGAGAGCATAAAAATGTTCTGACAGAAACAAGGTTCTGTCCACAATAGAAGAAGGTTTAGAGTGAAAATGGCAAACACAGTCTCAACAAGATTCTGGCATGTGCTGTATATGAAAAAAGAAAAGAAAAAAGTCTTACAGGCCCTGAAATGCTGGTAATATGAGTCTCCTTAATAGGCTTAGAGAGCACACAAATTGTCTGTGAAAGAGGCAGGAGACTTGAGAAACGCTACAATGAAGAGATGATTTGAACATACAGCACAGCAAAAAGATTGATGTTTGATCCAGTAGCTCAAGATCTTCAAAAAAGGCAGTTGTGAAAACGAATGAGCAATCCTCAGCAACATGCAGGAGAAAGGAAGTATACCGCATTGGAAAGAAGCTCCGTCGGCGGCATGAAAGAGAGAAGAAAGATCTCAGCAAAAATAAAATACTTGCAGCGCACAGGCGCAAATCTTCAACTAGGCATCATTAAAGGCAAGAAACACATTCTGTGGGCAGGCGTTAGGGTCAACCACTTCAATACCACATTGAAAGCAACTTCGTCAGCGGAAGATATGAAATGGGGGTACTCCTTTGATGAAACACGCCGCCGCCCGTACAGGGGACAGAGATAAAATATTAAGCTTAACAAAAAGTCTCAGGAGGGAAAGCTAGAAGTGATTGGCGAAGCGCGCATCCTGTTTTTGCGTTGCTCACCGCATGTGTATGGAGTTGAAGGTCGCGCCTGAGGAAGCAGGTCAGTCAGCGAAATCCTCAAAATGGCGACCGCAAACGCCGTGAATCCGAGCCAGCTCAGCTTCAGTGGAAAAAGTTAGCAATAGATGTAACTGGGGTGGAAAAACAGCTTTCTTAGATGCTCGGCGAGTTCAGACTCCATGTCCTGCAATATAAAGACGATATGGGCAGGGAAAACCGTGCATTGACCCGTTCTCGTCCCCGTCAGCTCCCGAAGAGTCAGAGATCTGCCGCCATTCCCGTCGGGCGCAAGGCACTCCCCCCTTCAGGGGCATTTTTTAAGGTGCCCTCTGGGTGCATTTATTAATAAATCCACCAATGAAATCAGAGTGGGTTTATTAATACAAAGTGTTTGATACCAAACACTATGTATTTCAGTAAAACCAGCTGGGGAACTTGTTTTTAAAAGTTTCCAGCACACGTACTTAGAATGGCTTTCCTGTACATTTGTAATATCTAAGAATTGACTTAGACATTACAAGGGCAGATTTTCTCATGCAGATATGCTCACACATGTAGTATAGTTCACATGCCTTGGGCTTCCCTATACTGCATCAGTGACTGCAGGCATGGCACACAGGGATGTATACCATGATGTGTTTTCACTTTCTCTGCACCATGACATGCAGCCTGCATGAGTTAGATGAGGGGTGCCTTAGGGTGGCACAATACATGCTGTAGCCCTTAGGGACATTTTTTAGTACCAAACAATTGTACAGTTTAGGTAAAGAGATCTGGCACTGGGGACCTGGTAGCAGGAAAGCAGTGCACTTCTGTCAAAATTGCATCGGATACCAGGCAGAAAGTGGGGGTGACCATGTCAAAAAGGCACACTTTCCTACATTGACTCAATCCAGTTATTTTACTGTCAACTGCTGTCTTTCCTAACCGATGAGCACCCACCATGAAAGTCGCTTCCATGCCCCGCACATAGGAAGCACACCCTGCCTTCCAAACACAATGACACAACACTAAATGCCTGTAGGGCGCACATGGACCCACAACAATAGCCCCAACACACTGCATGCCCCACCTGCTACACATATCAGATCTTGACCCTTACGTCCCTGTGAAATAGATAGCACCATCACGGCGAAGGCACCTTCACTCTCAGAGGGTCAGCTAGAGATGATTGTTTGCATTATGCTCTTAGAGTTCTCATTTCTTCTTTTTTCCCAATTTTCCTCTTCTTTTCCCCTTCTCCCCTTGTCATTTTTCATTCAGGTGACTTGTGATGCACAAGCATATGCTCTTGATGTTTTCTCAATGTATATTCCTGGACAAATGTTTGGCGATATATGGCTATCATTTGATCAAAATGCATTCTCATGTTAATGGAGTCTTGGTGGCTTGCTTATCAAAGCTGTAATGATATGTGCAAACCTTTAATAAACAAATTTAAATACAATAACTGCAGTCGTTCCTGTTCACTAACTCTGAGCAGTATTTTCTTCTTTGCACAACTGTGTCCCATAGTCACAGCTTGTTCCCTCTCTCACTGCTACTTCCCTGGCACTGCTCCTTTCTTTGCGGTCTCATTTTCTTTGTTCAACAGTCTCTCACAAATAAGGCTCTTTAATCTTCAGTTCCCACATCACTGCACTGAAGTCTACTGTGACAGTTACACAACCTGGGCAGTCTCTTTTCTTCCCTGAACAACTCTCTCTCAGACCCAATTCCCTCTGTCTGTTACTGGTGTCCCACCAGGGAATCCTCCTCCCTGCACACTTTTTTTCGTAATGTTATCAAGGTGTGCTTGAAATTGAGGGAAGAGGTGTGGTTCAGCAGAACACAGGGACTCAAGGTTCGATCCCCGGCACAGCTGGCAGGTTAGCCCAGCACCTTGTGACTCCGGGCAATAGCTCACTTAATCTTCCCGACGGCCCCCAGTGCCGGGACACCTTGCCTGAGGTAGCTGCACACTTTACAAATGCTGGTATTATGAATATCATTACCTGCTTGCCTCACATACGTTGTCCTCCATTACTGCCTGTGATATAAAAGATGCTCTATAATTACATTAACTTACAAAGGAGTTCATTATGTCTCTTAATTCACATTCTACTGCAGCCATCTAAGTCTAGCAAGAATGGGGAAGGGGTGAGATTGAATTCTCCTGGACACTCTTCTCCTAGTTCTATGGGTTGAGCTTTGCAGGACCTGTTCTGTGCTAATCCTCCCCAATGTCTCTGACAGGGTGCGATGTGAGTTGTGTGCCTCTGTGAGTACAGGGAAATTGGGTTGTCTGTGTTAGTGTAGGGCGAGAGATGCTCCTTTGCACAACTGAGCAGTGTGCATGTAAATGTAAATGTAAATGTACAGGAATTTATATAGCGCAAATCACCGAGCGGTTTCTAAGCGCTTGCTTAGGGAACCCGTCCTGGTATTCCCCTGTGAGATAACCCCGGCAGGGTATCCGCAAGGTGAAAGCCAGGCATCCCGCCGCGAGGGGCCGTTGTGGAGATTAAGCAAGCTATTGCCCAGAGTCGCAGAGTGTGAACCCGTGAATCGAGTAGGCACCGGAGCGAGAATTGTCGAGTCCATGGACATTTTAGGACTCAAGACCCCGCCGAGCCGGGAATTTAACCCTGGTCCAGGGCTGACCTCTGCTTCCAGGTCTGCCTCCTCTAACCAGTGAGCCACACTTCTCCACTGTTCGAGGGCATGATGAGCAGTACATCTGTTTGAATGTAGGGTGAGGGATGCAACTTTGGGAATTTACAGTTAATTCAGGGTTAGTGGTGCGTATAGTGGATGCTGGAAGGGGGAGAGTCCGCAGAAGTGCACGATGAAGTGATTGTCTGGATAAGTGCAGGGTAAACTGTGTGAGTGTAGGGTCAGCATTGTCCCTATGTGAGAACTAGAAGTGCTCAATATGTGCAAAGTGAGCAAAGTGTATTTTGAGCGCAGGCTGAATAGTGTGTTTTGTGAGTGCAGTGTTGAGGTGTACATTTATGACTATACAATGAGTGGTTTGCCTGAATGAGTGCAGTGTGTGTAATGTGAGTGCAATGTGAGTGCTGTGATTAGGGAGTTCAGGGTGAAAGGTTTGCTTGTGGGGTGTAGAATGAGTGGTGTGCCTGTGTGAGTGTATGGTTAGTCATGTGTCTGTGTGAGTGTAGAATAAGCGGTATGCCTGAGTGTGTGTACAGTAATTATTGTGCCTAAATGCAGAATTTCTAGGTATTTATGAGTGCATCTGAATGCGGGGTAAGTAAAGTGCCTGAATGTAAGGTGAGCAATATGTCTCTGTGAGTGTAGGGTAAGCAATGAGCCTTTGCAAGTCTAGGGTGAAGGGTATGCTGTGTGAGTGCAGTGATAGTATGTGCCTGAGTGCAAGTTCCCAGCATGTATTGCGAATGCATGATGAGGGGTATGCCTGTGTTAGTGCAGGGTGCAGCACATTAAAGCGAGACCTATTGGCATTGCCAAGGAATGTTAGACAATTTAGCAGGGAAATATGCTTTCAAGTAACCCTTTAACTTTCAAAGATTTTGGGAGGTGTCTTTCTAATCTCACTAGAAAGCAGTGTAATTTTGGTAGTAAGACTCAATTGGGCACAAAACCAGAAATGTGTGCACACAAATAGGTCACTATTGCACTGAGACAAAAATAATTAGAAGAAACACTGACTGTGATCCCCTATAAAATGTTCCTTATTATTGTCTGCCTTGTAGGAGAAATGCATAATTCTCTGTCCTAATGAAGACGCCTGCCACTCAGAGACGTACTCTTTACCTGGGAGAAAAACCACACTGTATGAATCCAACAGGTACATGCATCATTGAAATGTTTTGCGATTCCTTAATTGCGATTTTTAAGGAATCGCAAATAAGGAATCGCAAAACGGAATGCATTAAAAAAATAGCGATTTTTTAAGGAATCGGTAAAAATCGCAGAATAAATAGCGATTTCCTTATTTGCGAACTCGCAAATTGCGAATTCGCAATTTGCGAGGTTGCACATTGATGCATGTTGATGACATCACAACCAGGAAATGTGCTGTCCAAGCCTCATTTTCATTGCTGAGGCTCAGGGGGAGGAGGGAGCTGGCTCTGGGAGCAGAGGAGAGTGAGAGGGAGAGAGACTGTGTTCACCTGGAAAGAACTGCAAAATGGAAGCTGACAATCAAGCACAGGACAGCCAAAGTTCAAGGAAGAGAAAACTTAAATTCTCAGAAAAAGAACTAGAGACTCTAATTGAGGGTGTAGTGCACAGCAATGACAAGCTGTTTGGGAAAGCCTCACTGAAGGTTCCAGAGCAGAAAACGCAAAATATGGATCCAGATTCAAAACCAAGTAAAAGCCATTGGGGTCACACACCGTCCATCAGAGGAACTTAAAAAGAGATGGTACGATTTACGCAGTCGTGCCAAGTCGCACATTGCAGACCGTATGAAGGAGACACAGAAGACAGGAGGGGGCACACCACCAGACACAGGAAACACTCCCATGGAGGACTTGGTGGAGTCTACCATCCAGCCTGAAGCAGTTGTTGGAGTCACGCAGCTGGACACCTCCGGAGCTGCACACTCCTCTGAAGGTAAGAGAAATGCATGTTTAAATTGCCCCAAGTACATACGTCAGGATGTCAGCACAGCATAAGCACACACTGTAAAGCCTGTATACTATTACATTACTAAGGAAAGTGCGTCATGGGAGTTGTAGTGAGGCTAAGGACTGACATTGACACACACACAGATTTAGGAAGAAATGTCAGAAATAGTGTAGCTGATGTCTTAAAAAAAAGTAATTTATTAATTGTGAACTGTGACATGACCTCACAAGCATACATTGATGTAGTTCTGCACTGTTTAACCTCACAGATGCAGAATTCAATGAGGCCGTGGACATTGAATTTCCAGAAATGCACCACAGCAGCGCATCCGAACATGAGGACACTCCAGCTCTGCCAACTCCCCAGTCACGTGTGCCTCATTCACGTAGATCTCCTGTCCCAACACTGCGGCCCATGGCTTCCGATGATGATGACAATGCTGCACCTTCAGTCAGTGTACGGCAAACAGTCATCGCAACACCCACACCAACACAGACCCGGAGAGGGCATAGTAGTTTGCAAAGGAGAAGATGCAGAGCACGCAGATCACAGCAGGTGGAGGCGAGTAATCCAGTATGGGGTGGCTTAGAGGGACAGATGCTCCGTTCACATCGCCTGCAGAGCAAGAACACTCGGTTAGTAAAGGATGAAATTTCCAAGATGTCTGGCAACATTGCATTACTTGCCAGTAGTGTACAGGAACTCACAAAGGTCATGCAGGAGGGGCAAGCAACGCGCAACAGACAGCACCGCCAACTGATACAGCAACTGAAACAGCAAGGAAACACCAACAATAGACTGGCCACGTCCACGACACTGCTGGCGCGTAGATCAGTGACTTTGCAGACGGAAATGTGTCACTGTAGTGGAGATGTCGCCAAAGCACTACATCAAGTGACCAATGCAGTAGACATGATGAATGCATCCGGTGGTCAAGTGCACATGACTGCACAGGATGACAGCAGTGAGTGTGCCTCAGCATTAAGCAGCACCACAGTGCCTTTTGCAAGTGCAGTGAGACGCACTACTCGCAGCGCTACCCCATCCACTACCAACGAAAGGCAAGAAGATGCTGCGGCAGACAGACGTCTGGGTGTGCGAGGGAAAAAACGCTAGTCTCCCAATCAGGCATTTTGATTGTAATGGTGATTTCACCATTGACCCGCTGTGACCTAATCACTGACTCTCAAGTACATTTGATTTGATTTTTTTTTTTTTTTTTTTATTCCAATGAGTATTGTGACATTAGTCACTTTGGCTGTTTAGTTCATTTACCTGGTCACAAAACATTTACATAAAGTATACTTTGCATTACATTTAATGTCTTTGTGTCATCATTACTCACCTCAGAAGTAATTCTGTGTAATCTCCAATCTGCGCCTGCGGCCTTCTGCTGCGCCTGTGCCTTGCTGGGCAGGGTGGCGTGGCACTTGTTTGTTTCCATCCTCAGAGTCACTGTCGGACAGCTCCAGTTCCAAACCTCCCTTTGTCGCTATGTTGTGCAGCTTGGCACATGCTGCCACTATCTTGCAGCATTTGACAGGACTGTATTTCATTGCGCCTCCGGTCTTATGAAGGCGTCTGAATCTGCTCTTGAGTAGTCCAAATGTGCGCTCAATCACATTCCTTGTAGAGATATGTGCTGCATTGTATCTCCTTTGTGCGGCTGTGGCTGGATTTAGGTATGGTGTCAGCAGGTAATTTCGCAAGGCGTATGCGCTGTCACCTACATATGAGGGAAGAAAGGCTGTCAGTGGTTGTTTGAGTTTTACATTTGTTCAAGGATTGCAAAGATGTACTGCACATAATTACCTAGCAAATGTCCCTCTCCAAACTCTCCCCTTGCTAGACGGGTATGAATGCCACTTTGCCTGATGATATACGAATCATGTGCACTGCCAGGGAATTGTGACACGATGTCCGTTATGATGTTCTTTGCATTGCAGACCACCTGAATAGTCAGGGATTGATAGCTTTTCCTATTGCGATACATATATTCTTGAGCTGCAGGGGGACATATCACCACATGTGTGCAATCAATACAACCCAGTACTTGGGGGAAGCCAGCAATTTGATAAAACTCCTGCTTGGTCCTAGCTATTTCATGGGCTGTGGTAGGAAAACTGATGTGGATGTGTATCCGTACCATCATAGCATCAAGGAAATCTGCCAATTTTCGTGACATTGCACTTTGAGACACACCTCCTGCTACTGCTATGACTCCCTGAACAACATAATACCTGCACATGCGTTGAGTCTGTCGTTGCAGGATAGGGTCCAATTCATGGATTAAATCATGTATCATTTGGCCATTCAGCCTATACTTATCATATATTTCATCATCCTCCTGACCAAGCAAAGTTACGCGGATTCTGAAGATGCGCTCATTTATTTGCCTCCCTCTCTGTTGAGCAGCTTGCAGCCTCATCCTCCTCGCCATCAGGTACAGAGCAGCCATTTTGGAAACTGGGGCCTCATTGTGGGTGTGTTTATATATGTTTCTGTTGGTCTTCAGCTGTTTCTGATTTGGACTCAGTTTTACCACCTGGTTGTGTCCCTTCTTATATTGCGATTGCAAAATTTGCGATTTTTTCAGTAAATCGCTAATTGCGATTTTTCATGCATTTGGATTGCGATTCCTTATTTGCGATTCTTTACTTGCGAATCGCAAACGGGAAATAGCAATGATTTTCGCAGAATATTTTTGCGATTCCTTAATTTAGCGAAAAATTACCGATTTTCGCTAAATTAAGGTTCATGCATATTAACACTTCAGATTGCGATCGCAAATGCCTTTTTTTTGCGATTCGCAATTTTACCGACTTCCTAAACGCTTGATGCATGTGCCTGCAAGTGTTTACTCAGATTTAGGAAGATTTCTGGAGTTTATTATACACAGGTCACACCATCCTTTATCACTCTGTTAATGGAGAGCATCTCTCTTGTTGAAGCACTACACAGGTTGCATCACATCTGGTGCCAACCATTGGGATAGGTAAGTTTGGGTACTCTGTGAGCCGCATTCCCATTAGAGTGGGCAAAGGTACAGGCTCCTGATTACTGAACCACCCCCAATTCAGGATGAGTAAGATGAGGTTGGAAGAGGAATACGATGAGGACATATTGTACCAATTACCAACCTAATAACTGATGTGTAATCTCCTTACACTGAATTATCCCTTTTATCCCATCCAAATGACTCTCTTTGTAATTCTGGTGGAGGTTATCACAGAAGTGGCTGGTGTGGTATTAGAGTGGCACGGAGGGGGGAATGGACGTATGAGACACATAAAAACACCTCTATTCTGCAGGTACAGGCTCCCGGAGTGCACTGCAGCCAATCCGGACGATGCTTTCATGCTGCTGAAAGCAGCATCAGGATAGGCCTCAGCGCTGATGATTTGTGCTCCCAGTTAGACTGGGAGTCTGTGCCTGCTCTCTCCAACCCGGTAGCACAGCTCGGGTTGGAGAGAGCTTCAGCGCCCATGGAGGGTTGGCTGGCCTGCGACGGCCTGCCAAACAGCCACGTGCACTGAGTAGCAGTGCAACCACTCCTCCATCAGCTTCTCATCTCCCTGGCCCGCCCCCATGCCTCGGCAGTGAGGGAAAAAATATCAAACGAAAATAAACGAGTTTATGATCGATTTTCCCCATGTTTTTAACTGCTGGCAGGTGGAGAGATGCTCGTCCACCATAGCGGAGGAGTCGCCGCGGGGTTTTCAGCACCTGCCAACTGCCATGTATCGCAGGTTGAGCTAACGCATTTTGGTGCCTGTCCACAATCTAAAAGTCACACATCATGAGCCCCTTGATTGCTAGAGTTCCTGCAGTCTCAGTGCAGCGACAGGGCCCAATATTGCATTGTCTCTGCTGTATGTCCCAAGGTCGGAGAGACATGTCACAGTCATCTCAACCTGGGCCCAGCTTGTTTACTTTGGCTAACAGACGCCCTTGTCCTGTAACATCTGAACACTTGTGCTGCAGTCAAGTCTTGCATTTTTGTTTTTTAATACAGCATTTCTGCAAATTTATTATGCTTTAAAACGAATTTAGGAAACTATTAGACAGGTCAAACACACTTTTGATATGCTTCTATCTTGTATTTGTTGCTGTAGGTTCATATTTTCAAGAGTGAAAAATACTGAATTCTGATGGTTTTCTCTATGTTTTACCTTTATTTGAATGAAAATACTAGCTATGCAGGTAAAATACTGGTCAGTTGGTAACCCCAATGCTGACTGGGTGGAGTACCTGTCTTTTTCCTCTGTCTTAGTACCTTTGGGAGGTTTGTCAAGCCCCAGGGAAAGTGTGCCCTATGACATTGAATGTGCTGCACCCAGCGCAGCCTAGAAGTGGTGCTGCCCTGGGAGCAGCGCATTCTAATGAAAAATGGAGAGTCTTTGAAGCAGCCGCTCCGTGTTTCCCTGTGCAGCTGGCAACCTGTCTGCGTTTTTAAGAGGGGAGTTAGATCGTCTTGCAGGTGGGTGCAGTGAGTGAATGCACCTGCCTGCAAGGGAAAGTCTGCAGATTCCATGGTACCCACTATCCCCCTACAGAGGACTGCCATTAGGGAGCTTCCTGACAGCTTCTTTGCCTCTGCGCTCACGTCTATAATACAAAGGCAAAGGGATTCCCTAATTTGCATGGGGCCACGCCCCCATGCAAATGAGGGAACACCCTCTGTTGTTAGCACTGGCACTATCTGTGCACCAATCCTATCTATATTACAGAAAGCGCCGCACAAGCGTCTGCGGCCCTTTCTGTAATACCAAAGTGTCCAGGGGCATGCAAAGCAGGCGCATATGCCTGTTGCGCCCCAGGGCAATTTTCATAATACGGCCCCAGATGTCCATTAAAGGGTGTGAAAACGCCCAAGAGTGTTTGCACCAGCCTCAGGAAGCTCATTTTGTTTTGCTTTTTAAGTGTGGGGATTGGAAGAGAGATGGGGGAAAAGTACCTCAGAGGCATTTCTCAGCACCAGGCCCTATCCTCTCCAAGGTCCCCTCCTCAAATGGTGCCTGTCTGCGATATAGATGAGTAGCATGGAATTAAGTTGTGAACCAATAAGTGGACAGCGTCATAGGGGATATATGCTAACATACCTGATTGAATGTTTTTGAAAGTCAAAGATGGCTTTAATATAACTTTCTCCCGCCTGAAATGACCTCCAATTCAATTAAAGTCAACGGAGAAAATTAAATCCCCCGATTTATTTTTTAAACCTCATCTTTCCCGCTTCCAAATGTTGGCATATATGAATTGCGAGGAAAATAGAATAACACGATGGCCGATAAGTGATGGGTGCATTACCACTGTCCAGGAAGTTCATGTCCATGAGATAGATACACACGACTTGCTGATACCCGGCCAATAGGCTTCGCCTTCGAGCCAGATGGAGCATGCAATAAGCCATTAGAGCTCCCAAAGGTGGTTAAAGGGGTTTGCCCGTTTTTCACGAACATATGTTTTATAAAACTATTCATTTGACTAATAAGACTGTTCCAATGTTTTAAAATATGATGCAGTTGGAAGCTGCACTGAAAGTACTCTTGCTTGTTACCTTTATTATTTGCTGTTTCTCTCCTTATTATGCAGTATACAAAAAGGAAAAGCAGGTGGGGACTTGCATACTCCATGTAAGCCACAAGATGGCGCTGCTAATTAGCACAACAATGGTGCAAACCGTGCTGAAAATATTGGAATCGCTAAAGTTTCTAGAAATGGACAAGCTTCAAATTAAATGTAAAATCTCATTCACTCTCTAACTCGCAGATTAGTTCCTCAGAAGAAAACATGTGACATCCTGTAATATGTAATTTATAAGCAGCTGTGGGTTAGCTGAGTCAACGAAGAAGGGCGCGGACATCACCCATCGGTGTTTACAATGGACATGATCCTTACATAAGGTTTAACATTACAAAGTAGTCTTTGCATAAGGCACAGAATGACCGGTGTACACTTTACAGCTTTACAAACTGTTCTCTTAACAATAAACACAGATCAAAGGGAATATAAGTAGTATTTGCATTTGATAGCGCTTCATACCCCATTGGGCCTAACCGCATTACTGGATGATTAGCATGTTATACTGACCAGGAGTGTAAGAACTGGGCTTGTGAAACAGTAGTAATGGTATCTGTAGGAAATAAAAAAAAATTGCTTGGTGCACCCTTTTGCTGGCTGTAGAACTCTGTGCACCTTACCCCTCCTAACCAGTGTTGAAGTGCCAGTGCTCCCCTTTTTAACATGCTTGAAATGGTATACTCCTAACTATCATATTTAATTTACCTAAAAGTCCCTGGTATATGGTGCCAGGGCCTGATAGTTAAGTGCCACCAGTGGACTGTGCCAGGGCCTGATAGTTAAGTGCTACCAGTGGACTGCAGTGCATACTGTGCCATTCATTTCAGTGGCAGTGCAAGCATGGCGACGGGCTACCATTGTAGCCTGTCTTGAGCAGTGTAAACTCTGCAATTCAACCTGTCAAAATAAACACTTTTGATGGGTATAAAGCAGGCTTCTCCAACCAGTAGCCAGTGAGCTACTAGTAACTCTCCAGGTACCTTCCTCTCTGAACCCATGGAAATCAACTGCAAAGTACCCCAGGAATCATCTTTCAGCCCAACCCTTTCAACATCTACACAGCCCCCCTCACTGTCATTGTCAGACAGCACAGCCTCAGCATAGTATTCTACGCCGACGACACCCAACTCATCTTCTCCCTCACCAAGGACCCTCCCTACCCACCAGACTCAACTTCCAGAAAGGAATGCAGGACGTTGCATCCTTGATGATCAACAGCTGCCTGAAGCTCAACCCGGAGAAGACAGAAGTCCTCGTCCTCTGAACCACCCTGTCAGCATGGAACAACACCTGGTGGTCCACCACCCTCGGCAGCCCTTCAACCCCCACGGATCACGCCAGAAACCCTGGCATCATACTCGACTCCTCCCTCTCCATGAACAAACAGGTCAACGCTGTCACTTCCAGCTACTTCAACACCCTCCACATCCTCCGTAAGACCTGAGTCAAGGAAGACGGTCACCCAGGCACTCATAACCAGCAGACTGGACTACGTAAACGCCCTCTACGCCCGCATCAACAAGTCTCTACTCCGCAAGCTCCAGACGATACAGAACACCGCCACCAGACTCAGCCTTGGCATACCTCGACACGAGCACATCAGCCAACACCAACAGAATCTCCACTGGCTCGCCGTCGAGAAAAGAGTCACGTTCAAGATACTCATATCCATCAACCTCGTCCTTGCCGAAACCCACGCATCCTCAGAGGCAGAACAGGGTGTAGAGCAGGGGTCTCCAACCTTTTTTGCATTGAGAACTACTTGCGCTCAAGGAAAGTCCTGCCGAGCTACTAGCATATGTTATCACTGTAAAATAGTGGCTACATGTGTTAACATTACACTATGACCACTCGAAGCAGACTTATCAGTAGTTACCACCCAAGCATTCCAGACAAGGTTACCAGCAGAAATGGCAGGAAAACATTTCTTGATTTTAAATGCCACCACCTCATAAATGAAGTTACATTCAAATTATCAAATTCTCTGCGGCACAAAAGACAGAACTAAAGCAGTAAATCCCACTCAACTCAGCTTAAATTATCATTTGGCAATCGACTTTAAATGTATTTTAGAACTAAAATATTTTGTCTTCATCAGCATATTAGTTTTTGAAAATATGCACATTTTTTCATTCAAATACCACTTTCCACTTTTGGCAACTAAACTCAGTTTTCAGAATAAAAACCTTTTCTGAAAAAACATATTTGCCTTAAAAATATCAGTTTTCATTTTTAGAAAGCACACAATCCCCAAATGTCAGTAGTATCATGTAAAAATGCCTCATATAGTCCGATTCTGCTTAAAGTGCCCAAGTATCACAATCATAGGTAATGGGTACTCACCATAGCACCAAGGATGCCTATGTTATGTGAATAACGGCCACTGTTATACCAGGCCCAACGTACCAAGGCTGGACGCCATAACATCCAGGATGCCCAATGTATATGAATTATAGCCATTATTATGCAAGCAACAGTCCTCATTCTGTCAGGGGTGGCTAATAGTAGGCCAGTCATGCTCTTAATACGTCAATGACGGCAGCCGGTATGGGAAAACACTAGACTAAAAAAATACCTGTATTAATCAAGGATGACCATTATTACACCATACCACTATTATGCCATGAACTGAAACAATTGCATCAAAGATAAAACACTTTGCACTGTTTTTAGGGAGGAACACCATGTTAGACAAGCACAATAATTAATGCAGATGAGGCTCTTATTTGTTCTTTGCTCTGGATCCATACCCTGCTCCTCTCAGCTATTAGGTTGATCATGCTCCTAAAAAATTTCTCTCTGGCTCCTACAGTCCCACACTTTGGTGGGTCAGCACATTTTACTACTGTCACTCTTTGATAGTTCATTGTTCACATATGTGCTAAGACAGATAAGGCAGGACGTATTACATGGCCAATCTCCTTGTGATTTAGAGTTAGCGTGGATATAGATGGTCATGTGGCAGACCCCGTAACACAACTCAGTTTGTGTTTGACTGTCAATATAAGGCTCTGCTATTGGTTTTGTTGACTTTCACTCCAAGATGCTGCCTTCTTTAATATGCATAGACTCTCTGAGTTTGTCTTGGTTTGTCTTTAACCCTGAAAGCTACTTTTAGGGTCCCGGTGAGCTACCAGTAGGTCCCGAGCTACTCGTTGGAGACCCCTGGTGTAGAGCCTTCTTCAAGAAAACAACGTATTCAAAAGGGGTCTAAGGGGAAGGATTTTTAAAGACTTCGTGGTATCAAACCCCCATTAACAATGTATCACAACAAAAAGAATACCACTGGTCTATTGGTGCATGAACATATGAATAAGAAAATAAATATGTCTGTGGTGGATCTGGTTGTGTTGCAAGAGAGAAAGAAATGAATCCCATCAGCCCACACAATGGCAGAGCTTCATCATCTGGGATTTGGAAGAGATGGTGGTCCAGATATAGGCGACTCACTAGTTATAGTCGTGTGTCACCTTAATCCAACACCTCCAGTGATGGACCATACCAAAAAAGTATGTGTGTAGTGATGGGCTACTAGTTTTGCAGTGAAAAAACAGTGTGAAAAACAGGTTCGGCTTAGGATTTGCCAGGAGTACCGACGGAGAGAGCGGGGCCTCCACACCTGAGCTGTTGCCAGGCGAGGTGAGGCATTCTCCCACGACAAGTTGGGATAGAATCCTATTGTTGAGGACCTACTTCCTACACACCAGACAACTGCGGATGGTAGGACGTATGGTACCCATTAATATATGTTTATATATGGTTTTTCACTTTAATATATATTGTTTTGCAGTAGTGTACCTTAGCGGTCCTGACGAAAGCCAATGGAATAAATATTCCTACGTTGGCTGAAACATGTAGACCCCTTCTGTCCAACTAATAACAGTTATTATTTCAAACTGTTTGCACCTGTTTTTAATCATTGACACCATGATGCTCTTCTAATAAATTCTTCCTCAACATTATGGTAGCCATTTTTAAATCACTTTTTCCTGTTTTTCACACAGTTTTTTCACTGCTAAACTAGAATCCCACGACTACACACATACTTTTTTGTGGTATGGTCCATCACTGGAGGTGTTGGATTAAGGTGACACACGACTATAACTAGTGAGTCGCCTATATCTGGACCACCATCTCTTCCAAATCCCAGATGATGAAGCTCTGCCATTGGGTGGGCTGATGGGATTCATTTCTTTCTCTCTTGCAACACAACCAGATCCACCACAGACATATTTTCTTATTCATATGTTCATGCACCAATAGACCAGTGGTATTCTTTTTGTTGTGATGTAGAGCCTTCTTCTACATCATGGCCAAGACCTGGAACGAGCTCCAGATCGACATCAGATGCACCCCATTCCTGAACACCTTCAGGAAGGCTCTCAAGACCTGGCTCTTCAACTGTACAAAACCGCGGATCCCCTCCCCCACCCCAGCGCCTTGAGACCCTCACCAGTGAGTAGCAAGCTTCTTTTTTTTTTTTTTTTTTTCCGCCCTTGGTGTCCAACTAGTAGCATGTGATAATGACCTTACTGTCTCAGATAAACTGGGAGGGGCTCCGAGAGAGGCTGCCCTAATTACCCCACAGTAAGTAATGTCATACTCCCAACAAGCCACCTTGGAACAACCGTCTGGGACACATGCTGCGTTCATATACCCAATCTTATTTCGCTTTCGAGTGATTAGGGTATAGTCAAATAATAAGGAGAATGCCAAGCAGCGTAATCATTGGACCTTGGGGGGGAAAAAAAAAAACAAGATTGAACCGAGACCTATCACCAGTTTAGTAACCTCCAAAAGTTTCTCTTGCTATGGTTTCCCGATCTTAAAAGGTCCAACTTTGATGTTTGTAATACTGACATTCGCCAGTCAAGCAGGGTAGGGGGTAAAGGATCTTTCCATTTCTTGCATATTGCTCTCCTTGCCAACAGGATACAAAAGAAAATTAGATTTTTTACTTGACCATGAAACTCTGGAGCGATACCAAAAATAACAAGAGCAGGACTTAAAGTTATTTGAGATCCCAAGGAGTTGGATATTGAACTAGAAACAGAGTTCCAAAACAGAGATAAAAGTGGGCAATCAAAGAACATGTGTAAATCCGAAGCCTCAACCAAGCCGCATTTAGGGCATGAAACAGGAGAACTGTTCGAAAATTAGGACAGACGTTGAGGCGAATAGTATGCCCTATGTAATGTAAACAAGTGGTTTCGGCGTAACCACGATGGTTTTACTATGTTCCACATGATCTTGAAAGATTCATACCACGTATTCTCCAGATTGATGTCAAAATTTGAGTGGACCATAATTGGTCTGGTAGTTGAAACTCACCCTCCGTCTCTTCAAGTAGGAGATTATACCAAAATGAAACTTCTTTCTTGAATGGAGGCCTATCTGTTAATAAGGACACCAATGTGCTGTCCCCTCCCAGCTGAAATCTGCCTTTACCAGAAGACCATGAACGTGCCCAACTTTGCATTTGAAGATATTTGAACCTGGAGAAACGGTCCCCCACTTTTAATCTTAATACCTCCCACGGCAATAGGCTTCCTTCGACAAAGATATCTCCCCAGACTACCAGACCTGACTTACGCAGTGGTATTGCGAGATTGTCTAGAAGCCAGCTCGGAGAACCTGGAGAGTTCCATATTGGATTCTTTCTTGCAAGGCAATAAGTAGTGAGAATTATAGTAACGCCAAGCATCCAAGACAGCGACACTAAATTACACAGTTATTGTGTCATGTAATTGCCCTTTCGGCACGACCATCACGATGGACCAGCTCTGACTCCCGGTTATATTAGGCAACTTACAATCAACAAGTTTAATCAGAAGACTACCTACTTACGTGGCCCTACTTTCACTGAAACCATATCAAGGATAAGGTCACTGTGCCTGTAGAATAAAGAAAAAGATAAACCTCAAGAGTTGCCCATAACGAACATCAACAGCATAATAGTGCACCTTAACAATCCTATTGTTGTGTTTATGTTTTCACTGCAAATTGACGGACTCCTGAAGAAGGCTAATGCCGAAACGCGCGTAGAGTCCCATCTACCGCTTTGCTTAATACAATCAAGCCCTATTTAACATCGGAGTCATCTTTGTTGCCCACCCTGTATTTTCCCTTTTTTTGTATTTTTTCACCTGATAAATTAACATGTTTATCATGCACTTTTTAACTCAGAAATGTATATTTTTATAAATTAAATATGTTCTTTAAAAATGCAAAAAAATACTGAAATAAAACAAAAATATCAATTTACATCACAAGAATAATTGTTGTCTTTATCAGCTTTCAATTACATGACACAATAACTGTGTAATTTAGTGTCGCTGTCTTGGATGCTTGGCGTTACTATAATTCTCACTACTTATTGCCTTGCAAGAAAGTTTTCATATGTTTCCCTACAAGTAGTGAATGTATCATTAGTAGGGGTCCCCCTTCTTTACAAATAGAGTTCCATATTGGAGCCTTACTAGAATAGTAGTCGATTCTAATGGTACGCCTAAGTTTAATCCATATTCTACATGAGTCTCTAAGTACTTTCAATTTTATTTTCTTAAAATACTTTGGGTCCCCAAACTTAAAAAGGAATTCATGATCAGTCACCTTTTCTCCTTTGAGTAATGCAGCAAACATATGTCCACAACCCAAATTAATCGGGGATTTTAGCAACATCCTAACATGGGACATCTGAAAGGCCCACCCATAAAGTTGTAAATCAGGAGCCGCCAAGCCTCCCTTCTCTCTACGTCGCCTAATCTTCTTCCAGGCGATTCTCGGATTACGGTTGTTCCATATAAAAGAGCGTATATCGCTTTGAAGCTTGGCTATCATCGTGGGATTAAAGAAAAGAGGAATGGTATTAAATAAAAATGTAATTTTAGGTAAAATCGTCATTTTAACTAAATTAGATCTACCCAATAGAGATAGTGGAAGTGTAGACCATGATTTCATTAATCTACGGCATTCCTTAGCAGTAAGCGAGAAGTTTGCTGGAGCTATCCTGTCTATATCTTTATATATATTTAGACCTAAGTAGCGGAGGACTGAACGTATCTGGGCCCCTGCCACAGGCTCAGGGTCGTTCCAGACCATTATGTCTGTCTTTCTGCATTAACTTCATAGCCTAATACGGCTCCAAATTCTTTAGCCAACGTAATTACTGCGGGGAGCGCTGATCTTAACTCTGATGTAAAAATGAGAACATCGTCCGCATATAGGGCTACCTTCCTCTCCCATCCCTCAAACACAAAAGACTTGATGTTACTATTGTCTCGGATCTTTTGAGCAAAGGACTCCATATAAAGATCAAATAAGAGGGGGGAGGGGGGGCAGCCTTGGCGGGTGCCCCGAGTGATGTTAAATGGGTCAGATAATTCTCCATTAACAAGTATAGACGCTGACGGATTCTTATACAGGAGTTTGACTGTACGTCTACATTTTTTACCAAAATTGAATTTTCCCAAGACCTCCGATAGGTAAACCCAATTAACTCTATCGAAGGCCTTGGTGGCGTCCAAAGTCATTACTGCTAGAGGAGCCAATGCCACTGTTGCCATATCGATAGCACCTATAAGTTTGTAGGTCAATTCATACAGCTGCCGCCCCCTTACAAACCCCTTTTGGTCTGTATGCAAGACATTTGTTGCTACTGCCCCTAACCTATTTGCAAGTACATAAGTAAAGATTTTATAATCTGTATTTAAGATGGAGATTGGTCTGTAAGACCCACAATTTAGTGGAGATTTACCTGGTTTTAAAATCCATGTAATTGATGCATTATCCCACGATTTAGGAGGGGACATGCCTTCAAGGAGTATCTTATTAAATAGTTCAGTCAAAAAGGGAATGATAGTTGGAGTCAGAGCTTTGTAGAGTTCAGATGGCAACTCATCCGGGCCTGATGCCTTGCCTTTTTTGCTGCTGGCTACAGCTAACGTAACTTCCTCCTGTGAAATCGGATCTTCCAGTTTATTACTTTGTTCTGATGTCAGAACAGGAAGGGAAACGCCCGCCAGCCACTCTTTCGCCTGCTTAGGATCCACACTATTATCCTCGCGATAGATATCTCTAAAGAAGTCCCGGATCGTTCTCCTAATATCAACATCAGTTGAAAATGTTGTCCCACCGGACATAATTGAGTTGATAATATTACGCACTAGCTCGGTCTTTGTTTTCCATGCCAGCAATTTACTGGCACCTTCGCCATACTCAAAATGAGCCAGCTTACTGGCTTCCCATCTTTCTAAGACCCTAGCATTTAGTATCGAACTTAACTCTCCCTTCAAGATGGTTGCTTTATTCTGATTCTCCTGAATTATAGTGGCGCAAGCATCAGAGTGGCTAATGATGTCTGCTTGAAGGTTAGCCAGCTCTGTTTCTAAAGAGGTCACTGCTTCTCTATAGATCTTATTCTTATATGCAGCTTTGTTAGTTATCTGTCCCCTTAAGAATGCCTTGAGAGTATCCCATACAACACCAGGAGAGGCAGAGCCTATATTTTCGTCCAGAAAAACCTGGACCTCTACCTTGAGGGCGTCAATAATATTAGTTGATGACAGTAGTGATCGATCAAATGACCAATTACTTGATCTATTTTTTGGAAACCCTTCCATTTCTAAAAGGATTGCCGCATGGTCTGAAAGATGAAATGGTAAATGGGATACCACTTTAACTAGATGAACTAAGGATTGACTAATCAGGATAAAATCAATTCGGGACTGATGATGAAATCTATAGTTTCGAAAAGTGATTCCTCTCTGTGATCCATGTGTTGTTCTCCAGATGTCGTTATATCCTAACTGCTTCATATTGTCCTGCAGGTATGCCCTGGTTTTAGACAAAACTTTAGCTCTGTTGAAGGCTGATTTATCCACTAGGGGATCTAAAACTATATTGAAATCTCCGGCTAGAATAACAGGATCAGGAAATGAATAAAGATGTGAAAAGAGGACCATCAATACCGATGGATCATCCTGATTAGGGCCATAGTAACCCACTATAGTTATTGGTGCCCCATGTATTATGGCTGATACTATTGCCCATCGTCCTCCTGGGTCGACAAGATTAGATACCAGTCTCGCTTTTAGGGATTTTCTAAATAGAATTGCCACACCTCTAGTGTGTGTTCTTTGTGACGTCATTATACAAGCGTCAATCCATCTATTCCTCTTAACCAATATCTGTATTTCCGGTTTGGTCAGATGTGTCTCCTGGAGTACTATAATATGGGCACCAGAATCACGAAGATATTGCATGATATTATTTTTCCTAGGGCTGCTTCGCAAACCATTAGTATTCCAGGAGAGGATAGACAGTTTATCCATTCAGATAATGTTTCGATTCTTCGTTTTTACCTCTCCCACAGATGTAGAAAGCTCTATATCCCATAAGCCATGTAGTAAGAAATTTTAACTGAGACATATCTTAGGGATGACCACTTCATGTGAAAAATCAAACTGACGCAAAAAAAGAGGACTCTTTTTTAGTTTTTTCCCCTGCCCCCCCACCCCCACCCTCAGTGACCCTGTCTAGCCCCCCCTCCCCCTTGGAAAACCCTTGTTTTATCTATCTGGAATACCCAGAAGATAGTACTCTGTTGTGAACTCCCTTCTTATTCATAGCCGGGAAGAAAAAAAAGCATCACACAATACAAATGAGAAAAAGTTAGACCTACCCTATGTGCCCCCTTACCTAAACCCCATTACTTGCAGTCTTACTGGTGAACTTTTTTTTTTTTTTTTTTTTTTTCATTATGCTGTGTCTCTAAGTACATTTTTTTTTGTATTGTGTAATTTATTATTAGTTAGTTTAACCGTCTTTTCTTCTCTATATTTTATTTTTTATTTTTTTATTTTATTTAAAATATGCCAAACAACTTAGCCTAATGGTTGCAGAAGGCTTTTCTCTAATTTCCTGCTCCTTTTTCTCTGCCCATGGTGAGCAGTAGTTCATCTGCTGCCTGCACTGATCTTATATTGTGCATGGTGTTGTTGTACATGATTCTCAGTGCGGCTGGAAAAACCAATTGAGCAACTGCACCATAGCTTCTAAAAGCCTCAAGTCTTTTCCCGAGTTCCCATTGTCTATCTAATGTAGCCCTGGACAAGTCTGATCGCACTTGAAAGTTGAATCCCCTTGCACTAACAGTTTTCTGCTTTAGAGCCAGGTTTAGAATGGTTTCCTTGAGGGAGTACGTAAGAAAGTTAACCAAAACCTTTCTGGGTTTGGTTCTTTTTGGATTCTTCCTAAAAGGCTCTCTGTGGATGCGCTGTATGTCGAGAGCTAATTCTTCCTCGGAAAGGTCCAGTCTCAGCGCCTCCTTCAACAATGAGATAACGTACTGCTTAATATCTGAACCTTCCATATCCTCGGGAATATTCATTATCCGAAGGTTATTCCTTCGGGCATTGTTCTCAAGCATCTCCATCCGTTCTGATAGAATTTCATCTTCCTTCCTAAGTGTGATCACATCTGCCTTAGCTTCATCTAGATGCAGGGACAAACCTGTTACCTTGTCCTCAAGCGCCTCTGTTCTCGTTGTTAAGTCACTTAGTTTTTTATCTAGGTTTTCACAGAAACACCTAATGTCCGCTTGATTAGCTGCGGAGGTTTCAAATCCTTTTTTGATATCTGCCAATAGAGAGGCAAACATTCCCTGAAAGGATGCCTGCAGAGTAGTAATCAGGTCAGTATTTATATCAATAGGTGGATTAGGCGGAATAGCACTTGATAGGGGGGCCAAGATGTCTGATGTAGTTATTATAGTCCCTTGCATAGGACCTTGTATACCTACTCCTGTTGTTGTTGTGGCTGTTGCAGTTAGTGAGGACAACATGAGAGGAGGGACCAGTGGGGGCGCCAGCACCAAAGCAAATGGTGCAGGATGTCTTAACACACCAGCACTTGGATTACTAACCACTCTCTCTATGCTGCCGACTTGATCATTGCCTGCCTCCAAACCTGCTCCGAGGTTCATAGAGGTTTCTACACCCTCCGTCGCCGTCTCAAGCAGTGTGTCAGTTTTATCAAACAAATCTTCGGACCTCAACATTCCCTCAAGTCTAGTATCCTCTGCTGGTGTCTTTCCAAGTCTCTCTGGTAGTTGTACTACTTGTGGAATAACCTTAAAGAAAGATCTCAGTGATGGTGTTATTTTTGACACTGAGGTAACCTTTTTGCCTTTGGACCCTTTGGCTGATTTGCAAGTATAGGCTCGCTTGGCTTTGACCTGACCTGTTAGAAAGGAAGAAGGCTTCTTTTTGCTAATACAGAGATGTTCTGGGGTAGAGTTATCGCCCCCCTCAGGTGCTACTGTTTTTATCGCAGGCTCAGCCTTATTTACCCAGTCTGCCGTGGGTGTACTCAAAACGGCCACAAGGGGGAGTTTAGTTTTAATAGCCTTGTCCTTACTGGACTTACTGGACTCCCCTTTACAAACGTTATGTTTATTACCTCTTAAATTGTACCCAGCCTCTGGCTCATTACCCCCATTATCGTCACCTCCACCTTCTTTTCGCGCGTGGACCAGAGTTGGCTCTCCCACCTTCAATGCCCTCTCATCTGTAGTCTCTTTCGCCTCTACCTCCAAAGCAGCAACAACCTCACGTCGACCCAGAAGCAAGCCTCGAATGTGGCGTCCTCGTCGGAGCTCCAGGGCGGCCAAGCTCCACACCAAACCACCAGCCGACACCGGAGTACACCCCCGTCTCTCAACGTCCACCTCTCTCTGACAGCCAAACACAGCAGCAGCAGAACTCCTCTCCGCGGCATCCGCAGGCAGACACGCCCCCTCCAAACCCATCGAGCACCGAGGTAGCAGGTCAAAAGTAAGCGCTAATATTATCGGCGATTAATTTAGTCGCCGAGTGTCTGGGCACTAAATTTCTGATCTAGGCGCGGTCTTAGCAAAAAACCGCATCAAAAAACCGGCTTAATCGTAGTGAACTCGCTTTAGACGGGAGCTCATAAACAGAGCACCGCAGCGGCTCAAGCGGCCGCCGCCATGTTTTCCCCCCAGTGAGTAGCAAGCTTACACATCCCCCTAATTGATAGTAAGTAACTCGCCAATGTGCAGCCCAGTCTACTTAACTAGAAGCTTGGTTGGATTAACCCCTTCACTGCAGGGCTGATTCCCCTGCTGTGCTGGGGGGCGAAGGGGCGCGCACAGTGCCCCGGTGCTCATGATGAGATCAGCTCGTCATGAGCCACGGTGCTCGTGTGCTCATGACGAGCTGAGCTCGTCACGGCCACACCCGTTTGTGTAGAACGCTCCCACAGCAGGGGAATTAGCCCCGCGTGTGAGCATTCTAACGATCATGACGAGTTCAGCTCGTCATGAGCACACGGGAACCGTGGCTCATGACGGGCTGAGCTCGTCATGAGCATGGGAGGGGTTAATATGTTGCCTACAATTTAAAAGTCAGCATTTGAGACAAAAATTTGTGTATTTTCAGAACTCACACATTTAGCTGATGTTTGGAGACAAATGGCTGAATTTCCAAACTATATTTAAAGCAGATATGGGAGTTATAAATCATTCCAAATATTCACATTACTGCTGGCAATCTTGCCTGATGTGCTGAGGAAATCACTGCTGGTAATCTTGCAAGGGGTGGCCATTAATGTAATCTTATCTGACATGGTCACTATTACCATACTAATTATATTAGTAGCTCCGTATGATTTTCATTGTACATAAGTAGCTTTTATTACAACAAATGTTGGAGACCCCTGGTGTAAACCTTAAGTTTAAATGTTAATAAGTCACTCTGCCTAGGAATGTATGGTATTTAAAAGTAGGAGATGTAGAAATTGAATAATAACATATCCTTATGGTGACTAGCATCCAAAATCAATTTTCACTATAGGAAGGCTGGATGGCCCATAGAGAAACATTAAGAAGCAATATTAATTCTGCTATCACAGGGCAGAAACTAGCTAGAAATATGATTCAAAAACTCTTTTTTCATATTTCAAAAGCCCAATTTAATGATGAAGTTAGATTCTTGATATATATTATGAAGTAACTTCTAGAAAGTTACCGTTTCCACTGCTTTAAACTCCCAAAGGCTCATTTACATGAGCCTTCCAACTGCCCATCCAGCAAGTGAATGGCCCCGAATGAGTTGTAAAAACTGCTCCAAGGGTTTGGGGATGTGATTTTGTTCCTCTGACAGAATGACCATTTAGGTTGTTCTTTCTTTTGTTCGACAAGTCAAGCAGGCACCTGTCCTAGTAGGAGGGGAGCTGCCTCAGAACTGGTTTGGAGTGACCACAGCAGAGGGGCTGTTCATTACCCATGCTGCACCTCTGGGTGGCACACAGGCTCTGCACAAGGGGAGAAAGACTTCATAATTTGTGGTCCTGGAATGGTTGGGTGTGTCTGGCTGGACTTCTGTTACCACACCTGAAAACCTGAGACTTAAAAACTTTTTCAACTTCAGGACTTCCACAGGACAGGGATCAAGCTTCTCTGCAGCAGCAAATCCGAATTAGCAAGACCTTTTAGAGAAGATATTCAGCCTTGTGGAGCTCTCTTCGACTGCAGTCTGCAGCCTCACCCCGGTAAAGGATTTCGAGCTCCGAAAAAGTGACTAAGGGCAAATGTACAAATCTTGATTAGCCGAAGGCACCAAATGTATACAACTAGCGAGGGCACTTCCCTGGGCAAAACATTCAAATTTCTCCTACTCGCCACACCCAACAGCTTCTTCGTACGCATGCAATGGCTATATGATCTCATGGAGCCCTCTTCAGCTATAGCCTGCTGCTTTCCCCCACTGAAGAATATGGACTTTTGAGCCTCAGTGCCCGTTTTATGTCTGGACGGCTGACCAGCTGTTCCGCCACAGTGAGGGAGTAAATTACTACCTCCACATGGTGGAGAAGCTGGCCAACCAATTTATTAATGACGCTAAGCAGACGGTCATTTATAAAAATATTGCAGGGATCTGCCATCACCGGGGTTCCTGGCAATGCATATTACTCTGTGCTACAATGCTGCGTCAGAAGGACACAGCCCTAAAACAGGATTGTCTTTTTGTAAAGAAAAAATATAATACTCCCCTCACCATGGGAGTCTTCTCCCAAATCCGGGGGAGCATTATAATAATTTTACAGTTTCTTACAGTAATAAGTGACTAAATCCTCGCCCATCTAAATTGGGCAGGCGGACAAATAGCCTTTCTCCGATATCGTTACTCCACAGGGCTATCAGAGAAGTTTGGCCACGGTGGAGACTGTAACAGAGAAGTCTCTGCTGTGGGCAAACTGAAGGCAACAGCATTTAAATTAGGCAGACAGACCTTCATGTTGCCGATATGTGTACTCCGCACAGGTGCAACGCAGTATACATACCACCAACATATAATTCCCCCCTAAGCCCCAAGGTAAAAGCTTCAACTGGGTCAAACCTGGTTTCTATACCCCAACAGCCCTCCATCATGGCCGGTCCCTTATCACATCTCGGTCTCCGTCTAGCATGACCAGTTGACCGCAATTGAGGCTTAATTCTTTTTGGCGCTGTTTTTATTTAAATTTCAAACATTTATTCATATTTCTTGTTCCTCTTATGGGATTTTTGACATTTTTGGTGCCAATATTTTTTATTAAAATATTGTCTATTTTTCTAATCTGCTTTCGGATTTTTATTGTGTTATATCTTTATTATTGTTTTTGGACTGTATAAATGTTTTACACAAGGCCTTAAGTTAAGCCTGTCTGCTCTGTACCATGGATATCAGGGAGTTGAGCTCAGGTTAACTTAGTGACTTTGAGGGTTCACCCTGACAAGAATTGTGATTAGTGCCTGAGGTTGGTACAAACACCTCAACTAATAACCTCATTTCTTACAATATCCCCCCACCCAGGTGCTCAGTAAAAAGACAGTAACAAGACCATGTGAAGGTTTCTCAAATGGGCTAAGGAGCTATGTGGTGTGCACCCACAGTGAGGAGGAGGTTTCTCTGACCACCTTGTTGATGGAGTCCTGGGACACCCTCATAGACCAATTAAAAAAAAAAGTAAATCTCCAGCTTAAATTGAAATACTAACTGAAATCAATCGACATGGTTATGCATGAATTACTAAATCTTAAAGGCGACTGCAATAAACTGGAAAATTATAGTTTCTGAGCATGGATGTCATTTAGGGGCCGCAGCTGCGACCCCTGGCTTGTCTCATGTGATCCAGCACTGCTACTGTGGCACCCTGACGTCAGAGATGGCAAAAGCAGTACCCAGCAGACAAGCTATATAGGGTCTCGTTATTATGTCACGTTGCAGAATAGGGACCGACTGGGGGTCGGTGGTCCCGACCGCAGCATTAGGTTGCGACGGCACATGGTGAGGTCGCACAGTCCCATTTCTCTATGGAAGCTTGTGCTGCAGTCGGAATCCGGCTGCAGCACAAGCTCCCATAGAGAAATGGGAGTTTTTGTAAATCCCCGCACCGCGTGGCAGGCACCATACAGTGCCTGCCATGCGGTGCAGGGATTGACATGTGCTCCCCTGGTCCCCACACGGAGGCTACTGTTGCAAGGGGGCCCTGCTAGGTGTCCCCAAAGTCACTTTCTGACAGGCTTTTCATGTCGGAAAGCCCGACATGAAAAGCCTATGGGAAATCAAAAATCATAATCCTGACGGCGGAAACGCTGTTCTTAATAGATTACGTGCCGGTTCCGACTGGCCGATGGGCCCAAAATGAAGGTAATTATTTTCTAGTGAGCACTGTTTAGCTTCTTCAGATCCCTCTGGGAGATTACACTTTAAGGTAAACAAATTCAGAGGTGGAATTGCACTCCTTTTATTGGACAAAATAAAAATAAAGTTAAAAAAACACATTGTTTTTAAATTATTACCAAACTAAAAAAAATACATATAGTTTTACAATTGTTACAATTTTCCATTATTGTGAGTTTTTGAAGAAAATGTTTTTGAACAGGACCATCACCTCTGTGTTCCACATTTGTGATAAATGAAAACTTATTATCAATCCAAATGGCTAAATCAAGCCAACAAGATAGTTTATAAACAATTTCAAGTCCCTACGAATTAGTACTATGGGGCCAAACCTCTATTTTTTTATTTAAATTTCACTTTTGTGCACCTCCCAATGATTTAGCAATACCTTCTGCCTTTGGGGTATACAGTAGGCCATTAATTATTATGATGTCATCAGTATTAAGGTCTTGTGGCATCATTTACTAGGAGTCAAAAGTCGTATGGTGTCACTTCCTTTGATATCACTGAAGTGTGAGGTCACTTCTGCTACCCCAGGCATTTTGGTAAATTGACATTCATGTTTCTGAAATGTTTAAAATGCCATGTTTTAAATGCCATATGCCAACAAATTGATACAACCAAACCCATTTGCAATTGGTTAACAGAAATGTTCGGATGCCCAATTTTAAATATGATGGGGGATGAAGGTAGAGTGTGTATGAATGGACTGCATTACATTTAAAAGTACTCATTGAAGGGAGCTATGTGTGCCAGATCTCACTTAGGTACAGAAAGTGCATAGTTTGGTTAGCTTGATATTGGTTCAGATAGTATTATAGGGCAGATCTGGTCTGCTTAGAAGTATTTTCTCAAGACTGTGAGAAAGGAGACTGGTGCAGGGTTGGGAGTGTGGGTGTAAGAATTTGGGTTTTGGACTGGAGGTGTTGAAAATCCTTCTCAAGTAACCCCCACAATCCTTGTTAAGGTGCACCACAAAAAACACAAAATTAACCTGTGCTTAATCCTCTGATATCTTGGCAAAAAAGAAGAATGGGTTAACTTAGATGCACCCTGTTAAGTATTTATGCTGTGCACAAACAGTAATAAAGCGAACACACAACAAAAGAAAAATTCGAAACAAATTTGGAAACTTACAGCCAGATTCATAAGGCAAAATTGCGATCGCAATAGCTGCGAATTAGCTATTGCGATCGCAATTAACAGAAAAGCAATTCATCATGTCAAAAACACAGGCATTGCGAATTCGCAAAAATAAATTCGCGAAATCGCAAAATAAATCGCAGAATCTAGGAGGAACCCCTATAGCGAATCGGAAATAGCGAGAATCCATGGCTTCTGCGATTTGTTTTGTGAATTCGCTAAATAATCGCAAACGCAATTCATGACAACTCGCAATTTGCGAAAAAGCTGAAAATCGCTATTTGCGAGGCGCAATTTAAGGAGAACCAAAAGCAGGTGGTAACCATTAAGTAAAAAAAAAAGAAAACGAGCCACAGGTGCAGTCCTGAACAAACACACTTAAGGAAACACAGTAGTAGCATGAGGACTCTCACAATGCCAGGATTCTACATAGTGGTCAGGCGGCGAAGGCTCCAGGCTGCAGCACGGAACAGACGCAGGATCCAGGAGCGAATATTCCGCCTGCGGGTCACCCTGCTGGGCCAAACTGCGGAGCAAATTTACTCTAAGTACCGCCTGAATGGGCCAATGATCATCAAGCTGATCCGGGACCTGGACCCCCAGATGCAGCACCCAACAAGGAGGACCAATGCCGTGCTCACCCATGTCCAGGTCTTGTGCTGCCTGCACCTACTGGCCTCCGGAAGCTTCCAGGGGATAGTCGCTGTTGCAGGGGGGATCTCCCAGAGCAGCATGTCCCGCTGCCTAAGGAGTTTCCTGGAGGCTATGCTGACCCGGCTACACCACTACATCTCATTCTCAACCACCCAACAGGACTTGAATGAGACCAAGCTACATTTCTACAACGTTGCGCAATTCCCACATGTAATTGGATGCATTGACTGTACCCACATCCACATCTGCCCACCAGCACAAACGGAATACATGTACCGCAACCGCAGTCCTACCACTCCCTGAGTATCCCGATGGTGTGCAACGCTAAGACAATCATCACGGACATAGTGGCACAAAACCCGGGGAGCACACATGACGCATTCATATTCCGGTACAGCGGCATTCACACACGACTGGCCAGGGGAGACTTTGGCGAAGGACACCTACTAGGTAAGTACACATACCCCCAAATAGTACACTGTGATCATGTAGCTGCGCAGAACAGACACTCACCCTTTGCTCCTTTCATTTAGGTGACAGCGCCTATGGTCTCCGTGAGTACCTCCTCACCCCATACCTCAACCCTGCAACACCACAGCAACGGCGTTACAATGCTGTAAACACATACGCACAAGAAATTGCATTGAGAGAACATTTGGCCTTTTGAAGAGCAGATTCCGCATACTTCACAAGACTGGTGGGGCCTTTAAATAAGAGCCTGAGGTCTGCTGCCGCATCGTGGCTGTGTGTGCAATACTCCACAACATTGCTACCAAGCGCAGGATACCTGTCGAGATCTCAGGCAGTGAGTCGGAAGGGGACAACCGCCCACCTGCACATGTGCGTCATGCACGCGGGGAGAATCCTGCAGAAGGACACAGGTGCCGCAACCACATCACTATTAACTGTTTCTAGTGCCTACATTCCCCTCACACAACACTGCACTCATGCATGACAAATGTAATAATGACATGAGTCGGATTTAAGTGAAACCATAAATTCTTATTGTTTCATCACAATAATGTGGCTTTTGTTGTCCATGATTGCACATGGGAACAGTATTGCTTCATACGTCCCCATGCAGGGGTAGAGGGCTTGCTTGCAGATTCTGCATGGCCCTGCAGGCAGAGTGAAAAGTGTCACTGGCGCCTCCGTCCAGACGCACCCAGTCACCTCTCGCTGTCCTCAATTGCAGTGTTGGCCCGTGATGCTGCAGTGGGCCTGCTGCTGCGGCGGCGTTCAGTCACCGGCGGCAAGGACATGCTGCTGTGGCTTAACGTGCACTCGCTGGCATCATCACCACCCCCTAGTTCTCCTTGGGCAGTTGGCTGCAGACAGAGCACTGCTGGTGTCACCTGATCAAGTGCCCTGGCAACGTCCTGGCAACACTGGACCATTTGCACCTGCATTGCAAGGGACCGGCGGGAAAGTTGAGATGTTGCATTGCCAATGATATGATTGGACCGGGTGTAGGCTGACAGGCGGGTCAGCAGCTGGCGGTGGCGGCGGTGGGTGATGTCCTGCTGGGAGACCAGGATCTGGTTGTTCTCTTGCACAGCTGCGGTCAGCTGTCCAACATGCTGCGCGGTATTGGTAAGCTGCAGATGTATGGCAGCCAGGTGACGTGCCTGCGTCTTATGTACCGCAAGCATGCGGCGTTCAATGGCCAGCCCAGGATCCCGTGCATGGACAGCCCTGCCTGCGCGTGTTGAGGTGTCAAACTGCTGGCGCGTCAGTCCACTGGAATGCGACCTGACTGCGGCTGTGCGCCTCGTCTGCCTCCTGGCTGCTGGTGGTGTGGCCTGTACCACTGCCGTGGCTGCTGGTTGGGGTGGTTGCTGGCCACCCGTGGCTGCAGGGGTGGCCCTGCCCACATGGGGTGGTGGTGGTGGTACTGCTGCAGGTGGCTGAGATGGTCCTGGTTCAGGTTGGCCCTCACCCTCGGTGTCCTCCGGGTACTCATCTATATGTAGGGCCTCGCTGTCGGTGCTGGCCTGTTCTGCTGCACCTGTGATGTAAATGGGTGCATGATTAATGATATGTAGCTTGCATGAGATGTTGCTACATGCATGCAGGCCTGCTTTTCCTGACTGGCTTTTTGAATTACTTTGAATTGACAGGTCTGCCTGTGTTGGGCTATCCGGGAATGTTTTTTACACTACAACTCCCACAATGCAATAGGGCATTTCAGGTGTGCATGGCCTGCAGTACTGGGGTTGTCAAATTGCTAGCTCGGGGGTCATGGGCACTGTTAGGGGACGGGCTCGCAGTCACATGGCACTTACCTTGGGATTGTTGGGTGGGTCGGGACGAATCAAGCTGGGTGACCCCCACGCAGGCTTCAGGAGTCAGGGTGTCCTCCACGAGGTCCTCCAGTGGGGTGTTGGGTGTGACAGTGGGGTCTCCTCCACCGGTGGCAAGTGGCTCCCCCTGCCTCTCCGCAATTCGCTCTTTGACACGACCTCTGAGGTCGTACTACCTCTTTTTTAAATCGTCTATTGACCGCTGGGTCACCCCGACAGAATTCACCTTGGCGCGGATGCGCAGCCAGATGTGGCGCTTGTCAGCCTCTGGCACCCTCCTGGAGTCCTTGCCAAACAGGCGTGCATGGTCCTTACAGACCCCCTCAATTAGGAACTCAAGTTCTTGCTCCGAGAACTTAATCGTCCTCTTCCTCCCTGGGGCACTGCTCCCTGCTGCTTCCTGTGACATTTTAGAGCTTGTAGATGTCCTGCTGTGGTGCTGCAAGTTCACTGTTGTGGAGCTCTTCACAGTCCTGCTTCCACTATCAGGCTCAGTGGTCTGAATGAGGGAGGGAACAGCCTACTTCCTGGTTGTGATGTCATCATTGGGCTCGAAATGCGACCTCCCGTTTTTGCGATTCCGGTAATTTGCGAAATCACAATTTCAACCAAAAAATCGGCCGAATCTGCGATTATTATGCGATTGGGGCAAACTCGCAATCGGCAATTGCGGCCGATTGCGAATCGCATTTTTTGCGCGCATTTCTTCATGAATGCCATTCTGCGATTTCTAAATTGCGAATCGGTAAATATCGCAATTTGGAATTCGCAGAATGTTGCATTGATGAATCTGGCTGATAGTGTGAAATGCAATAAATAAAATGAGACCAAAATGCCAAAATCAAATCAGTAGATACGGAGAAATGCCATTTTAATGGTTTAAGTAAAAATACCACCAAGTAGCAGAAAGCGCTAACTGTGGGTATCTTAATGCACTAGGGCACGACAAAGTCACAAGGTCAGGCCAACCATAGTGACCAGGGACCAGGTCACTCCAGCTGGAAAAGTTACCTTCTCAAAGTCTGTTCTGCTTAGTTCAAACTTCAGGATTGCACAGGAGGAGCTTAGCCAGTGGCGGACGGCATGACTCACAGGTGGGGGTCTTGGGGTGTCGGAGGTCATACAGAGAGGGGGGTCACGCAGGAGGTTGGGCGGTTAATTTATACATAAAAAAATAGTTAACTTACCTTCACTGGCCCGTCTAGTCCAGCGTCCTCCTGCATTGTCTCTGCTCCTCACATGAGACAGGCAGCCTCCCTCCCTTCCCCTAAGCCAATCACAATGCTGCAATGGCAGCGTTGTGATTGGCTGGGACGGCGACCACACAGGCATCTATGGGGAGACCATTTTCTCCATGTAGGCTGCATGCAGCCCACATGGAGAAAAGGGAGAATGCGTATGACTGTTTTGGTCAGTCAGTGTTACCAAAGTGGGCAAGCCACTCCTTCCCGGCCCTAGAGCAACACCACCCGCCCCCAACCATACCCTTCTACTTTCTCACAGTGCGAGACGCAGACACATAAAATAGTATTTAAAATACAATTTTATGTTTCTGCTTCTTGTCCTGCGAGAAAGCAGTGGGGCGACGCTCCTCTGCCCACATGGAGGAGCTACCCCTGAGCTTAGCCAATGACAGCCAAGGGTCCAGCATTTGGGGAGGCCTCTTTTTGGGGATCAAGAATTCACTCCAGCAGAGGCCAGCAGAGGCCAGCAAGGCGCAGGCAGGTCCAGTTGTAAGTCTAAACAGGTCCAGCTGCATGTCCAGGCAAAGCCAGATGCAGTAGGTCAGAAAAAAAGTTCAACCACCTGATCCTTGGAGTCACTCAGGTTAGCCTGAAATGAAGGGAGCTGCTCCATTCTTTCTTCTCAGAAAGCTGGGCAGACATCCAGCAGCAAGGCAGGCCTTTATGAACAAGGCATGTCTCAAGCAGCAGGTCACTCTTCTAGGGAACATTCTGCTTTAATGTTCACAGGCCCAGCAGTGTACTGATGAGTGGCTCAGTATGTCCAATATGTATAACTAATGCCAACCTTTGAAGTGGGGGAACTTTCTAGTCCACCCCTACATCTGGTTCTGGAAAGTTCCTTCCTTCCCCTGCCAAGGCTTTCAGTACGACAACGTATTGATTTTAAGACGCTTTGCCTGGTGCACAAAGCCTTGTTTGGTGGTGGGGCTGAGGATGTGCAATCCTTGTTCTCACATTACCTCCCTCTGCGGCCTCTAAGGTCAGCCACTCTTGGCCTAGTACAACTCCCCAAGATAAAAAGAGTAAGATGTGGAGGAAAACGGTTTTCCTTCCTAGCATCCAAACTAGGTCTTTCAAGCATTTCCTTAAACTGACAACCAGCAATCACAGAGAGGCACAGAAACCTGGGACTGGTGAATGGTAATTTAAATAGGGCTGTGCATGGCAACCTATTTCCAAACATTTAAAAAGGTGTGCCGTGCCTGTATGGCACACAGTGGGATACCTGATAAAACGAGAATGCCAGGTACGTCGAGTACAAAACAGTGTACACCAGCATAGTCCTGCTTTTTTTAACCGATACTAGGAGCCACTAAGTATGATCCTACAAAGAATTATTGTCTTCATACACAAATATGCAGACAACACACAAACCTACTTAAAGATATTGAAATGAAGAGCATCTCCAATCGTTGCCCTTTCTTTGACAGACTGGATATATGGATGTTAAAGAATTACTTTTCTCATGCTCAACTTGCAGAAACCATGTGACACTTTTTGCAGGATCCCCAGCAAATACCGCCCAGGTTTAGACACCCAAAACTCTCTGGCCAGTGCAGGTTTGGACTAACTTACCAACTTCTGCCAGGGAGTCAGATATACTGTTATTCACGTGCCTCAAACAGCCTTTTTGGAGATGGTGCATATGGGGTAGCAATGAGTCTTGTGAGACCACAAGATTATATTTACTAGTGAGTCTGGAGCCCTATTCCGATACAGATGGACACATACAAGAAATTCACAGTATAAATTAAAAATAAATTATTAATAATTAACGCTGTATTTTAGTGCAGATTATATGAATAAATGGTGTATCAAAAATAACACAACTGTTGAAAATAAGAATACAAAACATAACTATATTTAAAAAGAATTTCAACAGATTATATGATATGCATTCTATTCTATTCTAGAATATATTCATTGATTTCAATCATTGATGGGATCACTCTCTATCAAAACCAATCCTTTCCTATCCAGTAGCTTACCCTAATTCAGCAATAAAGTGTCTTCATGGCCTTCCTAGATGTCCTTTGACACACATACATATGGGACATGACTAGATATTTTCCAATTTGCTACTGCTACTATGCTTTATTTACAGAATCAAGGAAGTCTGTCCCTGTTCTGCACTGTGAAGATAACACTGTATGGCCTTCAGCTTGATTATCTGCAATGAGCAGCGAGCTTGATGCTTCCTGAAAAATCTTAAATGTTTTCTTCACTGAGCTGCCTTAGCATCAGACTTAAATGCTATTTTCAACATCATTTTATTTTTAATATCTTTATTTGTCATTTTAACAAAAAAATAGCATGGCAGTGGTGTTGGTTACAATTACAGTGATTTGTGAGCAAAGCAGGAGGTTGCTCATATTCCTACAGCAGGTGGGCATATATACATTCAGTACCACCAGGATGTGAAGCAATCGCTCCTTTCTATGAAACAAACACCCACTCTCACCCCATTATGGAGGCCGAACCAACCATGCAGCACTAGCCATCACCTGTAGAGCTAGTAATACTGTCATCATCCTCACTCATCTCATTAGAGTCGGGGTCAAGGAGTTTCTTGCTCATGCCTTGCCATACCTGTAAATCCTCCCCTACCTTGATGTGTCGTCTGGTTAGCTTCATAAGTGTTTCTTCGGCTAATGACCACTCCACCACAACACTGTGCCTATGATCCAATTTTGGCGTGCTTTGTCCCTACCACGTAATGGCCACTCTGTCTAGCAATAATCAACTTTAGTTTCAAGAATTTATAGACCATCTTCTAACCTTTGGGCGTTTTGATGTTGACTAGTAAGAATATAAAAGTATTCTTTTTTTTCAAAAAACAGCTTCAGCCTCTCATTTCAAGGCGAAATAGGACACGGCAAAGCAGTCACATAAATTTCACCTCCATGCTTATTTACCAATAACCAGGACAAAGAGTGGCCGATGCGTTTTGGCGTTTGCCTTCAACTGGGCCATTGAGTTCACACGCCTAGCCAACATTTTTAAAGTGCCAACAACCATAACAGGCTATCATTACTTTCCAATTGAGAAAGAAAAAGCTAGAGCATATTGCAATCTTTCTTATAATCTGTCACATTACCGTCGATATTTCTACAGGAAACATTTGTTCTGTGTTAAAATTATTCCTAGTGCAATATTTACACATAATTCCCAGTAACTTTCAAACAATAACTGTAAAGTACATTATTCAAAAGAATAGAAAAGTCTTCTAAAACAGACAATGAGACAGTTTCATAATAGCAGACAATTTTAATTATCAATGCTAGCTACAAAGATTACATTTTAAAAAGAGAAACTTAATCAATTCAAAATATATACATTCATCAGCAATCACTTTTTCTCCAAATTAAGTGCTGAATGCAGTTTTAAATTAATATTTCACAACAAAAATATTTTTTGACTTATACCCCTAAGATTATCATCTCAAACACATAAAAAGTGGCTAAATACATTTTTACCTTTAAAAATAAGAATAGTAAAATTGTTAAAAATAATATAATTTATTGGTGTGTTTTTGTGTGGAGCTATTGTATCAGGAAATATAAAAAGAGGGACTTAAAAAAGAGGGAATGTTATAAGAGGAATATAGTTGGCAAACACATTCCATGTGTTTTATAGATCAGTGTCACATCCAAAGACGACTGATGTTAGTATTCAAGTATACTTCCTAAGGAACTGCTGCATGAAATAAAGGGCAAGAATAAAAAATAAGGTGTAGAAACCAGGGACTCAGATGAAAAATCCCCCTCAACCAGCTGATTCACATGTTAAAAAATATAATGATGAGGAATGAAATGTATGTGAAATTGTTGTGAAATTCGAAAATGAGATTCTAAAATATAATTAATAATAAAGTACTCTATGTAGGGATTCAGAGGTCAACAGGAGACCCAAGTACATTCATAAAAAAACATTACAGCATTGTAAACTAGATTTTTCTAAGTGCACTGTGCTTTCTTGATATATAGTCAGATATATTTTGTTTCTCCTTAATTTTCAATGTTCACATAATAAGATGGGTTCCTCTATTTCACTTCCTCTTCTTTATTAATATGTCACAGAAGTTCAAAATCCTAATTATTTCTATTCTCAACTATGTGAACCATATTTCAGCACATTACACATCATTCTGTCTCTTCTAGCATATCAAATATGTGCATGTAATTCTTCATCACTGTTATGTCCCATTGGTGTTTCTGTTCCTAAACAAATAAGCATTCTTAATTCTATTCTTCATAACATCAGTTCACGTTTCCCACCTCTTTTATCTCATTTAATGTATTTAATTCCATAATGCTTCAGATCCCCGATGTTACTTTCATAATCTTCTCAAAAGTGCTTTGCTATCAGATAGGAAAAGTCCAAGTTCTTGATAGCTCTTAAATGTTGTAAAATTCTGAGTTTCAATATCTTCATAATACTTCCCACATACAGTTGGAGACAAGGACATTCTAAAACATAGATCACAAACTTGCTTTCAAACGTGATATGGTCTTCTATTTTTTCCATTGCATAATTGGCAGGTGGTATTAGTCCCGTTCACACATGCCTTACATATATTTTGCCCATTTCCAAGAACATTGTCTGTTCAACAAACTAGTTTATTTTATATTTGTCTGTTTTTGAATGAAGTACACTCTGTATTAGTAGAATCCCAAGGAAGCAATTTTCCTGTATGTAATACTAGTATGTTCTAGTAGATCATTTTTCAAGGTGTCATCTAGTTTTAAAATGTTCCAATTCCTTTGAAAATGCTCTCTCAGTTCTTTATGTAACCTGTTAAAGGACATGATCCCTCAAATTTGGTTTTCAGTTACTGGGATTTTCCTACAAGCTATTAATACTTCTTCTCTGGATCGATTTTGAATTCTTGTAGCTGTAAGAACTTGTATGGGAAAGCTTCTCGCTAAAAATATTTTCTTCAATTCTTGCGGCATCTTTCCAAACAGAATGCTCTATTTAAGGGCTTTATGATGGCCACTGTTACCATGGAAGATGCTATTACAAGAAGTTGCCTTCCGATGAATCTTTGTATATATTTTTCCCTGTTTTATGGCAATATCAATATTCAAGAAAGTAATATGGTCTGGACTGATAGTGTATGTAAAGTGCAAATTAAAATCATTTCCCTTTAAAAACTATGAACTTTTCCAGATCTTCTTTTCCTCCCTCCGAAATCAGAAAGAGGTTGTCTACAAATCTTGTCCAGAGTTTTACAAGTGATTTTCTACTGGCCCTACAGTTTCTGCCTCCCAGAATCCTATTAGGAAGTCTGCGTATGTTGGGTCAATGTACGTCCCCATAGCAGTGCCTTGGTTTTAGAGATAGTAATTGCCATTGAACATGAAGATATTGAGGGTAAGACAAAAATTCAACATTTCTAGGAGCATTTCAGAGTGTTCTTAAAAAACTTGCCAATCTGACTTGAAAAAATATTTATTTAATTTTTTTATGTTTTTGACATTTGTAAAGCGCACTGTTACCGTACGGTGTCCTGGCGCTGTCTAGATAGCTCCTACTGCTAGGCCTCCAGTTTAGTTTACAAACAGCCAAGTTTTTAGACTGCTGCGAAAGGTCATCAAATCAGGAGACAATCGTAATGCCACCGCGAGGGCATTCCAGGCAGCAGCAGCCCCTCGGCTGAAGCTTCTACCCCCAACACACTTTCCTAGTGCGTGGGATCTTAATCAGTCCCACAGTAGCTGACCTAAGGAGTCTGCCTGGTCTGTACCAGTGAAAATATTGCCTTAGGAACGCTGGACCAATTCCATAGACATGCCTTGAATACAATACACATGCTTTTGAATAAAATCCACTTCCGCACTGGAAGCCAGTGCAGCTTCACAAGTGCGAAATAGGTGCAAACTTGGGCAGGCCTGTGAGGAGGCGTGCTGCTGCATTCTGTATTATCTGTAACTTATTGAGTACTCCTTGCTGGGCTTCAAGGAGTAGACTATTGCAGTAATCAAGTCGTGTAAGCACCATGGCCGTCACCACTGTTTTTTTGCAGTCAACTAGAAGAAACGGGAGAACCTTCCGAAGGATTTTCAGCGTCCAGTGAATAGATGAGGCTAAGGCATTTACCTGGGGTCTGAACGAGAGTCTATCATCTATCATGACCCCCAGGTTCTTAACCTTACTGACCGGGATGGGGAGAATCCCCATCTCTTCCGGCCACCACCTCGGCTCCAGAAGTTGGCCGTGGAGCCAAACAATATCACTTCAGTTTTGGCCGAGTTAAGCTTTAAGCAATTCCTGGCCATACAGGTGCTTACAGCAGTCATGCATTCCGGGAACTTACCGCCACGTCATCCTCTCTCCCTGGTAGCAGAGACACCACTATCTGTGTGTCGTCTGCGTGAGATGTTAATTCGAACCCATAGGAGCGGATGACCGGGGCCAAGGAGGAGACATAGACATTAAACAGGGTCGGGCTAAGCGAGGACCCCTGAGGGACCCCGCAAGGTGGTTGAAAGGGTTTGGACTCAAAGTCACCCAACGCAACCACCTGGACCCTGTTAGTCAAAAAAGATCTCAAAATGTCTAGGGCCTTCCCCTGTACCCCGCATTCTTCTAACCAGTCCACCAAGATGGTATGGTGGACCGTATCAAAGGCCGCAGATAGGTCCAACATAACCAAGGCCACCCGACCCCCTGAGTCCATCACTTTCCTGATCTCTTCCGTTGATTTGATCAGGGCGGACTCCGTACTGTGGCCAGGTCTGAACCCATGCTGTGAGCTGTCTAGACTTTGAGTGGTTCCTAGGTATGCTCTGAGCTGGATGTTCATGATTCTTTCTATGATCTTGGCCGGCAATGGTAGTCTTGCAATCGGCTGATAGTTGTTAGGGTCAGTAATATCTAAATTGGGCTTCTTTAATAGGGGTTTACAGGCACTGATGCCATCTTTTTGAATGAATGAATGAATGGATTAAATAAAATGTGTAGAGTGCTCTAATACCTGTAGGTGCCTAGGACTAGACCCTGTAAAAATATAGCTGACTAAAAAGCTAAGGATGATTGTGTGAAAAGAGTTACTGTTTGAAAACCAAGTTTTAAGAGCTTTGAAGGTTAACAGATCTGTTTCCTTTTTAGGTCTCGCCTAGTGACGCAGCGCCTGCGCATACGCTGCTCGCCTTGGCGAGACCTAATGTCTTCGGTTTCTCTGCCGAAGGGGGACAGGAGATGTTCACGCATACGGATAGGAGATGTGCACTCTGTACGCATGCACATCTCCTGCCCCGCGTAGGGCTGAACAGAGCGCATGCATGGCGTGCTTTCACTTTCCCTCCCTCCTATTGCACAGATCTCTTAGCTGTTTAATCTGCCACCGACTGCTTGGCTGGGTAACAGGTGAACAATGCACAGCGGCACTGAGGCAGCCCCGAGGCCGGGCACGAACACCCTGCAGGCAGGCAGGGCCGGGGCCAGCCTCAGCCAGCCACTGCGGGCACAGCAAACATGCTGGCAGGCAAGGCCAGCGTGGGGGACACACTAGCAGGCAGACAGACAGTTCACTATCATCTTCAGTATAGCGCATGGCTGCCACTGGTGCGGCTTTGTAGCGCTGTTGTATTGTACGAATTATTGCAGGCAGGAGGGGGCCAGGGACAGCCACAGTAGGCACTGCGGGCACAGAAAATAGGCCTGGCTGGTAAGGCCAGTGCGGGGGACACACCAGTAGTGGCTGAGGCAGGGCAGCATCATCTTCAGTATAGCGTATGGCTGCCAGTGGTGTGGCTTCCTGGTGCTGTAGAAGGTGGCGCCCCGCCCGCGACACACAAGAAATCGGCCACGTGTCTTGTTTTCCTTGTGTATGTCTGGAAAATCTGTGTAACAGGAGAACTCCAGCAAACAAAGTTAATCATTAATCTTGGCGTCTCTGCTGATGCACCTGTTTCTTTAAATAATTCCCCATTCTCTCGTTTATCATCCCAGGAACTTTACGGCAGGGCCACAAGTGCCATGCAAATACAGAAACCTGCCTCATTTTCCTGCAGATTCTAAGCGGAGAAGGGCAAGCGAGGCGTGTGCAGTGAAGTAAGAAGCGGTGAAGTCGGTACGAGTGACTACTCTGGGTCTGAGGCAATGGGGTACAGCTGGCTGTAAGGCAGTGCTCTTGGGCTTCTCTCCCTGGGCACTAAAACCCAGTGCTAACAAGTTGTCTAGTATCACATGTGAATGTCTTTCTTATTGCTCGCTCATACTTTACATTCTTTTCTTGTAACTATAGTCCTGCATGTATAATGGGGAAACATAACGACAAGTACTTGAAGGCAAAGCTAAAAGGAACATTAGACGCACACACCCGAGAAGGACACATTAAGACTCCTGGCCGGTGTATTTTTTGGGGGGATAGGGGGAGAAGGGGAGTGTAAAGAAGGTGTCTACCTGTGCACGTAAATTATGACCCGCTTCAGCTTTGATACCAAAATGAGCATGCCGATTTCCTACTATTCAGTTTCTTTAACTTACATTATCTGTATGGCTGCGGTAAGGTGCAGTTTCTTGGGTGGATTCAAGGTTCTATTTTGTGTTATCTTGTCAGTGACAAAGCTCACGGTGGAAAAAGAAACCCATGGTACTGCACACATTAGCTTGGTACTTGTCTCAATTAGTTAAACCCGGTGTTCTATTTGTTTTAAGCACAGAGGAATTTACTGGCACAACACACACTTGAACAATACACTCACTGCCTGGGTTCTGTGGATCCGCCTAAACTGCTACAGCGGAGACTGCTTTCTTGTGGGGCGTTTTAGAAGTGAGTGGAAAACCGGTGGAATATCTATCCCACTCTTAAAATCGGGATTTCTAATGCCATCGCCAGCTCTTTGGGAGGCGGTTACTAGAGGGTGTCGGTCAGCTTTCATCACGTTTATGCGCAGTCCTCTGTTGGGAAACTTCTTCTCTGAATGGGCAGGGTTCTTTTTGGTTCACCTATAGGCCAACACCGTCTTTACTCTATCCTCGCTGTGACCTGAACTCTTCTCTACATACTACGCAAGGAAACACAGCAAGATGATAACTAAAACAAGCATTTGCAATACAATAGGTCTTGCATTTGCGCGCGTTTAAGTGATTGGCATTGTAAATGACAATGCCTTTTATTTATGTTTTAAAAACCAAAACATAAAAAAGCCATTGTCATTTACAATGCCAATAGCACAAACTTGCGTAAATGCGAGACCTATTGCATTGCAAATGCTTGTTAAATACAAGTGGTAGGAAGTACCAGAGTTGTGAGGTGCTGCCCATCAAGCTCTTTCCTCCCCACTGAACTTTTTGGAATTTTGGGACAGCCAGGTAGAAGGCTTTTGCCGAGCAGAGTGATCTAAAGTGAATGTACCAATGCAAACTTTGCCTAAAATATGCTGGCCCTTTCCTGTGAAGTGCCCCATAGGCAATGCAGAGAACCTTAAAATCAATGTGCTTCTTAATGGGAAGCCAATGAAGGAGAGTAAGGTAAGAAAAGACAGATCCAAGTTTGGGAAATCTGCACCTTGTTAAGACATTTCTTCTTGATGTCAACAAATAAGTCACTGCAATAATCAATCTTACAAAGCATAAGGGATAATATAACGGTTCTCTGCAAGTTCCTAGGAATAAAGGGAAGAATTTTCCTGAGAAGTTTCATTGTGAAGAAAGAGACTGAGGTAATGGAGTTTATGTAGCCCTTAAAAGTCAGTTGATTACCGATGACAACTTCAACATTCTTGATCTTTGTAACTGGGGTGAGGAATAAACTGAGTTCCACCAGCCACCACATGGGAGACCAGAAGGACGTATCTCTTCCAAAGTGCAGAATCTCTGTTTTACCTGAGTTTAGCTTCAGGCAATTCTGGGACATCCAGTTCCCTATCTCTTGCATGCAGTTGTGGAACAGCATGGCTGTATCTAATGGGTCACTGCAGGGCTTTAAGTGCGATGAAAAAACTGGGGGGCCCTCAAAGGGGCGTGGTCAGTGTAATTAGGGGCGTGGCTTTAAAACACTTACGCTAAAAATCTGTGTTTAGCATAGTGTGCCGCCCAACTTGTATTTTGCTGTTTATGTCATATAATATTGTAAAAGCTTCCAATTAAAGCCCTGGTGACACCATGACAGTGTTGCTGCTCTTGCGTTTTAGAAAAAGAAGGGAAATCCAGAGAGAAAATGACTCTTGAAAGGATTTCCCTTCTCCCACAATGCTCACCTGGCATGACGTAATGCTGTAAGTTCTCCACTAGTGAGTAGTGAGCAGTATGGGCAGCGCACATCGATGTGCCTGCTGTCTCGAAAAGGGTCTCCATCCGGCTGTTTTGCGCCATGGCACTTTTTTCCAGAATGCAGTGACAGGAAACTTCTGTCACTGCAGTCCGGAAAAATAAAGGACCGCCTGTGCCAGGGCTCAAAACAGAGCCCCATAGAGACCCGTTTCTAGGTCCCCTTTAAAACACTGCCGGTGATCAGACCCCTTGAGACCTGGCCCACTTAAAGCCCTGGTTCGCTGGATACAGAGACCACAATTTGGGTATCATCAGCGTAGGTTACAGCAGTGAACCCAAATGACCTAATTAGCTTGGCCTGTGGAGCCACATAAATATTAAAAAGGGTCGGACTCAGCAACGAGCCCTGGGGAACCCCACAAGGAAGAATGAACGAGGATGAATTCAGAGTTTCCAAAGCCGCAAATTTTTGCCAGTCAGAGAGAAAAGATTTAGGAAGAGAAAGTGCTTGACCCTTGATGCCATTGGAGGAAAGACGGTTCAGGGGAATATCATGATTGACGATGTAAAATGCTGCTGAGAGGTCTAAAAGAATCAGGGCACCATTTCCACCTAAGTCCATAATCTATCTAATTTGCTTTGGCGTCGTTATAAGAGTCAGCTCTGTGCTGTGATAACTTCTAAAGCCAAACTGGAAGGAGACTAAGCGTCCCGCTTCCTTATGACGGATCGATGTGTAGAGAGAGACGACATCGATTGTTGCCAGTAGATAGTTTTCATGCCAAGGATTTTCACAGATTTTATTAAGGAAGTCCATTGAGTCTCTAATATATGAGGGAAGCGCTGATACATATTTCATAAGAAATATGTCAATAAATCTTGATGTATTTTCTAATAACAACCCAATGGAACTTACGATTAGGCGACTTGGGAGTTCCTGTAAGTTCCTATGTATGTTTGGAAGAAGATAAAATGTCGGAGTGCCAGGATGATCTTTTTTCAGATATTTATATTCCTCATAATCAATCAATTCTGATTCTAACCACTGTTTTAACTTCCCATGATACTCAGAGGTAACTGCTTCTATGGGGTTTTCTTTATGCTGCATATAATGTTGTTCATTCTTTAATTGTTTTTCAGCTTCAGCAATATATTTACAACGATCTTGGATGGCAATGTTGCCCCCTTTGTTGGAGGCTTTGATTACCAGCTGTTCATTTTATGTTAATTATTGAATGGCTCAAAATTTTCCCTTGATAAGATTCTGTGTTTTTTTTCTTTCCTTTCTTTTGACTTGCCAGACAGTTAATGTCTTTAAACATGATTTCCTGAAAAATATCGATTTTGTTACCCACAGGAAGTTGGGAATAGAATGATGACTTTGACTTGATACCACTGCTCCCTCCCTTCCATGTCATAATTCCTGCTCTCTCGTGGATTTGTATGTCCGATGTTTCTAATGGTGAATAGGCCTGGGCGGTGAATTCTGCTCAGTTACCAGAGTTTGCAGAGTTTTTCGCAGTCTGCGGAGCTCGCACAGTTCCAAAAAATTCAGCTTCACTATGAGTTTTTTTCCCCACTCGCGCTCCCCAATGGTAAGTTGGTGAGGGAAAACAAGGAAAATCCAACGCTAGACTGCTTCCCAGCAAGATTTCTCAACACGGGCTGTCATGGATGGTCACTACCACTTGCGATAAGAAACCTTCCGTTCATGTTGAGGAAGCTGCCACTTGAGTAGAACTTCTATTTGAGTGGCAGAAAGAAATTGTGCCCTCTTGCACTATACGTGATGCGTTTGTGCTGATTTTGCAGCAGGGGACAAACATCAGGTGCTAAAAATCAGCGCGAATTGCACAAGGTAAGTCACTCCGCAGCTAGCAGAACTTCGCATAGTTTGGGGGAGTTTTTTTGTATCTCTTGGCGGAGGTCCTGCACAGCGAAACGCCACAAACGCCATCCAGGCCTGATGGTAAAGACCCCTGTCCATCTTTCGTTTCATTCTCAAAGTCCATTAATGTCCTCAGAGTTGGCAGATCTTTCCCAGTAATTTTAGAAGTTGTACATACAAGATTTGGGGTTTGATTGCAAGTTGATGGATTCATCAGAAAATGTTTTTTCAATTTTACATTTCACACAAATTCAAACAAATCAATTCTCATATTTGGTAAGTCCAGGTCTGTATACGGGCAGAAGGATAATCCTTTATTTAGTACTTTTATTTGGTCATCCATTAGACATTTTGAAGAAAGGTTGACCACAAAATTTACCTTCCATAAAAATGTTTTCTGTTGTTTTATTTTTTCTTTGCATTTTTGCCATTTGGTTTTCCATTGTCCCCTACTTCTCCAGATTTTATGTTGCCTCTGACCCTGACTTTCCGGGGGGTGGCCATTCTTTCTCTGCCTCTTCGTCATGTACTTATTTGAATTATTCGCATTTCCACTGAAATATCCCGATTCGTGGCAGTTGCATTTTCATCCACTGAACTTACATCAGAGCTATCTATGGTCTATTAATTTTCTGCAGCATCTACCGCTCTCTCTATTGTAGCTCTATTCCCTAAGGCATCATATCTTCGTGCAAAGGTATATATTCTTCCACTAACATAGTCAATGTGGTCACTGTTGAATTTACTTGCTTTGTGTTTTTCCACATCTATTTCATGTTTGCTTATTCTTTTCTCCATTTCCTCGGGTAACTTTGATTTCTTGATTTGTGGAATGTTTGTCCAATTGCTGTTCCAATTCCTTTAATTGTGCTATTATTTTTTCCAATCTCCTATCGGCATGAATAATTAATGTTCACATCAATTGAAAATAGCATTAATTAGTGTAATTTTGACATGATTTTATCATATCATCATCCAGGATGCTTACAGTTGGCATAATTAAAATTCTTAGTCCTCTCAGTATCCCTTTATGTTCGATGTATTGAAACAAAATTGTCCTTTCCCACCATTTGTTAGTTTCTGCAATACATTTCCATGATATTTCTCTGATAATACCATATGATGTTGTCTTTCTTTCTGTGTCAGCATTCAAAGTTTTACTTTTATTAATTGCTATCGTCTGGTCATCATTCAGGAGTTCACAGGCTCGCTGTGTTCTCAATATTCTTCTCTCTGTCATTATGTATAAATGTTACGAGACTCATGTCCACTGCGGTTATCTTAATCAGGAATTATTTTGATGTTTACTCAGGTGTTCGTGACTGCCTCCCAGATTCTTGTATTTCCACAAAATCAGGTTTCTGTAAAAAATTCCCCACTCCAGTAGTATATTTCAAGTTTACGCCAGTTACGAAAATGAGATATATTTTCACCAGGCACTCAACGCCCATAGGGTTCAAAAGGCTTTAAGTCCCCCAACCCAACCCTCCCCTCTTGTGGTGTGTGTCAGCCGGGGCTGAGACAGCTTCACGGGCACACACACAGACAGTTGTTTTTTAAAAAAAATATTTTATTTGCATATTAAAATAGTGTAGCAAAACTTTCAGTAAATATACATAATAGATGATGCACAATATCCTTTCAGCAGAAACACATACCATTATTACACATTCACGAGCACAATCCAGTTCAGTAGTGGAGATATGAATTCCCCCAACATACAGTGTTGTTAAAGTCCTAATCCGAATCTGAGCTGGTATCATCATTATCAGAGGGAGGTTCACAGATGTTTCCTCTATATCTATTCCAGGCCCCCCAAATTTTACTCCATTTTTTAGGACAGCCCCTGTTGCGGAACACCGCCCTTTCAGAGATCATTGCTGCATCCATATCATGTTTCCATGCCGCCAGTGTAGGTCTGTCCGCCCCACCCCATCTCTGTGCTATGTTCCTCTTAGCTATCAGCATACCCAGCGTTATCCAACCTTGTCCTGAGCGTGTGAGATCGTTGGGCTCCCATATATTTAACAGGCAACGCCTAGGATCAGGCAGCTGGGAGACTTCCTCTGACTGTGACATAGTTCTCATTACTTGTGCCCAGTAGTCGGCTATTCTTGGGCAGTCCCATATGGTGTGATAGAAGGTCCCTTCCTCACCACAACCTCTTAGGCAGTATGGGTGTGCTATCCGCCCTATCTTGTGTAGAGTGAGCCTGGTGTAGTATGACCGATGCAGTATTCGTAACTGCACTAAACGGAGGTGCGAGGGGATGCCTACTTCCTTTGGGGATGCTAGCGCCTCCTGCCATTCCGAGTCGTCAATTGCCCCACAGTCATGGGACCACTTCTCCCGCAATGGGCCTGTTGGGTCGGGTTAATTATTTATTAGCTTACGATAGATTAGGGAAGTCGCTTTCGCTGGCATATAGTCTGTCAGTAGTCTGTTCTCGAGAGGGGACGCTTCTGGGACTTCTGATTCAGACGTCAGCGCTGTCACTAAGGCGTGGCGTATTTGTATATATCTAAATTGTTCTGATGGGGCTAACTCATATTGTTGTCTTAGGGTCTCAAAGGGTAGTACCTGTCCCTTCTGCCACATATCCGATTCCCCAATCGTCGATATGCCAATAGCATCCCAACGGTCGAAGCCCTTGGTGTGCCTAAGCTTTCCCAACCTCTTTGTGTCCCACAATGGTGTCAGTTGTGTCAGGACGCCCGCCACCCCAGCCTGGGCTGTGCCGTGTGCCATATCGTGAGTGTGTGCTTCAGCGGCCCAAACTTTGTGAGCGATAGTTTGTGATCGTAAAGGGGGGCCAACATACCAGATAGTCCCAACTGCGCTCTGTCTGCCTTTAGAGCTGGCTCAGATTGTGGAAGGTGTAACCATTGATTAATGACTTTTAGTTGCGCAGCCCAGTAATAGAGACAAATGTCTGGGAGTGCTATGCCACCATTGTACCAGCTTCTTACTAACTTTGCCTGTGCTATACGCGCGGGTTTCCGACCCCATAATAGAACCGACACCTGCGATGCAATTGTTTTAAAATAGGTGGTATGTACAGGGTATGGTGTGTTTTCCAGAATATACAGGAAGGGGGGTCATTTTAAAAAGTGCTGCTTCGCCCAGCAGAGTCAGCGGTAATGATTCCCAGTGATGTACGTCACGTTTGAGATGTTCAAGAGGGGGCTGCAAATTGAGTGTGTAGAAGTCGGCTGCGTCGGCCGTGATGTGAATCCCCAAGTATTTAAATGAACCATGTGCAGTCTGCAGGGGGCAGCCGTCCGGCAAGCGTGGCGGTGGGCCATGCAGTATGTACATGGTGGATTTGGACCAATTAATAGAATAACCGGACGCTCACCCATAGGCTGTACAGACATCCAAAAGAGTGTTAATAGAGCGTCTACGGGAGGAGAAATACAACAGGATATCGTCTGCATATAGGGAGATCTTATATTCCCAGTAATCAGTCCATTTAAGGCCCTTAATAGTAGGTTCCCATCTTATCCATTCCGCCAGTGGTTCCAAAACTAGGGCAAATAGTAGTGGTGACAGCGGGCAGCCCTGACGTGTGCCTCTGGGCAGGGGAAAATCCGGTGACATATAGCCGTTAGCAGTAACATGCGCCATGGGCTTCGTATATAGTAGGCGGATCCAGGCACTAAACCGCGGGCCAAACCCCAGATGGCGCAGTACCGCAAATAGGAATGGCCAATGGACCGTGTCGAAAGCCATATATGCATCCAGCGAGAGTATTACCGCCGGGTCTTGGAGGCAATCCGCACACGCCATTACCCCATGCACTCTCCTCAAATTAAGCGCCGTGTTTCTGCCAGGCATGACGCCAGACTGGTCGTTACGTATGAGTTTAGCTAAATGTGGCGAGAGACGTAGCGCTAGTAATTTAGCGAGTATTTTGGCCTCGGCATTCATGAGGGAGATTGGCCGGTAAGACGTACATTGGTCCACCGGTTTCCCAGGTTTCAATATAGCTACAATAGTAGCTGTTCGTTGGTCTAGTGGGAGTTCCCCAGCCTCTAGGCTTTCAGCGAACATATTTAACAGATGTGGTGCCATCGAGTCCAACATTTGTTTATATAATTCAACTGGTATGGCGTTTGGCCCCAGTGCCTTGCCCGACTGCTATGTTTTAATAGCTTGCACCACCTCATCCGGCGTGAGGTCCTCGTCTAAGGATTGTGCGTCTTCCGGCGTTAACTTGGGCATCTTAAGGTCTCTGATATATGTGAGTGCTTCCTCCTCCGAGATTGTTGAATTTGAGGAGTATATTGTTGTGTAATGTTGTGCCAGCATGTTTACTATCATGTGTGGGTCTGTAGTAGGTTGTCCTCCCACCACTGCAAGCTGAGTTATCCATCTATCCCGTTTCTCCCGTTTGTCCAGCCACGCTAGTAGCTTACCCGCCTTGTCCCCGATATCATAGATTTTGTGTTGCGTATTTTCCAGTTGTTGCGTGACCATCTCAGTCAAGTGTACCTTGTGCTGATGTTGTGCTATCTTTAAGCTAAGGGCCGCTGCGGGGGTTGGGTCATCAGTGTGCCGCCCTCTAAGCACTGTTTTATATGCCTTCCATAGTGAAACCGAAGAGGACACGGAACCAACGTTGTCCTGAAAATATTGTTTTGTCACCGTTTTCAGTTCCTTCCTAATCTTGGGATTGTGGAGGTAGCCAGGACGGATCGGGAATGTTCGACGCCGTATTTGCTGGTGGTGTAGGTAGCTAATCATGAGGGGGAATGATCAGAGATGCCTCGAGGCCCAATTTCCACACTGGTGACACTACCAGGGCCTCCCACTGACCCCAAAAAATAATCAAGTCTAGTGAGGCTATTGTGTACTCCAGAATGATATGTGAACTGACGGTCCAACGGGTGGTACTCTCTCCAAAGGTCCACAAGTCCCATGGCCGCTAAGAAGCTTCCTAAACGTGATGTCCCTGACATGGCTGGTCTGGGCGGGAATCTATCTACTGAGTCATCAATCACCAAATTAAAATCCCCTCCAATAAGTAGGTCACCCTTCAGAAGCCCCAATAGGAATGCGCGGAGATCCGTGAGGGCCGCTGCCTGTAAGGCAGGTGGTATGTAAACCAAAACAATATTAATAGGCTTCCCTTCCCATTGTGCATGTATAGCAGCAAATCTACCTGCAGTGTCGGATTTAACTGTCTGTATGATTAAAGGGAGCTGTTTTTTCACTAGTATACCAACCCTTCTAGAGCCTGAGGTAAATTCGGAGTGGACCGCCATCCGAAAACCCCATATGTCCAGTGCCTTAGTAGCCGTGCCTGTTAGGTGTGTCTCTTGCAAAAGCACCACCGATGCTCCTCCCCTTTTTATGCATTGCAAAACCAGGCCACGTTTAATTTTGTCACCCAGCCCACGGACATTCCAAGTGAGTATAGACAGAGACGGATGTAGGATATCAGGCCCTCCCTGTGAACTAGCTCGTGTGTCATCCCCCATCATCAGATTGAAGGGATCCAGGCCTGTAAGTGACCCGCCTGGCCTGATGGCGAAGAACCGATTCTGCGAGCAGTGATATCGTGCAAAATAAATCTAATCTGTGTAGTGCATAAACATGAAACAAAAAACATATTAAACTTACCCCCCTCCATCCCCCCTCCCTGCCTTGCAGACTTAGAACTACCCGCCAACCCAACTTAGCAGAGTGCTTAATATCCCTATCCTGAAACTTTGTTGCTTAAATGAACAGGGGTGGGAACGTCCAAGGGGGACCAAACATTCCCCTACAGTTCCAAAGTCCCAATCCACCATTATTACCAATGTCATTATCCAGGGGAGGTGAGTTCCACACGGTAGCTACGGGCAGCGAAGTGCATAGTAAATAGTGGAAAAAAGGGGGAGATACTTCCCTTGAGCATGAAGGAATCAAGCCTCGGAGTCCTTGTCCGCGTCGACCTCCTTTCCGTTCTCCCACTCAGGTTCTGCAGATTCATCATTCTTTCCCTGTGGTTTACGCCTTCTGCCGTGTCGACCGGACCCCTCCACTGAACGCCACCCTTCAAGCCAGTCGTGTGCTTCCTCCTGCGTGTCAAAAAACCAAGTTTTCTTATTAGCCACCACTCTGAGTCATGCCGGGAAGAGCATGGAGTATGGTAGTTCGTGGGATCTTACGTTTTCTTTACCTCAAGAAAGCTCCTACGTCGCGCCGCCACTGCTGTCGTATAGTCCGGGAAGAAGGAGACCTCTGTGTTTTGGATCCGTATGGGCGTCGCCACCCTTGCCGTCTGGAGAATGGCGTCCCGATCCCTGAAATTGAATATATGCGCTAATACAGGCCACGGATGGGCCCCAGGACGTGGGCGTCCTCCTGGTACTATGTGGGCCCATTCCACAGAGAAAAAGGTCGAAACTCCTTTAGGTTGTAGCATATTTTTTATGAGATCCTCTACATAAAGGTCCATGGCAGGCCCCCCCTCTGATTCCGGCAGCCCAATGATGCGAATATTATTGCGGCGGGAGCGCCCTTCCTGTTCGTCCAGCTTGTCCGCCATGTGCCTATTGTCCTCCTCTAGTTGCATCACTCTCTTGATCAGGAGCGCAGTGTCTGTAGTGAGCGTCGTCGTCATTTGCTCCACCGCAGTGACTCTCGAGGACATTTTTTGCAAATCCGCCCTCAGAAGGGTGACGTCTGTCGAGATCGTGCCCACTGTGGTCTGTACCTGATGCAAGGCCGCCATGATGTCCTCCTGTGTTATCGCGGGGTTTCCTCCCCCTCCCCCTCCCCTGCCTTAACACCAGTTCCCTTTCGGTCCGCAATGGGGGAAAGTCTTTAGTGTAGGCAAATTTTTCAAGCTTGCTTTGTTGAGCCGTGCGATTGCCTCTGCCACTCATCGCGAAGTGGACAGTGTCTGGGGTGTCCTACCACTCTGTTACTGACGTCGTGAGTGCCGTCAACGTTATAAGTACCTCGTACTGTTGGAGGGTGGTTTGCTCCAGTCTGCCAGTAGATCATATTATGCCGCCGTTCACTCTAGCACCCCTTACTCAGCCCCCAGCTCTCCCACCAGGCATATCGCGATGGGTCCGTGTAGGCCTACGTGACGCACACACTGCTAGCCTCGGTTCTTGCACCGTTGGGTTAGGACTCACAGGACCCCAATCGCGGTCTTTGGATTTTCTTGTTTGGGGCCACTCGAGATCGGCGGTCCCTCCAGTGCCTCAATGGTCAGCAGAGCAGGGAAGTCTTAGGGGGGAGTGACCAAACCCGACCCCCACCGCGGCCCAGAATGTCCACGCATGAGGGCCCCGTAAGCGGACTCCGAGCTGCTGGGTATAGATCTTGGATTTTTAACTGGCAGGGCGTAATAGTTTTCAGTTGCGCCGCCTCCACACTGTGTACAGGTTAATGAGTCAACAGCAGTTGCGCCAATGTCATGTACTCCCACAGTGGTGCAGTACGCTTCCAAGCACTCCTGTCAGTACAACTGGCATCTCACACGTTTATCCCGTCGGGGCCCCCTTAGGCACTTTTAGCCCGCCCAGTGCTTAGCACGCCATACTGCTCTATTTTCTTTGCTCACCGCCACCGCCACTGGTGAGTAATAGAAATTGTGGGGGCTCTCTGTTAAGGCTGCCGCCAGTAGCGTGAGGATTAATTGTCCGGTCCCGCCACTCCCGGAGCTCCTTTCGCCGATTCTCAGGGTCATATATCGGTGCGGGACTACACACACAGACAGTCTCTGCATGCCCCACCAGGAACACCTCTTACCACCTGTAGGCAGACTCCGACCGCGTCAGCCGTCCCTGCCTTACACTGTCGACGTTGAGACCAGCGCCGCCCCCGCGCCGAACCAGCCGCGTCGGGGGTGTCGCCAAAATTTAGTCCGGTATTGGAAGCGCGGGCAGAGGCCGCAGTGCTCCCCCCGCCGGTACTCCGTGTTCCAATATCGCAGGGGCTTCAAAGATGGATCAGTCGAGTCCGCTTCACCTCTGCCGCGGAAATGTTATCCTGGGACAGTGCTTAGCTCGGATTACTGGACGGATTTAGTAGGGGAGTCGGTTTCACCCTTGGATCTCCACTAAGATGCGGCCATCTTGGTTGGCTGCAAGCCACGCCCCCCACACAGACAGTTTTTGAAGTGCTGTAGACTGGCTGGTCTTGTGTCCGTCTCATTGCAGCTGCACCCAAGTATTTCACAGGTCATTAAAAGACCATTTACTTGTTAACGGGGCTTTGTTGTTTTTTCACCCCTTCTTAGAGCCCCTGCATCTCCACTCTGCCCATTGTTGGAAGACTTAGCCCCCCCCCCAGAATTTATATCCCCCGCCCCCCGAAATTTGTCTCTAGTTGCGCCTCTGATTTCCACTGTTCTGCACAGTGTCATGTCAGTGGCTTTATCTGTGTGTTCCTGGGTGTGTCAGAGGCTGTATCAGTGTGAGCTTGGGGTGTCAGTGGCTTTATCGGTGAGTGCCTGGGTGTGTCAGGGACTGCGTGGGTGTGTGCATGAATGTGTCAGTCTCTGTATGAGAGTGTGGCCGCATGTGTCACTAGCTGTGTCAGTGTGTGCCTGGGTGTGTCAGAGACTGTATCGGTGTGAGCTTGGGTGTGGAAGTGACTGTATTGGTGATTCCCTCAGTGTGTCAGTGACTGTACTGATGTGTGCATGAATGTGTCTTTCTCTGTATAAAAGCGAGGATGGGTTTGTCACACTTGTATCAGTGTGTGCCTGGGTGTGTCAGTATCTAACAATGTGTGCTGGGCGTGTCCGTCTCTGTATCAGTGTGTGGCTAGTTGTGTTAGTGGTTGTATCTGTGTGTGTGCAGGTGTTTGAAAGGCTTCTTGAAGCTGTGTTTGCCTGAGTGTGTAAGTGGCTCTGTCGATATGTGAGTGCGTATGTTATTGGGTGTATGAGTGTGTGCCTGGGTGTGTCAGTGACTGTATCGGTGTGAGCTTGGGTGTGTCAGTGACAGTATCAGTGACTGCCTGGGTGTGTTAATGACTGTATTGGTATGTGCATGAATGTGTCAGTCTCTGTATGAGTGTGGTTGGGTGTGTCACTAGCTGTATCAGCATGTGCTTGCGTGTGTCAGTCTTAAACAATGTGTGTCTGGGTGTGTCAGACTCTGTATCAGTGTGTGGCTGGGTGTGTACGGGTGTTTGAGAGGTTGTATTGGTGTTTGGCTGGGTGTGTCAGTAGCTGTATTGGTGTGTAGCTGGGTGTGGTAGTGTCTGCATCTGTGTTTTCCTGGATGTACAAGTGGTTCTATCGATATGTGAGTGGGTGTAATTGGGTGTACATGTGGGTGCCTGGGTGTGTCAGTGACTGTATCGTGTGTACCCCAGTGTGTGTCAGTGGCTGTATTGGTGTTTGCCTGGGTGTGTCATTGTCTGTAACAATGTGTGTCTGGGTGTGTTAGTGTCTGTATTAGTGTGTGCTGGGTGTGTCAGTGGCTGTATCAGCATTCAAATTCAAAACACCAGGAGAACTTAAAGGTAGAGTTGTGTATTTCCCAACTTTGTGCTGTGTAACATTAGCAGCAAGTAATTATCAAGAGACACTTGTAAAATGTATTCTCATGGGACAAATTCCATTTGGAAACATTTCAAAACAATCCACGAAAGGACATACAATCACTTGGTGTGTGAGAAGGCAAGTGAAGGAGAAGCACACTCACAATCGGCAGTAGTCTTTAGGGAACCTTCAAATGTTCAAGAAATAACAGTACCAGCTTACTGCAACAAGTTGTCTGAGAAGCTATCATTATACAATTTAAACCACGCAATAAACAAATAAACCTAACATAACATTTAACTATTCGCAAATATTCTTTTGTGCACAAGTACTTCATATAGCTGCAGGCATGAGTTTAGACCAGCAAGGACAACCTGATCCAGTACTGGATGGGGAGGAAGAGATGCCACCTGCAAAAAGAAGTAATGTTTGGAAACAATTTAGTATTCCTACATGTGAGAAAAGGTTTAGTGCTAAGTTTATCCAATGTAATGTCTGCAGCAAGCATTTATCGAGACACTCAGTGAAGAAATATTTCCTTGAGACAAGTTTCATGTGAAAGCAGATCAAAACTATCCATAAATGCATGTACCACCGCATGATGCTGAAGAAGGCAGGTGCAGCAGGACAACAAACATTGTCTGTAGTAGCCCTAGGAGATTGTAAGTGGCTTTCATAACTGCTCCTGCTGTCTGCGACAATTTATCTGAGATGGTCACTCACTGTGGCAAATGCCAGATGCCATGGTTGTAATATGTTGTTTGTGGCTGCATACCTTGATGCAGTGAAGAATCGCTGTTGTTAATTATTTAATTTTCTTTTCATCCCGTTGAATCTTCATGTTTTTCTCAATCTGAAGCCAGTTCCTTCTTCACAGTTGTCTTTCAAAAAAAAAGAAAAACACATAAAACTGGTAGAAACCATCCTATAAAAAAACAGTACTTTTTACAACCATTTCATCTGGTCAAAGAAAGAGCTAACTATGTATTTAATAATAATGTTCAATCCTCTTCTTAAGTGTTTATGAGGTTTTGTATATGTATATGTCACCCACCCCAAATAAGTAAAATAAAAAGTGCAAATTAGTACTTTAATATTCTAGAAAGGGAATAAACCTATAACTTGCTAAAAAACATACTAACAAATGTTTTCCAATCTCATCTACAATACTAAAATTGAAATACATGTGCAAGTGAGTGTATGGGTGGACAAGTGAGCATGGGGCATATGTAGGTAATTTTCATTTTGTGATTCTCAAATTGCGATTTTTAGGGAATCGCAATTAGAGAATCGCAAAACGAAATGTAGGGAGGATTAGCAAATTTTATTGTGAATCCCACTTATTCCTTATTTGCGAATCGCAAATTGCGATTCGCAAATAAGGAATACCTTCTCATTCATGCCTATGGGCTGAAAGGCCCATAGGAATGAGTGAAGACATTCTCAATTTGCGATTCTCAATTAGAGAATCGCAAATTGAGACTGCAATTTCAGGGTTGTAAGGGTGTCAATAGGACACCCTTTTGCACCCCCTGAAATTGACATGTGTGCACATGTGGCCAACATACATGCCATGTATGTGACCCACATGGCACTTTGAAAAATGCCAAAAAGTGAATTTTTCAAAGAAATTGCAAAATACCACCAACCTGAAGTTGGTGGTATTTTGCGATTCCTTAAGCCAAAAGTCGCACAACTTGGGTGCTTCCTACATTGCATTTAAGGACTCGCAATTTGCGATTCCTTAAATGCAATATCAAAATAAGGAATCGTAAAGTTTGCGATTCCTTATTTTGCATGTGGGTTTTTGTGTGCTACGTAGCACACTGCCCTAATTGCGCTCGCAAATGCTGAAATTCGCAGAATTTCAGCATTTGTGAGAGCAATTAGGCTTCCTACATATGGCCCCATGTCAATAGGTGCAGCAGTTTATATGTCAGTGTGTAAGTGGCTGTAAAGAGGTATGCGAGTGGCTGTATAGGTCAGTGACTAGGTCTATCACTGGGTACATGGGTCTGTAAGTACATCTGTTAGTGACATAAAAGTACATGAGTTACCTATTAAATAAACAGCACCCTGCCCTTTGTGTTACCTAAGACCTTCCTTAGTGGTGACATATGTGTAATAAAAGGATAATTTAAGACTTGGCAGGTGTTTTAAATGCCAAATTGATATGGAAGTAGACACACAGTCTTAGCAGCAGTATGCCTCAGACAGGTTTAAAGGGCTTCTTGTATGCATGGCATATATAGTTCTGCTGGCCCACTACTACTATTTAAGTTCCAGGCCCTGGGTACGGGTAGTGCACTCTACTAGAGACTTACAGATAAATTAAGTATCCTAATTGTGGGTAAGTCAATCAAACCATGTTTAGTGGAGAATCACATACACTTTCCCATTATCTTGCAATGATAAACTTTTCAGACTCCTAAGGCAAAGTGGGTGTTTCACTATGTGATTGGGTGTCTTAGTGGCTGTATGGGTGTTCAAAAGGATAAGTAAGGAACTGTGTGGATGACTACCTAGCTGTGTTAGTCAGTATTTGGCTCTGTAGCTGTGTGTGCAAGTGGCTCTGTTAGTGGTGGATACATAAGTGCTGTGTGGGTGTGTGAATGTACGTGTAAGTACCTCTGTCGCTCTCTCACTGGGTGTGTGAGTGGCTGTATGATTTTGTAAATAGATATGTGAGTAGTTGTATAGGTGGGTGACTGGGTGTATAACTGTGTGTCTATGTGTGTAAGTGCATGTGTAACTGACTGTCTGAGTGCAGGGTACATAAATGGCTGTTTAAGGTGTGTGTGTTGGTGTGCCCGTACCTGTATGAATGTGTATATAATGTGTTAAGTGTATGTATAGGTGAGTAAAAGGATGTGTGAATGGTGTTATGGGTGCGTGACTGAGTGTGGCAGTCACTGTCTTTTTATCTAAATATACTTTTTTAAACTACAGCCTAATTAACATACCTGTAAAAGCTCCTTGCTGTTCTTCAACTCTAATTTCTATTTCTATTAACATGTTTTCATTGGAAATCTCAAGTCAGAACTATGGCAATCCTCCTCCACTTTCAGTATAAAAGCAGCTAATATAGATACCCTTCACCATGTGCTCTGACATACTCCTATAGTTAATAAATCACAGGCTTCCTTTCATCTTTAATTTTCGTTATACCACTTCTAAATGGTCAGTATTGGTCGACCCTTTCCATGCTTCCTGGGAAGAAGCCTAATTTGTTTTTTTCTGCGGAATCGCAGATCCACCGTGACTTTCAGCACAGCATCCCATGTCACTACATGGTGGATCCATAAATCCACACAAAAAGCCCATTGAAGCATTTCATAGTTTGCATTTATATTTTATTTTTTAAAAACTTGTCAACTAAAAACCAAACACTCCCTATTTACCAATGTTTCCACACCACTCTTTTTGAGTTTCACAATGCATCCCTTTTTGTTCCCTTCCCCCATATTCTTTTAGCTCTGTGTCCATGGTTGCCATGTTAGCAGCACTCCCTACCTACCACTAGGTCAAAAGCACACATTACTTTCTATAAGCAGCATACTAGCTTCAAATTAAACTGTAACAGGTGTGGTTTACTAGTTGTAATTTCAACATATCCCTAACAACATATTGTTTTTCTAAACCAATCCCAGATGTAGTTACTTTTTTCTACAAATCACTACCTAATTTTAGTTCCAGGTACATCTCCACCATCCAATCAAATATGTTCCTTTTATATTTTACTTGCTGTCCTCCATTTTAGCTACCTTTCATCTTCAAAACTGCCTCATTCTAGTGAAGCTTTCTATTCTGTACCACTCCTCCTTCCCTCCTAAATGGTCAGAGTGTGGATTGTAGGTTATAGTTTCGTGTTTTGAGCATCACGGATCCCAAACCATCAACACATAAAAGCGATGGGTTTTCCTCAAACAAAACTGTTTATGTAAAACAACAACACATTAAATACAGTAGGCTTATAACTGGCTACATGGGTAGCTAAGAGAGTGTGGTAGTGCCTGTATAGGTCTGTGACTAAGTGTGTTATTGGTTTTGATGTTGCGTGAGTGGCGTGTAAGAGGTTGTATGGGTCACTGAGTGAGTTTGTGACTGGGTGACTGAGTGGGTGTTTGGCTGTGTGAATAAGTGTGTCACAAACTAGATAGGTGTGTTAGTGGGTGTGTGAGAGTGTGTGACTGGGCATGTCAATGGCTGTGTGAGTGGTAATACGGATCTGGGTATGTGAGTCGCTGTGTGTGTGGTTGCATGGGTGTGTGAGTGGATGTGTAGTGGTTGTATGGGTGAGAGTGGCTGTCAGTAGATGCATACATGTTTGAATGAGTATGTGAGTAGCTCTGTGGGTATAGAATAGGGGGGTGAATGGTTGTATGAGTGTGGTAGTAGGTGTGTGAGTAACTGTGTAGTTGTGTGAGTAGCTCTGTGGGTGTGTGAGTGGATGTGTGAGTGCTTCTCTCGATGTTTCAGTGGCTGTGTGACTAGCTATGTGAGTGTGTGAGTAGTTGTATGGGCATGTGAGAGGGTGTGGGAGTTTCTGTGTAGATCTGTGAGTGGGTGTGTGGGTGGATCTGTGAGTGGGTGAGTCAGTGTCTGTGTGCACCTGTGAGTGGGTGTGTGAGTGTCTGTGAGCAGGTATGTGAGTGTCTGTATGGGTCTGTGAGTGGGTGGGTGTGTGAGTGAGTATGTGGGTCTGTGAGTGGGTGTGTGAGTATATGAGTGGGTTTGTGAGTGTGTATGTGAGTGTCTGTGTGGGTCTGTGAGTGGGTGTGTAGCTGCCTATGTGTGTCTGTAAATGGGTGTGAGAGTGCCTGAGTTGGTGTCTGAGTGCATCTGAAAGGGTTTTTTGACAAAGTGCACCAAGATTCACAAATCTGTCGCAGATTTACAAGGGGGGGACTCGCTGAGCCCGGTGGTAAATCTGTGGATACCCAAAGTGGAAAAAAGAAAGGTTTCAATTCAATTTTGTACCCAACATAGGTCCCTCTGACACACCCCTAAATCCCTGGATAACTGAAAGCTCTGCGGAGGCTACTCCTCACAAACCACACATGTATTTATGACTATTAAATTATTCCTGTGAGGTTGAAAAACTACCAGGTCATAAGAATAAAGTGGCAGATTATTTGAGTAGATCTCCATTGCAAGTGAAAGAACTACCTTCCAATGAATGTAAGAGTACAGTGTTGAAAGTGTAGATTGTGAGACTGTTGCTATCACTATCCGCACTCCTCCGCAGGTCAGCGCCTGCAATCCCGGGCCAACGCTGCAGTCAGTGCCGGTCTCCCACCACTCAGCATACCGCAGGGCACTCGGGCTCCTCCCTCTAGCCTCTCTAGCCTCTCACGCTGCCATTTCACTGCCACTCGAGCGAGTGTTACGATGTCCACCCGCAGCTCTCCACAGTGGTGTGCAGACTCGATTTACACTCCAGATACCTCAGGGGCAGCTCCATTCCCTAGACACCAAGAGAGGAGGTTGGATGCCTCGTTATAGAGCAAATAGAGAGGGGACGCGCTCTACAGAATTCTGTACTTACTTGCTGGCCATTTCGGGGGCAACCTTCATCTGCTGGCCCTCACCTCCCCGGCTGCTATGAGGCTAGTGTGCTACCAGGTCCACGGAACGCCGTGAGGGGAACGGCTGTCGACTAACGTAGCTGGAGCCAAACTACAACTCCCAGCAGCCCCAGTCTCAGCCCAGGCACCTGTCATTGGTGTCATCAGGCAGCACCAGGGCTCTTCATAAGTGCAGCCGGTGCCCACAAGCGCAGGATGCGCGCGGGCGGTGCCGGTTGAAGCCCGGGACAAGGGCGGGGCCGTCCTAGGCCGTCCTTGGCCGGAGGTGGCTGGCTGGGCCATCCCTCTTGGCTTTTGGATCCGGGACTAAGGTAAACGTGTTTTATGATGCCTACAAATAATGCTCCTGTTCGTATCCAAAGGAAGCGTGCATGCACTGTTAAAGGGCCCCGCACCAACCCAGACACTTCTTCAGTAACTTTGCCTACAGCAATTGACTTAATGCTACAAAAGGCGATTGGGGGAGTCACTACAGAAATTGAACTCACGGAAAGACGCTTATCTATTACTCCTGACTTTTTACCCTGGGTATCACCGACCCCAGCGAATAGACTATCTACATCTGTGTCCTCTGTATTTGAGTGTCCACCCCTGTGTGACTCTGTGCTAATGTCTCCACCTAGGGCAGAAGCTCGTGGAGAGGCTACTGCCAAATTATTTAAAACGACTAAGAGAGATAGGAAGAGAAAACAGGGCAAATCTAGAGGGTCCAAGGGCAAAAAGGCAGGGGAGGGCAATCTGAAAGGTACTTCAAGTGGTCCTACATCAGAGAACCTCAAGGGCAGTAATGATATTCTTCCAGCAACTCAACCCTATCCATCTTGGGCCCAAATATTACTAGCGGATCTACTCACCCAATGTAGGACCATTGTGAAGGAAGAAATTGCACCACTTCTTGCCCATGTTCAAAACTTAATGGCTACTGTGGGCAAAACTCAGGTTAACAATCAACAGAATGATAATATAAATCCGTCATCTAGACACCTGGCAAGGGCAGAGATCTATTACAATTCTACTGAGTTCCAACAAATTCAACCCTGCCCACTAATTACCCATGCCCCAGTCCGAGTAAATTCTAAAGAGATAGCCTCCACCAATCAAAGAGTAGACAAGATCACCTCTCAACTGGCTGGGCAAGCCCTGAATGAGACCCATTCCAAAGTCAGGAAGGATGACCCAAAACTAAAGCAGACCATAGGGGTATATCCAACTCACTCTGGGGAAATGGGCATTACAACTACGGAGGGAAATAGAGAAGGGGCTTCAAATAGGGAAACACATAAACTGTGCCTTCCAATTATCAACCTACCCCCAGCGGCTGTGCCTTATGTAGTTGTCTTGGCAGGCATTCCTGAACTTAAACAAAAAGAGTCTCAACTTGATCTTAGAAATAAGATTCTGTTTTGGCTGACCAGGCTCAAGCAATTTCCCTATAGTAGGACTGGTGACATCCTGATGGTGCGTAGGGTGGCCTGGGTAGGTCCCTTAAAACAAACAATCCCGGGGGACTGTGTGATTATTAACTTTAAATACCCTGAAGCGGTCCGCAAATTGTTAATCTATCCCTCTTGTACTTTGGGCCAACAAACCTCCATCAGAGCACTTTCCTTGGATTCTTTCTATCTCCCCTCTCAAAGTGACGGCAAAGCCCAGCCTCCCTGGGACCGTAGTAGATGGGGTGTGGACTCCTACATGATCCCTACGAACGTCCCGGTAGCAAATAGGTATGCCCTCTTAGAGGTCGTAGACTGACTAAAACGCTCGGAAGTTTCTATCAACCACAAATTTGGAACGTGGACGCCCTAGCGCTTGCTTGAACAAATCCAAGTTCAGCAAAGGATCATCTCCCCCTGCAAAGGCTTAAACGAATCTGGTGGCTCTCATATGGCTGTTTCTACTTCCCAAGTCCCCACCCCCTGGTGTTCTCTGGGGGGGGGGGGGGGGGGAAATTTCGCAGCTGGACAAAATTAAAATATTATCCTGGAATGTGGCAGGCTTAAATAACAAAATAGCCTGCCCTGATTGGGGGTCTTTTATAGACCAATACGATATATGTTTATTTCATGAGACGTGGGCTAGGGAGGAGACTGTGAGACTGGGGTTTGCTTCATTAAATCAATTGGCATTGATGGGGGAAAGGGGTAGACCTTTTGGGGGCTTAACTATATTGGGAGCATCACACCTGGGTTGTATTGTGGCACGAGTACCCACACCAACTATTGACCTCCAATGTGTTACACTTAAGTTTCCATCGAATCTCAGGGTGACTTTTATTAATGTGTATTCTCGTCCGGTTAGTATAGGGAAAGAATCTATAACACTGGCTCTGCTAGATACTTTTATTTCCACTGTTCCTAGTAAAAATCAATTGATTATTGCTAGCGATTTTAATTGGCAATATGAGCACCTGTCCACCATTGGATATTTTATAAATACAGAAGAAGACGAGCAATGGTCAATACCTGAGCTTCAAATCGCTCCAATTAAGGCCTGGTCACCACTGGCTGTTCAACTGAATGCGATAACTATGGCCCACTCTATGTGAGCATGTAATGGCCGTACCCAGTCCGATCGAGAGGGAAATGCCACGTTTAATCACTTTGGCCAAGCATCCATGATAGATTACATCTTGGTCGAGACAAGGTCATGGCCTATGGTCACCGATTTTGAGATCCTACCCCGACACGACAGTAATCATAATACTCTGGTTCTAAATCTGAGACTACCACACACTGGTGTCTCTGATGGGAGTAGACCAAGGCAGAATAGTGAATTGAAACTCTCAAACGATAGGAGAAGGCTTAAATGGCCCATGGTGAAACAATCATTAGATAAAATGAGTGCCTTATATTTAGTGGTCTATAAGACCTTTACGGATATTAGTGGCTGTATTGAGTTTGGACAAGAAGAGGTGATAAATAAAATTGTTAATTTGCATCTGGGGCTGGTGACAGCATTGGCTGACCTACTTAATCCGGTAGTGACTAGCCATAGGACAAACCAGAAGATTGAGTCATGGTTTAATGATGATTGTAAAATGGCGAAGTCCCTTTTGATTGAGACAATTAAAGCCCCATCTAGGAGCTTAGTCAAATTGAGGAGGCAGGAATATAAGCAGGCCATTGCTGAGGCTAAGCAGCAGTGGGAAAATAGCAGATGGGATAGCATAAAATGTGCTTTGGGCAATAGGAACATGTGGGAGGTTTGGGCAGTTGTTAGAATGGGTAGTACTCATGGATACCTTGCAGAAGAGCTGAGTATAGCGCCCGAGAGATGGATGGAGCATTTTGGGGCACTATACTCGATGGAAGCAGGCTCCTGTATGAAGCAGGCAACCCCTCAGAATACCCGTAGGGTCCCACAATATAAACCAGAAGGTGACCCCGCACTCATTATTTCTAATCCAGCCCTAGAAATAAAGATTACACTGCTTGAGGTGGAGGGTGCGATTAGAAGGCTCCCATCAGGAAAAGCCCCCGGCATTGGTAAAATCCCTGGGGATTTCTACAAAGACCAGCCCAAGATTTGGACTGCATATTTCTCCTTGGTGTTTAATGCTATACTACAGGGTTGCCCTATACCTGAAACCTGGCTGGGGGCAGAAAGTGTGCCAGTATTTAAAAAGGGTTGCCCATTAATCCCTGCAAACTACCGCAAGATCAGCTTGATCGATGTGAGTCAAAAACTGTTTGCACGAATTATTCTTGATCGCCTCCAGACTTGGATGGAGGAGTCAGAGATATTGACCCCCTACCAAGCCGGATTTAGGGAAAAAACATCGACCGTTGACCAACTTCTAAGATTACAACTGCTATATTGGAAAACGGTTAAAGTAGAGGGTGGCAGCCTCTACTTAATTTTCATTGACCTTAAGACGGCATATGACCTGGTACCCCGGGAACTTTTGTGGGAAGTCTTGGCGGACATAGGGATTCCAACCTACCTCCTTAATATCATTAAGAGACTCCACTCTAACAACTTTGCGCAGGTCAGAAGTGGCAAAAGGGGTGCCCTGACTCCTAGGTTTGTGGTTAAGAGAGGAGTGAGGCAGGGATGCGTTTTGGCGCCCACCCTTTTTTGGCTCTTTGTTAATGCTCTAATCGCCCACCTCAAAGCGGTTAAAGATATTGATGCACCCAAGTTACGTGGTGAGCAGGTAGTGGCATTCATGTTTGCCGACGACACCCTCCTGCTGTCTAAGTCCCCGATGGGAATTCAGTGTGCACTCGATAACTTTGCCATTTTCTGCCAAAAGAGGGGATTGGAGATTAACATCTCTAAAACAAAGTACATGATCTGCAATCCACCAAAGATCACCCGCTCCAATCCCTCTCTAAATGGCACTGCTTTAGAAAGGGTCACTGTATTCGAGTATCTGGGTATTACCCTTGGTGACACTATGGAGTGGGGCCCTCAGATAGTAAAGGCCAAACTTAGGTTGGTGCAGTTGACAGGGGCATTCTTAAACTGCACCGGGAATCAACAACTAAACCTGTTGCTCCAGTCTTGGAGATTTATAAAGCACAAGCCGGGGAGCAATCTTGTACGGGGTAGAACTGTGGGGGCACTCCCGAACTGAAGATGTTCTTAAAGTGGAAAAAAAATTCTGAGATTTCTACTGTCCCTTCCAGTGAGTACTCCCCTCATCCCCCTAAGAATGGACTTAGATATAAGACCCATAGACGAGGTAACTGGTCTCCGCCCTTTAGCCTACTGCCGTAGACTATGGGTAACCCCTGAACTGAGGTACTTTAAGGAAGAAGTAAAAGAACTTACGAGACTTCCTGGGACAGGAAAAATCCAATGGTTTGCTCATATAAGAGGCTGGGTTTTCCAGATCTCTGGAGCAAGCCTGAGGAAGCGTGTATGAAGGTGTCCCGTGCTGACTTGGTGAGACTCCATCGTAATAAACAACTGGAGGATGTTGTCACCAACTCTGCGCTGGGTTCCCTAAACCTAGAATTTTTGAGACATAAAGATGAGTACAAATTTGAGCCCTTCTTGGACGAGATTATTCCTAGCCAAGCAAGGAAACTCTATGTCCAATTTAGGCATGGAAAACTACCCCTCAGAGCTTTTTCGCAAAAATGGACTGATAACAAACTATTGGAATGTCCAGCATGTGGGGCAAAGGAGGAGTCTGTGCACCATGTCCTTTTTTTCTGTCCATCTTTCACAGCGGTGGCTTACCCAATTATGCAGAAATTTGGGGCTCAACCAGTACCATCAGGCACTCAGGATCCTCCCAATCAGTTGTATTTTCTGTTTCTCTCTATTTATATGCCATGTGGCGGAGAGGCTGGTTATTCATAAAGAACCAATTGTGTGGTCAATTATCTGCTTAATTTTGTTGGCCGTGTGATATCTATGTCCTGATTTTACCATACTTTTAACCTGTACATATTTTTATACACCTTTTTAGCGCATTTTTATTCTTTTAGCCTGTGAGAAATGTAATTTGTGTATCTTTTGCAACTAATGGATTTATTCATATTTGTCATGATGCTTTTTAATGAGTGTATTGGGTACTTTGCATCTTTTATGGTCTATGACCGAAATAAAGATTATTTGACTTGACTTGACTTGCTATCACTAAAGAAGAATGGGTGTATAAGTATAAGAAAAATAAGGAATAGAATACAGTGATGGAAAATGTATTGCAAGGTTGGCCTAGCAAAAACAAATTAAGTAATGACAGCCAGAAGGTTTGGAAACTTAAGGAGGAATTGTCCATCTCTAGTTTAGGATTTTTAATGAGGGGAAAAAGAGTAGTGCCGCCCCAGGGACCAACACAGGCTATTTCGGAAATAATGCATGACGTTTATCAAGGAATAGTTAAATCCAAAAGAAGAATTAAGACTTCATATTGGTGGCCAGGTGTAGATCTGAACATGGAAATATTTTTAAGAAAGTTTAAACAATGTGCACATTCTGAAAAATCTCAAGTGGTGTTCAGCCCCCCCTCCCCCCATTGTGTATTAGTTATTTACCTGTCACTCCATGGTATCCTTTAGGTATAGACATTTTGGGACCTGTGTTAGACAGCAATGGTGTGCAAAAAATACAGTGTGTCAAAAAGTAGATTCTTTAAGCATAGTTTCTTTCCTCAAGAAGATCACATTAGGGAAGGAATTCCAAGGTCCATTTTGAGTGACAATGGTCCTCAGTTCACTGTAGAAAAATTGAAGAGCTTTCTTTCTAGGAGCAGTGTCTAAACAAAAAAAATGTGGTATCTTATCCTGCTGGAAATGGAGCAGGGAAAGATTTATCGGAGTAATCATGGGTAGTGTGCAATCTACCATCAATGCAGGGAGAGATTGGGAGAAACAAATGTGTAAATTGGTTTGGGCATATAATATTACACCTATAGTAACGGGGTATAGTCTGTTCCTGATCTTAAAAGGAAGAGAACCGTTTACTAAGGACAAAAATGCATGCCTGTCTCCAGAGTATCAAAGGAAGTGGTCTCCTATGGTGGTTGGACCTAATCTGGGGAATGCACAGCAAACCTACAAAGAATATTATGATAAGAAATATGGGGAGAAAGAAGTTGTGACTGGGTGTGTGTAAAGTTAGACAAGAAAGTCAGAAAAGAAGATGGAAAATGTTCCAACCTTTTTCAAGTGAGAGAAGTGTATAGATGCTCTGCTAAACTGGGTGATAGAAACATTTGGCATTTCAGCGTATTATCTAGATGAAAAAAGATCCTTGCTTGTGATAAAGTGAGGGAAGAGTGTGCTGTATCATGAAAAACCAAATCATGGTTATGGGAGAAGGAATGTGAAATAGTTCCCTACCTGAACCAGCATGATGTACATCCACAACCTCTAGGTGTAGATAATTGTGGTGCTGAACAAACAATTCACTGGAGTAGTAAGGAGGAGAATGCTCGCAGCATCGTGCCTGTGAAAACTACTGAGTTTACAAGGAAACCTGTCGATCTGACAAAATCTGTAATGAAAGCTGTTACCACTCAATCCAAAAGAGCAACTACTCTTCCTGGAAAATGTAAAGATGTTGTTCTGGTATGAAGGGAATTTGGGTCATTTCCTTTTAAGAGCATTGTATTAACCATAACCCGATGAGCAATGTTGTAGTTATTTTGGTGTTTTGACATAGTGACTATATTTGAAAGTATTTAGTTATTATTTTTTAGTTGTTTTGATATTTTATCATATATTTACAACTTAGTGTTTTGACTAGTTATAGTTTTTAGGTTTCAAATTTCTGTTATGGTAAAAAGGGGGAAGATATGTGGTGTTTGCTATAACCAGCTGTCATGGCTACAGTTGCCATGAGTGGAATAATTCTAAAATACAGGATGGAAATGGTCATTCTTATTGAAGGAGTTCGTTACTGCCGACGTTACCGCTTGCTCTCCAATAATCACTTGAATTAATACTAAACTGCATCCTGGGTCTTCTCTACAGTTCCTGACCTCTATGTTGTGCATCTCAGGTCCTGGACCCTTAGAGTGTGGCTCCTAAGCTCTTGAAATCAAGCTTTTGGGCTCTTTGTGACTTTAAACTGGCCCATTCATACCAGAACCACACCACTCACACCGAGATTCAGCGTGAGTTGCTGCCATCCTATCTCTTTGCACAGCAAGCATCAATCGCCTGCGGAGGACCGCCAATAAAAAGCTGCAGACCATCCGTGACACCAGGCCTGCTCTTCACACCACGCAGATTTCCGCCCACAACACTCTCCTTGCTCCTTGAATCCGCTCTAACTCAAATGGGACTCTTAGCACCCAAAACTTGAGAAGGTAAACTTTCAGGGGAACTAATATGAGACTGTATCCAACCCATGCTTGATCGCAGTCGGCATGAACTTCTGACTTTGACCTGGTCCAGCATGACCAGGTAGAGGCGGTGGGAGCTTTCTACTTTTTCGTGCTATTTTACAGGTTATTCTTTAAAAATTCATAGCTCCGGTTCTACTGATTAGATCTTTGTAATGTTTGCCTTGTTGTATTTATTAAATTAAGCTCTATTTGTCTAGATTGGTGAGGGATTCTTTTTGTTCTTGTTATTACGGTCTTACTGTCTGAAGTGTTGCACAAATACTTTACACATTGACTCTATGTTAAGCCTGACTGCTCTTTGCCAAGCTGCCAGGGGGTTGACCATGGGTTAATTTCGATTTGGTTTTGCCTTACCCTGATTAGGATTGTGTTTGCTGCTTGACCAGGACTCACATACAAGTCAACCTGTAACCCAATTTCTCACAGGAACTATATGTACATTAGGTTTGCTCAATCATTACAAAAATTCATAATTAAGAATGACGTTCCCCTGAGGAGGTCAAAGCGGTTCTATTTTGTCCTCAAGTACAGCGTGGTTCCATAGACAAAGTTTCCTTAATCTGGTTTGGAAACCATCATGTAAAGATTTGTTTTGGTTTGATAGATGCGTCTCAGTTCAAAATAACCAGAGGTATGCCTTAGTTGACTTGATATAACCTCAGTATTGATTGGGAAGCACAAACAGTACAATTCAATTCACAATACTCTCAAGCTAGTTGTTTGACTACAAGTGAGCCTGGTGAGTGTCTCCGCCTAAGGTTATAAGCAGGATTTGAAAACAATCGAGCAAGAAAGCTCCCCTTTGACCTATATTTCTTCACTAAGTAGATTGTATCTAATATGGGTATATGAAAAAACACAAAATCGAAGCTACACAGTTATAAGATTACAATCTAGTTATTTATTTTTACTTTTATCTTTTACTTGTTGTTCATAATCACTTTTTTCATAACATGTATATCATTTAAAACAATGTGCAATTACATTTTTTTAATACATTTTTCTTTTTGTACAAACATTGTTCCTTTTTTTTAAAAACAAAAATGTTCAAGCTGTGTATGCTCTAAATACAGTACAGAGGTTCTAGACCCCAACTAAAAAACTGAATAATCAAAACTATACCATTGGCAATCACACTCATTCATTCAACACAAACGTACACAAGGAAGGAGAAACAAAAATATAGAGAGTCTCCAAGACAAAGTTAGATGACCATATGCAGCAAGGTCTAGACAAATTAGGTTGACACGCGTTTCGATGGGTTGAAACTCGATATGAACCACCTTCTTCAGGACCTTTCCCAAATAGTATAGGTTTACACACAAACAAGTGAAAAGGAATACAGGCGGTACTGTTCACAGACTTGTTTTACAATTGATCAAGCCCAAACACAAGGAGGATGCACATTCATAAGCGAAGCATGGGACAGCAGTGCATGTATCATATGCAGCCCTGGTCCACTTGATATACTACCAATCAACAATGGGCCTGATCACTAGTCAACACACCCAGCTTTCACTGTACAGCAATATAGGGGATACTATAAACTTTATACCTCCTTCACGAACCTAATTGTGTCCCTAGGCAGTGGTGTGTACAGATTCTAAAAGGTTCATACCATCATACTCCACCCTATATGCAAGAAAAAAGTGTGGAAAGGAAAGAAGGCACCTCACAGTCGTAACACCAAGGGGACTGCTAGCTGGTACTCGTCAGCAAGTCCACTTATCATTATCGGTTACCACCTTTCCTATTTAAAGAAACGTGTGTGTATGTGTTATTTAACAGAAACCTTAACCCATGAAACCAAGGAAGAACTCAAAACCTAAGTGTCATAACTAGCTAATATCCTGTATGCCCAATGGACCCCATGAGGATATAAGCAGATAATCCTCGCAATTAAAATTTAGTGAAGCTACCTAGCTACAACTAACTTTATTTGGTGCTGCTAGCTTCCCACAATAAAAATGGTTCTAATCAAACCATAATCAATTATGCTGCCGACTTGTTTCGTTGCCCATATAGAGTTTCAGGCAACTTCTTCAGAGCTGTTGGGGTTCCAGATTAAACTTTCATGGTAGGTTCACATCAAACCATCTGGTTACGTCCATTATATATACCTGCAACCATAAACGCCCGGGGCAGGAAAGGCTGTTATGCGTCAATCAATCGCATTTCCCTCACAGTGAGTGGCCTACATTGTTTTTCAAATGGTGATAACTCTACACAAAGTGTTTATATTTCAGCATAGACACTATAGCCAGGAATCAATCTTATATTGAGATTTGTTTATTTATCAAAAATATATTGATATATTTGCTTTTTTTATATCTATACACATTTATATTTTTTCACAATTTCTTTGTTATTTCTTATAAACATAATGATACAGAAAAACACTGTTTTCATTGTTCTATCAACATGAGCAAGAACATATTTAAATTTTTCAAAACAATGTTTTATGTGTTCCAACAGCCCCCAAATTCATCTCCATCATTCTTCCATTCTCACCTATCTTTCTACTCATTCATACCTACTAACATACCACACAATCTAAATCACACTAAAACACATCAGATTTAACAAAGCCTACTCTTCATTCCTCTTTGTTCTTTTTCATAAAGTTCCAAAATTCAAGAGATGCGGGTAAATTCCTTTCATAAAGTTCTTCAATTTTGGTTTTAGCTATTTTTCTTTTTGGTTTGATTCTTGAGTAGGGCTTTCAGATGCGTATCTCTGGCCAGATCAAACCAAAAAGAAAAAATAGCAAATACCAAAATTGAGGAACTTACCTGCATCATTTTGCTCATTTTGATTGAACAATGAAAACTGTGTTTTTCTGTATCATTATGTTTGTAAGAAATAACAAAGAAAATGTGAACAAATATAAATGTGTATAAATATAAAAAAAGCAAATATATAAATATATTTCTTGATAAATAAACAAATCTCAATATAAGATTGATTCCTAGCTATAGTGTCTATGCTGTAATATAAACGCTTGGTGTAGAGTTATCACCATTTGAAAAGCAATAGAGGCCAGATAAGAGGTTTTTCATTGTAATGAAAGAGCTGTATACAGGAACATGGGCCCAGGTCAAAAGTGGAGACGCAACAGTGTAACGAACAAAGTCTACACAAATAAAGGATTAAAAAAGGGGGGTGTATTGGCTCCATGCCTGTTTAATATATATCCTGCAGATCTACTTCAAACTATACGGAACATCAACGCTCACCCGCCCCAGGCCCGGACTGGCAAGTCCGGGCACCGGGCAATCCCCCGGTCGGCTGGAGGGGGGTGGGGGCCGGTTTTGTGACAGGGGGCCGGTTCTATTGCTGGGGCCGATTTGGCCGTTTGGAACCGACCCCTGCGTGACTCAGAGAGAGACAGTTATTACAAACAGTCAGGCATTACCTTCTCTTTCCTCCTTTCGTAGTTTTTGGTTCTCTGTGAAATGGATCCAAAAAAGAAAAACACAGTACTGCCAAGTATCACGCATCCTGCTTATGCGTATTGCACCACGCATGCTCACTTGCAAGTTGCAACAATTAAACCATTCGCGCATGTCTTTCTGAGCTCCCCAACACAGCCAAGGTGCTGTAACAGATTTACCCCGACGTGCAACCAGCATGATTAATCATGGGGCCGGTGTACCAAGTGAGTTATGTGCCGTGGGTATTTTATTATCTCCGTGAAACACTTGAGGGTCCTGACCAGCGGCGGCCCCTGGAGTTGCTCTTCAGCAGCCTTAGAAGCACACCAGACCCTCCTGTGCAGCTGCTTCGAGCCACATAATTTGTGAGTCGACTCAAAAGTAAGTTGCGCCTCAGTGAGGTATCAGTTTTCTTCAAAGTTTACATTTTATTAATAGCGCTTACAGTGGAGGCCCCGCTTCCTTAGCCACTTGTGTGACACCCACGACCCCCTCCATCCTTCTACCCGCAGGAGCCCCAGGCCCTCATCTAACCACACTTCCGCTACTGGACGTCTTAGGATACGCATGTTCTATGGCCTGAAAAAGACTGACGATCACATAAGGCACCCAGGAACAGGAGAACACAAGTACAATATGCAGAAGAAACATCCGTCCATGATTATCCTGCCCGTTACAATCGTTACCGAAAGGTCTTGGCTTGTGTTTGCATACCCCCAGAGTAACTAGAGATACTGTGTGTCGCACTAGTTTGCTTCTGCTAGAAGTTTGCAATTCATGAAATAAATTAGTTTATAACAAGTTGGTTTCGCCATCTCAGCATTATTTGGTGTAAGAGAATTTCTACGTAGCTGATTCTCCAACTCATGAATCTTTTTAACATGCTCAGTGGCAATACTGACGACTTTTAAAATAGCAAAAAAGCATTATACACATTGGCAGTTAAACCGAGAAGCCAGCTAAGAGCACTGCATAGCTAGTGCTGCGGCTTCAGTCTGTGACATGCCCCCACCCTAGTAAAGGAGGAATGCTGCTAAGCAGTGATTGAAGCCAGATCCAGATGATAACAGCCAACGTCCTGCTTTGAAGAGTCCCATATTGAAAGCACCCCACTATATAGTCCAGTAGCTATCTAGTGCAATGGCTGACACACTTAGTACTGATGCTGAGCAATATACGGAGGAAGTGTAGCCCACGAATAAGCAAAGTTCCTGCACAATTAAAATGAAGAAAGATGTCAATTTAAAATAAGGAAATATGGCAGCCTGATGATTTAGATTCATTATTTGTGATCTCAAAGTTGCGTTTAACCAGCATCAGTTATTCAAATCGAACACAATTCATTTTTATTAAATTGCACTTTTAGGCCTGATCAGTAAAACGTTTCCCATGGCTTTTGAAAGAGGCAACCGTTATGGGCTTATCTTTAAACATGTTACTAGTTAATTGTAAATTTCAACAACCAGGCTTGGACTGGGACAATAACAGATCACAGTGCTGCACATTCGTGCATCGAAATTCACAACTATTTAAGACACAATGGGGATCACATAACAGGGGTACTTTGAGACAAATGATCCAAATAAAACCGCACTGTATGTAACTTTGACCAGAACTGGATAGGATTTTACAACTGGTGGGGAGTGAGGTTGAGGATTAACAGTGATACTTTCCTATGGAATTTTAAGGACGTTTTAAAGGACACAAAGTGCAGTTGCATTCTGTTGTATTGCTGTGATTGTTTCAGCCAAACCCATTGTGGAAAATATTAGCAAATGTGGCCCTTTAAAGCATGTTTTTCCAAAAGCAACAGTAGGTTGAAGCTGAAATACATTTCTAAAGGGGGTTTGATCTTGATAGTGAATGAATACAAGTCATTTGCACAGATAAGAACGTACTCCACAACAGGGCTTATGCACGCTGTGTTTCATCACCAACCTTTGTGCCAGAATCTCAACCAGACGATTCAGTGCATGTGTTCCAGCGTGCCCTAAAATCCTTGCAAATAGTAGTGTGGGGAGTAGAGCGAAGAGAAAGCAAAGCGCCTAGAGGAGGTTGGCTGGAGTTAGAACAGCCGGTGGGACTTCAAACCCCTGCAGGAGTGCATAAGTGCCGATGCCGTTGGCGTCAAGCCGCCCAGTGGCAGTACACTGTGCCACGCGGGCCGCTATCTTGTGCAAATGTCATGTTGTGAAAGTGATTTTTGTATAGGGCACATTCTAGCATGGTTGTGCGTCTTAGAGCTTTTGGCAGCCGGACGCCTTCCCACAGGGTTCATCCTAGGCCATGGGCTGGACCGGGGTGTGATTGTGTGGTAGGGTACCGTGTCCAGGCCCTCCTGTTGGTTAGGTGGGTATGTATTACGCTGTTGGTGTATGTTTAAGGCTGAAGTGCTTCACCAATTGCATATGCATCTTCTGCGTTGACAGATCTGTGCATTCTTGCTTTCTGTATGGCATTCATTAGTAACGTGTACAGTGGGTCTCATTGCTTATCTGGGCCTTTACAAGCGTGACCGTTGCGCATTTGCATAAGTTATATCATGGTGGGAAGTGTTGTTACGAGCACAGGGGTAGCCTACTACTTGGCATATTTTTGCTATGTGGATTTTATGCACGGTGTTTTGTTTAATGTCTTTTGCTGGACATTTGTGCTTGTTGTTGCACAGTGGTAAGGGCTATTGTTAAGCACGTGTTCTGTTCAATGTATTCAGGTGGACTGCAGCGGGTGGCATAAGTTTTTCAGTAGTGCAGTTATGAGCACAGTGACAGCCAGCTAAGCAGCACAACTGGACTCCGAAGGGTTATGAATGCTGTTCTGTCTTATGGGATCTTTTAGTAGTGAATGTTTGTTAGCATCAGTGCAGTAAGATTTCTTGCTGTTTTATGACCTCAGTTTGGATTTCTTGCACGTTCAAAGGCATCTACACACGACAAACATAGCCAGACGGGCAGCAGGGCACAAACATAACTTTAGGGCCAGTAATGCAGATGGTAAAATTAGCAGAATCCTGGCAACATTTTAAAGACAGGCACACTGCCTACTGCTTTGCATTATATAAAATAAACAGGTTAATAATAGTAACAGCAATCAACTTCGTTGAGATTAGCAGAAAGCATACCACTCTTCAAAGCCCAGATTGCTGCTACTGCTCCTAGGCTGGAAGAGGCCATTTTGAGGAGGGTTCGCATCTTAAAGTTGCTGATGCTCCTGAAGACTTCTGGAGGTGGTCTATCTCCAGACAGGTGAGTCGGGATCATCTGTATCCCATCGTCTCGTTAAATGTCTTTACAGTTTCACTGCTATTGCTGTATACAAGGCCAACTCATTTATTAGCAGGACGTGATTTCAGGAACACTGCAACACTCAGGCTACTTTTGTTGTCTTATCTCTCGCCATTGCTTACCCTGGGTGGGAAAGTGCACTATTCCTGGAGGTACTAAAATACCTGCTTGATGGGTGAATTGGAAAACAAAATATGTACAGCGGCTTTGTGTTCACAAACGTGGTATTTTTAAACCATACATCTTATGTTTTGTAGGATATAAGCAATGGGCATTGAACTGGGTCCCTTCTATGCCCTGTAGTCAGGGCCTTAACTTTTCAGGCAAAAGCACTCACTAATTTCTGAATAATGATTGTAAAAAGAAAAAGGTAACCGTGTTGTTTCCTGCTTACATTTCACATGCTTTACTTAATCTTTTATTCCCTATGAGTGTTTGCTTTTTCTAGAATGTTGTTAATTTTTTTTTTAGGCAGAATATTGCTCTTGTCTAGTGCGTGATTTGAATTGAGTCACATCCAGGTGTCTATAGCGGGTCAGTGCAGTGCGAGTTTCTCTCAGTGGGGCAGTATGGTATTCAGTGGGGGAGAGGAGGGGGCACTACGGTCAGAGCTGCTGAATTTGGAACTGGAGAACCAGTCCACCAGACCACTCTCCTGAGAGAGCACATTCCCATGCTAGACCTTAGAAGGCCGCACAAGAACTTAGAAGCCCTGGTGCCTTAGCACCCTAGCAGTGGCAAGTGTGGGTTAACCTAGAAGGCCTGTCCGCCACACTTCATTCTGAAGTTCACCTTCAGTCTTGCAGGCAGGCCTATGAAGCAGCACACCATAGAGTGAAAGTGACTTTGGCACTGAAGTCACAGGACCCTTGAGCAGGGTGGCTCTAGGGCAGTGCGACCGCACCAGGCGCTGCCCAACAGCGGTCAGTGCAGGTAACAGCAGTGGGGCAGAGGGGCCAAGTAAGGGGGGATTTCGAGGGATGATGCAGAGGGAAAATGAAATAAATAATTAATTTTCCCTCTGCATTGTCCCTCAAAATCCCTCTTTACCCGGCCGCACCACCCACCGCTCTTACATGCACGGACCGCGGCTGGCACTGACTTCAGGTGGGGCGTTGTGTTTGCAAGTATAACATGGTTTTAAAAGCACTTGCTGCCTCCTTCCTGGCCTCCAACAATTTTCGGCAACAATAAAAATGTCATGATAACTCCAGTGATTCATGTTCTTAATGGAGACAGAAGGTGTTTAGTCTAGTGGATGTTTTGACTCGTGGAAAGAGGGTTAATGTGCCTGCTGCTAAGAATATGTACCATACAGATCACAAAGTGCACATAATGTAAATAGCGTAACTGCAACAAATGAAACTGGTCCTAGGATGCTTGTTTCCAGTTCAGGGAGGAACTGGCCTGGCAGTTCGGGCTGGACATAGGGCACAGGGTCAAGACTGATTTGCATGGTTGGGTTCAAACTGGAATGGCATTGTAAGCAAAAAAAATGGATTTAGGTCCAGATCTCTGTACAGGGGTGAATGCATGACATTGTTCTGCATTCTGTTCATCAATTGTTGTTTTTGCATAATGTAAATGGGTCAGTGGGTTCCCTCTTTTGCCAGAGAGGCCCTATTGTTACTTGCAGTTAATAAGTTAAAATCCTAACATAGAACAGTGAGGTATTAACTGTCATGTAAGAGCTTCATGCAAACTGCAAGGTATAAATTAGATTGTTATGTTGTTTTCCCCAGTCTTTGATTATACTAATGTTACAAAAAAGGGTTCATTTGGGTAGAAATCAATTCTGATTATTCAGGAGAACCTCCAACCATGGTATTACGTTTTAAATTCTGAGTTTGCGTTTCTCCAGACCAATCACTATCAAGCTATGCTGTTTACCAGTATGGTTGTCATTTGACTCCTACACCTTGTAGTCCTTTTTCTTATGTAACATTTCCTATACAGTGATTTATGCACGTATGATTGATTGTCTCTGTGTAATATGTGTGATGTAAAGCGCTCTGACACACTACATGGGTATAAGTGGTGCTGTAAATGTTCTGATACTTTATTAGTTTGACATTTTTACACATGCTAACAGCCTCTGCAAAGATTTTTACTTATTAGTACCAATGGAACATACAACTGCAGCAGTGAGAAAGGTGACCAGTTAATCTTTTCATGGGGCCCTCCACTTCACAGCAGCACAAGTCACATTTCTTAGTAACTTTTGATACGTTTGAGGTATAAACAATTTATTAGTTAAAACCGTCTGATTATGCAGCTGATGATGTATTATGTGGCAAATATGACAGAGCCATAATTATGTGGAAAACATTTGCAAACTAGGATATTTTGCCATTCATGTTTGAACTGCTCTTGTGGGAAAAAAAGGAGAAGTTCTGATGACAGAAACTCCATGGCTGGGAGACAAAAGGCTTGCAATTCCACTTTTAAGGATATTTGGGACATTCTATGATTGGAAACGTATCTCACTTTGTGAATGTATTTTAATGTCAATAAATAATATTAAACCTTAAATAATCATGTGTATCCATTGGTTAAATTAAATAACGTAATAAGCTGTAAGCGGTTAGGGAAATGGGAAACAAATACTAAAAATTGGGATATTTTGCTCTTTCTGCCACACCTCTGACTCTGCCCACTGACCCAATCCACGGGTTATTCCCGCCCTCTGATTGTCCGTCCACAGCTTCCCTACTTTTTTTCCCCCACTTTGACCACTGGGTGGTGGGTGCTAGGCGGCACTGTATGGGGAAGTTGCGACCGGGCCAGAGAAATGAATTAAAAGCAAAAGGGTCCTAAAGGGGCAAGGGGCAGCAGGGCTAGGCCCGGCCCGGTTCCGCAGCGTAGTGTTTTTTTTTGTGAGTAGGAGCGGAGCGAGGTGGTGGCAGGCTCTAGGCCAGGAAGGCTCAGATTGATGACTCGGGGAGAGGCTATCCCGGACCCGATCCTCCATGTAACTTAGCCAGCCATGTGCCATCACCACCCCTCAGAGGTCGAAACATGCTACATGCATAAACCTGGAATCCAGGAGGACCTCGAGGGCATGTGGTGAGTAGGGGGCAGGGGGAGGCAGAGAGCCTTCGCTATATTTCGGCTAAAGCATCACTCGAGCCTTTTCCAAAACTCATTAGAGAATACATACATAGCAAAACTATTTGGCAAAACGTACATTGCCTCACTCAGGGGAAACCTAACTGGTCTTCTGTTACTTTTTAAAATTATTATTATTATCAACCTTTTTTTCCACAATGAACTGAGAAATTCAGACACTTACCTTTTCAAGAACTATTCAGTGAGTGCACCCTTATGGCAGAACCCCCTAAACTCCCCCTAGTAGTGGTTGCTCACTGCGCTTGCTCGCTACACACCATGGGGGGGGGGGCTGGTCTCACTTTTACTTAGTTCTCTCTGATTCACTACCTGTGTCTATTTTTGGTGCTCTCTGAAAGAAAATCTATGGGTACATATGACTTGGTGGGTAACCTGGTGCTCTTTAAGGTCATCATCTACTATTTACTGTGCTTTGAAAGTTGATACAATTGAATATGTAATGAAAAATGTGCTGTAAAATTCACCATTTTGGTCTGTCTTTTTCCAAAATTTTCTTGGGGGGGAGAACCCCCCCAAACCCTGCTAGTAGCGGTCGGACTTGCACGCTGCGCTCGCTCGCGACGGGCCGGACGGGGGCTGGTCTGTAAAAATTTGCCAGGGCTGCTTTCAGTTCCCAGTCCGGCCCTGACCCGCCCACACTGGCTCAAGAAGAAACAGATTACCTACAGTACGCCGATGACATCATCTTATTGAGCAAAATGCCAATAGGACTTCAGGGAAGTATGGACGCCTTAAACACATACATGGACAGATATGGGTTAGAGATAACACTGAAGAAAACCAAAGTGATATGTTTGTTAGACTCGAAGAAAAAGAAGTTCACCTGGTTCTTGGAAGGAAACAAAGTTGAGGAAGTTAAGTCATATGGGCCCAGATGTATCAACCAATTTTTTAGTCGCAAACGCTACGATTCGCAAAAAACATTGTTTGCGACTAAAAAATAGAGAAAAGGTATGTATGAAATAAATCGCATCGCAATATAAGGAATTGCAAAAATTGCGATTCCTTACGTTGCGAGAACATCATTTCTGCGATTTCTTATTTTGCGATGTTTTTTGTTTGCGAATATCGCAAACCAGAAATCGCAAATTAAAAAATCGCAATGACATGTAAGAAAAGATCGCAAATTGCGAATTCATGAAAATCGCAATTTAAGAAATCGCAATTACCACCAAGTGCATGCATGTGGTAACCAGGTTAAAAGTATAAAAAGTAACCCACAATGCAACAGTAACCTCCAACATGGCAGGACTATACCTGATAGCCAGGAAGTTGCGTATCCGTACCCTTGCACAGAGAAGACAGAGACAGGAGCGAATATTCAGACTGCGCATCACGCTGTTCCAGCAGACTGAAGAGGACATCTACGATAAGTACAGGCTGAACCCACACACCATTTTGGACCTCATAGATGAGCTCAAACCTTTTTTGGAGCACCCAAAAGGCAGGACACAATCAATTCCTACCCATGTGCAGGTATTGTGCTCACTGTACCTTCTGGCCTCAGGGTCATTTCAAGGCGTTATAGCAGAGGTTGGTGGGGTGTTCCAGAGTGCTCTTTCAAGGTTTTTTCATGCCTTTTTGGATGAAATGCTGATCAGGTTACAACATCACATTTACTTCCCAAGCACCTAACAGGCATTGCAAGAAACAAAACTTGATTTCTACCAAATTGCACATTTTCCCCATGTGATTGGCAGCATCGATGGGACCCATATTGCCATCACACCACCAGCAGTTACAGAATGTGTCTTCAGGAATCGGAAAAGCTACCATTCCCTGAACATCCAGATTGTGTGCAATGCCAAATACATTATAACCGATATTGTGGCAAACTACCCAGGCAGCACACATGACTCCTTCATTTTCCGACATAGTGGGATACATGGACGTCTGAGTGCTGGACAGTTTGAAGAGGGATTCCTGCTTCGTAAATATATCTCACACATCCATCCTTCCATTCATTAGTAATTGGTCAGTGGAACATACACTTACTCTTACTTTCCTTCAATGCAGGTGACAGTGCCTATGCAGTGCGCGGCTTCATCTTAACGCCCTACTTAAATCCATCAAATGCAAGTGAAAGAAGATACAACAGGGCACACCGGTCAACACGCAGCGTCATAGAACGCACATTTGGCATATTGAAAAGCCGTTTCAGGTCCATACATAAAAGTGGAGGGGCATTGCAGACCAGGCCTGAAACATGATGTAAGATTGTAACAAGCTGCGCAATGCTACACAACATGGCAATGAGGAAAGGCACAGAAATTGAAGTGAGTGACTCAGACACATCGGATGATGATTGCACACCTCCCCCTGGCAGGGCAACAGCAGGAGTAGGAGCAGTGGCTGGACGGCAGAGACGGTCTGAGATCACACAAAATTACTTTTAGGTAAGAAAAAAATGTAATCTCACAAAATTTCTGTATCACAGGTGCTGTGTTTAATCACACTTCACACACCTCATTTGTGTAACAACCCATAACATGGTAAAGCACAGTCATGGCACTGTTCAGTGAAGTAATTTCAAAGTCATAGTTGTGTTGCATCAACATTTGAAACAGTAGTGTAACCTAGTATTTCACTTCCTACAGTTGCGGCTAGGTGCAGGGCGGTGTTCTGATTGTGTGCTCTCCATTCCTTTTGAACTTGCAGCACCATGTCTGCCACTTCTGCGTTGACCGATTTGCGATGTAGGAGTAGGAGTGTTACTACTCCTGCTAGAGGTCTCCTCACTTTCTGCAGATGCCACTAGGGTGCTGGCACCAGAGTTGGCTGTTTGTAATAGTTCAACTGCATTTGTTAGTTGTTCCAGGCCTATAGCTACATCTTGACTGCAGTGACTCATCTCCCTCTGCATGGTGATGCTGCACCTTGTGAAGTTTGATGTCACTGTGCAGAGGCGGTTACATCCTTTGTGTAGCAATGCATACGTCCATGTGCATGATGAGAAGCACTGTTTCTTGCTGTCTCTGTGCGCTCCAGTGTGGTACACAATCTGTCTATTGCACCTGCCATTGCCAGCATGCCCTCACCCATGTTTAGCTGATTACTGTTTAATTTGGACAGCTGCCTATTTATTGACCGCAATGCCTTATGTTGCAGGCGCTGCACCTCAAGCATGTCCTGCTCCAGACCTGTGAATACAGTGGGTGTCTCTACATGAACACTACTACTCCTGGACCTTTGTGCTCTGTATGTGTGTGTTCTTGCTTGCAGTTGCTGTTGGCCTAGGCTCTCACCAGGGTCCACTGTGTCTTGGCTACTGTCTCTTGCATCCCCATGAATGTCCATGTCATCCTCCAGAGGAGGCAGAGGGGGCACATGTTGGTGCTTCCTGCGCACTATTGGTGTGGAGACACGTTCCTCACTACTTTCACCTTCATTGCCAGATTCTACATGGATTTGGGACTCCTCTCCCTCAGCGATGTCCCCTGGTGCCCTTGATTGTGCTGTGGATATAGAGTGGGACATATGAGCTTGTGTTTTGATCTGCATCTTGGAAAAAATAAAGTTTTCTATTTTGAAGTTCTATCAATCCTGACACTCTCATTTTGACCGAAATCAGAACCACTATGTAAGCATGTGTATCATTGCTATCGATTACAAAGTTTCCTGCATAAGACTACAACTCCCATGATGCATTTGTATGTGTATGTTAAAGGGTGCACCTGGACTAAAACTTCTTTGCTCAATAAACCTCTATCTACACTGTGTGCATGCAACACCTAGCTGTTTTTTTTCATCTTTCTGACATGCATCTTACCTTGGGCACTGGAAGTAGGGTCGAAGCTGTCAATATCAGCCACTCCACTTACACTCTCAGGCAGGAGAGTGGCCTCCACAAGTTCTTCATGTGGTGTTGGTTGCTCTGCAGTGGAAGTACCACCACCAGTCTTCTGTGCCTCCTTCAACCTTGCAGCCACCCTTTCTTTGGATCTCTGGCGCATATCATACCATCTTTTCCTTAATTCCTCAATGGTACGTGTGGTCACACCTACAGCATTCACCTTCTGTTTGATTTCTAGCCAGATCTTCCTCTTCCTGGACTCTGGTGCCTTCAATGCTTTCTTTCCAAAAAGCAGTTCATGGTTGCAAACCATCTCCTCCATTAAAACTTCCTCCTCCTTTTCAGAAAACTTATGCTTTCTTTTCCTCTTTCCTGCATCCATGCCCTCCTGTGGCCTCTGGGACTCCATTGCAGAGCCAGCACTTCAGTTCAGCTTCTAAACTGTCTCCTAACTGCCACTGGGTGTGGCTCAGGCAAGCAGGTGCAGGTGATCACTCCCTCTTCCTGGTTGTGATGTCATCAACCTGCATCTGCTTTGCAGATTCCCGTTTTTGCGATTTCTTAAATTGTGATTTTCGCAATTTAAGAAATCGCTAAATATTCTGCGATTTTTTGCGATATTTAATAAATCGCAATTTTGTTGCAATTTATTACATACATCCCGTTTTGCGAATCTGCAACTGCGACTCGCAAAATTTTGCAATTACAGAATCGCAAAACGGATTCTTGATACATCTGCCCCATGAATACTTAGGATTCATCGTGGAGCATCAAATGAAAGGTATACAACACATAGAAACAATGCAGGCGAAAGAGATATCTCTAAATTACGGCTTCAAAACTTTAAGAACAAAATTGAGTTGTCCTTCATTTGACCATCTTTTAACAGTGATGAGTGATCAGTTAATGCCAACAGTGACTTATGGTAAGGAGACTCTGAAAGGATGAGCAGAAGGCATCTTAAACAAAATCCAGACAAGAGTATACAAATCTGTGTTCACCATCACGAAAACTGCATCTCCAGCACAGGTGCGTTTTGAGTTTGGGCTGATGAATCAAAAATACCAATGTAAAGGAGCCCTTATAAAATTATGCTTGAGGCTAGGTGTGTCGGAAAGAGGGTCAATCAACCATATGTGCTGGAAGGAAAGGAGCAAATACAACAAAATGAAATAGATTTATGCGGGTTATATCTTAAACAGGCTATTGAGGAACCTGGAATACAAGACGACTGGAGTGCAATTATTGGGAAACATGCCTTTTATAAAGTGGTAAAAGCTACAAACAAGCATTTTTCATATTTAACAGACAAGACAAGCATAGCACGCACATGTCACGCCTGGACAGTGATAAATTCCTATAAAAAAAACTATGGCATCAGGATTACCTTACAGCACATTTTTCACCGAAAATAAAACTCCAGTTTATGCAGTACCGTTTCCGAAATTGGGGAAACAAAAGATCTAATGCCATCCTGGAAGGAACAGACACCTAACAAAGAATTTCAATAATGCAAATATAAAGAAGAAAGTCTTGCACATATATTCTGTGTTTGCCCAAGTTACCTGGCAGAAAAAAAGATAATGCTGAAAAGAATCTTAAGAGAGCCTGAAATATCAACATGCAGGCAGCGGTAACCCCTTGGTTGGTTGGTTCCTCCATACCGCTCATATGCCGGGGATTAAAATGTGTTAAAGTAAACATTAAAGCACTAGAGCAATCAAGTTAGGGCATCAGCACCTTGACAAAGAATTACAATTGGGAAGCATAATCAGAAGATAATTACATCGCATTTCCACTTTAACTCGGGGTGTAAGTAACGTCAAAAGAAAGAACAGTAATTAATCTGAGCTAAAGAACTGAAAGTCAAACAATAGAATTTAGTGTTTAAGAGCGATTAAACAAAAGAACAAAGACAGCGCACTTTAAAAACTGGGACAACATGAAGGAAGACACTCAAATTAAAATGTACCTTAGCACAATAGCACTTTAAACATTAGCATTTTAAATAAAATAAAATTTAAATAAGAACAATTATTCGAGTCGAGGCCTCACAGGAACTGCACTAATGACATTTTTATATTTATTTTAATTTGGAGTTTATAGGTCCGGTTTAAGAGATTTGTCAGAAACCTAAGCTTAAATTAACTTTTATGAAATGTAAGGAATGAATGATTGTGTAATGGTTTTTATTGACTAAATACATGAATAAATAAATACAAATTGTACAAATTGTGTTGATAGATAGGTTGCTCTTGCTCGCTGCACCAATCCATTGCTGTTTGGAATTTCAACAGTGTCAGGTCATCTGGTATTTTCGTTTCCATCAGACATCTCTTTTGGCAAGCATTGTAGCCATACCCACTAACACATGTTCACTCAAAATATCCTGTCGAGCTACTCTGGGTGACATCTCTAATGGTTTCCAAAGGGCTTGGGATAAAACTCTCACAATCACTTGTCAGTACTTGGTAATCTTGGGGCATGACCAGACAAAGTCAGAGTCTTGGTCAGTACAGTGAATGTAGATGGTAGCAGGGAGTTTCTTTGCATGCCACAGGTGTCAGAGTGTATAATATGTCATATGAAGTTATTTTAATTGGACCAGTCTCAGAGGGGATGAGACAGCAATCTCCTGGAGAGCCATACGAGCTTCCTGCGACTCAGTGTCATCGAGGACCGATCCATCCTTACCATTTCTGTCCAGCATTGATTACTAATGATCGGTATATTTGAGAAATTCCACCTTTCTAATTTGCCCCATCAGGATTTTGGCCTCCAATAGGTTGTGTTCTAGGACTTTCAAGAGTGCAGTTTTGTGGCTAGCAAAGGCATGACGATGCTACAAGTCTTTATGAAATTGTGTTATCGACAGGGAGAGCTGGTCCTGCAGTTCCTGAAATTACAAAATATGTGATCCATGGCATACATCCCCCAAGGTTGTAAATGCTATCGTGTCCCTTCTGCCAAGACAGTTGCACAGTATGTCTCAACCAAGTCCCTTGCAATAAAGGAGTCTGTTGCGTCAGTCGTCTTTCCCATCCAGTTAGTCTCATGAGCAGAGCGCCAACTCAGAAATACCACCTTGTTGACCTCAAGGAGATGTTGATGAAAAGAACTGTCATAAGGTATATGCATTATATTGTAGAGTCCTAACAAGGACAATTGTGCCCGATATACCAGTCGCCCTACTCAACCAGTTAATAATTACTACAAGTTGCGCAGCTTCACAATAGAGCTGTATGTGAGCCATTCCCATCCCACCATCATAAACTGATTGTTGGCATTTGTCTAGAACAATGCCGAGAGGGCAGTTCACCCACAACAAGGATCTTATCATACCTGTGAGGTTCTTAAACCTTGTATTGGGAATTCTAAGTAAGAAGTGTTGCATTGCATACAGGAAGCGTGGGAGGACCATCATTGTGAATAAGACTAGTGAGCGAAGAATATGTAGTGGAAGTTTAGCCCACCTCTGGAGGTCTTTATGCATTCTGGTTAGGAGTGGGTAGAGGTTGGGGCTCCAAGTCAGAGAAGGTTCTAAAGCACTGTAAATCCCTAAATAGCAGAAACTCACCCACCCTATTGGGATAGAGGACTGTCAGCTTATAGATTCATTATCTCCTTTAAGAGGAGTCAGCAGCAATGATTTGGACCAGTTGGCATTGAGGCTGTTGGCCTCTTCCTAGAGGTTGAGAAGATGTAGAATGCGAGGCAGGGATAGGTGGGGTTTGGCCAGTAAAAGCAGCATTTCATCCGCAGATAGTGCTATCTTGTCTTCCATACATCGTCCCAGCTCCAGCCCCAGAGCTGATCATTACAACGGATCAAGCTGGCTAGAGGTTCTACGGCAAGGGCAAAGATGCGAGGATAATGGGCAACCTCGTCTTGTTTTCCTGTGAACTGAGAATCGGTGTGAGACCACACAGTATTTTGGTACCCACGCAAAGGTGTCGAAGTAAAGGATTTTTACATACTTTCTAAACCGGGGTCAAAATCCAGATGTTCTAGGACTCTATCCAAGAAGGACCAATCGACACAGTCCAATGCCTTCTCGAAATCTGCAAGAAGGAGGATGCAGGAGTGTTTTGATGTGATGCATGTGGGCCAGAGCCACATGTACCAAACATATACAGTGGCGAGTGCTATGGTTGAGTATGAAGCCAACATGATCAGGGCGTATAAAAGCAGTTAGAGCTCATAGGAGTCTATTTGTCAAGGTTTTAACTAAGATCTTAACTTCAGTGTTAATCGAGGAGATCGCATATGAGGCACATTAACCAATAGGTCGGCCAGTTCTGTGGATGACTATGATGGTAGCTAGGACAAGCTGTGGGGGAAAGGCACCATTTGTTAGGGATTCTACATACAGATCTAGTAGCCTAGGTGTCACAATTTCACTATATTTACGACAATACTCAAGAGGGAATCCATGTAGCCCAGGTATCTTGCAAGTATTTGTATCTTGTAGGACTTCTCCTATCCCTTTGTTCATGGGAATGACTCTAGGACCTCCTTTTGAAACCTGTTGATCAAAGGAAGGGATATACCTCCTTTGACTGTGTTCCCCTCATCCTTGACTCAGCAAAATCCCTGGGAATCACCATAGACAAACATCTGAATATGCAGTTGCGCATCTCTAATGCCACCCAAGGAGCTAATCACAAGTTGAGTATATTAAGGAAACTCAAACCATTCCTCCCTCAGGCTGATCTAAAAATGGCAGTACAAGCCCTAGTGCTGCCAAGATTAGACTACTGAAGCACCACCCTCTGTGGTCTCCCTAAATACAAGCTGGCTCCCCTGAGGGCATCACTGAATGCCGCGGCTAGACTGATATCAGGCACCAAAAGAAATAGTCACATCTATCCAACCTTGAAAGCCCTGAATTGGTTGCCTTACGAGGCAAGAATACACCTAAAAGTGGCCTGCATGACTTGGCTCTAAAGCTGGAAAGGTCTGGAGGTTGCAGAGAACTACGAAGTGCGAGTACTTTCCTTCTAAACCCTCAATCCTTCCATAAGAAGAGAACTGGCTGCAAAGCTTTCACAGGGATTGCACCAAAGATTTGGAACTCCTCACCGCCAGTAGTGCGTGGAATCACTTCTTTTACGGCATTCAAAAGAGAAGTAAAAATACTACTAATGAACAAATTCATGTCCTTAGACTTCATTCTAGGCTGTCACCAAGTCATCTTTAAGACCCGAATACTATTGCCTATCTCAGGTGGAATGGACAAGACTATGTTATGTAAGACTAATACCGCAGTTCTTATTGCTCAATAACTGGATGTAGTGTAAAGCTTAGCTGGCCTCGGGTCCCCCTTGGTTATCTATATACTTTATATCCATTGTGAATCGAATGAGGATATTATATGTTTGTTTGCTAGCACAATCACCTAATGTTCAATAACTGTAAATCGTGCAACGTCCTGCAGATTCATGGTCCTCTATGTTTGTTATCCATATATTATTTCTTTTGTACGAATTGATACATTTGAATATGTGTATACCACCTCATCCATTTATCTTCTTATACTGTAAAGTGCTCTGATACCCTAGTGGGTCACTATCGCGTAAAATAAAACCTTATAAATAAATAAATATCCATTACAATAGATTTGAGTTGTTCACACAAGAAGTGCAGCTGCTGGGCACAGTGTTTGATAGTAGTCAGCAAATGTTGCTGTTATTCCATCGGACGTGTACTTCTTTTGACCCTCTGGATCCAGGATTTCTGGGACTATTCTGGACATTATTTCCCTGGTGGCCAGGCAGTAGAGCAGTTTTCCAGATTTGTCACCATGTTCATATACCCACCTTTTTGAGGCTCTAGATTACTGGCGAGCCTCAGCAATGCAGATCTGTTGCAGGGAGATCCTGTCTAGCTACAACTGGCGATGGAGCGCACCTGCAGTGCAGTCTCTGTCAGGCATGAGTTTCTAATTGTAAAGGCCAGGCTTCCACTTCAACTATATCACTTTGTTTGTCTCTCTTGCTATGTCTAAGATATGCCTTAGGAAGACCGCTATTGGTGACTTTCCCTGCCACCCAGAGTGTGCCTGCCAAGACAACTGTGTTTTAGTTGATGTTACCCATGTGGGACGTGAGTCTGTTGAAGGAACCCCGAATCGTACAGTGATTGGTAGTCTGAGATACCTCTTAGCTGAACAGTTGACGCTAAAGTATGAAGGATAGCAGATGCTGGAAGCAGCCCGAGATCTATAAGGGACAGTGTTTTGTGAGCAGCAGGGTCATGTGTATATTATCGGCCTGTGGGGCCTACTGAAGTCATCCAGTCCACCAGCATTGTGGACCTCCCCATTCTAATTTATGTGTGGACAACTTATGAGTCTAGATGTGGGTTGGGCAAAGCATTGAAATCTTTTCCTATGATGTTAGTTTTGGAGGGGAAATTTAAGACCAGTGATTTAAGTACTTCAATGGCAGTTTTGGGTAAGCATATACACTCAGAAGGTTGTTTTGCTTTTCTTCAAGAAGACCCTCTACAGTCTACACTGACATTTCTACCCAGAGGGCCCGAAGCAGTGGCAGAGATGACTAAGGGAAAGGTTTAAAGTAATAGTATGGCTATTCCTCTGGAGTCCCTGACACAACTGGAGTGAATAATCCTGTCATACCCAAAACGGCCAAGAAAGGAACACTTCGAGACCAATAAATACGTTTCTTGCAACAAAAACACAGCAGGCATGGTTCTCTTAATGTATCAGAGGACATCTGCCCTCTTGATAGGATCAAATTGGTTCTTGACATCTAATGATAGAACTAAAAAGTGCTGGCAAGATAGCCACCAGGATGTAGCCTTTCCTGCTCCCGTCGTGGCCCTTCTAAATTCTAAGACATACTAATAAGTAGCTGCTCCTGGGGCCGTCAGATTCACTGACTGACGCAGCTTTGCAGACCACAGGAAATGACAGCCCAAGTGGCAAGGGGGCCAGGATGCACCGAACACGCAAGCGATCACTGCGATCTGCCTTGTGCTGAACCAGTGTGGTCCTGGCTTCATGCCTTAGCTTGGATGACCTGAACTGCATTGAGGTGCCCCGGGGCCGAGAGCTGTTGCCCAGGAGGCAGGGCTGGCTGCCTGGTGTGCCTCAGAAAATGAGATCCGAGGCACGGAGAGCGCGTGGTGCCTGGATGCAAAGGTGGGGAGGAGGTAGGACGGAGGCCCGAGGCTGCTGCCTCCCAGCTACTGGGAGAGCTGCCTGCCTGCCTATGTGTGCTCTGAGCGCCCGCTCACGGGGCCTCCTACAGAGCCCAAACTCATCCTGGTTTTGCAGCCGATGCCCCTGAGCGATCTGGTGGTGGGGTACTCCTGGCTAATGCCTGCATTCCCCACCCTGTTGTGAGATGTGGGGCGCCTATAGATGCGAGGCCGGACGAGGACTATCGCCTTTGCGCTTTCCCCACCATGCACATTTGTCTGAAAGCCTCTGGAGCCCCAAATTTTGCTGGGGGAACTGCTGACACCAGCAGGCGACATAGCAACTGCAGCGAGCTGTAGTCTATACCTCCCGCCCTGTTATGCTACAGCAGAGAGCCTGGTGGTGCTGGGTCGGATGGGCCTTTTACCTTCACACAAGCTCCGCGCACCCATCTGGCTATGAGATGTGGTTCATTGGAGTGTCCTGGGGTGGCATAGTTTATAGGTGGGATGCCCGCTTCGCCCGAATCCAGTGGTTGTCTTTGGTGGACCAAGGTGGATGCAGTTCCGTGTGCGAACAATAAACCAGGAAGAATTTGTGAAGTGCTGACTCAGTTGGGGCGAGGGATCAATGTTTACCGGTTCAAGGAGATAAAGCCCTGGTAGTGAATTTCAGTTATTGCAGCCTGAGCTTTGAACCCACCCGCCTGCTGCGGCTTACCCACTGTTCAACTGTGTGGTGGATGATCCGATGCCACGCAAATGCAGGGGTTCTAGTAACGAAGCACCGAGGGTGGCACTCCACACTGTAAGTCTCTGAGGGCACCTGTGGGGGCAAAAAGGAGTCTGAACTTCATCAGATCGGGAAGGTGTGCATTAGAGTGTCTTGGATACCCCTGCTTAAGAGGAGATAGGGAAAGACAGACCCCAGCGTCATGCCCAACAGACCAAGATAGACCAGGTCACAGTCCTGGGGTAGGCATGGTGGATCGGGGTTCATGTAGGAGCCGAAGGCCCCATTGGTGCTCAGAGTTTGCCCACTATTGAGGCATCAAGTGTGGCAGTTCAAGCCAGGATTGAGACATTTCAGAGGATGTCAACTTGCTACCGAAAGGTTGCGGAGTGGTCCGTGGCTACAGAGCAGGAAGTCACTAAACTTCAGGAGGAGGTTGTGCCCTGCAGGCCACACTGGCATACCACTCTGCAAGACATTCACGCTGAAGACCAGGACATGGAGGGGCGCTCGCAGCACTGCAATCTCCAGTTTGTGGGCTTTTCTGAGGGTGCAGAAGGGCAGACCTCAGAACTCTTCCTAGAGCGCTGGGTTGCATTGACTATCCTATCTGCACAACTGTCCTCCCTCTTTGGGACTGAGTGGGCACATCACACTCTGATGCCGCCTGTGGGGGTGCCACCTCGCACCATTATTGTGAAAATCCTCAAATACAGAGACAAATATGCCATCCTGCGGATGATCCGGCAGAGCGGGGCTCCTGTCTTCGAGAATCATGTAATACACATATTCATTGATCACACACGCCATGTACAGAAAATGCGACTCTACCCACCGAAATTGAAAGTAATCCATGACGGCCACACACATTTCTTTACTAACATCTGATGCATTGTAGGATTGGCTGGAGATGCGGAGAGAGGGGTCAGGATAGATGATGTTAGGGCAGACACAAGTTGTTCCTTTTTGTGTTTACCCAAAGGGTGGGATGGGTTGTTATGTTGAGTTTATTATACAACAGGTGCATTGTGGATGTGGTGTTTGTGGAGGCCTGAGTAAGAGGTGGGGCCAGGGACGTGGGGCATGGGAGGTTATGAGTGGACTGAGACATTATGGCTGCATGTATTAGGCTAGTGACATGGAATGTCCTTGGGCTAAATTCATATGTCAAAAGATACCAGCTACAGACATATCTATGCAGACAGGGCATATATATCTCCTTGCTGCAGGATACCCATCTGATAGAAGGTGAGGTGCAGAAGGTTTACATGAAATGGAGAAAGCAAATGCACTCTAGTGAGAGCAAATGTAATCTGCTACATACTCTAACTATGCCCGAGAAGTTTTGATCTGGGTTGCTCCACATGTCCCCTTCCTGGTTCGCAGTTTTAAGGCAGACATTGAGGGAAGGTACCTCTTACTGTATGGTTTGCTGGATAGTGTGGAAGTCTGCCTTCTGAATCTGTATGCACCCAACATCGATAATGGGGTGTTCTACTTCGATATAGAGTGATAACTACTTCTTTATGTTGGAGACCCACTCATTTAGGCTGGAGATTTTAATTGTATTCTAGAAGGACAGATGGACAGACACCCACCCGGCCACAAACAAAACCCAATATGTTGAACGCTCTGAAGACCCTAATGGCGTGAGTGATTTGTATAGATATCTGACGGGAGACACACCCAGGGGTCAGGGAGTCAACATGCTACACATCATTGCACATTGCGTATAGTCACCTCAATCTGTTTCTCATGTCTGCGAAGTTGGCCTTGCAGGTATCTGACGTATGTATATTGCGTAGGTTCCTCTCGGACCATGCACCACTGCTTCTGGAGTGGGAAGCAGGCAGACCCTGGCCGAGAGTACCCTTGTGGCGCCTGTGCCCTGAGGTGCTAGAGATGCCCAGTTCCGCGAGGAGCTCAGAGAAGCGGCAGTCGGTCCTTTAAAACGAATTGTAACTCTACTGCACTGAGAGAGGTGGAATGAGATGCCCTGAAAGTGGTGACATGCAGGGAATGCCTTTCTAGGATTAGTGGTATGAGGCGCCATCGGTAGGCAGAGTTGGCTGGGGAGAAGCAGTCATTATCAGACCTCCAGTGGGCAGCATATGACATGGGAGTGGGGCAGGAAGAACTACTGGTGGGCCAGAGGAAGGTGTGGGAGACCAAGGATCGGCTGGACTGTCTTGTCCAGCATGAGTACTATCAATGGTTGCATAGAATTGCCGAGACTGAAGAGAAAAAAAAAGAAAAAAAAAAGGAAGTCTTCCGGCATACAGCATAATTTTCCAATTTTGTCCTCCCTTGGTGCTGTGATTGCGTCCCCCCTCCGACCCCACTTATTGGAACTCTACTCTCATGGTTTTTGGGTCCTGACCTGGGTGCATCTTGCCATCTTTCTCCCCCTCAATTCCCCCTCTCTCCTCTCACCAATCTCAGCCTCCAACTCTTTTCCACCACATACCGCTCTCTACCCTTTTTTATTTTAATTTTATTTTTTTTAATTTTTATTTCTCTTTTCACTCTGTAAATATGTGATATATACGTGCCCAAGCCAAATCGCTGGTAAAATGGAATCCTGAGAAAATCTACTATTTGTAAATATATATGTATATAGAGATAACTCTAACCACTAGTATATGTAGTAGACCCTTGTACTTACTACCATTCCTATGTGATTCTTAGAGTTTATCCATTTTTATCTCGTCCTTGAGTGACTTTACAAATTGTGCATTTGCAGTTTTTTCTGTTTGTATCTCTTTTTTGTGTGACTTTACAACTTGTACATTTGCAAGTTTTTTTCCCTGTTTGTATCTTTTTTGTAACTCATGTAATCCTAAGTCCTTATGTATCGCAACTGGTTCTTTTGTAAAGCACACTTACACCTTCGGGTAATGTTTGTGCTATAGAAAATCCCATTAAATAAAATAAATATGTTGGAGCGACTCCGGGCATGGCTATTAAAGAGAGAACACCCAACCCCGTTAGTCTTGTCTCCAAGGTGCAGGGCTGGAACCGTAGCTGGGATGCAGGCAAGTGTTAACTCCCTGTTGTGAACGGGTACAGTGAGGGGAAGCATGACGGGCCAGTGAATGTTGGGGGTTAACTGGAAGGCCTTGAGCTACGGTGGTACAGGGAAGAAAACTCCTAGTGGATGACTTGAAGGACATGGTCCGGGATATTGTGCATTGCCGTGGGCTGGGTCCAGAAGGGCTCCCGCTGAAATATTACCTAGGGTACTCGGACCTGCTGCTTCCCCACCTGCTGGAGACTCTCCAGTAATCGAGACGGCAGAGAGTGTTGCTGCAATCCATGAGAGAGGCCCAGATTGTCATGCTCCCTAAACTGGGTAGAGACCTGACAGTCCCTGGCTTCTACAGATCTCTCTCTATGCTGGGTTTTGACACAAAGTTACTAGCAAAGGCGCTGGTGACTAGATTGTGGGAGGTGGTACCCGACCTTGGCCATGAAGATTAGTGTGGCTTTATGCCTGGGAGGGGGATGCAAATGAACATGAGGAGACTGTCCCATGCACTACTTTCTGTATAGGGTAAAGACATGGAGGCTGTATTGGTATTTGGTAGCGTTAAATATTGAAAAAGCATTCAACAACCCTGTAGTATTCTCACGCCGCAATCACGACAGAGACCAAAGGTGCATTCAGGTATATTTATTTCCACATACTACAGCTTGCTCATGCACGTCCTGTTCCTTGGTCAGTCCCTGTGTCTGTGTGTGTGTGTGTGTGCCCTGACCGGAACTGGTGTCCGGTTTCCTGCCCCCTCCCCTTACTTATGTGCAGGGTCCTAGTGCCCTATGTCCAGGGCATGACATCTCCCCCTTGTTGCAAACAAAACATAGTTGTGACAACTATTTGCTGTCACTCACAGAGAGAGAGAGAGAGAGAGAGAGAGAGAGATAGAGGGAGACAAAGGGAGAGAGATATATAGAGAGAGAGGTGAAACTCTTCACATTACATTTCTTCAGTCAGACTCTTTGGCCTTTTGCATTCTCTTTTCTGCCGTGTCTCTCCTTCATCCATCTGCGCACCTTTATCCTGTCTGGTATACCCCGGAGCAGTTGCCTATCTGTCATCTTCCTCAACCTTCAAATCCTTGAAGTGTGAGCTATTTCTTGTGATGTGATAGCACCCTGCTGATGCTGTTATCATGGGCCCTTTCACTTCAGTCACCGTCAGCGGCTCCTTCGAGAACGGGCTGTCTAACTTCCTCAGCTGTCTTTGCCGCATTATCACTTTGTCTCCTTGCTTTAGTTACGCCGGCGTGGCGTGCCTCCTTGCGTCAGCATATGCCTTCATTTTTGCTTTTGCCTCTTGATCTTTGGTGGCAATGCTGTCTCGCTCTTGCTTTGCTACTGCCTCTAGCTGCGGTATCCTCGTCCTGCTCAAACGGCCCAGCACTAGCTCAGCGGGGCACCATCCTGTGGAGCTGTGGGGGATGTTTCTATAGTCCCTTAGTATTTGGCACAAGGCCTGCCCTATCGATATCTGCGTCAGCTTAGCTCGTTGTACAGCCTTCTTTATCGTTCCCATGAACCTTTCTGCCATGCCATTTGCCTGTGGCCACAACGGCGTTATTTTCCGGTGGCAGATCCCTAGGTAGTCCATGAATTTTCTGAACTCCTCCCCTGAGAAGGGTGGACCATTGTCAGTCTTTAGAGTTTGTGGGGAGCCCCATGCCGCAAAGACGTCGTCCATAGCCGGCAGCGTTGCACTTGCTGATGTTGACGCAACTTGCCGCACAATGGGAAACCTGAAGAATTCATCAATTATCACAAGCAGGTAGTTTCCTTTCTCCAGCGGCCCATAGAAATCGGCTGCCAACTCGGTCCACACTGCCTTAGGGAGCTCTGATATCTGTAGTGGTACTGGTTTTGTCAGCTGTCCTGTCACTTGACAGATATGGCAGTGTCCGACTGCGGCTTCTACCACGTTGTCTAGTCCTGGGAACCACACCTTTTTCCTTAGCATCTTCTTTGTTGCTACCATACCTCTATGTGATTCGTGTGCTAAGTCCACCGTCCGTCTCCTCAGCGCTCCAGGCATTACTATTTTCATTCCTCTTATCATTATTCCATTCTTGGTCTCTGAGAGTTCTTCATGGATCTTTTTGAATGCCAACATTTCTTCTTTGATCACTCCTTTGTCCATGATGCTGTTGTTGTTGACATGCCTCCACCTCTGTTGTCTTGTCACTGTTTTGATCGCTTGCATTGTTGGATCCTTCTCTGTTTCTTGTTCCAGTTCTTCCATCTTTATCAAAGCCAGAGTATTATGTTTTAGTACAAAGTTCAGGTACTCCTCCGCCATTGATGTTGCCTCTGGTGAGTGCGGTAGAGGGTGCCTTGACATGTAGTCTGTCGGGTTGTGCTCTTTTTCTGGTTTATGTATGATCTTGAAGTTGTAGTCCATGAGTCTTATTCCCCACCTCTCTATTCGGGCGGTGTTTTCGCATTAGGGTTTCCATGGATCGTTACCAGTGCCTGGTGATCCGTTATGATGGTGAATGGTTTCCCATATATGAACATGTGATAGTGCTCACATGCCCATACTCTCTTTTTCCGGCTGAGAGTATGCCCTCTCGATGTCAGACAGGCTCTTGCTTCCATAGGCTACTATGCACCTTGGTGAGTCTTTGCCTGGCCTGTGTTGTGCCAGTATCGCTCCCAAACCCACTGGGCTGGCGCCCACCGTCAATTCTGTGCATAGCAGTGGATCAAAGTATGCAAGATGGTCTACTAGTATCACTACTTTTATAATGGCTTCAAATGCTTTGTTGCAGTCTCCTATCCACATGAAAGCCTGGCCTTGTTTGGTCAGTTCTCTCAGTGGCGTGCTCACCGTGGCAAAGTCTTTTATATATCTTGCGCAGTAGCTGGCAAGCCCAAGGAATGACCTCACTTCTGCAACGTCACTTGGATGTTTTGCTTTTTCTAGCGTGTCCACTTTGCTGCGATCTGGTCGCATCCTTTTTTTGGAGAAAATGTGCCCAAAGAACACCAATTCGTCTCGCCCAATTTCGCACTTGTCTTCGTTTAGCGTCAGCCCTGCTTGTTCTAGCTGTGAGCATACATCATGCAGTGCTTTGTCATGTTCATCATCTGATTTGCCGAACACCAGAATGTCGTCATTGTAGTTCAGACTGTTTTTTACCGGCCTTATTACCTGCCGTATTGTCTCTTGGAATATTTCAGCCGCCAATGAGATTCCAAAACTCAAACGCTTGTATCGGGAGAGACCAATGTGTGTGGAAAATGTTGTGATGTATCTGGACTGAGGGTCAAGTTCTAGCTGATGATATACTTTGCACAGGTCCAGCTTTGAGAATCATTGTGTACCTGTCATGCAGCTGATCATGTCGTCGAGGTGTGGTCCAGGGCGTCCTTCGCGTTCAATTGCTGTGTTCGGTATTCTCATGTAAACACAGATGCATATTTTGTATGTGTTTTTCTTGGGCACTGCCACTATTGGCGACACCCATGGTGTCGGACCCTCTGCTGGCTCTATGATGTCCAGACTTAGCAACGCTTCAATTTCTTCCTCTACTTGTGGTTGTAGATGTATCGGTACTCCCCTATGGTGTTGAGCCACTGGTTTTACTACTTCATTGATGTGCAGTGTTATTTGTTGTACTTTTAGCTTCCCTAGTCCCTGTAGGAGTCCGAGATACTCTCGCAGGATGCTTTTCTTCTCTGACATGTGGTATGTCATTGCGAGGAGGCCCATTACCTGTGCCGTGACATTGCTCAGTAGGCATGGTGCCGGAATGTCACCCTTTAGTACATGAATGTCTTCCTTGATGTTCATCACTGGTTTTCATGATCTCCACATGAAGACATCAACTCTGGGTGGCACTAGTACCGGCTTTACTTCCAGCTTCTCATATTCCGAGATACACATGATATTGCATGTGACTCCACTGTCTAGCACAAACCTTGTCTTGTGTGGTCCCACGTCTATGGTCACGGTCTCTGTTTTCTTTACTTCATTTTTCCCCATCAGGTGGATGCTTTCTCGACTCATGTCTTCTTCGGTGGTCAAGGCAACAGCATCGGACATGAGATATAAGCGTTCTACCTTTTCTTCTTCCTCTTCTTCCCCTGATTCAACCGATGAGGTTCTGTTTCACATTTCCATGTGCCTGGCATGCCTGCTCGTCGTCGTCCATGGTCTTCCCGGTCTTCCTCTCTCGCTTCTGAACTGCAGTCTAAGACATGCACTGGCGAAGTGATTGCTCTTGTTGCACTTCCTGCATGTCTGGCCCATTGCAGGGCATGCGCCTTTGTGTGGGAATTCAAGTCTGCATCTGTAGCAGGTCATTTCTGGTTGCTTCCTTGCCGCCTGTTCATTGTACCCTTTCTTCCAGGTGTTTGTGTGGTTGTTTTCCGCCATGCGGTGTGCTTGTTCTATTCTCCGTTCCTTGCCCCTCTCCATCTGTTTCGCTTGCACCATTGCCCTTGCCACGGGCCTTGCCAATGACAGGATTTTCTCCAATGAGGTTGGCTCCTTCAGAATCCTCGCGCGGAATTCTGTGTCACAACATCCTTCAATGATGCGCAGGCGAATCGCTTGTTCATTGTCGAACTTGTCGAATTCACAGTGTGTCACCAGCTTGCGCAGCCGTGTCGCGAAGTCATCGAGCGATTTGTCCGTGTGCTGAAATGCTATTGTGAAAGTGTACCTTTCAAAGTCAATGTTTCTTTGTAGATCAAATTTGCTTGAGAGACACTTTATTAGCCCTTTGTATGTCGACGTCTCTTCTTCTGGTTAGGGTTACTAAGAGGTCGTCTACTTCATCGCCCACCAGATTTAGAAACAGATACATTTGTTTGGCGTCTGTTACATCCCTGGGGTGCATATACCGCTGGAATTTTTGAATCCATCGCTCTCATCTGATCCCTACTTGTGGCTCTGATAGGTTGAATGGTAGAGGTCTGCGGTATTGGGCACTCTGTTTCTCACTTCTTTGTTCAGTCATCTTTGGGCCTGCAGTGCCTCTTTCACACTTCCTCAGATATTACTTGCTTATTGCCCTTTTTCTCTATTGTTTTTGCTTCTTTTTACTTCTCTTTGTTGTTTTCTTAGCTCTTTTCCCACCTTGCTTTCTCTTTCCTTTCTTTCTTTATTTTCTTCTTGCTTGCTTTTGCATTTGTATGTGCTTTTTTTTCTGTGCTCTTATTTGCACTAGTATTTGTCTTTTTTAGTTCTCTTTGTTGTTTTCTTAGCTCTTTTCCCACCTTGCTTTCTCTTTCTTTTCTGTCTTTATTTCTTTCTTGCTTGCTTTTGCGTTGGCATGTGCTTTTTTTCTTTTCTGTGCTCTTATTTACACTAGTGCTTGTTTTCCCCTTTATTTCTTGGCCTTAAAATGGCCGCTCGGCCTCTCCCGCTCCCTATTGGTCACAATTGCCTGATTTAAAGATGGCTGCAGAGATCTTGCGTGATTTTGGGGCCAATCCGGACTTCGCCTGACCTAAAAATGGTCGCCCGGTCTTCTGCTGCGCTGATTGGCCAACCAGCCTGACTTCAAAATGGCTGCTCCTGCTCTCGAGAGAGCTCGCGCTAGATTTCCTTTAATTGCTCGTGCTTTAGGTTTTCATTCAGGGATGTCAGGGGCTTCTTACCGGTTTTCCAGTGCTGCCGGTCGATCGTCTCTTCGCGGTCCTGTTACAGCTTGCTCATGCACGTCCTGTTCCTTGGTCAGTCCTTGTGTCTGTGTGTGTGTGTGTGCGTGCGCTGACCGGAACTGGTGTCCGGTTTCCTGCCCCCTCCCCTTACTCATGTGCAGGGATCTAGTGCCCTATGTCCAGGGCACTACATCCCTCACCTGGAAATGTCTTTGGGAGGTGTTGAGGAAGATGAGAATGGGGCCGATATTTTTGGCCTGGATGGGGTTTCTCGACCCCCAGCCTGTTGCACGGGTCCGGACCGGGAATGTCATGTCTGATTGCCTGTCCATAGCGAGAGGCACGAAACAGGGTTGCCCTCTGTTGACGGTCTTTTCTTTGCTTTAGCGATGGAGTCCTTGGCGATCAGGCTGCGTAGAAACATAACGGAGTGAGGCATCACAGTGGGCGATAACACTCATGTTGTCTAGCTTTGTGCAGGTGATGCACTGGTTTATGGAAACAACAGTGGTGCCATGCATATATAATAAAACACAACCAATAAATATAGACGAAATCAATTCTATATTTTCAGAAGGACATGTCCAGCCGGACAGAGGTCATTCAGGTTTACTTAATAAACAAGATTTCTCAGAAATAGAAAATAGGAATACCTTCCACAGTGCCCCTATGTGGTACACAAGCCTGTGCCCAACACTTACGGGGTGATTACAGTTGGTGAAAACAGGAAAGGTTCAAGGCAAAACAAACGTTTTTCTGTTTACATACACATTACACAGAAAATATCAAGCTGCACCATTACAGAAAATCAATCAATCAGATTTGTATCGGGTGCATGAGCAAGTCGACGGCGTTTCGGTTCCATTAAGAAATCAAAGGAACCATCATCAGGACAATTAAATACTTTTGCCTTTACACTAAACCTCAATTTTGCCTATAAGAAGAGATAAAAAGTGTACTTTAGGTACAGAATACATAAAAGAATACGAAAAGTGACTCTTTGTGCACCGTGCACATGCTCATTCGTCAGGAAGTGAGGTCCTACTCATAACAAGAATGTAGCGGCAGTGACCTTATTCTCAACTATAAGGCATGCGTCCAGAGTTGCTATAATGTTTCTAAGGGGCCTTAGTGGTTGCGCAAGAATTTTGAGCGGAGTGTACGTGAACTAAAAACGTGGTAATTGTGTACTTAGCACTCGCCGACAAGTGGGACTATTTTGGAAATAGTGAGAGGACCGCACTGCTTACCGAGGCAGTGCGCGTTGGGGCACAGATAGATAAATACTTCATGTTGCCCGGACCAACCGCCCTGTAAAAGGATAGCGCATGTTAAAACAAAAAGGGCTTGAACCATACCGAGTGTCGGTAGGGGAGGACATGCAAACAATCTTACCGAGGTAGGGCGTCAGGTTACCCAGTTTACACGATCATAACTGGACGACGCCAGGGCAAGCCTAAGTAAAATAAGGTCCATTTTAGTAAAGGAACAATAGGCTATAATACAGAATTACTTCCCAGTCATGCTGATACACTTACCGATTGCTTCGGTCATGGAGTGTTTCCCTGGCGTGCTCGTGTGCTGAGAGCAGGAAGTGAAAAGGGGGTTGGTGCGCTGTGATTGGGCAGGGCACGGGAACCGAGGGCATAAGAATAAAAGAAGGACTAAGGTCCAGGGGCCATCTTAAGGTGATGCCTTACGTGAGTAACATGCAGAGTGACTTAAAAATTCAGGTTCATTTCAAAGACACATTGTTGGTGGATTGCTCGTTTTGAACAGAGTCAGAAAATTATTAAGGCAATTCAGATTAATGATGTCCACTCCTCTTGCAGGTTCAAGCCGGAATTCAAGCTATCCGTCTTCAGTATCCACTTTAACTCCTCTTTGTTGAGCATCCGACTCAGGTCACCACCTCTAGGTGGTATAATGATCTGTGTGATGACAGTCCAACGGATCTCATTTTCAGTATGTCCCTTGTCCAAAAAATGTTCAACCAAGGGGGCGTTGGGGGTTTTGCACCTAATGCGGCTGCGATGCTGGGATATCCGTAATTTAATTTTCTGTTTTGTCTGTCCAACATAAATGCAATTGCAAGGGCATAAGATCGCATAAACAAGATTACAACTATTACAGTTAGTAAAGGTGCATAAATCATTTTTCACATCTCTGTACACAAACTCTTTTCCCTCTATTGTAAAGTCACAAACTACACATGAGCCACATTTAAAATGACCTCGTACGGGTGGTAATGACCAATGGTCATGCAGTGTAACATTCTTCCCCGGTGTAGCTGGTAATGCTGCCCTCACTAATTGATCTTTCAGACTTTTGTTTTTCTTGAAAGCAAAGAGAGGAACCTCCCAATTAAGGGGGCCTGAATTCAGAATATGCCAGTTTTTCCTTATGCATTGCGTTACCCGATGAGAAATGGCAGAGAAAGTGGTCACACATACTGTTTTTACATCAGTAACTTTTGGTTTAGGCTCTAGCAAAGTGTCACGAGGACAGTACCAGGCTGTTTTCATAGAGTTCTTGACCAGGCGTTTTGGGTAACCTCTGAACCTGAGTTTCTCTGACAGGGTATTCGCCTCTAGGAAATAGTCCTCTTTCTTATAGCAGTTCCTTCTAAGCCTTAGGAACTGTGAGTAGGGAAGGCTATCCCTTAGAGCTCTTGGGTGACAGCTCCTATAACTAAGCAGGGTATTCCTCTCTGTGGGCTTACGAAATAGGGATGTGTATAAAGTCCCTTCCTGATGTTGAATGTTCAAATCTAGGAAAGGGATACAATTTTTATCATAGGTCAAAGTAAATGTCAGCCCATTGCAATTGTTATTCAGCCAGTGCGTCAGTCCTGAAAGATCTTCAGTAGAGCCACCCCAAATTAAAAAGATGTCGTCTATATAACGTTTCCAGAGTAGTAACCCTTGATGGAATGGGTTACTGCTTGAAAGAATAATGTGAGTTTCCAACCAATCCATTTAAAGAATTGCCAGGGTCGGTGCAAAAATGGCTCCCATGGAGCAGCCCCGTACCTGCTGGAAAATTCTGAGTCATAGAGAAAGAAATTTTGAGTCAAACAAATTTCCAGAAGCTGTATAATGAATAGGGTGGGAACCCTATGAGGACGTACCCTGGTCTCTAGAATGCTTTTCATTACAGATAATGAGTCTTTTTGGGGGATATTCGTATACAGAGACTCTACGTCTAATGTACATAGAGTCTCATGTATAGGATCAAAGGGATAGTTCTCAATTAAGCTGATCACATGCATGCTGTCCCTAATGTAGCAAGCAGTAGTAGGCACAAAATCCCTCAGAAAGTAATTTACATAGTGGCCTAATGGTTCCAGAACCGAACCACATCCAGAAAGTATTGGTCTCCCTGGAGGGTTATCAACCCTTTTGTGGATCTTAGGTAGTGTGTACAAGACAGGGGTTCTGGTATTAGAGATGTTGAGGAAACTATACTCATGCTTGCTTATAATACCATTTTCCAACCCCTCCATGGTAATGGTTTATGTCACACACCCAGAGAGGTCAGTACAGCTATTGCTGGAGAACATGGTAGATTTTTGTGGGGTTTCTGGTCTACACGTTAACAAGCAAAAAATGGGGCTCCTCCCACTTGCGGAATAGGACAGCAGAGGCCCCACCCACCTCCCAGTGCCAGAATTCCAATGGGAGTGGGACCAATTCCGATATCTGCACTCCTCAAAAGGCCGCTACCACCTGATTATGGGTAAAGTGCTCAAGAATCTAGATTCATCGATCCGTTCCTGGAATCGACTGCCACTCTCTGTGATGGGTAGGGTGGCCTTGAGAAAAATGGTTCTGTTACCCATGTGCCTGTATCCCTTAAAGACTTCACTGTGTAGCATCCTGAGGTGTACAATCATCAAATTAAAAAGTCTCCTGGTGTCCCGGTTGTGGGCCGGCAAGAGGTGTAGAGTACCATTAGAGATTCTGTAGCCGGACAGAGCCTGGCAGTCTGGGTCTCCCAGACCAGCAGTTGTATTATCTAGCTGGAATGCTGAAATATGCAGCATAGTGGTGCATGGATGGCCTGAATGATGGGAAGAAATTGCTGGTGGAATAGATGTATGGTGCAGGCCACCAGCAGTACTTAATGCAGGGTGTGGGGGTCCTGGAGGACTGCCCATTTATTTTCCGACAGCTGGCAGAGGTGTGAGAGCTGCTTTTACACAGAGCCAGGTTCCCCCCACCCCCTGCAATGGGTACAGCCATTCCTGCATAAACAAACAGGGATGGGCTTGTCTCAGTGGACAGAGTGTGGTTGCACCATGGCCGGAGACCTATACTCGAATTGTACTTTCCTGACTATGGGTGAGCACATATTCTGGCTTCAGCCAGGTCAGTTCTTACAGTATGGTAAGCTGTCCTGTATGGCCTGGGGGGTATGGACAGCTTTTTCTGCAGAGTCGGCAGATTCACAGACGCGAATGCTGTTGCTAGACTCCAGTTCCAGTAGAGGCCTGATAGGGCTCTGAAGGGAGACCACAATACAGACATGGCAATAGCCTGAGACAGGTGGACAGCTGACTTACCGATGCCACTTAAGAAGGACGAGTGGACTCAGGCCTGTGCTCAGGTCAGGGATGTGGCTAGCAATGCGAGGTTCAAGCTCACTCAGTTTTATTATCTACATGGGGCCTACCTAACACCACAGCGGCTTCATAGGATTATAGTGGCACAGTCAGATGCATTTCCCAGGTGTGGGACAGCTCCAGAAGCATTCTTAAACATGACATGAGAGTGCAGTAGGCTGCAGAGGTAATGGGTGGAGATGCTGAGGACACTGCGGGAGGTGGCACTCATATGGATAGACCTCTCGATCAAGCATTACCTGTTGGGTATGCGCACAACCCTCAAAAGAGGGGGTAAAATGAGACACAGATTTGCCCTCCAGGGACTGACACTGGCCAAAAGTAGTTTGGTCATACACTGGGCGCAACCCAGGCCGCCTTGCATCCAAAAATGGCTAGCTGAGACACTCGAGTGGGGGATGGCAGAGGTAAGAGTAGTGCACTTACCTAGAAACATGGTGAGACATGTTGGAGATTGGCAGCGGTTGAGCCCATACCGGATGATTTGCCAATTATCCCACTGGCTCCTGCTTGCAGGGACTCCCAGGTGGAGGCGTAGTTGGGAAGGCCCCTGTCCGCTTGGTGGCGGAATACATGTATTAGGGATTCCCATGGGGATGTAGTAACCTAGGCATCGGGTGGAGGTGCTTATGTGTGCAACCACCCCGCCTCCAAGACGTGGAGAGAGCTCTTGTGCTGGATATGAGTGCATGTATGCAGATTCGACTGATAGCATGGTGAGGTTACCTGCTCTCCCAGGTCTTCTCCTCCCGCCCACCAGTGATGCATGGAGGACTGGGGCTATGACATGACCGCTGCTTGTCCTAGGCTGCTACTTAGTATTATCTAGGTTGCACGTTTTATTTGGCCACTGTTATAATTAGTTTAGGTGGGAAGAGATGCTATTGGCTGACTAGCGGAATTGTGCTGCATAATGTGTGGCAGATGGTTCAGCACATGAGAGCAGTAACATGAGTAGAGAGTATGTTGGATCCCTGGGCCAGCGGTGGTGCCGAATCCTTTCCTGTAAGGGATGTACTTCCTTTGTTGACATTGCCTGTATTAATATTGGCTGTCCCATACTGCTGTCAATATTCTATATGTAATCTCAGTAAAGACATGTTTAAAACAAAAAACACTAAAAAGTCTTTCAAGGGGGGATTGGATCTTAAGAGAGGTGGCTACTAGTGAATCCAGATGTCTAAGTTGTTAAATCTATAGGCCACGTATGTCTTTCAGGTAACCAGCAAGACTATGGTGAATTTAGGTGGGTGTAGAGAGTATTCAACTTATATCCAAAATCTAGGCAAAGAAAAAACATATAGAACTTCACATCCCCCTCCCCACAAGACCCCCCTGAACCACACTTTTCCCCTGGAAACATCTGTCCACCACCCCACAAACATACTATAATAGCACTAATACCGGTCTGTAGTAATGGACTCCCATTACTACAAAAAAAGCAAAAAAGTATCAAAGGCTACATGAGATCGCAGTGTTATCTATGCTTGTATCCATGCTTGGGCCTAGAACCACAGATATCCGAGATCCCATTACCACCTCTTCCCCGATTAGGTAAGAACAGCCATATGCAAGACAGCTGTGTCAGAATGAGTAAGCAGCAATTGGGTTCTTTGTTCTGACTCAGTGCAAGGACATATTTTGTCCTTCTCAGGAGAGTCTGGAAACTCAAAGGGTCATATCAACATGGAAGAGGGAGAGGAGAGGTACTAAAGAGGACGGCTCATCCTCCTTACTTGAAAATCCATCACAAAATTGAAAGCCCCACTCTATCGTTTGGACTGGCCTCCCTTTTAGACAGAGCAAATGCTTTTGTACAGTACAAGCCTTACCCACCAGGGCTGCCCCTTAGTGGCATGCGTCATCATTGGATTTCTTCCTGGTCCGCTGCAGAACGGGGAGTGCTGGTGATAGAGCGCGCGAGGCCACCCGACCAATAATTTCGCCGTTTCCGGCTTCAGGGCCCATATACTTTTCAAATCACCATATACATCGATCAGGTGACTTCACGAGCTCTATCAAGTTGATGTGTGTGTTCCCTGCTACCAATTTTCGGTGCACCCGACTTACCATCCACCGATGCGGGTGCCTAATGACCACAATGAATCAGAGAGCTAGCTGTAAAGGAAAGGCAGCAAAATACAAACCCAACCAATAACATTCAAATACTGTTTAAATGACCACGGACAACTGGAAGTTTTAAAATGTTTATCTAAAGTTCATTATTTTCTTGCATGAGGTACAATAAAACAAGGCAATCAATAACCAAGATAACGTAAATCATATATGCATAAAGAAATAATGGCAGAGTAATCATAAAGTACTAATAAAATGTAACGAGAAAAGATACTATGCAAGTCAGTATTATCTAAACAGGGATAGCCTAAGTGTGAGTGACTATAGGAGAGCTTATAATGAATAACACGCTTCACTTAAGGTGAAGGGGCCTTTGAACAATCTAGGCAACGAAGTTCTAGACCATATCAGGAAATGACACACTGCTATGCAAAATATAATTTCTAACAAATGAGAAGACATAGGAATAAACTTATGGAAAATATAAATGACTTTCAATAGTTGCAGAAAAGTATGGAAAATATCACATATGCGATGTTTGAACTTTATTAAAGCAAAGTTAGAAATTCAGAAGGTGCAAGAATTTCAAGAGGTTCAGAGCAATATTTACCTAGAAAGGTGTGGAAACCAAACCCTGGCCACGGGTCAGTTAAGGACAGGAAATCCTCAAGGAAGGATACCCCTCAAAGGACAGCAGGTGCAGAATGGACACCCAGGATAGGACAGAATCCCTCGAAATAGGAATCAGGACAGGACCCTCAGGACAGGACAGCAAACCCTCAGGACAGGACCCTCTTCAGGACAGGACCGGAACCCACAGTTCGGAAGCAACGCCTGCGCTCCACCCGCTCTGCAGCTATCGATCAAGACCCCGATTGGGTCAGCAAACTCCCAGCAAAGTGCTTCGCCAGCACTTTAAGGTTCAGTAGAACCTCAGTCTATGGTCAAATTCGGACAGAGTGCTCCGCAGCTCTCTGTATCTTCAGTCACCTATTGAGTGCGTTGGGTCAGTGACAGGTCAGCTAAACCAGACAAGTTGGACGGTTCACTAGGTGAACCCAGGGTAGATATACAGTTTTGGGACAGTGTACCACCCCCCAATGTTGCAAAGTGTCAGAATCCCTCAATTTCGATTGGTCCTAAGGTAGGATTTGGGTAACACACCAATCACAATACACGATTTGAAGCCTTCATTAACATATTTGGGTACCGCCTAGCAGGTTTGGGGTTTCTCATGAGAACTGTGCAAGAATTTAACATTGTAACATATGAGGAGCAACATTCGCCGTTCTCGTAGCGCAGAGGTGGCTTTCCCAGGCGCATCTTGACTGTGGCTGCCAGCTGGCTGAGTTCCACTGTCCAAAGTGGCCACCTTTCAATGCTTCCTGGTCATGCGCAGAAGAGACCGTCAATATGGCTCCCAATCAGTTTGGACCCCCATTCCCCGCGGTACATGAAAAGTAAGCGAAAACAAATTAATACATAATAATGTCATTATGAAAATACATCACAGTTTTTGTACCTTTAAATCGTCATCAAGAAATAAACTTATTGCAGTAAATGTTAGCTACATTGACACGGACACAAGAGCAGTGGCACGAGCAGTACCACATGATAAGCACAGCTATGAATTACGCATGCGCATAACTTTCCCTCCACTTCTGCAGACGCGTCAGGACACGTGAGTGTGGCTGACGCATGCGCAGTAACTAAAATACAAGCGGCGGCCATTTTTAGGGACACGGATTAATTCATTAGAAATACACATAGGCAAGCTTCGGGAACTTTGCTTAAACAAAATAAATGTTAGTAAAACATACACCTTTGTTACCATATTACACATAAACGAGGTTCTTGATTTCGGCAAGCCGCAAAATATGCGAAGCTTTGCTTCATCAATCCCCTCTTTGATGATATTTACTATCATCACAAATTATAATGGAACCAGATGCCAACTTTCTTTCACACTTTATAAAGTTCTATTTCTTCCAGCAGCCGTTCTAACTTTTCTCTCTCAGTTTTAGCAGGGTGAGAAGTCTTCACCTTTTTGTATATCTGATCATTCACTTCCTCTAATTCAATCTCATCCACACTTCGTTTCACTCCTCTTGCATTTACTTCATGCTTTTTGGTGCGCTTGCGGTATTTACAGCATAAGAAAATGGAAAGTATAATAAGACCTATAATACCAATTGGCATCAGAATTTTGAATAATAAGCTTTTACCTATGCTAGCAAGCCAATGACCTACATTTGAGAGACCATCTACCAGTCTCTTCCAGGCACTATCAACCTCGAGTGGTTTGAGTTCCTTTGCCAAATTAGTAATGTTTTTCACATATCTTTTGATCTGTACACTTTTATCCGGAATATAAGTGCAACAATGTTGCGCCTTCAACATCCGGCAGACTCCGCCCTCTTTCGCTAATAAGGTGTCAAGAGCAAGTCGATTTTGTAAAACCATTGATCTGATCGCAACCATTTCGGTATTGACCAGCAGAAATCCATGAGCCGTTTCAGTAGACAGCACATCTACTATAGTAGACAATTTGCAAATTCTGTGAGTGTTCAGAACCACTCCCACTCCAGGTATCAGTGCACTGAAAATACTACCCATAATTTCACCTATACTTTCTCTTTTACTACGCACTAAGCCATTAGTATCTTCATTGCTTCCAGCTTTTCCATTCACATGGTATATTTTCGGGAAGACAATGCCAAAGTAGCAGCTTCCATACCAGTGATCCGGCAATTTGAAATACGCCTTGTCCCCACAAATATAATAAATTCCAGGAAACACAGGCTCTGACCCATTTTTGAAACCCCAACCTCCAATTACCTTGTAATTATGTTCGCATTCACTGGAACCAATGAAAACATTATTATAATAGCTAGTCTTCTCGCGGTGAAGACATAGCTTGCCTTTCTTTTCAAAATCCAGCAACAGAGCAGGACCCGCTCCACCAGATGAGGTGCCTTCCATGTTTTCTGCCCACTTTGGCTTTTTCTGACTTTCGTCATTAGCCTTCTTCTGAATTTTAATTCTCCTTTTCTCTGCCATGTTCAGGAACATCTTTTCCTGCTCACGCAAAGAACAAGTCAAGTTATCTCTGTGTGCGTCTGCTATGTCAATGTTCCCTATAGTCAGAAAGTGGTCTCCCATATATCTTATGGTGTCAGTTTTGGTATGTACAGGATTCAAGTTCCCACGTATAGGAAGTTCAGAAAAGATCACGTCATTGTTAGAGTAATAGTACTGTAACGGTCCTCTTTTATAGAATAAACTAGCTAAAATGCTACAGGAGATTCCATATGTCAATGGCAGATGATGGTATGTCACGCCTTCAGCCACAGAAGTAGGTAGCTTCATGCAGACATAGCAATCTTCAATTTCCATAGTCTCTACATAGTGTATTAATAGGTTTGCGAAAACATTTAAGTGTGTCCTGTTCTTCATGCCATGATAATGTAGTCCTCCCTCATCTGATGCTTCTAAGTCTCGTTTTGTTTGTCTCAGTGCTCTCTCATGTCTTTCTACACTCTGTGTTGTCAACTCCTCACTGTCAGTATTTACAGTTTCAGTAGGGACAATGTTAGTATCTTTACTTACAGCAAAGGGAATGAAAATTGTTAGTCCTATCCAGATGACTATCAGTACTACTACACTACATATACACACCTTGCAACACGTCTTAAAACGGCTGCAACTAGGTCTACCATTCACTGTTGAATCAGACATTTTGGCTTAGAAGGAGTGTTCTCAAACCCCTCTTTTTGGCTTTACACGATTAGCTTACTTTGTGCAAATTCACGGTGGTTCGTCTTCCTCTTCAGCTGAGTACTCTGGGACGGGCTCTCCGTCGCTCACGTCAGTTATATCAAGATCTTCAAGCTCTTCCAAAACCAGTGTCCATTCAGGAGACTTGTACTTTTTGTTTTGTCTTTTTATTCGTTCACTCCTTCTTTTGGAAGAGTTTTCTTCTTGATTTGCTATCCGTGCACTTCTCCTCTCTTCTGCACGTTTCTCTTCAACTGTCTTTATCCTCAGCCTCAATCTTTTTACAAACCTAGGCTCAAGATTGTTTCTTTTCTTTAGTCTCTTAGTCGGTACTTGGACTTTATTTTCTTCTCTTATTCTTTCATTCTCTTTCGCTGGTGGCAATTCTTCTTCACTTTCTTCTTCTTCTTCCCTTACCTGGCTAGTTCCAGGGCTAGCATTAAGTTCTTCTGCCTGGTTGCTAATCTGGCCTTGTTCAGGAATATTTTGTTTTTGGCTTTCGATTGTCTCTGTTTCTGTTTCTGTTTCCTGAACCCGTTCTTCTAACCCTCTCTGATCCTGTTCAAGCACTTCGATCTCTTGATTTTCTTCTGCTCGAACTATCACTCTATTTCTAGTCTCTCCCTTATCTGCATCAGGTGTTCGCGGTGGTGTATCGAATACCTGCTCTGTCCCTGTCTGACCTTCTCCTTCCTCAGTTTTGATGTGAATCTCAAGCGGCTGAGGTTCTTCGCCTGTGCCTTGCTTTTCCTGACTAGTCCACTCTCTACCTTCACTAAGTCGTTCTCTTGTTCTGATAGGATCTTCAGTCAGATCAATCATCGGTATCCATTCTTCTGGCCATATGCTTGGCAGCTCGTCTTCAGCTACTTCTGGCTCAGTCTCCTGGACCTCTTCAGCAGGCTGGATTCTTGGCAGTTCGTAGTCAACTACTCCTGGGCCAACGTCTGCTGTTCCTGCAACCTGACTGGTGCTGGGCTGCTCGTTGTCAGTTGCTTCTGGTCTGGCTCCTTCAGGGTCCTCTGCTGGTTGCCCTTCTTCTTCAAATCCTCTGTCTGGCAATACCTTCTGGGTGTGTCCAGCGTGGATCCACTGGGGAACACCTGCGACCTTCACTGCAGTGGTTGTTACCAGGATTACTTGGCGTTTCTTTCCCCACCTTGGTGCCAGACAGCTTGATCGAGTGTGCTTCTTTATTTTGACCCAGTCTCCTGGAACCAAGCTGTGGAGAGGAGTCGTTGGATTGAGGATGCCGTCGTCTCCAATCTGGCGAGAGATAGAACGCACTTGGTCACCCAATCTTCTGCAGTATTCAAGCACCAAATCATCAGTAATACTCAACAGTTTGCTTCCTGGCACCCATGCTTGTCTCATCACTCTTCCCATAATGATTTCATGGGGGCTTAGGCCTGTCTTGCGGTCAGGAACACTTCTCAGTCCCATCAGGACCAGGGGCAGGGCCTTCACCCAGGTCATGCCAGTAGCATCTGTCAGCTTTGCTAGTCTGTTTTTGATAGTTCCATTTACTTGTTCCACTATTCCAGAAGCCTCTGGGTGGTATGCACAATGGAGTTTCTGCCTTATTCCAAAGGCCTTACACAGTTCAGCCAGTATTTCATTCTGGAAATGTCCACCCTTATCTGATTCAATAATGCATGGTATTCCGAATCTAGGTATCAGTTCTTTTAGTAAACACTTCGCTACTGTCAGTGCGTCACTTTGAGGAGTAGGGTAAGCTTCTACCCATTTTGAAAATACGCAAACAATGACAAGGACATATCGTTTCCCTTCACAACGGGGCATGGTGATGAAATCAACCTGTATCTTTATAAAGGGACCCCCTGATCTCCCAATCTTGCTCAGTTCAACCATTGTCCTCTTGCCTGGGTTCATCTGTTGACAGGACAGGCACCTCTGGCAGAGGGACTCTGCTACCTTCCTGAACTTTTTACTGTACCAAGTCTGTTGAAATACCAGGATCATGGCATCCCTACCAATGTGTGATCCTTCATGTATTAATCTTGCCATTGTGCCAAGCAGGTGTCGGGGTAACACAGGCATACCAGTTGGGCCCAAAATTACACCATCCACACGTCTCGGTCTACACCCATCCTCCTTCCACTTCTCTCTTTCTTGCCAAGGGGCCGACTCTTGCCACTCTCTCACTTCATCCCATGTAGGCACTTCTTCAAACACCTGAAGCTGGCAGCTGGTTCCTGGCCCCCCTCGTTTTGGATTTACAATATACCGATCTTTGGCACACCATTGGGCCACTCGATCAGCATAATCGTTTCCCAGTGATACTCTGTCCATGCTCCTTTGATGAGCAACACATTTTACCACTGCCAGTTCTTTAGGCAACTGGATGGCCTCCAAAAGATCATGAAAAACCTTTGCATTCCGAATGGGAGTACCTGAGGAAGTCATGAATTCCCTTTGTAGCCATAATTGGCCAAAGTCATGCACAACACCATAACAGTACTGACTGTCAGTATATACTGTTATGCGTAAGTCCTTCCCAATTTTGCAAGCCTTTATCATGGCTATCAATTCAGCTACTTGTGCAGACTTGATGTTATATAGGTAACCTGCTTCTTCAATTTTTGTGATAGACACTACTGCATAAGCAGCACTCAAGCCTCCTAGTTCATGTCTTAGACAGGAACCATCCACAAATAGTTCTTTATCATGCTCAGGCAATGGTACTTCTTTTATGTCTGGGCGTGGCTTAGTACTGAACTCTGTCAGGTCAATACAATCATGTTCATCATCATCCCCACCTTCTATTTCCAAGGGGTCGGGGAGTAAGGTGGCAGGGTTCAGAATACCGCACCTAACAATGCTTACATTTGCTGCACCCACAAGAATCCTCTCGTATTTAGTCAGCCGACTAGGGGTGAGATACTGTGTTTTAGTTCTGGTCAATAGAATTACCACTCCATGTGAAACATACACGGTCACAGGATGTCCCATGACAATGGACTCACTCTGTTCCAAACTTGCACAGGTAGCAGCTACTGCTTTCAGACAGCCTGGTAACCCAGCAGCTACTGGGTCCAATGTGGCAGAGAAATAAGCCACAGGCCTTCTGGTCGTGCCATGTTCTTGAGTCAGGACTGACAATGCGCAATTATCGCGAGTGTCACAGAAAAGGGCAAACTCTTTGGAATAATCTGGCATTCCCAAAGCAGGGGCTGTACACAGACAGTTTTTCAGTCTGGTGAAAGCCATTAGACTTTCATCGTCCCACTCTACAACATCTGGCATTCCTCTCGTGGTCATTTTTATCAAGGGCCTGGCTAATGCTGCAAATCCCAGAATCCACTGCCTGCAGTACCCTAATACACCCAGGAACATTCTGACATCTTTTTGAGTACGGGGCAACTGCATCTTTTGAATTATTCTCACTCTTTCTGATGTGACTTTTCTGACACCCTTTTCTATCTGGTGTCCTAGATATTTCACTGATTTCGCACAGAACTGTAGTTTGTCAGGGGCCACTTTATGCCCTTTCTCACACAAATGATTTAGGAGGGCAATGGTGTCAACTACACAGTCCCTGTGACTTTTAGACGCCAGTAGAAGGTCGTCTATGTACTGCACTAACACAGAGTTCCCAGGTAAGATCAAAGTCTCTAGACATTTTTTCAAGATCTGATTAAAGATAGAGGGGCTCTCTGTATACCCCTGAGGGACCCTGTTCCAACAATACACGTGACCCTCGAAGGCAAATGAGAAAAGAAATTTGCTGTCGGGGTGCAGGGGTATCGAAAAGAATGCATGACATAAATCAATCACAGTGAACCATTCAGCATCCCAAGGAATCTGATACAATATCACTGCAGGGTTCGGGACAATAGGGCAGCAAGGAACTACAATTTTGTTAACCTTTCTCAGGTCCTGCACTACCCTATACTTGCCACTAGGCTTTTTGATGCCCATAATCGGTGAGTTGCATGGGCTGCCCATCACTTCCTGTATGATGTTTCCTTCTAATAATCTTTGTATTTCCAGAGTGACACCTGCTTTCACTTCAGCATTCATTCGGTAGGGCCTAGTGTTAGGATATACTGCATTGTCCTTGATGGCTATCTGTATGGGGTCCACGTCTTTCATCAACCCCACATCCTTTCCAGTGAAATCCCACACCTCTGGCTTTACGGCTTCCTGTAGTTCTTGGGGCAAGTCCTGCAGGGTCAATCCTTTAATTTCTGAGTCAGGTCTAAGCAACAATAATTTATAAATGCCGTCTTCATCTGGGGTCTGTATTTCAACACCTTTTGGTGTGCAAAAGATGGTACAGTTCATTTTGCACAGCAAATCACGACCCAGTAGATTCACTGGACTGGTGTCACAGACGACAAATCTATGCATCTGTTTAAAATTTCCAATTGAAATCTCCATTGGTTCGGTAACAGGAGTTCTAATCAATTGATTAGATACACCCACTACTTGGATATTTTCTCCCGAGAGGGGTAGGTTTGGAACGTCCACTGTTCTTACAGTAGAACGGGTAGCGCCAGTGTCCAACAGAAAGGTGACATCATTTCCGTCAACCTTTCCTTCAATATATGGTCCAGACTGGTCTACCGGCAAGGAAGCGCCAAGTACGCACTCCTCGTCCTCCCCTCTCAGGCCCCGTCAGTCCTGATCATTACAAAGGAAGGTATCATTCAGCAGATACTGCGAAGTTGCTGTATTTCTGTTCTCCCCGCTTTCCCAAACCTCTATCTCTTCATTTTCTGCCTGCCTTCCCCTGTATACCTGCTTGGGTGCTCGAGGCACCTGAACTGTTTTTACCTGGGGTTGAGTCTTTCTTGGTCTTTCTTTCTGCGTCTGTGGAGTTAAATCAGGAGTTTTTTCATTAACATCGACTAATTGGGGACACTCGTTTCGCCAGTGTCCAATTTCGCCGCACTGATGGCAGGGAAATTTCTTCATAGCCTCTTCCCTGCTAAATTTGGGCCGGGGCTTTCCTCCACCCCCTCCCCCAGGACCTTTGTTCTCAGCATTTTTAACCATGTTACTCAATTGTTTTTCCTGCTGTTCTGCGAGCTTCACCTGAGCCCACATCACCTTTTCCTTAAGGGCCTTTTTCTTCTCTGCCATCTCGTCCTCGCAGTACTTAGCGTACCGCAGGACCTCATCCATTTTCTTAGTATGCCAACAGATTTTATTATCTTTTATCCACTGACAAATTTCAGGTCTTAAACCATTTACAAACCTGTAAATAAAGTGCGTCATATCCTTCAGGTCGATGTTATCAATACCACTGTATGTTTTAAATACCTGCAATAACCTCTCATAGAAGGAGTGCACTGTCTCGTCCCTTTCCTGTGTCGTTCTATCTATTTTTGTCCAATCAGTTTCCTTTGCGGGCACCTTTTCTTTCAAATGCTGAATTACCTGCTCATATTTTCGCATGACATCCTTTGAGGGCTCTCCAGTCTCCTTGTTTCTAGGATACTCCTCACTGGGCCAGTCTATGGCTATTTTACACTGGGTCCATAAATCTACTGGAACCACAATGTCGAAAAACCCATCTAGGTCTTTCCACAGACATTTCTGTACCTTCACGAACCTCTCCACCTGCCTGTACCAGTCAACTGGCTTCTCTCGTAATTTTGGAAAATCATTCGTGAAGGACACAATATCCTGCCTAGACCAGGGGACATGCACATATTTCCCTCCTGGAACTTCGCGCATGGGGCATAACTGCTCAGGTTTTTCTACCTCTCTTAAAGCAAACTCGGGAGTCACTTGTCGGGAGCGAACCTCTTCCCTCTTTTTCGCCCACCTGCTTCTCCATTTTTCCACATCTCCCCATTTCTGCAGTACCCCCAACAATTCTTTAATCTGCAACTTCTTCCCTGCCACGTTCAGGTGTTCTATATCTTTGTCTGAGAAGTCTGCTCTGTACGGTTTCTGTAAGGGCTTGGATTTTGAAATATCTACCCCCATACTGACTGCTGTTTCGGTCAGTTTTTCGTGAAGCACTCTGGTGTTCCTTGTAAAGCTTTTACATATGAACGCCAATTCTTCTTCAGAGTAGGTATTCAATCGATCCAACCCCACATTTCCTGCCATTAATTCTTCTATTTCGACCCTCAGCTTGTAGAGGTCTAAAGGCTTTGTTTGCGGAGTCTGCTTCTCTAATTCACGACTCCAACTCTCAATTTCATCCGGAGTTACCAGAGAGACATTCCTAGTACCTGTTGCTGTCTCTAATTTAATTTCTTTCGAATAAAAAGGGTTATGCCTCTGCTGTATTCCCTTTCCAGTCTGTTTGTTTGGCAATTCCAAAAACGCAACTTCAGACTCGCACTCACTGGACTGATCATCTATGATGATCGGTTCCTGTCTCGGCGTTGCCATGACTGGGGTCATAACTGGAGTAATCGGATTTCCCTGACCATTTCCGTATAACGGGACCACCGGTCCGATAGTTACTGGAATAGTCAATGCCTCAGGACTGGTATTTAACTGGGAGATTTTCTGAATTATTTCTGTTCTTTGTCTAGCTAGAGCCTCTTGCTCCTTTTCCACTAGTACCCTTCTTAAAGTTGTGTCATGTAATATCTGTGGGGTCAATGGAGGAGTAAAACTCGGGGCAGTAGGATGCGTTTCACTTGGTCCTCCCCCATAATTTGGTTTCGGGAATAAAGTTCCAGTATTAAAGGACCTGCGCTCTTCCCCATATGGAGGTTGAACAAAAGGCAGTCCTGAATTCGATGGTTTCTCTTCGCTTTCATACAAGGGTCTGGGAAAAAAGATTTTCGTACGTGAATATTTTTCTTCCTGGCTTGCGGGCACTTTGGGATATATATCCCTTGTTTCCGTCGGTTCGGGTTTTTCAGGATAGGGCAATACTTGACCACCCCCTCCCAGTCCCAGGGACCTGTCTTCTTCCTTTAGGAAGTGGCGTCGGGGAACATCTCCTACACTGGAAGGTCGGGTTCCCTCATTGTAAGGTGGCGGACTTCTGGTACAGATGTCATCTATTAGTTCATCATCTGAATCCCCCAGGGCCCCCCAATGTTTACTTTTTTCAGTACTTTTCTCACCCGCTCCAATGTTATGACATGCCGGCATCATGGGAAACAGACCCTCAACAATCATGCTCTGTCTCCACTGTTTCATCCTTTTATCCCTGGACTCTTGTTTCTGCCTGGGGTACCACTTGGTCAAACCCTTGTCCATTCGGGGTCTTTCTCTTTCGAAAGCCTCAATCTCCCATTCCTCTAATGCCTCATACTGCGTTAGTCTCGGTCTGGGATGCAGTTCATTCATCCGAGTCCTTAAATTAAATAAGATCCGACCATTGAAAGTACCATCTAACGGAAAAGCCAATACTCCGTCATCTTTTGTGTACTTCACCCAATTCTCCAGCCACACACAGGTATTGTACCCTCGGTCAAACATCATGAATGAGGCGGGAGTATTGGGTGCTGGGACAAGAACACCTTCCCTAGATTTAATCGGTTTGTCCGTTTTAAAATAATTTTTCACCTTACTTACAAGGGACATTTTTCTCTTGGTTCCGTACATAATATCGTATCTATTGGCTTTCCACTGATCCCTTTCGAACCCTTGTTTTCTTGGATCGGGTCTAGTCTCTGGACAATACGAGTGCCACATACGATTTCTACGCTTAACCTTGTTTACAAAGCTACCTCCAATCAGAACGCGCTTCAGAAATTCGTGCAACCAATGGGTGCGCGACGCTAAATAAGCTCCGCCAATGGGTGCGCGGCCCCTTCGTGAGACAGTTCCCACGCTCCGGCGCTCACCCCTCCTTTACAATTCCAGCTCCGCTACCCGCCCGCTGCTTCTACCAATCCCAGCGCGGCACAGAGTGACGTCAGAGGCGCTTCGCGACTGACTCCCTCCCTTCACAAGGTAACGGAAACTTTCTTTCTTTTAAAGTGCTCAGTGCTTGGTTATTTTACAACAAATACACATTCGCCACAGTGCTCAAGTGTCTAGACAGGATAGCGTTGTTTTACTGCAAGTAAACTACTTCCATTTACTTTTCACTCGCTGCGGGCAGATCTCTTCCGCCTACCCTTCACTCTAGCATCGGTGAACCTGTTATTCCCCTAAACTCATCCACTTCTTTCCGGGATATATTCCGAGTTTAAGGTTTCTCAGCGGACCCCTCTGCTTTCACGCTAGCTCCGAGGAACCTGCTACTCTTCCGATGTGACCCTTACTAGGTTACGCCACTATGGGAATTTTGCCAATGAACCCCGTTACTGTCATTTATTCACACATGTATTCAGAAAACCCTAGTTAGTGCTTCCCGGTTATCCTAACCTGCACCTAACTTTCCTCGAACCTGTGACCTCAGGACAATGGATTCTATTCACCACTTGCCCTTTCAATTCCCCGGGGAGTTCGGACAACACTTAACGATTCGATTTACAAATGCATGGATTAGTACATATAACAATATAAGAACAAGAATAATAACAATACAAAAATTCATGAATTTCAGCAGCGTATTCACAAGAGAGTGATCAGTTCCCTCAGAACAGCCGCTCTTATAGCAGCATTAATATAATAGCAGCTTCCGACTTAACTAGTCCAACTAATCCCTGCCTTACTCTCAACTAGTCCCTAACCATCCTCTAGCTACCAGAAAACTGATAGAGCGCGCGAGGCCACCCGACCAATAATTTCGCCGTTTCCGGCTTCAGGGCCCATATACTTTTCAAATCACCATATACATCGATCAGGTGACTTCACGAGCTCTATCAAGTTGATGTGTGTGTTCCCTGCTACCAATTTTCGGTGCACCCGACTTACCATCCACCGATGCGGGTGCCTAATGACCACAATGAATCAGAGAGCTAGCTGTAAAGGAAAGGCAGCAAAATACAAACCCAACCAATAACATTCAAATACTGTTTAAATGACCACGGACAACTGGAAGTTTTAAAATGTTTATCTAAAGTTCATTATTTTCTTGCATGAGGTACAATAAAACAAGGCAATCAATAACCAAGATAACGTAAATCATATATGCATAAAGAAATAATGGCAGAGTAATCATAAAGTACTAATAAAATGTAACGAGAAAAGATACTATGCAAGTCAGTATTATCTAAACAGGGATAGCCTAAGTGTGAGTGACTATAGGAGAGCTTATAATGAATAACACGCTTCACTTAAGGTGAAGGGGCCTTTGAACAATCTAGGCAACGAAGTTCTAGACCATATCAGGAAATGACACACTGCTATGCAAAATATAATTTCTAACAAATGAGAAGACATAGGAATAAACTTATGGAAAATATAAATGACTTTCAATAGTTGCAGAAAAGTATGGAAAATATCACATATGCGATGTTTGAACTTTATTAAAGCAAAGTTAGAAATTCAGAAGGTGCAAGAATTTCAAGAGGTTCAGAGCAATATTTACCTAGAAAGGTGTGGAAACCAAACCCTGGCCACGGGTCAGTTAAGGACAGGAAATCCTCAAGGAAGGATACCCCTCAAAGGACAGCAGGTGCAGAATGGACACCCAGGATAGGACAGAATCCCTCGAAATAGGAATCAGGACAGGACCCTCAGGACAGGACAGCAAACCCTCAGGACAGGACCCTCTTCAGGACAGGACCGGAACCCACAGTTCGGAAGCAACGCCTGCGCTCCACCCGCTCTGCAGCTATCGATCAAGACCCCGATTGGGTCAGCAAACTCCCAGCAAAGTGCTTCGCCAGCACTTTAAGGTTCAGTAGAACCTCAGTCTATGGTCAAATTCGGACAGAGTGCTCCGCAGCTCTCTGTATCTTCAGTCACCTATTGAGTGCGTTGGGTCAGTGACAGGTCAGCTAAACCAGACAAGTCGGACGGTTCACTAGGTGAACCCAGGGTAGATATACAGTTTTGGGACAGTGTACCACCCCCCAATGTTGCAAAGTGTCAGAATCCCTCAATTTCGATTGGTCCTAAGGTAGGATTTGGGTAACACACCAATCACAATACACGATTTGAAGCCTTCATTAACATATTTGGGTACCGCCTAGCAGGTTTGGGGTTTCTCATGAGAACTGTGCAAGAATTTAACATTGTAACATATGAGGAGCAACATTCGCCGTTCTCGTAGCGCAGAGGTGGCTTTCCCAGGCGCATCTTGACTGTGGCTGCCAGCTGGCTGAGTTCCACTGTCCAAAGTGGCCACCTTTCAATGCTTCCTGGTCATGCGCAGAAGAGACCGTCAATATGGCTCCCAATCAGTTTGGACCCCCATTCCCCGCGGTACATGAAAAGTAAGCGAAAACAAATTAATACATAATAATGTCATTATGAAAATACATCACAGTTTTTGTACCTTTAAATCGTCATCAAGAAATAAACTTATTGCAGTAAATGTTAGCTACATTGACACGGACACAAGAGCAGTGGCACGAGCAGTACCACATGATAAGCACAGCTATGAATTACGCATGCGCATAACTTTCCCTCCACTTCTGCAGACGCGTCAGGACACGTGAGTGTGGCTGACGCATGCGCAGTAACTAAAATACAAGCGGCGGCCATTTTTAGGGACACGGATTAATTCATTAGAAATACACATAGGCAAGCTTCGGGAACTTTGCTTAAACAAAATAAATGTTAGTAAAACATACACCTTTGTTACCATATTACACATAAACGAGGTTCTTGATTTCGGCAAGCCGCAAAATATGCGAAGCTTTGCTTCATCACTGGTACCTGTGAGTTACACAGGAGCACTGAATAGTGTCAGACCAATATTAATTTGAGATAGAGGGGTATCTTGTGAGCTAAAAGTACCTGGCTAGTAGCAAATACTATTTTAATAAATCCCCCAGTCGGTATGAATAACAGTTGGGAAAGAAAAACTGAAGTTTAATGGGGTTTAATGTCCCTAACTTCCTTCTTATGCCTGGTCTACATGTTTCTGCCACCCCTTCCTGGAAGTTTGTCAAGACCATGAATTTCATTCTCTGAGACCACTTCTTACTTGTTATTGCAAAAACGCTAAGTCCATTGAAATCACACTCTCTGCATGCCGGATGTAATTCTTCCACCTGCTTGGTGCCTGTTCCACTGTGGTGGCAGCCTTAGCCTGGGTGGAAGGTTGCTTTTTGGTCAGTGCATAGCAGTTATTCATGCACAGAACTATCCACCTCGACAAGGTCCTTTTCTGCTCTGCCTTGGCTTTCATTGCCCAGAAAATCCCATAAAAAGCTGATCACACAATGTTCTTTGGTGCAATTAATGTAAAAGTTAAAGACCTTCTGGCATACAGCTGATGGAGTCTCTCCTCCTCGTTCAAGCGGTGACGCAGAGTAAAGAACAGTACCACACTTTGGTGGCCCAATCCAGAGCCACTAGTATGACTTGGGCCCATTCATTTCTGATCTTCTTCATAACTCAAGGGAGGAGCAGCAGAGGCAAAAAGATTTACAGGATTTCCTTGCTCCAGTCTAGCCAGAATGCTTCTCCCATAGAGACCGTTTTTTGGGACTTCCAACATGCAAAGGTTTTGACACTGCACATTCTCGACTGTGATGAAAAGATCCAGAAGGGTTCTCCTCATACTTGGAAGATGCCAAGTGCCTCCTCAGGTTGTGACTACCATTCGTATTCTACCGGGAATCGCTAGGTGAGCTTGTCTGCCCTGGAGTTTTCAGATCCCACCAGATGGTTCACAATGAAGGAGATGCCCTGACACCTCAGCCTACTTCAAAGGCACAGAGCCACATGACCCAGGACCCCAATCTGCCCTGCTTGTTGCAGATCCATATGACAGCGGTGTTTTCAATGATGACCTGTTCTAGACTCCCATTGATGGATAGTAGGAGACCTTTATCACCAGTCGAATAGCCTGTAACTCCAACAGATTGATGTAGAGTCAGGTTTCAGCAGGGGATCAGAATCCTCTGATCTGCAACTCTCCCAGGTGACATCCCCACTGGGCCCACTGAGACTTCAGACTCCACTGCAGAGCCTGCATATGCCCCTTTGCATAGTCAATAAGCACAAAGAAGGAGGCCAATAGGCTAAAAAGCCTGAGAACCACTCTCACCAAGACCCAAGTCTGAGGCTGAAACATTGGGATCATAGCCGGAATGTCCTGGATTTGTTGTGAGGAAGGAAGGCTCTGAACTGCACCGTATCCAAGACAGCGCTTATGAGAGGAAACCTCTGCAAAGGGGTCAGGTGCGTGAATAACAACCAGCCTCTATTTCCAATGGTGGCGGGAGGGCCACGTGTTGCCTATACACCAAACGTCTGAAGTGTCCTAGGAAGGGACAAAACTGATGAGGAAATTGACCAAATAGCACGCCATGACTTGCCTTTTTTTAAGAGCTCCCGGGCAGAATCAGCTTTTTCTCCAAAAAGGTGGGATCTATCATAAGCCATGTCCATAAGAGACTGTCTGCACATCTTCAAAAAGCTTGTGGGACTCATCCACGTGTGGTGACAGAGCACCACACTAGTGCCAACATTTTGCATCAAACAATAGGCATTATCTAGGCCAGCCTGAATCACATATTTGGCTGTATCCTGAACGGTTTGAGACAAAGGAGACCTAAACTCTTCGGGACCACCATCAAGCTCACACCAGCCAAGGCCCAAAGGGGTGAATATAATGGTTGAGTAGGCAACTTGTGTTGATCAACCTTAAGTCTAGGCCGGCCAAAGACAGCAAACTTTTCAGAATGCCTTAATCCTTTTAGACTCCCTGTCAAGGAGGATCGTAGAGAACAAATTAGGATTCACTTTGCTAATGAAAGCTTGGACCACCAAACTCTCAGGACTAGGATACTGTTTGAGAAAATCAGGGTCGCCCACCACCAGTCTGTGGCATCTGGTCATCTGCCTATTCGCTGATGGGCATGAAAATGGTTTAGACCAAGTGCCAAAACGATTATCAGCTAGGGCTCACCATTTTGGTGTTTGAATGCAACATCAGCCAAGTATCAGAATGTCAAGAGAATATCGAGATCCAATGTGATCTACCTATTCCTTGAAAGTTGATTTCCACTTGGATATGTAAAAATATAAAAAGCCTAAAAAAAATGTTTCTAAAAAATTATTAGCAGTTAGGACTTCGATGAAAGGTAGTAGGGGCTAAGAAAAGCCGGCTGAGGCTATAGAACTTCAGTAAGCATATTTTTTTCTCTCCTCAACAGAAGAAGGTTATAGATCCAGGACCTCAGCAGCACTTCTGATGATTACAGCGAATGAAGCTTTTTCTAATGCTGGAGGGCCAAAGGGGGAAATCAATCTGTATCAGGGGAAGTATAAAGCCCAATGGCCACTTGTATTTACATATTTACTCTCATCATCATAATGTGGAGGTAGATCATTCCCATCACCTCCACTGTCATCTCTAATAGGCGGAAAGCTTTGGTATGAATCAGAAATGAAAAGCTGGTGGAGCAACTGAAGACAGCTCCATAGAGTGTTTGGTCTGAGTCTGACTGTATAGAAACCAGGGGTGCTGAAGTAGAGTGGGAGAGCAGCCTTGGTAAGGTCGAGATGGGTTTGGCTCAGGGTCAGATGCTGGTACCACTTAAGCCCAGCTTCAAAAAATAAGGGACTAGTGCAGTTCTTAGAGACAGAATGGAATCCAGCACTGGAATTGCTGTGGAACCAGATATGCGTTCCAGGCAGAGACATCTTAAAGTTTTTTGGGTCCCTGGGCCAAGCTTATTTTAGGGGCCCCTGTTCTGAACAGATTTTAATATATTATCCCATTTCAACTCTTTCACACCCTCTTTGACCATGTCATTGACAGTGCACAGACACATTCGTCCAAATTCTAAAGTCTTTTCATCTTATATTCAGGGATAGTGGCGTGTTTTCAATGTTCTAACACAGCAGCAGATCACCAATATTACTGAAAATAAACTCTGTGACTCACTTCCATTTCTCATACATGAGGTCCTGTTTTGATCTAAAAGAAACTTTTTTATGGATGTTCATGAAATATAAACAAGATTTCGCTGCAAAATGTCTGTAATAGACTCTCACACATCACTGACATTAAAAATAAATTTAAAGGAAACAGTTTTTAAACAATTTGTTTAAGAATTATTCAAGGTCATCAAGGCAAGATTGTCTGCAGAACAGAGCTGGCTCTATCAGGGGACCCCCTTGAGAGGATGGGGCCCTGGGTCAGAGCTCACTTTGTCGATGCCTTAAAACGTCTCTGGTTCCAGGCACTCAGACACAACTGAGGATGAATCTGCAGGCACAAACCAACTGGGTGGCCCCTTACAGATACTTGGGGCCTCATTTATGAGGCCGTGCATCACCTTTACGCCGCCGGTGCATCACTTTTTGTGACGCACCAGCAGCGTAAATAATGTGCCTTGTTGCACCATATTTACAAAGTGACGCATCTAGGTAGATGCGTCACTTTGTAAACCCCTGCGCCACATTATACCTGCGCCAGGTATAATGTATGCAGAGGGGGCGTTCTGATGCAAGAAAGGGTCATAGAAGTGACGCAGTGAAATCTATAAGATTTCACGGCGCCACTTCTAGGACACAAATGCGTCAATTTCTTACGGCTGCCTCACAGCAGGCGTAAGACTGACACAGGCCCTTTCACATGGGGCTTGCCCCATGTGGAAGGACACATTGCTGGAGTTGCGTCACTTTTATGACACACTCCAGCAATGCGTCACTTTTGCGCCTGCAGATACGTCAGTAATACTGACGCATCTGTAACTCCTTGCGCCATGATGCGTCATACTGTAAACATGACGCATCATTGATGTCGCAGTGAGAAGTGACGCGTCGCTGTTTTCACGCAGCGATGCGTCACTTTTCATAAATGAGGCCCTTGGAGCCCAAAGCATGCCAGATCGAGCCTGGTCACCCAAAGGCACCAATCAGCTGCAATTGGCCGGGGAATTAGGTATCAACTGCGTGAGTATCTCCTCAATCAAAGAATGGGAGCTCGAGTGGCACTTTGGTGCCCTCATGACTTCCCTTTGGAGAGTGACGGGATGGGGTAAAGTCCTGCTACGCTTTCTTGTGTTTCCAGTTCGCTTTGGACTTTGACCTAATGGATGACCTCAACAACACAGAGGACCTGTGTCAGGATCACTCTTAAGAACATTTCCGTGGCCTTGAATTAGAGTGGAATCGAGACTTGCTTCGCATCTTTTGATGATCGGAAACATACAGCTTTGCTTCACCGTCCTGCATCACCTTCCGGTGCATGAGGGCACATTGCTCCCACGATTTGGATTTGTTCACCTCTACGGTTAGAATTATCCATCAGAAAATGTGTTTAAACCTTCCAGGATTCCTTTTATGAGTTTCTATCAGTCGTAAATAAAGTATTTGGACCATAAACATTTTGTTTAAACAAAACCTGTGTGAAAAGGCGCCTTTGAATTCTGCTTTGAAGAAGTGGCACTTTTTTGTCGATTCTTCCAACATGTGATTGGTATGTCATTCAGTAGAGGTTGTAAGTAATTCCTTCCCATTAAAAGTGCAGACCCAGCTTCTTTTCATGCATGTCTGTTCAAGGATAACCTGAGCAAAGATAGGGTTGGTGTCAGAAATCTCAAAATCATAAATCATTATCAGTGTATAAGTTAGAAGAATATATATGCAAAATCTCATCATCATTTATAAATACGACTTTAATGCAGTTTGTCACTTATGAAAGGAGTGGTTCAGTCAATTATGCTCTTTTACTGTAATCGCATATGATACCTAGGTGTATATCCGAATATCTTTTTAAAAATATCTTTTGAAAAATATTGTATACTAATATCATATACAAAACGAACTTCCCACTTGATGTAGGGTTTCTCTTCTTAACTGCAGTCGGGTGATATGTTGTTAATTTTATGCTAGACGTTACTCTGACAACAATATTGTGGTACCAGTCAGTGAGGTGGGTATTCACAAAAATATGACACTTTCACTTACTTCAACTGCTAAATGTGCACCTAAATTAATCAGAAGTAGGTGATGTATTAAGGGCCTGATTCACATAGGTAACTTACACTTTTCAGTAAGTTTACTACAAATGTACAGTCTGTGAATATCAAAAAGTATTAAACCTCATAAAAAGTGTAATTTACTGTTTGAAACCTGTTGAACCAAATGAGCAGGCCTTTTTAAATCAGGCCTTTACCCAGGATGAGATCCGAAGGACCATCAATTCAAGCAGAGGGGGTACAGCAGTAGGCCCAGATGGTATACCAGTAAAGCTATAGAAAATTCTTGGAGATTCATTAATCCCTTATATGACGTCCATGTTTGGGGAGATCCTACATCAAGGTATGCAGCTGCCAAAATCCTGGAATGAGGACATACTGACACTTATTTTGAAACCAGGGAAAAACCCCTGTGATGTGAATTTTACAGGCAAATATCGCTTCTTAATAGCGACTGCAACCAGCCGCGGCCCGTGGAGGGAGTTACGGTGGGGCAGGGAGGCGGGGAGGGGGAGGGGCAGGGTGGAGGGTGCTAAAAACTGGCATATGGATAATTGCAGGTAAGTACACAATTTAATTAATAAAAACGAATTTCGTAGTGCGCACTGCATCGGAAAATGCGATGCTGTGCACGCTATGAATTTCGTTTTATTCATTAAATTGTGGACTTACCTGCAATTATCCATATGCCAGTTTTTAGCACCCTCCACCCTGCCCCTCCCCCTCCCCGCCTTCCTGCCCCACCGTAATTCCCTCCACGGGCCGCGCTGACTGCAACGTTTTTGCAAACGTTCTGGCAGAGAGGTTGAGCAAAGAAACCAGAGGGTTATTACACAATGATCAGATGGAGTTTATTAGAGGAAGATATTTACATGTGCTAACATATGGCCTTATTGGGTCTAATGATTTTGCAACTACTCATACTATTCCATTAGCAGTGGTAACATTGGATGCAACACAGGCCTGAGAGAGAAGGAATTGGTCTTACTTGGCTACCATCTTAAAACAACATAAACTAGGGGGAAAACATCTGTAGGGCAATACATCTAATTTATAAGGATCCCTTGGTAAGAATATAAGTGAAGGGAAATTTAACCTGAACCTTTAAAATATCTAGAGGAACAAGACAAGGCTGTCCCCTATCGCCCTTATTGTATAATCTTTATATAGAGCCCTTAGCATCTAAACTTAGAGCTGCACCCACTATCCTGTCTTTTGGCTACAACAGGTGGAAAAAGGAGGGCTCATTATATGCATTTGACCGCATGGTTTTCACGTCAGATCTTGCTCTGGCCCTGCCTGTTATCTTGCAAATATCCTCAGACTTCGGCAAGGTTTCAGGAGATGCTGTGAACGCAGGAAAATAAAGATCCTGGTATGGATTCTGGGTAAAGATAACCCTCTGATTAAGAAGGATATGAGATATTTGGGTTTAAAGATCATGCAGGACATCAAGAGAATCCGTGAAGTAAACCTTGGCAAAGTATTAATGGAAATTAAAACCTTAATGAAGGGGTGGCTACATCAGGAAACAGCCTTTACAATGCGGTCTGTACCACGCGTGCCGTTTTCACGCAAGCGGAACACGCTTGCCTTAACCACCCATAAGCCTTTACCATGCATATGCCTTAACCACGCATATGTGTGGTAAAGACAGTTAGCGGTCTAGCATTGCAGCGAGTGGGCAGGGATGTTGGAGATTTGGAGAGTTCTTGCAGTCGGCGGATGAAATGGCAGCTTGGTGAGTACTTTCTAACTTTTTATTTAGGTTTCAGGGCGGGGAAAGGGGCAGTTTTTAGGTCTCGAGGACATTTTAGGGTTCAGGACAGGGGCGGGCTGGGGTCAGCGTAGTTATATGGGAAGGGACTGGGTTTTAGGGCTCATGGCAGGGGGAAAGGGTAGTTTTTAGGGCTGGGGAATGTGTAGTTATGAGGGCAGGGACCGGGTTTTAGGGCGAGGGGAAGGGGCAGTTTTTAGGACTTAATCAATTTTAAGGCTCAGGGTGGGGTCTGGGGTCGGGGTTGTTTTTTGGGCTGGGTTTTAGGGTTCAGGGTGAGGGGCTGGGGTAGTTTTTCGGGCTGGGCGAGTAGATTGCATAGATGGGGCCGGGCTTTAGGGCTTAGGGGGGACTGTGGTGTGATATTAACTACACATATACCTTTACCAATTATGCCTTTCACAATGACATTTTTGTAAAGGCATGCATGGTAAAAAGAATGCATGGTTAAGACACATTTGTTGCAACCGTGTTGTTGAGGAATGCGTGATTTAGCAATGCGTGCTTCAAACAACCTGGTACATATACCCTTAACTATTTTCGGTAGGGTCAATTTAGTAAAGATGGTGATATTGCAAAAAATTACTTTTCTCTTCAATACAATTCCCTTACATTTTGAGAAGGCCCTGATTGATTAAGTGCAGCAGGCTATAAATCCCTTTGTCTGGGCATACAAGGGGATAAGGAATTCATGGGAAAGGTTGCATAGAAGAAAGGAGAATGGGGACCTATCCCTGCCAGATATCCAATACAATGCCTGGGCTTTCCGGTTGACAAACACCAGAACACTTTTTTACACCCCAGACGACTCAGAATTGGGGACAGTGTTTAGTGCAATGGTAAAATGGAATAGTGAGGAAGCAGATCATTTCTTATTCACGTTCGGAGAACCAAAATTCTTTTAAAAAGTTAAACTAAAAGTGCTGCAAGCACTGGCCAGAATGTGGTTTAACATCAGATGGATGACTAAATTGGAATATTTCTCAAATTTGGCTCCCACATGGGACTCACCAGACACGCCAGAGTGCCTAAAGGATAAATTAGCTCTGCCAAGAAGGAATGCTGGAATACGCCACTGGGGCGAACTTGCTCAAGACGGTTAACTTATTCTCTGGGAAGACACAAGTAAGATGCTGGGGGGAAGCTTTCAAAATTCAAAAATCTGGGAGCAAAGTTTAAGATCACTCTTGGGAATTACTTGGAAAAACAACTTGTTGGGAAACCTCCAGAAAGGAAGGAAGTTTCAATTTGGCATAGGGAATGGAAGAGATCGTGATGGACACTTCATGCTGGCAGAAGAGCTACGGGGAGGATGCCAGTTCAGGGAGCAGTTACAAAATATGTGGCATGTATTGATGCGCATGTTATTTTCCATTGCTAAACCTGCTTTTTTAAGATGAAATCATTTTTTTCACTTCACAGAGTGAGAGATTGTCGAAGATGGGGAAAGGAAGACCTGCCAAATGTGCTAAGTGTGGTTTAGAAAAGGCGACCGATATCCATATGTTTATGCCATGTCCTGGAATTCTGAAGATTTGGGATGAAGTGGGTCAGACTGTAACAAGCATGTTGGGGTAACATGTTAAAGTAAGGCTTTCTGTGGTTATCTTTGGAGTGGTTTAGGGGCTTACAAGGGCTGCTAGAGACCTCCTGATCTATTCTATGCTACTGGCAAGGAGGGAAATATGTGGAAAGTGAGTGAGTGGTAGTCCTCCCCAACATGCTGTGTGGCTAAATGCCCTAATCTATATGTCCAAAATGGATTTAATGGGAAAAGCATTCAAGAAGAAAAAGTTCTGGGGATTGCTAACATAGAGGGAAGGGGCATATGTGGGGTAGGAGTAGGAAATCTAGGAGCATATACCTTGTCTAATGATTACACCTATATAGCTTTCCTGGCTGTGTTTTTAATGCAGCTTCCAAAAACTGGACAATATGAGAGAGACATAGCCTCCTGGGCAATGTCTCCCCCATACTTGACCGTGGGCAAAACTTTAAGTAAAGGTCTGGGTACAGGTATTAGAGTCCGAGGGGAATCAGGACCAAAAAAAGTGTTATTTACTACAAAGTGCAGTTTGTGAATATCACGGTGCAGTAAGTTTGTTATGGTACCATTGCAGAATTACTACGAAAGTGCAGACTTTGAATAGCACTTTGTTGTAAATATTGCAATGCTACTGTAGTACTACAATATGAACCATAAAGTCCAGTTTGTAAATTAGGCCATCTGTGTGGAAAATTGACCAAACACCACCCTTTAATGGGTGTCTAAGAGAAGTAAAAGTCTGCACATGAAAAACATGATTTTCATGTTAGAAAAAGTGAAAAGAAAATACTAACATTCACAGAGTTACAGCACTCCAGCGTATGCGAGTGTAGCTACCTGAATCTTTCATTGTGTGTGCTAAACACTAGAGTGAATGTAATCAGATCAAAAAAGACCTAACTGTATATATTTTATTTGATTAGTACAGTTTGCAAATAGTGCAAACTACGTCTAATATATCGTGAGGGAATCCAGGGTAGAGTACTTTGGTAAGGATAATTATGAATTGGAAAGAGCCCACATGTTATATGGAACTCTTTTACATATTAGAACATTGGAATGTTGAGCACTCCATTGAAAACAAAGGAGTGATCTGGGCTTCTAATGGCTGGTAGAAGCCAGGAGCATCAACATACCAATGTTTGTTCGCAGCTGCTGCTTGGAACAAAGGCCTCACGGAGTTCGAAGGGATTTCAGTCCCCTCCGGCTCCGTGATGCCTTTCTTTTACAAATTAGAACATTCTGCCCTCAAGGGGCTGAATGCTCTAATAGCCTTAGAGCCCTCCGTAGCTGGCTCTACATCCATTGAAGGAACGCTCCCTTGTTAAAGGCTCTCGCCGAATGGCTGGCAGAGTCCACTACATCGGGTTCTCAGGCTATATTAGTCTTTACCTGAACCCAGGAGCCTGACAATTATGTTTATGACTAGCACTTTTTGTGTCTGTGTTGTAAAGACTGGAAATGCTTTAAATCATAAAAGACAGCATTGGTTATAAAACGCACTTTGTCGGTGGCATGTGTAAAGTGCTTTTGAGGACAAGAGACAAGCAAATAATGATATGTGTTGCACTATTTTCTTGCTAGGTTAGCTTTCTTTCAAATATGCATGTGTCCTCTTGTCGTGCACAAACTGCCAAAATAACTCAGAGGAACAATGGGACTATGAGCACATGTCCACAACTTTCAACCACAAACAAGAAATGAGAGAGAGTCAAGGGGGAAGTAAAGATCGGAACATGTCATGAGTAATACAGAAGTACAGATGAGTCAGTGTGCCACTGAGTGCCATATCATCAAATTCAATAAGTCAAATGAGGTAGTGGAGCCTGGGCACAGAATAATGATAGGTAGAGGAATGTATGGAGAGTTAGATGTTACTTCTTGGTGAACAACTGGCTCATTCTCAACAGTACCACCATATGAATTTGTCCCATGATTGTGCATCAGTTTCTCTGGCAATACAATTGCTGGTATTAGAGAGACCCGCTGAGTTGGTGCTTTGCTTCGTTTCTTTCGTGACCCAAAAACAAATTTCAACTGGGCTGCGCCATGGACGTCAATTCACCAAAATGGCAGGGTTAGTGGAATAGCATGTCATTTGACTTTACTTTGACTCAAACACACTCTCACTCACAAACATGCATACAACATACATTTAACAGCATTTTTTACTTACCTCAGCTTCCAGGTCTGGTCATATTCCAGCTAATGTACTCCATTTTTATTACACCAATAGTGAGCAATAATTTTCACTTTTTGTATAACAACAAAAATTGACAGAAACCAGACAAGTGGAGCTCAAACCAGCATCCATTAGGAAGAGCTTCCCCTGTGTTCAAGGTACTGATTTTGGCACCTCGGAACAGTGACGGCTCCTCGAGGGAGTGCTGCGGGGTGGTGAAGTGGTGCGGGGGAGGGGCAGGGGGTAGTAAACTCCGGCATATGGCCGACCGGAGTTGAGTAAATAAATAAAACGAATTACATTGCGTGTGCTGCAATGCAGCGATGCAATGCAGGGCGCGCAATGTATTTTGTTTTATTTATTTATTTACTTAACTCCGGTAGGCCATAGGCCGGAGTTTACTACTCCCCACCTTGCCCCTCCCCCGCCCCGCCTCACTGCCTGCAGCACTCCCTCGAGGAGCTGCCACTGCCTCTGAGGCCAGGGGTCACAAAAGCAGTGCCAGGGATAGCAAGGGGCAAGCCAGGGCTCGCACCTGCTACCTATTCTGACCCCTAAATGATGTCCTTGAGCTGCACAAGAACACTTGTGAATAATCCCTCTCTTCATTCTCACTGCTCTTTCTGTTGGCCCCCATATATCAGGTTGACTTTAGCAACCATACAAAATCAAAATATGACAAGTGTGCATTGCTAATCTTGGCCTTGCAACAGCTATATGTGTCTACACTGTGCAAAAATAGATTTGGAGACTCTCCAGAAGTAGGGAATTACCATAGTCTAGTCTTGAGAGAACTAGGATTTTAATTACTTGTTTGAAATCATCATGTGGCCTTATCTGTATATGTTGCAATTGTTCTCCATTGGCTAAATGGCTCGTCTGCTGCTAAAGGTTCAAATGTGTTTCAAGGTTGAGGCTCAGCAAATTAGTGCATTACAATACAGGGGATTCTGCGATCCCCGTGTAAAAACCTTTCTTTCATTTCTTTATAATGGGCAATTTGTGATGCACCCAGTCGACAATTATATAGAAATGTCATCAGAGCTCAACTGTAATACCTATCATTGCAGTTGAATTCTGACATCACAGTGCCTGCTGCCAGAGCCAGCAACCAAGGGAAGGGCAGGTCATCTCACGGAGCATAATTAAAGCAGCTGTCTAGAGAACGAAACACATTGATTTTCTTTCTTCTGCTCTGTTTTTCTAGCTGTACATTGACAAGACGAAAGGAGATACTTAAGGCAAAATATTTTTTCTTGCACTCCATGGATAGTTATAGAAAATGTATACTCTTTCTGCATCTTTCTACCGTACTATTTTTTTAAAAAAATTATGTTTATTAACAGAACAATCAGGGCATTAACACGTACATTTGAAGCAATATACAGTGCGTGGATCGCGAGTACAAAACCATGCATATTGATACAGCCACCCATTTTCATCCCCACATACCCATACTGCGTCACTCTGAGGCAATTTCATCTTCTGCAAGGTTTGGTGGCTCACAAATATATCCACGAAACTTATTCCAAGCCCCCCCAGATTTTCTCCCATTTCCTGGGGCACCCACGGTGAATAAACACCGCTTTCTCCGCCACCATCATTTCATCCATATCATTGCACCATTTGCGGAGAGTAGGTAGTCCTTCCGAGCCCCACAATAAGGCGATGTTACGTTTCGCCACCATAATGCCTAACATTACCCAGTCTTGTTGCCGGTGATTCAAATCATTAGGCTCCCACACGTTCAGCAAACAGCGTCGGGGCTCTGGCACCAACGAAACCTCTATCGTTTGGGAAATTGTGTGCATGACCGCTGTCCAGTATGTTGCCATGTGTCTGCAGTCCCAAATGGTATGATAGAACGTCCCCTCCTCCCCGCAGTGTCGTAGACAATATTTATGTGAAGTAGACCCTATTTTGTGTAGCGTTGTTTTAGTGTAATATGTACGATGTAATACTTTAAGTTGAACCAGTTTTAACCTAGAGGGTATTGCCGTTTCTCGGGGGGATGACAGGGTCTCCTGCCACTCGGACTCATCAAAGTCGCCCACGTCTCTAGACCAGGTCTGTTTTAGTGTGGACGTCATGTCAGGAAGGTTGTTAATCAATTTCCGGTAGGTCAGGGAAGTGGCCCTATCCGGCATATATTCTGTCAGAAGTCTATCCTCTAGAGGGGAGGATTCCCGCAGTTCGGAACCCGCAGGTATGGCCGACTGAAGTGCATGTCTAATTTGAAGGTATCTGAACCTTTCTGTCTGTGCCATTTCATATTGAGTCTGCAGGTGAGAGAAATCTACCACTTTTCCCCCCTTCCAAAGATCGCCCTCCATCGAAATGCCTAAATTGTCCCAGTCCTGGAACCCTTTACTGCTACGAAGAAAGCCTAACCTGAAGGAGTCCCACAGCGGTGTCATTTGCGTGATAATCCCTGAGCTTTTAAGACGCCTATTTGCTTTGTACCAAAGCTGTATAGAGTGTTTCGTTGGGCCAAGCAGGTCTGAGGGCATGTGTCGGCTATACAGATTTCTCAACAGCCCTCTACTTTCCAAGCACTGTCTGTCAGCAAGATATGCCGGTTCGGCCTGTGGGACATGCAACCAATAATTTATCTGCTTATGATGAGCCGCCCAATAATACAGCTCAAGATTTGGAAGCGCTATCCCCCCATCATACCAACTTCTTGTCATCTTGTTATCTTGTGCGATGCCCGCTGGCCTCCCATCCCACAGGAGTTTGGAAACAGTTGTTGCTATAGTTCTGAAGTAAGAGTCAGGAACCAGAAACGGCGTATTTTCAAGTACATAAAGAAATCGCGGGAGTGCCATCATTTTCTATAATGCCGCCTTGCTCAATAGTGTAAGAGGGAGAGTTTACCACACCTTAACGTGTTGCTTAAACCGCTCTAGGTGGGGTCTAAGATTTAGATTGTAAAATTCACTTGGGTCTGGCGTAATGTAAATACCCAGGTATTTGAATGCTGTCACGGTAGTTCTCAGTGGGCAACTCACGGGCAGAATGGGGGGGGGGCGGTCAGGACATAGAGAATGGACTTGGACCAGTTAATTCTGTAACCGGACAGCAATTCTAGAATGGATTTCTTGGGGGAGGTGAGGTACAACAAGATATCATCCGCATATAGGGATATGCGGTCTTCCCACATATCGGTCCAACAGAGTCCTTTGATAGAGGGTTACCATCTGATCCAAATCGCAAGTGGCTCTAAAATCAGCGCAAAAAGCAGCGGGGACAACGGACATCCCTACCTCGTGCCACGGCCAAGTGGGAAGTCTCGTGAGATGTGTCCATTGGCAGCAACGTGTGCCAAGGGTTTATTGTAAAGTAGGCGGAACAATGCGCAGAATTTCGGGCCGAAGCCCATGTGACGGAGCACTGCGAACAAGTAAGGCCATTCCACTGTATCAAACGCCATGGCGTCTAAGAAAAGGATAACTACCGGCTCCTGGATTTACGGAGTGCGCGCCAAGACCGCGTAGAGCCGACGCAAATTAAGTGCCGTGCTGCGATGTGGCATGAATCCAGACTGGTCCGGATTCACTAAGGACGCAACGCCAGTAGTTTGGCCAGGATTTTGGGTTCTGTGTTTATCAAGGAGATTGGGCGGTAGGAGGTACAGTCCGTCTCCGGCCTGCCGGGCTTATGGAGTGCGACAATTGTGGCAAGTCGTTGATCTCTCGGCAACTCCCCTGCCCCAAGACTATCAGAGAACATATTGAGTAAGAAGGGAGCAACCGTCTGCACTGTTCTTTTATACAGTTCTACTGGGAGTCCATTGGGTCCCAGTGCCTTACCAGATGGAAGGGAGAAGGTTGCCGTCTGTAACTCTTCTATAGTGATGTCTGCCTCCAGCAGGAGTGCCGCTTCAGGGGAAAGTTGAGGGATCGACAGATCTTTAATATATTCATACGCCTCCTCTGTCGTGTATGACGCCCGGGGAGCATATAGTTTTTCATAATGATCGGCCAGGACGTCAACAATACCATTTGGATCAGAGATCACGGAACCTGTGGGGGACAGAAGTTGTGCAATGACCCTGTTGGCTCTTTCCTTTCTATCCAGCCAGGCCAGCATCTTCCCAGCTTTATCCCCCATTTCGTAAATTCTATGCCTGACTGCTTCGAGTTTGCCTTTCGTAATCTCCCTCTGATATGCCACTTACGCAGTTTGTTTAAGGTGAACCTCGCGGGCGGCTCCCAGTGACGGGTGTGCCGCCTGTTCTGTTATCGCATTGGCTAGGTCCTCTTCAAGTTTATCTAAATCCGCCCGTTGCGCCCGTTTGTGACCTGTGATTGAGGCTATTGCTTGCCCGCGTAGGGGACTACCTTGTAGGCCTCCCAGAGCGTGCTAGGGGAGTCTACCGAACCTGCATTTTCTTGAAAAAATTGTCTGGTAGTGACTGTGAGGCTTTTCATAATGGGTGCCACATGTAGAAAACTGGTATGGAGCGGGAATATACGTTTTCTATGAGTCTGGTGATGGGTGTATTTTAGCAGCAGTGGAGAATGATATGATATGCACCTAGGACGGATAGATACTTCCTCTATTCCCTGCAAGCCATCTGCGGATATTAGAAAATAATCTATGCGTGTGAGACAGTTATGGAGCCCGGAGTAGAAAGTGTACTGTTTCTCGCAAGGGTGCTTGTATCTCCAACTATCCGTGAGTCCCAGAGCATCCACTAGACCAAGGAGACGTCGCCCACCCTATACCTCTGATCTGGTAGGGAATCTATCTACAGTGCCGTCAATTATGTCATTAAAGTCGCCCCCAATGAGCAGCATCGCAGCAGGCAGTGTCAGTAGGAACGCTGTGAGAGCGGAGTGGGCCTGTGCGTGAAGAGCCGGAGGGATATAAACAGAGACCAAATTAAACAAACGCCCCTCCCACTGACATGTCAATGCCGCGAAATGGCCTTGGTCATCGGCTCGCTTCTGTTGTATCACCAGTGGGAAATCTTTCTGACAAGTATCCCAGTGCCCCGAGAACCTGAGGTGAACTCTGAATGTGCAATCATTTTATAACCCATCTGTCCATAGCTTTGACAGCCGAGCCTATTAGGTGCGTTTCTTGCAATAGAACCACCGCGGGGCCACAACGTTTTAAATGTTGCAGCACCAAGCCTCTCTTCACTTTGTCTCCCAACCCTCGGACATTCCAGGTCAGTATTGTGAAGGCCATCTGGGGAGCCTTAAGCTCTTGTGAAACATGTTCAGCCATCAAAGATATTAAGAGGCGTCAAATATGCTACACTTGTCCCGCAGGGATCCACCATTAAAGGAGAGTGTTGCCCCAGTAACATTGCTTACAACCAACTTAACAAAATCAAACGAAACAGTTACTCCCTTACCCCAGCTCCCACCCCCCTCCCTGCCTCCCTGCCTAGCAAGCCTGCAACTGCCCGCCACCCCAACTCAGCAGAGTGCTTCTTCCCACCCAAAACTGCAATACTTGCTTGTCGGGGGTATTGAGTTCAGCAAGTCGCCAGCCCTTCTCAAACTCCAAGGCTTGCATCAGTCCGAAACCTCAAACCGGTTCAGTCACAAGAGTCCAAATAGCCGCTCAATGCGACGGGGGACATCGGCACCTCTGCTCGGTCTATTCCTCCTCCAGCGGCATCGTCTGGCCAGACCCATGGCTCCTGGAACCCTGCCTCTCCGGGTCTTCTTCTCCATCCCTACGGCGGCGTGATTCATTCCCTCGATCAGCGTGGCCCACCGGACCCCATTCTTCCAGCCAATCGTGAGCCATCTCCGGCGTATCAAAAAAACAGGTTCGGTCCCCAGCCACTACTCTAAGTTTTTCAGGGAAAAGCATAGAATACGGCAGTTGCCGTTCTCGGAGCAGTTTTTTGATTTCAAAGAAACTACGCTTGCGTCTCGATACAGCTGCAGTGTAATCAGGGAAGAAGGTGATAGTTGAATTCAGTATTCGTATGGGAGGTGAGATCCGTGCCGCCTGTAAAATTGCGTCTCTATCTCTAAAATTGAAGAGCCTAGCTAGTACTGGTCTAGGGGGTGCCCCAGGCTTAGGTCTTCCTCCTGGCACCCTGTGGGCACGTTCCACTGATAAGAAATGAGAGAGTCCCTTAGGTTGTAGTTAAGTTTTTACCAGCTCTTCCACATACAAATCCATTGCTTGGGCGCCTTCAAATTCTGGAATACCAATAATTCTTATGTTATTCCGTCTTGCACGCCCTTCCTGATCATCAATCTTATCAGCGAGTATCTTGTTCTCCTTTTCAAGTTGAGCGACCGTTACCTGTAGCTCTGAAGTGTCCGAAACTAGAGATTTTGCAACTATTTCAACCTCTTGGACAGAGGAGATATCTGAGGTTGAAGTCTTTCTGGGATATTATTCCCGTAGGGACAGGCTCCGAGGTGGTCAATGGGCTGGAAGGGTGTTTGAAGGAGCACACAGCGCCCCGTAAATCCAACCGCCGTCGCAGCACCAAAGTGAAGGATCGGTTTTGCTCCCCTCCCTATGATCTGGTGCGGGAGCTATTATGTCTCCGTGTGACGACTTCGCACAGTTTGCCACAGTCCGACAGCAGGATCCGCCTCAAGCCTGCACCCCCGTGGAGCACACTATTGGGTGTCTGCACAGTGTCCGTTTTAAAGCAGGTAGTGTCCAATGCCCCAGAACTCACCAGGACCTCAGCGCCAGGGGGGGGAGGGTGCAGCTGCACGAGGCTATGTCGCAGTCTGGAACAATAAATGAATTTCGGCCACTGTGACACCACTATACGTTTGTTCAAAGCTGTGGAGAGTTGTGGTAACAAGGTACGTTGGGGGCAGCATCACCACAGTCCGCGGCACTTACTGGCACCCGTCTGCTGTGTGTGTGGCGGCCGCGGCCCGGTCCCCAAGCCAGCCGCTCGCACTCTACGGGACCGCTGGCCGTGGATCCCCAGGAAACAGTGTCAGCACAGGCAGCGGGGCCCGCACGGGGGAAAGGGGTCGATAGCTCCGCTGAGATGCGCCAGGAGAGCGCGGGCTCCGCGGCGCGAGTGTCTACCTCCGGATGTCAGCCACGTCGCGCACCACTCCGCCCCTGCCCCCGACCCGGGCGAAGCCACTACTCCAGTCCCCGGTCCGTCCATTGTGTGCAGGCCGTTCGTTCTCGGTCAGCGATTCCAGCCGCAGGCGGCCTCGGATTTTCACCGGAGTCCCTCCGGTCACTGCCGCTTGGGTTCAGACGTCCGCTTCAGCCGTTGGAGCACTTGTAGTAATGGATAAGTGAGCGGATTTATGTAAAGGGCTGGATCAACCCCGGAGCTCAAAGACTAAGCGGCCATCTTAGTTGGCCATCGGCCACGCCCCCCTCTACCGTACTATTTGAACGTGTATTAAAATGTGTCTGATATCATTTTACAACAAATATCTAACAGCTTTTTTGGTGTTTTTAACATTGCACTAGACATTCTATTTTATCTTCATGTTTGCAAACATGTTCTCTCTTTTTTATTTGAAAGAGCTGTGCACCAAGCATGTAAGTGGTTTGTTGGAAAGGTGAGGGTGTGATCATTAATTACAAGGAATAAAGTACCCCCTGCCACATATGATGAGAATTTTGCAAGTCACCTCAAAATATTTTCAAGGTTACTTGATAAAGTAACTTTATGAAAGAACTTGGCCTTCAGCCTAATTCCTCTTTGTGGTCATGGAATTCCTCTGTGACTTGCAATATCCTTATGATGTACGGCGAGAGGCCCTTTATCCCTTATTTACAAGTAGCTGTCCAGTGTATGACTATCTTTAAGCAAGTATTTTTGGAGGTTTTTGGGAGCTGGCAGGAGTGATAAGTAGAAATTCTGTTTTTAGCTTATTGCATTGGCTCAGGTTGAGTACTTACAGCAGCAGTTTGACATAATTTGGAGTTGGGGGGGCTGCTTCACATAAAGCAAGCATTTAGGACTTTGTCTCTGCCACTTTTTTGGGCAGACTTGTATCTTACTATAGCAGCACAATTTTACCACTTTAGACAGTGGTAAAGGGTTGCTTGTCACAAGAACTTACATTTATGAGCTTCTGGCTGAAAATGTTGCAGAATGTGTTGTCATATTTACAGTAAACAACTAGAAACACACTAACTCACACATAATTATAACCACACAAAACACAGCAGGGTGTAGCGTAGTTCCTATATTCCCAATAGGCTCTGCGCATTGGAATAATATATCCTATAGATTAGACGTTGGACTGAGGTCGACTAGGTCTCTATCGAATATACTAGACTTAATGGTGTGTGCCAGCTAACTCAGAGGTGACTAGAAACTTTCTCGAAATGCACAAGAAGGGATTAGTCTCTGACAACCGCACAAACATGTCAACTTTGTTTCCCCAAGATAAAACGTATCTTCAGAGTCGTGGAAACAATAGATAGATATTTCACGCAGTCAATCACGCATGCTTTGTTTCACTAGAGGGGCAGAGAAAGTAGAAAGATGGGCGTTTTCAATAAAAGGATTTATTGAACAGTCTTCTTTCTCAAGCATGAGAAATGACCTGCTACAATCGTAAAACTGGTTGTAAAATATAATGCATACAGTATGAATAGTAGAATAAAATAATACAGTAAGAGCATTGTATGGTTCCTAAACCATATATAAATACATACATAAATAACAGAGGCTAAAAGTACTCAACTGGTGCTTCTAAAATACGCCTACCCCGGTGTACCTAACCTAAGCTTAGTACGAGGGAAGAAGTAAGTGAGGTGTAGCATAAATGTAGTATTCTTTTGCCAAGAATCTGGCGAAGATTTCTCTAAGGGTCTAATCAGCTCCGTACCTTAGTGTAGAATGAAGAAGGTCGGTCTCTGGACTCGATTTCCCAACAACCCGCAAGGGTAGCTTGGAAACACTGGAGCTGGATTTCTCTGCAGGAGAAAAGACAGCGTCTCTCTCAGTGCGTCTGCTGGAGGGTCGGCTTCCTTCGGCACTTGCTGTAGCAGGGCACGTCGGGCAAGTAGATAGTCGAACTGCTCCAAACCACTGTGTGTTTGCTTGGGCGAGTGTGGGCATATTTATACCTTGAAGGTTCAGAGTTTGACGTACAGTTGGACATAATAACCTCATCAAAGTGTCTCAATTCTTTGAAAACTCCATGAGTTCTTGGACAAATCAAGATTCAAGCAAGGGGAAGTCCCTAGCTGCTGAAGCTGAGTTTTCCAAGAAATCATTGTGGATTTTCGGAACTAGTGGAAGTAGCCCTGCCGTATTTGGACTTTATGAGCTATGCCTAAATATGGTTCGATTTCTATGCCTATATAAGGATATGGTGATGTATACCTATATAAGGGCATGAATCGGAAAACTTACAATAGGGTCCTAAAATAATACATAACAAGGGCACAATCCAGAAAAACATTCCAAGACATTGGCAGTGGCAAATATACATGGGAAAAAGTACCTTGGCCATATATTAAAAAGATATTGCAAGTCATCAAGGAGTCTCATGGTCATATAGAGGAACAAGGCTGAAGGTCAAGTTACTTTCTATGGTCCTGGAACTCCAAGATGAAAAATAATATCCTTATAATATATGGTGGGTACTTTATTCCTTATAATACATGGCCACACCAACACCCTTCCCAGAAACCACTTACTTTTTGGGTGTATATAAAAGAGACAGGATTTTTGCAAACATGAAGAATTTTAAGTAAAATCTCTGAGCAAAATTAAACACGCCAAAAATCACTTCGATGTTTATTGCAAAAAGATATTAGAATCGTTTTAACACAAGTCCATTTTTTAAAAAATGCTGTAGCTCAGAATGCTTACAAACAAGTAGCGAGAATATATCATTCCTATAATTTCCTAAATTGTGCAAAAAATAAATATTTTGCCCTAAATATCTACCTTCTGCTCATCACTGCTCATGAAGAAAAACAGAGCAGAAGAAGGAAAAGCCATGTTTCATTTTTGTTTTTTTTAACTGCAGCTGATTGCTGGCTCTGGAAGCAGGCATTGTGACCTCTGAAGAATTAAACAGCCATAAGTTATTACAGTTGAGCAGCTAAGTCATTTCTTTATTACAAGCGACAAGAGTCACAAGACACCCAAAATAAGGATATTAGAGGTGGGCTTTTATCAAAGGATTCCAGGATCCTATGTATTAAGAATTTGATGTCATCATAGAACTTCAACACTGCCACCGTATGCAACTTGTATAGGTTGCATGTTTGTTAAGGTCTCATCTGAAAAGATTATTTATACATTTAATGAGTGTGTGGAGCAGTTACAAGAAATATGGGGTAGGTTCCTTGGAATATGATTAAGTGTATAAGGGAGAGCCTCCAAGAGAAAATTGTACATACTCTAATAACGATAAACACATTGTTCATCCCCCTACCGATGCCTTATTGGAATGTCCTAGCAAGTTTGTAAATAAATAAAAGTATACATACAATCTACATACTCCATATTTTAGGCAGCACCCATATAAGAATTTGGATTATTATTTGGGATGGATGACGACCCACCTCAAGGAATAATCACAACCCTTGTCAGGGTGAACCCTCAAAGGCAATAAATGAACCTGAGTTCAAGCCACTGGTAGCTACAGCACAGAGCATACAAGCTTAACTTAGGGCAATATGTAAAGAATGTATGCAGTACCCAAACAGTAATGAAGTCAAAATGTAAAACAATAAAAATCCCACATCGAATTGCAGAAATAGAGTGGGTCAGCTACACCAACCAGGTTCGTCTTGGTAAAACATTTTACCTTCACACTTGAGGCCCAGTTATGAGTCTGGTGGTCAGAGGACCGCCAGACTTGTGGTGGCTCAGTGGTGGCAGTACAGCCACCGCCACACCAGTGGTCCGACTGCCCCATTACAACTTGGGTGGTCAACCGCCATGGGAACGTCGCCAGTTCCCATGGCGTTCCCTGCTGTTCCCTGGCAGTGGCGCAGCAGTCGAGAGGCCACAATATGCTTGATGGTGTCCTGAGGCACCGCCAAGCATATTACAACTTTCCTCACCACCAGCGGTGTTATGGAGGTTCTTCCTCCATGTAATTCCTGGCAGGGAGGAAAGAAAGGAGGTCCTACAGGCCCCCCTGGTGCCTCACTCTATGATGATGCACACATGGGAAAACAACATGAGTAATCCTGACTGAAATTATGTAGTTCCATCTGACTATTTTTTCACCAATATGGACAGTACTGGGTCAAAGGGGGGAGGGATTGCCTTAATATATTGAGCATGTTATAAGGTGAGAATGACACCAGAGCCACTATTAGACGCAGAGGCAATGTTTTTAAGTATAAAATTAAACAACAAGGAATGTTTCCAAGAAACTTTAGTTTATAGACCCCCAGGTCCTAGGCTATCCTTCATCACTATGTTACAAACTCGCATGGAGTCCTGCTTCAATGTGGACTCCTTTACGCTGTTAGGGGATTTTAATTTTCATCTAGAAGCGACGAATAACCCGGATACCTCAAGTTTAATAGACACCCTAGACAGTTTTGGAATGACTCAAATTTGTACGGGACCCTAACCATCATGCAGGACATACCCTGGATGGCATCTTTACTAACAGTGCCCACATTGAAGTGACTAGTTTGCTGCCTTTACTTTGGTCCGATCATTATGCTGTCAATTTCACTATCAACATTTCCAATAATAACCTGTGCCGTATAAATCGACCCCCGCTGAGCAAGGCATGTGCCTGGAAGAAAATGTCCAAACAAGAGCTAACCACGGCCATGAAAGCGAATCTGACTTACAGTGCAGATCCTAATCAGGCAGCCACGGATTTTAATAACTGGGTAATCCAGGCAATTAATCCGCTAGCGCCAGAAGTAAACAAGACATCTCAGAAAAGGCTGATATCCTCCCCTTGGTACTCTGCAGAGCTAAAAACAATCAAAATAAAATGCAGACTCAAGGAACGCACCTGGCGATCCTCCAATAGCTCAGAGCCTAAAATCGAAAATGGCTTAGCTTTAAAAGAATACAAGGGAGCAATAATATCAGCCAAGACAGCCTATTTCACATCTAAAATTTTAGAAGCTACAACCTCCCCCAAAGAACTGTTCAAAATAGTAACAGCTCTGTCCCAATGTCCGAGAGACTCAGTCTTTGCCCCTGACAAAGCCTTTGTGGATAACCTTGCGGTTTTCTTTCAGACAAAGGTCCAAATGGTCTATGAGGAACTTCGAATTTCAGCAGAGGCTAACAGTACGAACCCTCTAAAGACATGGGGAAAAAACCCTTGCCAAGGCAATCTAACTCAATTTTCAAGTCTGGATGTAAAGCAAGTGGTAGATCTTCTTTCTCTAACCAAGTCAGGGTCTCCACTCGACCCCTGCCCCCCATATATTTTACATCTAGCTAGGGATGAGGTAGGCGCATCACTGACCCCACTACTAAATCTAGTCATAGGAACGGGGATTTTTCCAGAAAAATGGAAAATGGCCTGTATTAGGCCTATTCTAAAAAAAAACATCACTTGAACCTCTGGAGGCTAAAAACTATTTACCCATCTCCTGTTTACCTCTGCCTTCCAAGGTCCTGGAGAAAGCCATTAATTTGGAACTTACTGCCTACCTTGAGGACAATAACATTCTCGATTCCACCCAGCATGGATTCAGAGCTCGGCACTCTACCGAGTCAGCTCTGATCACGGCTACAGAGGAGATACGAAGGGTGCTGGACGAGGGTGGTAGGACGGTCCTAATATTGCTAGACCTCACTGCATCATTTGACACTGTAAACCATACAGTGTTAATAAACATGCTGCAGTCCGTGGGAGTCAATGTCAAGGCCCTGACCCTTCTCACCTCTTTTCTCGACTCCAGGGAACAAATAATTTACTGGGAAGGTCTGAGATCCGAACGGTTCACCCTCCCGGGTGGAGTCCCCCAAGGCTCGGCACTCTCGCCCACCGTGTTTAACATCTATGTAACACCATTGGCAAGACTAATTAAAAGTCATGGTCTCGCGCTGGTATCTTATGCTGACGACACTCAAGTGGTAGTGTCGGTTACTCAAATTAACAGGATGTCAGCAGAACTGTTCAGTGACTGCCTTTCCTCAGTGATGTCATGGATGAACGTCAACTTTTTAAAACTTAACACTGAGAAGACTGAGATTCTGGAATTCGGCAAGAAACCTTCAATCTGGAACCAGTCTTGGTGGCCCTCTGAAGCCGGAACATGTCCGCAGCTGGCACCGAAGGCCAGAAACCTCGGTTTCCTCCTCGACAAAGATCTCACCTGCGCCCCCCAAATAAACCAAGTGGTATCCGCCTGCTTTTTTACACTTAAGATACTGCGTAAAATCCTTATATTCATTCCGTTTTCCCTTAGGAAAACGGTGGTTGGCGCCCTTATTTTATCGAGGATCGACTACTGCAATGCCCTCCATCTGGGCGCTGGAGTGAAACAACTCCGCAAACTTCAGTCACTCCAAAACGCTGCAGCTCGAGTGTTGTATGGCCTATCCAAGCATCACTCCACCTTGGCTAGCATCAAACTACTTCACTGGCTTCCGGTGAAACGTCGGGTGGAGTACAAAGCCTTATGCCTAGTGCATAAAGCCATATATGGAAGCGGGGCAGAAGACGTACCAAGATTATTCCCCCGATACATCCCTTCGCGCTGCTTAAGGTCTATGGACACTGGGCTGATCTTTCCTCCCAAGATGAAAAGGGTCAGTTGGGGAGGCAAACGTTTTTCCTTCTTGACAGCTAATTTATGGAACTCCCTCCCCGTCTTGCTCCGACTTCAGCCCTCTCGTACCATCTTCAGAAAAGCTATTAAAACTAGGCTTTTTACACAATGCTAAGGTCAGTGCAGCTCCCAGACCACATTACCCAGCGCCAAGACGCCCCGGCATAAGTGCGCTCTACAAATACCCTCAGTCAGTCCGTCAGGGGCCAATACCATGTGCCACCCTGTATGCATGCACACCTGTTCCTGCAGGGCATGGACTTTACAGTCCATGCTGTGCAGGAACCTTGTGTGACCTTCCCACCACCACCTCTGATAGAAGCACAGCCGTGGGACAGCCACACCGCCCCAGACCACTTTTAAATTGTAATCTAGCGGGTGGCAGTGAATCCTGGCGGTGCAGGGCTGGGCTGTGGTGTACCACCCGTCCCCTTACCACCAAAAGTCGTAATTGAGCCCTTAGTCTTTTACGTCCTAATTTACAACAGTTGTACACCTCTAAAGCCTCCTAGGACCTCAAAGAAGGCACTGAATGACACACATGGTGTTAAACAGAGGCCAACAGCAGGGTTTAGTCCAGGTACAGTTGCCAGTAGTCAGCTGGGTACTTACAGGAAAAGGCCTCCTCAGCTTTTCTCCTTGTAGTCACACAGGAGGCCAGGCCACGACCCTTAGAGCCCATTTGTTTGTCCTGGGTACAGCAGAAAGCAGGTCCAGTCCCTAGGGGCTCCTCTCCAGTCGCAGACAGTAGGCCCAGTTCTTTACTGATCCTCTGCATGTTCAGAAAGTTTTATTCATTGGGTGCCTGTGGGTGCCACATTTATGCCTGGAACGAGCTGGAGGGAGGCTGACTCCTGGGCATGCTCTAACCAATGCAGTAATAGTTCCCAGTGCCTATCCTACCTACATTTTCAGTAGTTCTTGTTCACCTTACTTTCAAACATCAATCAATCAATCAAGACACTTATAAAGCGCACTACTTACCCGTGAGGGTCTCAAGGCGCTGGGGTGGGGGGTGGGTGCTGCTACTGATCGAAGAGCCAGGTCTTGAGGAGTCTTCTGAAGGCCAGTAGGTCTTGGGTCTGCCGTAGGTTGGTGGGGAGGGTGTTCCAGGTCTTGGCGGCGAGGTGGGAGAAGGATCTGCCACAGGCGGTCGTTCTTCGGATGTGGGGGACTGTGGCAAGGGCGAGGCTGGCGGAGCGGAGCTGGCGGGTGGAGGTGTAGAAGCTGAGTCGTCTGTTGAGGTATGCTGGGCCGGTGTTGTGGAGCGCTTTGTGTGCTTGGATGAAGAGCTTAAAGGTTATCCTCTTGTTGACGGGGAGCCAGTGCAGGTCTCTCAGGTGGGGTGTGATGTGACTGCAGCAGGGGATGTCGAGGAACAGACGTGCCGAGGCGTTCTGGATGCGTTGCAGTCGTTTCAGGAGCTTGGCAGACGTTCCTGCGTAGAGGGCATTTCCGTAGTCCAGCCTGCTTTTGACGAGGGCCTGGGTGACTGTTCTTCTAGTTTCGGTGGAGATCCACTTGAAGATCCTGCAGAGCATTCTCAGGGTGTTGAAGCAGGATGAGGAGACAGCGTTGACCTTTTTAGTCAAGGAGAGGGTGGAGTCGAGGATGACCCCTAGGTTGCGTGCGTGGTCGGTGGGTGTCGGGGCTGTTCCTAGGGTTGTCGGCCACCAGGAGTTGTCCCAGGCTGAAGGGGTGGAGCCGAGGATAAGGACCTCCGTATTGGCCGAGTTCAGCTTCAGTCGGCTGTTCCTCATTTGGTGACGGCCTTCATGCCTTTGTGGAGGTTGGTTTTGGCGGTGTGAGGGTCTTTGGTGAGGGTGAGGATCAGCTGGGTGTCGTCGGTGTAGGAGATGATGTTGAGGTCGTGGGACGTGGGCGAGGGGTGCCATGTAGATGTTGAACAACATCGGGCTGAGGGAGGAGCCCTGGGGTACGCCGCAGATGATCTTGGTGGCAATGGAGCGGAAGGGGGGGAGGCGGACGCTCTGAGTTCTGCCTGAGAAGAAGTATGCTGTCCAGTCCAGGGCCTTCTCTTGGATTCCGGCATTGTGTAGGCGTGTACGTAGTGTGCGGTGGCAGACGGTGTTGAATGCGGATGACAGGTCCACGAGGATGAGGGCCGCTGTTTCTCCGTTGTCAAGCAGGGTCCTGATGTCATCAGGGCAATGAGGGTGGCTTTGGTGCTGTGGTTGCTGCAGAACCCGGACTGGGACGGGTACAGGATGCTGTTCTCCTCAAGGTAGCGGGTCAGTTGTTTGTTGACGATTTTCTCTGTGACCTTCGCCGGGAACGGGAGCAGGGAGATGGGTCGGAAGTTCTTGAGGTCATTGGGGTCCGCCTTGGGTTTCTTGAGTAAGGCGTTGATCTCGGCGTGCTTCCAGCTTTCCGGGAAGGTTGCTGTCTCGAATGAGGTGTTGATTACTTTCCGTAGATGGGGTGCGATGGCTGTGCGGGCTTTGTTGAAGATGTGGTGAGGGCATGGGTCTAATGGTGATTCGGAGTGGATGGTGTTCATGATCTCGCTGGTGTCCTCGTCGTTGATGCTGGTCCAGGAGAGCAGGCGGTTGGTGCAGGTGGTGGTCGTGGGGGCGGTGGTGGTCGGGGCAGTCGTGGCGTTGAAGCTGTCGTGGATGTCGGCGATCTTGCGGTGGAATAAGGCGGCCAGGGATCGCACAGGTCTTGCGAAGGCGGGATGTCGTTGGTGTTGGAGCTGGGGTTGGAGAGTTCCTTCACGATGGTGAAGAGCTCTTTGCTGTTGTGTGCGTTGTTATCTAGGCGGTCTTTGAATGAGGCCCTCTTGGCGGCTCTGATGAGTTGATGGTGTCTGCGAGAGGCGTTCTTGGGGCTGCGTAGCAGTCCGGTGTTCGTTCGCGGAGCCAGTTCTTCACCAGTTTTCAGCATGTTCGTTTGGAGGCCTGGAGATCTTCGGTGAACTAGGTGGCTTTCTTGCTGGTGTGGCTGTTGGAGGGTGTCTTGAGTGGGGCGAGGGTGTTGGCGCAGTCATCGATCCATTGTCACAGAATACCTTGTTCCAGGGCATTTTCAAGATGGCAAAACTCTTTGATCATATTTAACTTGAGCTATGAGAGCTAGGTGTTTGTGTAGGGAGTGTTCTGTAGTAATCCTTGTGTCCTCCCACATCTAACAATAAAATTCAGTTAGTAGCAAGAACTGTACCCACAACAAACCCAAAGACAGACGTCTGGTAGGACAAAAGTAGGGTCCTTTATCAACCAGATAGCCGACACACAGGAATTGTCTTGGTATCCTGTCGTCTTTCTTACAACTGTACCTCAAATGTTATATGTGGCTCAGTAGACCCGTCTGTGGAAAATGACAATGTATATGTACCTAAGCGGTGTTCATTTGTGTTCACCCTCGCCACTGTTGAAGGTAAAGCGAAAGTCACGAAACAGTGGCCCCGCCATCTTGCCCCCTTTTTTTTGGCCCCATCACGAACATAGATAGTAGCCATTTTGTGTGTCATGACCTCTCTGCCCACTGCCAATAGCCTGCATCTCTCTCTCTCTCTCTCTCTCCCCCCAGCCTCGCAAGTATCCCCCCCCGCGCCCCGACAGTCCCCGGTCTCTCCTGTTCGGGCCATAAACGCACCACTAAACACGACCCTGTCTCCGTGCTGAACCCCTGCCCCTCGCTCTTTTCATCCTACCCATAGAACAGGCCCTTTTGGTAACCTCTTCCTCCCTGCCCGATTGCCCGGCCTGATCCCAGGCCATCACCTAGTCCAACAGATGCAGTTTATTGCTCCCTACAGTAGGACCTCGCCTCACATCAGAGGAGCGGTGATTAATCAAGGCCTTCACAGCCCTAGATCTGACCAACACCCCGGCATTCCTCCCAGGAACACCCTTCCTCTCTTCTGATGACCCCCCCGGCTACACCTGGCCTCTCGACCCAGTCCCATATCGTAAAACTAGGTCTCGTGGATGTACCCCCTCCGGCCCCGCATAGCGAAACGTGATCTTATCGCCTGCCCAACCTTAGATCTGACCACCCCCTCTTGCCCTCGTGTCCTGTCGGGACGTCCGGCTGCAGATTACAATCACATGTTACATTTGGGAGGGGAAAACAACATCAGAGCGACCGGTATGGGAATAGGCCTGAAGCTGGGATTCCAAACATGCCTTTTCGTACTTCAAATTGTCTTTATTACAATAAGGAATGTTTGTACATCATAAACCTGTGTATAAAAGACGGAGCCGTAGAGAAACTTGTTAGAGCACCTCGAGAAGATACCCTGTTGTCTGATTTGACGTGTTCTGTTCCGTCGGAAATAAACTCCTGTTTCCTGCCTTCCAGTCGCCAGCGCCTGCCTCTTTATTTGGTAATCGTGAGTTGGATGAGAAGCGGCTAACGCCGGGCAAACCTAGAAAAGGGGTAAAACGACCTGATCTGCCTGAACCCTTTTTCATCAATTGGCGTCCCAAACATGGGGCCCATCAGCGACACGTGGATCCAGTGAGAGAGGTCCCAACGACAGAGTGAACGACTGCAACGATCGGGAAGAGCTCCTGCCCGATAGACCCTTGTCTGGCAGCCGATCATCCGAACTTCACTGGTTCCGAACAGACCTCTCTCGAGTGATCTACGGTCCTGACTGGAAACCATCAGGAGTGCCACAGCAATTACGGAGAATAGAGGACGATCGGGCGCTGGAAACGGAAGACGAGAAACTGTCCATACGGTCCGGGTAAGGTCGTGTAAACACGACAAATTGCGAATTGATTGTTTGATTGTCATTGGAAAATACTAGTATTACGCATTTGATTGTTTTGTCCTGAGAGATTCTCTGTCTACAAACGGGGAAGGATAGGAGTATTCTCCCTTTGCAGATAGTGAAGGGTGGGTAGCGCAGGCTTTTGCCCCCGTTGTAACCCGTCGCGCCTACTTCCCTCTCCATTTGATTGATTGTTATCCAAGCATTTATTGTTTTGGAATTGGTTCTCTTTGGATCATTCTCTATTTGCAAACAAGCACAGAGTCGCCATACTCTGTTTAGTCTTTGCAGATAGTGAAGGATAGGTAACGCAGGCCTTTGCCCCCGTTGTAATCCGACGTGCCTATTTTTATCCCCCACTGATTGATTGTTTGACCGAACATTGATCGTTCGGAATTGGTTCTCGGAAAGGATCTTCTCTGCCTACAAACAGAAAGGAACAGGAAGATCTCTCTCTTTGCAGATAGTGAAGGGTAGGTAGCGCAGGCTTTTGCCCCCGTTGTAACCCGTCGCGCCTATTTTATTCCTCATTTGATTGATTGATTGTTTGTCCGAACTTGACTGTTTGGAATTGGTTCTCTCTTTGGGTATTCCCTATTTGTGAATACTGTAGAATAGAAATATTCTACCTAGTCTCCGCAAAGTAGTGAAGGATAGGTAGTGCTGACTTTTGTCCCCGTTGTAACCCGTCATGCCTATCTCCCCCCATTGCTCAGTAGTTGGTTCAGCCCGGACCATTTATTAGAGGTAGACCATCTGGCTCCACCGGAGGACACCCTTAATAAAAAGGACATATATAAAGAAAATGCGGATTAGCAGCTGTATCGTGCTAGCAAATAAAAGAACATAAAAATCGTTAGGAAAAACAAAAGGAATCGAGTAAAATCAGTAGGCCACTGATGAGATCTCTTTTCAACCTCACTGAAATGGAAGCATTAGGAACAACCCCTCAGGAAATATGAAACTAGTGAGGAAAACCGAACTCAACGCCATGATGACTGCCAGACAGCTCGGCTCCACCGACCACCCCGCCCAATTAACGACAAACCCTAGGCAAATATTAGAAATATACAACACTATAGCAAAGTAACAGATTAAAACGTTTTTATTTGAACAAAAATGTATTAAACAACTATTTACACGGCAAACGGCTGCAACAACAAACCCACAATGCATTTCGCCGTCTGCTTGACGCCGTTCCTGTCCCTCCTTCCCCAAAGTAGCGATGTCGGGCTACTTTGGGCTACTTTCTAGTAGGTTTTTGGGCGTCAGAAAGTCTACAAAAGCAGTCGGCGGCGGCCTGGGGTGGAGAACCATTACGCGAATAGTCCGGAGGCGACACCACGCGCCAAGGCCTGTCCCCAGGATGAACCAAGGGACCCGTTCCTGGGGCCGTGGCAAAGAGCGGCTGGCCGCCATCGGCCGGAGAAGGCATGGGCCCGACCCGAGATGTACTGGTCCTCCCATTCCCTTCTTCTCCCGGCGCCTTGCAGGCCACGGGGGGGGGATGTCTTGCATATGCCTCCGACCCCCCCCTCTTCTTCATCGCCTGGTCCGGCCATAACAAATGTCAGCGAGACACCGTGGGGTGCACTGGGGGGGAGAGACGGCGCGGACGAGCCTCTCCCGCCTCCCCAGGTGGAGGCCCTCAGCTGCACCCCCAACGCTCCACGCACCCGGCAAAGGGTTCGTCCACTCTTGCGGTGCAGGGACGCTCCACGCACCCGGCAAAGGGTTCGTCCACTCTTGCGGTATAGCGACACTCCACTCACCCAGCAGGGTCTCGTCCACTGTGGCGGTGCTACGACACTTCGCCCAGCAGGCTGGAGTCCGTCTGCTCATTTGACCCAGTGACTGCCGGTAGCTGCAGAACTCCTAAAAATGGCGGTCGACTCTGCAGGAATGAACCTGGCGTGCAAGGATGGCCTGGTCGCTGGCCAGCTAGAAAAGCGAGTCCTCCGTCCAGAAGCGTTCTCCTCAGCTTTGAAGATTCTACGAGAACTGCAGGGGCCCCAGGCCCCCGATGGGGAACGACTGCCATGATTGCCCACAGAACGACCAAGACGTAGCCACGAGACGTTGGCGCCCTCATGCTGGCGCCAGCCTCAGTTTTGAATGACCAAAAATACTGCAGACTACCGATTTGATCAGTTCCGGTGGAACATCAGTACGACCCGGTAGGAAAGATTGTTGCCCCTCCCTTTTCTTTGATTGATGGTTCATGTCACCGGTCCCCCCTGTTGCGCCTTAACGAAACTTCTGGACTGCCGAAAGAGGTTCTGGTCCGACCACGAGTTGGTGGAGACATTTTGACTATACTTGGACCCGCCTGACCCCACCCAAAATGGCGCCGGTACAAACGAAACTCGCAATTCCCCGTTGTGTTCCGGATGCTCAGACATGATCATGAGATATGTATGCAGTTTCTGAAGGACATGGCGGGAGGGGATGAGTATTGCCTGAACATTCGAACAATGAATTTGATATTAAGTTCTGGCGCATCATTGATTACAGTATAATTGAAAGTTCGAATCTTTTTGACACTGATGGTACTTGCCCACAATGAATTTTCGATATGATTTTATTGCACTTATCGTACCTTCATGAAATAAAACAACCACCGACTCAGTTATGTTTTCCGCAGATAAATATGCCCTCATGTACAGTTCCAGTCTGCTCCGTGGCTGGCCCACGTGGTTGTAGGCCTGCATTTGTACGTCAACATTTTTTTAAATAAAGTTTTTGTGACAAACAAATATAGTCGGAGCTCTTGGATTGGTAAGTTCAAATACATAGCCATTGTTTCCGATCTACGTAAAATACAGGCGAAATAAAGCAAGTCAATTACTAAAAGGTTAAAAAGCAAAGTGCCCAGGAATATTGAAAATGTGAATGGTCCAAGTTTGTTGCGTGTGTGTTTTTTACTTTTGTGCAACATAAGGCAATCAATAAAGGTCCCGGTGTTCTGTTTTACTTTGTATGCCACATATCCCAGGGAAATTGTTTCAGATGCCCCTAAACCAGACCCAGTACCACTGTAGACCACCCCGCCTCCTCAAAGGAGAACACGAGTTCACCCCACTTTACACTGACTGCCCTTTTGTTTTGACCCCCCTCCCCCACACAAGATCCGCAATACCACACGCGGACGATCTATGCAATATGCAGTACATCAATGATTATGCCTCCCGCACTACCAGTCCCTCGGGGCTTAAAACGCCGAGATGGAAGGGACTGCACCCCGCGGAGATAGGTCGAATACGTGGTAAGTAAAAGCCTTTTGGTTTTATGCGCGCGGATGTGTCTTAAAACGCTGCCCCCACCCCTTCTTTTTCCCCTTCTTTCTGCAGGTCACATTGGAACATCGACTAAAGTATGGAGAAGACCTAAGCAACGCGCCATGGTTCCGCGGGGACAAATGATACATTATCCATGGGGACTGCCCCTGAGGACATGACGACTTTGGGTGATATGAATGCACGCGTGTATGACCGGATGTGTATAACTCAACTGGATATACGTTGCATGCGTTGACTTGATAAGAGAGATGTTTTTGTACGACTTGAGTGGTGATCGCACGACCGATGGAATGGGGAAAAAGGGGGTCTGAACATGGTACCTATACACGACGAGCAAACATAGATATAACACTCCCTTACTTAGAAACGACCATCTCTCTCTCTCTGAACACAGCGACTGGAGGGGTGGGGGGGCCGAAACAGAAACTTGACGGGTTATTGCAGTATGACAAAAATATGACTCCAACCGACCCCCGAATAATGCAACCAAGAATGACGTGCACCTACGAGTAGGTTCATGCGATAACTAAATAGGGGAAGGTTCAGGGCTATTCCAGGGTGAGGTTTACCCAAGTACCCTCCTCCTGGAAGACTAAGAATATTGTCAATGTTTAAGATTTACCACCTTCTTCTTGCACCCTCATGAACATGAAACTCGAAGCTGCCCATTGTTCCCCCGACTGACACCCTCTGTTGCCTCAGCCTGGATGCCCATTCGCTAATAACGATTCAAAGATCCCACCGTAAGTACTAGCCCGACCAGGTTAGTTCCCGAACAATTGACGAAAGTGTAAGTATTTGCGACAGAGGCCAACGGCAAAAGACAACCAAGCGAATTAAATAGGATACTAAGGGTGCGCAGCATGCAGGAGGAAATATCTTTGGCCAAGTACTGTTCTATGTGTTGTCTTGAGTTCTGTATATAATACATGTACCCCCCCCCCGCCTGAATTCATGTGTACGTAGTATATGGATTTACGTTGTCCCTCAGTCTGTGTTTCTATATAACATGACCCCTACTGTTTTGTGTTGTGTGCGCATTAAATGGCCTATTACTGTACACGTTTCTCTCTCTCTCTTTTTCTCTCTCTTCATGTTGTACGTGTACCGAATAGTTCATTTAAAATGCGGACGACTCTCCCTCCGAGGGTCCCCCTCCCCCCTGTTCCCTCTTCCTTTGTGTGGTAACGTTGTTCCCCGCCGGCACGAGCCTAATTGGTTTTCGAACACAAAGGTGTTCGGCAAATTGACAGAAACTAAAACAATTGTAATTTGCCATATTACTACCTCTCCTTTCTGTAAAATGATGGAACTTGAATTGGCTATGAAGGAAAGGACAGGTTAGACGACTGAAGTCCCCTAATCTGGCCTTCTAACAGGAGGACTATATGTCAGTGGTTTTCTGTTCTCAGCTTGTTAGAAACAATGTCCAGAGTGCCCCATCCCTCTGCATCCAAGTACGGATGTCCAAACGTCCCCGTTTTCTCCCGATTGGCCCCAGCTCCATAACACGAAGTATAACTGATGACCCCGATTAACTGTTGCCCCCCCCCCTGAGAAAAGAATGTTTAGCCACTATCCCTCTCTCTCACGTTGATAGAAGACTGCCAGGGCTAGGGTCAGAAAGCCACAAGCGACATGAATGAACGCCAAATAGACTTAGTACAAACTCAGTAGACATGCCTGTATACATGCTCCACAATGATAACTCCTGACCGTGACCGATGAAACGTACCCCAACTACCTAGATCTGGGACGGAATTGAAATGTATAAATGCCTTCTCTTGCCAGTTCGCTAAAACCTGTTTTGTACCCATTCAAGGATACACAGTCACCGGAGGAGAGGGGCTGGACGTGACGCACAGCCTGGCCACAGATTGATGGACCTGCCTGCGCATCACCCTTTTGCTCCCCTGGTCCGTCTCAAAGATCCGGTCCCACTCCGCCCTCTCCTCCCTCGATTATCCGACAAAACCCCTTCTATCCTTTCCACGTGGATTTTGACTCCGAGAAAGAAATGCAGGTGCCCAGCATAAGGCACCCTTAAGAGAGATTAGCTAGGAAACAGGACTGTGGCCTAACGGCAAAGGACAGATCACACCCTGCGACGTGTAAAGAAGGACCCGAGCTGGACCTATAGCTCCACCGCCGGTGCTCAACAGCGCCAACGGAAGAAAACGAACTACCAGAACCTACCAGTGATGACTCGCTACTAAAAAGACACTGTGGCGAAGACCCCCCCTTTTTTTCGGAACTTTCTACACCCCTTGACTAATTGCTTGTATTGGACTAACTTCCTCCCTCAACCACTTTTGCCTGTAAAATGTTTCATCGGTCACTTTTTTTAAATACGACAAATGTAAATTTATATGTATTCCACCTCGTATGTCGCATCAACTGCACACGGTTATATGCAAGTCTACCAGTATTGACAAACGCTATTTCATTGACTACACACGACTATATGTACACCCCGTCAGTTATGATAAACACGGAAATGACCTATCTTATGTAAAAAGCGGCGACTGTGGAAAATGACAATGTATATGTACATAAGCGGCGTTCATTTGTGTTCACCCTCGCCACTGTTGAAGGTAAAGCGAAAGTCACGAAACAGTGGCCCCGCCATCTTGCCCCCTTTTTTTTGGCCCCATCACGAACATAGAAAGTAGCCGTTTTGTGTGTCATGACCTCTCTGCCCACTGCCAATAGCCTGCATCTCTCTCTCTCTCTCTCTCCCCCCAGCCTCGCAAGTATCCCCCCCGCGCCCCGACAGCCCCCGGTCTCTCCTGTTCGGGCCATAAACGCACCACTAAACACGACCCTGTCTCCGTGCTGAACCCCTGCCCCTCGCTCTTTTCATCCTACCCATAGAACAGGCCCTTTTGGTAACCTCTTCCTCCCTGCCCGATTGCCCGGCCTGATCCCAGGCCATCACCTAGTCCAACAGATGCAGTTTATTGCTCCCTACAGTAGGACCTCGCCTCACATCAGAGGAGCGGTGATTAATCAAGGCCTTCACACCCCTAGATCTGACCAACACCCCTGCATTCCTCCCAGGAACACCCTTCCTCTCTTCTGATGACCCCCCCGGCTACACCTGGCCTCTCGACCCAGTCCCATATCGTAAAACTAGGTCTTGTGGATGTACCCCCTCCGGCCCCGCATAGCGAAACATGATCTTATCGCCTGCCCAACCTTAGATCTGACCACCCCCTCTTGCCCTCGTGTCCTGTCGGGACGTCCGGCTGCAGATTACAATCACATGTTACATTTGGGAGGGGAAAACAACATCAGAGCGACCGGTATGGGAATAGGCCTGAAGCTGGGATTCCAAACATGCCTTTTCGTACTTCAAAGTGTCTTTATTACAATAAGGAATGTTTGTACATCATAAACCTGTGTATAAAAGACGGAGCCGTAGAGAAACTTGTTAGAGCACCTCGAGAAGATACCCTGTTGTCTGATTTGACGTGTTCTGTTCCGTCGGAAATAAACTCCTGTTTCCTGCCTTCCAGTCTCCAGCGCCTGCCTCTTTATTTGGTAATCGTGAGTTGGGTGAGAAGCGGCTAACGCCGGGCAAACCTAGAAAAGGGGTAAAACGACCTGATCTGCCTGAACCCTTTTTCATCACGTCAAGCAGGATTTTTTTTATTAATATGTATACTAACATTTTCTTAATTACAATACAGTGACACTGTTGAGCAGCAAAACGTAATGGCATATCCAATGCGACGTCAGCATCATACATGAACGACAGTGGTGGACAATCAAATAATTGTAGCATATTTTTATACATTATCGTGGGCCCTTTCCTGTTGCGCAACCAGTACACCCACCATAGGGGATCATTGTGAGTTAGAGAGTGAAAGTCCATAATATGCTAGCCATGGCTTCCATATTTTCCAAAACTTTTTGGGGCAACCCCATGCTTTATACGTCGTCTTTTCCCCCAACATATACATATGCATCCTCTTTTTCCATTCAATCAGAGATGGGTTCGCCGTTGCCCCTCATGCCTTGGCCAAGTCACGTCTCGCCACCACTCGTCCTAATTGAAGTAAAGTTAACTTTGGTTTGGGGAGATCAATTTCGGTGGATATTCCCAGCAGAACAAACTGAGGACTGAGTGGAATCGTCTCACCCAGGACATTTCCCAACTGCTCTAACAGGGTGATCCAATACCGTTGGATCTGAGAGCAGTCCCACACTTTGTGTAAGAATGTAGCTGCCGACGCCCTACAGCGCAAACAGTCAGGTGTTTCCGCCCTCCCTATGCGGTGCAGTCGTGCTAATCTGTCATAATGGTGTCATAATAAGCTCTGTGCAGATATTTAAATTGAATCAGTCGGAGCCTGGACCTAATGGCCACTTCTCGGGAGTTCATCAGGGCCATATCCCAATCTAAGTCTTCCATCTCACCCAGCTCTGTCTCCCATTTTGCCCGCAGTTGCTGCAGAGTGTCTGGCTTATTATTAATGAGTGTCCTATATGTCCAGAAAACAGCCTTCTCTACGAGTCGCCCCTCCAGGTGTGCATACTCAGGAATGCCAGTGGTGTCTATGTGTTGCGCTCGCCATGCATGAGTCAGCTGTATGTATTTGTAGTATTGAGTCTAATTGATGTTGTATTCAGCCTGAAGATGTGAGAACGTAACCAGCTCTTTACAGTGTATTGTGTACTTAAGCTGCAAAATGCCTAGTAAATCCCATTGCTGGAAACCTCGTAGTTTTGCGATTTCGTGAAGCCGGTTACCTACCCAAAGCAGGGTTTCCTTAGTGAATCGGCCATCCCATTTCATTTGTCGCTCAGCCTGTTTCTAGGCTGTCATTACAATCTGTGTCGCCATCAGGAGTTGGGTAGCACCCTTACCCCTATACATGTAGTGTGTGTATAGGGGGAGCACTATCATTTTATATAGTGCTTCCCAGCCTAGCAACGTCAATGGCAGAGTCGTCCACCTGTCGACGTCCACTGGAAAATCCCTGTGCACCCTGTGAAGAGTGCGGTCCAACCTCATTGTTGCGTTTGTTGTAACGTAGATCCCTAGATATTTTATGCCTTCCCGTGCCAGCTGAAGTGGGCTGGGGCTGACATTATAGCCGTCGCTCCTGACTACCAGACACAAGTAGGATTTCCACCAGTTAATTTTGTATACCGCATGTTTACCATACGTCTCACAGCTGTCCATTATTGAGTGGAGTGTCGTCTTCGGGTTCGTGACATACATTAATATGTCATTGTTTGACCTTTTGGGCATGAAGCCAGACTGATCTCTATGAATGAGGCCAGTAATTACTACGGTGAGCCTGTTTGCTAATATTCTGGCTAATATCTTGGTCTCCATGTTTTTGAGGGACATAGGGCGATATGAGCTACACGCCTGCGGTGACCTGTCCTTTTTGGGAAGTACTGCAAACGTGGCCGTACGCAAATCTCCGGGGAGGCTTCCCGCCCTATGCACCTCCAAATATGATTGGAGGAGGTGTGGGCCAAAAAGCGTCGCATACTGCTTAAAGAATTCTGGGGGTAGCCCATTAGGTCCAGGGGCCTTCACAGTTTTCAGTTGGCCAATTGCTGACACGATTTCTTCCTTCTTGATTTTGTCATCTAGTGCCTTGGACTCATCGTCCGTCAATTTGGGGAGCTGTGTCTCTTGAAGATACTCTTGTATGTGTGACATCTCGGCCAGTTTACGTTGCATGTAAAAGGCCTTGTAATAGTCTGCAAAGGCGTTGGCTATTGCGACTGGGGTCAGATGAGTCTGATCATCCTCCATCTGTATCTGCAAGACCCATCTACTGTCAAGCTCCTTCTTGCTAAGCCATGCCAATAACCTACCAGTCTTGTCACCTACGTCATATAGGCGCTGGTGCATGGCTTGTATCACATTTTGTGCGTCTTTTTTCGCCAATGAAAGATATTCCTGTCGGAGACGATGTAGACTGCGTAACACGGAGGGATCACTACCCACGCTCGCCTGTAACTCGAGCTGCAGCAGTTGGGCTTCCAACCCTGTGATCACCTCTTCCTCATTCCTTTTTTTGTGTGCTATAATGTTCTGTGCCCAATCTCTTAGCACCGGTTTGTACGCCTCCCATAGTGTGATCCGTCAAGCAGGATTTGACACTGTGCTGTCAAAAAGAAGCCCCCAGTCCCTGCCCTGCATATTCTGTGGAGTCATCTCTGCCCATTCCGGTCAGTCTGTTGTTTGCTTCTGGGAGGCACTGCACACATTTTCACACCTATTCAATGCTAATCACTGGCTGGGAAACTGCTGGAAATTCACTGTAATTACTCTACAGGAACTTTGGGAAGGGAAAAGATAACTTTCTAATAATTACTTTTCACTTATATTTATAAAAAGTCCAAATTTACCAATGAATTGAATTTTTTATAACCATTAAATACAGAGATTTATTTTCCTAGTTGGTCCCATTTCTTAGATACAGTATTAGAATTTAATTTTGCTTTCCAGTATTTATCTTTGGGCCAACCAGCCACCCTACTGTAAAAATTGCATTTGGGTACTAGTCACTGTAAGGACATAATAACTTTGAATTTCTACATGGCCTATTTTTAAATAAAGCGCACTTTGCCTTATGGGCTATAATGCCTAGATGTGATTTCCAAAAGGTTTTGACTCTCGGCTCTCTTGACCCATTGGCTGCGGCTCTCTACTGTTATTTTTTTGGGAGGGTGGGGGGATGTAAGCCTGGCCTCTGGAGTAATTGCATTTTTCTCCCTGAAAATTAATGGGATGAAGCTGATGACGGTATTATAATCATATGCCGGGTGTTTCGTATTACTAAAGCTGCGCAAAAAAATATTCTTAGTTACACTTCATTACCCATGCCTTTTTAGAGAGCCCTCTTAAACTCTTTTTATCACACTTACAGTACTAGATAGCACCCCTATGCATGTAGGCCCCATTGCAAAAGTGTTTCTTGAAGAATATTTGCATGCACTTCCATTCTACCCATGTCATACGTACTAACACACCTGTCTCAGCAGGGTGAAATTATTTTTTTAAACTACATACAGCTTTATTTTCACTTTCTCATCCCTAAAATGTGACTTCAATTCAATGCAAGCCAAATGAATTCCTCTGATTTTTTTTTATGTCCCTGTTGGCTGGGGTTAAGCGCGGACCGGAATAACAGGCGTGGAGGCCGCATGTATTTCGCTATGGTAGCTGGTTTTATTTAAAGTTTGTGATCCTGGTAGCAAATAAAAGGGGTGATGAGATCCGGCGTTGCTGACCCCTCGGAAATGTCAGCTGATTAGGAGCTCTTCGGGCGTCCTCTGGTCGCCAGGGGGATCCGGGTGTAGCCTCGGAGGGAACAGAGAGACAGGGCAGTTAGTCCTTAGGCATGGACTGTCGGAGTACCAACACCAACACCCGGGTCGTGAGGGAACAACGCAGACCGTGAGGGCGGGGACGGTAAGGGAGGAATCAGAGGTGTGGAAAAAGCCCCAAATGGGAGGGGGGAAGAAAATGCCCAGGTGAGGGAGGGGTGGTAGGGTCTATGATACAACGTGATGTGCAATGACTATCCTAACTATAATACAGTGCTTCAGTGCTCTATCAGTGCGATTCTACTACTTTACAGATATTTACAACTATCTACAGAGGGCACGGAGAAAAGGTGATAGTGTACTCACGTGCCCCGCCGCAACTCTCCAGTGAGTCACGGCCGCTCTCCAGCCACCTCCTGAGGGCTCCTCCACTCCTCGGTCCAGACGTCCTCGGCTTCCTCCTCTTCGCTTCTCACACTCCTTCCGCTTTCCGCCTCCAGTTCTCCACGCGCCGTCTCCTGCCACGAGTCCGCTGCTTGGGAGACTCTCCTCCTGTTGTTGCCGGCTTTTCTGTGTCTCGGGCTGCTCTTGGGGGCGGGACTTCTGGGTACACAGGAGGTCACTTCCGGTTCCGGCCTTCCGGGTCCTCTGGGGTCGTCGGGATCCGTTTCCGGGTCAGTGTACGACTCTGCCGGTCTGTCGCCTTCCTGCAGGGGAAAAAAGAAAGGAGAAGTCCTGGTCGTCAGGGACGCAGGAGGGTTAGCGTATATCGAGTCCATGCTCGGGCGCCGCCCGGTCGAGGTGAGTGGCGCTTCCCTTCCACAGTCCCTCTTTCTTGCTTTCAAATGTTGGCATTGTGCAGTATATGATGTTTTACTTCCCTGCTCATGGAAACAGCAGGCCTGTGTGTGTACTGAAAGGAATGTGTACTGGAAGTGCCTATGGTTCAAGTACACATGTCAATAACGGTGTGTTTGAGGGACAGAACAACTTTACTTTCCTGATATCTTGCATTGGTGTAAAATGCATTTGGAAAAAAACAAATCTATCAACCAGTCTCACAAAGAAACAGGTTTCTTCTATTTACTTTGTGAGTGTTGCAACTTGGAGATCCAGTGAAATATGGACGTCATCTCCCTCAACATGCCATCAATTAAGCACTATGGGCCAGATGTATGACTTTTTATGCAGTCACAAACGGGAAATTGGCCAGTTCGCAACCACAAAATTGGTCTGGCGCATGTACAAACCATATTTTGCCAGTCAATAACCAATTACAGACTCGCAAAATAGGGTTTGCGACGCGCTATTAGAAAGGAGCGTGCCAAGGGCATCCCTTCCTAATAGCGAGTCCAAATGGTATGTACCATTGTTTTGCGACCGCAAATGAACACTCGCAGTTTACCACCTACTTCAAGTAGGTGGTACGCTACTCGCACACGCTTTCCATTTGTGAATGGGTACAAAAATATTTAAGGAAAACAGGATGCATTAAAAAAACAAACTGCTTTATTTAAATAGCACATACATTGTGGGCTGCTGACCCCAGCAGACCACCATCCCTGGGAGTGCTAGCCGTTCCTAATGGGGTCGCAAATAGCACCTGCCTCATGAATATTAATGAGGCAGGCAATTTGTGATCCCATTTGGAATCGCTAACAGTGTCTGAGACACTTGTAAATTGCATTTTGCGAGTCGCAAAGCAACTCAATTTGCAACTCGCAAAATGTAAGGGTTGTATAGCTGGCCTTATGTTTCCAGCTTTAGGCCTGTCACTTACAAATCATTGACATCATGCTTTTAAGTGAAATTAGTTTAACTGTAGCCAAGAAACCCTTCAAAATTAAGTTGCTTGGTGTGTGGCTCCCCTGGCTAGTTTTGACGGCTCCCCAGGGAGCCATGGCACACAGTTTGGGAACCACTGACTTATAGTATTTAAAAGGAAAGTGTTTACTTGTCAAAAGGGTTTATTTTGACAGAGTGCAGTGCATGTGCACACTGTTAAAGTTAGTTTTCACAGGATAGACCTAAAGCAATGGTTGCTTTGCCACCATATTGGAAGGCACAATAGGTGCTGCAGTCCAGTAGTGGCGCTTAGCTTCCAGGCCTAGGGTACACTTTGTACACCATTTACTAGGGATTTATAGGCAAGTTAAATAAACAATTAGGAATGGGCCAATTCAACCATGTCTAAAGGCAGAGCACAGGCACTTTTACTACTTATTAGCAGGGGTAATGTGTACAGAGTTCTAAAGCGAGCAAACAAAAATGAAGTGCACCAAAGGCAAAACATCTGGGATGACCATGCAGAAAAGGTGACTTTCTTTAAAAGCTCCCCTCCTAAGTAAGACTTGGGATAGACTAATCAATCCCATGATAGACTAACCTGTTCAGGTGATAGAACCTGGGCAATTTGCATATAGCTGGGTCTGAGCTGAGGCGGCGAAGTGAGCTAAAGAAGGATGATGAATTCAACCCAGATCGGTGACTTGGGGTGAGAGTCTGAAAAGTTTCAGTGCTCGGCCCATCATCTCCTTGTGTTTGTTCAGTTTGCCAAACCTACAGTGGCACTTGTCAGTTCTATGACCCTATGAACCCACCCATACCCCCTTGTAAACATCTTCCCTAGCTACTGACCCTGTCCAGGACTAACCCTCCTTCTCACTGGTGAGACAACTGTGAGACAACTAGCCCTAGCTTGCCTCATAGGTGCATCCAAGTGGAAAGACAGTACCATTGTGGCCAACAACATGATGTGACCCATTCTGCCTTCTAGGTCAGAACAACTCGAAGCAAGCTCTGCCTAATAGGATCCAACATCTGAGAGCTGTTAGTGTCAGACTCCGGACACCTGACTATCTACTGCCATGTGGAGGCTCTAATCCGAGGCCTTCAGTAATCCTCACTTCCAGCTGTGGAACTGGCAAGTAGTCCTCCACTTGCTCCTGAGGTCTCTTTGGCCTCATAGGTTTTTTCGAGTGCAGGTCTACAACTTCAGATTGAAGACACCCTCCTTCAACTATTACTTCCACCACCTCAGGGGTGGCGCCCTAAGATCAGCACCTCATCTCAAGATCTGTACCCTGAGATTGAACATGTGCCCAGCAGTCCAAGGATTCCATGGAGGAAGCACAGTTTCCCTGAGGAGTGACACACTGTAGTGACGCCATGTATGATAGAATTGAAATGTAGTTTTACTATTTTACTCGTGTCTTACCCTATAATATGTTAGCATTTATATGGCTAATTGTGTGTAAGACGTGATCAGTTGATACAGATGTCAAGTTAGTTGGGTTGACATCTGTACCACCATTTTAGTTAGAGAAGACGCCATGTTCTATTACAATCGAAACTGTTCCTCGCACATTTAAAACTGTTGTTTGCTCATTTCCGAGAAATAGTCCTTGGTAAGTTTTGTTTCTTCAATGCTTATGTTAGCTCGTTAGTGCATGCCTTTTCTCTTAGATCAAGGCCTTCTCCCACCTGTGTAGGGGGGGGATAGGGCAGTCAACCTTGAAATGTAGATAGCTTGTACCAGGCTGTGGAATCGAGACTTATGTTCTGTACCCCCATTGTATTACAACAGCCACCAGTGTTTTTCCATGGTAGGCCGGTCTACGTGGATTCCACAACATACTTAATGTAACTTTATGCTTGTTAAAGTCAGTCCCTCATCAGCCATCATAGGCAGCTGGTCAGATTGGACTCCACTGCAGTGTATTTTGCTAATAAACTAGTATGCGTGTATTCTCTACTGCGTCATCGACTCTTCATTCTTGGAAGGCTAGAGGAGGTCTAGATTGACCCGGGTGAACCTAATCGGGTCCCTTCCTTCAGGTAGAGGTCTGACTGATGTAAGTCTCTTGTCTGCTGTGACAGTGCAGGCAGCACCTCCTGGTCAGAAGTGGCCTCACCAGGGTCAGTCTTGGGGTGGTCTCTTCATGGAGCAGTAACCCCCTAAACCTCTGGTCCTCCTACTCTGGATGGCATTCACCTTCTAACCCTTTCTTTGCGTCTCGGCCTCCATACACTGTTTAGGGACTGTACTTCTAGGAATCTGTGACTTTATGGCACCCTGCAAGTCCATCCCTCCCAGCTCTTTTTTCACAAGTGAGTGCTCACTGCCAAGCATGCAGTGTCTGGGTATCTGGGATCTGACTATTACCCTTCTCTGGACAAGTATCCGTTCCCATTTAAAAGATACCATTGCCATATGGTGGACATATTTCTGCCTATGGGACTGCGTTACCCTGCAGACCTATCCTGGCAGATACTGTTCTGGTGAATCAACCTTGCTATCACCATGGTCTGGCAGGCACAGATATCTCACAGAGCAGTTACAGGGACCCAATTTACTGAAGCCTCCTAGAAGTGACGTCTACCACCTTCAAGGATGACCAGCTTACCTTCTGGGTCCAACTCCCAGTTAAGAAATACTAGGACATGCTCGACCCTCTCCTCCTGGGAATAATCTATCCCTAGGGCAATACTAGTCTCCCATGTGGAGTGCCCACCCGTGGGTAGCTTCTGGGAACGTACAGTATTGCCTCCTTTTGTGCCCTGTCTGTAGATAGTCCTAACACTGGGTCTGTTGATATGCTAACATGGGCTCCTATACACCAAAATTCCCCTTCTTCAGCTCAAATGTGGTCCAGGAATCCCTCACCTCAAAACTCTTGTGGGGTCCTCTGGGGTAATTCTCAGTATTATCCTTGCCTTCCCCTTCCTTCTGCGGAGGTGAACCAGAACCACTCTTCTTGCGGTCACTTCTGGGTACCTTTTTAGACACTCTGGTGCTGATCTAGAGGTCGGTTTCCTTCCCAAGCTCTCTGGGCACAATGAACTTGGAGTCAATAAGGTGCTGGTCTAACTCTGAAAAGCAATTACTCAATATGTGCTCCTTCATAAATAAATTGGACAGCCCACCATAATCTCTTACCTTACTTCTCTTAACCCAACCATTCAGTGCCTTACTAGTTGAATCTACAAAATCCACCCAAGACTAGTGTGGCTGTTTCAGGATATCCCTGAACCTTAGGCAATACTTCTCTGGGATTGAACCAAATTTGCTGACGAGGGCCACCTTCATGGGGCCATATGTAACCTGGTCAACTGCATCTAGTGCCAACAAAGTATCTCTCCCAGCAACGGACATGTGTCACCACATCACTCCCCCACCATCACCAAACTCCTAGACCTCTATGCATCTGCAAGGCAACCTCCTAAGCTGCAAACTACTTATCAATTTCTTTTTCCACCACATAACCAGGCACCATGTCTCTGGGGATGTTGAATCTATGTTTACCTCTCCGAGGCACTTCAGTATCACTTCCACCATCACTACTGGACTTATAGGCCCTTCAGGACCTCAAGACCATCTAGCACTGGCTCCTCTCATAGGCCAGAAGGGTCTTCTTCTCTTCTAGGGCAGGGTCAGTTTTTTTCTCTCCTCTGCAGCATAGGCCAACTTTTTCTCCTCAAGGGTAAGAGTAGCCAGCTGCAATTTTAAGGCCCTCTCCAGCCTTACTATCCTCCAGCCCTGATTGGGGGACAAACTGTGGAAGGCCACTGCTTCCAGTCCTGGAGAAAGGAAGCGATGCTGCTCCTTGGGAGGCACACTACTCTGGCGCTGGGATATCCTCAATGCTATCTATTCTCATTATCCTTTGAGGTGGTTTAAAGTTGATGGGCCTCCAAGCTATGATGGTAATGTGGTAGTCCTCTCACTTGGAGTTCTGCTCACCCTCAGACCTCTCTTCTTACACATACTGCTCAACTCTGCCATGCTGAGGCTCCCCATGCTGGCCAGATCCACCACCATTTTCGCAAAAACTTAAGGTGTAAAACATTGAGGGCAAAGATTTATATAGGGACAATTTTAAAATGGCTCAATGAAAACCGATTTTCAATAAAAAAAAATCTAAAAGTCACTATACTGATAGTTATCAGGTATAAAGTACACAAAGTTCTAAAGCCAGCAAGCAAAAATAAGATCCAGTAAAGGCAAAAAATCCAGGGTGGTCATAAAGGATAGGCAGATTTCCTAAACCCCATGTTAGTTCTTGACTACAGGATGTAAGGTAAGGAAGGGCACTCAGAAATGATAAGTGATTATTTTGGGATGAGAGGTCAGGTCTGGCTCTATTTGGGGCAAAATGTTGGAAGCACAAGTGGAACGCTGATAGGATATACATTTTTCCTTTACACTTAGAGATTGCTTCACTCATAGTGGTGTGCAGAATGGGGTAAGGGGGTTGAAATAGAGTTGGGTTCTCTATATCTACTATTTGGGTATCATTTTAATTGTGTGCCCTTA